>NC_138238.1:17948224-19395724 GCF_964197995.2 Scardinius erythrophthalmus | reverse complement strand
CAGCACGTCATTCGGTGCTCTGAATGAGGATCAGATGTCCATAGCTGCATCGGTGACTGGGCTATTGTCCTCTGGAGAGGAAGATGACGCTGAACTTCCCCCCTTGGCGGTGTTTGCTCATGCTGAATCAGATTTAGTTGACAGCCATGCTTGCCTGGGCGCTCGGACTCATTCTGAGTGATCACGGCTCATCACATCAGTGACACCCCAGACAGCATGGTAACATTGATTCAATATTGAGTTTTGATCCAAACCATCATTTTGGTTGACATCAAAATTTCAATGTTTAAAGTGTGTTGGATCAGCATTGAAATGTTGATGAAAGGGAACAGCACACATGGTTGAAGACAGTGACATTGAACTAACAGTGAGTCTTAGTTTATGAGCACAAGATCTTGCAGGCATGTATCTGTGCAAAACACTACTGGGTGTTTCCCAATCAGTGGGGCGTTTCAGTTCATTATGAGCACTTTCAATGGTGTTACCTCATTTGTTCTAATACACTGGGGGTTTGGTTTAGGGGTGGGCCCTCATGATTTTAGCAAGTCTTTTGAAAAACCAATTGTAGTTTGCACTAAAAGTTGGCACTAATTGGTATACGCCCATTTTGGTTTTGCATGTGGGCTTCTCAGTAGTTAATTGATGCTTCCTTATTAGAGAGAAAACACAAGGTGCATCCTATACGGAAGTCTTGTGTGTTTGACATGCATGAACTCTCCGAGTTTCAAACAATGGTGCATATAATGTATTTCTGTTTTTAGCATGCTTTTTACTTGCATTTTATTTATTGTTACTAAATCTACTAACATACATTAATTTTCCAAGTAAGTAAAGTGTTGAAATAAATCGCACAGATAGCATGGGAACATTAATACAATGTTGAGTTTTGATCCAAACCATAATTTTGGTTGAGATTGACATTTCAGTGTTTAAAGTGTGTTGGATCAGCATTGAAATTTTGATGAAAGCCAACAGCACACATGGGTGGAGACAGTGACATTGAACTAACAGTGATTTGTAGTTGATGAGCACAAGATCATACAGGCAGGTATCTCTGCAGAACACTAGTGGGTGTTTGTCTATCAGTGGGGCGTTTTCAAACCACAATGGGCATTTTCAACCGCTTTACCTGATTTGCTCTAATCCAGTGGGGGCTTGGTTTAGGGGTGGGGTGGTTTAGCAAGTCTGTTGAAAAACATTTATTGTAGTTTGAAATTGGCCACTGATTGGTAAACGCCCATTTTGGTTTTGCATGTGCACTTCTCATGTGCACTTCTCAGTAGTGTAATGCTTCCTCATTAGAGAGAAAACATAGGTGCATCCTATACAGAAGTCTGGTTTGTTGAAGTACCTGACATACTTACATGACTTCTCTAGCACAGTTTCAAACAATGGTGCTCTACATACTTAAAAAATGCACATTACTTTAGTAAAGTTTATTACGAATTTCCTGAATAAAGTTCTAACGTCATTTAACACATTTCTTGAAGTGCAGAAGACATGAACATGAGCAAGAAAGTTACACTGCAAACATAGCCCATGTCTTGCATCCATCAGTGCTTGCATGCAGAGCACATTGCTCCTTTAGTAGGAATGAAGGCCGACGAAGATGGACAATGAATAAATAGAAAGCACCCCCCTCCTGATAATGCTGACATTGATTATACACCGAGTTGTTGTCGACAGCATAATCACCTGACCTGGAACTTAGCAGCTCAGCAGTATCAGCAGGGCAGACAGGAGCAATCGATCAGGATCAGCCAATGAACGAACATTAACCAACCAAATAGGGGAAACATACTGTTATTAATTCAGAGAAATGGTTTTGGCTATTGTGAATAAAAGCTCATCTACATCCGTAAATCTGACAGGAGTTAAAGGTCCCGTTCTACGTGATCCCATGTTTCAAACTTTAGTTAGTGTGTAATGTTGTTGTTAGAGTATAAATAATATCTGTAAATTATAAAGCTCAAAGTTCAATGCCAAGCGAGATATTTTATTTAAAGGAGCTGTATGTAGGATTGTAGGACATCATTTCAGTGTCTGCAGTTAAATGTGTTTAAAAGGTTATCAGACATGAACACATTTGTATTGCTTTACCTATTTATGTATTTAATTCATACATAAAATACAAAAAGTCATACATAAAAAAATCACATTACAAACAAACCATCATTCAAAATAGCAGCATTTATCTAAAATAGAAAGCTTTTTAACATTATATAGGCTTACAGTTCAAAAGTTTGGGAGATTATTTTTTGGGAAAAAAAATGTTTAAAGTATTTGCCTACTTTTATTCAGCAAGGATGCATTACATTAATCAAAAGTGACAGTAAAGACATTTATAATGTTACAAAAGCTTTCTATTTACTTTCTAAGGCTTTTTTTTTTTACATTAATAATAATCAGAAATGTTTTTTGAGCATATTATTCCTTCAGGTAGATTACATGTTTTCTTGCGTGGCTGGATGTTAGACTCATGGCATGAACAATAATCACGTTGTTTGCATTCGCCAAAATTGCTGTTCCGAAAACAAAACGTGGACAGTAAAAGGTTATTACCGTTAGCGCGAGACGAGTCCGGCTTGAAGCGGAAGCAACCAGACAGCAAAGGATTATGTTCGCAAATCAAACAATGATTTGTCTAAAAACAGTGATTAAAAAAAACTGTGATTGGATGATGACAGGTGTCGGTGATCATTCTCAAGTGTCGTGGTCAGCACTGCTGCTGTTGCTATTGTATCAGTCAGTGGTTAGATCAGCTTGTCAAAAAACGGGACATGGGAGGTCACGCACGGGACAAATATATTAGGCCCAAAATACGGGACGTCCCACCTAATTCGGGACAGTTGGCAACCCTAGTAACTAAGTCCACGATATACTGTACGTGAAGAACGAATGACGAATCTTTTTTTTTCTGAGGTAAAGTTAGGCTTCTGTCTCTGTTGTTTTCCTCAGCGTCTCCGCATAATGACAGAGAAACGCTCCATAATGCATTGCTAATACGTCCATGTGAGCTAATGTTACGTTACTTTGCACGAACATGCATAACTTTGTTCGACTGTCATGAATATATGAAATGTCCATTGACATCAAGTACAAGTTAGCCAAGCATAGATGAATCTTACCTGTCCAGGAGAAATTAGCAACGTCGCGTCTGTGTTCAAATTCTTCTCCGTTTTCAGCCGTCTCCATCTTTCAAAAGCATCTCCAATACAAATTCTGTTTTTATTTCGGACTTTGTCACGACGAATTTCTGAATTATAACGAGGTCTTTTTGATTTAGTAACGTTAGACATTTTTATCCGACTAGAGTTAGGGTAGGTATACCCTAACAGGTAACAGAGCTGGCAACCCGGATCCCGAAACACTACTGACTTCGTGATTGGTCGATAGGTGGAGGGAGGCGCATCAGGCCAAAACACAAAATGACAACATCAACATCAGTTGAGGGCTGCAAGTCCACTTTTTAAATGACAATATCCTAGCCATACTACTGTTGTCAGTGATATAAGTATTTGAAATGAACATGATTTCTTAATGTCTGGTGACACATCAGGGCCATTTTATGATTAATTGAAATGGATTTCTTACATACAGCTCCTTTAACAGAAGTTGACTACATAAAACGGCTCGTTTGGACTACACCCCTCTACTTCCTTCTTTAGTGACATCACCAGAACCGTGTATGACTAACCTCGCCCACAGGAATGCTCCCTCAACTCTACTGGCTAACGTTACTTGCGCACTTCTTATAACTTAGGCTACTGTGTTTACTCAGCTCTTACGGTGATTTTCTGAAGTAAAACTGACGCTTCATCTTTTGTGTGATGTACAATAAACTTTATTAAACTCATCAGTACATGTTTGATCATCATTCGGACCTGGTCCGAAACAGCAGACTTGTAGGCTGTTAATAAAAAATGGATACATACAAGCAGATGACAAATACGTTATAATAACCGTAATTAAACTGCTAAACCATACCTGTTTCATCTCTATACAGCACTCTGACTCTGTAGGCATTATTGCCCGACTCGAAATGAACGCCGTTACTGAGAGTTTCTGATATTATCATCATTCCGTGAGATGAATTTGTCCTGACAGACTGAGCGCGAGCTCATGAAGCTCCGCCCCCTGTGCCGTCCAGCAGCAGCTCATTTGCATTTAAAGGGCACATACTGAAACAGCTCGTTTTTCTGAGCCCCAAAAAATGTCAATTTAAACATGATGTAAAAAATGATCTGTTGGGTATTTTGAGCTCAAACTTCACATACACACTCTGGGGACATCAGAGACTTATTTTACATCTTGTGAAAAGGGGCATATAACGGGACCTTTAATAGTATAGTGGGCTGACATTGCTTTCATGTGCAAGGCTCATTGGTGCCCCAATGTAAACACTGTCCGGATGCCCAATTTTAGAGACAGCAGCAGGCGAAATGACTTATGAAAAGTGGCATTAAATATTGAAACCTGTGCTAGCATGTCAGCTTTCGTTTTCTACTTCATTTGTTTCAGAGTGAAAATCCCATACTGTTCCCAGCCGCCTCTTGAACATTTTCAGGAGTGCCATATTGAGCTTCATTACTCTCTTATCTAATGGGTCTCTGCACCACCCCAACAGCTTCACTTATCAATTACCACGAGATCCCTCAGCAAAACAAACAACTTATTTCTGAGGCAAACTGCTTTTTAAATGCAACCAAATATTGGACGTCTAGTAGTATTTCCTCTCACTCAGGCAACTGCAATATCACACAAAGTGTGTTGTTACAGCATGCTGCTTTCATACAGTTCTGTAAACATTAATAAGTTAATTGATAATTAACCTGTCAACTGTCAACCCTCTTTTTGAGCATAGACCTGAAAATGCATTATCCAAACTTAAATGCTTGTAGTTCATGAATGCTTTGGAAGGTTGGTCTCTTTTTAAAGAAGACACTCAGCAGATTATTGCCAAAATTGAAAGTCTAAGGGAGTTATACAAGTTTTATGTGTATGTATGTCATAACTGATTATGTATTTTGTCAAGATTAGAAAAAGATTTGATTATAAAAGAGTGCAGTAAGTTTTGTAAAAATTTGAATTATGAGATTGCCCTATGGAGCCAGCATCTGTTTCCATGGTAATGCAATTTCCAATTTTAAAATGTTGTCACAGGATGATTTTTTTTAGTGTTCTAAAATATGCGATAGGCAAAAATGCAATAAAAAAGCATGGCAAGTGTTCTGCTATAGCGCTTTGAAACAGTCTGTATTGTATAAATCCCTATGTAAATAAAGGTGACTTTACTTAAAAAAAAAAAAAATCAACATTTAATTGGAAACAGCTATTTGCCCACTGATATGAATGCAGTCTACTAGTGTGAGTGTACTTAATTAAAAAAAAAAATCTAAATATATATTTTTGTTTGTGTAAAATGTTTTTAATAAAATTTTTGGTAAACCTTTACGTAAAGCCTTTGTATAATGCATTATAAAGGTATTCATAACATTAAAATGCATTATAATATTTTCAGATTCCTTGTTACATCTGAAATTGGTTGTTTGTCTCGTGTTTTTAATGCATCACTTTTTTCTAAAGTGTAAACATGAATAGATTAAGTATTAGCCTATATGTATTATAACTGTGGTAACAATTATTCATGAGACCATATAGTTATTTGTATAAACTCTTTCCCCGCCAGCATTTTTTTTTTTTTTTTTTTTTTTTTTTTGAAGTTGCCAGCCACTGCTAGCATTTTTAATCATTTTCACAAAAATTTCATGGCCCCCAGAATATTTTGTTGTTTGAATATCTGAACATGCAATATATCAAAAGAAAGATCAGACCCTCTGCTTTTAAACAAACAAAAGTTTGGCGATTGTAAGACTGAAAATACTAGTTGAGGCCAGGTCTGTGAGACAAAAGGGCCCATGAGTGAGGACAGAACACGTTATAACCTTCCCCGTGTATTGGCGAATCGGCTTTGGACCAATATATCGGTCCTTACACGATCTATTAGAAAAGTTAAATCTAGCTTAATGCAATCTTTTTTTTTTATCAATACTTGACTGTAAGTTTCCTAAAAAAAAATTGTTAAAAAAGCAATATTTTGAGCAAAAGGCTGAGAAAATCATGTTTTTGTAAAAAACTACATCCAGATCAAATTCAGAACAATGATCAAAATGTCTTGGTCACGTATGTAACCCTAGTTCCCTGAAGAGGGAACGAGACGCTGCGTCGAAACGCTGTGGGAACGCCCCTGCGTGATTGCGTCATGAAGCACGTATGGAATCAGTCCAATGGCGAGACGGAACATCATAGGCGGGTGACGTCATCGACCAGGAAACAATAAAGCACCCCTGAACCATAATAGTGCCAGCTTCTGATAGGCTGAAGCAAGTCGATCACGGGTATGCTGGGAGTATGGCAGGGCGACGCAGAGTCTTGGGTTCTTCTTCAGGGAACTAGGGTTACATACGTAACAGAGACGTTCCCTTTCAAGGGAACACGAGCTGCGTCAAAACGCTGTGGGAACGCTAATACCCACATCACCATAAGAGCAAGTGTCCGTCCATGTGAAGTCAGTGCGCACATTCAGACAAAAGCACCTGTACCCCTGGTGTTGGAGGGAGATAACCCTGCGGAGAAGAGCTCCTGCAGGAACTCCAGCAACGCACCCACTGGGCAGTTAACCAGGTCCAGGTGGTGCTCTCCACAACCAGGAAGTGAATAATCTCCACTTCAAGAACTTATGAGGTCTACATTATAGCGTCCAAACCCAGAGGGGCTGGATGGCTGAGAGAGAACCATAGTGGACATTGTGTTGTCTCCTTGGAAGCGAATAGGTCGACCTCGGCATGACCGAAGTTCTTCCACAGAAGCTCCATCACCGTGGAGTCTCCATTCCCCGGGCCTCGGCCCCTGCCTCGACAGGATGTCTGCCCCCTGATTTAGATACCTTGGTATATAAATCGCCCTCAATGAAAGTAGCTTCCCCTGGCCCACAGGAGGATCTGGTGAGCCAGCTTGTGTAAGAGGCACAATTGCAGACCCCCTGATGGTTTATATAAGATACCACCGATGTGTTGTCTGACCGAACAAGCACATGGTGGCCCCTCAGGTCTGGGGTAAGTGTTTCAGAGCCTGGAACACCGCCAACATTTCTAGACAATTTATATCCCACAAGAGATGATGGTGGGAGAACCCCTTGGTCCTGAGCCACCACTGCAACGGTCTCATGTACAACAGGCCGCAAGGTATAACATTGGACGCTGCTGCCATCAGACCTAACAGTCTTTGAAACTGCTTTAGACTGAGCAGCTGGCTTCACATGTTTCACGGCTGAGAGAATCGAAGCAATACGAGCAGGAGACAGGTGTGCCTGCATCGTTGTTGCATCCCATACCACATTCAGAAAAGTGGTCCTCTGTAGTGGAGATAGCACACTTTTCTTGGTATTCAACCTCAACTTTTTGATGTGAGCCAGAAAGACATCTCAATGCCAAACCACCTGATGCTCCGATTAAGCTAGAATAAACAAATCGATATAGTTCAGTATGCCGATGCCCTGGAGTTGCTGCGGAGCCAGAGCTGTATCCACACACTTCATGAACATGTGGGGTGATAAAACTAGGCCGAACAGAAAAACACGATATTGGTATACTTCGCCCCCCGAAAGCGAACCTCAGGGACCGACTGGTCTGACTGCTCTAGGCCTCTCCTCTGAGGGAGCAAGCGCCCCTCGGGAAAACACTCGCTAGAACCCTCTACGCCCCGGCATAAAGGCGGGGTTGGCAGAGCAGTCCCCTGAGGGCACAGAGAGAGAACGGGCACCATATAATGAGGTGAACTCAGTTGTCTCTCGGCCAGGACTACCCTCAGAAGCCTGGCACCAGTGGCGTCAGGACTTATTTTTAGACAAAGCCCTCTTCGAAACAATAACGGTCCTCAGATCCGCTTTGCCCTTAGAGGACTTCGCCTGAGAGCGCCGTGCCCCATCCCATTCTATGTGAGCTGGAACACTCTGTTTCTGTTGCGCCAGGTTTTAGGAGCTATTCGACAGAATTTTGGAACGTCGCCGTCTGCTTTTTTTCTTCCTAAAACCTCTCAATGACAGTATTTACTGAGTCACCGAAGAGGCCAGCAGGGGAAAGCGGGGCGCCCAGAAGGAATGTTTTCTCTCTCTCCTTCATTCCTGAGAGGTTCAGCTATAAATGCCCCTCCGTGGCCACCAGGGCTGCCATCTCCTTAGTGGCATGGAGAGACAAATCTGCTGCATGACATAATTCGAGAATTACGTCAGTGCTGATCTCCTCACTCATATCTTTTAATAGGTTGGCCTGGTATGCCTGCAGAATGGACATGGTGTGCAGGCATGCCACGGCCTGACCTGCCGCCGAATAAGCTTTACCCACCAAAGCTGATGTATTTTTGAGTGGCTTGGTGGGTAATGCCGGTGCTTTAAAGGAGGATGCAGACTCAGGGGAGAGATGGCTCGCAAGCGTCTCTTCAGCCTGGGAACCGTGTTGTCTAGACACATGAATATTTGAATAGGTGGAAACTTGAGGACTAAATACATGGTATGAAACCGGCCTTTTCCACGAATTCAACACCTCAGTGTGGAGGCTGGGAAAGAACGGCAAGCACAAGCATGGAGGCTGCATGCGGGAAGGCCGAAAGTGTTCCTCTAACTTGCTTTTCTGCCTTGACTCTTGTTTGTCCGCTGGCCACTCAATGCTTAATTTTTATACAGCACAAGTGAGCACCTCCACAAGCTCCTCACATGCAGGAGACTGAAGTAACGAGTTTTCAGTATCCTCTGTGCTGATACAAACAACATCCAGCTCCTCAGAACTGGATAATTGCAGTACCGGGGCCTCAGCCTGGGCGGAAGTAACCGCAGTGCATGCTTCCAAGAAAGTGCTGGGCCCGTCTCAAACCCCTCTGTCAGATCCATTTGCGAACCCCATGTCTGAAGTCTCTGTTTCAGCAGAAGCGGGACCCAAGCCACAAGGAGCGCGAAACGAACCGCCCTCCTCGAAGAGCGATCAGCGGGAGCGCAGTGTTCTTAATGGTAAATGCTCACAATGCTCACAACAACGACTGGGCATGCTGCACTCCAAAACAAACAACACATAGTTGGTGTGTGTCCCCACCCATAAGATATCGAGTGCAGGGATGAACACACTTCCTATAGTGCTGTTTCCTCACCATAATATAGTTTTTTTATATAGAGAGATATTTATATATGTGAAAAACTGCTGCCTTGTAACTTCTAAGGACAGACAAAAACACTTTCAGACAATTTTTCACACAGAGCGCTTGCTGAAGGCACAGAAGCTGTTATGATCCAGGGGTGCTTTATAGTTTCCTGGTTGATGACGTCACCCAGAGGTGTAAAGTCCAGGTTCAGGAAGTAAAATTCCTCCTCAGTATTTTGTTCCAGTTACCTGGATTTGCTAATTAGCACAGTTTTTCAGCCAGGAGATAGAACTAATTAGTAAAATCAGCTGGCTGAGTTCATGGGTGGAATAAACATATGGCAGGACTTTTACTTTCTGACCCCTGGACTTTACACCTCTGACGTCACCTGCCTATGACGTTCCATCTCGCCATTGGAGTGATTCCATACATGCTTCATGACGCAATCACACAGGGGCGTTCCCACAGCGTTTCTACATAGCTCGAGTTTCCTCTTCAGGGAACATAGATGGAGTAGATTGAGTCCATCAACATAATCTTGCACAGTTCTAAAGCTCGTCCTGGGCTGACATTTCATTCAGTAACATTAGGCAGTTTTGATTTATATGCTGTCTCATGTTGATGATCATGTTATTTTACATATGCATATGATTACAAATGATATCGCTTGTTTTCACACAAATGGCGGGGAAAGTTGTTTTTATGATGCATTATGTATAAGGGCTTTAAGTAAAATGTTGCCAAGTTTTTCTTTGCAGAATGGAGAGAAGTGGCCTGTTTGGTGTTTGTGGAAAGGTAAGACATGGCGCAATTATTGTGGTGAGGGTAATGTTGTGATTTACAAGAGCTTGGATGAGCATAGTGGGATTCAAAATATGTCTCCAAATGTAATACACTATAATTCAGGAACACTATTTCTGTGATTAATGTGGCACTAGGGCTGTTTTAGCCCAAGTGCTTGAAAAACTGTTGCCCACAGGAATGAATTTCATCCTTACTTATTATAAACCATTACTGGAATTATCTCGTTTTTTAGAAGACAGTTGAAGCATCATGGGCCTGATTCCATAAATATTTGCCTGTATTGAAACGTTTTTGTTGTTGTTTTTGTTTTTTAGTGATGACCTTCATAAAAAAAAAGTCAGAATAGGTTTCTTTGGCTGTTCGCTGCTGATAGGGCACACTTTGTTCTTGTTAGCTAATGTAGATTTTGAAAAAAAAAAAATATATATATATTTTGATGGAACGGCCCCAAACAGGTACAATTCGATGAGGAGACCTTGTTCTAATAGGGTATGCTGAAACTGAATTAGTCTGGGGCTGTATACCACACTGTTCTTGTGCATGAATGTTATTACATTTTGTTACTGAGAATTAGTTTTAGTTTTGCAGCCTCTGATGTCAGCACATCACCTCTCTAAAACAGCTGAGACAACAGGCACCAAGGTTTTTTTTTTTTTTTTTCTGAATTCCAGAAAGAAATACATGTAATCAGTTTCATTATGTTTTTGGTTCAACCATTGGCCATTTGAAATGGGGGTCTCAGCACTGCAAGGGTAATTGATTTAATTTTAATAGAAACAGTTTCACATTCATTAAGCTGCTGCACGATCAGTGAACCGCCATTAACCTATTTTTTCCCCTCATAATTACCAATCCAAATTAATCAACTACCATTCTGCAATAAAACCTCTGATGAAACTGAGCTAGTTACAAATCAAAGCATATAAATAAAGTGATTTTAAAAAATTTATCTCTGGCATTGCCTAATTTATTTCTTAGAGTGCACCAGTCTTGCATTAACTTGCCGTCTGCCTTTGCTGAAGTTCAGAGATTGACTTACATAAGCATCTATGAATAATTTTTGAGCATCGCAGTACGACTGTGATTCTTGCCGTGAGGTCCATCCTATTTAGATGTAAAATACAGAGAGAGAGGATTGTTTGACCCAAAGCTTCAGTCAGGATGCTGGGAGGTTTCAAATTAAAATAAAATCTTGCTTGAAGCAAGGCATTTTTTTGCATATTGCGAACAAAAATATCCTCTGATTTCGAGTGTGTTTTGTCATCAGGGAGCTTTATGTGATGGAATTCTCAAATGAGATGTAACCTTGAAAAGACAAAGGCAACTGTGTCCTTTGATTGCAATTTGCACCCTGTTTCAGGTTGGCACCCAATACGTTCTGTCTTCGATCATCCCTCTCACACATATAAACAAAGACAACCTGCAAGGATAAATTATGAGTTACAGGGTTCCTTGTGTTACATGTATGATTCCCCCCCCCACCCCCCGCCCCCCGCCCTTTTCATTGTGTTTTGGTTCAGTCCTGTGTCCTAGTGTTCCATGATTGTTCTAATTAGTCATGTCTATAACCTGTGCATTGTCAATCACCTCATTAGTTATCTTGTTAGTCCCTGTGTATTTATACCTTGTGTTCTCCTTCAGTCTTCGTCCGTTATTGTCAATGTTAGCGTGACTGTTTGGTGTTTCCCCAGAGAGTTTGGTTATTAAATTTTATTTCTACACGTAATGTGACACCTTGTTTACCAAAACAAACAAAGCCAAGGTGGATTGCAATGATAATTATTTAGTCCCACGTTGATTGATTATAGATTGAGTTTCACTGAAGCAATATATGTTGGACGCATAGAAAGCTTGTAAGATGAGCTCTGTAGAATTTATGTCACTCCTGGGCTTCATTGAAATACATGATGTGAATAAATACTCTGAGGAAATCCAATTTAGACAATAAACCTGACACCTGACATTCTGTCCAGAAACCCTTGGCACATTGCTGCCTGATGAAGGGTCCTTGAAAAGTGTTTCCCTAGTGAATAACAGTATGTCAGCAGAAGGGTACGCTCTGCACGTTTATTATTGGCCAAAGTGAAATGCAAGTTCTAAGGTTACATGTCAACTAAAACCTGAATTTGTCACTCAGGCCTTAAGTTTTATGTAAAACCGCAGTTATTTGAATTTAGAATCTAAGAATAGTTTACAATTAATGCATGTAAGTTGTTTATCTATAAATTGTTTACTTATTCCAAAGAATTTAGTATTTATTCATTAAAAAAAATATATTTTTAAACCTTAAACAAAATGGTCAATTTAACAATTGCAATTGCTTGATCAAAAAAAAAATATATTTTGGTAACACTTTAGTTTAGGGTCCAATTCTCGCTTTTAACTAATTTCTTATTAGCATGCATATCACAAGGATATTGGCTGTTTATTAGTACTTATAAAGCACACATTAATGCCTTATTCTGCATGACCATTCTATATCCCTTAATACCCAATATATTCTATATCCCCTTCTTCCCAATACCTAAACTTAACAACTACCTTACTAACTATTAATAGGCAGTAATTAAGAGTTTATTGAGGCATTAGTGATATTAGTTATTAGTGATAATTCGACCCTAATCTAAAGTGTGACCGAATATTTTTTGTGGAACCCACATATTGATCATGATAAGCCACATATTTTGCTCTATATGAATATAAATGGTGTGCCATTCAGTCATGTTATATGAGAAATGTTTACTCCGCATTTCAATACAATAACATGTGTGATAGAGTAGCTGTTTCTCAAGGTTCACTGAAGAGTTAGATTAGTGCAATGGCAGCCAGCTTCTCAAAAAAAATAAAAAAATGTAAGTGAAAAAAAAATATAGAAGTTTAGTTTACTGTAAAGTAAATGTAATGACCTAAAAAATATTTCATACAAAATATATTTTTTACAAAATAATTTGGACTCTAAAATCAAAGCCATGTCTAACCAAGTTGTGTTCCAAATTTGAAGTTGATATCACAAAAATGTAGCTATCTAAAAGGTTTAAAGTACTGTTTCTATGGTAACACAATGTCCAATTTCAAATCAGTTTTCACATTATGAATCTATTCAAATTCAAAGTAGTATCCACACATCTAAACATCACTTAAGCTGGTGCTCGATCCAAAAAAAAAAACTTAGCTGAAATGCAAAAAAGAACCAGCACAAGATGACCACAAGCGGTCTTTTGTCATTTCCACATGCAGTTAAGCCTCAATTTTTTCTTTCCTTTTTTCCTACATCTCCTATCCAGTTCCTGTGACATTCCCATTGGGAACATTTAAACATATCACAGTAGCTAGTGAATTAACAGCATAACACAGCTGAACAAATCAATCAGCATCTACAGAGGTTGTCCTCTCTCTTTCATACCTGTTCCTAATTGCTGTCATCCATTAATCCCTGACTTCTTGTTAGTAATGATACCGCTGTGGAGAAATCTCTGAGGTGTTATTCCTGACCGATTGTGAAGTTCTGTTAATGATGTAGTCTGATTCTATCAAAGGCCAATACTTCAACAGCCAGGACAGCTGGCCAATTACAGCTCCTTATCAAGGAAGGAGAAGTTCAGGCTCCTGGAAATAGATCCTCCATGTCAGGCACTATAACTTTTACGGCCATATTTTTACAAACGTCCAACATGCATGCATAGAGTGCTTAATGAGAATTTTATGTTAGCCTGCATACGTCCAGTTTGTGTGCCAGAGCCCCGATGATGTTGGGCTAATAATATCGCCTACTCTCGCTTTCAGTGCGTTTGGGTCTGTCCTTCAGGACTGTGTGATTTATTAGTCTTGAGACTTCTTTGTTTCAGAGGTAGCAGCAGAGAGCATGTTCACATGGAGAGGCGTATTGTGTGGAATCTGCTTGGGGCCTGTGGTGTATTGAAGAACAACAGACGGGAGGTCCGAGCACTGACAGGGTCATTCTGACTTTTCTTTGTAAGTTTAGGCTGCAATTATAGTGATGCCAGGTGGAATTAGTGTCATTAAACTATAGTATTCAAAGACATCTGGCTGATGGAGCGACAAGCGTGCTTATGTTTTATATGATAAAACAAACCAAAAGTAGCAAAGATAGTGTCAACTTCTGTTTGATCAGCAGGATGTAAAGCAAGAAGAATGTAGCTTCCACAGCTTGATAGCCATATAGAAGATCAATATCTGGAGTATCTTTTCAGGCTGGGAAACATCACTCTTCCATCCTTTGTACATGGTGTAGGTTTAAGGACGTGTCTCTGATTGAACCGATATGTGTGCCGGTGCTTCTGAAACTGCTAGCAACAGATTCACCTTGAAATCTTCCCTGCATTTGGGGTGTTGGAATAGAATCCTGAAATGTTTATTTATATATTTGCAGATAACCTAATTTAAAACAGGGTGACTCAGAGTGATTAAGTTTTCTTGTTAGATTATTTAAAAAAAGATAAAACTGTCAGCCATGGATGGAAAAAAAAAACATACAATTGTTTATATAGGTTCAGCAATTAATAATAAATTAGTCAATAGTTATTAGTCAAGTCATGCTTTACAGTGATAAACACGAAAATTATTCAATGACACAAACAGAATTCAATTCTGCTGAAAAGCATCTCTAAAAGACAATAGTGTCATTATTCAGCTGAAGTCAGTTCATTGTTGATTCAGTTCAATTCAATAACTGTGTAAAGTTCATAAATTATGGAATGGGTTCCATTCAGCTATTAAGCAGCTCTGCATAAAACAGTGACGTCATCATCCAGTGGTGTCAGTGCAGGGGAGAACCTTGGGAGAAACCATGTTCAGTCTGGGTGCCAGTTCTTATCTAGCCAAATGAACGAACATAATGTGATTATGATTCTAGGCATCATCTCAAGTCAGATTGTGGATTGGTATCATTCAGAATAATCTCATCCTGCTCCTTCTGCTTGAAGATCAAGATACATTATGCCAGCATATGGAGGGGATTTGGTTCTCATGGTCTTAGCTGAGGATCTGTGTCGAGGGCTATCTAGTCAATGAGGTCTTTGCAGGGAATCTGTCTTTAAGGCTCATCTAGTTGTTGTGGTCTCCGCTAATATTCAGGGCTACGTTGTGGTTGTCTCTATGTGCAGATGTATCATCTGGTCTGTATATGGACCGGATCTGGCTGACCACGGTTACCTCAGGATAAGACAGACTAATATTAGCGTAGATGCCATTCCTCTTACCGATGTAACAAGTA
Source organism: Scardinius erythrophthalmus (assembly GCF_964197995.2). Taxonomy (NCBI): domain Eukaryota; kingdom Metazoa; phylum Chordata; class Actinopteri; order Cypriniformes; family Leuciscidae; genus Scardinius; species Scardinius erythrophthalmus. The sequence continues at coordinate 19,380,498 of NC_138238.1, read as the reverse complement.
CATAGGGTGTTGTAGGAAGTGCTGCTTGTTCTGGTTGACTTTATGCAGTCTAACGATCCTTTAAGGGATTTGAATGATAGAAATGTGTTAGTGTGTTATGTTCATGCTTGGTTAATGAGATGGGCCTTTAACCTAGATTTAAACCGACAGAGTGTGTCGGCCTCCCGAACAATGCCAGGAAGACTGTTCCAGAGTTTTGGTGCTAAATAGGAAAAGTATCTACCGCCCACAGTCGATTTTGATATTCTAGGTATTATCAACTGGCCAGAATTTTGAGACCCTAGAGGGCATGAAGGAATATAATGCGATAGGAGCTTGCTCAAGTAATAAGCTAATTTATTCAGGGCTTTATAAGTAATGAGCAAGATTTTAAAGTGTACAATGTTTAATAGGGAGCCAAAGCAGTGTTGACAGAACTGGGCTAATATGGGCATACTTCCTGGTTCTAGTAAAAACTCAAGCTGCTGCATTTTGGACCAGCTGGAGTTTGTTTATTAAGCCTGTAGAGCAACCACCCAGTAAAGCATTACAATAATCTAGCATTGAGATCATGAATGCATGAATTAACTTTTCTGCATTTGTCATAATTTAGAAATATTTTTAAGATGAAAATGCAGTTTTACAAATGCCATGTGGCTTTCAAAAGAAAGATTGCTATCGAAAAGCACACCCAGGTTCCTAACTAAAGACTAAGATTTGACAGAGCAGCCATCAAGTGTTAAACAGTTTTCTAGGTTATTATGGAGGTTTTTGGTCCAATGATTAAAACCTGTTTTTTTTTTTTTTTTTTTTTGAAGTAGGAAATTACAAGTCATCCATTTTTTATAGCAAATGCATTCTGTTAGTTTTCATTGGGCCTCAAAGATACAGAGCTGAGTAACAGTGTAACAGTCATCAGCGTAACAGTGAAAACAGATGCCATGAATTCTAATGATATCTCCCATGTGTAACGTGTAGAGTGTAAAAAGCAGCGGTCCTAGTACTGAGCCTTGCAGTGCTGAACTTATGATAGCTCAACATCTACTGATACAAATTGATGATAGTCAGATAAGTACGATTTGAACCATGCCAGAACAAATCCACTAATGTCAACCTCATATTCAAACCTATTCAAAAGAATGCTGTGGTCGATAGTATCAAATGCAGCACTAAGATCCAATAAGAGAGATACTGTACAACCTTGATCGGATGATAAGAGCAAGTCATTTGTAACTCTGATGAGAGCTGTCTCAGTTACGGTCTAAATCCTGATTGGAAATCCTTGCCGTCTTTTTTTTAAGTTTAGTCATTTCTTCCTCTCCTATAGCAAAGAATGAATGAAATTATTCCTCAGGAGGTCTATGGTGCACTGTCCAATGCAACACTAGCAGACGGTTGCATAGTTATAATTTTCTTTCTGATAGTATCAATCTTATAATCTCATAAATTCACTATAAGTTTAAAATCTAAAAAAGAACATTTCTGTTGGTAAATGTCTGAACTTGTTGATGCTTTATTTATTGTTAATTTAGCCACTGTTTCAAATAAATACCTAGGGTGTTTGTTAGTCAAAAAGTATGCAGATCTAGCAGTTTTAAGGCCTTTCTGTAGGTAGATATACTATACTTCCATGTGATGCAAAATTCCTCTAGTTTTGTTTTCCTCTAGTTGCACTCCATTTTTCAGGTTGTCTCTTGAGGGTGCAAGTGTGCTTGTTACACAGGGCCAGACTTCTTAATTTTCTTTAAGTGCAAAGGAACAACTGTCTAAAATGCTAGAAAACAGAGAGTCCAGTTTCTGTTGCAACATCAACTTTTCTGAGTAGTCTGGTATGCTGAGGAGCTGAGACAAATCAGGAAGATAATTTACAAGGGGTTGATTGCAGCCTAAATGGAGTATACACAAGGCAAGGCTAGATAATAATCTGAGATGTCATCACTCTGCTGCAAAATTTCAATGCCATCAACATTGATTTCATGTGACAATTTTAAATCTAAAGTATGATTACAACAAACCCTAGTGAAAAAACTTTTTACTATCTTTAAATATATTAAAAGTATAAAAAGTACCTATTTTCACAATACAACTTTTAACACAATTTAAAATAATTGTACTTTAGTACATTTTTCTAAAAATATATTTTAGAAAAATATACTTGAAATGAAAATTCTGTTTATTTTTTTTATTTTTATTTATTTGCACTTTACTTAAAAATATATTTTAGGTGTATTTTTAATTGTGTGCTGAAATGATCATGGTAACAATGCATTGAAAGTATACTTTCAAAATATATTATAGTATACAATAGTATATTGTACAAAGTACAGCTAAGTATTATTTGTTTATTAATGTGCATTTGTTATTGAAGACAAAGTGTGCAATTTGTAGTATTTGGAATAAGCCAAAGGTATTACTGAGCATATACTTTTTACTCAAATATAATACACTTATGGTATATTGCATGTATGTTTCAAAGACATGATGTAATGATTGTAACACAAAGTACACTTTAATATCACTAATCAAGCATGTAATTATAGCAAGTATACTTAGCATTTTTTTTTTTTTTTTTCACCAGGGAAGAGTGGATCCTTATGAGTAAGTAAAACTACTTTGACTTCACTCATTACCAACATATGTTTAAACTGTCAGTATTTGGATTTCATGTTTGATAATCTGTAAATCTGGGGCAAGAAAAATATAAACCTCGCCACAAAATGATGTTTAATACTGTTTACTAATAATGTTTACTGCAAAATGACATACATTTGACATACATTTTAATTGCTTATTGAAACTAGATTTTCATTTCCCAAAGTAAATACAAGTCCTTGCAAGGCAGCAAATGTGTTAACAGTGTTAAAAGTTTAAATAATGTTAGGTTTTAGGCTTAGTTTTTGTTATGCTATTTTTATGACACTCAGAGTCACTCATTGTACAAAGTGCAAATCATCATTTACTTGGCAATAAATTGTTAAAAGTAGGCAAGGAAGATGAGATTAATCACAATTGAGTTTGTGATTTTGTGACAAAAGAAATCAAATCTTAATTCAGTATTCAGCAATTATTACAAAGGCACCATTGCTGTAAGTTACTATTTGAATTCTGTGGCCAGTTGCATAAACTATGTTAAGACTGTGTCTCAAGTACTAGTTTGACACACTTGCAGTTAGACAAGAGGTAACCAGTCTTACTTTTCTGTTTCAAATTAGATCTACCTTTTTATGTAACTGACTTTAAAAAATTAGGACCAGTCTTGAAGAAAAATAGTTTAAGACGAATCTAAGCAGTTTATGCAATTTGCCTAAGAACATATAAATGAAAGTCAATGGGAGATTTGCTTGTATCTTATATTTAAGATTTGTAAAAAGAATTGTAAAAAGAAAAAAAAGGTAAATTTGAGGAATATCAAGACAGTGCTGCCTTGCAAACACTGTTATTGTTCAGTTAACCAGCCATTTTTTGCCAGACTGCATGGAGAACATTTCATTGAAAGTGAAAATTACCATTTCAGAATGATGCTACATATCTAGAATTAAACTACAGGAATACAATCTTTAACTTAATTATTTACAATATTAAACTGACAGGTATACTCTGTTAATAAAGTACACACCTATTTCTTATCACATTGAAGCCTTAATTCAGAATATTTTTGCAGGTACAATGATTACAAAAAGCCCCCAGGGAAATGGACAGGAAGCAGCCCTCATGCTGTGCTGCCGTAGATGGAAAAACAAGACTGAAAGACTCACACAGAGCATGTCACTGTCACAAAATTCAGAAAGAGATACAATTTACGGAGCAGTCATTCATGTTCAGTTCCGGTATAACATGAGAACAAAACCTCTTGTCTGGTATAGATTCTGAAACTCTTTGAAAGTCTTTCTCGTTTTTCTTTGCTTTTTGTACAGTAATGTGGACAAATATAATACCAATATAGCTATGCTTTTTTAGTCTTGGAGGCTTGACATATTACACTGATGACATCTGCATTCATTTCCATTTCTGTTTATACATAAAAGGACTACATGTCACCTCAATTGGGATGCATGCAAACCTTTTTCAAAATCTTTAAAGTGTAATAATGAAAGATTAATGTGGACTTCGGTTCATGTAGAATAGTTTAACCAATACTAAAGCACAGTCTCAAGTTTTTTTGTTTTGTTTTTTATAATTAATCATTTAATTCAATGACCACATCAATTTTTCTTTGTGAATGAGCCTATGATATATTTATTTTCCTCACAAAACCTTCCCCCAAAATTTGCATCTTCTATAAATTCAAACAGCGGCTGGTAGACCATAACAGATTTGTTGTTTGGTGCCCTCAGCATCTTAATGATAAACTTCCATCTTTTCTCTCTCAGGCCTGTAATTCTTTTTTAGGTATAGGGATATGCAATATATTGAGACCATATTTATTATCGGTCTATATTTTAAAATGGTATCTGTCAATACCTGCTATTTAATTATGTATGCTCATTTTAATATTTAAAATTAGATATAAAAATATATTTATTTAGACAAAACAGTGTAATATTTATTGCTAATTGGCCATAACATGAGAATAATCAGCTGCATAATATGAATATACTGTATAGATATGTATAGTTGGTTTGTTTTTATATTACTTGTAACTTTATATGCATAAACGTTTCAAATCCAAAAGCGTGGTCACTAAAATGCTTGACGAATACACAGGGCAACTTAGTGTTGATGTATTGTTTATCATCTGTTGGCCAAGCATGCTGATAGAAATTAAAGACACCTGCCAGTGCCCAACTCTGCCTTTCTCACAGCTAGAAGACAATAAATGCCTTGCTTCTAATAATACAACTATAGGCGAGACACGCTCAACTTGCTGTCACATTATTAGTGGCAATCACTGATGGTCAAATCAGGTGACTGTTTTGAGGGCAGAAGGGACGGGACTGCAACGAAGTAAAGTGTTCATCTTTATGATTGCTTGTCCACTGCATACTTTATTGTAGTGTTCTAATATTGCTTTGTAAATTTGTCCTCAAGGAGATAGTTCACCCAAAAATGAAAATTATGTCATCATATACTCACCCTCAAGTTGTCCCATTCCTGTATGACTTTCTTCTGTGGAACACAAAAGATATTTTTAACAACATTTCAGTTTTTTTTCAAGGGGGTCCAAATACATTCCATTGTATTCCATTATATGGAGAAAAAATAAATAAAACCAATCTTTTCTGACTTAGTAAAGTCAGAGGTTTGGAATGATATGAGGGTGAGCAAATGGTGACAGAATTTTAGCTTTTGGTTGAACTGTCCTTGCTGCCATGGGTTCATTATTATTGAGGACTATTGCATATATAATATAAAGAGCACAAAGTATACTGCATGAAATATGAACAAAATACTGGAGGATTCATTGCTCATTGATATTTATGACTATTTTTCTCTTTCATCAAGCACATTTTACAGCAATAGGATCTAATTTATAAAGCATTTTATACAACATTTCATGAAGCTTTACAACCGTTCCAATTCCACTTAACTGAAGTCATTGCAATTCGACTTAATTGAAGTGACTGAAAAGCTGCTCCGTGAGAGCAATAAGGAATTCATCAAAAACGTCTCTCAGCCTCCGTGTGCCTGCATCAGTCCCTAGAGAGACATGAAAGGTACGGACAGCCTACAGCACCAGGTCAGGTCTCTCAGCAAGTTTCAAAGCCTCGTGCATGCTGGCTGCCGAGAGCTTGCGGTTGATGTTCCGATAGCGGCAGCGAATGAGGTTGTGGTAGGTGGTCCTGAGGTCCCTGTTGAAGAATGCATAAATGAAGGGGTTTATGAGTGAGTTGGCATAGCCTAGCCACAGCAGCGTCCTCTCCACCCACAAAGGCACGCAGCTGCATTGCACCCCACAGATGAACGGACGCGCCGTGGAAAGCAGGAAGAAGGGCATCCAGCACACGGTGAAAGCCCCCACGACAATCCCAAGGGTGGCCGCCGCCTTCTGCTCCCTTTTGAAGATGGAGATGTTTTTACGATCACTTTTGAGAAGGCGAGAAAAGCTCACACACTCCTTCACCTCCCTCTGCAGCTTTAGGGCCGCAGTCACGCAGTTCACGCTTTCCTCATCTTCCGCTTTTGGAAAGCCAGCAATCGTGTGCTTGGCAGCACTCACCTTTGCCACCCTGTATATCCGGTAGTACATAATGAGCATCACGGTCATGGGGATGTAGAAGGCCACGGCAGTGGAGTATATAGTGTAGCCCAGGTCCTGGCTGATCAGACACACATTGTCATCGTTGACATTCTGAGCCCATCCGAACAGTGGGGGTAGGGTGATGGAGGCAGAGAGAAGCCATACAGAAAGCACTATTTTGGCCATGCACTTTCCACTCTGTCTCACGGGATACGTCAATGGCTTAGTAATGCCCAGGTACCTGAGAAAATGGAGTGGAGAGTGGGAAAAATTAAAGAAGGCAGAAAAAAAGATTTGCTAAAGTGCATCAGTCAAAGACTGCATAAAGGTGGGCAATTTCACAGTGACATTCTTTGCCCTTCTTTGGAATATTACAATCTAAGCGTGACATAACTTCTTGAAAAGAGACCCATGCTTTTAGTCAAAAGGGCCAAATCTCAGTAGCTATAAGGTTTTGAGTGTTTTTGATATGGTGGTTTTTAACATCTAGTTGAATTTTGAATTCTGTCCTCCAAACTAAAATTTCAGAAGGATAATTTATTTTGTAAATATTTGTTCGGTGGACAAGTGAACATAAAACCACAGTGACATGCATTCATACAATATTTAAATATATAAAAAGTGGTAGCCTGCAATACCTTAAAAAGCTATTTCTGCCTGATTTAAAATTGTTAATATTTATTTGTTTATTTATTTATTTTTACATTAATAAAACCTGCTAATTTAGTATATCCGTTTTTCAGTGTATTGTATGCTGTCATTTTATTTAATTATTTCATCTATCTCTTTCTCTTTACAGTTTGGCTGATTTTATGAATTTTGTTTCATAATTCACACTGGTGGTGGTTAAGGAGAGATTCCCTGATATGACTGTAAAGCGCTTTGGGTGTAGTACAGTACAGTAGTACATATGAAAGCGCTATAAATGCCTCATTCATTCATAATTAGATTGATCTGAAAAGCCTATTATATGCTCCGATTGCAGGTAGGCTAAATGTGCGTGCGTGTTTTTTCCTTCTTGGTCAATAATGTTGAAAATGTTGGGTGGCTTATAGGCAGTCTTAAGGGATGAGTAGGCTATACAGAAACTGACTTTAAAAAATAAACCCACCCTGAGAAATTTGCACGAAAGTAAAAAGTGTGAAAACATGACCCGGTCTCCTAAACATACTGTAAATATACTGACTGAATAAAACATTTAATCTGAATGCAGTAGTTAATTGATTAGTTTAACTAATCTAACTTGGTAAGCTTTATATCATACAGCACGCATATCTGGGAGACCTACCTGTCTATGCTTATGACACACAGTGTCATTATTGAAGCGGTGCAGCACATCACGTCCATGGCGATAAAAACATTACAGAAAACACGACCAAAGATCCACTGTCCTCCTATGAGATCAGTAATGCTGACAAACGGCATGACGACCACCGCCACCGACAGGTCTGCAATGGCCAGAGAAACGATTAAATAATTAGAAGGTTGCTTTAGTTTCTTCACGAAACACACTGAAATGACCACCAGAAGATTCCCGCAAACTGTTAAAAAGGTAAGCAAGGTCAGAACACCTCCGACGAGCACTTTCTCAATATGTCCGTAACTCAAAATCGGCTCTCCGCATCTGGTCTCGTTGTCCATAAAACTTGGCGCCGGCAAAGTTGTAGTGGTGTCGTGCATCTTATTAAGAAATCGCACATCCATCACTTCAGATGTCAAACTGGTCATGAGTGCCTGCACGCGATCCTTCGTCACCGCCGAGATCATATTGACCGTTGAGAGCTGTCCTTGGTTCTGAAAAGATGTTGCTCTCGAGTCCAAGTTAAATACATTATGTGTAATCACACACCTATACTACACTGATTTTCTGGCTCTATCTGAAATAATAGAAGAACATCCCAGCTACACGCGAAGAGCCACACAAATTGTCAAGTTAACGCTCACAGAATGAACCGCGCGCTCTTCACGGCTTTTATTTCATTGGCGTCTTGGCAGTGCGTAATGACGTGAGGTGCTTAGGCGTAACTTAAAAAAAAAAATGACTTGTGCTGAAGTGTCTGTTTGCAAATGTGCAGTGTTGTGACTATGAATGTAGCAATTGGATCTTATGAGACAAGACAAACAGGACAATATCATCTGTGTTTAAAAAAAAAAAAAAAAGAGTTGCCTTTTTAAAAGAATTGGGTGCATGTAAAGAAAAAGCAAAATTGCAAATAATATTTTCTAAGGCTTTGCTTTAGAAAGACTTTTCTCTACTACCATCTCATGGCTTTACATAGAATTATGATTACCAATTGTCTGATCATAGTGGTATTTACACTTTTATAAAATGCAAACCACTAAAATTTAACAAGTTTAATTGCTACCTTATGTAAAGTCAAAATGGTACACGATTACGGTGCTTTTCATTGCACTTATCAGTTTCAAGTTTAAATCCTCTGAAAAAGTTGAGTAGAATGTATTGTGGTTATAATAAGATGTTTTAATTTTTGAATAAAATATGTTTTCGGGGAGCAGTGTATTACATAACCAGACAACTGTTGACAGTATCCATTGACTTCCATAGTAGGAAAAAATATATGGAAGTCAATGGCTCAACTATCTGGTTATAACATTCTTCAAAATATCTTCTTTTGTGTTCAACAGAAGAAAAAAACTGGTACATTTTTGGAACAGCATGAGGGTGAGTAAATTATTTCATTTTTGGGTGAACTATCCACAGCTTGATTGGCAAAACAAACTATTTAATAATGGAAAAACAGTTAATAACACAACTGTTCAATTATATATTTTCTTAGATTTAAGAAGTAGCATGGTGAATAGGTGAATGAAACTTTAAGAAATAAGGAGAACATGATTGAAACCTGTAAACAGTGTATAGCATTGAATAAGATGTGTTAATGATTTGCAGAGAAAGCTGTAGTATTTGTGAATAAAGCTTCTAAAATTGGACGAACACTGATGCACAGGAACAGTATTTGGCTTCCAGTCATCATTAACTCATCGAGGTATGATGGTGTCTTCTGCCTCTACAGAATGACCCCAGCTCACACAACGAGGGACAATGGCAGTCAGAAAAAAACCTGCAGGAGAGAAATAAAGAGGTGAGGCCATGTATTATTCAAGAGGAGTAAATATATATATATATATATTGGACAGCGAGGACAGGTAAGAAAAAGAGAGGGATGAGTGGCTAGAGAACAAGGAAAGAGGGAAGGAAACATGGAAAGAGGCAGTACACTAAATAGGAGGATCAAGAGAGTGATGGGGAGACATCAATGACAGTTTAAATTAAGTTATATGTATGTAAGTGGACATTGTAGATTCATAATTTATATATGTCAAACTGAAAGATGAGTTTTTTTAACAAATTATTTAATATTGTGATTATATACACTCTATTGGTTCTTTAGATGGTTCTTTAATGGTTATTCACAGTAACAGTTCTATTTAGAACCATATCATCCCAAATAACTGTTTTATGCTGAAAAGGTTCTTTATTACCGCCTTTTTTGTTAACAAAACTGTAACATTTGTAACTGTCAAAGAATCCTTTCAAACCCTCCTCATTATTGATTTTATGTAGCTCAAGCCACCTTTTTATCATTCGTACGAATTCGTACGAATTGGTCGTGAGATAGTGTTGAAGATACTGAATTTATTATCCATACTGTTAGAGTGTTCAATTATTACTTAGGTTTATGCTTAAACGCAGTCACACAAAAAAATAATCTTGTGACTTTTAAAAAATAACCTTTTCCTTTTAACATTGTAAAGGGTTCACATACTATCCATTCACAGTAGCTACTTTTGGCCATGATAAATGTAATTGTTTTTACTTATTTATGTATTTATTTATTCATGTTTAATGTAATTAATGTATTCAGCTAATGTTGTCAGAGCACTGTAATTTTAACTACAATTTCCCATGTCAATAAAAAATAATAAAAAAACCTAATTGACACAACTGGATTTTTTATGTAAAACCCTGATAGAGGCTACAAAGCATTATAAGACCAGGTAGATAGAAGGGTAAAAAGCATAATAAGAAGAAATAATATTATAAAAACCTAATGAAAATAAGCTATTGTTAAAATTCTCTTTATAACACCATTAAGGTTCTGTATAGCACTTTCAAGGTTCTTTGTGGCACCTTATAAAATAAAGATACCTTACAGTGAAAATGACCCCATTACAAGACTTTTCTCACACCCAAAGCCCAATATGACTTGAGTTAAAGTCTTAGAGAGTATCTGATTTTAACAGTATTTTACTTGTACTGAACGTAGGCTTAAAGGTGCACTAGTCCTCAACATCTAAGAGACATGCCAGTGAAAAAACCCTTCGGAGTGAGTATAGAGAAGCTCAATTCCCCCTATGTCAGACCGCTCATCCAGGTAAACAGAAACCGGTGTTAACAATCAGGTCCAATGGCCAATTGTTTTGTAGGCTAAAGTGATTTTTTTTTTCTTGCCATTCTATTGGGCTTTTGATCACCCTGTCGAGGTTTGCAATAATGACTGACAGACTGTACTTTATGCCTTATCTACATATTCTTTGAATAGGCAGACTGCATTTCTGCATTAAACCCCATCTCAGGGGTGTGCCAGTTATAAGGATTGTCTAAGGAAACTATTAAAGTATATGATCTGGAGCCATTTGTCAGCTGAATTTATTGAAATTAGTTTATCTCTCCAAAAGGCATTCATGTGCATGATAAATGTCTGGGCTGGGCGATGTATAAAGGAGAAAGGCAGCTTCAGAAATCTCCACTGCCTGATAAAAACTGATTCTACCTCCTTGTGAAAAGTGAAAACACCCAAGGGATTGGGATTATTTCAAAATCCAAATTATAATACTGACAATAATTCCTGAATTTATACAGCAGAATAAATGTAACCATAAGAGTCAAGGTCAGGTTTTGTATGGATACAGCTGTGGACCCCATTTTCATCCCCACCCCACAACATTCATCCTCAGAACATTTAGCATTAAGTTCTGCACAAGGACAGGTCACTGCTACGGAGGGGAAACCATATTGCTACAAACCTTCTCTATACCACATTGGTAAAATATATGTGCCAAGAACATATAAAAAGGTGAATACAAATGATTGCTGAAGAAGGCTGGACTTCAATGTCAACCCCTCACCCATGTCTACAGAGGCCTTGTTGAGAGCATCCTCACCAGAGGTATCACAGTGTGGTATGGCAACACCACCGTGGCTGAGAGGAAATCACTGCAACGGGTCATAAAAACTGCAGAGAAGGTTATCGGCTCTAACCTCCCCTCCATGGACACTATATATCCTCCTGGGACCCAGGAATAGACTTTTGTCCACTGTAGTGGACATTAGATTTTAGTGAATTTCTCTGACACCATACGTCACATGTCACAATCTGGGTACACTGTAAAGAGCACATTCAGGACTTTTCAGAGATACCAGATGTTTGGAGGTTTTACCAAACAACTTATCCTTGGTCTTTAAAAATGTTAATGTGATCAAATGTAGCACTCTTATGGAAATATGATAATATATTGTAATTATAATTTAAATCGGACTACTTTTCGAATTTTATTTCATAAACCAACATCTTAGGAAAATGTAATGGGGTTTCATCAATCAAAAAATGACTCTCTGTTACAGAACAGGCCATTGATTTCATACATGTCCACTGTAGAGGACATCAGGACTTAAATCATGTTTAAACACCCAGCGCTGCAGGAGGAAAGCACAGAGCATCCTTTGGGACAAACACCACCCAGCTTATGCTCTGTTTTAGTGGACACAGGCTACAATCTGAGACACCGCAGGCCTGTGAGCATCAGCACTCACAAGGCCCGCCCGTTTAGTAGTCTTTTTTGCACTTTTAAAATGTTTTGTGCTCCTTGCTCTCCCTTAAAAAAAAAATAATAAAAAAAAAATATATATATATATATATATATATATATATATATATATATATATTTTTTTTTTTTTTTTTTTTTAAATAAAAGCTGACTGAGAAACGCACAAGAATTCCAATGTACCTGTACTGTAACGTAACTTTGCAAATGGCAATAAACTTTAAACTTTTTAAACTTTAAATGAAAACAGTGAGAAAATGTGCATATTTGGAGAAATATTGATAGATTCTCATAGATTTACATCAGATTTCTATAGACAGGAAAAATATTTATTGAATTTATACCCAAATGCGTCGATGTAATCATTATGAGCGCTTAGATACTTTGATACTGTGTTTTCAATTCATACCAATAGCCTGAGGGCGCTATTATGCACAGTAATAGTCCATATATGGAACATGAAGAAGAGCCATGATCATGTGACATTCCAGGACGTCACTGATACACACAAAGCTACAGAGATCGCGCTGTAACATTCAGATAAAGATGTTTTGAAGACAATAAACATGTTTGCAATGATATTTGAGTTACCTGTGTTTTTCAAGCCATGCCAGGTATTTCTGTTGAGGCAAAAACAAGTAACTAACAAAATAGCATCAGGCATAAGAGACATCAGGATTCAAATTGTCCTTAAAAGATATTTATTCTTGCAAGAATGTTCCCAGTCCATCCACAGTCCAGCTGCAGGCGGAGTGAGACCCAGAGCAGAGGTTGGCCAGCATTTTTATAGTGTTATCTCTTGTCACCCTTCACAGCACAAGGAACAAAAGGGACCCCCCTTGACCCCTCTTGACCCCTCCCCAGCACGGGAATCTCCTTACCTCTGAAATCTCACACACACACACCCTGCAGCTGTATCAATATCATAAAAGAAACTCAAAATACAGCCAAAGAACGCATGGCATTCGTTTGTTAAATCGTTGAAAATAAAATACAAAGAAAAGATGAATTTTTCCACAACAATATTCCTCCTCTTTATCATTCTCTGATAAACAACATAGAAAAATGCACTCTTGTTTTCTAATCAAACCCATTATACTATTAAATCTTTAAGAATAGAATTAATTCAAGTCTTAATTCAAGAACAGTTATACCCTTCATGTATATCAATACTAAGCCCTAATTTGATTCAATCAAATAAAATCGCAAAACTTTTCTTCAACCATTAATTGGTCAACATTTTCTCCAGATATGTTGATCATCTCGTTGCTTCATGGACGTTCCATCTTCACCAATATGACACTTTGCATGCCGTAGAGAGGATTTTTTTTCCAACGTTGGCAGGGGAGATATGTTTCTAGCACATATCATTGATCCCCTACTTTATTCTTTGCGCTGGCGTGTGAGGTTGTTGATGTTGGTTGGTATAGTTTAAGGTCAGATGCTTGGACCCAGGTCTAACACCCTTCAATCATTTTCAAATCCTTACAAGATTTTCCCTTAGATCACGATCGCACCCCCACTGGAATGAGTCATTTACTGTCTACTGTCACCTGCGAATGGAGGCCTTAAGTGATTTTGTTAGTGAGCGAGTGTCTTGTCGTCCCTTTGGTGTGACCTGTGAAATTTTCAACCTGAAACATATCACCGGATAATTTCTTGCTCATTGAATAGCACTCAGGGTCCTTGTTCCCCTGAAAAAAAACATTCAACCCATGTTGCTCATGTTAACAAAACAATACAGAATCAGTTCTGTTTGGTTCAATCCATCCTGACATCCTGCAAAATGAAAATTTTTAAGTTAGGCATTACACAGGGTTAGGCACTGTTTCTTCACTTTGCTCATGCCACGCGCAAAAGTCTGCATCTTCTGTAAAGAAAAACAAATGTTGAGGTTATTGTCACAAATTATTATTTTTTTTTTTTGTCTGCTGTGCTGCCACATCTGCTCCGGCGTTTCCTGTCGAAACAATTCTTGTTATTAGCACACTTAAAATACAAACAATGCACACAATTAAACCCAATGTCCTCCCAACATTTATCTTCCCACCTGTGCGATGGCTTTCAGCAAATGTGAACCCCTTAGTAAACCAGATCTAGCTGGTTAAGACAAATAAAGTTCTTCTAATAAACCCCTCCTGGACTTTTACTGTCCTCATATACCAATGAGGTCAAAGCTAGATAACCTCTCAGCCTGCTGTGAAGACAATGGGTTTAGCCCTCCCCCCCTGGATTTACTGTTTTCCCACCTGTGAGGCCGAAATGTCTTTGTGGCCTGAATACAAATTATTCATACTAAAAAGTTCAAAGACTCATCTGACCACTTGTTTTACTGTGCGTTCTCTTGTTCCCGCCATGAGCATATTCATCCTCCTCTTGATGCACGACACCCATCTCGTGCATAAATTTAACATAATAAAATTCTCTTACTTTTATCAGACGCTTTTATCCAAAGCGACTTACATTTCAAGGTACACATTTACATTCTTATCAATTCTTGCTTTCCCTCGGAAATTGAACCCATGACTTTGGCGTTACAAGCGCTAACGCTCTACTGTTTGAGCTATAGAAAACTGCAATATTTGTTCATATTTATTTGGTAACATTTGTTTGGATAAAGTTTGCTAACCCAAACATTGTCCTTCAGCCAAATTTCCCATCTTTCTCTGCCTCTGAAATAAAAATATTACTTAAAGCCACAATTTCATCTTCTTATCAAATTGTTTTTTAAGGCAACGGCCCCTAGTCTCACAGCGTTTCTTGATTTTCAGGCCTATTGTTTGGTCTCTTAATCAACTGTCATCTACGAACATTCTCCAGGTCATCAATTGGTCAGGTCAGGTCGTGTACACTTTGTCAACGTCAGTACACTTCGTCAACGTCAGTCGAATAACAATCTTCCCCTTTTTACAATACATAACTGTTAAGGGCTCTCTGGATAATCTGATATTTACTTAGCCTACTGTACGTGTTTGTTGCTGTCAAATTTATAACTTTTTCTCAACACATGACTGACGGCTATCTACGACTTCACAATTCTAATTTATCAATACTTAAACCTGTCCAGAAAGTAATTCAAATCTACTGCACATCATGAATGACCAAAATAATAATTAACAGACAGAGCTCGATGATCAATCAACTTAAAGCTCGTCCTATGTTCTGTGTTGTTTTCTCATCAGATTGACTCACAATCCTCAGCTTACTTTCAAATTTGTCATTTGCCTTAACCCATCTATAATGCTAAAACACTCTTTCCAGAGGTTAATGACAAATTTATACACACTATTCAGACAGAATAGTTGTCCTAAACTAACACATACTGTACAAAACATGAATTAACACTCACACTCATCCCTGACTATGAACTGCTCATATTTCTTATTCATATCTTTTCTCTAAAAAGATTTAAATTTTAAATGACATTTTAACCTTACATTTTCCTGTATCTTTTATCTAATGTTTTTATGGCCTCTTAACCAGTTTCAAAGCATGTCTGTTCATTATCCATCTGATTTTAGAAAAGTCAGCTGGATTGGTTTGGTGCATTATCATTATTTTGCTTCAGCTTTTCTTTGGCTGACCGATAACAGAAGAACAGACAGAGTACCATCCCAAGCAGTCTCTTTCTCTCTCACTATAAGCAAATCATCTTTTCAACAGCCTCCTAGGACTGTAACTAAAATAATCATAGTCATATTCAATCGTTCTATGATCTTTTCTAAGGTTATCTTTAGTTTAAATACTCAATTTACCTAACCTTTGTTTTTCCAGAAAATTCTCTTGAGTCATCTTTAGCCACCACCATGTCTTATAGTGGTCCTTTGTCATGTCTACAGGAGTCAGAACTGACACATTAGTTCAGCATCAACACAAATCTCTGTGTTTTCCTTGCCCATCAGGCAACTAACATTACAACTTTTTTTTTTTTTTTTTTAACTGTCTCCACAACAGATAACCACTAGTTCAATGGTCTCTGCTGGCTCCTGAATGCCCATTCAGATCAGCTCTTAACCTATAATTGTCTTTTCTTCAGGGTGTTGTCCCCTGGCATAGTTGCAGACACTTGTCAGAAAAACAAGCCATTCAATCAACGCGGTTTCTGGTGAGTGGTATATAGAGGAACTCACATTTTCTGGGTCAGACGGCCGTAACTTCTTACAGCTCATCTCGCCTCTCAATGATTTGCTGATGCTGCTGGCCTCACAGTCACCGCTCAACTCTAATACCTTTCTCACATAAAAACACCTCCATCAGGAGATGCCCAGTGTTTGTGGCGTGAATTCCCCTGTCTTAGGTTGCCCTTTTGGCCAAAAAGATCTTACCCGTCTCTGGGGTAAACACTTCGTACACACTTGGTTAACCGCTCTTTCCCATCACAGAATCTGTGACCGTTTTCTTCAACATAATCTGTTGTTTTCTGGAGCTTAGGAAAAGGCGCATTCAAGAGTCATCAGAGCCATTCGGACCTAATAGTGTTCACAGGGAGACAGGTTAATAACAACAGTATTTAATCACTTAAATTCATTAATCATCTTAAAGGTAGCAACCTGCTTAGATTATAGTCAGTGAATTTAGATCACAATCGTACATTCAGTGTACTGTTACTTCTGTAGCCGGAGCCATCGACCCTGTTTTATGGTGGAAGCTAAAATGAGAGCTAAAAGTCTCTGGTCCTAAAATAAGCAAGTCCTAAACAGTGTTATTGTAAAGACTTCTAAAGTCATTCAGGTTTACTTCTAAAACATTTACAAATTGTCCTCTAAATTTGTCAAATCTGAACTGCCTGTAGCATGATTTGTTTTAGCTTTTCCGCATCTATGAATCTGTTCAACTGAAACACTGTGCTTTACACAGCCTCAGACAACAGCTTTCAGCTGACATTGAATGAGAGAGAGACTCTTGAAGCATTCAGGACTGGTACACTGCATTTCTCATAAACTTTTAACTTCAGACTTTAACTCTAGCCCATCTTAAGGCATCTTTTCCATAAATTACATGTATTTGTAATTCAGACATTACAAATTTCCACTCAGAATGAGTCTCTGTTGCACTGAAACTGTGGCAGTTTCAATCACAGCACATGCCAGATTTAGATAAGCAACTTGTTTCAGCCAAATCACATTCTTATCTTTTGAAATCAACATTAACAAGCTTTTGTTTAATCAAATGCCTTTCTTATGTATTTTACATTTAGCAACTGTTAATCCTGTAACTGCTTCTGCTTATTTTATCTTAAAGAAATGATAACATTTTCAAATTTCATTTCAATTTTAGTTGTCAGGTTTTTAATTACCATAATTTAATACCTGACTTCAATGTTTTCTCTAGGAGTTTTATCAATCTGCTTCTATGATTCATACTAACTTTTGAGGCTGCGCTCCCTGCTTGTGATACATTTTTTTGATTATCATTATAAATCATTCATTAGATTTGTCTCTCCATATCATCTAAAACCTTATCAAAGCATTTCATTCAAAACACAATCATCCTTTTAGTGACCGGTACTTTTAAAATATTTTGCAACTCATTTAGTCTTATCTGTAATTTTATGTCAACCGGTACTTTTTATAGTTCTTTCCTTTCAAAAGGAATTCCTTACACTTAAATCTTTCAATCTTCTTACAACTTTCAAAAGTTCCAACTATCAACTTTATTTCTCCCTCATTTACTTTTACAGTCATACAGTGCGCATACAGTCACTGAATGACCCAGCTGACTGCAATAAAACACTCTCTGTTATTCTGCCTTTTATCTTTCTAACAGCTTCACCCTATTTTGCACTTCTGAAACATTGTGTTGTATTCAGGAAATGCAACAGAGCCATTGATAAGCAGTTCTCTGTCTTTTCTTTTACAGTTGCAAATTTCAATTTCAATAGCTGAAACAATCTTCATCATATTAACATTGATCTACTTTCTAACCCATATTAACACAGACTTTTCTCTAAATTTGTGTCATTTTGGCACTTTCTTTGTTTGGAGCCAATTAAGTTATTGTTTATCTTTCCAATCACAATCAAACTTTTACAAAACATCATCTGCAAATCTCTTCAGAGCATGAGCAGAACTGCTTATAGCATTTGCTCTCTATTATCTCACTATTTATCAGGACTGTTCAGTTACTCTTCATACAGTATTAAAACTTTAATGTGTCATTAATTTTATCAACACTGGTTTTAAAAGCTTATTCTTCTATCAAATGGTTAGTTTGCAGATTCAACATAAATCACAAGATTGTATTATAATTATTCAGTCCTACTTATCTCTACTGTTTCACAGAAAACACAAGATTCCCTAAATCTTCTCAGTCTCTAAATTACACAGCTATCCTAGATGCTTGCACCTTCAACTCTTGTTACCAAAATATGTCAATCTATTCTTCAATACTCTTGTTATGAAAATTCTCTAGACATCACTATTTTACCAGTAAAATATAATTGTTCCCCATTCTGCTTAATAAAACATTCCTTATCTTTCCCTACATGCCAGTTCCTTTTGCATCATTTTCCCTTCTTTTCGCTCTACCTCATCTAACCAGTACACGATTGTTTGCTTACAATCCACACGTCTCTCACACAACAACCTTTTGTTTTTTCACTTCCCTCGAGTCTCTCACCGCTGTCAGCCTAGTGACACTTAACATTCCCTCCCAGGGAAAATCATGGTACTTAATCAACTTTTGCATAATTCATTTGACTGTAAACCGGTGTATAAAAAATTATCTGGTTTACTGTTAGATGACCCCATTTTTGGCTGAGTTCCTCTTTTCTGGATTTCACAATTCGACACGTGTCTTACAGAATCTGTCAAACGTCTTCGACAGACCCGATCTTTTACTCCGAGATCGGACGGACCTCTGCTTGTTTACGTTCCACTCAAAGTTTTCTCACGTGCGCTTATTCGCTTGCTCAATTCTTTTTACTTGATTAATTCAACCTGGTCTTGTAATTACGTTCCACTCAAAGTTCCTCCACGTGCGCTTATTCGCTTGACTCAATTCAATGTGGTAAAACTTCGAGTAGAGCACAATCACCCAGAAACTTCTCAATTCTTTTTACTTGATTAATTCAACCTGGTCTTGTAATTACGTTCCACTCAAAGTTCCCCCACGTGCGCTTATTCGCTTGACTCAATTCAATGTGGTAAAACTTCGAGTAGAGCTCAATCACCCAGAAACTTCTCAATTCTTTTTACTTGATTAATTCAACCTGGTCTTGTAATTACGTTCCACTCAAAGTTCCCCCACGTGCGCTTATTCGCTTGACTCAATTCAATGTGGTAAAACTTCGAGTAGAGCACAATCACCCAGAAACTTCTTAATCCTGTTTTAAACTTTCTCTAAGGTTTACATAAATTTCGAGTAGAACGTAATCATCTCAGCAGCTGTGATTTCTCTGAATCACCAGTGGATCCCCTGTCCACTAACGAGCTAAGTGAGGCAGAAACTGGTCTGCTTTGTCAGATCAATTTCTCCCCATAAACATTTGTGATTAACTGACTCACCTCTCGCTCGTACCAAAAAAGCAAAACTCAGCCAACATGGTTCACGTTCACTCACAATTATCAAAATAATTTAACTGTCTCTTACCCTAGATGCTTTTACTGCCTCCGAGTTCTTTCTGAATCCAGTGGGTTCCTCCTGGCCCTGATAGCAGTTTTGGCTCTTCTCTCTCAATTCGGCGAGGTAAGACTAAAGCCTTTTGTGCTTTAGGGTGATCAGTCCGTCAATACGCTTTCTCAGGGCCAGAAGAAACCTCATGGTTCGCACTTCTGACACCAACTTGTTGAGGCAAAAACAAGTAACTAACAAAATAGCATCAGGCATAAGAGACATCAGGATTCAAATTGTCCTTAAAAGATATTTATTCTTGCAAGAATGTTCCCAGTCCATCCACAGTCCAGCTGCAGGCGGAGTGAGACCCAGAGCAGAGGTTGGCCAGCATTTTTATAGTGTTATCTCTTGTCACCCTTCACAGCACAAGGAACAAAAGGGACCCCCCTTGACCCCTCTTGACCCCTCCCCAGCACGGGAATCTCCTTACCTCTGAAATCTCACACACACACACCCTGCAGCTGTATCAATATCATAAAAGAAACTCAAAATACAGCCAAAGAACGCATGGCATTCGTTTGTTAAATCGTTGAAAATAAAATACAAAGAAAAGATGAATTTTTCCACAACATTTCCATAATAATAGATTATATTTATAATGTAATGCTATCATTGTGCAGAATCCTATACCAATAGTATATTTTCTGTCTGATTTTTTTTTATCTGAAGCTAAATTAGATCACAGAAGATTATTTAAAATACTCACTTGCGTTATAAAGTAAGTTTGGAGCACAAACATGGTTTTAATCTCATAAATTGCCGTGTATTGATGGTGTGCTAAGCTAACATGCTAGCCAGCCCTAGGTGCACCTGCCACCAGGAAGTTATACTTTTATGATTTTTTGAATGCTTACTGAAATGTTTCTTTATTCAAGAAATGCATTTGATACAGTTTAAAATGTGAGGTGAACTTTGATAAAAGAAATTAGGGACTGAAACCCTATGAATAGCCTGTGAATAGCCAGTCGTTAGTAACTATAATGCAGACAAAAGAAATGCATATTTAGAGCCATAACCAGGCTGGAGAGGTGTGAATGTGTGCAGGGGGAGACTGAGACTGAATGGGGCTCGTCTGCACCACAAAACAATAGAGACAATATACTGGATAGATGCTTAGAAGATGGCAATAAACATCAGTTGCATTTTAGAGTCAAATCAAAATAAAGTAATTTGACATGGTCTTGAAAAACATTTCACTAAATACAGAGTTTTGGACTTATTATCTTCAGATTTTAAACATAAAATGTTTAGACATGTGGCTTTAGCTGTAGTGCATTTCTAGATTGCTACAGTGCCAACTTCAATTTTATTTTCATAAGGATGTTTCATAAAAATTAATTTCTAATAACTTTACAAAACTTTGAAGCTATTTATAACATTTTTTTTCATTATGACAATAATTAATTCTACATTTACAATAAACTGCCAGGTGTCAGCTTTCAAATGAGACCATACAAGTGCTTTTAGTACAAAGGGTTCATAAACTGTATCTGTTTCAGTTTGGGTATGTCATTTCTGGGGATTTTTCAAAAGTGGGGTTGCAGCTTAACAGGTTAAAATAAGAAACAATTTAAAATATAAAAATGCAATTATGAGAAATAAAAAAAAGTTGTAATATTTCAGACTGTTCATCTGTAAACCATCCAGAAATTACCCTGAAAGAATGAGCAGTTTCAAAAGAGCGACACCTAGTGGTGAAGAAATATTAACTATTTAGACTGATACATTGAATTCCTTGGGGTATATGATCCTCCCAAGATCGCCCATTTTCCCTGTCTGCCATTTTAAATTAAGTTTTTTAGTACATTTTATTATTATTTTTTTTTTTAAATCATGCAACATGAAAGCAAAGATGACGGCAACAATGTTAAGCTCGAAGTGAGGTTATATCTTAATTCTTTGACTTATAAAAATTAAAGTTTGGGAACGTCTTGGGAACGTGGCCTGAAGGTACCATACGAGTTTGGCATAAGACGTTGATACAACTGACATAATTGGACAGTTCTGCAGTACAGTTTAATGATGTCTAAGATGTTACAGGTCTTTTTTCAATAGCAAACAATCCAAAATATGTTTCAAACCACCCTTGTTGCTGAAATAATTAAAGTAATACAGGCTACAGGTGCCACATTAGAAAATACACTTACATTACTTGCCTAATTGACATAAAATCCATAATGTTTGTAATAGTATCATCCAGTGTGTTGAGATGGAGGAATGACACAGTCATGAGGTTTTGTGCTAGAACAGAGTATGCAGCCAATACAGTAAATGTTCTCACTGTACAATATGACTGAATCTATAGTCGACGTTTTTAAGATGAAGGGTGAGTTACAGTAATGTGTCAGTCTTTCCCATGGTCATGTAAAAAGAATTACATTCATTACATTTGCACTCTAAAAAAATGCTGGGTTGAGTGCAAATGTAATGCCCAGGGAAAGACTGGCAGGGAAATCGTACCGTGGAAGAATAAACATATAGGACTGGGAAGGGGGAATCACAACATATGTCAGCTCAAGTCTGACAGTTTGAGCTCAAAGGGAGCTCTCTGAAGATCAGAAAGGACCACCAAGAGATCCCAGGAGGAGAAGAGGCGGTGCCTAGGAGGATTTAACCTCCTAGTGCCTCTCAGGAACTTGATGACCAGGTTGCGATTTCCTGACTTGCGGTCAACTACAACGTGATGTGCCGCAATGGCGGCAACATACACCTTCAAGAGCGGGACAACCTCCGCTCCAACCCTTCTTGCAGGAAGGAAAGCACAGAGCCGATCGTTCATCTCTGGGGTCTACCTGATGGGAAGAGCACCACTCAGCAAACAAACTCCACTTAAAAGTGTATGCTCGCCTGTTAGAGGGAGCTCTGGCTTGGGTGATTGTGTGATAGGCCCCTTAAAAGAGTAGTTCACTTTAAAGTGAAAATTAGCCCATGATTTACTCACCTCATTCCATCCTAGGTGTATATGACTTTCTTCTTTCAGAATGACGAATACAATCGGAGTTATATTAAAGGGATAGTAACATTTTGTGAAAATACTCTCTTCAGAATGTTTTTTTGGAAAACGGTGCTTGTCCCTCAAAAATTCAAGATGGCTACCATTTTTCAAGATGGCCGCCATTTCTCTTGAATCCTTAAATCTTTTTTTTTTTTTTAAATGGTGATGCTATCATGAAATTTGGTACAAATATTCTTTAAAGAACATTATCATGGAAAAAGGTGTGTGCCGCTCAAATTGAAGATGGCGACCATTTTCAAGACGGCCACCATTTATGTCAGAGCTCAATTTAATGTGTTAAGGAAGGTTTTGTTTAATAGAGTGAACGTCATTACACAACCAGGGCACACTGGTGACTTCACTGCTGTGGAACTCAGCATGGGGTTCAGTGTCAGCTGATCTAGTTTTACTTACACTGTAGTTCTTGACTAGTAGTAATAGTATAGCTAAGTTTAGTGTCCCAAATGCTGCCTAACAGCCCCTCATCAATTAGCTAATAATAGACGTAGTTAGAGAGCCAAAGAGCCACTTCTTTGGCTCTCAACGAAGGCGGTCACATTTTCTTCTCCTCCTCTCCCTTACCTCCCCTGCTTTGCTCCTCTCGTCTCGTCTAGTCTACTGTCTTGTACTTTGAGAGACTCTCTCTGCACTGCTCTCCAAACTAAGAAATTATGGATTTGATCAACTGGTCTCTCAACGCAATTGACACCATCTTCTCGACGTGAAGCTTGTGTTCGGGGGAACCTGACTGCCCTGCCGGAACGTTCGCAGCTGGCTACACGATGGACGCATGGAAGAGGTGGCGGGTCGTGTGTCTGGCGGCTCTTTCTGTGGAGGACATTGAAGATATCTACCTATTTGGAACCATGATAACAGGTCTTCTACTGATTGGATTAGGCATTGCCCTGATTTATCGAGGAATTAAGTGTCACATGCCTGTCCTGTCTTGTGCTGCACATGGGTGTTTTTGTTATGTTTGCCATGTGTTCTTGTTTATTGTCTAGCCCCTCCCATCTTGTTATCTGATTATTTGTTTAATTTGTCCAACCTGTTGTGTTCGTTACCCTCCGTTGTTTGTTCCCCTATTTAGCCTCCTTGTGTTTGTAGTCTTGTGCTGGCTCGTTGTCCGTGTTACCTGTATTTGATGTTCCTGTGCTGTTGGTATCTGAGTTCTGAGTTTTTGTATTTTGTCCATGTTTGTTTATTAAATCTTCTCTGCACTTGAATCCTCGTCTCTCGTTCAGTGTCCCGTGACAGAACGAGCCAGCCAAGTATGTGGATTCAGCGGAGCGAGATTTTTCCTCCGGGGGAGAACAAGGGAAACTCCATTTCCCTGTTTGAATATTTTGCCAGGTGTGCTCAGAGAACTTTGGAGGAGAGCACCATGTCTGACGGTGATCAGATCGGAGGAGGTGGTTCGGTGGTTTCGGAGCCGGTGGTCAGGAGACGGAGGAGGAGGAGAAAGGCGCCACTTCAACGTCACGTCACATCTGCCCATCCAGAAACCGTTCACGTCACGTCTGTCCAGGCAGAGACTGTTCACGTCACGTCTGTCCAGGCAGAGACTGTTCACGTCACGTCTGTCCAGCCAGAGACTGTTCACGTCACGTCTGCCGATCCAGAGACTGTTCACGTCACGTCTGCGGAGTCTGTATCCCTTGACAAGATGGCCGCCGCAGAGCCTGTGTCCCTCGACAAGATGGCCGTCGGCGAGCCTGTGTCTGTTCCTGAGCTTGAACTTGTGTCTGTTCCTGAGCCTGAAACTGTGTCTGTCCCTGAGCCTGAAACTGTGTCTGTCCCTGAGCCTGAAACTGTGTCTGTCCCTGAGCCTGAAACTGTGTCTGTCCCTGAGCCTGAAACTGTGTCTGTCCCTGAGCCTGAAACTGTGTCTGTTCCTGAGCCTGAAACTGTATCTGTTCCTGAGCCTGAAACTATGTCTGTTCCTGTGTCTCCTGACAAGATGGCCGCCGTCGAGCCTGCGTCTGTTCCTGAGCCGGTGGCGTCTGAACCTGAGCAGGTGGTGTCTGTTCCTGAACCTGAGCCGGTGGTATCTGTTCCTGTGCCTGGGCCTGTGGTGTCTGTTCCTGAGCCGGAGCCGGAGGCGTCTGCTCCTGAGCCCTCAGTGACCGCGACACTGGCCATTATGGCCACAGCCATGTGGTGTGTGTGGGCTACGCACACACTTGGACCGGTGGTGTCTGTTCCTGGGCCGGTGGTGTCTGTTCCTGAGCCGGTGGTGCCAGTTCCAGTGCCCAAGCCGGTGGTGCCAGTTCCTGTTCCTGAGCCGGTGGTGTCTGTTCCAGTGCCTGAGCCGGTGGTGTCTGTTCCAGTGCCTGAGCCGGTGGTGTCTGTTCCAGTGCCTGAGCCGGTGGTGTCTGTTCCAGTGCCTGAGCCGGTGGTGTCTGTTCCAGTGCCTGAGCCGGTGGGGTCTGTTCCTGAGCCGGTGGGGTCTGTTCCTGGGCCGCCCGAGGGGTCGTCTCCGCCCTGGCCGCCCGAGGGGTCGTCTCCGCCCTGGCCGCCCGAGGGGTCGTCTCCGCCCTGGCCGCCCGAGGGGTCGTCTCCGCCCTGGCCGCCCGATGGACGGTCTGCACCGCCCTGGACTCCTGAACTTTGTGTCCCGCCCTGGTCTGTCCCTCCCGTTCCGCCCTGGTCTGTCCCTCCCGTTCCGCCCTGGTCTGTCCCTCCCGTTCCGCCCTGGTCTGTCCCTCCCGTTCCGCCCTGGTCTGTCCCTCCCGTTCCGCCCTGGTCTGTCCCTCCCGTTCCGCCCTGGTCTGTCCCTCCCGTTCCGCCCTGGTCTGTCCCTCCCGTTCCGCCCTGGTCTGTCCCTCCCGTCCCGCCCTGGTCTGTCCCTCCCGTTCCGTTCGGGTCTTGTGGAGCGTCTGGTAGCCGCTCCGTAGGGAGGGGGTAATGTCACATGCCTGTCCTGTCTTGTGCTGCACATGGGTGTTTTTGTTATGTTTGCCATGTGTTCTTGTTTATTGTCTAGCCCCTCCCATCTTGTTATCTGATTATTTGGTTAATTTGTCCCACCTGTTGTGTTCGTTACCCTCCTTTGTTTGTTCCCCTATTTAGCCTCCTTGTGTTTGTAGTCTTGTGCTGGCTCGTTGTCCGTGTTACCTGTATTTGATGTTCCTGTGCTGTTGGTATCTGAGTTCTGAGTTTTTGTATTTTGTCCATGTTTGTTTATTAAATCTTCTCTGCACTTGAATCCTCGTCTCTCGTTCAGTGTCCCGTGACATTAAGAAGGCGGTGACAGCTGTCCAAAGTCCCACAGGGCTGCCCGTCATGATTGAAGCAGTGGGCAGAGCTGTCAGCACTCAGACTGTGACTATGAACCACAATATGGATTAGGGCTGCATCTAACGATTATTTTTGTTGTCGATTAATCTATCGATTATTTCTTCGATTAGTCGACTAATCTAACGATTATTTTTCAGATTAATCTAATGATTATTTTTGGGATTAGTTGATTTATCCATTGGCAAACTTTCCAATAAATAAGTACAACAATATATCAGCTGTATTTTGAAGAGGGTAGTGCATCTGTATATTATTTTAACATGAAATCTGTGAATGATGACAAAAGAATTGTATTTCAGAAAGGGTATTTGCCATTTTATTATGAAATATGCGAACAGGAAGCATTTTAAACTTTATTTTTAACTAATGATACTATTTCATAAAATGTAAGATACAGTCACAGGCCTATTTAGGAAATGTGTTTACTATAGTCTGTTATTAATTACCGTAGTGGGAGTACGATTTACTCAATTAACTTGTCCATTAACTTGTCTGAAAATGCACTTGTGTTTATCTGCAAAAAGGTTCACATACACTAGATTGCAGCCTAGGCTACTGTTAATGTAAATATAACGTTAGTCGTTTGTTTTTAAAGTCCACATTAGAGACCTGCACGGGAAGGATTTCTCCCTTAATAATTCCTAAAAAGCTGACATCTCAGTTCATTGCGATCTCACAAATCTCTGTTATTATAAATTAAACTGGGTGCACAATGAATCTTTCATAATATCTACACTTTGTTTGCTATAATCAATGATTTGCCAGTATGCAGAATTCAGCACTGAACAAAAAGTCCATTTTGAGCGGTGAGGGGATTCTATTTTAAATGCATCTGATTAGCGTTCAAGAAACCAACACATTTGTCTGTGATTGGCTACATTGTTCAACGCTGCAAACATGTTATAAATAGATATAGACTCTGGCCTGTAAATCGTTTCTATTTTGTTTTAGTTGTTCTTGTTGCCTTTGTGCAACAGATGAATGACAATTTATTCGTTTTTAGATGTTCAATTTTGCGGGAGTCCCGCGAATCGTTTTATTCTCCCGCAACCAGCACACACACGAGTGCATTACCGCCCGCGCCCGCACTCAGCCATCAGATCTATGTTCCCGCACCGCACTCTGTTGCGTTGGGTCCCGCGGGAGTGCAGGTCTCACACCTTTCTGTTCGGCCGTAGTTTAAAGTATTCCCATACTTTGGATGATCGTGGTCTGTCATTTTCACCGCCATTACTCGATATTGAAACGTAAATAATGAATGTGACACGTCAACGCATTTCATGCGTGTCGACGTATTTTCATAGTCGACGTAATCGATGACGGCGACGCGTCGTTGCGGCCCTAATATGGATAACATCATGGAGAAGCTCACAGCTTTGCAAAGACAAATGGATCGTTTTGGAGACCAAAATGGACCAGGAGAATAGCCGTGTAAATTGGAATGCGGCTACTCGCCCCAAGACCAAACAATCCCAATCTTATCTGCTTTCGGCCCCCCTCAACCAGCACTGGCCTTGGCCGAGGCTGCTGTTGGAACAACAACTCCCCCGGAAGAGCACTGCAGTGAGACGCTCTTGCGTTCCTTCCCCCACTCCCCACAGACACCGGCTGCTGGTTGTTGACTCTGTCTGGGACATGATCAAGGTTGTCTCCATGGCAATTGCTGTGTATCGCTATGACAATCCTGCGGACTGAGGCACTTAGATTATGATGCCAGGAGCAGCGACTCTCCAGGCCTACACATACACAAACTCTTACATATATACAGATATGCAATCACCCCCCGCAGGTTGTACCAGCGCGGGAGAGCCGAGCCAAGGGTAAGCGGGGCAATACATGACTTGTTCATGTATGCTTACCTGGAAGGTGTACAGATCCCACGGGACTTAAATGGCACTGGATGTATTCCATACCTGAATGTGTACTATGTCTATGATTGAGGTGGTAAAAAGATAACCCCTCGGCCTTAATCAGACAACAAACCCCCAAAATGGCAAATGAAAATCCCATGTCAGCCAAGAGGCCAACTGATTGGATGAAATGTTGTCTTTGTCAGACAGACACAAAGGAACCCCTCCAATCACCACCTATCCATCATGTTTCTCAACATGATGGCTATAAAATGATTGTCACCAACATTCCACTCTTTCACAAGATGAACAAAATGCCAATGACCCTGGACCTGGAACGACTAGATAAAGGTGGGGGTATAGAAGCTACTTTGAGAAGGAACCTAGCGAAGTATCACTACAATTGTCGACTTCGGGTTCAACAACACAAAGTTACTTCGTGCCCAGAAGCAACAATTCGATGCTCAATGTAGTGAGACAGATGAAGGCCAAACAAAGCATCGCAGAACCATGATTTAGAAAAGACTAGATGATCAGGTTTGCTTTCTTTGTGATAACATATCTCCTGAATCTGACCTACGTCAGGTAATGACACTGCAACTGAATGACAGACTACATGAATGTGCACAAACACTGAATGATGTTTAACTATTGTCTCAACTAAGTGGTGCTGATGCCATTGCACAGGAGCTGAAATACCATCATTTGTGTCTCATTCATCTTTACAACAGAGAGAAACTCCACCTCAGAAGGCTTGAGAAAGAGTCACAGAGTGAAACGATTCAACCAGCCATCTTTCCTATGGCTCTTTCTGAATAATTCTGATGGCCCTTCCGCCTTCCGTCTCGCAGATACAGTGGGGAGAACAAGTATTTGATACACTGCTGATTTTGCAGGTTTTCCCACTTACAAAGCATGTAGAAGTCTGTCATTTTTATCATAGGTACTCTTCAACTGTGAGTGACGGAATCTAAAACAAAAATCCAGAAAATCACATTGTATGATTTTTAAGTAATTAATTTGCATTTTATTGCAAGACATAAGTATTTGATACATCAGAAAAGCAGAACTTAATATTTGGTACAGAAACCTTTGTTTGCAATTACAGAGATCATACATTTCCTGTAGTTCTTGACCAGGTTTGCACACACTGCAGCAGGGATTTTGGCACACTCCTCTATTCAGACCTTCTCCAGATCCTTCAGGTTTTGGGGCTGTCGCTGGGCAATATGGACTTTCAGCTCCCTCCAAAGATTTTCTATTGGGTTCATGTCTGGAGACTGGCTAGGCCACTCCAGGACCTTGAGATGCTTTTTACGGAGCCACTCCTTAGTTGCCCTGGCTGTGTTTTTCGGGTCGTTGTCATGCTGGAAGACCCAGCCACGACCCATCTTCAATGCTCTTACTGAGGGAAGGAGGTTGTTGGCCAAGATCTCGCGATACATGGCCCCATCCATCCTCCCCTCAATACGGTGCAGTCATCCTGTCCCCTTTGCAGAAAAGCATCCCCAAAGAATGATGTTTCCACCTCCATGCTTCACGGTTGGGATGGTGTTCTTGGGGTTGTACTCATCCTTCTTCTTCCTCCAAACACGGCGAGTGGAGTTTAGACCAAAAAGCTCTATTTTTGTCTCATCAGACCACATGACCTTCTCCCATTCCTCCTCTGGATCATCCAGATGGTCATTGGCAAACTTCAGACGGGCCTGGACATGCGCTGGCTTGAGCAGGGGGACCTTGTGTGCGCTGCAGGATTTTAATCCATGAGGGCGTAGTGTGTTACTAATGGTTTTCTTTGAGACTGTGGTCCCAGCTCTCTTCAGGTCATTGACCAGGTCCTGCTGTGTAGTTCTGGGCTGATCCCTCACCTTCCTCATGATCATTGATGCCCCACGAGGTGAGATCTTGCATGGTGCCCCAGACCGAGGGAGATTGACCGTCATGAACTTCTTCCATTTTCTAATAATTGCGCCAACAGTTGTTGCCTTCTCACCAAGCTGCTTGTCTATTGTCCTGTAGCCCATCCCAGCCTTGTGCAGGTCTACAATTTTATCCCTGATGTCCTTACACAGCTCTATGGTCTTGGCCATTGTGGAGAGGTTGGAGTCTGTTTGATTGAGTGTGTGGACAGGTGTCTTTTATACAGGTAACAAGTTCAAACAGGTGCAGTTAATACAGGTAATGAGTGGAGAACAGGAGGGCTTCTTAAAGAAAAACTAACAGGTCTGTGTGAGCCGGAATTCTTACTGGGTGGTAGGTGATCAAATACTTATGTCATGCAATAAAATGCAAATGAATTATTTAAAAAATCATACAATGTGATTTTCTGGATTTTTGTTTTAGATTCCGTCTCTCACAGTTGAAATGTACCTATGATAAAAATTACAGACCTCTACATGCTGTAAGTAGGAAAACCTTCAAAATCAGCAGTGTATCAAATACTTGTTCTCCCCACTGTATGTGCAACCTGTACCAGCAGCGTATCCTTTTTCTAACAGTGGCACTTCCTCTCTGTGGACTACACCTTGCCGTGGTGGAGAGGCTTGTGTACTCCAATGAACCTGAGACCTATGCCGGCGGAGATTTTATATCCCTGGCAAGTTTAACTAAGCTGGACAGGTCAAAGGAGAGGACAAAGCAGACATTATGACTATTTGACAGAAATGGTGGCCATCTTGAAAATGGTGGCCATCCTGAAGTTTTGAGTGGCACATACCTTTTTCCAAAAGAGTGTTCCTTGAAGAGTATTTCTGCATAATTTTATGCTTGTATCACCATTTGAACACTTGAAATAATTAATATTCGACAGGAACGTCGAATGAGTAACATGTCCTTTAGAGAGTATTTGTATCAAATTTTATGCTTGGATCACTGTTTGAATAATTGATATAATAAGCATTGAATAGCAATGGCCAAAAGAATAGCAATTTTGAAAAATGGCCGCCATATCGAATTTTTGAGTGGCCAACGCAGTTTCCAAAACAGTGGCCCTTAGAGAGTATCTGTGCCAAATTTCATGCTTCTATACCAAAGTGAACGATTTTTTTTTACTAATCTGCTGCACTAAAATATGTTTCTGCACAAAGAATAAAATATGACTTCCAGACAAAAATGCAACACATGAAGCAGCTGACTGAACAAAATATGTATTGCTAACTTCAAAATATTATAGCGTTGAAATTAATTATAATTTGGTCTTTTAAATAATCCACTCTTTGTGTTTGTTTTAGCTCAGTCACAAGATAAGTTCTTGTTTGATTTTCACTAATGTAAGCCATGGAATTGTGAATGTTTTACGGTTTAATCAAGCTGTGAGAATGTTGCCACTGAAATGAGCCTTGCTCTTTGAGGCTGCTTAATCATCTGTAACAAATTTGGTTTTACAGCAATACAAGCTTTGCTCACAGTCACATGAAGATATTTTTAAAAAGGTTTCAACTGTGTTTGCTCATACAATGAAAGTCAAAAACATTGGACCTCACTGACTTTTTTTACATGGGAAAAAAAAGAGACATTTTCCAAAATATCTTCTTTTGTACTCCACAGAAGAAGGTAATTTGGAATAACATGAGGGTGAGTAAATTATGAAAGCATTTTCATTTTTGGGTGAACTATCCTTTTAAAGGGTTAGACAATGTTTAAAATAGTCCAAGTGACTACAGTGGCTCAACCATAAGTTTATCAAGCGACGAGAATACTTTTTGTGCGCAAAAAACAAACAAAAATAACGACTTTATTCAACTATTCATTTTCTGCTATGTGGGCCTCTGAGTTAGTCCACGTAGTGTAACAGCGCAGCGCTTCTGTGTTGTACGTCACACGCATCACACACATGACCAGCGTCGGCCAGTAGTGAGCCTAGTGCTGACGTACAACACAGAAGATGAACGAAGTCTTTTTTCGAACAGAATTTTTATTTTTTGGTGAACTAACCCTTTAACAAATTAACACAAACAAAGGAGCAGAACTCTCCATGTACACTACAACATCTTTCCTTACTGATATGAGTCTTAGTGTCATCTAATTATTAATAATAATTTGTTACATTTATATAGCGCTTTTCTCTGTACTCACAGCGGTTTACATATGGAAGGGGGGAATCTCCTCAACCACCACCAATGTGCAGCAACCACCTGGATGATGCGATGGCAGCCATATTGCGTCAGAACACCCCCACACACCAGCTTATTGGTGGAAAGGAGATGGAGTGATAAATCCAATCAGAAGCCTATATACTGTATATGGGAATGATTAGGAGGCTATGATGACGGACAGAGTTTTGGATGCTGGGGTTACACCCATACTCTTTTTCGAAGGACATCCTGCGATTTTTAATGAATACAGAGTGTCAGGACCTAGATTTAAAATATCATCCAAAAGATTGTGTTTTTTTACATTATAGTGTCCCCATCACTATACTGGGGCATTAGGACCCACACAGAGTGAGCACCCCCCTGCTGGCCTCACTTACACCTCTTCCAGCAACAACCTGGTTTTCCCAGGAGGTCTCCCATCCAGGTACTAACCAGGTTCAACCCGCACACTATGCAGTTTCCGTTTTTGTCAAACATAGAGTCGCTGAGGAGTACTTGTATTTAACGTTACTGTCGTAAATGGTTTCTCGTTTTCTTTTCCTTGACTCTTCCGATCACGCTTTCTTCGTTTTCTCTGCCTCTGACTCTGCCATGATTCACGTCTGAAATGCATGCTTGTGTCTTCCATAGAGGCTTCTTCATATGTTGTTGATGTATGTGACGTCATGCCGTAAAGCAAGTTGTGATTCTCGCAAAATTTGGCGGGGCGCCACCTGTCAAACCTGCATTGCTGGTTTTGCCAGCGGCGACAATTCACGTCTTTATATAGGCTATAAAAAATGTTCAATGGTTAAAAATGCTGAGCACATTTAAAAGAGTAAGTGCATTATATTGTTAAAAAGGAAACCAATGCCTTATATTAAGAGCCAAATATTGTGCCTATAAGAGCCTTATTGTGGCCTTCAACAGACAAAATAGTCTTCCATTATTGCCTCCAGGGCTTACATGGAGAGTCTGATAATGGAACCAGTTGTCTCTTGATATTCTGTATTGTAAACCAGGGTCTGACTATCATCTGTCTTTTTGTTTTGTTGTCATTCTGCCCTTAGGGAAGTTATTTTAAGTCCAGTGGTTGCGAGACAGCAGGACATCATTGCAGCACTACAAGTACTTAATGTCTCTTGTGTTGTACTGTAGACGTAATTTCTTATCAGGGCTGACACTATATTCTGTAGATGATATTAACTTTTCTAAAGCATAACTTTATAAAAACATCTTAGAATAACACAAATTAATAAGTCATGAAATGCATGAATAATTAAAATACAGTGTGTGTGACTGCAGCATTGACAAATGAGGGTGGTTTTATTGTTTTTCGAAAAGAGATCTACCTCAACCTTCACCATAGTCCAGAAAGAAGGTAAAAAGGGTGGAAAGCAAAACACAAACACTCTTCTTTGTCCTCTTACAATTGTCTTTGTACAGACAAAGATGAGGTCTAAAATAACACTCTTATGTCAGACATGATGGAATCAGCTAAATAAAATCTATATGTTCTGTAATGAAATATATAAATAATTTAAAAATGATGATAGCATACACCTATAGCAGACACTTCTCTTTACACTGTTTTGAGAAATAATTTGCAGATACACAGTCTACACATATTGACACATACAGACATTTTACTGATTGCACTGATTCTATTGCTGTCATACATTAAGAGTAGAGATATTGCATAGCTGAATTCATTTAGATTTTTTTTTTTTTACAAGACTTGTTATCATGGCAAACTATGTTCACAATTTCTGACAGTTTTGAGAGGAGACACGTGCATGAGGAGAAATATGTGAAATGTATAAGAAATAAAGCAAAATCTCAGTTTCGTC
This sequence comes from Scardinius erythrophthalmus, assembly GCF_964197995.2. NCBI lineage: Eukaryota > Metazoa > Chordata > Actinopteri > Cypriniformes > Leuciscidae > Scardinius > Scardinius erythrophthalmus. The sequence continues at coordinate 19,346,812 of NC_138238.1, read as the reverse complement.
TTCAATCTCATTGCTGACTGAGATATTAAAGAGGTTTCATTTGTGATTCATCTTTCCTTCTCCTGTTTTGCATTAAGGCTCAAGATTGAATTTCCAGAAAAATGTGTTGTGGGTAAATCAGAATAGATTGTGTTTTAAACATGAGCCATATGTGTTTTTTGCATGTTAAATATCAATATATGTCATCAATATTTGCTGCAGCACTATAACCACAACAGATAGCTCACTATGACTCATAAAGCATTTAATGTTTTTGTAGCGTCATTTTGAAGTACACCAAACAATATTTGCTGTTTTTTTCAATGTGTCACAGTTATTCAAGCAATAATATTAAAGGGTTAGTTCACTTAAAAATGAAAATTCTGTAAGTAATTTCTCACCCTCATGTTGTTCCAACCCCGTAAGACTTTCGTTCGTCTTCAGAACACAAATTAATATAATTGAGCTCTCTGACTCCTCTATAGGCTTTTTTTGTAATTGAAACAGCGCAGCGCTTCTAGGTTATACATCAGAACGTAGGCTCACTATTGGCCCGCATCACACACATCACACACATGACCAACGTCGGCCAATAGTGAGCCTATGTTCTGACGTACAACCCAGAAGCGCTGCGCTGTTACATTATGTGAACTCACTCAGAGGCCCACACAGAAGAAAATGAATAGTTGAATAAAGTCATTATTTTTGTTTTGTTTTTGCACACAAAATGTATTCTTGTCACTTGATAAACTTATGGTTGAGCCACTGTGGTCACTTGGACTATTTTAAACATTGTCTTTACTAACTTTCTGTGCTGCCAAGTTTCAATTACAAAGAAGCCTATGGATGAGTGAGACAGCTCTCAGATTTAATCAAAAATATCTTAATTTGTGTTCCGAAGATGAACGAAAGTCTTAAGGGGTTGGAACAACATGAGGGTGAGTAATTAGTGACAGAATTTTCATTTTTGGGTGAACTAACCCTTTAATAACCAAAATATTTGTTCTGCTTTTTTTAAACAGGTGAAAGAATATTAACTTGTAATTGGTTCATGCTGTCTTTGTTAAAAACCATTCAAAACATGCTATTATATATATTTTCACAAAAACACTCACTCACACACACACACACACACACACACACACAGAAATATATATACATATATATATATATATATATATATATATATATATATATATATATATATATATGTAAGGAATAATTGACGACAGGCCACTTCGTCAATTATGTGACGAAGTGGCCGTTCACCTCGGGTGTGCATTATTTTTCTAATAATTCAACGGCCTGAAGTCAATTATTCCGCTTATACTACAGTTACCAAACCTCGAAACATTGTTCAGATTATGTATTTCAAGACGTTTGTAAAGTTTTTGTCATTAAAACGCTCTTGTATGTAGGACTAATTTCTTACGCATCTAAACCAATGCCTCCGTTGCTAATTCCAAAACGTCATTTTAGAGTTAGTAACGGAGGTTTGAGCCACTGATAGCAGACTTAATGCTTAATGCTGGGGACACACGACTAGCTGACACATTCTCTTACTGTTTTCATCGACTGCAGCAGATTTTAAACACCGACTTTGAACACAGACTTAACGTGCTGAACACGTGTTTGGGCATGATCAGTCATACGTATCAAATTACATTCATAACCGGCCTTAAAGTGTGTCCCCAGTTATTAATGCAGTTATTAGAGAGAGAGATGTTGCAATAATGAGACAGAAAAGCATGTGCGTCAATATTATTATTTATTTATTAATTCAATTCCTTTTAATTAATTCGAATTCATTCTTTTTTTTCCTATTATTGACAGATGACAGACTAGCCAAATAAATGAAACACAAAGCCCTTTTAACAAGTAGGCCTATCAATAATTATTTATTTGTTATATTATCTGCAATAATAATCCGTGCTGCAGGATTATCCATTTATTTAGCCTATATTCAGTTTAATTTTCTATTGATTATAGATAGGAATGTACTTTATTTATTCAAATTAAACTGCATGTTTCCATTGATTGTGAAGCTAGACATTGAAAATTCCAGATCAAGCTCATGGGGCTAAATGTTTTTTTCTTATTATGAATTGTATCCTATTTTCTGTTATTACCGTTAACTACGCGAAGTGATATGGAACTGTAATGCGGTCAAGACCTGCCTGGAACTACTTTAGCTGTGCGTTTCCCTGAAAATAATGCACACCTTAGAACATTCGTCAACCAATCAGATTCAAGCATTCAACGGCCCTGTAGTATAAATATATATATATGAGCTAAATTTAAGCAAATGCACTACTTAAAAGGCCATTGTTGTCTCAGAAAAAAATAAAGACAGAATGAAGTATTTGGCAGAATATAAGAAGTTGTGTGTGGAGAAACAAGAGTGGTGTCTTCGAAAATCTGGTGAGAAATATAGTAATAAATGCATCTTTACCACAGTAAAGCAGGTCATTGTGTGGGGAGTCTTTTTAGATACTGGTATTGGTGAGCAACTTCACTCTGAAAAGTAATTTAATACTTTGGTCATCGTGAAGCCAGTGGTGAAGCGGTCTCATATGAAGAGTAAGCTTGTAAGCCGCGCGAACATAGTGACCGAGTCTTTCTCCATACCGAGAAAAGAGATCTTCTTCACGGGGGAGAGTTTGCTCTTTTCCCAGTTGACCCGAAGGCCCAGTTGGGAGAGGTGCTTGAGTACCAGGTCCCTGTGTTCGCACAACTGTTCCAGAGAGTGAGCTAGAATCAGCCAGTCGTCGAGGTAGTTAAGAATACGAACACTGAGTGGAGCAAGAGCTGCCTCCGCGACTTTCGTGGGGAGACAGGGACAGCCCGAATGGGAGAACTGTGAACTGATATGCCTGCCCCTCAAAAGCAAAGCGTAGAAACGGTCTGTGTCGAGGGAGAATGGAGACATGAAAGTGCGCGTCCTTCAAGTCGATTGCTGCAAACCAATCCAGGGGATGAACGTATTTGAAAATGTGTTTGGGTGTTAGTATCTTGAACGGAAGCTTGTGTGAGGCTCAGTTCAAGGAATGCAGGTCCAGAATTGGTCGTAACCTACAGAGGAAGTAGGGGCAGTAAAACCTGTACTTCATGTCGGCTGGAGGGACCAGCTCAATCGCACCCTTCGCCAGTAGGGCTGCAACCTCTGCTTGGGGGCATCTATTAGCAGCTGTAGACAAGGCAAAACAAAATTTGCAGCCGCGAGGGACTAAACACTGAGAGACTGGAAACATTGTGACGCGCAGAAACTCAGTTCCACTCAATGATCTAAGTTCATTGATTTATTACACTTCAACACGTCAAGATACAACTGGTACTGAAGTTACCAGGTCATAAAAGTGCTGTGTGAGTGCGAAAGTGCGGTCAACAGAAAGTGTTCGTTCCCAGGATCACTCCCTCTCTCTGTCAAAGCCCCACTGAACTCAGGTGAACAGGTGAAGCAAACAAATAGACCACTATTACTTCCGCCCAAACCCCGGTGGACATGTAGCCTGGTAATACCAAACTCTGCTACTTCGCTTTGCTTCGTAGACAGAGTCTGGAAGGGCATAATTGAAAAGCGTTTTCTTTCTCGCGGGGGGCGCTTGTCTGAAGTTTAAAATCATTGTTTACCCGTAAGCCAATCACATAACATTTGGTTATGACATGTGTTATGCGCAGGCTCAGCCGCATCTAACTTCCACTGTAAACACATGTATGATGCGAAAACAAAACCATCGAGCGAAATACCGGAGTGAACATGGCTGTGAATGACTTTTGCAGATTATGTGAAGTAAATCTACGCATCCACGGTACAATCAGCATCTACGTCTCAGCCCGCCCTCTGTTCGTTGATTGGCCGGCTGTTTTGAGGCCGGAGGAAAAAGGGAAGATAGGTACAGACTGAGTACAGAAGCAAACTGAAATTGAGCAGAAGTACGAAGTCTGACGTAGTCAGGCTAGTGGACACTCCCACCACCTACAATCCAAGTGCAGTGAATATTATGAATGATACCGTAAACACAGAACACATGGAAGACTTACAGGAGGCTGTTACATTCCGCCCCCTAATTATTTTAACACAATAATTATACTACTGCACATTATGTAGGAGATCAACAATAAAAAATGTTCTTTCCTTCCAGGGTAAGGCAGTCCGTTTGAAAGTGTCCTTTCTTCTTTAGACCAAACAAAACAAAGAGACAAAGTCCTTTGTCTTTGTAAAGAGTAATCTTCACAGTCATATAAAGAAAAAAAAGGTCTGTATAACAATGTCAAGGTTAAAGTCAAAATCTAAGAAGTTCAAAGGTCAGCTGGATATCCTCATGGCTCCTCTGCTTCCTGTAGAAGGCAAATCTTGGTAATAGGCCTGTCCAAATAACTGGTCTTCGTCCTAATTCGCACTTGACGAACAAGTCCTCTTCTGTCAGGGATAGTTTGCACAATCCTTTTTGCGAGGTGCTGAGTCGTCAACTATGAGTATAATGAGTATAATATCAAAGATGGCATAATCTTGAGCAGCAACAGATGGTTAGGGGTTAGTGGTTCCAAGTCATTGGGATCAGTGGATGCCTTGATAATAGGATGGCTGTTGATAATAGCTTCTGCTTCACAGAGAACTGTGTGAAGACTCTCCTCATCCAGGGTCTGCAACTTCAGGGTGGAATTCAGGACCTTCCTCACAGACCTTATCAACCTTTCCCAAACCCCTCCATGATGTGATCCTCATTTCTGAAGGAGGGTGTTGTTAATTAAACCATGATTCCAAACTTCCATTGCCTTTCTCAATTCTCTCTTTGCACTGACAAAGTTGGTTCCATTGTCTGAGCGCAGTTCCGATACTTGTCCACGTTTTGCTGTAAAGCGTCGAAGAGCATTAACCCCCTGAGGTCGACAATCGCGCCGGCGCGATAGGCACGCTTTTTTTCAGTTCAGTTCAAAAGAAATTAATTTTGCTCTGTTGACTTTGATATTACAAGCAAGTTTCATACATCAATCGATTCTGTTAAATGTGTATTATTTTTGTGTATACTCACAATAAAAACAAAGTGTTGTGCTTTTTGCCAAATAAAGAAAAATAAACGTGATGCGAGTTCTGCCTTCTCTCTGTCAGTTAAATCCATTCTGAAACGCGTCCGAAAATGAACTGTAACTCAGCGAATACTCAGTCAAACAGGCATACAGACACACAGGCATGAAGCTTGAATTCTCTTCTTTTAAATGGGGTAATTTATATAAAAAACAAATATTCTCATCTTGTAAAATCTGTATTAAAAGAGAGCGATTCCAGTCGAGCTCATTAGAGCTAATTCAAATGTAATGTGAACCCGCCCACGGAGAGCGCGTGCTATTCAAACGCAAATTAATGAGGCAAACCTGTGAACGCCCCCCATATCAGCTCGAGAAAACACAAGTTTAATCATATCATTGTAGCCTACGTGTTTACACCATCTGGCAGCGCTGTGAGGAATAATAATAATGGAGAATCTACCTCAGAGTTCGGGTATTGCGAGGAGCGAGGTTCCGACTGAGTGAGGAAAACTGTAGTAAGTTTTTTTTCTTCTCAAGTTAATCGCGTTTCCGTGTGAATGAATGAACGGCAGCCGCAGAGATGCGTGCTGTTTACCACAGCTCGCAAAAAGACAGTTTAAATTTAAATCGCCTTTCTGTGTGTGTGTGTGTGTGTGTGTGTGTGTGTGTGTGAATGAATGATGATGTTTTAGCAAAATGTATTGCTATACTGAGATGAGTAAAAATCGACTGAAATATGTTGAAATAAAATGTAGGCTATTTGTATAAGCAACGTATTAAACTGCAAATTAACATTTATATGCCCTAATATTTCATAAAAACAACGTTACAGTCAGGCGTTTCTGTGTGTGAATGAAAGTTTCGGTTTTAGCAAACTGTATTGCTATACTGAGTAAAAATCGACTGAAATATGTTGAAATAAAATGTATTTGTATAAGCAACGTATTAAACTGCAAATTAACATTTATATTTCTTATAATAAAAATGAAAGACCTATGTTACAGACATATGAAAGACAACATTTCGTTGATTAGTTTTGGATAGATAATACATTTTTACTGTAAAATATCTGCCACCTCAAATAAGCTTTTGTTTGCCAATTTTTGCTCATATGTTAAATATAGTATGTTTTGTCAAAAATAAAGTAATCAAATAATCAATCAAATCCTTAACTTTGAAATATGTATGATAAAATGTATACTTTAGTTTTTACAAAGAAAGATTACACTTGAATTGTTGTTGTAATTGTAACCTTTTTAATTAAAAAAAAAGATATTTACTAGGTAGATGTAAACAAACTATTAAAAGGTAAATATAAGCCTTTTCTTTAAATAATTTTTATTGTGTTTTATTAGTGACAAATTTGGGGAGAGGATAAATATTCCAAAACTGAAAATACAGTATGAGAATTAACTGCACAATTACTAGACATGTTTTCCTTGGATATTATAGGCCAATTTGCAAGCACAATTTGTGGAAAAATAAAAAAGAATTGAAATGCTTCCAACTGTTGCTCTTGCATTCTTGTGGCTCAGTGACTCACCTGAATGAAAGGGTCATTAAGTATGTGGGCCCCATTGTCTCCTCAGGTGTGAACCACTAAATATGCATGATCGTTGACGCCCACTCGAACATTGCCTTTCCAAACAGAAAGTGCTTTGCAAAATTCAAATCAATGTATTGTGTTATGTGAATGATTAGGCAGGGTGATTTTCACATCATTTTGAAGAAAAAACACTAGGCGATGACATCCATTAGACAAAAGTCTTATTGGCACATATTTAGTATGTGTTTTGTGGTCTTATTTCAGAAACTTTAGTTTTTAGTTTTTTCAATAACCACGCATAAACATTATTCTCTCAAAAATGCAGACATGTACATTCTTGTTGCTCACATATTATGGTAGCCCTGTTTGTGCTAAATAGTGTGCTTTTTTTTTGCCATTAATATGTTTTTAAGCAACTGAAAAAAGCACAGATGTCAGGGCATGTCAGAACATCTCAAGGACCCCAAAAACACCTTAGACCCCAGAGGGTTAATAAAGGAATCTGTGTCCAAGGACGATGCAACTTCGATGTGGATCGCTCTTATGGAAAGGCATGTGAAGAGAACCCCATACCTCTTCAATGTACTACTTCCTCGCTTAACTTCAAAAGGTCCAAAGTAATCAACTCCAACCCGAGTGAATGGAGGTACATCTGGAGAAACTCTGTCCCGAGGTAAATCTGCCATCTGCTGCTGCCCTGGAGCTGAATGCAGTCGTCGACAGACAATACATTTAGACAGGGTTTTCCTTATAGCCACACTAACCCCAGGGATCCAATATCTTTGGCGCAGGCTAGCTAACATGTGATTACGACCACTGTGTCCCACCTCTTGATGTATGTGCCGAAGAATTATGCCAGAAATATGTAAATCCTTTGCCAGTATGGCAGGGTGCTTAGCTTCTTCCGGCATAGCTGCTCTGCTAAGTCGTCCTCCAACTCTCAGGATACCATCTTCAAGTATTGGGTTGAGCTTGTAAATGTGACTAGTCCTTTTCACACTTTCTCCCTTTCGCAAGCTGTTGAATTCTCCTGGAAACCTCCTTCTCTGACAAAACTTAATAATCTCCATCTCAGCTCTTCTGAGTTCCTCAACTGAAAGAAGACCACTGCCAGTCTGAGCCTTGATACTCTGCATCTACCTTTCTATTTTTTTTTTCTGTTGGTCCTTGCTTCCTCTTCTGACTGAAGTACAGTAGTAGACTCTTCAGCTTAAGGATCCAACCAACCATCTTCTTCAGACGGATCCAAGAGGAGAAGTAGTTAATCAAGCGAGTGACTGCATCAATCTTCTCTTCAGCCTGCACGGCATTCACAATCAAGCCCATCTTGACCTCAGGGTCATCTGGCGGGATTCTCACAGAGCCATCAGGGTTTTCAGGCCACCCCTCTTCAGGCCCATCAAGGTCCAGACACCCATATGTTATCTCTCAGGAGTGATGTCACCTTTAATCCCCTGGAGGCTAAATCAGCAGGATTGCTTGTGGTGTTACCATATCTCCACTGAGATGGATTTGATACACTCAGTATCTTTAAAACCCGATTGGCTACAAAGGTACGAAACCTTGAGGTCTCATTGCTGATGTACTTCAGTACGGAAGTACTATCAGTCCAAAAAATTGAGTCCTGAAGTTACATCTGCAGCTCCTTCCTCCACAGCTCATCAATTTGACCTGCAACCATGGCAGCCGTCAACTCCATACGAGGGATGGTGATTGGTTTTAATGGAACTACTCTGGCTTTACCCATTATGAAAGCACAGTGAACTTGTCTGTCTATGTTGTTTAATAACAGGTAAGCCACTGTTCAATAGCCGCTCTCACATCTGCAAAGTGATGTAACTGAGCAGAAATCACTTCCCCAAAATCCATTGGTTTTAGGCATCTGTCAACTTCAAACCTTTCAAGCTGCCAGAGCTCTTTCAGCCAACTTCTCCACTCCTGTGCAGACAAGTCTGGTATAAGGTCATCCCAACCAATGTCCTCTCTGCACAAGTCTTGAAGGATCTTTTTGGCAGATAAGACCACAGGTGCCAAGATTCCTAAGGGGTCATAGATTGAACTGACTGTGGAGAGGATCCCTCTTCTGGTTAAGGGTCGATCCTTGATGAGGACTTTGAACTTAAAAGTGTCGGACTGAACACACTACTGTATGCCCAATGCTCTTTCTACAGGAAGTGTGTCATTGTCCAAATCCAAATCCTTAACCTCTTTTGCTCTCTCTGTTGCAGGTCAGCTATACCTAGCACAGCACGTCTGTTGCTGATCCACTTCATGAGCTGAAAGCCCCCTTTCGAACAAAGGGCACGAAGGTCCTGGTAGAGTGCTATCGCCTCCTCCTCAGAAGCCACTGATGTAAGGCAATCATCCACATAGAAATTGTGCAGTACTGTTTTGATTACTTTGGAGCTAAATTGCTGCTGATTATCTTCCGCACACTTTCTGAGAGCAAAGTTTGCACAACTTGGCGAAGATGTGACTCCGAACAGATGCGCAACCATTCTGTGCTCTACTAGACTCTGCTTATGGTCTCCATCCGGCCACCAGAGAAACCTCAACAGATCCGAATCCTCAGCTGGTACTCTGACTTGATGAAACATAGCCTCGATGTCTGCCATGAGTACAACAGGCTCCTTTCTGAATCTGGTTATAACTCCAATTAGCATGCTGGTAAGATCGGGTCCCTGTAGGAGCTGAGCATTCAAAGATCTTCCCTGGAATGTAGCTCCGCAGTCAAAAACGACCCTGATCTTTCCTTTCTTCAGGTGATATACACCATGGTGTGGTATACCATAATCTGCTGTCGCTCCGATCCAGATTCTCAATTGGTACCTTCTCTGCATAGCCCTTGAAGATGATGTCATTCATAAATGCCGTGTAATCAGCATGAAATGGAGCATCCTTTTCAAACCTCCTTGTGAGGCTCATAGCATGCTGTTCGGCAACTCTTCTATTGTTTGGCATATTTACATCCTTTTTTTCTTAAAGGTAAGCCAACACTATAATGGCCATCCACCAACTTAGCAGATTTTGTAACATACTCCATGAACTGACAGTCTTCTCTTGATAACCCCATCTGCTCATCCTGACTACATTCAGGAAAATCTGCCTTTAGCTGCTGCTTCCACAGATCGTTGAGGTTTGCAATAGAGATCCTATTGACAGTGACATCTGGCTGTCCACAAGTAGTTTCTCTACTTTCATCGCCTCTAAGAGGTCCGTTTACAGTCCAGCCCAGCATCGTTTTGACTGCGTATGGGCCCCCCTCCGTGCTTCGAACAACTTGCCATGGCTTCAGTGCTCTAGGGACGTTGGATCCAATCAGCAGGTCAATATCTGAATCAATCTCCCTTATCTGGACATGTTTCAGATATGGCCATCGTTGGAGGTCTTTCTGGCGAGGAATATTACCTCGATGAACTGGCATGTTTTTCTGCGTATAAATATCAGGCAGTTTACAAAAACAACCGCTGTCTAATTCAGCCACATCCAAACCTGAGACAACATGGCTTCCAACGAACTTCTCCTGACCCATAGTCTGAAGGAGAATACCAGTTTTTCGTCCCCTGACATTCAGCTTGTTCATCAGCCGCTCTGTACAGAATGATGCTGAGCTCCCAGGATCCAGGAAGGCATAGGTAATCAACACCTTATGCCCTTTCCTAGGTTTAACTTGAACTGGAACTATGGAGAGTGTACAGTCTTGGTCACCGGCCCCAGTGAGACCACTAGATTGAACAGAGATCAGAGCACTGCCCACTGCTGTCTCAGATTCTCCTTTGACTTGCACTAAATTCATTTCTTTCTCTTTTGGATAAATGTGCAGTGCAGTAGGGTGCTTCAGACTGCACACTTTGTATGAGAGACGCTTCCTACAGTCTCGGCTCATGTGCCCAATGCACAAACAGCCAAAGCACACACCATGTTTCTTTAAGAAAGTAATCTTCTCATTATGCACCCTCTTTTCCAACAGGCAGCACAGTTCCAATGTGTGCTCACCTCCACAAAACATACAAGCCTTCATACCAGCTGAACTTCCCTTTTCTGGTTTTGTTCCAGGTTCAACTTTCCTTTCCACTGTTGCAATGGTGGTAGCAAAGCTACTCCCCTTGGCTCTAGAACTAGGCTCAAACCTAGATTTCCTTGCGTCCTTGTTTGCTGTTGTTGATGGTGTATCTTGTATATCCCCGAATAGCGGATCACTTGCGATCTTCACTTGTCTTTCAATGAAGCCGACAACATCTGTAAATGTGGCTCTCTGGCCACTCCTTTCCTGCAACTCACAAGCCACAGTTCTCCATCTGTCCCTATGTTTGTAGGGCAGCTTTTTTACGATGGTCAGCATAATACTAGGCATGTTCAACTCTTCCATATATTCAACATCCTCCATGACGTTACAACATCCTCGTAGAAAAAGACTGTATGCCTGTAGAGATTTCACATCTTCAGATTTTATTTGTGTCCATGTAAGAGCCTTTTCCATGTAGGCTGAAGCAATTTTCTGTGCATTACCAAAATGCTCTTGTAGCAAAGCCTTAGCCTTGGCATATCCTCTGTTATGTGCCATATGTTGACAGCTTCTGACAAGCTCCCTGGGATGCCCCCTGATGTACTGTTCAAGGAAATACAAGCAGTCTTTAGGATTGTCAGCCTTCTCTTCGATGCTGTGTTCAAAAGCCCTCATGAAGGTATGGTATTGCATATTTGTGCTTCAACATTTTTTTTATCATATTCAGTGAAATCGACACTATAATCCGACAGAACAACATAAATAAGGTGGTTTTAGGAAAAACCCGAGCTTCTAACTCCACCTGGAGCGTGTTATTTGTTTTGCAAAAATCCACCGCTCCCGGATCATCGGGTCCAATCAGCACAGGGGGGTGTGAGATCTGAGTGTCAATCACAGGTCGTGCACACGCCACAGATTCCCTCTCCCTCGCGCAGACGCGCACGTTACAATATCACATGCACACGACACACCTGGAGTTCGCCTGAATATTGTACGAAGCGTGATGGCGGAGAGAAAATCTACTAACAAGCTTCCAATTCCTCGGTTATTGCTATCTATGGATAGATTAGCCAGGGCAGCCTACCTCCGAGTCCATGGTGTTGATCGATGCTGAAGAGACGGACGCGTTCACAGAAAATCAGGTACACACGCACTTACGATGGGCGGGTGCTCGTTAGTAGTGGGGGAGGGGCATGAGAGTTGTAAACATTCAAAATTTTGGCTAAGTCGACCCAATCTGCCAGACTTGCCGACTGCAGCTTTAACGTGTGAATTAGATTTTGATTCACTTGCTGCCATTTCCCAATGTACCACAAATCATCCAAAATCCATCAATCAATCAACCGTTGCGTCATAAACCACATCCACTGACCAACAATAAACACCAGCGAGCAACAATGCGTCCCCGATGGACGAGCGGCAGTAGCCTAATTACACTGTGTTCAAACAAACAACTTGCACAGCATAAATTGACAAGTTATTACATATCGCTTCCGTTACTATATTGATCGCGGCCGGGTCTTTATCCCTCTAGCAGAAATGAATGAACCGCCATCCAATACATCGGAGTGCCAAACATTTCCGTGTTTCCTCTGATATCCAAAGTGTTTCGTTGTGATCCGCGGAATCCGTGATGAACAGCTCGTTTCCGTAGAACAACACTTTGGTTTAAAAAGTTTCTGTTGACTTAATATTAGCGGCTGTAGACAAGGCAAAACTAAATTTGCAGCCGCGAGGGACTAAACACTGAGAGACTGGAAACATTGCGACGCGCAGAAACTCAGTTCCACTCAATGATCTAAGTGCATTGATTTATTACACTTCAACACGTCAAGATACAACTGGTACTGCAGTTACCAGGTCATAAAAGTGCTGTGTGAGTGCAAAAGTGCGATCAACAGAAAGTGTTCGCTCCCAGGATCACTCCCTCTCTCTGTCAAAGCCCCATTGAACTCAGGTGAACAGGTGAAGCAAACAAATAGACCACTATCACTTCTGCCCAAACCCCGGTGGACACGCCCACCACCTACAATCCTAGTGCAGTGAATATTATGAATGATATCGTAAACACAGAACACATGGGAGACTTACAGGAGGCTCTTACAGGCGTCCTTGCCCACCATCGTGAAGCGAACACTCCAAAACCTGGGGGGATGCTGGGCGAATTGAATCGCATAGCCGAGCCTGATCGTTCGGATGAGCCAGCGGGATGGGCTGGGAAGCTCTAGCTAGGTTCCCAGGGACCGAACCAGCGGGGTCAGAGGAATTACAGGTGGTACGCTGTGAGGCAGCGAGATGGAACAGACGGCCCTAACATGGGAGGCATAGCGCCACGTAGTGAGGGCGAAGTCTGGTTCCACGGATTGGCAGAGGTGGCGTGACAAGGCAGCGCATTCTCTTTGGGCCTCTGACTGAGATCCAGCGACAGGGAATGAGGGGGACGAGAGTGGCGAGACGTTGCATCGCCCACTGTCATCCACGTCATCTTGGAACCGGGAGGTAGAGGAGTTAGTTCTTTCTTTGACAAGTTGTTCGTTGAAGAACCGGGCGGAAGAAAAAGAGAAGGAGATGAAGTGGTCCTTCTACCATCTCCTGAAGAACATAAGACTCGCCACAGGATCGCCACTTTGCCTCACGAGGGAAATGAATTAATAAACATACTAAATTGTGTTTTTTTGAAAATGTAAAAATGCAGAAAGTTTTCTGTGATGAGTAGGTTTAGAGGTAGGGTTGGGGTTTGCAATATACCATTTGTACAGTATAATAATCATTATGTCTTATGGAAAGTCCCCATAAAAAAATAATAACTGACAGTACCTGTGAAAAATATTTATTATAGTCAAGTCAAGTCACCTTCATTTATATAACGCATTTAACAATATGAATAGTTTCAAAGCAGCTTTACAGTAATAATTGGACATTACAGTAATAGAGATTGTTTTGGCTTTACAGCAGCTTTAGGATAAAGTTATTGTCCAGCTAAAGTTATTTTTGATTGACTGATTTACTTCCGTTGCGTAACACAACACCGTTCTAACAGAAAACCCTCAACACGCTCCGGCCGCCCATCTGCACAAAACAGTGCCTGATGGCTCGAGAACGCACTCCCGGAAATAGGTTCCAAAGTGCAAACGATTATCAGTTATCTCTGCACAAACACAGACGTCGCACACATGCGCATCACGTTCAGTTCATAGGTTTGCACGTTTTAATATATATGTACGCAGGCGTGTAGTCCTTTTTTACAAATCAACCCTCAACAAACTACTTGTCTGGCCTTAAAAAATGTATAATACAGAATTATTTATTGTGTCCGCGTAGCCACGTGGTGACTCTGTACAGATAAAACGACAAGGTTTTATCTCAAAGGTAAAGGGAAGGGAAGGAGTCCTTCACAAGGGAGAGCCTAGTTGACACTTCAGGACTGTGTTGTCGTCGTGTCCAGGCACAGTTCCTTCATCAGATCTGGATACAGCCTGGATCCGGCGGACTGCGGTAAACCTCGGGATAAACAGAGAGACTAATATTAATGTAGACGCCCTCCTTCTTATGATGTAACAAGTACATCAGGATTTATGGGAAGTGTTCCCTGTTCCGGCTGACCTAAACTATGCAGCTAACATTGAATTATAGAAGTCTATAATGTGTTATGTGTATACTAGGCCAAAGATATGCATTTTTAGTCTAGATATGAACTGACAGAGTGTGTCTGCTTCCCGGACAATGTTAGGAAGACCGTTCCAAAGTTTTGGTGCTAAATAGGCAAAGGATCTACCGCCAGCAGTCGATTTTGATATTCTAGGTATTATCAATTGGCCAGAATTTTGAGATTGCAATAGACGTGAAGGACTATAATGTGTTAAGAGCTTGTTCAAGTACTGGGGAGCTAAACCATTTAGTGCTTTGTAAGTAATCAGCAATATTTTAAAATGTATACAATGTTTAATAGGGAGCCAATGCAGTGTTGACAGAACCGGGCTAATATGGTCATACTTCCTGGTTCTGGTAAGAACTCTAGCGGAGGATCTATGATCTCTGGAAGCATCTCTTCCAATAGCTTAGTTGGTACAGGGTCTAACATACATGTTGTCGACTTAGATGAATTAACGAGTTTAGTAAATTCTTCCTCTCCTATAGCAATGAATGAATAAAAATTTTCCTCAAGGAGACTACAATGCACTGCCTGATGCAATATTGTAGTAGATGGTTGCATAGTTATAATTTTCTCCCTGATATTATCAATCTTGTAAGAAAAGAAGTTCATAAAGTCATTACTGCTGTGCTGCTTGGAAACGTCTGGGCTTGAAGCTTTCTTTTTAGTTAGTTTAGTCACTGTTTCAAATAAATACCTAGGGTTTTGTTTATTTTCTTCTAATAGGGTTGAAAAATATGAAGATCTAGCCGTTTTTAAGGCCTCTCTGTATGCAATCGTGCTCTCTTTCCATGAAATGCGAAATACCTCTAGTTTTGTTTTCTTCCAGTTGCACTCCATTTTTCTGGATGCTCTCTTAAGGGCCTGAGTGTGCTCGTTGTACCACGGTGTTGGACTATTTCCTTTAAAGGCACACTATGTAGCTTTTCAACCTTCATAATATATTTCCAAGACCCTTGTGATGGTACATCGACTTACAATAGGTTGAATGACACGTCTGCCATAGCCTGACAGGGTCTGTATCGCTTTTACTGGCACTATGTAACTTCACTATGTAACAAACCTATGAACACTAAAAGAAATACAAAATTCGACTGCTTTACGGCATCCGTCACTTCCCCCACCACTTCCTCAAATTTGGACGTGAGAGGCCAACCAGCGTTTGTTTTCAGCTTTCGTGCTTAATATGTTTTTGTCATGGGGGCTGTTTACACCTGGCCACTTCATGCATTTTCTCAGATCGGATAGCTATCTGTGAAAAGACCAGGTGTAAATGCCCTCTGAAACGCATTCAAGACGGATTTGAATCTGATCGCTCAAACCACTTCAGGAGGAGGTCTGAGACGCATTCCAGATGGCTTGGTTGTTGAAACCACATATGTAAATTGTACTCCTCCCAAAAATGCAAAAAAAAACAAAAAAACGTGTGAGAGCGTGTTATAGGCTAAATGTTATAGCCAGATATGACGACGCTACTGGAACACGCATCACTGCAGATGAGCAGCTGAGCATCTATTCATCAAGCCAACGTGCAAACTATCGCAAATCACAGTGAAAGTAAGTCGCAGACGCTTAACACACAATCATCATCATTAAAAGTAAAGAAATGAAATGATCTTACCAGGGCTGTTACTGCTCTCTCTTATTGTGGTCTTTGATTTTGAAATTTTAGCTGATGATCAATAAAATGCAGCTCATATCTGTTGCTTTCAGTGACGTGCACTCCATTAAATCTGCATATAGCGCGGGAATTGAAGATCGGATTTAAATCCGTTTCGCAAAAACACATTTATGTGACCAGGAGTAAATGGAATCGTTTTGATAAATCAGATAGCTATCCGATGAGAAAAAGCATGAAGTGACCAGTAAATAAATCTCTTATTTGTAAACTTGTTTGCGTTCTATGTTGTATGTTGTTGCGCTTGTAGTATGTCATTTTTTTACGATGCTGTTCATTCATCCATTGTTGATATTTACGACAGTGCAAGTATTCCAGTAGTTCTGTTTGACAAAAACACAATTTCTACATAGTGTGCCTTTAATCTTCTTTAAGCGCAACAGAGCAACCGTGTCTAAATTGCTGGAAAAGAGAAAGTTAAAAGTTTCTGTCGCAATATCGAGTTCTTCTAAGCTATCTGGGATGCTGAGGTGATGAAACTGATCAGGAAGATTATTTATAATCTGAGATGTCATCACTCTGCTGCAGAATTTCAACGGCATCAACATTGATTCCATGTGATAATATTAGATATAGGGTATGACTACAACAATGAGTAGGTCCTGACATGTGTTGTCTAACTCCAATAGAGTTCAGAATGTCTTTAAATGCCAATCCCAATGCATCTTTTTCGTTATCTACATGCATATTAAAATCAGCAACAATCAGGACTTTATCTGCAGCCAGTACTAACTCTGATAGAAAGTCAGCAAATTCTTTGATAAAGTCTGTATTGTGCTCTGGTGGCCTGTATACAGTAGCCAGCACAAATCTCAAACGTGATTTATTATTTACACTAATAGTGTTACATTAAGCACCATCACTTAGAATTATATGTGAAACTAGACTTAGTAATTCTGAAGATATTACTGTGAATTACAGCAACATCACCCCCTTTTCCTTTCAGACTAAGTTTATGTTTATAACAGTAATCTTGGAGGGTGGACTCATTTAAATTAATGTAATTGTTTGGTTTTAGCCAGGTTTCTGTCAAACACAACATGTCTGGGTTATAATCTGTAATCATATCATTAACAATAAATGTTTTTGAAGTAAGTGAACGAATATTCAGCAACCTAAGCTTTGACATTTTGTTCATCTGTATTAAATCTGTTTTTTTTTTTGTTGAACATCAATTAAATTATTACCCTTTAATAGGTTTGGGAGTTTTTTGCATTTCCTAATTCGGGGAACAGACACAGTCTCTATGATGATATCTAGGTGAAATAGTCTCTATGTAATGGGATTTATCCGACCTCAGTGATGTGAGACAGCTGGCAGACGGCCGGTTTAGCCTGTCTGTCTGCTTTCCTGACCTGAGCCCCAATTCATGTTTGAGCTCTAAGACTATGTGCCATATTACTAGAGAGAAGAGCAGCACCATCCCAGGAGGGATGAATACCATCTCTTTTCAACAGGTCAGGTCTGCACCAAAAACTTTTCCAATTGTCTATGAATTATATATTATTTTGCGGACACCACTTAGACAGCCAGCCATTGAGTGAGGACAGTCTACTAAGTATCTCATCACTCCGGCGAACAGGAAGGGGGCCAGAGCAGATTACTGTGCCTGACATCATACTTGCGAGTTCACACACCTCTTTAATGTTAATTTTGGTGATCTCTGAATGGCGAAGTCGAACATCATTCGTGCCGACGTGAATAATAATCTTAGAGAATTTACGATTAGCATTAGCCAGCACTTTTAAATTTGCTTTGATGTCAGGCGCTCTGTCTCCCGGCAAAGATGTGACTATGGTGGCTGGTGTCTCTATTTTCACATCCCGTGTAATAGCATTGGCAATAACTAGGGCACATTCAACAGGATTCTCAGTGGGTGTTTCACTGAGTGGGGAGAACCTGTTTAATGTTGTTATCGGAATGGAAGAGCAGTGTTTTGTCCCGCAACTACAGCGTCTCACAGTCACCCAGTTGTCCTGCTGCATGTGTTACGCCTCTGTAAAAGAGGAAATGGACAATAAACCACGGACGCGATGCAGCTTCTGTCCAGTCCAATGTTATAATGTATTTACCATGAACAGCATAGTACTCAGTATCACAATTACATGTTATTTTCCATTTTGCACAACATAATGTCTCTCTAAGAAACTTCACAATTTGGAGAAATATCAGCTGGTCATTTATAACTCCATATTACTGAAATACCTGAGTTAACCTTTAAAGTGAGTTACCAAAGATATCAAAATGTGTTTACAGCATCTTAAAACAGTATTATTTAAACAAAATAGATTTAACTTAACTCTGGAAGTGTTTAGAACAATAAACAGCATACAATATATTCTGTAATGCTATACTGCTGTTTTATAGTTATTAATTCAGAATACACTTGACATTTTACCCTCAGCAGTAGCATTGTGCTTACACATAAACTATGTTGCTTCTTTACATTAAAACTCACTTTTCTTAAAGCTGCCGTCGGCAACATTTTTTTGATCATATTCAGTGAAATCGACACTATAATCCGACAGAACAACATAAATAAGGTGGTTTTATAAAAAAAAAAAAACGAGCTTCTAACTCCACCTGGAGCGTGTTATTTGTTTTGCAAAAATCCACCGCTCCCGGATCATCGGGTCCAATCAGCGCAGGGGGGTGTGAGATATGACTGTCAATCACAGGTCGTGCACACGCCACAGATCCCCTCTCCCTCGCGTCTCGCGCATGTAACAATATCACATGCACACGACACGCCTGAAGTTCGCCTGAAGATTGTACGAAGCGTGATGGCGGAGAGAAAATCTACTAACAAGCTTCCAATTCATCGGTTATTGCTATCTATGGGTATATAGAGAGCCTAAGTCCCTCCCCTTCTGGTCGACCACCATGGGACCTTATTTCGGAAAAATATTGTATGGTAGTCAATGGCGAGAGACAACAAATATTTTGATCTCGTTTGAATTGTGCCCTGATTTACACATATGATGTTTGTCAATTTAAAAGATACATTTTAAAGTCAAGAAAGTCGCAGCTTGATGTAAAACTGCTGAGGTATAAGACTGTGAAAATACGTAATTACAAAGACTACAAACCCAGAAGGCGCACATGCGACGTCATACCTTTTCTCTCAATGAATGAAGCTAACTTTACTGAAGCTAACGTCTGACATTTTTTATATAGTCTTACATTATAATCGTAACGTTACGCCGTCATGCCTGAGTGTTTTGAGCCAGAATACACACATACGAGCAACGGATCTTTTGACGTACATAGTGCGAGACGAGAGATGTAGTTCATTGAGCGATTTACACATAAAACTAAACGTTACTCTTCTGTTTCATGACAAACTGCGACTTTCTTGACTTTCATAATTACCTTTTAAATTGACAAACATCATATGTGTAGTTCAGGGCACAGTTCAGACGGAATAAAAAGATAAGTTATCTCTCGCCATTGACTTCCATACATATTTTTTCTGAAATAAGGTCCCATGAGCCGGAAGCGGAGGGGCGGGACTTAGGCTCTCTATTAGCCAGGGCAACCTACCTCCGAGTCCATGGTGTTGATCGATGCTGAAGAGACGCGCGCGTTCACAGAAAATCAGGTACACACCCACTGACGAACACGAACTCTATGGGAGGGTGCTCGTTGGTAATGGGGGAGGGGCATGAGAGTTGTAAACATTCAAAATTTTGGCTAAGTCGATCCAATCTGCCAGACTTGCCGACTGCAGCTTTAAACCTATACAATAGCACTTTTACCTTATCTGTATGATCTAAAACAAATACGCACAGAGAAAATGGCTGCGGTGTTCTATTACCGTCACGCTTTAACCTCGATTCACGTGCTACAACATGTGCTACAGTACACAGCTAGCACGCAGGCTACACTAGAGCAACACTTCAGACTACTAAATGCACATGAATCATTACAATCACTAACATTTACTTCCCGCATGTTCCTTACATTACTAAACACATCTATAAATCATTCAAACACAATACAACCCTCGTTCATACCTGTAAAAGAGGAAATGGACAATAAACCACGGACGCGATGCAGCTTCTGTCCAGTCCAATGTTATAATGGACGAACGTCAGCCGCGCGCTCCGTACACAGGCTGAACGAGGCATTATTAACAAGCGGGAAGGAAGACGACCGGAAGTTGAAGCCGGCCGCGTGCCACCATCTTGTAGCAGAACTTCACTTGTGTTAGCATCCCATTGACTCCCATTCATTTTGGCGTCACTTTGACAGCGAATAACTTTACATCTGAGGCGTTTGAAGACTCCATTTGTCCATTATTTATTTCTAAAGAAGCACGACAATGTATAAAATGCTCCATTACCTTGTAGCTTATGTTATGGCCCCGTAGAAGCAGTTTTTGTAAAAGTAGGCTAACGATTGCGTCATAACCACGCGACTCTCTGTCGCACAGTAGAGAGATTACCGTATGGACAGGAGGAGAAGCTCGCGGGCAATCGGGGGGACGTGGAGGTAAAATGACAAAATAATTCATCAGAATACTTAGCAAAAGTTTCTCCTGCTCCAAGATCATGGACAGCTCCTACTCACGCTCTCCGTCTCTGCAAGTTTCGGAAGGGAATGATTCAGATTTCTCATGCCACAGCCACTAGAAGTTAGACGGGTTGCTCACGTCACATCTACGTCGTCAAGCTCTGTTTGAGTCAGCGCGTCAGGAACGGAAGTCCTAAAAAATCGCTAAAAATGGGCTTCACTTGTCTCAATTGAGATCCAATGGATGGCTCTGTCCACTTCTTATACTGTCTATGATTATTAATCGTTAACAGATCCTTACTGAACAAGGCATTAGCGATCAATCACAAACTGGTACTTAAAGGGATAGTTCACTTTGAAATTAATTTTTGATATGTTTTAGCTTACCTCAAGGGCATCCAAGATGTAGGTGTCTTTGTTTCCGCAGTAGTTTCAATTTTGATATTTTTAGGTCAAACCGTTCTTGTCTGTCAGTCATATAATGCAGGTCGATGGTCACTGTCTCAAAACACAAGCACAGAGTCCAAATTAAAACATTTCCCCATCGTCCAAATTAAACAATTCCCCATCGTAAGTACACATTGACGGCCTAAGACACGAAACAAGCGGTTTGTGTGAGAAAACGAACAGTATTTATATCGTTGTTATCTCTTGAACACAGCACACGTCCAAATGATCAAACGGCGCGGGCGGGTATAGATATATACATAGATGTCGCCTTGGCTACGGTTTCGTTCCAATGAACTGCAGTAGCGAAGGGGACATCTGGTGTATAGATACTAGTGAAACTACTGCGGAAAAAAAGACACCTACATCTTGGATGCCCTTGAGGTAAGCTAAAACATACCAAAATTTTATTTCAAAGTGAACTATCCCTTTAAACTTATGTAAACAAGCAAACATATTGTAATTTAAATGTTATACAATAAAACAATAAAACAGCATTTTAAACACAGATTGTCTTGTCTTTTTATCTTATTAATCTCTTTAGCCTCTTTTACCCAAAGAGCAATGGATTACTGATCTACAATTTATAAGTGTATTTTAACTTTCTCCTTTTTATGGACCATTTTAAGTATATTTTAACTTGTATCAACTTATTCAATGACAAGCAATGTATGAGTATGACATCATTTTTATCATCCTTACACATGGGCTCTACAGCCGGAACCGAACAATGTACAGAGTTCACTAAGCTAGTCGCATCCAAAGCAGTATCTAAAGCCCTTGCAGTCTTACCATCCTTACTATCCTACAATTAAAGTTTGGTGTTATACATGTGGCACGAAGTGCAAGTGAAAATAAGACGAGATGACATGACTCACCGTGTTTGTTGATTGAATCCTACTCACCACAGTTGTTTGATAGACTCAAAAATAAATAAATAAAGACGGCAGTCACGGATGGCATGTTAACAGGCTAGTGAATTACTAGCGTGTTGTGCTAGCGATAACGTTTTAGATTGAAGCTAGCGATGTCAGGTTAATGTGTGGTGATGAGTAAGTTATATTTAGCATAAACAACAAGGAATGATAGTAAATAAAGATTCAAAAGAGAAAGCTATAAGGAGTATACAGATGCAAACCACTCAGCAGCAAGGCGGGTGCCCTCTTGAGGCAATAGCGCCCTCTTGAGGCAATACCACTTTAAGAAATGTTAAGACGGAACAACAATTGATTTACATTTCATGCTGGTGTGCAAAATGTGCATTTTACATGCTAAATACTAAGAAAAAACCCATGTTAGACCAATAGAATTCCCCAAAATGTAAATTTAACAATACTGAGTTCCCAGCATGCACTGTATCATTCCAAATTGAGCAGTTACTGTAATGGGATTATTGTTTCTCTGTTTTCTGGCCTTTTTTAAACTTTTGTTTTGTCATTATTGTTAGTTATTTGTTGTTTTATGAAGTGAAGAGCTCATCTTTTTACATTTGTTTATTGTCCTTGCATTTTGTATGACAGGCGTTGAGGTCTATGTACAACCTTTAAATATTTTTGCTATATATATATATATATATATATATATATATATATATATATATATATATATATATGAAAATATATGCCTATAGGCTAGCTCAATTTGTGTTATTTAATTTTTTTAACATGAAGTCTGTTGTTGCCATTATGAATCTTGCATTAGGCATTTTGCTTACAATGAATGAACAAATTCAAATTGAAAAAGTAGGCTACTTGGGATATTTTTAAGACAATAGTTGAGAGAACCTAAACATCTGAATGCATTGCGTTATGCAGATTTTTTTTAGGTTTTCTCAACGATTCCTTTATACAGCATGGTAAACTGAATATAGGTAGGTAGAAGTTATTTGAAATGTTTTGCATGGTGATACTGACCGTAAACTTTTTTTTGGCTTTCTTCTTATGTGGGAATTGCTGAGAATTAATTTCATATTCACTTCTGTTATAGTGGCCCAGTTGAAGACTGATATCCAAACCTTGCTCTTTTTGATAATTTGTCCACCCTCACAAAGGCTAACAGTCATCATAACTGAGTGATGCAAAAGAATCTTGCTTAGAATATGAAATAAATTTAAAAACTGAAGAGGACGAACAACTCATGTATTAAAATGGCGTGCACATTGTCAGCGGGTGTTGTATGTTTGGTTGTGCAGTTTTATTTAGCCTAATACCTGGTTTGACAACACATGGTATCCATTGAATAGCCTACACTAGACCATTCAGTCTAAAAAGTGACATTTGAAGAAGACTTTCTCTCCCAGTGTTCTAAAATTAATCAAGACTAGACCTACATAATTCTACTTAGCCTATGTTACGCGAACGCTTTGTCAGCTTTTAAATGCCTGCTGTATGATACATTAGCAAATAGTAGCCTATGCTACATGTAAGTAGGCGGCTCTGAAACATGACGTTTCAGCAGAGGGAGAGGCATTTTCCTTAGTGACGTCGCATGTACCGGCTGTTTGACTCGGAAACAGCCATACAGCGTGTAAAGACGAAATGACCGACAGTGACCTCGAATAAGATGTTGAAGACCTATCTATTGTCTTCATCTCTTTACAACACATCAGCATTTATGTAGAATTCCGATAAAACAATTGTAGCCTACATTTTGAAGCGCCTTCGAAACGTCGAGTCGCTATACGCATCTGTCTTCCGAGCGTTTACATTTGCTACGTAAATAATGGAAAATGCTGAAACATCCGATCAAAACGGAACGACGCACTACACGAACGGTTCAGTGAACGGATTTCACACCCCGCAGTCCGGTAGCGGGGACTGTATTTCGTCTAGCGGAGGTGGTCTGGGTGCTAGTGACAGTAGCGGTAGCCATAATGGTATTGAAAATTTCCACCATCTTCATCAGGATGTACACAACAATGGTTCGCCTGCGAAGCGCTGCAGACTCAGGAGACGCGTGGATTCGGGAAAGAAGAACAGACCACGTAAGTCGGAATTTTCACGTTCATATTAAATTGTAACTTAAACGGAACATTTACAATTAACACAACATAGAAATACAGTAAATGCATTTTTTTTTTTTTTTGGAGGTATGGTTTATTTATTTTTTATTTTAAAATCTATAATTTAAGCAACTAAAAACGATTCCGGGGCATAAAAACTTGAATTTTATTTATTTATTTTAATTTAATCGACGCATTCATTTTTCGTATCTTCACGATAAATAAACTGTATGTTAAAATGTAAAATTTATTTTCTAACTGTTTGACTAAAGTGTTTGTAACGATGAATCAGAATTTTTCGCATTACGTTTTTTATTCATATTTGTATCAAGATCCTGAAAATGAGAGCCTGTTCAGTGTCATGAAGTCCCGGAAGTAATGAACCAATTTTATTGTTTTCTTCGCAATTAAAAAAAACAACAACAACAACAAGAGGATCATTTACAAGAAAAATAGCTTAAAATTTTCAAATTGGCCTGTATTAAGAGGTTTGTGTGTTTCTGAAAGACCGGGTGTTGTGAAATCAATGTGATGTTTGCTGTGAGGATTCCATTGGCCAGATCAGTAACGGGGTGTGGCCAAAACACGCCAGATATGAAAGGGATGCTTGAGCAGCCAATGAGAGGGAAGTATCACACAACGGGGTGGGGAAATCGCTCCGTATGAGCTTGCAGACTTTACAGTTCTTGTAAAATAAACATAAAAAGGCAATAGCACACCTGCCAGCTAACATGAACACATTTATTCTTCTGACAGCTGCATTTGAATGATATATTCATATATTGATTAGATCGCCAGACTTCATTGCTGTCTGCATAATCCTGTCTGTCTCACCTGAAAGTATGAAACTAATTGTGAAAAAGCAAGGTAAGGTCTTGCATGATATTTAATCAATGACATCAGTACGAGACAGTAAAAACATTTAAAAAAAAAAAAACTTTTTTATGATTAGATTTTTGCATCTTTTTGAAGTTTACTGTCAAACCTACTAATCAAGTAGTTGCAGTAACAGTAATGCATTCATAGCTAGTTTAAGTATGTAGTTATGCGTTGTTGATATTCAATATTGTTTTAAAATATGTTTATTGTAAACTGCTGTAACCTCACTTTTTGTCTGCTGTAATGTCACTGTGTTCTTGGTGACTTTGGAGTACTTTGCTCTCTGAGACAAGGAGTACACACACCTTTCACCCACATGTATGTCTGCCAGCTACATTATCATCAATGATCTAAACGCAGACTGCCTTAACTAATCAATGACATAAGAAACTGCTTTCTCTCAAACAATAAAAAAAAAACATTTCACTGATTCACTAAGGTTACTAAAAGAAATACTGTTGTTATATAAGTAAGGTAAGTCTAAACCGTTTTTTTGTTTGTTTTTTTTTTTTTTTTTTTTTCCAAGATATACTTTTATGCTGGAAAGATTGTGTGAGATGGGTAACTTTTATTTTAAAGACAGGCTGTTTCTCTGAATAGCAAGGCAATCTCTTTGAAACTGCTGTTACCATGGCAACAAAAGGCGCCACAGTGTGAATAGACCAAAATAATCTCTTTTTTCCCTCTGCCAAAGTAGTCATAGTAATTTGCAATCAGACAGTATCATTAATATACTTATATACCAATACAGACCCTTTCCAACAATTAGAATATCATGGAAAAGTTTATTTATTTCCATAATTCAATTCAAAACGTTAAACTTCCATAGATTATAGATTCAGGGCCCACAACTTAAAGATTTCAAGTATTTAGTTGTTTATTCGTACATAATTTGGGCTTCCAGCTCATAAAACCCACGAAAACAGGATTTAAAAAAATTAGAATATCACATGAAATCACGCAGTACTTACACAGTGATGCCATGGTCATTGAACCAGGTTTTGGTTCTTTTGGCAGTGTGGGCAGGTGCAAATCCTGCTGGAAAATGAAGTCAGCATCTCCATAAAGCTTGTCTGCTGAAGGAAGTATGAAGTGCTCTGAAAATGTCCTGGTAGACGGCTGCGTTGAGTGGACAGCACAGTGGACCAACACCAGCCGATGACATGGCTCCCCAAACCAACACAGACTGTGGAAACTTCACACTGGACTTCAAGCATCTTGGATTGTGTGCCTCTCCATTCTTCCTCCAGACTCTGGGACCTTGGTTTCCAAATGAGTTGCAAAATTTGCTCTCAGAAAAGAGGACTTTGGTCCACTGTGCTTTATTAAATCCAGAGTCAACGCAGCGTCTACCAGGACATTTTCAGAGCACTTCATGCTTCCTTCATTTTCCAGCAGGATTTGCACCTGCCCACACTGCCAAAATAACCAAAACCTGGTTCAATGACCATGGTATCACTGTGTAATTACTGTGTGATTTCATGTAATATTATAATTTTTTGAAATCCTGTTTTCGTGGGTTTTATGAGCTGGAAGCCCAAATTATGTACAAATAAACAACGAAATACTTGAAATCGTTTAAGTTGTGGGCCCTGAATCTATAATCTATGGAAGTTTTGAATGGAATTATGGAAATAAATAAACTTTTCCATGATATTCTAATTTTTTGGAAAGGGTCTATATACTATAACTAAAATCGTAAAAACATTTAAAAAAATTATTCAAGTATTGCCAATAATCCAACATCACTTTTTTGAGTCCCATTTCACCCCAATTGATACCACACAGAAATATTCAGGTTATGCTGTTTGAAAAGAATTGAAATTTCCCTTTCTAAAACTTGTTTTTGTTTCAGCCTTTCCATGGTTTGGAATGGATATCGGAGGCACCCTGGTAAAGCTGGTTTACTTTGAGCCCAAGGACATCGCTGCTGAAGAAGAACAAGAGGAAGTGGAGAGCCTGAAGAGCATCCGCCGCTACCTCACCTCCAACGTAGCCTATGGAAACACAGGTATCCGTGACGTTCACCTGGAGTTGAAGAACCTCACCATGTGTGGCCGCAAAGGCAACCTGCACTTCATTCGGTTCCCCACTCAAGACATGCACCGCTTCATCCAAATGGGCCAAGACAAGAACTTCTCCAGCCTGCACACCACGCTGTGCGCCACGGGTGGGGGCGCTTACAAGTTTGAGGAAGACTTCAGAACGGTACATGATCCACAGAGGAATGGCAACATAATAATGGATTTTATAATATTCGCAAAAGATTGAATGCGAAAAATATGTTGATCCGTGCCAGGCTAGTGTTTTGTTGACAATGACTGATTATCTTGCTGCTACTTATCCTATTACTGTTATCAGGACAAGAAATTGCTAACATCGGATACGCCCTTTCACATTTATGATTGTGTAATTATTTGTTCCCACAGGTGGCTAGTTTGGAGCTGCAGAAGCTGGATGAACTGGACTGTCTTATTCATGGTCTGCTGTATGTTGACTCAGTCGGGTTCAATGGCCATCCAGAGTGTTATTTTTTCCAAAATCCCTCTGACCCTGAAAACTGTGTCAAGAGGCCGTTTAGCCTGGAGAACCCCTTCCCTATGTTGCTGGTAAACATTGGCTCGGGGGTTAGCATCCTGGCCGTCTACTCCAAGGATGATTACAAGCGGGTCACGGGCACTAGGTGAATTCCTGCATCATCTTTTTCATGTAGCTAAGCAAACGTGTTCATTTCAGGTTTATGTCACTTGTCCTTGCTTGTATACGTGACTTGCATACGTAAGAAAAGAAGATCTGGCTACTACAGCGGCAGATATTTTACTTCCTGACTTGATGACATTTTTATCAGATATGTTATTTCAGAACCATAGATAAACCTCAAACCATCATATTTATTCCCACATAAGTGCATTGCCAAAGTACGGAGAAATTTGTTTTACTTGTAAATTTGTTTGGTCATTTTAGTTAAAAGGTTATTCACCCAAAATAATCACCCTCCATTGACAGCTACGCAACTACCACATTGGCGCTTCAAAAAGTTCATAAAGAGATTGTAAAACTAATCCATATTAATTTAGCGCTTTAGTCCAAAAGACTTTCGTTCATCTTTGGAACACAAATTAAGATATTTTTTATAAAATCTGAGAGATTTCTGTCTCTCCAATGACAGCTACGTGACTACCACATTGATGCTTCAAAAAGTTCATAAAGAGATCGTAAAACGAATCCATATGAATTGAGTGGTTTAGTCCAAATTTTCTGAAGAGACACGATCACTTTGATGTGATCACAATCACTTTGACGATCACATATCACACATATGATGAACTGATTGAATTTAGGCTTTTATTCACAGATTGATCGGCGAACATAAACAGAAGCTCAACCGTACTTGCATGACGTGCAGGAGCAAACTTCATTGGTTCTTGTGGAAGCACAAACGTGCTGCGTAACAAACGAGAATTAACCTCAAGATGAACAAGATGTTCTGTTAACGATTTAACTAGAACAAAAGAAAGAATTTAGAAATTGTGGACATGAATGAATAAGTTGTGGGAACAAATTCTAAATTCATGGCCACAGTATCAAATGAACAACAAGAACATCATCAAAAAAAACCTTGCATATTTATGTTTCAACCACAGATGGCGATAAAGAGGCTAAAGTTCCATAGTGCAGCTTTTTTTTTTTTTTTTTTTTACTTACAAATGTCTTTAATGTCACTTAAAGAACAACTGAGCAACAAACATATTCACACATCAACACACCCAACAACACAGCATACATAAATACATTGTGTACATATAAAGAAAAAAGAGTGAATAAGATCAGTAAATCATAAGCAAAACCTGACACCAGCATCAGTTCTTCCACTTACAGTTATGATTGGTTTTGAAGATAATTTATGAAAGGATGTCACATGACAGTCCATAGTGCAGCTTTAAAGGAATAGTTCACTTAAAAATGAAAATTCTGTCATAATTTACTCACCCTCAAGCTGTTTCAAACCTGTATGCATTTCTTTCTTCTGCTGAACACAAAAGAAGATATTTTGAAGGATGTCTGTAACCAGATAGTTGATGGACCCCATTGACTTCAATGGTAGGAAAAAAATACTATGGATGTCAATGGGGTCCATCAACTGTTTGGTTACCAACATTCAAAATATCTTCTTTTGTGTTCAACAGAAGAAAGAAATGCATACAGGTTTGAAACAACTTGAGGGTGAGTAAATTATGACAGAATTTTCATTTTTTAAGTGAACTGTTCCTTTAACTGTAAAGTAAAAATTATGAATGATAAAATGATAAATGATGATTTTGTTGTTGTGGATGTTATTTTGTAATGAAAATTGTTACATTTGTTGTAAAAACAAGATCTCTAATGAACCTACTTAAAGCAATGCAACAATCTTTAAATACTCTGACATTCATTTGCTTCATTGGTTGTGATTCAGTTTAGGAGGTGGTACGTTTCTAGGCCTGTGTTGCTTGCTGACCGGCTGTGATACATTTGAGGAAGCCTTAGAGATGGCAGCTAAAGGGGACAGCACAAATGTGGACAAACTTGTGAAGGACATTTACGGTGGCGATTATGAACGCTTCGGTCTCCAGGGTTCTGCTGTTGCATCCAGGTACAGACAGATTTGCCAGCATTCATTTGTAAAAATGATCATATTTGTGATTAAAAAAAATCTTTACACTTCTTTTTTTCTTTAATTTGTTAGTTTTGGTCATATGATGAGCAAGGAAAAACGTGATAGTATAAGTAAAGAGGACCTGGCCAGGGCTACTCTTGTCACCATCACAAACAACATCGGCTCCATCGCCCGCATGTGTGCAGTGAACGAGGTTTGAAAACATTTTCTCTTAATGCAAAAGCTCACTTATCATGTTTAATAACTGTTTCTATCCATATTTCCAGGCTTCCAGCCACATAGATTGATTTTGTTTTATTAAAAATGCATAAGTTTAATTCAATGGGCATTACCCCATGACACAAACAATATCAAGACCAAGTCTGTGGTACTAAAGATGGGCCTGAACTCTGTGTGCTCTGAGCTTCTTTACAGTGTTGTCTTGTGGCATGGAGATCAAGCAGCATTGTACAGGGCTATCACAGCACACGGAACAGCCACAAGATGGATTAACTTTTTTCCCCCCCTAAAATACTCTGGTGTAAAAGTCAACATGTGTAATGTGGATACTTCCTGTTTTCTCTTCATCAAATTCAAATTTGGAACAGTATCACTGTTTATTCTGACTGTCTGTTTTTGTGTTTTATATCCTCCAGAATATCGATAAAGTGGTTTTTGTTGGGAATTTCCTTCGGATCAACACTGTATCAACTAAGCTGCTAGCTTACGCCATGGACTTCTGGTCTAACGGTCAACTGAAAGCCCTTTTCTTAGAACATGAAGTAAGTAAACACTTTTTTTTTTTTATCATTTTAATTCCCTGTCAATGCTAAAATTAGTTTAATTAATAAAGACTTACCGTAACATTCTCCATAGTGTTCAATCAATGTATCAGCCAAGCCAATATATGGCATTTTATAACCACACACATATTATTAACAATGTTTTGATACACATGAGATTATTTATAGTGGAGACATTATAGATTATAAATTAAAATTAGATGCTTTGAAACACCCCACGAAATCAGAATTTGAGTTTTGTGGCTTTTAGTTAATTTTCATACACATTTAAAATTTGAAGTCTTTAAAGACTGGACAAAAATATTGAAATATAAAAATTCGTTGAATATTCCGTAAAAGTCAGAAATGTAATTTTGCTGATGTAACTTCTCTTTGAGTCACAACTCCTCACTTAGAAGTCAATTTCAATATATTTACTCCAACATTTTTAATACACATGTAGGCAGATTCATTGATTATAACAAGATGTTCTAGTTTTTTCACATTGTACATTTCAGTCCTGTTCAGTCCCGTTATTCAGATATAGGTACAGTTGAAGAAAATTGAGACCAGAAAAGATGGTAAATAACAGTGAAATGTGTTACTAAAGATGAATATGAGTATTTTAATATTAGGAATTATGATGAAAATGAGCACTATTTGCATTAGGATTTATAAAATAAAAAATATAAATCCTCTCCTGCAATAGTCTGTGCTTGTCACTGCATGACTGCTTTGCTGATTAACGGGACTTTTAGCTCCCCCTTGTGTCCAAAAGATCCAAAATCTACTGTCAATGGATAATGTTGATTTCTGCTGTCAAATATTGTGCACTTTAAGAAAATATTATGTAAAATAACCCATTTAGGTTCAGCTATGTTATGTATGTCTCATAAGATATTATTAAATTCTATATTTTATGTACACTATCATTTAAATGTATATTTAGAATGTTTTTAAGATTTTCTCTTATGCTAACAAAGGCTGCACTTACTTGTTTAAAAGTACAGTAAAATTGTAATATTGTGAAATGTTATTACAATAAAAAAATTGGACACATTTTAAGTTGTAATTTATTATTGTGGTGGCAAACCTGAATTGTCTCACATGATCCTTCAGAAAAACGTATAATATGCTAATTTGGTGCTCAAGAAGCTTTTCTTATTATTATCAATGTTGATTTTTATTTTTGTAGAAACCATGATACCTTTATTCAGGATTATTTTATAAAAAAAGAGAAGCATTGATGTCAAATAGAAATCTTTAGTAACATTATAAATGTCTTTACTGTCACTTTTCATCAATTCAGTGTATCCTTGCTGAATTAAACTATTAATTTCTTTCCAAACAAAATTACTTTCCCCAAATGTCTGAATGTACTTTATATACAGTATGTCAAAATATCAGCAATCCGTTGATCAAAGGCCTTAACAGATGCCACATCATATGAAATGAGCATGTATGGAAATATAATAGAATGCTCTGCTTCTGTTCCACAGGGATATTTTGGAGCTGTTGGTGCCTTCCTAGAGCTACTGAAGATGACTGAAGACTCCTGAGACACTGAAGAAACCCAAACCAGAAGCTGCTGTAAGATTTCAGGAAAGCCACATCCCCTAATAAGGAAAAGCCATTTAATAATATGATCCGAGTTTCCCTTCAAATCATCAGTTGGCCCGTCTATGCTTGTGACAAAAGCCGGTGACCAAGAGGAAAAGACGCAACAACAACGCACTTTCAGTGTGTGATGAGCTGCACTTCATGTTAAGTGTGCCTCATTTCCGCTTCTATAAATCCAGCACAGCTTTGGCTTTGCTGTGTATTGATATTTTGATTAGATGATGATTTAGGACACTAAATATAATGCCTGTATACTCCCTCTACACCCAGTTTGTGAGCTTTATGAAAATAATTGTAACATATGAAAAGGGTTTGGAGGTGAGTGTTATGGGACTTTTCTCCCCCTGTTCTAGTCACATATGAGCATTCATCATATCTGTATTACATTAAAAATGCTAAGTTGTATTATTAAGCGTAAAATCATTTTGGACACTAAAGCGTGAGTCCAAGTTAAAAATTCTAACATCTTTTTAATACAGCAATTGACATTTGAATTTCAGTACTTTTTCAATTACTTACAGACTTAGCAAAAATCGTCAGGTAGACCTGTTTTATCTTCATTGGGCCTTGTACGATTAGTGGATTGTTGACATGAGTAGCTGTAGTTTCTAAGATATATTTACCTCCTTTTAACTGGTCTGTCTAATGAACAGTGATCATATGCACCTGAGCTGACACTGATTGTGTTGGGACCAAATTGTCAATATTGACTGGAAAACACAGTATCTTCATCAGATGGAGAATTTTCATAGTTCACTACATTCAGTAAGTCCTTTCTTACCGTGATGAATTTTATTTGGTTTTACAGTCCCTAATGCCAATATTTATCTGATCTGAATGTGTTAACAGTTTACCCTGTGTATATACACTGTAGTATATAATGTTTTTTGTTTTTTTTTGTTTTTTTAATTTAACATTTGCACAAACCATCTCTTGTCATATTCATGCTATTATGCAAGTTTCATTAGAGACTGCTAACCAAGACTTATATTTACTGTCAAACCTCCTCGCAAATGCCTTCATCCTTTAAACATTTTCAGCTTAAACGTTGTCTATTAATGAAAATATTTTGCCTTTTTTCCCTCATGTATCAACATGAGCATCTCTAACTTTATGCCTAAACACCTTTTAACTCTCTGTATTAATACTGTACAGCTGGGTCTGACTGTGAACTGTAAAGATTGTTGTTCAGAACCAGATGTATGTTAAATACATGCTCCTAAAGCTGGAATCATAAATTCCAAAATAGTTATTGCAGTCAGTATAATCTGTCTAAATATGTAGGATCAGAAACATAAGCACTTCCAAGAGAAAAATGTATTGTCTTTCCCTCACTTTGAGCCACAGTATGAAAGCAATTATTTTTCTACCAATTGCATTTTATCATTTGGCTTCAGCAGTGTAAATATGTATTCAAGACATTAAATCCTTTATTTTTTACAGCACTGATAAAATAAGCAGTTTTCGAGCTTGTAATTTACAGGTTTTTTTTGCTGATCATCATGAATGCAAGCAAGACCAAAACTTCTTAGAGGAAGTAAAATGTACATTAAGAATAATTTCATAATGCATTTTTTATTGGAGGATTGACTGTAAAAAATATTCACCTATTGTGCATGCACTGAACCTACTACATGTTCAACAACAGACCTGTGCTGACATTAAAGTGTCTTCTAACTGCTTGTGACAACATCTGTAGCACATTACGTGCACTGCCTCTATGTCTTTTCCTTCTATCTGTTGATTCATGCTTTACTTCCTCTGCTCAGTCCTTAGAATTGCCTTATGCAGTGGGGTGCCATTTTGTCTTTGGATGTCTGGATTATGCACAATGGCACCCCAACATCTCTCTGAGCCACAAAAGTAACTTCCAAGTGTTATGGGGTGCCTTTTACTGATGGAGACAAGGCTTTATCTCTATATCCTCTGTATAGTTGCAAATGCTAAATCCAGATGTCACTGTATGTGTATACATCAATCCTTAACAGTATATTTGAGGTGTTTTGAATTTCTTTTGAGAGTTGGGTGGAGGGTGGGGGGATTGAATGCATGTGTCGGTACAAAATTGCATTGCCCAATTTTTACTTGGGCAATGCAAAGCATGTAAGCGATTTCTCAACATGGGTGACATTTCCTTAGGCACTTGGATGGTCGCTCCATCTTATGTATTCAAATTGCCTTTTTATCAGGTTTTGTTCTTGTAAACCAGATCTAATGTCAATGCATGTTCATTCCTTGCGCTATATGTTAAATTGTACAAAACCTTTTTCCCCTGTCATAAATATATTCTGTCTCTTCCAAACTATACATGTTCGATGCCCAGTTTTCAGAAAGCATGTTCTAAATTTTAAATGCTGAGTCGCCATTACAGCTGAATTATAAGCTTTTTCTAGAGCTAAATTGTGTATTTATAAATCGTATCATTTTAGATAATTAGATGTTAATATTTCATGCTAATAACACTCATCAATGACCTCAATCTCCTGACAAACTTGTCTGATGTATGTGATCTGAATGAGTATGTATAATTCTATGCTAAAAATTATTTTAACTTCAGTTTCAGCGGACATATGAATCTCAAACAGAATCACTACACAAATTTTAAGTGTATTTCTTATGATATAACATTTGATGTTGATCGTATAGGGACCCCTAATTTACTTGCGCCTCATAAGGAATGAACTGATCACAATACTCTGAAATTAATGTCACTAAGAGATTTTTATATTGGTTTTGAGTTGTACCATGTGAAAAGCTAACTTCATTTGTCAAACTATTTTGTAAATATCTAATAAATGTGTTAATTGTGGAAAATTGTTAACTCGAATGGCTTTTCATTCATTTTCTTTCATTTAATCCAAATATCAACCCTTACACCAGTTTACAGGATATTCACATGCATCAGAATCAGCTTTATTGGCCAAGTATGCCTGAGCATACACGGAATTTGTTGCCGGTTTAGAGCAAACCAACAGTGCTCATTTACACATACAGGCACGGCACAGCAGTGTTGGACTGAATGAGTTATAAACTAATACAACATGATGGCAGATACCACTGTAAGGGGTTTTACAGTCAAAGACCCAGAACCAAATATGATGAATGAAGACCCGGAGTCAGAATTATAATAAATTATAGAAAAGATGTACTGAAGATAGTTTGCAGTTTCATCAGCAGAAGTCAGCTTCAAGATTCACACAGGAGTTCGTAGGCCGCCCCGCTTACAGTTACAAAGATCACAGCAGTTTCTACACCAAGGTCTAAGCTACGTCCTTGCTTCAGGTTGCAGTTTCCGATTAGCTAAGAAATAGACAAACATAGTAATTTTCCACACATATACAGATAGACTGAGGCCTATCTCCATCGATTATGCAGCTGACACTCTGACCCTGAAGTTAGGCACGTCATGACCTTCCAGGTCGCAGATTTAGGTTGCCGGGCCCCAGCATGTCCAGAACAACAAATCAGTCAATCTTCAAAAATGCCAGTGGTTCCCTTTCGTGGTCACTACAAGTTACGTGAAGACGAATGGGGTTTCGCTTAGAAAGCATCTCACCTTCGAGAATACAAAACGAGCCAATGGCAAGAAAATGCCATGGGTCTGCGGAATTTGCAAAGCGTAACTCCGCCCCACCTCGTGGGTATATAAGGAAGTATGCTGGCAACATTTATGTTTTCGCTGCGGAGCCAAGAGCATTCTTCACTCCACAAGCCATTCTGAGATCTTTTCTCTTCACTCTTCAAGACGAGCTACTCTCCAGGTGTTGGTGTGACGGCGATCTCCAGCGAGTTCACATTGCCTGCTGATCTGTGCAGTGATCTGCCAGTTGTGTGTGCTCCCTGGTCGCTTCAACACTCTGCGGAATTTTCCGCTCTCACAAAAGAGCTTGTGCATGGCATGTCTTTTTAAAGATGTCTCGCCCGTGCACTTCTGGTTGCGGTCGGACTGTTTCTCAATTTTATGGGCACAATCGCTGCCTTGCGTGTTTGGGCTTAGATCACGCTAAGGCAGCCTTTGTGGATGACTCATGTTCTCATTGCGGGAACATGACCATCGCGACACTGCGGTCGAGACTCAATGACCTCACTAGAGTGAGAGTCCCCTCATCCACACCCTGATTTATCCCCTCCTCGAGAGGTGGTACTTTGGCTGGTGGCCAGGGTGACCTGAGGGTGACAGTGTGGAACAAAGCACAGACGATTCTTCCTCAGCCCAAACCCCCTTCTTGCGTGTCGCAACCCGCGAGCGTCCCGATTGAAACTGCGGGACCGTATTAGGACATTCCCCCTGTTTCTTTCGGCGCTCCAGACGAGGAAACTATGTCCATCGCTTCATCACAAGGTGGGCAGGAGTCCTCGGATTCGGCTGTGCTGCAGCCTTTGGGCGTTCCAGCATTGTCCGAGTCAGATCCCGAGTTGACGGCCATGCTTTCCCGGGCAGCCGCAAGCATCGGGCTTGAGTGGAACCCTCCACCCAGTCCTGAGCGCTCGCGGATGGACGATTGGTTTTTGGATGCTGCCCGCCCCAAATACCTTTCTTCCCAGAGGTGCGCTTCTGTGCGTTGCTCAAGAACCAACACGTACTAGTCTGCTCAGACAATACCGCGACAGTAGCGTACATCAACCGACAAGGTGGTCTACGCTCCCGCCGTATGTCGCAACCCACCCACCACCTCCTCCTATTGTGTCAGAAGCATCTGAGGTCGCTTCGAGCCATTTATATCCCGGGAGACCTGAATCGTGCAGCCGACGAGCTCTCATGGTTTCAGCCTCTTCCTGGAGAATGGAGACTCCATCCCCAGACGGTTCAGCTGATTTGGTAACAGTTCGGCGACGTACAAGTAGATCTGTTTGCCTCCCACGACTCTTCCCATTGCAACCTGTTTTACATCACTTTGTAGGCCAAACCACGGAAACGAGTTATCGTTTTAGCACTTCCAGTTCCATCATCTCGAAGTCAATGGGTTTTTTGAAAGGGGATTTGCTTGAGCACAAGCTCAAGAAACTTTCACGTTTTATTTTGCTACATAAAATACATCAGTGTTAATCCACTTGTGATTTTTTTAAGCTGTAATGCGTCTTGAAAAAGGCAGTTGCTGGGACTACATAGGCTGTCGAGGAGACTAAACGTAATCATGCTGAACAGGTAAACTCAGTCCACTTTTACAGCATCGTTATGCTCATAATTGTGCTCTCATAAACTATTCTAACTCAAATGTTCTGGGAAATTCAGAAAGAGTTGCTGGAAGCTTAGTAATGGTGATGTTGAGAATTCTTGGCACTTTTGTTGATCACAGAGCTTGTTTTTAGCAATAATCCAAAAGCCTATGGGGAAATACTATTTGATTTTTGTCGATAGAACCAGTGTGATGCTAACTGCTGATTGGCCTACAAAGTGACGTCATACCTGCACCACTCTATTGTGATGTGTATAAGGCCCTGTCCCAAATGGCACCCTAAACACTTGCTCGCATCAGTGGCTGGATCCCAAATGGCACACTTCATGTGGACTCGCGGTCTTGTGGCTTTAAATTGTGCTTGGTCGCCAAGTGTACGAGTCCTTAGTAGGGTGTCCCATTCGGCATTTCAGTGCTCAGAAGTGTGCTCGCGAGCGCTGCCTTTGTGCCCTCGATGCGGACTTCGGCGAAGCCCGGACTTTCGCACCCTCCACACGAGTTACCTACCCAGGAATCATTGCGAATGCCCAATCAGATAAATGAGGGGAGGAGTTTCGTGGCTGTTTGACTTTCGGTGACATGATGTCATCAAGCCTGTCCCAAAATACACTTTTGCGTGCCCTCGTGGACCTCGAGGCCGGGGCACTGGTCTGCACTTCCTTAGGTCTGCACTTCCTGACGTCACCAAGTGTGAACTCAAAGGAGGTCCACAAGGCTAGAGTGTGCAATTTGGGATCCAGTGTGTGCTCGGCAAAAGTGTGCATCAAGGGCGCATATTGACCGCAAAGAGGGCGCTTGCAAGCACCCTTCTGAAACCTAAAAACCTTTAGAAACAATAATTAAACAATTTAGTAAATCGGACACTAGATACCCCGAGAGATTGTCTGGAGGAGTTGTGTTCTTTCCATTCCCAAAGCCGAAAACACAACGTGAGCGGTGCCTACAATGGATAAAACAGTGTGGACAGCCCCACTCCCAGTTAAATGTGTCGAACATTACGAAGCATAAATACGTCTGCTCAAAGGTAAGGCTAACAGCTAACTAGTTACCGTGTTGTCTAGATCTACTAACTATTAGTATTAGCTGTTTTCAGAATCAGAATGTTTTATATCCATTGTTGAACATAATTCACAACTAGGAAATAGCTTTGGCTTAGTTAAAGGTGCATAACAGATAATAAAATAAAATGGATATCTGAATGCCTTATATTTTGTTTTATCTATTTCATTTTATTATATCAGTTATGCACCTTTTAAGCCAAAGCAATTTCCTATTTGTGAATTCTGTTCATCAACAATGGAAATAAAACATTCTGATTCTGATTCTCAAAACGCCTATTCTCAAAACAACAGAGAAATGTTAGTTAGCTTTGAATGGCTTTGATGCACATGTAGGTTTAGCTAGCTAACATACCCTTGTATTTTAACAAAATAGCCACTCGCAATAGACAATAATAGACCATAACATATGAAAGAGAGCTAACCCGGCAGTGCAAGAGCATGATTGGTCCACAAGGCTGTGCTGGTTGCATTTGAGGTACAGGTCATGGGGTTTCTCAGATTTCGCTTGAGACCGGTAAGCATTAGCCTCGATAGTAGTCGGGTCTCCTTCATTGCGTATTTTTATATTTGAAATATATCCCTCCACTGCATGCTGTAACCCCTTTTGCCTCGATCTGGAGGATATCGTGGAGGCATTGCTCCAAAAAAGGTCACTGACACGCACGGGTATACCTCTTCCCGTCATGGCAAACACGACCAGCGCGACAGATTGCCATGACGCGCTGGTCGTGTTTGACCATTTGTTTGTCGGACGTAGCAACAGTAACTAAGGGGGGCGGGGCTCGGCGAAAGGCTAATTACATGTGACTGACATGTAATGTGGCTGATGGTCACATGACCGCCTTTGCGCCAGTAAACAGGCTTCATGCAGCGCTACACAGAACGATTATTGGCGGCTGACTTGAAGCAGTGCATGCAGTTTAGAAATTTTGTCCGACTTGAGACTGATGTGACTGTGACGTATGGCATCAAAGTACCGCAAGAGTGATTTGAGAGCAGATGGCTGACTCAGCCGGTGCAGTTTCTCAAGAGCCACTGCACAAGCTCTGATGACGACACAGCTGTTCCACGATTGGCCGGATTCACCGCATGACAATGATCAAGTCTGTTTCGTGTTAATTCTGACAAGACAACTTCAGTTCCACTAATGCTCACAAATCTGCATTTTTTATAACAGTAAAAGCTCTTTTTGTGTAGTCGCGAAGTTATATTGTGTCATGTTTATCAAAATGAAACTGATAAAAAGTTCCGTAAAAATGCTAATCTCGATGAGGTATTAATCTAGACACAGTCCATTTGTCCCTTATATGTCTTAAATTAATGTGAATAACAGGTGGTGGAATATGTATCATACAGATCCATGCATTAGGTCTTGCCTAGTAGGCAAATTATTTTATATCTATTTTTCATTTACATGTTGGTACATATTGTGCAGCTTTATTGTGTATTTGGATTGGGGGGGGGTGTAAAAATAAAATAAAATCTTGCATCACAATAAGTGTATTGTTATTGTCAAAACATTTTAGTAATTAAACAGAATTTTATTAGGTTTAGTGACAACATGTTACAATGTTTACATGGTACAATTTCTGGTAAGCTACGTTTTTTTTTATTATTGCTTGACACAAATTTCACAATTTCAATTAAATTAAATTCTTGTGATTTGATTAAATATTGACTCATTTGGATAAATATTAGGTACACAAGATAGGCATTAATTTTTCTCAAGAAAAAAAATCTCACCTAATGCTGTAAACATACAAAGAGCCCTTTCAGCTGGTAGTATTATTTAGGGTTAAAAATAACTCAAATTAGATATAATGCGTTTTTTTTATTATAATAACAACTTTATTTAATGATATAAGTAAAATATAATAAATGTAATATAGTAGCCTACATTTAGCAAAATACTCTATAGCTATTTTTTTCTAGCCAAATAACATGCTATTTATTATGGTCATTAAATGGCTTTCCTGAGGTAAATATTATGTTACAATTGTTCTCCAGCTGTTTTACTTCTTTCCGTGGTTGAAAAACACTGATTGGTCGATATTAGGCTATGTAAGAGGAATATACATTTCGGTAAGTGGGTAATTGCCACCGTAAAACAATCAGTAAAAACGAAAAACATTTAAAATAAGACATGAGTCAAGCTCTTGGTCAGAAGTTTAACAAATAATTTCGTGATATGCCCTCAGTTGAGGTCTTGGCCGGTCTTGAAATAAAATCCAGAGTCTGAGTCTGAGACCGAGTAAAAATGAGACGAGACACTAGTTTGAAAATGTGCATTTATTCTCTTCAGCTGTGATAAAACTGCACGTCACTACAGGAAGCAGAAAGTCCGACTTCACGTCTCCGTTTTCAGCTCCTCCTGTCTGCAAGCGGCAACTCTTCGCCGATCGGTTACATCCATCCACATCTAGGGTAACTCAACCCCTGGTCAGAGCCTGACTCCACCCACTGGCAATATTTGAAAAATGCTGGAAAAGTGGGCAGAGCCCAGCGGAGATTGAGGGGACGAACAGAGGGCGTGGCTGTGCGGGGGGGGGCGTGTACCTACCTACCTCATGAGACCCGTTTCAATATGGCGCGCTGTAGGCATGTTCACATTAGCAGATGAGTTGCCATGAGAACGAATGACATCTGTGTCTTTTCATACAGATTACATAAACAGATAATATTTGTTTTGAATTAGATAATTTAATAGCAGAGTCTTTAATGATTATAAAGATATATTGCTTATGCCTGTGTGACTAGTATTCGCTGAGTTTTGTTTAAGTTTAGAGACGTAACCTACTCCAGAAAAAAAAGTTAACAGAGACGGAGAGGCAGAAAGCATACCCTGTTTATTTTAATTTTACAAAAGCACAATGTTTTGTTTCGATTGTAAGTGGACACATAAAAAAGTAGACATTAAACAGTTTATTCTTTCATATTTCTTAAGTCTGTATGACCATAAATACGGAGTATTTTAAGTCTATTTTGCTGCTATGTGAAAAAATCCAGCAAAACCAGAAAAAATCCAGTTTGTCGAACCCCGAGTTTAACCTAATAGGAAGGAACATAAATTGTGAATAAAAATATATGCTCACTCACATCAAGACGCCGCTGCAGTGATGGAGTCCGTTTGGCACTCCTGTCGCTTTACAGTGCTGCAACCAGCAACACTACTACGTCCCATCCTAACCACTGTAGGCTACTACAGATAAAGCTAATGCTAATGCTGACACAAGATAATCTAAATAGCTATATAAATGCTATGCTAATATAGCCTACGCTATCCTGATCGTTTTCAATTCTCGCAATTCCAACTCCTGACTCCCTACAGTGTTTTTTTTTATATCATTTTTCATGTTACGAGTCTGACAGTATATGGTATGATTCTTCGGCTAGCAGTTGTGGAAAAGACATAAGGCTTGTTCGACTTCATGCAGCTCTGATCGGCGACTGACTTGAAGCAGTGCATGCCGGTTAGAAATTTTGTCCGACTTGATACAGCGCCGATGCCACGTGACTGTGACGTGTGCCATCAAAGTACCACGAGAGCGATTCGAGAGTAGCCGGAGAACTCAGCCAGCGCAGCTTCTCAAGAGCGGCTGCACTGGACTGCAGGAACTCTGATGACGACACAGCTGTTCCACGATTGGCCGGATTCACCGCATGACAACGATCACGTGTGTTTCGTGTTTATTCGACCACCTTTAGTTCCTCTAAAGCTCACAAATCAGTTTTTTATAACAGCAAACACTTTTTTCATGTAGTTGCGGTGTTATATTTTGTCATGTTTGTCAAATTAAAACTGATTAAAAAACATAGACTCCACTTCATTTATAGTAGCTTATGTTGAACTTTATTCTTGTTCAAACAGACACTGTATGAAGCAGTACATAAAGTATTGAATGAAAATGTCTCAGAAACATCTGTGTATTATTTGGCAAATATTGCATTTATTTCACTTCAGCTGTGGCAAAGTATGCAAAC
This sequence comes from Scardinius erythrophthalmus, assembly GCF_964197995.2. Classification (NCBI taxonomy): domain Eukaryota; kingdom Metazoa; phylum Chordata; class Actinopteri; order Cypriniformes; family Leuciscidae; genus Scardinius; species Scardinius erythrophthalmus. The sequence continues at coordinate 19,304,824 of NC_138238.1, read as the reverse complement.
GCCACGTGAGCGGTCACTACGGGAACCAGAAAGTGTCCAACTTCACGTCTCCGTTTGCAGCTCCTCCCCGCCTGCACGCGGCTACTCTCGCCGATCGGTTGCATCCAGCCGCAGCCGATGTCGAACACACCTTACATGTCGCCTATGTGACGTCACCCCATAAAGTTGACTTATTTCGCCAACCTCAACGATTTTGTCCTCTCCCTGAAAGAAGGCGGTCACTAGCTCACGGATCCCGCTAAACATGGCTGTGTCTTTGGTGCACTTCACCGCCTTCTTTCAAGGAGAGGACAAAAACGTTGAGGTTGGCGAAAACCACGGGTAAGTCAACTTTATGGGGTGACGTCACATAGGCGACATGTAGTCTTTCTCGTTATGTCTTTTCCACAACTGCTAGCCGAAGAATCATACCATATACTGTCAAACTCGTAACATGAAAAATGATATAAAAAATTCACAGACAACATATGTTCACATTCATGGCACAATTCAAACGGGACCAGAAAATAATTATTTTCTCCCATTCACTTGCATTGACGATTTTTCAATCTAGAGGTCCACTTGGGGTTTTACGGATGGGCGGGACTTACCAGCTCTATGGAGGGGCTGCCAAGGGCGTGGTGAGCTGGTACCCTCTTACGTCACAGGGCACCACAACTTCCAATAGGAAAATTCAACTGCAGTAACCACCGTATATTGTAGAATTAAAGGGGGAGTGAAATGCTATTTCATGCATACTGAGTTTTTTACACTGTTAAAGAGTTGGATTCCCATGCTAATGGACAAAGTTTCAAAAATTAAGTTGTACGTTTGATGGAGTATTTCTGTGCCAAAAATACTCCTTCCGGTTTGTCACAAGTTTCGGAAAGTTTTTTCCTAAGGGCACTTCTCCCGGAAGGGCGCGCGCGCACCGGTAGACCAGAGCGAGAGAGCGAAAGCAGTAACGTTACGCCCATCAAAGCGCTGTGCTCGGCTTTAGGGAAGTCATCGGCTGCGCTGCAGTCACAGGACTTAAAGAAATAAACAATGTCACCAAAGAAGTGTGTTTTTGGTTGCCAGGGCAAGACAACCCTGCACAGATTCCCAAAGAACCCAGCGTTAAGGGACCAGTGGATGGAGTTTGTTTTTCCAGAGAATCAACGGAGTTGTGCAAGTGTTCTTGTTTGTTCCCTGCATTTCGACGATGATTGTTTTATAAACAAGGCCCAGTTCGACACCGGATTTGCAGATCGTCTAATGCTTAAGGATGGAGCAGTCCCAACGATAAAGGTTCACGGTCGTGCGTTGGCGGTGAGTAAAACTGCTTCAAATGTCTGTGTGTTGTTAGCTATCGGCGCGTAACACAGCAAGTAAACACGGCGCTCGTGATTCTTTAGCTTCGCCCACACGGCCTCCAGCCACTCGTTTTTTTCCGGAAAGACTCGGTACAGCCTATCTTTCTTTTATAAATATAATAAAACTAAAGACTTTTTGTATATATATGAAGGATGCAATACTACTCTATAGGTACTCAAGATTAACATGAGATTGACTGAAACTGAGTGTTTCACCCCCCCCCCTTTAAAACACTTTATACCCAAATGTCAAAAAAATTACTCAAATCAATGAACAGCACTAATAAAGCCCCAGTCTTACAGATCATTAACTAAAAAAAAAAGTTGTTTTAGTGTTTAGTTACTTTAATTAAAGAAAAAATAATAACGTGCAAGGATAAATCATTTGTAATGAATAGTGGAATTTACCATATAAATATAAGAATTGCCCATTTTAATTTTATGGTAATTTTTATTTATTTATCACCCGCAATGATGAATGCATTGACTTATCTTTTATGTGTCTATTGAAGAATTTTATTTAATGGTAATCAAAACAATTTGATTGAGCAACATAAAACTAGACTGTAGGCCTATTAAATGGTATGTGAGCATGTTTGTAAACAGTGGCGTTGTTCCCCCACAACCAGTAGGGGCAACTCCCAAACAGCCCGTATTTCAAGTGAGAGTAGGAAATCCGACACACTGCCATGCATACTTGCATAATTTTCTTTTCACGTGTAAGGGGGAGTGGAAACTGAGGTAAGTAGGTTCACAGCTCGCACGCTTAAACACGTTCAAACGCCGTGGCCGTGACGTTCCCGCAGCTGCAAACTTGTTCATTGGTGGAAGCCGCAGGATGACGATGAACGCTGCACCAACTCAATTAAATTAATGTACAGAAGAGTTTCAAACGTCAGAGGACCAGTTCATGTGATTGTAAAAGAGTTGAATGGGGACCGTTTGGACCGTGTCTGCGGTTGTTTTATAAAATGGTAAGTGCCTCAATTTCCCCATTTAATAAGTTTTTCCAAACATCTGGTTTCAACACGCGAGTCATGTTGCAGTTGTGAACTTATATTCAGCTGTTCAAAGAAAAACAAAACTTTTTCTCAGTTTTCTTTCATTATTATTATTATTATTAATTTCTTTAACATTTGTTGTATTCTTACAAACAGTTATTTAGCTAAATGTTAACAAATGTCAAGAATAAACCTAAAAAAAAAAAAAAAAAAATGTAATAATATGTTGTGTGCCAGATGTAATGTATTTGCAATTACTTTTAGATAAAAAAATAATAATAATAATAATAAAAAACTCTCACACTAAACTGTCTTAGGTTTAACCTATTTGATCATTTAGTTATTAGGCAAATGTTCGACAAATGTTCTTTAAAACTTGCAGGTGCGAAATGAAATTAATGCAAATCTAAATAAAAAAAAACTAAAAATAAAATGCTCTCCAGTGACTCCCATATTGGTTGTTTTTTCCACCTCTCTTGTAGACAACTTCTGAAGGGAACCACTTTAAATCCACCAATGTGGTTCTTTGCAAGTCCTAGCATGTGACTGGATTTGCATGTCAAAGATCAGATTTGAGACACAGACACATATAATTAGCTAAATACTGACATGGCATACTTTGAATAGAGGGAGAGGAGGAGTGCATAAGCCCTAAAATCATCAGTTGTCACAATTAGACAAGCCTAATTTCAAAGAAATCTATTGAGCTGACGTGTGTTTTTCATGCTGCAGTGAAATAATGTGGAATTGGGACTGTTCCCACAGTCGGCTGATATCTAGACTAGAAGACTCATAAACTACAAGTTCAGTCGCATAAAAAGGGAAAACAACTGGATTCACCTTATCCTTACAGTGTACATTGTGTATGACAAAGCACATTGCACATGACACAATTTATTGTTTTTAGCTCTTAATGGCTCTAGTTTGCATCAAATTTTCCACACCGGTGTCACTGATTTTAATAGATTGAAAGTACCTAGTATATCAACATCTATTTTTTTTTTCAGACACCAAAAACATGTGGATTCCACACGTACCAGATGTGGGCCGGATCTGGGTAAACTATGTTGCTGTCTGGGAAAGAGCCAGGCCTATGTCAAAATTATTTTAAAATCATTTAAAAAAAAATAGATCAGCTTTTCAATTGGGCCAAAAGAGTCAGAAGGGTCAGGAAAGCAAACTGCAAGGTCTCAAGTTAATATGGCAACCCATCAGTTAGAATGGGCTCAGAAACACTTCCCATGAATGCAGTCATGCAACATTTCACTTTTCTCTGTAAGACCAAAAAGCAGCTCCAAACCTGTAAGATGTCACATTTTCTGCGTATTAACAGAAGATGTGCATCACCCATCGCCATTGTGCCTGTTAATCATTTTAGCTGAGCTTGTTACTTATTCCTGCCTGTTTTGCTGTGTGTGTCATCTTGCGCTCAGCGGACTCACTGACCGGGCCTCACATCTGCAGAAGGAATTCCATGACCAGTGAGTGTGGCGGCAGAGAGGTGTAGCGTGTGTTTGGGACTGGGAGTTCTGGAGTTTGAAGGAAATAAAATCGGTGGGAAGGACAGACTCCATGGCTCAGGAAAGGAAGAAAGGTGGGGTTCTTCCTCCGGATGGAGGGTGGGGATGGATGATCGTGGCTGGCTGCTTTGTGGTAACTGTTTGCACAAGAGCTGTTACAAGGTAAGCTTTTTTTTTTTAGAGTGTATGCTGTTGCTAAATAGAACTAGAACATGTTGATATACAGTAGGGATATGTGTTTTGTTTTCAGCTATAATTAAACCACAGGTTTTAACCTGCCTGTTTCTTAATAAAAATGAATATTGTCGCTCTTAAACTTTCTTTTTTTAGTGACCAAAAATTTATATTGAATTTAAATCTTTAAAAAAATAAACACATAAGGCAAATATAAAGCAAACATACAATAAGAACAAACAGTCTCGTAAACCTTCTGCCCTTAAAAATGTCAGGATTTGTTCCTCAAAGGGTTTAACCTGTCAAATAGTACATACTCTTGTATAGTACAGTACATGTGGCACAACAGAACGCTATATTTAGTTCACACTGAGAATTAGCTATAATGAGTCATTGGTTCACAAAGTGACAAGCGCTATCTGGTGTTTCTGCGGCAGCCTTCGAGGTCAGGTTACATTTGACTGACTTGTAAACAACTTCCAGGCGTTCGCACTTGGATATAGATAACACAGTGTTGTTTTTACATATTAGCCTCTTAGAAGAGTTTTTTACTGCTTTGACTGGTTAACACATTTATTTTGTAATGTGCTGTTGTAAGTGTCATTTGTTGCTACTATCGAAGTTTTTTCTATATACAGTACTATGTGGTGAGAGGTAAAGTTTTCCTTTTATACTGCTTTAGACGAGCTGTTCCATTTAGCAATATTTTGACGTTACCCCTGGGGTGGTGAACGAATTCTACCGACTGTGCTGTTTATACCCTGTAATTATTTCATCATAAATTTAAATGTGCAGGTACATCATCTGACAGGTAAAGGTGTAAAACATGAGAACCCGAAGAACAGGTCTGCAAAGTCTTTTGTCGTTTACTAGGATGAAATTGCAAGCAGGCTGGCAAGAACAAAGCAGTTAATTTGACCTCACCTCTGAAACAAGCATTCTTTTGACCATTTCTTAAGTCCTGCTGAGATAAGTGGTAATAATCAACCCGAGGATTACCAGATGATGAAACTCTTTTTGAGCTTAAAGTGCAGCCAGTGGTTTTCAGATGGAAAATGTGCCTTTTTAACCACTTTTTTATCTTATGGATATTCTGTTCTCTGCCCTCAACTCCTTAAAAAGCTCTTATCATTCAAGTATGTGTGTGTTACACATGTGTGACTTACTTTAGTCCTAAAGTAAGATTTCACCCTTTGAGTCTGCACCTTGGCCAAGCCAATGGCGTTTTCACACTAATTGTGGAATGGTTGCCTGAAGGACATCTCCTTCTTTAATGGCCGATGGCCAGACACGTCTGTATCAGTGGCGGAAGACGTGAGAGTTGCTGGCTGTCATAACCACACTGAATGCTCTGACCCGAGTGACCTGCCTGGTGATCTAGTTTTGTTTGTTCAGGTGCTGAACAGGCACTGCAGAGGCTTGTGCCTCATTACCCCATCTCAGCCTTTCATATCCAGACACCCACGATCTGCACGGCTGTTCATAGTAACTGGTTGTGAATGGCACTGGACTTTAAAGTGTGTTGTTAGTCTGAAGTGTCACAATATGGTCCTTTAAAGACCTCAAACTTGTGTGTGTTCTGTCTGATCAGAGTTGTTTTGTCTTTTTCTCTTTTCCAGATGCATCTCTATATTCTTTGTTGAGTTTCAGATGCACTTTGGAAGAGATTACTCTGGGACGGCATGGATTCATTCATTAGTGGACTGCACAACCATGCTGTGTGGTAAGGAAACGTCATACTTGACACTAAAACCATCACACATTAGCGCATCACAATCATCATCATTGGCTGGTCTAAAATAGGGTTTCCATCTGCAGAACTCAGTGAGAAAGTTTTTGCACATCTGAGACAATACTGTTACATAAGAAACTAAGCAAGACCTGCAGCCTGTGGGAGGCTCAAAACGTTCTCTTGAAGTCAGCAACACACAGAGAACATCTTGAGAGGACACGCCAGTGTCGCAAGTTTGACCCAAAAAAACAGGCCTGTTTGCTTTCCTATACACCCGGCGCTGTCTGCTGTTGACAGTGCAGCAATCTTAAGAATTACATTGCAAAGGAAAGGCCTTCTTAAGGCTGCTGACTAGTAAACAAAAGACGTAAGAAATGCTGTTATTACATAAAGCTTTCCAATTTCATGTTTGGCTGACATGTTCTCTTTTATCACAAGGCTGATTTGTTTTTGTCAAGGGTCTGTGGAAGGACATAGTTTGTAAATCATAAACAGTATGTCGTAATACTGTATGTTGTCATGTAATAGGAGAGAGAGAGCAGCTTAATAATAGCGATAGTAGTGACCAATTATCTGAGCGAATTTTGTAATATTTCAAAATTTGTTCAAAAAAACACTACTGTTCAAAAGTTTGAGGTTTCAGTTGCAGGTAGGGGAGAGGCGGGACGATTGAAACGCGGGACGGATGAAACACTGAGATTTTCTTGAAAACCACTCACGTCATGTACGTCAAATTTCGTCAGCACGTACAGCACGCAATGCCTAACATACCCGCGAAAACATTTCTTCTTTACGTCGTGTCGTTTTGGAGTTAAAGCCGCAAAGCTGTTTTTGAATGTGGTGAGTGAATTCTTTCGTGCGGTACTTTTTTTGGACTGACAAGTTGGATTTATTGTTTCATGTGCCATTGTAATGATAATACGGCAGGTGTATTAGTACTGCAACACACCCTTAAGTGGGCAATATCAGAGTTTTTTAGTTTAAAGGGGTGGTAAAACACGATTTCACTTTTCTAACTTTAGTTAGTGTGTAATGTTGCTGTTTGAGCATAAACAACATCTGCAAAGTTACAACGTTCAAAGTTTAAAGCAAAGGGAGATATTTGCTTTTAAAGAATTCAATTTCTAAGAACTACAGAAACGGCCAATAGGGACTACACGACATTCCTGTGGGCTTGCTGACATCACTAAGCCCAATATTTACATAAACCCCTCCTCTGGGAACACAATACATAGAGGGGGCGATGCCATTTTATGTTGCTTTGGAGAAGAGTTGTTGTGGTAGTAGAGTGCCGTTGCCGCTATGCCGTCGAAACGCTGTTATTTTCACCCAGATTGCAGGTCCACTTTGTTCAGTCTTCCTAAGGACGGTTACAATTTATTTTTAACTCGGTCCCTCATAATTATAATCCAAATGTCGCTCTCTGTGCTGCACATTTTCTGGAGGAAAGCTTCCTCAATCTACACGAGTTACAATGCAGGATTCACACAACGGCTTGTCCTGAAAGATCGAGCAGTTCCAACTTTAAAAACAGAAGCTGTTGTTTACGAGCCACAACATGTAAGTATTATTTTTTCGTTGATGAGTTTTCCTGTAATAGTTTGTATTGTTAATTGTACATCGTAGCAAGCAAGTAAACGAAGGACAACGCTGTTTGTCTCCACAAACCAGTTTGTTAAATGCTAACGTTAATTCATACTTATCCGACAAACACATACAAACTTCTGTTTAATATCACCAGCGCAGCGAACTTTGAATGTTCGTGGTTGTTGTCGTTTATGTGATCACTGTAAATTATTCTTTGATTATAGCTTTTATGTATTGTTTATCTACAGGCATGCTAAACATGGTTTGTGTTTGATTTGGCTACTGTTATAAAGCCGATGTTTAGTGTTCGTATTGGGTTAATAGTTCCGGCGACAGATATTTAGCTACAATCGTTTTAAATATACAAAAGTAACAGTGTCATATAGCGATCACAATAGATCTGCAGTCTTAAAAAAAAAAACATACCTTTCTGAAACGTCCTTTAACAGCCGTTCTTGAACAGGTTCTGCTCGATCCTCTCAACTAACATTCTCTGGGTCTGATTCGGGCTCAAACTGGTATGGGAATATTAACGCCGTTGTTTACTGAAGCACAAACTACCGGTGAGGGTAAGGGGCGTTTCCGAAACAACGTGCACTTGGCGGTTAGCGAATCACAACACAGTGGTCCAGCAAACCAATCTGAGCCCATTGCGTATTTTTGAGGGCGGGGCTTCTTAGAACCAGGAAATCATCCGACCGTTTTCACAAGGAGGGACAGAGCAGTGTAGAATAATGGTTAAATATGTGAAAAATAATGCGAATTTTAAAAAACGAAGCATGAACACATGTTACAGTGCACCCCACAAACACGATCAAGCCTTCGAAAAAAGGTGTTTTACCACCCCTTTAAGAGCAAAAGAGGTTTAAATGACAGGACGCACTGTCGGGACGGTTGAAACAGTGTTACAACCGTCCCGCCCGCGCGTCCTGCCCGTTAAACCTGGTCATAGCCTATACTGTTCATAGATTCATATACTGTTTCTAGACTTGTGTTTCTTTTAATGCAAATTAATTTTCAATTACGCAACACATGCTATCTCTGTAATAATCATCAATTGTCCAATCTTCAATATTCAATAAATTTCATTTATCGTCGTCTGGCTGACCTCGTTTTCTTCATAATAACAGGCTATTCAACTAGCAAACACTCAATATGACTCAAGGAAGAAATGTAAGAAAATTAATTGTAAACTGATTTGTCTGTCTTCGTCAAAATAGCCTGTTAGAAAGATTACAAAATGCGCATAGGCTTATCGCCTATTTTTTATTGGGCGACAGAACAAAAATGGTTAATATGAACCTTTAAATGAAAATAAATTACAGAATATGTTTGTAACAATATGTACATAAGTTACTTGTCAGGTGTTGTTCACAAAAAAAAACATTAGATGAATAGTTGCCATTTAAACTGTCATGTTTCATCCGTCCCACCCCTGTGTTTCAACCGTCCCGCACAGGCGGGACGATTGAAACAAAGCACAACTCCCGTTCAAAGTCATATTTTACTTAAATCATTCTATATTTGTACCGAATAACACATGATACTAAGAGAACACATATGTGAGTTGTTAATCACCAAAAAATAAAAAATCTATCTGTAACCTTATCTTAGAAAACGACATTTATCTGAAAAGTGTTTCAACTGTCCCGGCTCTCCCCTACTCCAGTATTCATTGTCCCATGATCCTTCAGAATTTATTCTAATATGCTGTTTTCGTGCTCAAGAAACATTTCTTATTATAAGCAATGTCGAAAACAGTGGTGGTGCTTAATATTTTTGTAGAAACCTTTTTTTCAGAATTTTTTGATGAATAAAAGTTCAAAACAACAGCATTTTTTGTATGAATAAGTCTCTTTACTTTTGAACAATTTAATGCATCCTTGCTGAATAAAAGTAAAAAATAAAAGCCACATTAACATGTCCATATCTCTGGGATTGAACCATCGACAGTCTTTAAAGTGAAGTTACCAAAAGGAAAGTTTTTAAAGAACCAGAATCTAAAAGGATATTAATACGTCTTTAATACTTCTTGAGTCACAGGCATGCAATCCTGAGGCAAAAAACACAAGAAGTGCTTTTTGCCATTTTTTGAACTGTCACTGTTGGCATATACTGTAATGCAAAAAAGATGGCTAAAGTCAACAGATTTTACTAATAGACCTACTAATCTATGTGTAAAAAATAAAATAATGATGCTGCCATCTTTCTAAAGTCATTTTTACACCCCTATAATTTGGCTCCAAATCTCAGATGAAGATTGTAATTTTGACCCCCCTCTACAAAATCGTGAATTACTCAGTAAATATACATTCATGACATTTAATATTTTGGCTTTCTTCTTCATTTATATATTTCTTTCACCAGACAAAAAATGAGCCGGGGACACGGAATGACAGTAATGTTTTCAAAGTAGTGGCTGTGGATGGAAACCCTGCTTACAATAAATATTATTTAAATATGACTTTTATTATTTCGAACATATTGTTCAGTATGAGCACAACATTTATTCACGTTACTTTTGCAGCTCCACTCGGAAGCCTGATTGGGAATCAGTTGTCATGCCGTGTAGCTGTAATACTAGGAGGATTCCTGGCCTCAATAGGATTAGTCCTCAGCTCCTTCGCCACCAGTCTGGAATATCTTTACCTTACACTGGGAGTGGTAACTGGTAAGAGCCCCAAGATCCCTAAAACATTGATTTACAGACCCATGTGCGGCACTTAGAATGTTGCAAGTTCAGCATGTTTACGGTTTTATTTTATATCCTTCTTTTTTTTAGGGCTTGGCTTTGCCCTTTGCTATACTCCAGCCATCGCCATGGTCGGGATCTATTTCTGTGAAAGGAAGGCTTTGGCCTATGGCATTGCCATGTCTGGCAGTGGCATCGGGACCTTCATCCTGGCCCCAGTAGTGCAGCTTCTAATCGAACACTATTCATGGCGTGGAGCCCTCCTCATTTTAGGGGGCTTTGTGTCTAACCTGTGTGTATGTGGAGCTCTGTTACGGCCCATCATTCTAAAGGAAGAGGAGGCCTGTCCTCTTCCAGTGGACTCAGAGTGTGGGTATAGCATTAAGTCGCCTGCGGTAAATGGCGTACATATGGGGAATGCTGCAGGCGATAAATTAGAAGTGAATGCTAAACAACGCTGCCTTCAATCCATGCAAGAATACCACTTCCTCCTTATGCCTGACTTCATGGTGTTGTCTGGCTCCTTCCTGCTGCTGGCCAGTGGGTGCAGTCTTCCATTTGTGTACCTAGTGCCCTACGCGCTGGATGTAGGTGTCGGTCATCAGCATGCTGCGTTCCTGATGTCCATACTAGGGGTCATTGACATCGTTGGCAACATCACATTTGGCTGGCTCACTGACATGAGGTATGTTGTTTTGTGAACTGTGTTAATATTGCATTAGTCAAAAACAGGAATAGGTAATTTATTGACTAAGGCAAATGTTTGTTTTTCTTTTCTTCAGATGTAATTATCAGTTTTTTTCTAAGAACCGATTTTGTTAACCAATAAGCAACTGGGTCAATGGCATGACACTATTTTTTTGTCCAGACCTCAAAAGGTTAATTAAATTCTTGGGGGTCATAAGCCTAGTAGTTTAGCATCATCGTTTATTATTATTTATTTAAAAAAAGTTAACAAAAAAGCTTCACTTCTTTTTTGTATTTGAAAAACGTTTAATTGCCTAATCAAAGTCATGTGGTACGACCAACAAGCAGAAATGAAAACAAAACAGGAAATTATGTCATAGAGAAGACCCCTGCAGACCCTCATGATTATGTAAATAAGTGTCTTAAAATATCAGGTTGTAAAATGTAATGTTGTGTGACTCCCCAAAAACTTTTAATGAATTATGAATTATAAATTAAAATAACAATACATATTTGTAAAAAAAAAAAAAGAAAAAAAAAATATATATATATTTAAAACTTTTAAAAGATTAATAATAATGTTTAAGATGTGTATACATGTATTCAAGGACACCTTTTTAAATGGTGTAAACAGTTGTGTAAAAACACCCTCAGGTTTTAGGAAACCAAACAGAATTTTGATCGTTTGCTTATGGGGATGGTTGCATAAACTTTTAAGACTAGTCTTACAAGTTAGACATACAAATTTTTTCTTTAAGACTGTTTATAGGTTTTTAAATCAGTAACATAAAAACGTAGATTAGCCTAATTTGATACCTAAAACTAGGACTGACTGCCCATTACTAACTGCTAGTGGGTTATACTAGAACTTAACACACTGTCTTAACATAATGGCTATGTTTATGCAACCGGCCCCAGATCATGCTGACTAACCCTTTCTGTATCTCTCCCAGGTGTCTAAAGAAGTACAGGAATATATGCTACATGTTTGCTGTGGGAATGGAGGGACTATGTTGTCTTTTTATCCCCCTTTTACGCACATTTGTCTTGCTGGTACCCTTCTCTGTGCTCTATGGGTACTTTGATGGAGCCTATGTTGCCCTTATTCCTGTGGTAACATCAGATGTTGTAGGGACAACATACCTCTCTTCAGCTCTCGGGGTTGTGTACTTCCTCCACGCTCTTCCCTATCTGGTCAGCCCACCCATTGGAGGTAAAGGCCTCAAATTATTTTATTTTGATAGGTTAAAAACTACCTGGAATTATAAAGAAAAAACATTAACCACAATTGTCGCTTTGTAATGACGTGCCCAATTTAAATAGACCAATAAGTGGTAAACTGTTAATGTACAGAGACATGTTACCCAACAAAACTGTTCAATTCACCATATTAAAAACAGTTATTTTCTTGGTTGGATAAATGTTACTTTAAAAAAAGCTGTGAGGTAATCATGTGATTTTTTTTTGTTGTTGTTGTTGTTGTTGTTGTTATATAGGTTGGTTGGTTGACACCACAGGGACTTACACGGCGACATTCTTTTTGAGTGGGTTCGCCCTGATCGCAAGCTCTCTCCTGCTGTTCTCAGTTGCCGTCATTCGGCATTGCCGGAGAAACCGAAAGAACAGCCTGAGCAAAGACCCAAAATTGGTGTCATGCGAAGGCAAACAAGTGGACTATTATAGTTCTAAAAATAAAGACTTGATGAAAATTATACCAGCAACTTCATAGCGTTGGAATAACAATTTGTATTTTTTTTTAAATGTCTATTTCTTTGTTTAATCAATTTTATGAAATACTGTTAGATATATAGAGTCTTTAATAATGTTTAATTGAGAAAATAATTGTTTGTGTATAAAACATTTCTCATGCCTTTTGTTGACTTTTTGTTCAAAAGCATTTATTCTCATGTACAGTTGCATGCTTTAAAGAAAATGGGTTACAACCACTGATCTATATAGAATGACTAGATCAGTGGTTACAACACAAGACTTACATTTTATCTATTTTCTTTGTGTCTCATATTTTATAATAATGTGTCAGTATTCAGTGAGTTTTTCTTGTGGACATTTTTTTTCTGTTTTCTGTGGACATGGAATTACAAATGTAGTTTATTATACTTGAAGCTCCAGTTGTAGTACGTTATTTAAGTCAGTAGAGGACAGTGCTGAACCCTAGATATCTGGACAGTCTTAGCTGCTGTATAATTCAGATATCAAGGGTAGTACATTTGCCCCTGTTCTGCGAATGGTTTGTAAAGGTCTGATATTTTTATTCAGCAATGCCTTTTTTATGATCATGAGTTTGTTACAACTAAGCAGTTCTTCAACGTTTCTTTGGATAACAAATGAGTTTATTGAGACTTATGCAAGAGACTGAAGGCATGGGACTAATTTATAACCTTTAGAACTTAATGTCAACAGTCTGAACTAAATGTTTAGTAATGGTTTAGTAATAGTGAATTTCATCGATTTCATTGGGTTAAAAAAATTAGACTATATAAAACCATAAAGAAATATATTGGTAATGTTCCATTGTTAATTTTCAAGAGTATAAAGTGTGGCTTGCATCATCTCACAATTGATATTAGTTACTGGTAAAAACAATTTTCTTAACACACAATGCACACAAAAAGCAGTGTTTTTATTTCTCAAAGAAATACAGGTTTTAAAAATGTATAATGTCTGTGTCACGGGTCTTAGAATCCAAAGATACTTGAAACAGGATATCTTGCAAAATAGTCAAACTCGAATACTCAGGAAGGTAGCCATTAACAAACACAACTAACATTGACAATGACCGATATTGAACTGAACCAAACAGGAAGTATGTGTACACCAGGGAAAATAGCTTATTAAATGACAACGGGTGAACGAAATGACTAATAAAACAAACTGGGAAATCAGGTCAAGACAGACAAACTAAAAACAAAGAGAACTCATGACAACCAACTGAAAGTCCATAAACATGACATACATGATCATGATCTTGTCCATACAACATACAAACATTTTCACATCAAAATTATGGGGCGGCAGTGGTTCAGTGGTTCATGTAGGTTGTCTACAAACCGAAAGGTTGGTGGTTCAATCCCCGGTTCCACTTGACCAAGTATCGAGGTGTCCATGAGCAAGACCCCAGCTGCTCCCGACGAGCTGGATGGTGCCTTGCATGGCTGACACTGCCGTCGGTGTATGAATGAGTGAGTGAATAGGTGAATGTGAGGCTATGTAAAGCACTTTGGTGGCCATAGGACTGTGAAAGCGCTATATAAATGCAGTCCATTTACCATTTATGATTCGTCAATAATTGCTCACTAAAAATAATTTTACTGTATTCCATCCATCCATCCATCTTCTACCGCTTATCCGGGACCGGGTCGCGGGGGCAGCAGTCTAAGCAGGGATGCCCAGACTTCCCTCTCCCTAGACACTTCCTCCAGCTCTTCCGGGGGGACACCGAGGCGTTCCCAGGCCAGCTGGGAGACATAGTCTCTCCAGCGTGTCCTAGGTCTTCCCCGGGGTCTCCTCCCAGTGGGACATGCCCGGAACACCTTCCCGGGAAGGCGTCCAGGAGGCATCCGGAAAAGATGCCCGAGCCACCTCAACTGACCCCTCTCGATGTGGAGGAGCAGCGGCTCTACTCTGAGCTCCTCCTGAGTGACCGAGCTTCTCATCCTATCTCTAAGGGATCGCCCAGCCACCCTGCGGAGAAAGCTCATTTCGGCCGCTTGTATCCGGGATCTTGTCCTTTCGGTCATGACCCACAGCTCATGACCATAGGTGAGAGTAGGAACGTAGATTGACCGGTAAATCGAGAGCTTCGCCTTGCGGCTCAGCTCCTTCTTCACCACGACAGACCGGTACAGGGACCGCATTACTGCAGAAGCTGCACCGATCCGCCTGTCAATCTCCCGTTCCATCCTTCCCTCACTCGTGAACAAGACTCCAAGATACTTGAACTCCTCCACTTGAGGCAGGAGCTCTCCACCAACCTGAAGCGGGCAAACCACCCTTTTCCGACTGAGAACCATGGCCTCGGATTTGGAGGTGCTGATTCTCATCCCAGCCGCTTCACACTCGGCTGCAAACCGTCCCAGTGCATGCTGGAGGTCCTGGTTGATGAGGCCAGCACGACAACATCATCCGCAAAGAGCAGAGATGAAATCGTGTGGTCCCCAAACCTGACCCCCTCCGGCCCCTGGCTGCGCCTAGAAATTCTGTCCATAAAAATTATGAACAGAACCGGCGACAAAGGGCAGCCCTGCCGGAGTCCAACATGCACCGGGAACAAGTCTGACTTACTGCCGGCAATGCGAACCAAGCTCCTGCTCCGGTCGTACAGGGACCGGATAGCCCTTAGCAAAGGGCCCCGAACCCCATACTCCCAGAGCACCCTCCACAAGATGCCGCGAGGGACACAGTCGAATGCCTTCTCCAAATCCACAAAGCACATGTGGATTGGTTGGGCAAACTCCCATGATCCCTCCAGCACCCTGTAGAGGGTATAGAGCTGGTCCAGTGTTCCACGACCGGGACGAAAACCACACTGTTCCTCCTGAATCCGAGGTTCTACTATCGGCCGGATTCTCCTCTCCAGTACCCTGGCATAGACTTTCCCAGGGAGGCTGAGAAGTGTGATCCCCCTATAGTTTGAGCACACCCTCCGGTCCCCCTTCTTGAAAAGAGGGACCACCACCCCGGTCTGCCAGTCCAAAGGCACTGTCCCCGACCGCCACGCAATGCTGCAGAGGCGTGTCAGCCAAGACAGCCCCACAACATCCAGAGGCTTGAGGTAGTCAGGGCGGATCTCATCCACCCCCGGTGCCTTGCCACTGAGGAGTTTCTTGACTACCTCGGTGACTTCAGCTTGGGTGATGGACGAGTCCGCCTACGAGCCCTCAGCCTCTGCTTCCTCAATGGAAGACGTGACGGCGGGATTGAGGAGATCCTCAAAGTATTCCTTCCACCGTCCGGTGATATCCCCAGTCGAGGTCAACAGCTGCCCACCTCCACTGTAAACAGCATTGGTAGGGCACTGCTTCCCCCTCCTGAGGCGCCGGACGGTTTGCCAGAATCTCTTCGAGGCCGACCGATAGTCCTTCTCCATGGCCTCACCAAACTCCTCCCAGGCCCGAGTTTTTGCCTCCACAACCACCCGGGCTGCAGTCCGCTTGGCCCGTCGGTACCCATCAGCTGCCTCAGGAGTCCCACAAGCCAGCCAGGCCCGATAGGACTCCTTCTTCAGCTTGACGGCATCCCTTACTTCCGGTGTCCACCACCGGGTTCGGGGATTGCCGCCTCGACAGGCACCGGAGACCATACGGCCACAGCTCCGAGTGGCCGCGTTGACAATGGAGGTGGAGAACATGGTCCACTCGGACTCAATATCTCCAGACTCCCTCGGGATTTGGTCGAAGCTCTGCTGGAGGTGGGAGTTAAAGATCTCTCTGACAGGAGATTCGGCCAAACGTTCCCAACAGACCCTCACAGTACGTTTGGGTCTGCCGAGTCTGTCCAGCTTCCTCCCCTGCCATCGGATCCAACTCACCACCAGGTGGTGATCAGTTGACAGCTCCGCCCCTCTCTTCACCCGAGTGTCCAAGACATACGGCCGGAGGTCGGATGAAACGACCACAAAGTCGATCATCGACCTCCGGCCTAGGGTGTCCTGGTGCCGTGTGCACTGATGGACACCCTTATGCTTGAACATGGTGTTTGTTATGGACAAGCTGTAACTAGCACAGAAGTCCAATAATAGAACACCACTCGGGTTCAGATCAGGGGGGCCGTTCCTCCCAATCACGCCCCTCCAGGTGTCACTGTCGCTGCCCACGTGGGCGTTGAAGTCCCCCAGTAGAACGATGGAGTCCCCAGTCGGAGCACTTTCCAGCACCCCTCCCAGAGACTCCAAGAAGGCCGGGTACTCTACACTGCCGTTCGGCCCATAGGCACAAACGACAGTGAGAGACCTATCCCCGACCCGAAGGCGCAGGGAAGCGACCCTCTCGTTCACCGGGGTGAACTCCAACACATGGCAGCTGAGCTGGGGGGCTATAAGCAAACCCACACCAGCCCGCCGCCTCTCACCATGGGCAACTCCAGAGTGGTGAAGAGTCCATCCTCTCTCGAGGAGTGTGGTTCCAGAGCCCAAGCCGTGCGTAGAGGTGATCCCAACTATCTCTAGTCGGAATCTCTGAACCTCACGCACAACCTCAGGCTCCTTCCCCGCCAGAGAGGTGACATTCCATGTCCCTAGAGCTAGATTCCGCGTCCAGGGATCGGGTTGTCTAGGCCCCCGCCTTCGACTGCCGCCCGATCCACTTAGCACCGGCCCCTTACGGTCCTTCTTGCAGGTGGTGGGTCCACGGGAGGGTGGCCCCACGTCGCTCCTTCAGGCTGAGCCCAGCCGGACCCCATGGGGGGAGACCCGACCACCAGGCGCTCGCATACAAGCCCCAACCCCGGGCCTGGCTCCAGGGTGGGGCCCCGGCTGCGCTATACCGGGCGACGTCACGGTCCTCGTTTTTTTTTTTTTGCATCATAAGGGTTTTTGAACCGCTCTTAGTCTGACCCGTCACCTAGGACCTGTTTGCCTTGGGAGACCCTACCAGGGGCATATAGCCCCAGACAACATAGCTCCTAGGGTCATTCGGGTACTCAAACCCCTCCACCACGTAATTTTACTGTAATTGTACAAAAATTTGTTCTAGGCCAAAACATTTTTTTCCCAGCTGCAGGGACTCCTTATGCACCCGTTTTCTTGCACACTTAATGAGCCTATGCAAATGAGGACTATTGTTTTTAAATCATTAATTATATAATTGACAAAGATTACTGAGGAATTCATGATTTTCATCATTGGCTGAAGTCTCTGCATTACTCTCCATGTCAAGGAACAGCTTTCCCTTTTCTTTATAAATAAATCCTTGTTTGCCTTGTTCTATTGTACGGAATGTGAAAATAGAGACACCAGTCACCATAGTCACATGTTTGCCGGAATCTTGAGCACCTGAAATCAAAGCAAATTTAAAAATGCTTATTCGTAAATACTTTAATATTGTTATTCACGTCGGCACTAATTATGTCCGACTTCGAAAGTCTGAGATCACTAAAATAACATTAAAGGGGTGTGTGAACTTGCCAGTACGATGTAAGACACTGTAATTTGCTCTGGCCCCCTTCACCGGAGTGACGAGACACGTAGCAGACTATAGTCACTCAATGGCTTGCTGTCTAAGTGATGTCCGCAGAATAATATAGAGTTTATAATATAGAGTTGACGAAGAGATAAAGGATAGTTTTGTCATTAAACCAATCGGAGTTGAATCCAATGTGATGTTAAAATCAACTGCGTCACATACTAATTAATGTGCATTGGTTCGTGTAAACAGAGCCATTTGATGATAGTTTGATATTGTTAATTAACTCTGGGGATATATTGTTGTAAAAGAATCAGAGTATGTGATTTGATGAATACGTATGACATTCTGTAGTTTCATTTAGTGTTTGAGTCATACAATAATATGTCAGACATTGCTCTGTTGATTAAGTGGATATATTCTCCCAGGATTTTCTTTGTAAAACAAGTTAATGAGTTAATATGCAGTTGAAGAAAGAAAAGCGAAAGATCTGAAATTTCATATGATTTATATCTGTTGTCAATTCAGATGAAGTGAATGTGAAGTGACAATCTCTCTGTATTATGCAGGTTGGTTTTTTCTTCTTCTTGTTTCCATGTTGATGTGTACTTCTTGAGTTGACCGTGGACGAGTGAACGGCGAGCCAACAGTGCTGAGTTGATGTCACAACGCATCTTTCTCTGGAGCGACCTCAGTATCCTTAATCTGTCATCAAACAGATAAGAGAATCCAACACACCATACACTTCGGATACCTTGAGTGAAATACCCGGGTAGTAAATCATTCTTCTGTCACATGACTACTTCTGCTTCTATTTTTTTCTACTTCAGTATTTCTTTCCTGGAATGATCAGACTTTATATATATATATATATATATATATACAACATATTGATTGGATGATGGATGATGATGGATGATGGCGCCCGTGCTGGCTAGCCGTCCGCCTCGTTCTTTTGCTGTCGAGACTGTTTTGCTCCTATTATTGTTTGCCTTCCGATATGTATCTGCTTTGCTGGCATATGATCGCCAAACCCTCCTCGACCTCAGGGCTTGGTCAGAGACCCTGTTGCCATCTGATCGCCCCCTGCTCAACCAGCAAACACTGGTGCTGGTGGATATCCCCGATCACCTTCGCTGTATGCCTACAGTCTATCCTCGGAGAGACCGTGACCAAAAGCCTGATACATGATCACATTCTTGAGAAAGATATTGACCTGATGTGCCTCACTGAGACCTGGCATAAACCTGATGTTTTTTCATCCTTAAATGAAGCTTGTCCCACTGGATACAGTTACATGGCACAGGGCTCGCTGCACTGGTCGTGGTGGTGGCCTGGCAGTAATCTACCGCGACAGTCTCAAGCTTTCTCTTCTGTCTCTCCCTGATGTGTTCTCTTTTGAATATCTGGCTTTTAAATCAAAACCCCCCTCCAAGATAAATGCAGTACTGATTTACCGGCCACCCAAACCTCACCCATCCTTTATTGCTGAGATTCAGGACCTCTTCACTTCCTTCTGCTCTCTATCATCCAATAACATTATACTTGGCGATATGAACATTCATATTGAAAATCCCTCCTCCCCGCTGGCAGCTGAATTTCTAAATGTATTGGACTGTCTCGATCTTACACAGCATGTTGATGCTCCTACTCACACCAGGGGGCGCACTTTAGATCTGGTTATTTCTGACTCTCCTTTCATCAAAAATCTGTTGGTATATGACCTGGGCGTCTCTGATCACAGCATCATTTCAATGGACATTTCTTGCCCGTCACCACTCCCTAAGCCTAAGCGTGATATTAATTTTCGCAATATAAAAAATATCAACCCTGCCATCCTCTACTCTGATCTCCAATTGATGGCCTCATTCACCCATTCATCTGTCAACAAATCAGTTGAACACTACAATGATTCTCTTCACTGCCTTCTGGATACACATGCTCCCCTCAAAACAAGAACTGTGTCTTTCTCCCGTTCGGCCCCCTGGTTCACGGATGAACTGCGCAAGATGAAGGCTGGTGGCCGTGCCATTGAGAGGCGTGTCAAATCATCTGGCCTGGTGGTACACAAGCTGGCCTACAAACAGCATCAGAAGGCCTACGCAGCAGCCCTTAAACAAGCCCGGTCTATCTACTACTCTGACATTATCAATAACAATCCAGGAAATTCCAAACAGCTTTTTTCAACAATAAATCATCTACTAAATCCCAAAAACCAAATTCATACCGAACCCACAGTAGAACTCTGCAATAGGTTTCTTGAATTTTTTAAAGACAAGATCAACTCCATTCGGTCTCAGCTTTCTGGCTTCCCAGCTCCATCAGTGCCATCTGCCGGCCCTCAACCCTCTCTTTTCAGTATTTTCACTAGAGTCACACAGACCGAAGTTGAGGGTCTCATCAAAAAAAATGAAGCCTTCCACCTCTCCCTTGGACCCCTTCCCTACTGCGCTCATCAAATCAAACATAACGGCCATTAGTCCTCTCATCACACAAATAATAAACCATTCATTAAACTCTGGTTATGTCCCACCCCCACTTAAAACTGCCGTAATCAAACCTCTTCTGAAGAAACCCAACCTCAATCCAGAATGCCTCTCTAACTATCGACCCATTTCACATCTTCCGTTTCTGTCCAAGGTGCTTGAAAAAGCTGTTGCTGCACAGTTACAAGAACATCTACAACGTCATTCACTGTTTGAAACATTCCGATCTGGTTTTCGTACCGCCCATAGTTCAGAGACAGCGCTGTTGAGGGTAACTAACGACCTTCTAATTTCTGCAGATTCTGGATCACCCTCTCTGCTTATTCTCCTTGACCTTTCAGCGGCCTTTGATACCATCGACCACCATATCCTCCTAAGCCGTCTTCATACCGACATTGGACTCTGTCACTCCACACTGGACTGGTTCACCTCTTATCTCACTGACAGGACAGAGTACATCAACCTGGGATCTGCTTGGTCCCGTACAGCTCCTGTCACTTGTGGTGTCCCCCAAGGATCTATCCTAGGGCCCCTACTTTTCATTTTATATATGTTGCCACTGGGTCGTGTCATCAGCCGTCATGGCATCTCCTTTCACTGCTATGCTGATGACACTCAGTTATACCTGCGAACCGACTCAAACTTATGCTCCACACCGGTCCTTCCAGCATTATCTGCTCCCTCAACAGCTTCTGCTTCCTCTTCACCATCATCTCTAGCCCTCTCTAACTGCCTGGAGGATGTTAGGGCATGGATGAGTCATAATTTTCTCCAGTTGAACAGCCATCCAAATCGGCACCCCTCATCAGGTCCAGTCATCACCCATAACCACTATCTCATTCTCTGGCCAAGACATCCCCCTGTCAACTACTGTTACCAACCTCGGTGTTAAGCTGGACCCACAACTGACCTTTGCAAATCATATCAAACATCTTTGCAAAACCTGCTTTTTTCATATCAAAAACATTTCTAAACTCCGCCCCTTCCTCACTTTTTCTGACGCAGAAAAACTGGTCCACGCCTTAATTTCATCCAGGCTGGATTACTGTAACAGCCTGCTTATCGGTATACCAAATAAACATCTTCAGAAACTTCAATTCATTCAGAACTGTGCTGCCCGAACTCTTATGAAAACCCGCAAATATGAACACATCACCCCCATTCTTTAGAATCTTCACTGGCTTCCCATAACCTCAAGAATTCAATACAAGATTGCCCTCATCACCCACCTCTGCATCTATAACAACGCCCCACAATACCTCAAAGATCTCCTTACCCCTCACTCTTCCACCCGTAACCTCCGGTCTCAAAACACAAACCGCCTCCATCAGCCACGCTCAAAACTTCGCACCATGGGAGACCGAGCCTTTTGCACTGCTGCCCCTCGCATCTGGAACTCCCTCCCTGAACATCTGCGAGAACCCCAGTCTGTGGACTCTTTCAAAAAAGAGCTTAAAACTTTCTTGTTCAGGCAGGCGTTTTTAAGCTGTCCTTAGGCTTTACTAATTTTGCCCTGCTATATTTTAGTAGTTTTCAGCCTTTATATTTTAGCACTAGTTAATTTATTTTGTTTTTGATTTTAATTAGTTTAATATGGTCTCTGTAGCACTTTGAGATTCTTTTATGAAAAGTGCTTTATAAATAAAATGTATTATTATTATTATTATTATTATTATATATATATATATACAAATAACAACACAAGGAAAAGACTCTCTGAACTGTGTTTGGGGAACCATTTATTTTATTTGACATACCCAACAGGCCTGATTGTATTTTTTTATTCTATTGATTGCATGTTTACAAACTTTGAACTGGTACCAATATAATACATTTCCTTAATTTCACAAGTTATAGTGAAATTGCTTCTCAAATCCTCCTTATGAACTTAGACGTTAACTAGGCTATATTGTAATGCTACTGTGTTCCTTCAACGTGATCAGTTAATTTAGAGCCCTACACTATAGAGTGATACAACGGGTTATACATGTGTGTCCTTTGTGTCCTCCAATCACCCACAATCCTTTGCACAAATTCTAATTCACAAAAATGAATTGGCAGAAAATAAATTGGCACTGAGATAAAGGCCTTTGTTTTGTTGTAAATTAATCACATAATTCTAAACTATGTGTTGTAAACCACTGGGAACCACAGATGGTTGTCAAATACCTGTGCTGCAGGCAGTTAATATAAATACTTTTTTAATTAAAGTGTTTTTCAAATTATAATTTTAATAGTATTTTTGTGCCGTTATCATGGGGTGGAAAGATTTATGACGTAGCCATGTGCTCCTATATCGCCTCATTATATTGTTCCAGAACTCCAGAGGACTTTGCTCCTGTTCTTCAAAGGGTTTTAAAATCGTATGGTATTTTTGCTCAGTAATGCCTTTTGTTATGATCATTAGTTTGCTACACTTTAAACACTTAAAACAGTTGGTTTCACCACCACTCAAAATCAAAATAAATAGTGTTCCAACCAATCACTGACAGGGGTGGGTGTTGTGAGGTTTCCGCGTGCAGCCGTCAGGCAGCCGTGCACGAGCGCAAAACCTCACAACACCCACAATCATCAAAAGCCATAATCATCAAAATTATAACAAATAAAGGCTTGAGATATCTCACTTTGCATGTAATGAGTCTATATAATGTACAAGTTTCACTTTTTTAACGGAATTACTGAAATAAATCAACTTTTTGATGATATTCTAATTATGACCAGCACCTGTATGTGTAATATAGCCTATAGCCTATTTTTATAATATATAAAAAATGTGCATGTATGTACTAAGAAAGATTAATATTCATTGATTTTTAGATTTTTTAGATGCAACCCCAACTCCAAATGTTCTTGGCAGCAGATAAAGACAAAATATAAAAAATATAATTCAAAGTGGTGAGTATTTACCACAACCTTTTATTACTTTTGTAAACATTTTATCACAAACACTTGTTTGCAGCAAACAGAAATAAAGAGTTAAATTCAGAAAACCAGAATACACTGGCGGAGGAGTTGGCTCTGAGTAGGCAATAAGGGACGGCCGATTATGGATGGGATTACAGGTGCTGTACAATCTGACCCTGGTGCTGGCTCCTCTAAGCAAGTAACACTGGGTATGTGTGCAATACATTACTACTTTTTTTAAGTTTTAAATATGGCTGACTGTATGTTCTGCTGTAGAGGGAAATACAGTGTCCCTGTTGAAGCCATCACACATACACACAGTCTCCCACACATGCAGCAGACAGAACACCAAACATAACCTGCTTTACAACAGTTATGCTTTACATTGGCCTATTTTTATTTATTAGGGTGGAGGAAATGAAGACACTCTGTCTGTGTGTTCTCAGACAGTTGCTGATGTGAATGCACTGGGCTTTTTATTATGGCAAACATTTGAATGTGTGGCATAAAAAAGGGACTGGCCCGGGCCCCTTACACATCTCTTTTATTGTAGGATTTTTCACAACCTGCCCCAGAAACATGAGGCCTCTACCTCAATGGGCTTCAGAAGAAATGTGAACAAGGTAAGGATTTAAAACCCTTGACATAAATTACAGTCAGTCCTGTGTTTGTAGGAAGTCAAGGAACTTTTTGTGATTTGATGAGCCTCCAGAAAACTTGTAAAGATCATGTTTGTGGTGGAATTATGTTTCAGGTGGAAACAGACTCAGTCAGGGCCCTGTACAAAAGGAGTCTTGAACTAGACTGCACACTAAAGGAGACTTTAACTAGACTGTTCACTAAAGGAGCTGGACTGTGAGCTGAGGAGACTCCAAAAAAAAAAAAAAAAAAAAAAAAAAAACAGCTGGATAAACCTGATCTCAGTATGTGAACTTATTTAACCAAGTAACACTTTAGTATTGATCGCTGATCGATTGCTCCTGTCTGCCTCGCTGCCTGCTGAGTGTGTTTGTTTGCTTCGATGCTGTAAGCTCCGTCTTAGCCTTGTATTTCTTTGTTTTGAACCATCATTTACTACCATTTCTATTTGTTTATACTACTACATTTTACCCAACATCTCAGATTAACCTGACATCGCTAGCTTCTGTTATTAGTACTACTAGCACAAAACGCTAGTAATTCGCTAGCCTGTTAACGCGCCACCCGTGCGCTCAGCTATTTTTATTTATTTATTTTTCTCTCGCGCGTCCGCGCCTTCGAGTTCATAAAAAGCTCAGGTGAGTAAGAATCAGTCAACAAACACGGTGAGTAATGTCTTGTCCTGTTATTGTCACCTGCACTTGATGTCACATGTTTAGCATAGCCTTCTCTGTCGGCAATAGGATATGTGATAAATGTAAGGAGACAGTTAACGTTAGGTTGACAGAGAAGATTTCAGAATTAGAAACACGCATCCAAACTTTAATTGAGGATAGTAAGAGTGCTAGTACTTTAGATGTTTTGGATGCGCATAGCATAGTGAACACTTTACATGAGTCGGTTCCAGGGGCAAATGGGTGACAGTGAGGGATCGCTCTAGTCGCGGATCTAAAAACCACTCTTCCATTCCGATTACCATAATAAATCGATTTGCCCCGCTCAGTGAAACACCCACTGAGAATGATTGTGCCCTAGTTATTGGCGATTCTATTACAAGGAACGTGAAAATAGAGACACCAGCCACCATAGTCACATATTTACCGGGAGCCAGAGCGCCTGACATCAAAGCAAATTTAAAAGTGCTGGCTAATGCTAATCGTAAATTCTCTAAGATCATTATTCATGTCGGCACTAATGATGTTCGACTCCGCCAGTCGGAGATCACCAAAATTAATATTAAAGAGGTGTGTGAACTTGCAAGTACGATGTCAAGGACTGTAATTTGCTCTGGCCCCCTTCCTGTTCGCAGGAGTGATGAGATAGTTAGTAGATTGTGTTCGCTTAACGGTTGGCTGTCTAAGTGGTGTCCGCTTAATAATATAGAATTCATAGACAATTGGAAAAGTTTTTGGGGCAAACCTGACCTGTTGAAAAGAGATGGTATTCATCCCTCCTGGGATGGTGCTGCTCTTCTCTCTAGTAATATGGCACATAGTCTTAGAGCTCAAACATGACAATCTGGGGCTCAGGTCAGGAAGCAGACAGACTGGCTAAACCGACCGTCTGCTAGCGGCCTCGCGTCACCAAGGTCAGGTAAATCACATCACATAGAGCCTCTGTCACCTAGCTATCATCAAATAGAGACTGTGTCTGTTCCCCGAACTTGGAAATCCAAAAAACGTTTAAACCCATCTAAGGTTAAAAATTTAATTGATGTTCAACAAATAAGAAACAGCTATAATACAGATGAGCAAATGCTAAAGCTTGGGTTGCTGAATATTCGATCGCTTACTTCAAAAGCACTCGTTGTTAATGATATGATTTCAGATAATAACCTAGATGTGCTGTGTTTGACAGAAACCTGGCTAAAACCAAACGATTACATTACTTTAAATGAATCAACCCCGCAAGATTACTGTTATAAACATGAGCCTCCTCTGAAACGCAAAGGGGGTGGTGTTGCTGTAATTTATAGTAATAGTTTCAAAACCACTAAGAAATCAAATATTCTAATTATATTATAATTTTAAATATAATTCTTTTGAAGCATTGGTGCTTAATATAAAAATATATAGTGTAAACCTTAAATCACGTTTGAGATTTGTGCTGGCTACTGTATACAGGCCACCAGGGCACCATACAGACTTTATCAAAGAATTTGCGGACTTTCCATCAGAATTAATATTGACTGCAGATAAAGTACTAATTGTTGGTGATTTTAATATACACATCGATAATGAAAAAGATGCATTGGGATTGGCATTTAAAGACATTGTAAATTCAATTGGAGTTAGACAACACGTGTCAGGACCTACTCATCGTCGTAATCATACTCTAGATCTAATATTATCACACGGAATAGATGTTGATGCCGTTGAAATTCTGCAGCAGAGCGATGACATCTCAGATCATTACCTAGTCTCGTGTAATTTGCATTTAGCCAAGGCTGCAAAGCCGACTCCATGTTTCAAATATGTGAGACCTAGCTATCACTTCTGCTACTAAAGATTGCTTTATTAATAATCTTCCTGATCAGTTTCATCATCTCAGTATCCCAGATAGCTTAGAAGAACTAGATATTACAACAGAAACGTTTAACTCTCTCTTTTCCAGCACTTTAGACACAGTTGCTCCGTTGCGCTTAAAGAAGATTAAAGAAAATAGTCCAACGCCGTGGTACAACGAGCACACTCTGGCCCTTAAGAGAGCAGCCAGAAAAATGGAGCGCAACTGGAAGAAAACAAAACTAGAGGTATTTCGCATTTCATGGAAGGAGAGCTCGATTGCTTACAGAGAGGCCTTAAAAGCTGCTAGATCTGCTTATTTTTCAACCATATTAGAATAAAATAAACATAATCCTAGGTATTTATTTGAAACGGTGGCTAAACTAACGAAAAATAAAGCTTCAAGCCCAGAAGTTTCCAAGCAACACAGCAGTAATGATTTTATGAACTTCTTCACTTATAAGATTGATAATATCAGGGACAAAATTATAACTATGCAACCGTCTACTACAGTATCGCATCAGGCAGTGCATTGTAGTCTCCCTGAGGAAAAATTTGATTCATTCGTTGCTATAGGAGAGGAAGAATTTACTAAACTCATTAAATCATCTAAATCGACAACATGTTAGACCCTATACCAACTATGCTACTGAAAGAGATGCTTCCAGAGGTCCTAGATCCTCTTCTTAATATCATTAAATCATCTTTGTCTCTAGGATACGTACCAAAAAACTTTAAGCTGGCTATGATTAAACCGCTTGTTAAAAAAACGCAACTTGATCCTACAGAATTAGTCAATTACAGGCCGATCTCGAATCTACCTTTTCTGTCAAAGATATTAGAAAAGGCAGTATCCTCACAACTGTGTTCCTTTCTTGAAAGAAATGATATCTGCGAGGATTTCCAGTCCGGATTTAGACCGTACCATAGTACCGAGACAGCTAGAGTCACAAATGATTTGCTCTTATCATCCGATCGTGGTTGTATCTCGCTATTAGTGTTACTCGATCTTAGTGCTGCATTTGACACCATTGACCACAACGTTCTTTTAAATAGATTAGAACATTATGTTGGCATTACGGGAAATGCACTAGCATGGTTTAAATCATACTTATATGACCGTTATCAGTTTGTAGCAGTAAATGATGAGATGTCTCATCAATCACAAGTTCAGTATGGCATACCACAAGGCTCAGTACTAGGACCGCTGCTGTTCACTCTGTACATGCTACCATTAGGAGATATCATTAGGAAACATGGAATTAGCTTTCACTGTTATGCTGACGATACTCAGCTGTATATTTCTTCAAAACCTAACGAAACTTATCAATTCACAAAATTAACGGAATGCATAGCGGATATAAAAAATTGGATGACTCGTAATTTCCTACTTCTAAATTCTCTACTCTAAAAATTAGAGTTTCTAATTATTGGACAAAAAACTTCCTCACGTAATAACCTAGAATACTGTCTAACACTTGATGGCTGCTCTGTTAAGTCTTCGTCGTCGGTTAGGAACCTGGGTGTGCTCTTTGATACCAATCTTTCATTTGAAAGTCACGTGTCTAGTATCTGTAAAACTGCATTTTTCCATCTTAAAAATATATCTTAATTACGCCATATGCTCTCATTGACAAATGCGGAACAATTAGTTCATGCGTTCATGACCTCAAGGCTAGATTATTGTAATGCTCTACTGGGTGGTTGCCCTGCACG
Source organism: Scardinius erythrophthalmus (assembly GCF_964197995.2). Taxonomy (NCBI): domain Eukaryota; kingdom Metazoa; phylum Chordata; class Actinopteri; order Cypriniformes; family Leuciscidae; genus Scardinius; species Scardinius erythrophthalmus. Next base: position 19,276,709 of record NC_138238.1, on the reverse strand, counting down.
CTTAATAAACAAACTACAGCTGGTTCAAAACGCAGCAGCTCGAGTTCTTACCAGAACCAGGAAGTATGACCATATTAGCCCAGTTCTGTCAAAACTGCATTGGCTCCCTATTAAACATCGCATAAATTTTAAAATATTGCTGATTACTTACAAAGCACTAAATGGTTTAGCTCCGCAGTACTTGAGCGAGCTCTTAACGCATTATTGTCCATCACGTCTATTGCGATCTCAAAATTCCGGCCAGTTACTAATACCTAGAATATCAAAATCGACTGCTGGCGGTAGATCCTTTTCCTATTTAGCACCAAAACTCTGGAACAGTCTTCCTACCATTGTCCGGGAAGCAGACACACTCTGTCAGTTCAAAGCCAGATTAAAGACACATCTCTTTGACCTAGCATTCACATAATACATTATAGACTTCTATAATTTAATGCTAGGCTGCATAGATTAGGTCAGCCGGAACCGGGAACACTTCCCATAAATCCTGATGTACTCGTTACATCATGAGAAGAATGGCATCTACGCTAATTTTAGTGTCTGTGTTTATCCCGAGGTTTTCCTGCAGCCTGCCGGATCCAGGCCGTATCCAGATCTGACGAAGGACCTTTGCCTGGACCGATGACAACGCAGTGCTGAAGTGCCAACTAGTCTCTCCCTATGGAGGATCCCTCTACCACTATACAGATAAAGCGTTGTCGGGAAAATTCGTTTCGCGTTCCTACCCCAAAGCAACAAAATAAAATAAAATTCTTTATCAAAATTTATAAGGAAAGACAAGTACTTTGTTTAGGCTTGGCTTGTAGGGAATTCCAAACCTGCGTATTTTCAAACGCACATAACTATAGAACCCATTCTAAATGCGCATGTGAACGCCATCAGCGTTTCTCACAGGTTCGCGTTTAAAGTCTGTGTAGAGGGAATGGTGTCGTCTTAGCGGCCCCTAATTTAATAACAAATGATCGTTGCGACGGAAGCAAATCAATCAAAAATAACTTTAGATGGAAAATAACTTAACTCTGCTATAAAGCCAAAACAATCTCTGTTACCTTAAATTATACGCTTATCTCTGTAAAGCTGCTTTGAAACAATCTACATTAGCCGCTTTCCGACCAAGTAGTTACAGGAACTTAGTTCTAGGAACTGTCCACTTCTAAACAGTTCTAAGAACTACTCTCCCCCAAACTCGGTTTTGCTGTTTGCGTTCGCACTGGCCAAGTGGCCATAGGAACTGGTAGGAGGGGTAAGGGAGTGACGCAAGCACGGTGACTTTTATTTTGACGGTGCGACGGACCTTTATTTTGGCGGCGCTGAGAACGCCAGAGCAAACAATGCTCGCATTCTCTGTGTTCATTAGGTAGCGATCTGTCTAACAGTGCTGTTTAACATGTTATTAGATATAACTGTTATAGAAAGTAGACAGTATATGAAAAAAAGGTTATTAGCCTATGCCGTGTGGTTGATGTCCAGTGTTGCTAGCTGGGCAGAAATACATAATCATGTTTGACTTGGTCCCCTCAAAGTTGCGTTGGATTTTCTCTTCAGCATAAAGGTTTAGAGACCCATCTATCACTGTTTTCCATGTTTGTATAGTTAGTTTCTGGAGTAAATATATAGGCTATAATCTGTGTGTTTACATTATAGCTGTTTTAAAAATGGCGGGTGCTGGTGTTCCACGTGTGTTCGGCCAATCAGCGACAGCGTACACTAACGCCACGGGTAGTTCCTATAGTGCTGGTTTAGACCCTACTCCGAAGTAGGACCTAAATTAGTTCCTCCAAATGGAGTTCCTAGAACTAAAATCGTTCCTAGTTCCTGCGGTGCGAACACTCCGACATCCGGGTACTTTAGCCAATAGTTCTAGGAACTGTGAAAAGGTTCCTCCGGTCGGAAAGCGGCTATTGTTAAAAGCGCTATATAAATGAAGATGACTTGACTTGACTTGACTATGAATATTTATTAATGCAACTTTCTCTTGCTCTCTTTCTTCCTCTCATCCCACAAAACCAATAAAACAGTTTGAGACCTATCTGCAGTTTCAATGTGTGTAATATTGTATGGTGATTGCATCTACATCTGCACCAGCTGGGTGGTCAAGTGTGATCAGGTCAGTTTCATCGGGGAGAAGCTGGTTTTGTGGTGTTTCTCGCTCCTTTCTACTGGTGGCTATATTGTGCAGAATGGCACATGCAGCCACTATCTGTGATGCCCGCTCTGGTGACTCTTAAAGGTGGTATCAGCGATTTCAGGCCCAAACATAAATGATCACATTCATCTAATATTTCGCTAGCTGCACGCCCCATAAGCATGCTGTCAAAAAACCGCGTCTCTCTAGGTAGCCTAGGCTCTGAGATCTGCACACAAAAACAGCTGTTTTCAGTCTGTTTGGCCAAATAATCAAAACCCAAACAAATAGTGTTCCAACCAATCATCGACAGGGGCGGGTGTTGTGAGGTTTTGCGCTCGTGCACGGCTGCCCATGACGGCTGCACGCGAAAACCTCACAACACCCGCCCCTGTCGGTGATTGGTTGGAACACTATTTGTTTGGGTTTTGATTATTTGGCCAAACAGACTGAAAACAGCTGGTTTTGTGTGCAGATCTCAGAGCCTAGGCTACCTAGAGAGACGCGTTTTTTTGACAGCATGCTTATGGGGCGTACAGCTAGCGAAATATTAGATGAATGTGATCATTTATGTTTGGGCCTGAAATCGCTGATACCACCTTTAAGGGCCGGACACAGTTGAAATGTGCCTTTAGGATGCCAAAGGTCATCTCTATCTTCACTCTGGTTTTACTGAGGGCCACATTGAAGCGGTGCTGTGGCCCTGTCTGAAGGTCATGATAGGGGGGTTATTGTGTAGGTTTTTCTATCTCAGTTCAAATTAACAGTGTTTTGTACTGTGCCAAGTTTAACTTGCTTTCTTCAAAGCGCTGACACAACACAGACTCACGGAAAATTTGTGAGACAAGCACTGGAGCCAGGCCATTTGGCATCCAAACTTGTGATCATACGTTCATGACCACAAGTCGTCTGCAGATGAAATGTTTAGTAGATCATTGTTATATCTGTTAATACTATTAATTTAAAGATTCATCTCACAGAAAATAATCATCTCACCTATTCACGTCATCTCTACCTGAACATTAATGCCGCGTTCCAGGCAACCTGTAACCCGTGTTTTTCCAACTCGTAACTGGGAGTACATCGTTCCAGGCAACCTGTAACCCGTGTTTTTCCAACCTTATACCCGTGAAAGTGCACTGGAATGGCAGTAAAACTTCCCACCCGTGAACTCGTACTAGATCGATGTACTCCCAGTTATGAGTTGGAAAAACACGGGTTACAGGTTGCCTGGAATGCGGCATAAGGCTGTGATAGGATTTCCTATTAACATAATCTGGCTCATGTTCCCCTAGAGCAGTGGAGATTGGAGCAATAGACTGCATACATGTTGCAATGACTCTAGGGAATCCTATCATAAGATTAACAGAATAATAATAAAGATTTAAAATAATTCTTAACATGTATTATATTGTATAGTACATTTGTGAAATGTGCTTTTTGAAAAAAAGAAAAAAAAATGTGTTCATGTGATGTCACCCTATCAATATATCTTACCGGCAATTTTATAAAATCACTCTTTTATGGACATGGTCGATAAATGTCCGGGGAACACTATTACAGTTTTTCTCAGTCGCTTTGGTGCATTTCTCATAACACTATTTACATTTGCACAATAGTTAATGCAGTTCTCAAAACAATTAGTACAAACTGCAAAACCTAGTTGATAACCTGCAAAAGCGAGTCACTTGCTCAAAATGAATAGCTCATTCCTCAAAAGCAAGTATTTATGTCAATGAATGTGTCAGTGTCATCAAAATGAAAAGTCCTGACACCATCGTTTATGAACAAGATAGTCAAATGGCTTAGTCATGTTTTCATTATGACAGTTTACTCTGTAAATGTTTTCCAATGCAAAAAAGTCAGATCTTGGTGACACTACCTGAAAATGCTCAATACAGCAATAAATACTATTTGCACAGCCATTTGAAAAAATACAGTAAAGTTACACATTACTGTATTTATGAGGTAACTGAGTACAAGACACTGAATATGTATGTTTCACATTTTTACTGCATATGCTCTTTGCAATTCTAATTTGTTCACAGCATTGTGCAAAAGAAAAAAATACACCATTATTTACAACAAACATAAACTCCCTTTGGGTAGAGCTGTGCGCAACTGTCAACAATACTGCAGTACATATTGGAACTGAACATACAACATACATTGTACTGTAATCATTCATGCACATCCAGACGTTCCTCTCTGTCTGGCCACATATTTTCATCTACATCACAGCGAATATCATCTCTTGCAATGCAGCGAGGAAAGTATCTCCTCGAGTGGCGAATCCATCCTCTGCAGGACTCTGCTGTGATGTCATCACATGCTGCATCCATGGCCGCTAGCAGGGCCATTTGGGTATGTGGATGCCGGTCATATACCTTCCACCTCCAGGAAGAGAAAAACTCCTCTATTGGATTTAGGAATGGTGAGTAGGGAGGGAGATATTCCACCAGCATCCTATCATGTGCTGCAAACCACTGTCTGACGACTTCTGAGTGGTGAAAACGCACATTATCCAAAACAACAACATGCTTGCTCAGATGGTCTCCAGTTAGTCCTCTCTCATTCTCAGGGATTATGTCCCTGTAAAGAGTGTCTAAAAAAGTCAGCAGATGTTGTGTGTTGTATGGACCAAGACGGGGGATATGGGTGAGGACGCCGTTTTCTGAGATGGCTGCACACATAGTAATATTCCCTCCTCGTTGGCCTGGGACATCAATGGTTGCTCTCTGTCCAATGCGATTCCTTCCACGTCTTCTACCTTTTGCCAGATTGAAACCCGCCTCATCAAGGTATATGAATGTGTGCAGCGGTTCCCTGGCCTCCAGCTCCAGTACATGCTTTATTACAAAAGAGGGAGTGAGAAAAACTATAACAACTTTTCCTGTGTAACATAATGCATTTTGGACAACATATTGTACAGTATGCACTGTGAATACACATACACAGAACTGTCATGTAAGTGTAGTGCATGACACTACACAAAGTTACTGTAACAGTTTACAGCACTGAACATTAGAATATGCATAGAACACATACATGTTTTACCTGTACATACTGGTGACGGATCTCCTTCACTCTGTCGCTGTTCCGTTCAAATGGCACATTGTACAATTGTTTCATGCGCATTTCATTCCTACGGAGCACTCTGTCAATTGTAGCAACTGAAACAGATTCAATATTCCCAAAGATGTTGTCATCCTCTATGACAGCACTTTGTATCTCTCTCAACCTTATGGCATTGTTTGCAATCACCATTGCACAAATGGCTTCCTCTTGTTGCGGAGTAAAAAGAGGCCTTCTTCCACCTCTGCAAGGTTGTCTTGCAATCCTGTGTGGTGCAGAGTCAAATTACAGTAAATATGGCAAATCTTTACTGTAACACTACAATACACTAAATGTGGGATGCAGTAAAGCTGTACATCTAAATGTATAATGTACAGTGACAAGTTAGTCCCACTGCAAGCTTCATGTATGACACAATGACAGTAGTGCAGTGCAGATTGTTTAGTGATGAATTACTGTCCATTTACAGTATACACACCTGTTCTCCCGACGAAATGTTTGAATAATTGAATTTACAGTGGTTCTCCCAACATTTGGCTGCACCCTTCGACCAGCCTCAGCCATTGTGAGGCCGTGATTGACAACGTGATCCACAATTGTAGCCCTGATTTCATCAGGGATCCGCCTATGTACTTGGCCTCTTCTTCCTCTTCCCCCATTTTGTCCCCTTCCCCTTCCCCTTCCCCTTCCCCTTCCCCTTCCCCTTCCCCTTCCCCTTCCCCTTCCTCCCCTTCCCCTTCCCCTTCCCCTTCCCCTTCCTCCCCTTCCCCTTCCCCTTCCTCCCCCTCCCCTTCCCCTTCCCCTTCCTCCCCTTCCCCTTCCCCTTCCCCTTCCTCCCCCTCCCCTTCCCCTTCCTCCCCCTCCCCTTCCCCTTCCTCCCCCTCCCCTTCCCCTTCCTCCCCCTCCCCTCCCCTCCCCCTTCCTCCCCCTCCCCGCACCCTCACCCCTCTTCCACGAGGCTGACCTTCCATTTCTGTGTCACAGTATTGTAGAAATGGTACACACTATGTCCTGCTTGGTTCATATATGCTTGTAAAGTGGGGGTTTATGGGATTCAGCTCTGACAGTGATTGTAGAGAAGTGGCTTATCATTGGTTGCAACTAATGCTTCACACATCCCTTCTCATCAGTGAAAGCTGAGATTCACCTGAGAGAAATTGTTCAATTTAGGAGACATTTGCAGGAAAAAAAAATGTGTAAAATTTGCTTGACAGATTTTGACAAATAGTTCAACATTTTTGCATGTAATGACTCAAACAATGAAATGAGGACTATTAGTTTTATATGGAATGACTATTCATCATTCACAAGTATAGTTAATTTTGACTGACATGACATAAGCAAATGATAATGTTATAAAACAGCAGAGAGTTGAATGAAAGCAATAGATGCATGTCCAAAAGCATTTGCAATTTGTTGGAAGGAATGAGAAACTGCTACTATGATGTGCACAAATGACTAAATGTTGTGGAGGTTGAACTAACTGTTGTGCAAATGTAAATAGTGATGTGAGAAATGCACCAAAGCGACTGAGAAAAACTGTAATGAAACTATTCATGTACTCCTGCAGAGCATGGACCACCTTGTGAATGGTTCGACAAACCGTGTTTTCCCCTAGCTTCTGTGCATCACCGACTGTGCAAGTATGCACCACTTGCAAAAAAACGCAACGCAATACCATTTGCGGTACAGTAAGTGCATGAATTTGACGTGTTAAATTCTTTATGTGCGGCTCAAGAAGTTCGCAAAGATAAGACATTCCTTCAGCGGAAAATCTGTATCTTTCATACAAGTAACTATCAGGAAATGCAAGGGGTTTTTTTTTGGCTAAAAACTCTTTCTCTACGAAGTGCTCGTCAAACAATTTGCGCTGAGATGTCCACTGGATTTGGAAGAAAAGGTGAAGTCATTGTAACAGACAATGGGAATAAGTTACGTCACCTATATGTTTCTTTGCTCTCAGCTGATTGGTCAAACTTCAGTCTGAGATCTTGAATCCAGAACATAACCTGCCCCGGAGCAGGTTAGCCGTGCAGCGCAAGATACCATGGCGGCGAACACCGATTAAAGCCAAGCTACTTTCATAGTACCTAAAACCCAGGGTTGGCGGAAACTAAACTGAAACATAGCTGGCTAGCCACCTAAACCGACTTCATGGTATAGGCCCCTGGTTTTGTGTGCAGATATCTGCCTAGGCTGCCTACAGAGACACGTTTTTTGACGGCATGTTTATGGGGCGGGCAGCTAGCGGATCGTTAGGAAAGATTAGATGAATGTGATCATTTATGTTTGGGCCTGAATTCGCTGATACAACCTTTAACAGTTTTTCAGTGATACTTTAGATCAAGATTCACCAATCTCGGTCCTGGAGGGCCGCTGTCCTGCAGACAGTGGCGGATCTACGGGGTGGCAAAGGGTGGCAGCTGCCACCCCTGGGATACAGTCTTGCCACCCCTGCTGCCACCCCATTTGTAAATCAGATAATATTTTTTAAGGATATTTTATGTTCATAGCCTACACGTTGAAGGCCAATGAGACCCGCAACAAACTCCTCTCAAACAGAAATCGCCGATTTAGAATCCCCTCCCCCTCACAATGGTTTCACCCATCACTAGCACGGCAGCGACCCCCGCGAAAATGAAATTTCACCAGTGGCAGCAGGGCAGCCTGGGCAGGCAGCACAGTGCATCTGTCTGCAGTACGTAGTGTCTTGCAACCCTACTGGAGAGCTGCCCCTGACAGAGCCTCTGAAGGTGAAGTGAGTTTCCCCAGGTGTAGTTTAAATACACGTTTAACTTAAAGTTACATTTGTAATGAATGTATGCTAAAGACGATTCAGCATCAGCAAAAACAGCGAGTCTATTACGTTAGCCAAAATCAGCGGTCAAACACTCCCTCGTGATTTGTAAGATCACTCTTCCCTTTGATTGGCCTAATCTTTATTTTAGTGAAGACAAGAACAGCTTAATAAAAAATATAAAATATTGTTTGTATCCATAACGTTTACTGATGGTCGCCGTTACGCAGAAGTTACGTTACAACACACAATACAGTGCCAGTTAGGAGATCGATCTTTTGATTCGCTAAGCAGTCCTATTAAATCCAATTTCTCTCAGATATCACAGCAATGAAACCAGGCTACAACTGGGGAAATAACAAATACAATAGGATTAAGTATGGGCGTTAATAGTTGGGAGAAAATATGAGGCGTAATAATGAATAGATCTGCATTTGGTCTTAAAGGAGAACTCCGGTCAATTTTAACATTGAGCTCATTTTTTTGTACATTTAGAGTGCTGTCAATACAGAGAACAACGACAAAAATCGGTGTTGCCTACACCGAGTTATTCTATTTTTAAAATTTGCACCCTGTTGACTTCAATAGGGCAAGTAGTAAGCCTGCTTTTTAGCCTCTTAACATCCTTTAAGTGTCATTACAAGTGCACAGAAAATGTGAGTGATTCCTTCCGAGTGAACACGGGTGGATCTGACTGCAGTAGATGTTAGAGATATTAATAAAAACGAAGTTAATTCAGCCAGCGCTCATACCTTTGTTTACATCCTGTTTTCGGTGGAACGCCATAGTAATCGATTGTCGAGTTCACGCGCGTGATCATTGGTAACTAAACCTATGCGCGTGAACTCGCAACAGCAACAAATTAAAAGTTATGGCCAATTTAACTGTGATTAAATTCAGTGTATATACGTCTGCCATATTTTGCCACCCCTCAAAAATTCCTGCCCCCCTCTCGCCACCCCATAAATATTTTTCTAGATCCGCCCCTGCCTGCAGAGTTTAGCTCCAACCTCCAACCCCAATTAAACACACCTGAACCAGCTAACCAAGGTCTCACTAGGCATACTAGAAACTTTCAAACAGGTGTGTTGGAGCTGGTTTGAGCTAAACTCTGCAGGACAGCAGCCCTCCAGGACCGAGATTGGTGAACCCTGCTTTAGATGGTTCACGGTAGTACCAGAGACAACATATGCCACTGTCAGTGAAAATAATTCTTTGTAACTCAAAAAAGATATTGACTGATCAATACCTGTGATTGAGGTCAGTAATGTGTCATGTTCAATTTAATGTAATAATACAATACCAACATCAGTCTGACAACCAACATGATTGTGATCAGTGTATCCTGTGAAACAAACCCTTTTGCTCAAATAAACTTACAGAATCATACATGACATCAAGTGACATTTTTTATTGGTAAAATCAATACAGGCAGGTCATTTTATACATTTTCAAACACAAAAAGCACACAAAAAGATTTTGCATCAAATATTTTCTGTAGTGTATTTGTAAAAGTGATAGTTTAATGTATAACTAAAGCCCACATGTTAACACAAATTATAATTGCACTTATAATGACACATCCAACATTCCTACAATGTGTTCCCTACAATGACACATTATAATACTCATTACTGAACACCATATTCAAATAAAACATTTCATTTTCAAAATTAAAATGATTTTTATTTTATACATCATTTAATACATCATTTCAAAAGACACGTTCTGAGTTGCTAAAAAAGAAGACAAAAAAAGCAACAACAAAAAAAGCATTATTTTACTGTTATAAATGGATTTAGTGCTATAAAATCCATTTTTAAAAAGCACTGGCATTTGTCTTCTGATATGGAGTTGAGCGAAAAATTTCAGCATCCTCCAATGATTGTGTATAAACGAGCTAGGATTTTTTTTTTAGGATTAACTGTTTTGGATTTTTACCCTTCAGACTGTAAAATTTGTATACTCATTTGCAAGTATTGATAGTATATCTGGCTTTTGTAAAACAACAACAGTATTCCTGTAGCTCAAATGCATGGCGTTAACAATAAAGTGTAAAAGTGTAACAGAATTTTGATGAAAATTAACTCTACAACATGTAAAAAAAAAAAATGGATTATAACATATGCAAAAAAATAGGCTAACAAAATAAATGAATAAGGCGAACTGACCCTTAAATTTAACCATATTTTAAAGATTGTTTTCTACATTTTCTTAAAACACAGTTTTCAGCTGAAGGAGTCATCATCTTTGACTCCGATTGGACACTTTTTGCTGTTTCATTTTTTTTTTTAAGTAAATTATGGTCAATTATAAAATAACCAGTGAAAATCAATTTATTAATGAATTTGTGTACAATTACTAAAGGTTAAATAGCCCACTTTACCTGAATTCACCATGTCTTTATCTGGTTTTGAAAATGCAATCCTTTACTCAAAGATCTTCCTCTCAAGCGGAAGTGAGCATGCATGAGAGAGGGAGCAAGCTAGCAAGCTAGCAAGATAAGAGGGATGTGAGACGCAATGCCTTTATATGGACATAGTTTGGGCATGTTTTATGCAAATGACTAGCTGCAGGGACACCCTCAGTTGGAATCACCTGGATTCATCATGAGGATTCATCATGAGGATTCACCAGGATTTCATTAGAACGAAAGTAAGAACAATTTTATGTGTCTATGCACATGTTTTCTGAGCACAATTAAGGCCCATTGGTTTTTTAACCATTAATTGTGCATCCTTTAAGGCACTCACTAAGATTACTATGGTATTCATCATCTTCTTCGCTATCTGAAGTGGCCGAATAGCTATTGGTGTGCCCAAACATTTCCCCTTTCATTTGATAAATGAATCCCAGTATTTCATTGGCCTTCCAATCATCTGGGCGAACCTTGATACATCTCTGGGCAATGTTCAGCAGTTTCTTTGCACTTCTTTCCCCCTCACTAGAATGTGGATTCATTTTCAAACACTCCTTGTAGTGCCTGATTGCTGAGTCCTTACATCTAAAACTGTACAGCTGGAACTCAGCATAGTAATAATGCACTACATGCACACTATCATTTTTCTCTCTAGCTGTCTTAAATGTTCTGTGGAACAGACTGTCTGCCTTGGACACTTCACCTCTCTCTCCGTATTGAAGTGCAAGCTCACACATGGCAATGATAAAGTAAGCTTTCAGAGAAGTTGCCTTTTCTAAGTAGTAAATGCACTGATCTCGTGCATTGTTTACCTCAGTCTGGCTTCTGTCTCGTTTTTCTTTCTGTAAATTAATTTTCTTGGTCTTGTAGCACATTGCCAATTGATGATGTATGAAACCTGAGTCTGGTGATTTTTTAAGTGCTTTCATCAGCTGTGCAATGGACCTGTCTACAGATCCTTGATTCCTGAAGTATTTCCCAACATACCGTATGACATGTGGATCTTCTGGAGAGCCATTCAGAGCTGTCTCCATTAGTTTCTCAGACTCATTCATCAACTTTTTGGAACATAACAAAAGTTTAACTCCTAGAAGAATTTTCAAGGCATCATCATCTGGGTTGTCGTCAATGGCCAGTCTCAGCTGTTTGATCGCAGGTGAATCCACAGTGCAAGATGTACCAGATTCAATGCGAAACAGAGTAATGGCATAACCAGCGTTCCACTCGCTATTTTCTGGATCCAGTTCCACGGCCTTCTGGAAAACTTCTACGGCTCTGTCATAATATTTGCGAGAGAATTTAAGATAGGCCCATCCTTTCTCACCAAGCACCTCTGGAACAGATGAAGACTCGGTTGGAAATGTTTCATTAATCTTCTGAAGCTTCATCAGGTAACTTTCACACTCTGTGTAGTTCTTCATGTGGTAGTTTATCCAGGCTAAATTTCCATAGGTGACAATTAGAGTCTTGTCACAGTTCTCTCCAAGGTTTTCTTTAATGAGTGTCTCAGATTTCAACAGGTGGGTAAGGGCCCCTTCTTTGTGCTCAAGAAGGAATTTCACATATCCTAAAGAGCAGTGAGTTCGTGCGACTCCTAGCTCCCCCCCTAGACCCATCTTGACCTGTTCCTCAAGCCTATTGACGATATCTGTTAAGACTAGGTCAACTTTTTTAATGTTCCAAGTGAAGTGACACTCCAGCTGATCCAGTTTTGGTTGTAAACTCTCCTGGATTGAACTGACAAGAAAACAAATGAATTAGCAAACTCATTATGAAATGAACAACTCATTACCCTGCTGAAAGAGACCACTTCCACCAGGGAACACCATTGTCATGAAGTCAAGTCAGGTCACCTTTATTTATACAGCGCTTTATACAATACAGATTGTTTTAAAGCAGCTTTACAGTGAAAACAGGAAAATGAATTCATTTCGTCTGTACAGCAGCTCTAAAAGAAGTATTGTTCAGTGCACTGTGTGTTTTGACCAAGCGGCAACCTTCCGGTCTCTCTCTTGAATCCAACATGGAAGTGACTTAAACTGCAATTCATTGACTGGCTGCTAGAGACAGGCTCCAAAAGAGAGTCAATCCCATAGGCCCCCCCATGTTATTATGCCCAACTTTACAGCACAAAAAAATATGTTTACAGCCTGGTACAAAAAGTGCTTTTGGTCTATATAACTAATTCTGCCCTTCATGACAACTGTGAGGGGGGTGATTTGTTTTTTGTTTTTATAACTCATCCATTTAAATTATATTAAGCCTTAAAGTTCTGCATAATTAGGGGCGTGGCCACTCGAGTGACAGGTGTATTGCCGCTGCTGTCACTACTAGCCGTTTGTCTACTGTCAGTTAGCCCTCAGCTAATCTCGCCCCTTTGCCCATTTTTGGTTATCCAGGAATGACGCGCGGTGACGCACTGCCAAGATGGCGATGGCCGGCTCCCCCCAACTTTAGGCTTCCAAAATGCTCTTCAGAAAACTACGGGTGACGTCATGGACACTATGTCCATATTGTTTTACAGTATATGGTTTTGACACTTTTCTTCCATAACCATTAATAAAATTTTGTGTGATTTAGTAGACCTTAGAGTAGACCTTCTGTTGGCTCGGACCAGACAGGATAGGCGTCGTTACCCTTGTGCATATGGATGAGACTTGGCCGCACAACACCCTGTTGCCGGTTTGTGGTTTATGCCTCCGCGGACCACTGCTGGTAAATTCTCACCACTGCTGACCGGGAGCAACCCACAAGCCTATTTCAGAGATACTCTTGCCTGTGTCAACTTTGCTCAGTACTTAAACTGCCCATTTCTCCTACATCCATCACGTTGATTACAAGAACTGATTGTTTGCTTACCATCTAATCTAACCAGACCTTAAAGGCACACTGTGTAGAAATTGTGTTTTTGTCAAACAGCGACCCCTAGAGTCAGCTAAAATTTCTAAATTAAAGACCGCAATAAGAGAGAGCAGTAACAGCCCTGGTAAGATCATTTAATTTCTTTACTTTTAATGATGATAATTGTGTGTTTAGCGTCTGCGATTTGCGATAGCGATAGTTTGCACGTTGGCTTGATGAATAACGTTAGATGCTCAGCTTCTCATCTGCAGTGATGCGTGTTACAGTAGCGTCGTCATAACTGGCTATTACATATAGCCTATAACAAGCTCTCACAAGTTTTTTTTTGGGGGGGGGGGGGGTTTAGCATTTTTGGGAGGAGTACAATTTACATATGTGGTTTCAACAACCAGATGCATTTACACTTGTCCAGTTTCGTCTGGAATGCGGCCCAGACCTCCTCCTGAAGTGGTTTGAGCGATCGGGTTCAAATCCGTCTTGAATGTGTTTCGGAGGGCATTTACACCTGGTCTTTTCACGATCGGATAGCTATCCAATCTGAGAAAACGCATTAAGTGGCCAGGTGTAAACAGCCCCCATAACAAAAACATACGCATAAAAGCCGAAAACAAACGCTGGTTGGCCTCTCATGTTCAAATTTAAGGAAGTGGTGGGGGAAGTGACGTATGCCGTAAAGCAGTCGAATTTTGTAGTTCTTTTTGTGCTCGGATTACTACCCGAACCCCGAAGTTACGTAGTGCCAGTAAAAGCGATACAGACCCCGTCAGGCTATGGCAGACGTGTCATTCAACCTATTGTAAGTCGATGTACCATCACAAGGGTCTTGGAAATATATTATGAAGGTTGAAAAGCTACATAGTGTTCCTTTAATATGTGGCCTTGTTAGGAGATAATCAATGATATTCACTTTATCTCTGACGGGTCATAGACTCATAATGGCTCATCAGTATATCTCACCACTATACTAGTAAATGTGGATGCAAAGAGTGCGCCCCCTGCAGACCGTAGTAATATTTCTTCTAGCAGTGGCCTTAGTTTTGCAAGAAGTTTGCCATCAAGGGATATACCCAAGTGGCTCTCACTGTAGAGTCAAATGTCACCCAGCTCCACCTCTCTGGACGTCTTATGGGGTGGAGGGATAGAGTTGTGGGTAGGGGTAGGGTGTGGTTGGATACTGTATCTCCACCCATTAGGACCAAATTACATTCGCTCCTCCTTGCTGGACGTCTAGTGAGGGGGAGCTAGACATAAGCTCCACCCATTTGCTCTGCAGTGAGCAGCCTCTGATTTACCTGACCCAGCCCTGCTTATCTTCAGTAGAAACCAAGAGAAAGCTGTACCAGCTGCTGATTATGGGAAAGAGTCTGTCTGAATAGCCATTAAATTTCTTCTTTTTTTTCTTTTTTCTTTTTTACATGGAGCCTAGATGAAAAGTTTATGTGGTTATTTCAACATAAGATTCAGATGATACCATTCTTTTATTTAACCTGAAAAGAAATTATAATTTCATACCACATATTTGTTTTTTGTCCTGTAAATCGTATTTTTAAGTCAAATAAGGCTATGCATTTTTTTGTAACTATATTTCTCCCTCGGTCTCCTCGACCAGATTTCAAAACTTTCCAGGCTGTTATATAGCATTAACCTTTGTAATTTACTTTCATAATCAAGACAAATAATATATAGAAACAGTATTCACCTCATCTCTGACATCCTTTTTCTTGTAGCTTTCGGGAAATGATACGGGACAGCTCTGCTGCACAAGCTCAGTATGCTGCGTATAACTTTCGTTTCCTGAAAGAAGCGTCAGGCTCGATCAGTTTCCTGGTTGTGTCCGAGCAGTTTTGGAGGCAGAGCAGAGGGATGTCACGGGTGGCGCTGGACGCCCCTGACATCTGATTGGCCACCCCGGGTGTCACCTCAAAATTTAATTCGATATACTGGTGTGTGAAATTTAATTTAACCTCTTGTTGAAAAAAAAACATCTATTTTGACTTGCGACCGCTGCGTGCCGTGCTATTTAAAGATTGAAGTTTGTCAAGCGCAGAGCTGTTCAAAATGATGCAGCGCCAGCGAGTGCTCTCATAGTTTTCCATTAAGTTACATTGTATTTATCCCAAATCGTTGTTAATGTAGCTGCTCAATGACTTCCCCCTAGGCTGGAGGATTGTAGCTCCATAGCCTGTAGCTATCTTTTTTTTAATAATCGATAGTTTTGTCTTCCTGTGGATTAAATAGCCTTATAAAGTATAGGCTATCTATGTTTTATATAGAGGGATATAATAGCCTAGCGTACTATAGATCGCCCTTTCGCTCTATTTTTTTTTTTTTTTTTTTTTTTTTTGTGAACGTTCTGCTTGTATGGTGATCCGTTTAATTTCACTCAAAAAAAAGTGAGGGTACGCTGTAGATTAGTATTGCAGACGGATTCATCTGCGCGACACCCTTTTTAATGAATTTTGACAATGCATGGTTGTGGGAATGTGATATGGCTTAGTGCGATCAAATCGCTGTTGTAATCATAAACATATGGGTGACGCGCTGCATGTTTGAGAATGTTCAGTTTCAGTTTCTATTCACAGTTCTATTCTCTTTTGCATGGAATTATTATGTGTGCGTGGAATACCGGTGTTGTTCCGAAGTCTGTGACCCACCGAATTATGTGACCGTAGGCTCCATATTGACCTATAATCCCAATCCTTTAACCCTAAAGACCCCAATAGGCTACTTCAAGCGAAATCGAAGAACAAACTTGTGTTGCGTCATTTCGAACAAAATCAGGGCAAAGCAAGTTTTGTGTTCATTCGGGAGTTCGAAACAGCTTGCCAATGCTCGTTATTTCAAATTATTTCAAACTTCTTTTTACCCCAAAGCAAAGAACGAAAAAGAACTTGGCCGTGAGTATATCTGGGCCTTAACCTTTCGTCACTACAGCGCTTAAGGTCACAGAATTCGGTTGGGTCACAGAATTAGGTATAACACCTGTTAACATAAACTGAATCAAAAGGATATGTCAGCTATTTAGCAACTCAAGTGAGCAATAGAAATGAGCCCATATGTCGATTTAGGTCTTCTTTTTTTCTTTTTCTTTGAGACTTCTTGAGTGGTGGGCATGCCAGTTAAATAATCATGGTGGAAGCAAACTACTGCTAATCATAATTCAGTTTTTGAATGCTAACAAATAATTTTAAAATCATTTTTGTGTACATTTGAGGAAGCAGAGCTATACAACTTGCCTACTTGCCAGTGATAAAACATGTAAATATTGTTAGAAAGGACAATGTTAAATGCAATAGACTTATGGCATTGTTTTTTTTCATTAAGGACCTGAAGAAATTGTGCCATAATTAAAAAGCAACACTTCAGTTTACAATGTAGAATTTGTGCCAGAATGAAATATGATCCACTCAATCTACAGCTCAAAATGTAATCAAATACAGCACTGTGTTAGGCTCAGTAAATATTAAATATTTAGGATGTGTTTGAATATCCGTGGGCGAGGCTGTCATTTGGATTGTATTGATCGTGGTCTCTGGATGGTAGTTTTAAAGGTAGCTTTTTGCAAGCAAATGTTGTTTTTTACCAGCTCCTGATTTATGTTTTATTTTATGGAGGGCACGTAATAGCATTAAATTAATGTTTTTTTTACTTGTTTGCTCCAAGGTGTTCTGATGTATGGAAGAAAATGCATGTCACATTGAAATGCAATCATTACATTAGACTATCTTAGGGATTTGAAAGGAAACTATTTAACTTTGTAACTGCATAGGTTTTGATCTGTATGGACAAGAAATAAAAAAACAGACAAACAAACAAGCATTGTATACATTATGAATTTTATTTTATTTCAACTTTCAAACTCTTAGTTTAAAGTGCCTTTTGAATAAAGTATGACAGTTTATAAGTAGCCTATGACATAATGTTTAATATTTTACAACTATGTTGGGCCTTTGTTAGTCAAATCTTAAAACATACAATATATTGTATATATATATATATTCTGACAATATTTTTCTTAATCTCCTTTATACAGTCATAAATATTCATAAAGTGCCATTTCTACCAGAAAGACTCAGGAGAATAAATACTGTGACAATTATACTTTTATTAACAGCCCAGCAAGCAATAAAGTTCTTTGGCGTAGGCCCCGTCCGTAGCTTGCAATCTGAGGGTCCGGACTCTGCATATCCTGCCTGAAGACAAAGGCAGGGGCGCAGCCGACCCCCTGTGAGGTATGGGAAGGGACCATCCTGGTGGTGGTGGGGAGGATGGAGGGAAGGATCCGTCTTGGAGGTGGTGGGGAGGATGGAGGTGAATGGAAGCGTCAGCATTTGCAAACTCAAACGTGTGTAAGTAGGCTACCAATCTTTTATACCACGAGTATTAGAATGTGATTGGATAGATGAGAAGGTAAAGTGACATAACAATTGAGTCTTCCCGGCAGAACTTATGCTAAAGCTTTCATTTCATGAAGCACACACAAATGCATATTGCATAATTGTGTAATCATATAATTTGTGATGACTTTACTGTAAGGACAGCCTGAGTGCACAAAGGTTACTGAGGAACTCATCTTTGTCTTCATAACTCAGAGCTTTCTCATAGCACTCAATGGCTTGACGTGTCTCTCCTTTTTCCTTATGAAGGAACCCTAGTATCCCATAAGCCTCCCCTTCCTGCGATTTTCTCCGAATCCGTTTCTCAGCGATACACTTCAAATTTTTGCCGCCTCTCTTCCCTTCGATTGAATTGGGGCTCATCTTCAGACATTTCATGTAGTGTTTGATAGCTAATGGCTCACATTTGTGGCAATGTAGCTGGAATTCAGCATAATAAAAATGAACCACATGCAAATTATCGTTTTTCTCTTCAGCTGTTTTGAAAGTGACCTGAAACAGCTCCTCAGCCCGAGGCATGTCATGATTCTCTCCGTACAGCAGCGCTAGGTCGCTCATTGCAGAAACGAAGGAGGTCGTCAGGCTTGTAGCCTTTTCTAAATGGTAGATGCATTGATCACGAATCTGTTGAATTCTTGAACCCTTGGCATGGTGACTTTGTTCCTGCAGAAGTTGGATTTTCTTCTGCTTATAGCAGAGAGCCAACTGATGATGTATGAAACTTGAATTGGGTGAGTGTTCAAGTGCTCGCTTCAACAGAGTGATCGACCTGTCCGTAGACCCTTGATTCCTGAAGAATTTCCCAACATATCGGTTTACATGTGGGTGATCTGGAGATCTTTCTAAAGCCTTTTCTACCCACCTTTCAGCTTCTTTGTTCTTCTTGTAAACAATCAGTCGCAAGCTTAAGAGGACCTTGAGAACGTCGTCATCTGGATTCTTGTCAATGGCCCGTCTCAGTTGCTTGATTGTTGGCGAATCCTCCGAAGTGCACTCCATACTCTCAAATTCGGTGCGATACAGAGCAATGGCATAACCAGCGTTCCACTCGCCTTCATCTGGTTCCAATTCTAAAGCCTTCCTGAAACATTCTTTGGCTCTGTTGTAATATTTCTGTGAGAACTTAAGAAAAGTCCATCCCTTCTCACCAAGCACCTCTGGAACAGATGAAGCCTCTTTTGGAAATGTTTCGTTTATCTTCTGAAGCTTCATCAGGTAACTTTCACACTCTGTGTAGTTCTTCATGTGGTAGTTTAACCAGGCAAGGTTTCCATAAGTTACAATCAGAGTCTTGTGAAATTCATCCCTTTGGCATTCTATGTGGAGCTCCACGGATGTCATGAGGTTGTTATGTGCCTCCTCGTGAAACCCCATTAGGAATTGGACATATGCCAAAGCACTGTAAGTTCGGGCAAGTCTTTCTTTCTTTCCAAAGTCCATTTTAATCTGTTCCTGCAGTCTATTGAGAACATCCTTTAGATCTATATCATCTTTTATCAGAGCCCAGGTGAAGTGACATTCCAGCTGGTGAAGTTTTGTTCTCAAAGTTCTCTCAGGTTCCATACTGAAAAAACGAAAAGTAAATTCCCATATGGAAAGATATTCAAAATATGCAAAAACTTTCCAAAAATAGATATAGATAGAGATCTAATATCGATTTTAAAGTATATTATTTGTAGTTACTTGTATTTTCTCATGTATTTTGGCTATTTTTATTCATATATTTTTTATTTAAATATATTTCTTTTCACCAAAAATTGGAAATTTTCTTGTCCCTTAAAGTACATTTTACACTTTGGCATTTTAGGGCTTAAGCAAACTATATTTTCAATTTGCAAAAGTATATGCTGTTTACAGATATGTATCATAAATTTGAAATAAATAAATGGGTTACTTATTATGGCATCAATATAAAATCAAAAGTCAAAGTCATCTTTATTTAGATAGCGCTTTTTACAATATTGTTGCATCTTTACAGTGATAACAGGAAAACAATGCAACAATACGTAGCCTAAATAAATAACTTTTCTTAAAAATTGTGTAGGCCAACTGCAAAACCTTTGTAATTGTAGACATATTTACCTCAACATCGACGTCTGTGCGATAAATGTTTCAGAAGTCTGATGAGGATAGTGCGTGCAGGCTTTATTGTCTTCTCCAAGAAATGGGAGGGTCAAACTCAGAATAGAAACTGAAACCTTGGCTGAATACATTTGGAAAGAGAGAGCTAAAGGCTGCCTCAGGCGATGTGTGATATTTGCTAGTTAAATAAAGGATGGTCTAAACCATTCTCTCAGTCCTCTGGTATCTGGTGTCATGCTTTTTCTACATATCTAATTCTCTCATTTACTGTCATGTTCAGCTATAGATATGAGGCTTAACAGATATCAGAAAGTAACAGATTTAAAGGCAAAATATTTTTGGATTAAAATATAAAAAAAAACACTAAAACAATATATTTTGTTGACTTTTGTACTTGCATTATCCCAAATATTTCCTACAATGTTTAAATCCAGAGAAATCAGCTATTTTAACCGTAACCGTAAGTGTAACGGCCCGTGTCATTGCATCGCCTGTCAATGATGTCATATCCATGCTATACCCTTGATTTTTCGTAGAAACCAAGGAAACAACAAAGACGCTTTATATGTTATGCATTTTATTAGACAGGTTAGCATCTATGGATACTTTCATAGACAGAAAACAATTCATTGTTATATAGTTCAATGCAGAAGTCATATTGTTTAAATCGCTTGATTTACCGCAAGTAACATGTTTGTACCATGCTTTAGAGACAACACTATTTTGTCAAGTGGCTAACATAGCATAATCAGAAAGAGCTTTATTTGTAGTTTTCTCCACCATACAATATATTTTTACAATGAATTGCATTCCATTTAGCAACACAAGCCATGCAGCTTTTTTTAATATGATATTCTAATATCGATCTAGCTTACTGCAATGTGCAACAAGTGTCTCATACCAGCCACAAAGCTAGTGCACATGAGTCACGTTATAACAACTTTCACCACACTCAAACATATTTTAGATTGTTTTGACCAACTAAAACAGCACTGAATCACTCTTGTTCACCCAGTACACCTCAGATTTTAAGTACAATTTGGAATTGTGTCACATGCAGAAGTATCTCCCTACTTATCCCTAAAACACAACGTAATTGAAGTGCAAAATTAAAAAATACTGGTAAAACACCTATAATTTTTTTTTTTTTTTTAAATACGGAAAATTCTGTTAAATTAATACAGTACATTGTGCCCAATTTTTATGGATTTTTTAGAGTGCACTTTACTGTAACAAAGTTCTAATTCTTGATAATAAAATATTATTTAATCATAACTTTGATCATAAAATATGCACAAAAAACAAAGCAAAAGGGGCGGCAGAGGCTGACTTATATATGTGTAATAAAAACAGCAACGAGTCTCTGGCTCTCAGCCCTGCTCTGCTTCCACAGTAACACTAGGCCTGACTATTCATGCTAGTAATGCTAGGCCTGAATATTAAAGTGACTTTATTCTGATTATAAACTAAGAATTACATTATTGATGCTGTTAAAGCTCCCTCAGGACATTGATGATAACGACACACCAACAAGACATTTCACCAGAAGTTTTCCAGCTAGCTTATATAATTGCGGAAGTTCTTAAGAACGTTCTGTGCATTTTGTCAATTGTAATTTACTTTGTGTTTTAGTTTCCTGATCCCAATGTTCCAGATATGTATTTTTAGATTGTTTGATAATTTCGTTTATTTTGATGTTTGAGTGAGAAGCAGTGCCGGTCTGAGATTGGTTAGTGTCAGTAGAGTAAGTCGGGTTAGTAAGACTAAGTAATGTTTGATTCTTTTTTAAATTTTATTTCTGCTATTTTGTACTGTTCTAGCTTATGACATTGTGTCCTGCAAATATTGTTAGCTCTTATGAATAGTGTGCAATGTTCTTTATTTGTTGCTTTGGATAAAAGCATCTGATAAATAAATGTAAATGAATAAGTAAATATTAGTAGCCTTATATTTTTTTGATAAATATATTATGGACAAGCAAGAAATTAGTTAAGATTTCAGTGCCTTAGCACAAGTTTTTTGACAGCTCCTCATTATGAGTAGTGTTGCTGCTGGGCAAAGTCTCCTTTGCTTGCGTCTCCTGCTTGTCTTCAGAAGATATGAAGGCCAAAATCTCAGATGCTTCTCTGACTTTCTTCTTGGCCTTGAGATTCCTCTCTGCTATCAGTCTGAGCTTCTTGCCAGCTTGTTTCCTTTCATAGGTGTTGGCTGGAATCATATATGCTGCTTTGAACTGACCGACTGCTTTGTCTTCATTCTTTTTCTTGTAAAGCAAGAACGAACCATAGCATGTGTGGCAGTGCTGCTTATCAGACTCACTGAGAGCTTTGTCATCTATCAGGCTGCTAAAGATCTTCTCTGCCTTTCCAAGTTGCCGGTTCTCACCATATGCCGTTGCTAAATTCACTTTGCCATAAATATTGCTAGGCTTCAGCTCTACAGCCTTTGAGAAGTGATGAATACATTCAGCCACCTTAGAGGCTTTTTGAGCCTCAGGAATGTGCCTCCCGGCCCTCCTCTCCTCAGACATCTGAATAAGCTGTTGTTTATGGCAAAGGCCAATTTGATGGTGCAGAAAGGAGGAGTTTGGAGCTAGCTCTACTGCCATCTTGAGGACAGACAGTGACTCTTCAATGGATCCCTCGGCCCTGAAGTATTTGGCAACGTATCTGGTTACTTGTGGAACACCAGGAGACATCCGGAGGGCCGCTTTTATAAGGTTCTGGGCTTCCTGTCTTCTTGACCTCTGGAGTTTCAGAGCCAAAAGTACCATGATCTCAGTGTTTGTGGGATCCAGGCTGAGAGCTTTTCTAAGCTGTTGGGTGACTGTCCCAGTGTCTTCTGCTTTGTTTATGCCGTCTATCCTGTAAAGCACTATTGCGTAGCCCACATTAAACAAAATGTTGTCTGGTTCTGCCTCAAGAGCCTTAGAGAAACTCTCTTTTGCTTGCTCATAGAATGTTCCTCCAAGTCTCAGAAAGCTCCAGGCTTTCTCACCATGTACTACAGGCAAGCTGCAGGAGTAATCTGATGAACCCGTTATGTCCTTGCAGATACTTTTCACTTTGTTCAAGTAATCGTCTGCATCATTTAGCCTCTGTAAGTGATAGTGCACCCATGCAAAGCTGGAGAATGTCACCAGGAACGCAGTTTCCTTTTGCTTGTCTTCCTTTAATGCCAATTCAGCCTTCTGAAGGTAGTCCAGCGCAGTCTCGGTTTTACCCTCCAAGTGGCTAATAAAAGCCAGAAGGTTGAAATACGTGGCATGGTACTTTTGTGGAAAAAATTTGACCCTGTCATGGAGTTTGTCTGGTAAGCTGTTCAAATCCCTTATGTCTGATTTTTCTACACCCCACGTAAAAAGACACTCCAGCTGCCTGAGCTTTGCTTCCATGTTTTCGTGGCTGGAGACATGAGAAAAAGAAATAAACAATCTCTTCATAACTGAATTTGTTAGGATTAACAATAGCATATGTGCTCATATTATTTTGCAAAACTAATTTAGATATGCTAAAGATATAATGGTAACACTTTACAATAAGGTTCATTAGTTAACATTAGTTAACTACCTTAGTTAACATGAACTAAGAACAATACTTCTTTAGCATTTATTAATCATAGTAAATATTAACTTTAACATTTACTAATATGTTATTAAAATCAAAGGGTGTATTTGTTAACATTAGTTAATGCACTGTGAACTAACATGAAGAAACAATGAACAGCTGTTTTTTTTATTATTATTAATTAAATTAACAAAGATTAATACTGTAACAAATTACAAAAACATTAACTAATGTTAACTAATGAACATTAGGCTATTGCAAAGTGTTACCGATATAATAACTAGGATATATAGGCCTATAATAATCGAAAAACATAGAAATTAGGCTATATGTTGACATTCTGCTATTCGGTCTTTCGTAGACGTGTTTTAGACAGCATTATTTTATTAGCACATGCAAATGCAACAGGATACATTTTAACTACACGTTTAGTTTATAAATGTTTCAATAGGTGCTTCTCCTCCTACCTCATTTCACGAGGATGTGTTCTTTTCTGTTGAAACTGCTAGCCTTCTGAAAGATTCGATGTCACGAAAACGAAAGCAAAAAAAGAGAGAGATAAGTTTCGCTTTCGTGATACGCTGTAAAAGAAGATGTGTTGTTCTAAATCACTTTTGATTTTTTTATACGTCATTAACCCATAATTACGGTAGCCTATATTGTTTATTTATTTTTCGGTCATCTTGTTGAATTAATGAATGATAGGCCTACTATGAAACATAAAAATGTATGATATCCAAGTGATTTCTATAAATCTAAAATAGAAATCACTTGCATATCATACATTTTTATTTTTCATAGTAGCCTATACACTGCAATTTTTTCCCTGTATTATGCAATGCAATAGCCTATGTGTAATTATTTTATCATAAGTATAAACTCAACTTAATAAATTACATTCTCGCATTTAGTGGCCTATATTTTTAATGTGCTGTGTAGTTTTAGCTAACTAGCCTATAGTAGGCTATTTGTCTGTCTGTCTGTCTGTCTGTCTGTCTGTCTGTCTGTGTCTTTCCATTACACATTTTTCACAAGCACACTGTCGTGTGTGACAACTCCAAATGACGTAGCAAAAATCTTGACTCGTTTCAGCATCTGCAGTAGCCTGTTATAAACAGCAGGTGGCGGTGTTACATGGTAAAACTGAAATAACTGTCCCACTGTTCAATTGCTACTCCTCTAGGTAGGCTACTCTATAAACGTTAAGGTGACGCACGGAAATTTTAAATTCATATTTTCGTAGGATAAATGAATATTTTGCCAGGTTTACAGTACAAAAGTGTGGAATATGAATATGAAGTGGGACTGGGCGATATTTACTCCTTGCGCTGCTTTCTAAACAGAATAACTGGTTGTGCCATTGACTAATCGTAAGTTCGTTTACAGGTTCTGAATTTTAACTTACTCGTTTTGTTTGTTTCGCTATTATGTCTGCACTGTGATTTAAATACACTGTCTTTCCATCCTCGTTTTCAATTATACAATTGTTGTAGTAAACCATTTTTTTGTATAAAAAAAAGTAGTTTTCAGTCTCTACAGCATTTCAGGATTTTATATTTATAAATTATGGTTTATCATTACCTATCTGATTAATATATGAGCTACGCAGATAGCCTCTCTTAGATCTTCACACACACACACTGCCACAAAATTTCCTGGAAATTCCAACAGGAAGAACCATTTAGGGCAGAGAGCGTAAAGGGGCGGGTCTTTTATACTACATATAAGCTCCACAGAAGCCATGTGCTGCCATTCAGACATAGAACTGCCAAAGAAATGAACATGTTTGAATTACAGCACATCTGGGGCTGCATTATGCAGTACGAGGCCATGCTAAGGTCTCCATATTTCCCTGTGCTCTTCTCTTTTACAGTCTACATGAGCTTCTGCCTGCCTTTTGTCATTCTGGATGCCCTGTCTCCTAGGGTAGCACTGATAAGGAGATACAAGATTCAACAGAAAACCAACGTGTCTTGGACTATGATTTGGAGCTGCCTCGCGCTCTCCCTCTACAACCATGCAGTGTACATCTTCCCGCTGAGCGTCCTGAACTGGTACTGGAGACCCGTCAGCTACCCAGCGATGGCACCTGGGGTCCTGCGAGTCATCTGGGACCTCGCTGCCTGCCTGCTTCTCTTTGACTTCCAGTACTTTGTATGGCATCTTCTGCATCACAAAGTACCCTGGCTCTACCGCACTTTCCACAAGGTGCATCACAAATACACGTCCACCTTCGCCCTGGCCACTGAGTACTCAGGAGCTTGGGAGACTCTGTCTTTGGGTTTCTTCGCTGCAGTGAATCCCATGTTACTGGGGGTTCATCCTATGACAGAGATGCTTTTCCATATGCTGAACATGTGGTTGTCAGTTGAGGACCACTGTGGCTATGACCTGCCATGGGCGACACACAGACTGGTGCCTTTTGGACTGTATGGAGGAGCTCCACACCATGATGTCCACCATCAGAAGTTCAAGTCCAACTACGCTCCATACTTCACTCACTGGGACAAGCTCTTTGGGACACTGCACTCTGAATGAACTGAATAACTGGAACAAGCTACATGAACTGATTTCATTTGTCTTTTTTGTAAAAAGTGCATTATCATTCTATGAATGAATACCTTTGACTCTAAAACTGTTATAAAAGTTGCATTATTATAAGTTTATGTGTTAAATTAATGAAAGTGTCTATTTATTGAACATCTGTATTTAAGTCTGACTGTAAGAAAAATGATAAGAGATATGAAAATGCTATGTGTATGGACTATATGAAGCACATTTGTTAACCTCAACCTGCTTTTTATTTATTTTTATTATTATTTTTAAAGCCTGTTTTGATACTAAATGTTTTGGAACATGAAATATGTGTGGATCATGAAGAACAGATTTTACGAAACTAACGGAAATAAAACTATGAAGTAAATACTATAAATACAGTGTTTGTGTTTACTTTCATTTTGCACAGTAAGAATACTTTAATAAAAATGTTTATAGCGCAGTTCTATGAGTAAAGTCTGAATAAAGTGAAAATAAAGATAATAAAGGGAAGAGACGTTAGAGAATAAATAGAGAATAATAGAGAATAAAAAGAAGTTGGCCAAAATAACTCAACATTAAAAACACTTAGTATTAATAACTTCAGTTAAGACACCATAGTCCTAGAAATTGTGGCACTGGAACTGTTTATATCACCAGACATAAAAAAATATATATATATTTTATCAGATTCCATACATTTTAATTTTGCTACAAAGAAATTCCCAGTGACGCAAAGAAGATGCATACCTTAAAAGACTAAAATGGTACTTTCTGAAATGATAAACATCAGTGACTGAGTCGTAATTTTCCTCACATTAACTCCAGATCCCGCTCATATCCCTAGACGGTGAACGTACATCCTGAAAAAGACAATGGAGAATTTCCCAAGTCAAGTGAGAATTCCCATAACTTCCATGGTTCCCGTCATACACTTGACTTCCTAGCATTTTTTTTTTGCCTTTGATTATTAGGTAGATGGAGTTAATATTTAGTATTTGATCGGATAATAAATGGATGGCCCCAAACAGTATTTGGATACCTTTACACACATAGATTTTTAACTAAGGTTAAAGTGTCCAATTACTTTATCTGGGCCATTGAATATAGAGTATTATTTTTTACTTGCTTCTAATCCATCTGTTTTCCATGTAAACAGTGCCACTTTAATGTTCTCACACCTTTTTTTTGGCATGTATAAGCATTAAGCAGTCACATTTTTTTATCAGCAGAATTTCCAATCAGCCTTGTGGAACCTGTTCATCTTCATACATGCTTTTCTGCCCTGTTCTTCTAGCGGCCTGTGAAATACCCTTTAACTAACTGGCTACCTTGTACACTCCTTAGAAAGCGTTTCATGTGGGAAGAAGACTTTGAATGCTTTAAAGTTTATGACTCACCAAGAATTTCAGAGGAAATAGCAGGTTTATACAGCATGTACACCTGTCAAGATTATCATCACTGTAAACTCTTGATTTCAGTTACCTGAAACAGATCTCAATGCATGTGATCATGTTTATTTATCATACAAAAATAGAAATACAAGCATTATTAGATTGAATTTTGGTGGACCTGTATATGTCATTCAGTGATTTAATGTTAATATGCTTACATATTTGAACTGTTAAAATCTGTTTTAGCTGTAAAATGTTCTATTAATAACATAATGGACGGACTAAAGTTCATCAGATTAGCTTTTCCAGCATTGGTGGCCAATAATAACAGACAGAGCATGGGGTTACAAACACAAAGATAAAGCACAATTACTGAAACACACATAAAAGGAAATTAATACCAACATTTATTGAATAACATAATAAAACAGAAAACACCCTGATACACATGAATGATAAAAAATAAGAAAGAAAGGCTTTTTTTTAATTATTCTTCTAACTAAATGTGATGTGTGCGCAGAATTTCTCAGAATGCCCCTTTCCCCA
Source organism: Scardinius erythrophthalmus (assembly GCF_964197995.2). Classification (NCBI taxonomy): domain Eukaryota; kingdom Metazoa; phylum Chordata; class Actinopteri; order Cypriniformes; family Leuciscidae; genus Scardinius; species Scardinius erythrophthalmus. The sequence continues at coordinate 19,248,911 of NC_138238.1, read as the reverse complement.
TGAATGAGGGGGTTTCATATTTTTTACTTCAACAATATCAACAATATTTTATTGTAAATGTATGATACAGACACATAATTAAGTGCTAACAAACATTTTGAAAAGGTATACATTCTTTTTCATTTAAAAGCTCTTAAAGTGTAGTTTACTGCTAATTGTTTTCAATACACAACAACATTAACAAATTAAAACGTACAATAGAATACATGGTTTGAAATAGTATTTTATAGGTGTAGTGTAAAAAATTATGAATAGGCCTACTCAATAAAAAAATTAAAAAGTCTACAATATAAAAGAAAAGAGATAACTGGCCCTATGTCTTGTCTGATATCTGTATCTGTATAGACCCAGGTGTGTGGTTTTCAGACGTATGGGGTACTCTGACGTAAGGTCGCACATCCTTTTTAGAAGACAAAACCCCGAGCTTTCTGAAAAAAAAAAAAGATAAAATCAGTTCTGATTACTTATCAGAGAAAGTGAAACTGTAAAATTAATATGCCAAATGCGTGTGAAAAGTTTGATGCTTCTAGCACCAACAGTCACTGAGTCTGCTACATGACACATTTCAAAATTCAGGCAGAAACGGACAGCTATTCTTATTCAAAGTGTCCAAGAGATGATAAAAGTGAAAGAGGAAAGACAACAAGAAGAAACCGCAAAAAAATGAGAGTATGCTAAAAATTCAGTTTCCTCTGAGCACAAAACACCATCCTTATTAATCATGAAACTTGCATAATACTTAGAGAACAAAAGGTTGGACTTTGATCTTGCCTTAGGGGATGCTGAATCAAAACGACACATTGTGCAACTTCCTGTGCAAGTACAGACAGACAGAGTTCTGTAAAAGTAGATCTGGCTTCTACTCGATTTTCTTTTTTTTTTTTCTTTGGTTCCAAGCTGTGGACACAAAGAAATGCATTCTAAAAAATGTTTTGATTTTGACATTTAGACATAGCCAAACACATACTTAGGTTACAATTGCGTTGTGTTTCCTATACATGTACTGTATAAGGGATGTTAATGTTGACCAAGATTCGTCAGGCAATAGGTTCAACCCAAGCTAATGTTAAAGCATAGATAAGAAGCAAAAATTCAGCTAAATGTCTCGTGTCCCTGCCAAAAATTTAAATATTTTATTTTAATTAATGACAGTGCATGCATCCTGACAAAGTTTGTAAATACATGAATATGATATTCGTATGTTCCATCTAAGAGGTCTTTGGCTTGATAAAGGTTAGTGTCCCCTTATCTAATGTGTACAGTGATGCTGAAAGAGCAAACATCTCTCACATTTTCCACTGTAAGATAGGGATCGTTGATGGGTAATGGGTAAAGATTCCCCTGAATCTGGTTATGTGACTTGCAGAAAATGTCAGAACAGAATTCTTGAGTATTGGGGTTTTGTTGTGGGCAGGAAACATAACTTAAAGACCACAGGGGAAAACACTGGTTCTCAGCCAAACTCCTACTAAACTGTGGTTTGATCTGATGAAAAACCAAAAGTTTTCTACATTAAATACTTGAGGAAAATGAAGACGGACATAAAACAGCGGTTTTCAGATTGTGCAGTGAGGGTAATTTTTTAATAGAAATAAGGTTTAAGGTTTTTGCTCAGACAATAATCAATCGTCTGTGTAATGTCCTTGCATAAGGGGGTTTCCAGAATCAGGAGCAACTTGCCTCAGGCATTTTTGGGCTATAAAGTAGACAGCCGTGTTTTATTCAGCTCATTTCCTGTGAATGTGCAAAATATCTGATTTATCAGCCAAAAACCAATACCAGTTAACCAGCAACATACCGGGCTGTTTCGTACAGCTAAAATAACTAGAAGTGGCTGAAACCAGAAGTCTTGCACATTCAGGTTAAAAATGGCTGCATTCGCTCTTGTGTTAAAAATTTCAGCCAGGGAATGTTCAAGTTCTGTGAGGAGACAATTATCACCACATGTCTGACTGTCATCCAGGTCCTTATTGTGAAATGTGGAACTTGTGACGTGAGCAAGGTGAATCATCATGCTTCTGTACAAAAAAAAAAATGTAATCCGCCAAAAGTCTGCATTGTAATTGAAAGTGCTCCAGCACACTTTTTTATTATTTTTTTTTTACAAATTTCCACGCCCGAGGACATTTCACTTGCTCTAATTTGGCAGCATATCAGCAACAGCAAATCAAGTTTCTACAGGCAGTTTATTCATGTAAAAAAATGTAATTTTGTGGACTGATTGACGGAGGTATCAACTGTAAAATGTTTAAACATGTTTAATTGTCAAATTATTCCAATTCTGTGTAATGAAAAAACACTTTCACTGAAAACTTTGTTGAGAAACATTTGACCCTTTTAAAATTTATGAGTATTGTAAAAGGATGCTTTGAGCCATATCAAAACAGACAGCATTCCTAGGACAAGCAAATGCAGATGCAATGGATAAAGTAGTGTTTAAATTGCACAACAGATGAACCCGGAGAATGGCAGTCTGATCCTAAGATATTCACACAAATATCAGAGCCCACTTTGTGCATTTTTCATGCTTAGTGAGCACTGTCACAACACAATTCTTTAGTGAAGTCTAGGCCTACTAAAAAGATGTAGGCCATGCCAAATCTTTAATGAACTCCATACACCAGCTGTTCATTGTGAAGGATTAGAGTTTCCCAGGATGCCATCATCATCATAAATGCGTCATAGCTGTCAATTCTATATACAATATGAACCAACACATTTTAAGGAATGTTTATTTCTATATCTCGCAATCATTATTGTATTGCATTATAGTGCATTGCATTATACTGGCTGTTTTGCTCCCAACAATGAAAAATACAGAGCACTGATCATACAACTAAGAAATTAAATTTAATCTAAATAAGTCATAGTTTGTTACACTGTTATAAAAATGTCATTACTGATGTATTACATCAGAATTTCATCTTACTTTTTGACCGTATAAAAAAAAAAATCATGTTTTTGCTCAGTTTGGGCCTCTAAATAAAACTGAGGTACTCCATAGTCTCACTACAGTCATGTGAAAAAGAAAGTACGCCCTTTTTGAATTCTATGGTTTTACGTATCAGGACATTATAAAAAATTAAATTTAGGTAAATACAACCCAGATGAACAACAACACATACCATATTACACCGTGTCATTATTTATTTAACAAAAACTGGGCCAAAATGGAGATGCCATGTGAGAAAAACTAAGTGCACCCTTACTGCTTCCACAGGAATTAACAGGGTAAGTAACAGTCAAGCGCTGCTAATCAAATGCTCTTGATTAATTGATCATCTTCAAGTGTGATCACCTCTATAAAAGCAGAGGTTTTGGCAGTTTGCAGGTCTGGAGCCTTCAGGTGTGTGTTAACACAATGTGAGGAAGGACATCAGCAATGGAAAAAGTGGAAAAGTGGAAAACATTCAAGACAGTTGCCAATCTTCCCAGGAATGGACGTCCCAGCAAATTCACCCCTAGGTCAGACCGTGTACTGCTAAGAGAAACTGCAAAGAAACCCAAGAACTACACCTCAAACTCTACAGGCCTCAGCTGACATGTTAAATGTTAAAGTTCATGACAGTACAATTAGAAAAAGACAGGACAAGTGTGGCTTGTTTGGAAGGGATGCCAGGAGAAAGCCTCTTCTCTCTAAAAAGAACTTGGCAGCACAGCTTAGGTTTGCAAAGTTGCATCAGATGTGTTTTGCTTTTTTGTTTTTTAATTAATTTATGAAGCCACTGTAAACTTTATCGGTAGGCCACATATGTTATATTACAATACTACTATATTTTGTGCAGGCAATTAGCTTGTTTTGTTGTAAATAAAAAGAGAGACTGAGACTGTCACTGCTAAATACCTATGAGTAGGCCTGTTGTGGTATTGCGCCATGTTTCTCACTGACAAGCCCCCATCCATAAACTCAGGCTCAGGCTCAAAGAAAATTCCGAGATTCCAACTAGTTATTTATGACTTTGGCATTCGTGTGCGTTCAACTCGTACAGTAAATACGATCTTTCCGATATGACTTGAACACACTATAATTTCACATCAATTTTGATTGGATGTTTGGAATGAGAAAAGGTGTGTCCGGCAAGCCGAGTCTCTCCTAAGGATTTGGAGAGAGAGTCGTATACCGCTTTCGCTGTAATTGCTGTCTTTATCTTAGATTATTAATGGATTATTTGTAATGTTTTTAGGCATTTACATTTTACACGCAGTAACTAAAAACACTTTTCATGAAATTGCTTAATACTGTGCCAGTCTAAAAAGAAGATAAGGCTATTGTCACGGAGTCACCAGATCAGCACGCTCCACCCACTCGTTCACTTTCCCTGGAATTATGATTCACTGCACCTGCACATCATCAACAGCACACACTATAGAGAGGCACTTCTCCTTCACTTCCTTGTCTGGTCCTGTTCTTACGTACACTTACAGATATATACCTACCGATACCTACCCGTGTATACTTGCCTCAAGGATTCCTTTACCGAACTCCATCTTCTATGATCCGTCATCTGCCTGCCGCCTGCCACATCCTCTTCGACAATCTACAATCAAGTAACCAAGATTAACACTCAGCTAAGTTCTTCAATCAACTCTGATTCTCTACTACATACTCACCAGTCTCAATTGCTGTCCCACTCTGTGCCTCTGCTCAATAAAGACCTTGTTAATATACTTATTTACCTGTCTGTTTCCTTCTGTTCCGTGACAGCTACAGTATATTTAGATCAGTAAAGTGATGTCAGTATTTTTTTAGATAATTTTTTATTTTTATTTTTTAAATGCACAATATAACATGAAAGTCTTCATGAAAACAAAATAACCATTTTTAATGGAATATCAGTGTTTATTATAAATTATCCATGCACTTTTTTTTTTGTTATTTTTTTTTTTATCATGTGCCCTCATAATGTTTAATCAAAATAATTCCCAATGACATCTCTAAAAAAAAAAGCATATAGCTTTTTTAGGTTTGGAACTGCACACACAGACCAGCCACTGGTCATGTGACTGGTCATGAGATCCAAACAGCACTTGATCACTGGATTTACAGAAATTTTTATTTCACAAACGCTATCATTATTTGAATCTTTAACCTAATACATTTACTTGAAGTACCCCCTGAAATTCTAAGTTAATAAGTTAGGTCAATAATAAGTTAATAACAATAATAAAAATGAAGTTCATGGTTCTCTGATGTCAATTAATGGTCACATGACATGTGCAGGTAAACAAATTAAAATATTTTATTTTAATATTTTTATTTTTTTAATGCTTTAACTGATAGCTTTTTTATTATTATTCAACTTATGAACCCCTGCTCCATCACGAACTCCAGTTTGGGATGCCCTGAAGTAATGTAATAATGAACTTCATGTTGTTAACGAATGGAATTGTCTTTCTCTTGGTATTTTTATATCAATATGGTACAAGATTATCCTACTCGGATCAATGTGATAAACTAGGTAAAAAAAAAAAAAAATTAGGTGATAAATTAGGTCAAAAAGTAATCTAAAAGTAATCAAAATGTAGCCTATTGGATTACGTTTACTAACTACAATTTTTGTCATGTAATTTGGAATTAGTAACCGACTACAATTTGTTAGTAGGCTAATCTACCCAGCACTGGCTATTAATAGGACCTACCTACAATAGTGGAAAATAAAAATAGCAAACAGTTATACAGGTGAAACACTGAAACACTGAGGCTGCAGATCAGTGTAGCGCATGGGCAGACAAAGGCATGCACTAATGGCAGGTTAAGTGGGACATGCTTTGGACCGTGTCCACTAGCGGATTTTCAAATCACTGAAAAATAAGGACTGTTTGATCATGCCACAGAAGCAGAGTTTGCGCTTAGTCAACCTGGAAGCCTACTTATAGTTTGTCTCTGCGTTTCATTAAACTGGAATAAGGGAACATTTTTAAACCTCAAATAAATGACTTTACCTTTTAATATAAGTGTGGATCTAATGCACTCCTGAGGTAAATGCCTTCTGCAGTCAGTAAAATGCCAGCAAAAATAAACACTTTTCTTTAGGAAGGAAATGGCAAGTTGAGAAACGAAGGAAATTCAAAAGGGGAACCTAATGACTGGCAAGCCACAAATGAAAATGGAAAACAATGAGAGTGAGGTGGAACAGCCTTGAGCTTTTAACCCCAATGGAATCTATAAATATAGCGTGGGTGACTTGAAAACAACAAGATATTACACCCAGTTTAATTAAAATACAACACTAAACCAAAATTCTGAAACACTCCTTAACTGACATATATTGAGTGTTGTCAGCACTAGGGCCAGCTATTTTTACTTTCACAGAGAATAATCACTGTATTGGTCATACTGAAGTCAGTGCTGTGCAGTGGTGTTCTGAAATGAGGAGGCAAAGTCCTCACAGCTTTTTAAAATTTATATATATATAAAGTTTTTTTATATATATGACATGAAAAATGTATGTCCAAGTAAACCGGTAAAACTGGTTAAATAAACATTAAATCAAAAAAAGAGAGAAACCAACTACAATATTTAGTTTATATATTAACTATGTAATTAATGTTATATTTCAAGGATCAAATCAAGTATAAATCACATCAAGTTTGTTTTTCTTTAAGCATTTTTACATTCATTCCAAAATAATAACTAAAGGCAATAACAATTTAACCTAGGCCTATATATTTTATTTGTGAACTGATGTTCAGCTGTTCTTTTTAATAGTCAACTTATTTTCATTAGTCATCAAGCTCGGTAAACACTGGTCACAGACATGGAGATAACAGACACGGACCTTTAATTTCCCCAATTGCTCACTAAAAAAACCCCACAGTCATCATGTTTTTTCAGGTCATTTCGAGTTTGATTTTGATGTGACATAAAGCGGTGGTATGAGTGAGTTTTTTACTTACTTTTTAATTAGTCATCGCATTAATGCCGTAATTTTGTTAATTCAGACCGATTCGTAAATCGTGCATGATAATGAGAGAAGGAATTTTTATGATTGGATATGATCGCACTAACCAATCATGTTCAATCATAAAAAAGTAATATACAATCATATAGCACAATGGAGGCATTGCCTCCACTCATGTGACTTTCCCCCATTCATTGTCAATTACGCTGTTGGACAGCATTGCCTTAAAAAAACAAGTGATTTATACACATTTTATACATTTTGTACACATTTGCATGGTTTTATTTTTGTAATATGGATCACTGTCTCATCCAATTTTTTGAGGAGGCACTGCCTCCCTTGCCTCCTCAGAGAAAATGCCCCTGACTGAAGTGTGATGCTTACTATGAACTCACTCCATGACCAAACATCATTTCAGGGTTGGATCATGACATGAAAGGGCCCTGGGGCCAATTTTCCATCTGGGCCCCTGGTGTTCATTGTCCAATGGCCTTATCCGACATTTTTTGTCATTGTTGATGGGGCCCTCTGTACCACCCTGGACCCTCAGGCCCCTGTTAGTCATTGGAACATCTGTAATACCATGGGGCCAGTTGCATAAACATAGCTCCTTAATTAAGACTGAACTAGTCTAAGAACTAGTCTGACTAACTAGAAATTAGTTAGGGCTAATCGGTCTTACTTTTCTGATACAAATTTGATCTACCTGTTCATGTAACGGACTTACAAAGAATATTAATAAAATAGAGAAATAGAAAAATGTAACCTTCCCACATTCGTCTTGAAGGGAGAAAAAAATTATTACTAACTTATAAGACTATTCTAAGCATTTTATGCAAAATTCTACTAGTATAGCTTTTCACAGTGCAAGGCTTGTTAAAATGATTGAAACCATTTTGCAGCTGTGGAGGATTTTTTCTCTACAAGTTAATGAGATTGACATGTGTAATGATAAAAACCCACAATAATCCCCTGTAACTGTTAATGTGACCTGTCAGTTCAATGTCAGTAGGCTACATACCAAGTCTTGTATATCTAACGTTTTTTTGTAGACACATATCCTACAGACATAAAGGGGAAATCATGTAACACTTAAATTGAGGTGTGGTCCAACAAAAATAATTCTGCAATAAACCTTCAGATAAAATACTGTGGTTGAAAGTTAAGACAGGCATGTGAAAGCAGCAGTCAGTCAGCAGTCTGCTTAAAGAGGTTTTTATTTCAAAATATGAATGTAGGGTGTGATAGGGTTCATGTAACATCACCCAGGCCAAAAACTTCCATTTAACGTTGTTTTTTTTTTTTTTTTTTTTTGTCAACCTTTAGCAACCTTTAATCTTTAACTGCAGAAAAACAGAATCTGTTGTGGCCTTATTAAAAAACAACTTATTTGTCATGTTTCTTAATTACCAGTACAAATATTCCATCACTTATGTGACAAACACAATACGGGGATTAATTAGGGTTAGAGTAGCAAACTGAACTAGAACACTATATATTATGGAGACTTCAACACATCGAGTCTGAATCTTTTATGATTCTTTTAACTGATTAAAGGAATGAATCAAACTTTCCAATAGTTTATTAGACTACAAATTTCCATTCAAGATATGTAATAACCAATGTCTGCGAACAAACAACCCACTCCAACCCATACTCTCTCCATCATTCACTCTGACTGTCAACCTGGTTATATTGAATTTATGTACATCTTGTGTCACTATAAAACCTAATTTACTCATTAATTTATTTATAATTATTACTGGTTTCCCCGTATTGTTTTATGTTATCACACAACACACCTTGTATTACTCATGTACATCTGTGTCAAACGACCCAAACTGACTTAAAGGGCAATTTACACGACACCATTTTAAACTAAAAACATTCAAAAAAAATTACAATTTTACACGTTCACACGAGGGGGGCCTGAAAATGCAAACTTTTGAAAACGGGTTTCAAAGTGCAAGTTTTTGAAAACGATACCTTTGATCGTCTCCGTGTAAACTACAAAAACTTGAATTTGTGAAAACAGTGACGTCTTGCGCATTACGTGTTCAGTCTATGGGCACATAGTGTTTCTTAAAAAGTGGCATCGCCAACTACTGGCCTGGCAGCATAATACAGCATTTTAGTAATTTTCACGGATCCGTGTGAACAGGGATCGTTTTGACAATGGTGTCGTCTGTAAGCAAAATATGCAACAAATATTTTTTCCTGTTTTTAGTACATTGTTGTTGTGTAAACGTATCATTTGTATCACCTTAATTCCCTTGACGAAGAGCCAATATTTTCCATTGACTATGGATTAATGCTGAAAATAAGCTCTGTGAGCAACAAAAGTTTAGGACTCCTAAACATCTCGTTCACTAAACTAATCTTCACAAATGAACACCAACTGACTTTGGGATGAAAGCTGTTTGGCATTCAGAACACTGCTAAAGATAATTGCTTTCTAAAAGACATATTCATTCACAGAAGTTATCATGCATTGAATCTGAGTTTTAGAAATGTGCTTCAATACATATTATAATAAAAAAGAGACAGAAAGAGACAAGCTTAAAGCTGAATGGTTGATGGAGTGTAAATAATATCAATATGACTCAATGCTTCCTTGTACAAACTTGTTCTTCTTGAGACTTGCATTCTGATGCCAATAGGAGACATAAAGCTTATCACACATATCATGATTCGCACTGCTTACTCAGTTCATGGCCTTCTGGTGTGATTTACTAGATCTCACATCGAAGTATAGTGCTATTGAGAAATCTAATGTTGAGGCCTGTTTGGCAATGGAGATGACAGTTCACAGGAAAGAGAGTTCCAGCAAAAATAACAAAAGTGATCAACAACAACATTCATTTCTGAGATAAAGCAACGGATCCAAGATTATCATAACAGTCTGATACTCTGCATGTGGTCTTATTTTTGGACACAAAATCTCCTGAAATCGTTTAATTCATTTTTGCTTCTTTTCAAAGGTGAAGTGTGCATTTATTTTTCATTATGGATGCACAATCTGTACCGATATTGGTCAATATCAGATAGTTTTTTTTATCTATTGCTGTCTGTCAACAGTTGATCTCATTTCTCTTTTTTTAATAGATTACCATTGCGTTACAGTTAATCTTTAAATACTAATAATTTAACAATACTGTTAAATATCATTCAAAATTCATTTCTCAGAATTATTGTAAATTATAATGTTGTGATGCCTTGTAGAATTAAAATGGTTGACAATATCTGCCATAACATGAATTATAATCTTATTGGTATCAGCAAAATTTAAAGGCTATTGTTCATATCTAGTTAAAATACTTTCACCTATCTCAGCTTAATATGCAGAAACAACTAAACCATTCATAAAATTATTCCCTCACAATTGTTTGAAAAAAAACAACAACAACAAAAAAAAAACGGTGGAGCTATCTAAACATTTCTCTATTTGTTTGAATGTATGGATTAGCATTAGTCTACAATTGAAACTGTGGCATGTGGTTTGCCTAAACATAATCAAATAATGTGCCACTGGACATTATATTTTGGCAATATCGTAATGTTCTAAATTTAAATACATTTGGAATACCCTTTTTTTCAAGACTTTTTTCCACATGAAGGGAACCGCAATGTAAGGCAGAAACAGAGGGGAAATCAAGCAGATGTACATAATGACCACATAATAGGTGAATACACTAATGTCTTCCGTCTCTAATATTTTCCTTCCGATGAGTGCGATAAGAGCTCAGTTTATTTTTGTATGCGAAGTTTAAAGAGAATAGTCAGAGTAACACGATGTGTGCCCTGAAACAAAATAAATTGTTTTTGTTTATGTATTTGTGTATTCGATGAGTGTGTGATGTCAATTTTTTTTCTCTGGCATATTTTTCACGGGTAGTTTGTGGTGTCTTGAAACATGCCACGACCACATTCATGAGTTTCCTGCTTGTGTAGACCACAGATCATCTAGGTCAAATGATTATTAAGAATTACAAATGTGTAATATTTACAAATGTTTAAAACATAAAAAAAAAAATTAAGATTTGGAATGGGGGGGAAAAAAGACTGCAAGTAAAGTCGTGGATTAACCACATTTAGGCTAATTATGATTATCAGATTTTCACACTTTTCTCAAAAACACTCATTTCAATTGTATGAAAAACTACAATCAAATTGATCAAATAGTAGCCTACACATACAATGAATTAATGTTAACTATTTTTAAAACATAATTGTGTTGAGAAAATATCTCAGATAGGCCTACGAAGGGTGAATGCAGCGCCCCTTTGAGAGTATCTGCAGTGTGTTGATCCACGTGACAAAGCGAAACTGTGGAAAGTAAAACGCCTTTCGTCATGTTCAACCACCTCGAGGGGAAAGTCCATGACGTGTCCGCTTTCTATTCAAGGTTTCCTTTTCACAATTCACATCGTGATGAAATACGCGGAAACAACATATGATGGCAAGTTAAACAAGTCAAACGAACATCTGCACTAAAAAAAAAAACCATTAAGTGCGCTATTACTGATTTATGAAGATGTTTGGTGTCATTTTGGTTAATTGGTTAATTTTGTTGGAGAGACCGGAGCTAGCTGCTACATATCAATAACTTGGCAATTCAGGCACTGAGTCTTCTAAAAACTTCAATATCACAGTATTTTTTACATTTAACATTTTAAATGTTATAAATGTATGTTGTAAATGTATACAATTTATTAATTACACTACTGATTGGGCTGTGTGGCTGTTCCATTGTAGCCTACATGACAACTTAAAAAGTGTGACAACATGCCCTGCTATGATTTTTATTTTATTTTATTTAAAAAAAAAAAGGTCAATGTATTTTCAGTGAACTTTATCTTTTTTCTTTGACAATAGCACTGGAAAATGACATTTAAGATATATGGCTATACAGGAATATTTTTTACTTTGTGGGGAGATTTTTTTTTTGCCAGGAAAACAGCTTATAAATAATATTGAATATGAATATATGAATGCAGAGAGTTTTTGGGGAGTGTTTTGTTTAGGGGTATAGGGTAAGGGGATATAATATACAGTTTGTCAGTAAAAACATCATTATTGAAACCCAACGTTCAAATTATGTGTGTGTGTGTGTGTGTGTGTGTGTGTGTGTGTATATATACTTGTTTTTATGATTTACACAAATCTGTATGCTGACATGGGTATTACACTGTTATTACAATGTAAACATAGTTTATGAGGACATTTCCTGAGTCATCATGATTCAAAAGGCTTAAAAACATACTAAACAATGTTTTATTAAAAATTTCAAAATGCAGAAAGTTTTCTGTGATAGATAGGTTTAGTGTAGGGGAATATAATATACAGTTTGTACAGTATAAAAGCCATTACGCCTATGGAATGTAGTAAAAAATGATAGGTGCAACAACATGTATGTGCTTATTTCTATATTTCTTTATTCCATCATTAAGAAGTTGCTTGAGTATCCTCACTGTCAACACTATTGATTTCTGCTTAAAATAATAGCCACAAGGGGGCAAAACAGGAATGGATGCAGTGAGTGGACATGAGTATTTGACAGCTTATGAGTATTTGAACTTTGGTTAAAAAAAAAAATATTAGGAGACAGGAAACCAGTATGCAGGCATTTTTCCATTTGGTTAGCTAACTGAATTTATTGCTTGCAATGCATACAGACATGTGGGGAAAAAACTCCCTCTGTCTCTGCATCCTTCCCTTTTAGTCTCTATTTTCATCTCTCACGCACTTTCAAGTTTTAAAGAGTTGAATCATCAATGGGGAGTTTCTAAGCACGAAATAGCACATTGAGGATTGTGAGATTGAGGAACAGTGATAATGCACAGCATTGCATGCTACTGTCATAAGGCATTCCAGAGCTGCTTGTGAGTAGATGCTTGTTGATGCTAGGTGTCCAATAAGACGCAGGCTGGACTCCATTAAGAGCACAGCTGCTTTGCCATTTTCGGTCAAAGCACAATCCAAATGAGCAGAGGTTTTATCCACCGCCCAGTAGCAAACTCTTCTACATGCTGCTAATAGGCTCTGTCAATATCAAGCTCAGCTCATCCAAAAACAAAAAAAGTGGTCATTATTTACTCACACCCATGTTGTTTCAAATCTGTGTCATATTTGTTATCTGCGAAACATAAAAGAAGATATTTAGAAGAATGTTTCAAATGTTTTTGTCCATACAATCAAAGTAAAAGAGGTCCAAAACAACACTGGACTCAATTGACTTTTGTTTTACTGGCAAAAGAATAGAGACGTTTTTCAGTAGCATGTTATTTTACAATCCATTGTAAATTCTGCATGTACATATGATGTACTTATTATAACAATTACAATAACTGAGTACAATTACAATAACTGGGTACAATTACAATAACTGGGTACTAACCCAGTTATTGTAATTAACTGAACCTAACCCTGAACCTACCCCTAAACCTGACCTTAACCCAAAACGTACTTAAATTGCCAGTACTTTCTTGGCTAACTACACTGTACGTACACTGTAAGCACATACTGTATAATATAATGTGAACAATTTTTCAAAATAAGAATGTCATACAGATTAGGAACACTGGAGTGAGCTTAATTTTTGGGTGAACTGTCCCTTTAATGCCCAGATTTATTGACTTGAAATACTGGTTCATTTTGTGTTGACAAGGTGTGGTTGGCTCACCGATTAAGGGGAAAAAAGACATTTCAAAAGCAGTTAGGAAAGTTGGCCCAGTGCACATTGTAAATGCGATATACAATGCATAGACAGATATTATAATTAGTCAGACAATGTTGGTAAAATTGTATGACGCAATTGTATTGTAGAAAAAAATATGTGTAAGATTATGTGCCGGCCAATGTTACTGCATTAAAATACTGTCCCTGATGAGTCATACTGTACTTCCAGAATACGAGGCGTTGGGATGGGAGACTGAAGTACATCTAAACATGGCAATGAAGCTGCTATAGGCACATAAAGTGTATCTACAGATTTCATTCTAGGTTGAGCAAACAATTCTCTTCTTCTGGCCTTTCCCCCATCCGTGGGGTCTTCTCCCATACACGCAAGGACAGAGACATTTGTATACAACATGCACTGTATTTCTCTGAAACAGACAGTGTTTTGTGTGATTTCCCAGACCACACCTTCAGAGGGGTCATTTCTTGCCTTACATGCCTCTGAGCGCAGTGGACTGCCAAGACTCTTCTTATTTACAGAACAGTTCCTTTTTTGGTGCGACAAGGCTGCGCTCACTCCTGAAGGGGAAGGGAAACGCGAGCTCTTGCCTTGAATGAGGAGAGCTGAGCAGAAAATGGCCTAAAATGAGACAGACACATTCTGCAAGTTTGTTTACTTGAGAATAATCCCGGACAAAATGGAATGTATCCGAAAAGAAAAAAATAGGGGCTAACCGTGCCTAAGGTGAACTGGTGTAACTAGTTGCGTGTGTGTTGCATCACAGGCTTCCCTTTCTCTAAACTATTGTTGTGATTGTGTGTTCCATGCATCTGTGTGAATTTTTTGCATTTATCTCTGCCACATTGTCTGACTGTTGGTTAATCAGATTGAGCATTCCATGACATTTTTCCATTGTAGGCTTGAGCCAGTATATCACATGATCCAAGGACAGATAGAAACTCTGAAATTAACTACATGAAACTGCGGTTGTAATTAGTGTCTTTGAACTGAAACTCCTTTGAATCCCTAATAATATATTACTTAATGGGTGTATTTTTAGCATTTCAGTCATCAACAGGCAAGGCAACCGGTTGGATGATTATGCAAGATTTAATTCTCCATAATTCAGCATAGATTTAGAATGTCTTTGTTGTTATACTTCCTTATATGACTGACTGCATCTTGTTTTGTTTTTTTCCCTTTCTTACAACCTTAAATTTGGCTTCAGTGTTAGTCAAGCAAATTGTTCCAAACAGGTCGTCTCAGGCGGAAAATTCTGCAGCTTTAATTGTCCTGCAGATAAAAACGACACACCATGAATAAAACTTCATAAAATTATTCCCTGTTATGTCTTGACATAAGGTTCTAGATATTTGTTTAGCAAAAATGTAAGATTTCCACTGGAAAATTTGGCCACTGAATGTAACACTTTAATTTACTGCATTCAGTTTACTGTCCATGATGTTTTCAAAATGTGTTATTATCTTTCACAGAATCAGATCTCTTTAGAAGACCTTATCACAGCTGAAACTTGTCAGTTGATGCTACACCTGAAATTCCTACTTTTTTTTTTTTTTTTTTAATCTAACAGTTCTAGTCTTACATAGTGTTTTAAACATATTTTAGTTGCCCAAAATGCCTATAGCCTACAGTATACCATTTTGAAAGTTTGGGATCAGTTAAGAATTGTTTTCTTTTAATACCTTTATTCAGAGAGGATGCACTAAATTGATCAAAAGTGACAGTAAAGACACTTCAAGCTAATGCTGTACTTGAGCATCAAATCAAAACAGAATGATTTTCGGAGGATCATTTTACACAGAAGACTGGAGTGCTGCTGAAAATTCTGATTTTCAATCACACAGATAAATTACACTTTAAAATACTAAAATAGAAAACAGTTCTTTTAAATTGTAATACTATTTCACAATATCAGAACAAGAATGAGTTTTATTGCCAAGTTTGCTTAAGCTTCCAGTGCACAGGCAGAATGACAGCGACAAAACACAGATGATAAAAATAAAATAAAGAATATATATATATATATATATATTATGAGCATGATGAGCATGAGGCCTCTTTCACAAACAATATAATATCTTACTGATCCCAAACTTTTGTCCATATGTGTACAAATAGGTTGCAGGTTACCAGTTCTCTAGTTGATATATACATAAATACATAGTAGTTTGAACTTTTCCACTCCCAGGTACTTTCAGTGTGTGATCTAACTCTGTAATGATGTGATCCAAATTAATTGTGCTGTTCTTTCTCTGTCTCAGGTGTGGACCTTGATGTGTGTCCTAGTAGTAGGGCAGGGCCCAGCTCTGTTTATGTTCCTGCATGGTGAGGTCCCCAAAATTTCGGAGGAGAAAAAACAAAAAGGGCCATTGGAATGCCCTGAGTGATGAGGCAGGAGGGCTGCCGCCCGGATTGGAGTGTTTTCTCCCAGTCATCCCTATAAGGCTTTAGTGGAGTGAGGCTACCGATCTGAGTGCAGCCCAGGCTCCTTGTTTGGGATGTGGGAGGGTGCGGTGAGCAGGGATGGGAACTACATAAGTACACCACAAGCCAGTGAGTAGCACACCATCACCAAGTGGCTAAATCCCCTCCCCCGGCCCAGCACTGTCAGGGTAAGTGTCATTTACCTCACCTCACACCACTCGCATCCTCGCTCTCTCGATCTCCTTCTCCATCTGTCTACCCGATTTTGTACTTTGCAAGACTCAGATAATGTTTTATGGAGTGCTTTAACTTGAAATTTGCTGTCTATATCTAATTGTATAGAGAAATGGTTTCTGCACAGGTGTAAGCTGCTTTCAAGATGTGTTGGTTATATTGGTTGGTGTTTTGTGAGAAAAAATTAATCTTCATTATTGTGTAATGTTTTTACACTGATGATAAATCAAGTGTTTCTAAAGATTAGCTTCCTTAAAGTATAGATACATTTTCCTTTTACAGAACGATTTCACCTACACTCAAATTATATTTTCTAAAAGCATTTATGTTTTAGAACTATTACATATCTACATGTCTGAGGTGGCATCTTTAGTGTCTGTAATGTGATTTCATGATGATGCTAAATGTTAAAGGCTCTGATGGTGCGTGTGTGTTGTTAAATTAAGGTGAACACTTAGAAAATCTGGACGCTGTGGAAGCCCATTTGATTTGTGAGGTTTATGACTAAATATGGTTCTTCTGGACCACTGACCCATCCCCTCTTTTTTTCACCCACTCTCTTTTTTCATAAAATATTGTAGAGAGGCAGAGGCAAAGGGAGGGAGAGTCCAAAGACAGACATGCTTCTCCATCATTTCCAAATTAGGAAATTTTCCCATAGTGCACTCAGTAAGGGCTGCAGGACGGATGTTTAGAAAGTGTGTGTGTGTGTGTGTGTGTGTGTGTGTGTGTGTGTGCATTTTCTCCAAATTATTAATGCATTTTTGTTTATAATTTCTTGCATTACATCAGAGTTAGCGATACAAAATGTTGCCAAAGCAAAGTTTAAAGCAACATTTTAAACAAATTATGTTCCCTTTATGCTTAACAGGAAAAAACAGGTGAGTATGAATTAGTTTATGAATGAACTTGCCAGGTACACCTTACATTCTTTGTAGTATTCCTCTTCATGGTTCAAAAGGGTGTGGTGAAAACTTTATTGTTAAGCACGTATGGTTATTTCCCATGTAAATGAGCACATACCATTGACTTTTAATGTTTTTATATTAAGCTAATTATAATGAATATATAAACTATCCCTACATCTTAAAGAAAACTGGCATTTTTTTGTACATCATTTTTTCATTTTATTTCATTTATGAATCATTTTTCCAATTGGGAGCCCAAAATGGGATTTACAAGTCCAAAAGGGGATTTAAAACTGTTTAAAAGTATGTATATAACATTGATGATGACACTTTCTTGCAGTGATTGTCTCCTGTTGGAGTAAGGAAGGAAATCTGAGCTGAAAATGTGTGACGACGAAGAAAGTACTGCCCTTGTGTGCGACAATGGATCAGGACTGTGTAAGGCAGGCTTCGCCGGGGATGACGCTCCCAGAGCGGTGTTCCCCTCCATAGTGGGTCGTCCCAGACACCAGGTGAGCGTCCCTCAACACAACACTAGGGGCCGATAAGTACTGCAGCCTACATCAATGAGTACATTTGACACAACAACAACATAAAATGCTTTGATTGAGCTTGTATTTGAGGTTAGCAAAGTGCACTTGCAATCCAAGTATATTTAAATTATAATGTACATTTTGCTTACATAACCTTTCAAAAGTTTCTGTTATGCCCTGCGCCTCTTACTTATTATTCTTGATCTGATTCCAAATGTTTTAGGGAAAGTTGGACTACATCCCAGATTGTCTGCATTCAAGTATAGAAGAGATTAAGATAGAATTAACTAGAACTCACTCTTACTTTTTGGGGCTGTTCATTGTGTACGACTTGTGTTCGTGCCTTGACCGGTTTTACTTTTTCCTCAGGGTGTGATGGTGGGAATGGGGCAGAAAGATAGTTACGTTGGTGATGAGGCTCAAAGCAAAAGGGGAATCCTGACCCTAAAGTACCCTATTGAGCACGGCATCATTACAAACTGGGACGACATGGAAAAAGTAAGCAGATCCTATCAAACAAGCCAACAGATAACAAACCAAGTCTAAACAGTCTACTAAAAATATCTCTCCTTCAGCAAACATGGCTTATCATAAGGCTTGAATTTATGTTCTGCAATCTTTCCATAATTCTGTTGTACATTTCAATATAATGGCACTCAAGGTCTGAGATTTCATCAGAAACACCTGCATCACCACTAGTCTCAACACATACATTCTCGGGACCTAAGCACTTTTCCGAAAAACTCAAACGATTCCTGCTTATGACTCACTCTTTGAGATATCCCTTGCACATTTCACGCAACATGGTGTCATCATCAAACACATGCATACAACAGATGCTAATCTATCTCTGGTCTACTCAATCTGTTGTTTAAAGTGTGAGAAACAGCGTTCACATTCCACACTTGAGCCCAAAGTGATTCATATGCCCATCTATCATCCTTAACTTGATCCACATCCACATTTGATGTGACAGCGGTTTGCTCGTTAATGTCTGTTGTTTATGTTTAACAGATCTGGCATCACTCTTTCTACAACGAACTCCGTGTGGCTCCAGAGGAGCACCCCACTCTGCTGACAGAAGCCCCCCTCAATCCCAAAGCCAACAGGGAGAAGATGACCCAGGTTAGGGCTTAACTGAAAGAGAAAGCTGATTGTGTAAGATCTGTAAGATATACAAGTATAAAAAACCGGACAAGCATTTGCTCTGACGTCTCCATTAAGCCCTTAGGGTATTGAGATGTTTATCAGATACACCTACATTAGTTTCACCAGACAAACAGTGATTTCACTCAACACCCGCAGCATTTAGCGTGCAGTATGTCAAAGCAAAAGGCCTTGTGTCTGTGACAAAACAAGTGCACATACAAATAAACTGTTGAGTTGTTTAATTGTGACACAAGTTTGTAAGTAAAATCGTTTTTTTTTTTTTTTGCTCTACATAAATTACACACTGTCAAACCTCAAAATTGAATGTTGAAGCTGCTGTGTGTGTGTGCTTTATATGTAGGCATAGAAATGATCATTTAACTGCTATGACTGTCAGTAGTAGAAAAAAATCACACAATGGCTTTAAATGAATGTTTGAGGTATGCAAGGTATGTGTAACTTATGTTGTAGGCTATAACATAATATGAAAGTCAAGTCACGTTAACCACAGACCTTATTTTAATTTTGAATAAAAAATTTGCTATTCTAAAAACCCTTAGGAAATTCCCAAACTACTCAAAAATGCTAATTCCAGTTCCATCCATCTCTCAATTTGGTTCCAAGTACATTATAATGTCCGTTCTGCTTACATAACCTTTCAAAAGTGTGGGGTCGGTAAGATTTTTTATGGTTTTTGAAAGAAAACTCTCTTATGCTCACCAAAGCTGCTTTTTATAAAAATAAATAAAAAAAAAACAGTAAAATGAATATTATGTGAATATTATTACAGTTTAAAATAACTGTTTTCTGTAAAAGTAAATGAATTCCTGTTATTGCAAAGCTGAATTTTCAGTATCATTACACCAGTCTTCAGTGTCAGTTGATCCTTCAGAAATTGTTCTAATATGCTGATTTAGTGCTCAAGAATCATTTCTAATTATTACTCATTTTGAAAACAGATGATTTTTTTTTTCAGGATTCTTTTATTATTATACAGTTCAAAAGAACAACAGTTTTTTATTACATTATACATGCCTTATACCTTTTTTGATAAATTTAATGTGTTCATGCATGGTTTTGTTTCTTGTTATATTGATTTTTTTTCGTTGTAAAATAAATTTCTTAAAAAAAAAAAAAAAAAAATACGGACCCATAATGAATTAGCAGAGAGCAGTTAGTTATAATGTGTTTCAGATTGCTTCAAATTGCAACTTGTCAGGTTTTCACTGTTCATTTAAAGGATTGGCTCATAAGAGTGAGTTTTTTAGGGAATTTTTGATTCACTAAAAACAACCAGCTAATCAGATAATACTGATCAGGTTGTATGTTTCTTCAGCCAGAGATGACAGTTCTATAGAAATATGCATTGATGCAGCTTACACAGAATGACTTATCTTAAAATCAATCTTGATGATTGATTTTAAGAATCGATCTGTTGGGATTGTCAAAAAGAAGATTTGGGTAATCAGAAAATCTCTATTTTTACCTAGCCTTTCAGTAAATCTGAAAGCACTTGGTTGATTGTTGGTTCTCACTTTGCAGATCATGTTCGAGACCTTCAATGTTCCAGCCATGTATGTAGCTATCCAAGCGGTGCTGTCCCTCTATGCTTCAGGGCGTACAACAGGTCAGTTCACCTGTCAAACAGGTCACAGCACATCTTTGACTTAAAATGCTGCGAGGGTGCATTACCAAATGCTTTCTGTTTCTTGACCAGGCATTGTCCTTGACTCTGGTGATGGTGTCACCCATAATGTGCCCATTTACGAGGGCTACGCTCTTCCACATGCCATTATGCGTTTGGATTTGGCCGGCCGTGATCTTACTGACTACCTCATGAAGATCCTAACCGAAAGAGGCTACTCATTCGTCACAACTGGTGGGCCTGGACATATACAGTACCAGTATAATGATATGAAACATCATACTATAATATATACTGTCATGAAACTCTTGATGGCACAGGCTGATATCTTTAACTCAATCTGCTTGCAATCATACCATTCTCTAAAGGGCACAGCTGATTAGTTCCTGCTGTATCAGTAGCCAGTGAGCTTGCTGCTCAACCTTCAAATACTGGTCAGCATTTTCGGTAGCATTTACAGTGCGCTTTCAGAAACCCTCCACCTTCCCCAGCTCCACCTGTATAGATCTGCTACGGGTAATTCATGTATGCTATATTGTACAGCAGCAGCAGCATAGCAGATCTATTCTCTCAATACCAAACATATCAACATTGTCATACCCATTACCAAGTCAAGTTAAGTCACCTTTATTTATATAGCAGCGCTTTTTACAATACAGATTGTTTCAAAGTAGCTTTACAGTAATAACAGGAAAATAATGCAACAAAGTTTGTTTCTGCTGTACAGCAGATAATAGTGTTATAGTCCAGCCTCAGTTCAGTGATGGATAATTTTTGTTGTAAAAAAGTTATTAATTTAGTTAATTTATATATATTGCCGCTCTGAAAAACAGTGATGTCATCATCCAGCTCAGATCAGTTCTCATATAATGATGTCAATGCAGGCAGATCAGTAATATTGTTGAATATTAAGTGTCCCCAACTAAGCAAGCCAAAAGCCAAGGCAACAATGGCAAGGAACCAAAACTCCATCAGGTGAGAAAAAAAAACATTATCATGCCAATCACGCCAAAATCATCTGCCTTCTATAGCTGAAAGAGAAATTGTCCGTGACATCAAGGAGAAGTTGTGCTATGTCGCGCTGGACTTTGAGAATGAGATGGCCACCGCAGCCTCTTCCTCCTCCCTGGAGAAGAGCTATGAGCTTCCCGATGGACAGGTCATCACTATTGGCAATGAGAGGTTCCGCTGCCCTGAGACGCTCTTCCAGCCATCCTTCATCGGTGAGGTTTTCTTCCCATCTCTTTTCAAACGATGAATTCAGAGCACTTTGATACACAGGCTTAAATGCATTGATTTGCACTTTGTGTTAGGAATGGAATCAGCTGGCATTCATGAAACCACTTACAACAGCATCATGAAATGCGACATTGACATCCGTAAGGACCTGTACGCTAACAACGTGCTGTCCGGAGGTACCACCATGTACCCTGGTATAGCAGACAGAATGCAGAAGGAGATCACTGCTTTGGCCCCCAGCACCATGAAGATCAAGGTCTCAGGCTGATAAGGAATATCTGATTAAAATATATATTTTTTTCTAATTAATCAGTTTCTCTTTGAGCCAGGGTTATCATAAAACTAAAGCCACAATGTTACTTTAAAATAAACGCTAACTGAATGAAAAATATATAAATTTTTTTTTTTTTTTTCAGAAAATACTGACACTGATTCTACCTTGTATGTACACAGATCATCGCCCCACCTGAACGCAAGTATTCAGTATGGATTGGCGGCTCTATCCTGGCCTCTCTCTCCACCTTCCAGCAGATGTGGATAAGCAAGCAGGAGTACGACGAGGCCGGACCATCCATTGTGCATCGCAAGTGCTTCTAAACGCCACCTTCAACCCCTTCCTGGTCCCCTAATTCTGCTATTGCTTCATAGCCTGTAAACTGTGAACGTACTTCCCTGTTTTGTCTTTGCACTGCCCACATCTGTTTGAATGTTTTGAATTAATTATGTTAAGTCATGACGATATAGTGTTGTTTTCAATGGGTTCAAAAGCTTGAATGTGCTGCCAATATGAAGGATTTGGGAGATTCTTTGGGGTGACGAGACTCCAGAGATGAGGAGAGGGCATGGAGGAACAGGGCTCATTCTCCCTTTTGTGTTAAAACGCTACGAGGTAACACAACTGCATGTCAGCTTTCAGGCAGTCTGTATGGACATCATATCTCCATGAAGGAATAAAGCTCTGCAATAATAAATTGTATTTCACCTCTTTTGTTTCTGCACCAAAAAAACAACTCAGGCTTAATGTTTACACAAATAAAAATGAAAAACCTTATCTAAATTATATTCGTTAAATGAATCATTTTAATAAGTGGAAATATTTCTCTACACTGTCATTCACTGTAAATGATTTATAATTACTGTACACACAGGGCTCCTACAGTCATGTAGAACCTGGAACCTTTAAAACGGTTGGTTTCAAGCCTGAAAAACTCATTTGAAATCTTTTTTCCTAGTTCATCTCTGTAGCGACTGAGACAGATCAGACACAATTATTTGTTATATTTAACAAATAATCCATTATATCCCTTATCCAGCAAGCAAACAAAGGGCTAGAGATAACAGCAACTAACACAAGCAGAACCAGGTGTACAGGACACATAAAGACAGTTTACGACGCAAAAGAATTTCTAAAAAGGTTTGACTCAGTTAACTCTTGTTGAAAATGATCTTTAAACCCTTTTAATCCAATATATAACCACTTGAGAAATAAACGTATCCAATTATCCCATCTCATGATTTGGCCCATGTATTAATTCAAACTAGTTATTATTAATGTTTCAGAATTGCATACCATGGTTAATTCAAATCACATGTGTAGCATGTTTGGTATCTATGAACTCCATTTTTTGCTCCCTATTTGTTCATTTATATTACATTTTGCTAACTCTGTGACACATTAGTATTATAAGAATCTTGAAGGTTTTTCTCCAAAACACAAACGGCCTGCTAGATTTAATTTGTTTTAATTTAATTAGCAATGTTAAAGAAAAGTAAACTGTTTGACCAGGAAAATAAAAGATCAAAAATCAAATGCACATTAGGTTCAAAAGAGAAAGGATATGTTGAAGCATGTGTGAGCAATCTTTTACCGGTGATGAATCCAGGCAAATGATTGCTCCACACTTAACACATCATTTTGCTTGGGAAAATGATGATGATGACGTGTTTCACTTCTGTCTAAATCTTTTACAGATTAAAAAAGTCATGTCATTTCATAGCAGAGATTTTTTCCCCCCATTTTATTAACAAATGAGGAGCGGAAAGAAAGGGTGCATGTACAAACACATAAGGCTCCTTGTATTGTCCTGTGCACAAAGCCACTGGCACACAGCCACACACTGGAGAAACAATCTAATGCCACACTGTACCAGAAATACATGATATACTTTCAGAACTGCATGGATAAGATCATAACTTGTCATCATACATAAAATTTCATCATCCGCTGATGACAATAAAAAAATTATTCTCAAACCATAAAAGTAGTAGTGGTGACAAAAATCAGGCAGTTAAAATGTGGGAATGGTACCCTGAGATTAGTGCAGTCAAGGCCCTTAGGTATTTGCTTATTCTGTAATGGGAGCTTTGGTGTGGGCTAAGAGATCCCAATCTTGTTTATGCTTTTCAAACGTCACATCACTTTTAATCAGATCCACACTGTGAAAAAAACTTGGAAAATAAAACAGTCAGCTCACTGGCCAACTTGATATTGCGTCACTGGGCTGAAGTTGGAAAATACTTTTTTTTTTTTTCTTTTTTTTTGCCTGAAATGGTCTCTGAACTGAAAGCTTGAATTGAAGTATGTGTTGCATTATTATAAGGTAGATTTACTGCCTTACAAAGCATAATTATTAACCATTCGATCACTAAAAATGATACAATATGTAGTAAGGCCAAAAAATGACTCTCGTAGCAATTCATTATCTTTTTGTACTAGAAAATTCAGTTAGTTTTAAAAAGAAATATCACTTAATTCATGTATATTGTGTTACAGTGAGAACTGCAAGTGATACCAATGAATATCAAAGGCAAATCACACACGTGCGCACACACAACATCCTTTTAAAAATTCCTGAAAACAATTCACATTGTAGCAGCCTCATAGTATGCCTTGATAAATGACGCCACCTTGAGGACAAAGAACCAAAACAGCAGTCAGATCATATTACACAGTACAATCTGACCACAATATTTTTGAAAACACCTGGCCACAAACAAAAAGCGCATGATGATCTAAAAAAAACACAAAACACCATTGGAACATCTCAGTAGCTTCACTAAACCTGCTCACAGCAAACTGTGCAGCTGAGGGATTCTGTTTCACAGTACCTTTTTGTAAAATAAATAAATACAAAAAAGCCTTCAAGTAAAGAAAGATATAAATAGATATTTTCAATGGTTTGCTGATAGTGAAGTATTTCCCCTCTTCATCTGTCACCTGAGATCCAGAACTGTCGTTTTCGAGTCTTTCACCACAATGTGCTTGCAAATCTGCAAATAGAAAAGGCCATTTTTCACTTCTCTAATGGCGTTTCACTTTTGATGTCAACACTCACACCAGAAGGTATAACAGTACAGATGCTGATTTTCATATTCACAGTTGAAATAAATGGTTCTTACAGTGAACAGAGGGGGGTCTTTAGAGTGGGGGTGAAAACCTTTCAATCTGCATCCGGCCACTTCTCCCATTCCAGCACTGGTCAATCGGAACACTCCCGTGCTGAAGCAGAAAAATTACAATCTCAATGGTGTGTGTGTGTGTGTGCGCGTGTGCGTGTGTATGTATGCATGCATGCATGTATGGACTCCAATAAAATAAGCGAATTAATTATTCATATTTATTAAAATAATATCAAAATTAATATTTAAATAAATGAGACAGACAGATAGACAGAAAGATAGATAGTTGATGTACCTCTTAAAGGGAAGCATTTATTTCCATCAAGAGGTGCATCACTTTTTATTTCCTACATGGTTGCTTAAGAAATGAAAAGCTACAGTACACACTCCATTAATTTGTGTTTGAAAAACGGTTAACAAACATATACTGTAACATGCTAGAAACATAATAATCACTGCAATAATGATCCAATCATAGACTTTTAAGCATTTGCCTATTTGTATTCAAAAAGCAAATTGTTTTGGCTGGGCAGTATAAAATGTACATATATGTGCATAACTTTTTTAATATATATAAAAATACACATAATAATAATAATAATAATTATTATTATTTTTTTTTAATAAATAATATTTTGTAGTATGCATATGTACAGTATATCCATCCATCCATCCATCCATCCATCCATCCATCCATCCATCCATCCATCCATCCCATTTCTTCATTACATTACAGCAATCTGGACATTAAAAATGTTACTGCATCCAATGTTACTGCAGAAGACAAAATTTAAAATATATTTGCATGGTGTAGTTCAATCATTGTCAAACGGGAGACATTCATTGAATTTATTTGCCTTGAATAAATGTTGGTCTTTAACGACAAGTGTACTGAAATGATTCATGGAGGTTTAAATGTATCACTTTTCAAACAATCAAAAATCTATTGTTAAAAAACACATTAATTGGCATTGATTTGCAGTAGAGCTTTATAGGCTGTGGATGGAAAAAGCCTTGAGGTTGTGTGAACACAATGCAGGGTGTGGGAGTTTTGTGAGTGTTATACTCACTCATTATGTTTAGGTGCGCAAACAATGGCGATGGCCTCAGGTAGCATGAGCTGATAAGAGCTGTGTGTGTGTAGATCCACGCTGGAGAGGAAGGCCGTCTGTGTCGGGTGTGTCTGGGAGTTAAAAATATATTCATATTAACACCATTTAGTATTATTCTCCTTATTCTCATGCAGCCATATATTAATTCACCATGCAAAATGAACAGCAGGTGACTTGGAGACTATGGGCCAGATTTACTAAACAGGGCAAATTAGCGTGAAACTGCAATCCCATAATAGCAGAGATGGAAGTGCAAAATTCTGCGGGTGATCTACTGATAATGCGCAAATTAAAGGTACACAATGTAACTTTTGTACTTAAAATTAACGATTTAAATAATGAGTCAATACATCAATCCTTCCAAAACGTGTTTTTATCTTAACCATGATTAACTATTGTAAGCCTACATGTGTTTATATTTAAGACCAGGCTGGATGATTTTCTCTGGGAATTGCGTACATCTATCACTCGCCCGTGTGTGCCTCGCCATATCCGTAAATAGAGAAAAGTTGCTCCGTCTACTTTGACATGCGTATGGTGTGGGAGTTGCATAGCTTAGTTGTCACACGAACAAGAAAGGTTGACACGGAGCACGCTAAATCTCAAACCTCCAGGGAATCACCAGTTAAAAAAAAAAAAGAAAGTCTGTTAGAAAAAAGAGATTTGTAATTCGCCCTCATTCCCATAGTACCCAATTTAAACGTCTTGCGGCTTAAAATGCACATGGCTTCATTGCCGTCACTGTTGCCACCTATCCCAGAAACCAGTCATTTTCGAGCCATTGAGAGTTAAATCTGCACTTCCCATTTTGCTCGAATTTGCCCGCTCTCTTCTCCCAAGCGACTCACCCTCTCCGACTCTCTGGTGAAGCGCGCACTGTGACGTACGTAAAAAAAGACGCAAACATCAAGGTGCAAACTTCGTACTACCAAAGACAGCCTAAAAAGCATTTAGCTCTATAATGTTTTATTAGAAATGACCAGGCCCATACAAAATCTGCAGATTTTTTTCCCATTTTGATGAGAGAAATCTGTAGAATTGGATTAAACAAACAAACAAAACCAAAAAAAAGTTTTAGAGTAGATTATTCTCTTATTGCTATAATAAAATCACCCAAAATATATTACGTGTGAATGATGGCTACTCAAATTCTGTGGAAATCTTGTGGCACTTTCTGCAGGCTCAGATTCTGTGTGGGTCTGACAGCAAGATTTTCACCTGCATGACAATAAGTGAGAGCCAAAAAAAGAGACACACTCACATGGATCCAGCCCAGGGTCAGGAGGTTATGATGGTCCTGGAAACTGAACAGCTCTTCCACGTTCTCCATGTCACAGTAGTCAGGACCGGCGGACTGCTTGGGGACGATCACATGGGTCAACACAAACTCATTGTGCGTCTGCGGGACAACAAAACACAGATTTCAGTTTGTCTATTAATACACTGCATATCAGGCCGACACAGCATCCCACAATTATACCATGTGTCCTCTGACAAGTCAAGTTACCTTCATATATATATAGTGCTTTTTACAATACAGATTGAATCAAAGCAGCTTCACAGTGATAACATGAAAATAATACAACAAAGTTTGTTTCTAGAAGAAAATTGCATCATCGTCCACCTTAAGTAAGGCAGATCAATAATATTGTTGAATATTAAATGTCCCCAACTAAGCAAGCCAAAAGCCAAGGCAACAGTGGTAAGGAACCAAAACTCCATCAGGTGACAGAATGGAGAAAAAAACCTTGGGAGAACCCAGGCTCAGTCGGGGACCAGTTCTCCTCTGGCCAATGAGCGAACAGTGTATGATTACGATCCAGGCAGCATTACAGGTCAGAAGTCAGATTGGATCAGAACATTCAGAATATTATACAGTTCCATCTGGACGGAAGTCGGAGTCATCACGCCGGTATGGAGACGAGTTTATTGAGGATACAAGTTAACAAGTTGAATGAGGTGAACAATTCATTCTCTATGGGACCTGAGCAGCAGGTTCACATAGAAGATTTTTGGATTGACAGAAAGGTGAAAAACAAGAGATAAGAGTGTAAAAAGAGGATAAACTTGAGACAAATTAGTGTCGAAGCCAGTCACTGAAGTATATACAGTAGATGGATTGCAGGTGGTTGGTAAATAAGAAACTGAAACACTGTAAAGCCCATGAATAGTGAGACTATTGCATGTGTGGTGAAAGTACCTGTATGAGGAAGTCCAAGTTTCACAGTGAATGAGAAAGACTCTATATAAAGAATGTTCACAATTGACTATTAACAGTCATCAAATCATATACACGCTCACTTCCAGGGAAGGATCATCATGATTCTGGAAATTCAGTTTAAATACAGCCTTAGTCACTGATGGAACAAAAGAATCTCACACCTACAGAGAGGAGGTTTGCATCAGCTGAGGCCTTACCAGTTTTCCACAGAGAACGCCACATGTCTCAATTCCTCTCGCCGTGTTGCTGTCAGCCAGCAAAAGGAACCTGTAAGTCAGGTCTCGTGGGATTAAAACCCGCCTCAGGCCTTCCACACGCTGACCTAGAAACACACAGGAACAAACTCAGTCTACACAAGTGTTTGATCATGTTCAGTGAGATAGCCAAAATAAAATTTGTATCATACTGAAGGGGTTTATTTTGCATTAATGACTGTCTGATTGTACATTATCATGTTTTTTGATGAATGAATACAGTTTCAAATTTTGGGGTCAGTAAGTTCTTATTTTTAATAGTTTTATTAAGCAAGGATGCAAACAACGGATCAAAAGTGTCAGAAAAAGATATTTATACAAAATAAATGCAGTTTTTTTCAACTTTCTATATACACATTTAAATATTATGTATACATTTAAAAAGGTTGTGGTCTTGGAGATCACAGTTTTCCCAAAAATATTAAGCACTCAATATTAAGTTTTGAAGGATCATGTGACATGGAAGAGTGAAGTATGGCTTGGCTTCTCACAAGAATAAATGAAGGCAGCTTTTATTTACATTAAGTGCAAATAGCAATAGTTTCTATTTAAAACTATGTAAAAATAGCATTATTTTCTTAGTGATATGCGATTTACACTAAGTGAAAATAGAGATAGAGCAGTATTTTCTTTGCAACAAGAGTAAATAGTAGTTAGATACTTTTTGCACCTCAGTATTTTAATACATTATAAAACAGTATGCAATAATAACATATTGAGTGTAGCCGCCCTAAATGATTATATTTATTAAATAAATGCCACCTTATTAGGACAATAAAAGCCCTCCCTACACCTACCCGATAAACACTTTATTATTAAATAACCGTTAGGCACTTAATTCCAATTGTCACATATTTTCTTCATATTTATTGAAAATAAATGCCTTTCCAATCTGATATGTGATGGGAAAAGGGAGCAGAACGAGTTCGGCAAAGGCGGAAAGGCGGATGATAATTTCAAACTCACGTCAAAATTATCATGCAAAATCATGCTGACCACAAACAGTAGTGCAAATAAATGAACACTAATTATTTGATTATATGAGAACATAAACAGAGCAGTGGTCAAATATGCAGTTTAACAGACAATCCATAATAAAAATAATAAAAAAAATACCACAACTGACTAAAGAGAGCAGTGTAATAAATCACAAAATGAATAAGCAAATAGGAGCTAAATGAGGGCACTCACTCTGTACAGCTGCTAAGGTGGCTGCTGGTTTGGGGATGGGGGCCGCTGGTTTGTTACGATTGGGGTCAAGGCGTACATGGTTTCTCGGGGTCTGGGATAAGCAGGACCCGTCGGTTTGTTCAGGCACTTTGGGGACAGCCTCATCCCTGCGACTGGCCATCTCCTGTCTACGCAGCTGGTCCTCGAAGAAGCGAAACTGTTCGGACTCGATTTGCATCTTCCTGAGCTGTGCCACACGTTGCCGTTCCTCCTCCATCAAAGACATCTTCTGCAGCCGTTCACCACACGTGTCGACAGCCATGGCTTGAGTCTGCACAAATATTCGCAAACACATTATGACTGATATTCACGATAACGAAGTGAATCTGAAATTTGATTAACAGGCGTTTAATCAGCAGTGATAAAATTGCTCAGTCTAATGTACCTGACTCTTCAGATATTCACTGTGTTCTTTGCTGTATTTCTCATGGAGAAGTCTCTTCAATTGGTCCTTTCGTGGAAAAGCTACCTCCTGTAATTTCTGAACATAATGAACAGATAATGGGACAAACATTAGGGGTTGTGTTACAGACAGCGAGTACCAGATCAATATGTGCCAGCTTAAGCTTTCAGGGACATAATGATTTTTCTAAAGCTGGGAATAGAGACACAAACTACTCATCTTTTTTTGTATTTAAGGACCATCACGAAACATTAAGATCATTAGGTTAAAGACACCGTGTAATGAAAATGTTTGTGGCTATTAGTCACTGTCTGCTACAACTGAAGCTATTTATATGCTAGTGGACAAAACAACTCTTTTGTAGATATTTAGCTAAATTTAGACCATTTTTCTCCAAACCAAAACATTGATAACTCATGTTGCACTAAATATTTTGGTTCAATAAAAACCTCAATAACCTTCAATAAAAGCCTTTTTAGCAATACCACTTGCAAAAGACTAGCAATAGCAAGTAGCTTATCATGGTTAATGGTTTTGACGTAAACATCAGGGTATTGAAATGTAGGTATTGGATATCTAGGTATTGGAACCTAGAAATGTCCCATCTTTTAACGTCCCTTTTCAATAGGAAGACAACTGTTCGTCAAGCCATTTCATGGAGTATTTAAATATCCTAGTGAACTGATAAATGAACATGAGGTCCATCAGGCACAAAACAACAGAGACAAAATGCATTTAAACATCCATAAAATAATAAAACATACTTAATCAGAAATGTGTCTTTTAAACAATGTTTGAAACATCAGCTGACAAGGAACAACCTTTTGACTGAAGTCATTTTCATGTCAGCATGTTGAAATGAAAGCAGAACATGTGCCTACAGAAGGCAAACCCACCATGTGAGCAGCTGGGAGCCTGACAAGGCCAAGGTAATTGAGCATGATGCTAATCAGATTTACAGTGGGCTGAGCGCCACAGGGCTCCATCAGTTCCTGTGAGTAACATGCCAAGGGCTTACCTTCATTATCACTTGCTTCTCAGGGACGTTGCACTGCTGATAGTCCCTGTGACTGGGGAGTTTCTCAACAAATAAACTGCACAGGAGTGAAATAGGAAAATAGAGCTGAGGATTGATGGCCGTGAATTACACAATGCATATTATGGCAGAAGATGTAAGGAAAAATTAAATTAAAGACAAAAAACAAAACAAAAAGGCTGTGACCCTACATCGGACAATCGATTTGGAAAATTAATTGATGGAAATTAAATCAAATAAATTCATTAAATAAAAACATACGTGATGAACTTATTGTAGAGGACAAAGGCATTCTCCAGACTGCCCTCCTCTAGATAAACAGCTGCCATACGCTCCATCTCCACACCAGAGCGAAAGTAGCGTCTCGGGGCGATGTCTTCATTTATTTCAATGTTATAGCCCATTTTACTAAGGGCCCGTACACGCTCCACTGCCGGCAGAGTGACGTCAGTGTGATCCGGCTCGGCCGCTAACTTCTTCTGCAAACGGAGAGGACAACAAAAACCATAATAACACAGAGCAGTGGCATACCACAAGTCTTGAGGAACCCTCTGCAAACCATGAGACCATGGTGACGTAATGGACAAGCGTTTTTTTTGTTTTGTTTTGTTTTTTTATCAGCTACGAAATACTATTGCTGATGGAGGCATATAGTGATGTTTTTTTGGACAATTTAGCCCTCTAATTTCAATACTTTTTAGGATTATTTTGTGTCCTACTCATCTTTTTAGATTTAGACATTTAGAAAGTGTTAATCTGGTGAGCCACTTTATAGCTCGGTCAAGTAAAATTGCTC
Source organism: Scardinius erythrophthalmus (assembly GCF_964197995.2). Classification (NCBI taxonomy): domain Eukaryota; kingdom Metazoa; phylum Chordata; class Actinopteri; order Cypriniformes; family Leuciscidae; genus Scardinius; species Scardinius erythrophthalmus. Next base: position 19,216,726 of record NC_138238.1, on the reverse strand, counting down.
TAGATAGACAAACTGAACCAGCATCTGTCCCAGTACGCCAGCGACACAGGGAATTTGGTCCCAAAGACATCACAGGCCTCCGACTCACACAACATAAGCTCTGTTCATCACCCAGCTAGTGCGAACCGGAACACACGGCAGCACCCACGCGGAGTTCGCTTCCAACTCCCAAACTAGTGACTAAACAGAGCCTCTGTTTTAGGGTCACTGGAAAGAGTGGGCGTCTAATCAACATGCAGCAGGACACCAATGGACACCAATAAGGGCCTGCCAAGCTGTTAGACTTGCTGGATATGACAGCTTGCTTGACTTTTGAACAGTATGCAGTACGCACACAAAAATCTGTGAATGCTGGTGGACAGCCAAATTAAAAGTTTCTGGGGATTCTGGGTGGCCAGAATAAGACTATTTTGATCACGCATTCACGAAGAGGGGAAGCGAAGTGTGAAGGGGGCTACATCCGTTCTTCCCTCTCGCCCACTCCAGGATGGAGGGATCTGAATGACGGAGCAGCTGCAATGGGAATACTAATGGGAGTGAGTCAGAGGAAGCCATTCTGTCCCTGCGACCCACCTCCGAGTGATATCCCCACCACCCTCCTCCTCCCTCAACGCCACTCACCAGTGTGCTGAAACTGAAGCCCTGGTCCATGGTGAGTTTACGACGTTGCTTTGCAGGCTTCGATCCTCCCTATGCATCCATCTGTCATCTCCCAAGAGGATTCCAAGCTGAGGAGCAAGAAACATCATATCTGGCATCACAGCAGTGCTATTAAGAGGCCACTGGGTCGATACCGCCCGAGTCTTTTTGTTTTCAGTTACTCAACACTGGATTTGGCTACAATTCCATGCCTTAGAATTCCTAGTTTATTCTTCCTAATCTATTAACACGGTTAACGTGCCCTGTGCATTTCCATGGGGATTATCGAATATAATTCAGCGTCCTGGTCCAAATAACATGGTTATTCGTTCCAGAATCTGTGCTACAGTTGCTATGACAGCTTGTTACCATGCAGCAAAATATGGTGACTCATGGATATCTTCAGCTGTGAAAAAAAAAAAATCCTTGGTGTGCTTTTTCACTTAGCACGAAAGATAGGTAGATTGGACAGATTCTCTCTCCAATACACTTTGAAAGCTGAGAGTGCAGTCACAGTGCCATCCTTTTGCAAATTAACAAATGGAAAAGGTATCACCACCACAGAAGAAAATATTGATGCACTGTTGCACAGATGCACTGTTAAAATTAGAGTGCAGGAGATGTGACAGATTTAACACTGAGCAATCTCTCTTAATCAGAGCCTTTGTATAATGTACATTTGCATCTGATTAGCTAGATCATATACAAAGTGTTTAATATTCAACATTTTTTTAACTTATTAAAGAGCAATTTCACATTTGCTCATCAAATAAAGCAAATGATTCAGTATTCCATAATGAGTCAGCAATTGTCTGGATTCTCATGTCTTTAACAACAATACTAGGGATTTTAAAGGGATTGTTCACCTAAAAAAAAAAAAAAATCATCACTTACTCATCCTCAAGTTGTTCCAAACCTGTATGAGTTTCTTTCTTCTGTAAAACACAAAATAAGATATTTTGAAGAATGTTGGCAATCAAACAGTTGACGGAAGCTATTGACTTCCATAGTAGGAAAAAGAAAATACTATGGAAGTCAACGGCATTTTTTTTTTTAATATCTTCTTTTGTGTTCAACAGAAGACAGAAAGTCATACAGGTTTGGAACAACATGAGGGTGAGTAAATGATGACAACATTTTCATTTTTGGGTGAACTATCCCTTTGAGATAAGATTTAGGATTTTAAGAATAAAAAAACAAATGCCAAAAATACCAAAAGATGTCTAAAAAAATAATGGTATGTGCTATATGGACTGACATAATAGCCCTTTAAAATGCTAATTTATCATAGTGTTCTGTGGAAGTCTAAATAGAGATTCTAAGGTTAAAACACAAGCATGTTCAAGGAGGGATGAGCAGTTCTTCAACATATTTTAAGAGCCAAGTAAATTAAAACCACATGTCTACATCTGCAAACATGTTTGTATTAAAATACAATTACTATGACTGCGTCTCACATCAACACAAAATTTGACTATAAACATAACTATTTGTGTTCTAGGTTTGTCTAGCTATTAGCTGATATGAATAAGTTAGGCTGTTATTGTTTATTTGTTATTAGATACACCATTTACACAGTGAGAACTGTATGTAAAATATTACACTAACATAACTTTATTTTAGAACTTTATTACTTTCTAATGTCATCTAAATCACGACTTGCCTTTAACTAAGTAACTTCTGCTTTTCTCCATCACTAAAAAGTTATGACAAAAATGCATTTTATATGATCAACATCTAATGTGCTCAAACCTGAAGCTCCTCCAAGACAAAATCAATAATGTTAAGATGACAAAACAATCGAACAGCATTATATATAATCAAGCATATACAAATGACACTGATTTTTCCCACCTGACAATATTGCAAATGCAATTTAATTTAATTTAAACACAAAACAGTAATAATCATATAGGTCTAATTTAGTATCACCAAAAAAATAAATGTATAACTACATACAATAAAATCCTCACCTGCAGGTGAATGGCTGTTGTGATCCCATGCTCCACATTCCTATAATCGTCACATGTGGCACATGCTAGAATCCAGCGCGAAAACAGGCAACTCGCGTAAATAAAAGAGCAGGTTTTTATTATTGTCTAAAACTCTCGGCCTTTTGCCTTTGTGCCTCATGAAAGCTTTGTTCTTTTTGGCATATACGCGCAGGACTAAAATGGCTGATTGCTGTCTTTCTGAGCGAATAACCCTTCGATGTCAGATGGTTCGCCCGGAGCTCTGTGAGTGTGTGTGTGTGTGTGTGTGTGTGTGTGTGAGAGAGAGAGAGAGAGTTAGATAAATGCCGCTGAAGCAGCTGTGCTGTGAATGGCTGTGTTTCAAAACCTCACGAGCCGCCCATCTAGACATCATCCGGATTCTCTATGATTCTCTATTCTCAGATACTTCTGATGCTCATTGTCCAAAACGATATCTAGTTCACTTTGAGAAGCAACCATTGTGACAGCTAGGGGGTGGGGATGACTGGACAAATGTATAATCGATGCATATCACGACATTTACAAGCTGACAGATACCATTAGACATTTTATTCAAGCATATGGCGCGATTATGGAGTCCAAGATCATTCATTTACATTCTAAAGAGAGTGTAGCCTAATGATGGGACACGCTCTTCTTGGATGGTTTACGTATTTTGTCAAATGTTACGCTACAAAAAAAAAAAAAAAAAAGACATTAAGGGTTGTTTGTATTTTTATCCACCAGATGGGGCACAACTCCTCCAAATCGCCAAATTGCATCTGCGCAGGAGGTCTACTGGTCGATGGATTAAACAAAGTAGGCTAAATCTCATTATATATAATAAACATTAGCTATAGGCCTACTTCTATCAAAGCCCGTTTCTGCAGCAGTTGAGTAAAAAAAAAAAAAAACGATTATGTAAATCCTAAATAAACGTGTCATGACAATAGGCCTATTATATGACCTTGTTTTTTTTGTAAAGTTTCTTATAAAAATGGGTAGATGCGGGTTTCTTTGAGATTTTCTTTAGGACTATCTATCTATCTATCTATCTATCTATCTATCTATCTATCTATCTATCTATCTATCTATCTATCTATCTATCTATCTATCTATCTATCTATCTATCTATCTATCTATCTATCTATCTATCTATCTAATATGTGTGAATCATAATGAAACAGATCTCATATACAATAACATCAGCCTGTGAATTCTAAAGGGATATGTCAGAATGAAATAAGTTCTTTGACAAGTGTCTTTTGCCCTCCAACCTTAAGAGAACATATGCTAATATTATTTATAGTATGCCTAATATTAAAATGTTATTTAGATTTTTTTTTTATTATTGTGATAGTTGAATATATAAGTTAACTTTCTCATAAATTTACCAAAGGCAAAGGGATCTGAATAAAATGTTATCCTAAAATCTATAATCAGATTCCTTTGATAAATTGTGGTTTGCCAAGAAATTGGAAACTAGGCTATAAATGCATTATGAGTAGGCTAAAAACTGCGAATTTGTACACTGCATTTTACAGTTTTTCTCAATTGCTCAAAATCCTTAGTTCAACTCTCCAAAGAATTTTTGTCAATGAACAAATCATTGCCATCAGAATGACAAGTCCTTGTGTCATTGTTCAAGATAGTCAAAAGGCTTAGTCATATTGTCAATATAACAGTGTACTCTGTCAGTATTTTCAGGTGAAAACTATGGCTTCAATTTTGATGAAAACAATTGAAAATGCAAAAGACTACACTTGTATGGCATATATAAATTTTAACGGTACAAATTTACACATTACTCTATTGATTGCAAGAGACTACAGGATTCAGTCACACATTATAATGTAAAATCCAAGTGGACTAGCTACTATATAGTCTACTAATATAACATTACAGTATAGTGAACATGTCTGATTACCTGTTCTAAACATCTGAATGACTGAGGACACGGTTGTTCTCCCAACATTCAACTGTACCTTTCGACCCGCCTCATAAGGTCATGATTGAGAACATTATTTCCCGCCCCTTTTCATCAAAAACATGTCTACAATCTTGGCCTTTTCTACCTCATTTTGCCTCTGTGCCTTTCACCACACATTTTTACTCTTCTTCTTCCCGGATGTTGGCCCTGTTTTTTTCCCCTTGTTCTTCCATTGGCAGAATTTGTAACACTGTGTTGTGCTCTCTTTAAATGCTTGTCAAACGAAGCTTCATGAGATGCACATCTGAGCTCTTTTAGTGAACTGGTGCGTCATTGGTTGATCTGCTTTACATTTCCCTTCATTAGTAAAATTCTAAATTATCCTCTGCAATTCATCAATTCAGGACACATTTACAATTTCTTTTTAGAAAATAGGCTATACTTGACGCATTTGAAACATGTCTATTTAAACATTTTGCATTTAGCCTATGACTTATGCAAGGAACTAGATGTTTTGAGGGGTATCATGTTTAACACTGAACTAGTATAATATATTTTGATCAACATGACATAAGCAATCGATAATATAGGAAACAACAGACAATTGTAGGCCACATAATTAATTGCATGGATGTATTAAAGCATTTGCAATTTGTTCAAAAGAACGAGAAATTGTTTTGATGATGTGCACAGGTGACTAATGATGTGGAGGTTGAACAAGTAGACCAAGTTTTGAGAATTTCAGATGTGATATGAGAAATGCACCAAAACGACCGAGAAAAACTCGTTTTTTTGAGTGAAATGACAAGGCCATTTATTTATTTTCTTTGCTTAGCCTACATTTAAACCAGGAAACCGTTTTATTATATAACCGTTTCATTACAAAACTATCCAGTCAGTCAGTCAGTCTATTCTGGATGTTGTTGAGAGGAAGTGATTGTACCAACAAGAACGGAATGAATCCACCGCTACACCTCCATACCTGAACGACACGGATTGCGTTATTGCGTATGCCGGTATGCGTCATCGTTAGCTAAATGACCACACCCTTATCTGGACTTGAAGCGCTGTTTAACAGTTCCCACAGGTAGAAAGCAAGTTAGCAAAGGGCTGTTAGTTTTATAACCTCGGAGTCAAAAGGATTTACAAGTTCGTTTCCCTTTAGTGGCAGAGGAAACCAAATGGGGATCTTGTACTCAGAGGTGAGTAGCCTAACGTGGACTACTTTACCAGCTCTTTGAAACATGTCTTGATCTTCATGTCTTTAGAAATTAAATGGCTTGGCTCATGCAACTGATGATTATGATAATTGACTGGCCGTGTTATGATAAATTAAGGCGATTTAATATCTAACAACTTAATGAGTTTTGTTCTTCATACCTCAATTCCGTGTCACTGTCAACGTGATGTTTTTCTACTGAGTAAAAATGTAATTATACTTATCATCTTTTCTTAATTTTTTAAGAGGTTTCCATGTTGAAATCAGTGTCAACTTCTGTTGGCATTTTTATTAGTGTTGCATTACCATCTACATCTCCTTTACACCTTAAAAGACTTAAAATACAGTAATTTACTTAAGCATGAAAAGGAAAGTACAATACTGCTCTTGGAGCTTTATGTTCAGTGTTTATGTAAATAAAAATGTAGCATTTGTTATTTAATCTGTCATTTTGTGTTTGGAAAGGGTGTGTTTATGTGTTGAGAAGTTATTTGTCACCAGACCTGTTTTGCTCTCTAACCATTATCTGATATCAAGTCATGGTTCTAACTAACTTCACATGCACATGTGAATATTCTTTAGTCATCTTACATTTATTAAAGTACTAGATATGAGATAATTAATATTTTCATGTACATTTTCGTAATCATTTTGTGCTGCTTCCTTTCCACAGCCCATGTGTCAGGCAGCTTATGATGATGACGTCCACAAGTTGCATGAACTAATCTCGGCTGATGCCAGAAATGTGAATGTTCAAGATAAAGGAACGGGAGACACGCCGATTATAGCCGCCTGTAGAAGGGGAAACCTCAGGAGTGTCAAATACCTTCTAGACTACAATGCAAATGTGTCCATTAGAAATAAGGTATTGCATTAGTCAGAAGACAAGAAAAGAGTTCTGTTTGTACCTCGACTATCATAATGCTACAGCTGTTTGTTATGAAGGAGTCCTGTGTGCACTTGATTCACTTTAATAATTTTCTTAGACTCGCCCTGTGGTACAATTTAGTGATGATTGTTTGTGTGGTCAGCTTGCTTGTTTTGCTTAAAAAAAAAAAGTGATTATTTTTTTCTTTTAGAAAGAAAGGACCTGTTTGCACTATGCTACGAGGAGAACATTCTCCTTCCTGGATTACCTGATGATTGCCATTTTAATGCCTATCTTGTTAATTGGTTATCTGATAATGGTAAGTTATTCCTCAGTCATAGTATTTCTAGAAGAGACTAATTACTGTCTGAAAAGAAGAGAATTGTTGTAGTAGCAAAAATCTTAGCATGCAGAGTGAGATCAAGAATGTCCTTGAGATTCATGTATGGGGTTAGGAAATATTTTGTGGAGTTTTATGGTGTTCTTGCCCATCACATATGCAATCTGACTTTAAATGTGATTGTCCTAAATGTGTGTCATTATAACATATTAAAGCATTGCACCTGTTCTCTCTCAAAAGGAAGAGAAGCAAAGAAAAAATCTGAAATTGATGGAGTTTCTTTTGGCCACTAAGGTGGATGTTAATGCTGTAGACTACGTAAGTATAACCATTTTCATTTTTCTTTTTCAGGCCAGTGTTAATTGAGAAATCGGGCAATTTGTCTAGACATAATCCTGCCAAGAAGGATGTTCATTGTATAATCTGTGTATCTTTGCATCTTTTAAGAAGGGGAACACTGGACTTCACTATGCGTGCGAAAGAAAAAGTCAAAGGATCGTTCCATTGTTATTGCAGAAAAATGCAGATGTTTCTATACAGAACAAAGTAAGTTAATTAGTTTTGCATGTTATTTCAGCATGAACAGTCTTAGAGGATTTAGTAATCATTTGTCTTGATATTACAGTAACTTTTTGTTTTAATTTGCTGGAACTGTAAATTAATAATATAGTGACAGGTGACATAGTGGTTTGGAACTGTATTTAGCAGCAAAACCATTCCCTAAAACAGTTTAGTGTCGAAAACTTGGTAAATGAGTGATAAATGTTACCAGACGGAACTATTAAAGCATTCTTGACAATAAATTTGCTGATACTGACAGGACAGGACCCCCCCCCCCCCCCTTTTTCTCTCTCACATCTCACTGGCTTTAGTCTAAAGTGGTTAAAATTATGTGTTGATTATACTGGTATTGTTGTATGACTCTATTAATAGTTTGCCATCTTGTTTCTGTCTCCCTTACAGAAAAGTGAAACTCCTCTAGATATTGCAAAGAGACTACAATTCTACAAAATTGTTACAATGTTAATGAAATCAAATTAGTATTAATGGAGGACATAAGAGAACAGAGACTTGTTTCATGTGCAGAAGCAGTGCGGTCCTTTACAATTCACCAGCTGAGTTTAGATTGGGTTTTCTCAGATGAACGATGTTGCCATTCTAATTTATATTTAAGTATATTTGATTTACTGTTTTGTTAAGTACTGAGTAAAATTTTCTTAAAGATTGTATTGATAATTTAATGTACTGTATATTCAGGTTGTTTTAAAGTGTGTGTTAAAGTTTGTTTTTTATCACTGTAAGGTATCATGGATTTAGTTTGTGCCATGTTGTTGGTTAAAAAAATAAATAAATAAATAACTCCCACTAAATAATGTTATTTTCTGTATATGTCTTATGCATCAATGTATGTTTATTGGGTTTCATGTCATGATTTACAAAATCCATTACACAAGACCATAAAGGGCCATTCACACCAAGGAAAACAACTATAACGATAAAGATATAGTTCTAAAACCGTTCTCAATATTAAAGAACAGCAAAATCCACACAGTTATAAAGGTACAAATAAATGATTTTGCTGGAATCTCTTTCAGAATGATTTTATCCAGCTGATGGAACAATAAAAACATCGACAGCCAATCAGAATCAATCCTGCTATAACGAGCTGGACCATTTAAAGCGGCAGACGAGTGTGCGCTTAGAATAAACAGAACGATATTGTCTGCTGCATTGGCGCTAATATAGTTGTTGTTGGTGTGAACAGGCATTAAAAAAGGTAATGAAATGCTACAGTAAGGTAAACTAGCGGTTAGTAAAAGCTAAAGTGAAAAACACATTAAACAGTACATGTCCTTTAAAAGACATTAAAAGGCAACACCTGATTATGAGTGTAAAACTCAATCTCTAGGTGACGGCTCAAAGGCTTAAATCAGTTTGTAATACCGAATATACATTGGTAATTGCAGATTTGGTTACCAGCACCTCAAACAAATGGTTCATCTCCTTAAAGTATGAATAAACAAAGAGGTAGAAAAGAATTTTCATTTTTGGGTGAACTATCCCCTTAAGCTCAAAGCATGGTAAAAACAAATTGCTGGTAAAACCTGCTGCTCAATCAAAATGTCTCTTCACACATGCTCCCTCATAATTTCAATCATTTTGCTGTACATCTCTTGTGGGGCGTCCAATCCCCAGATGAAGTCCAGGTGTTCCCAGTGCTCAATATTGCGGTGGTACATCAATTTAGGTATCTGTGTGAGCAGTAGAGCCACATCCTGAGGATCTGCCAAAGTGTCCTGCCCACCAGACCACAAAGCTGTAGGCACCATCATGTCCCTCACGTTGTACAGAGGAGGGGTTGTCTGGGAAGAGGAAGCAAGAAGAGACCTTTACACTTCAGGCACTGGTCAATTTTACTACTGACTTAGTACTCTAGTCCTCTGAATGACAGAGAAAACAAGACACAATTGTCGTAATAAGAGTCTTGAGTATTTCCAAAATGCCCCGGATAGGTGTATTGGGGAAAACAGCTTAAAGGTATAGTCCACCCAAAAATGAAAATTCTCACCCTCGTGTCGTTCCAAGTTCCAGTATGACTGTCTTCTGTTCATAAAAGAAGATATTTTGAAGAATGTTAGTAACTTAACAGTTTGGAAGTTAATGGGAACTGTTTGGTTACTAACATTCTTCAAAAAAAAAATCTTCTTTTGTGTTCAACAGAAGAAAGAAATGCATACAGACATGAGGGTAATTAATTATTTTCATTTTTGGGTGGACTGTCTCTTTAATGGGAGAAATAGATAGTAGTAATAGTCTTCAACATTACCTGATTATAATGTGCCATATTTCCAGCTTTTCCATAATCATATGCCATAAGCTTACTGGATTTAACAGCCTGTACAAAGAACACAAGATGTGTATTAAAAATCAGGTCAAACTACAAAGGAAGTAGAAGGTACATATGTTTGAGTGTGCCTTCATTATCACTAATTCACAACACCAAATTTCAGTGGTTGATGGGTTTTGTTAGACCCTGTTGGTGTTTTTTGGGTCAGTGTGAACATGACAGTTGTTATAAATCCAACGGATAACTTTAAAAAAAAAATGTACATGTTGTGTGATCGAGCAGGTCCAGAAAAATGTCAAATTGGACTTACCCAAAAGCCCCTATTGTGACACTGCTCTATTACTTCACACTGATATTTTTTACTCTGAGACAGATGAAGGAACTGTCACAACCTCTGGTGTTTGTGCTTTCACTCATTTTGAGGAAATAATGTGTGGATTGCAGATGGAAAGGGACATTTAGCAGGGCACATGCACATGTTACTGTGAGTTTTCTTTTTTTTACCTGAGCCCAATGAACCATGTTCTGGACTGAGGTTCCTGCTGGGCAGTGTGTTGTGTACACAGGTGTTCTGGTCTTAAAGATAGAGACAAACTCATGAAGGAACATTCCAAAATTCATTGCGATAAAAGAGCATAACTGAACAATGCTTAAGAGTGTTATACCATGTTCAGGTTCTCCTCATCAAAACCACAGAGGAGAAAGAAGATGTTTCCACACAGCACACTCAAGGGCTTTCTGCTGCAGAATTCAGTGGCAAAAAACTTAATCAATTCGTTCTGAGGCATGAAGTCTTTTCTTCCAAAAAGATCCTGCAAATGAAAAAATGATTGGTTGATATGAGCTGATAAATAATCATTATGCCTATAGGTGCCTTATGAGTTGATTCCAAATAAGTGACTTATGAGGTTTCATGGCAGTTAAAAGGCAATAGGTTTTTTTTTGCTAGAGAGCTACAGTGGCCCTGTCCCTAATGGAACTTTAAGCTCTTGTGATCTTCCTCTGAGTCCACACTTTTGTGAAGTAGAAGTTGTCTAAAATGACAAATGGGACATCCTATGGTCTTGTGGACTTAACGGACACGCAGCGGTCATTGTAAATCCAAAAGAATGCAAGTGCAAATTAAGTGTGCCATTTGGGACGGGGCCAGTATAGCATTTTAAATAAACTGCTCACCCAAATGAGAAACTCTGGAATAACAGACAATTTGGTCATGGGGCTTTTAGTCAACCCTACTGTGGCGACAGGAGCCAGGGCAAAGAACATCTTGATTTTGCTGGCCAGCTCCGGCATTGTTGAGAAAGCCATGAATGCTGAGAAGCAAGACAGTGAAGAACAGGAAGTTACTCAGCAACAGTTAAAGAGGAAATAAATAAAATATATAAGGCTTAGAATCACATGTCATGCATAGCTAAAAGTGAGAAGTACTGTAGCAGCCGTGACCTGGGAGATGTTCCCACATGATAACACATTCAACATTCGCCTACTGTCAGTGCAAGAGGATGCATAATGCACAGCACATCTCTAAGCATATTTTGTAGACCAGTGATTTGATGAATAGTCACCCTGGCTTACATTTCCACATTTCAAAATAATGAATCACTCTGAAATGCTTAGAGGATGGGTGATACCTATAGTGGTTCCCTGGGAATGGCCCACATAAAAGATTTGCTCCTGGCCAGTTGTCTTTGTAATGAAGTTTATCACTGCGGGAAGATCCTTCTTAGCCATTTCATCATGACTGCCACACACACACACACACACAAACACACAACACAGAGAGAAAAAAAATTGAGCTTAGGTTTCTGGATGAAACATTATTAATCCAATTCCCAAGATAAGAACTAGATTTCCATTTCCTGAAGGAAATACCACAGCTTGTGAGGCAAGAATAATAATAATGTTACAATTTGAGGCAAGACAAGGTTTTAATTCTTTTCAATAATGAACGCTTAAATATATACAATCAAAAAGTCAACCTTTATATCAAACTCTAAATTTGTAAATATACACTACTGTTCAAAAGGTGACAATACACACATTTATAATGTTACAAAAGATTTAAATAAAAATGCTGTTCTTTTGAACTTTATATTCATCAAAGAATCCTAAAGAAAAGTATCATGAGACTTCTTACCGACCTCAAACTTTTGAATAGTAGTGTATGTCTGAAATATGACCAATTACAATTCAAGGTATAAATATTATGATCATGACATGGTTGCAGTTTGAATTCTGAACATTCAAACAATGGAAGTGAATTTTCAAATGTTTATTTTAAATGTCTTAAAAAGTGTAAAGGTTGGTATTTGTTGGGGATGTGTGAACTGAGTAAACATGTTGAATATCACACACCACTTTCATAAAAATCTTATCCTTGTACCTGAACTTCCAGTATTCTTTCTGTTTAGGGTCAAGGCTGACATGTTTTCTGGACCAGGTGTTCCCACGACTGTTGCCCATCCACACGTCAAATCCAGCATCGGCTAGGAGGAAACCCAGGCTGGTGTTGGGCAGGTTTGTCACCCAGTTACTTCCAGCAGCAAGAAGACCATGTTGGAGGAACACTACAGGCTTGGCTTCTGTCATAAACATGAATCAAGAGTCCAAAATAGGTCACAAAACCTTTGAGTGAATGTGAATATAATCACACACACACACACACACGCACACGCACACGCACACGCACGCATGCACACACGCACACAAAACCTTTAAGTGGATGTGAATATAATCAAATATACAGACACACACAAACCTTTAAGTGGATCAGAATATAATCAAGCAAACACACACACACACACACGTTTACTTAGCCATCTAAATGGGGACATTCCATAGACGTAATGGTTTTTATACTGTACAAACTGTAGCCTATATTCTCTCTCCTCACACTAACCCTACCCATCACACAGAACTTTCTGTATTTGTACAAAAACCTTTATATATCCCTAAAGGGAGGTTTTTGGATATTTTGGTCACTTCTGGGAACAAATTTGTCCCCAAAATATAGTTAAGTAGGTACACACACATGCATGCACACATACATACGTACGTACGTACGTACGTACGTACGTACGTACGTACGTACATACATACATACATACATACATACATACATACATACATGCATGCACACATACATACATACATAATCGTACGTACATATCTATGTATGTCTGTCTGTCTGTCTGTCTGTATTATTATTATTATTATTTATTTTATTTATTTTTTGAGATTATGCATTTTGCCAGCAGATGGAGTATGTGCATTAGCTTTATACTGCTAATGCCATCCTTTCTTTTTTTGGGACCTTTATCGTGAATATCTGTCAGAAACAGGAAGTGAGCTGGTCCTCTTAGTAGCACAAACAGACCTTGGGCTGATAGCATTGTTTGACTTCATACCAGTCATTCCTTCAACCCCCTTAAAGCCTGCAACTCACACAGCAAGACTTTAGCAACAGTGTGGAGACTTTACAGTTTACATAACTGCAGAATAATAAGAGCAGTTGCACGCCGAGTCACGATAGAGTTTATGAGAAATGAAGTTCAAATCAAGGAAATCAGTGCTTTAAACACAATTTTAAAAACATTCTCATTACAGAAATCATTGTGTGCATGATTTGTATTTTGAATGTATTTTTAAATTGATCAATAGATTCGGAGAACAAAATTAGTGTGCACTTTCTCAGGTGAGACTGTCTTTATGAAACCTCAAAAGTAATTCGCCGGTGCTCTTCTTTCGACCCACCAGTGTCCCGTGTGACATGGAGAATTGGGACAGCATGAAATGAATTGCATCTTGTGTGTGCCACCTCAGAGCTTCTGTGCTTATAACACCCAACGTCACAGCACTAAGCACCAGCCATCCACTGAAACAAACAGCTTGATGGCTCTTTACTTATTTATCACAGATCAGAATTCATTATTAACATTAACCAGCTCCCAGCACACACAAACACACACAGCCCTAAAACCACCATAAAACAACACACAGGGTTTGTCTTGGTCTTCATAATTCCCTGGCTTCCTGATTAAGTATGGTTATAAACATACAGAACGCATTTCCACACATTCATTAGCATAAACCAATTTTATTCTGAAGGTCAAACACGAGCCAACAACACCCTTAATCTAATACAATGAGTAAAAAGCAAAGATGCACAAGGCCAAAGTTTCTCAAAGGCCCCTCAAATCCTCCAGCAGAGGGATTTGTGTCGGGGAAATGTATTCTCATTTAAAATAACACGAGACATTGTGTTAGCACAGCAAGGGAGAGTGGAAGCTGATGTATGGCTGTTGAATTGGTTTTCCGCTCCAGTGGCGTCCCTGGCGAGATTAGTGTGAGAGCATGAGCTTTTGAGATCTCTCTGCTCATTAATGAAATATGGGGAGCGCTAAATATCAAACTGAATACTGATTTCAGAAGAACTAATGAATAGTGAATTGAACATTAACACCACAATAACACTCATCTGAACTGAACTGATTTCAGCCTGCTGTATCTTCACAGAGATTCCTTTGTTTTACAGCTGATGACATCATACCTGTCATTGATTTATTACAATACATTCTGATATCAGTTCACTCCTTGTGCATACAAAACTTTCATTGGATTAATACAATTAATGGCACAATTAATGTTTGGAAATGTAAACTTATATTTCCTACTGACAGCAAAAGATATAAATAACTGGCTTAAAAAAAAAAAAATTGGGGGGGTGAAAATACTAACGTGCACATGGTAGGAAATATAAGTTTACATTTCCAAACATTCATTTTGCCATTAATTGTATTAATCCAGTGAAAGTTTTGTATGCACAATGAGTGAACTGATATCAGAATGTATTGTAATATAGGTTTTAATATTTAATGTTTTTATTTTTTCTTAATTTAATTTAAAAATGTTTAACTTTTTAATTTTTATTTAATTATATATATATATATTTATCATAATTGTTTTGCCATAACATGACAACAATTTTCAACTTATATGCATATTCTATCAAAGTAAAAGTAAATCTTTAAAAAAGCACGAATAATTAAATAACACTGTTAAATTTGTGGGTAACGCTTACAATAAGGTTTCATTATTTAAGATTAGTTAACTACTTAACATGAACTAAGAATGAACAATACTTCTACAGCATCCATTAATCTTAGCTAATTTCAACATTTACTAATACATTATTAAAATCAAATGTTGTATTTATTAGCATTAGTTAATGCACTGTGAACTAACATAAACAAAAATGAATAAATACTGTAGCAAATTTGTATTGCTCATTGTTAGTTCATGTTAGTTAATTCATTAACTAATGTTAACAAATGAGACCTTATTGTAAAGTGTTACCAATTTGTGAAACCCGCAGCATCACGAGAGGTCATGAGATCTAGATATTTATGAGATGAAAAACCCAGTGAAGAAATCATGTGTGGGTTGCGTTATATGACCCTGTAACAAGAGGTCCTCCTCCATATATGAGACTGACTCATCTAAAACCACTTCTTTCCCCTCTTTAAATTGCTACGTGACTATTAAAGAGCACGGGATGTTAAGATGTTAAGCTTCAGATGTGAACATCTCACCCAGTGTGTTCAAGTGACTATGTATTTCGTATATTTCAGTGTGTATTTTTGGCTCCAGCTTCGCAAAGTTTTCACGTGACACCAACAATTTACTTTCAGATATTATCCTAATACTGTAATAATACCTTATATTGTAATCATTACTAGCACAAGTTGTAATTTCTGCCTAACATTAGCTTAACTGAAAACATGATGTTAACTAATTAACTACATAACATGTATTAAAACAGTATATTAATACCATATGGACATTACTTTGATACACTCATCTCTGGCTGATAACAGAATATTAGTAACATCAAAACAAGTATTTGCTGTTAAACTGCTTTGAAACAATATGCATTGTGAAAAGCGCTATACATGTACCCTGGTAATCCAGAATTCTTGCGAGAGCACAAGTTGAATTTGCTCAGCGAGTTTACTCTGGTGTCGAATGCTCATTAAATATGCCCCTCGATCTGAGCTGCACCAATCACATCGGGTTATCTGATATAGGCGGGCCAGAGGCGAGCTAAACAGATGACGACAGCGCTGTGACGTCCAAGTCATTAGTAAACATTGCAAGATGGCTATGGATGAATACCAGTTGTTTGAAACGGCTTTGGCCGCTACAATGAACGAGTTAGACTTGGCTTTTTATCTAGAACGGGAACAGAAGATGCCGCTCGAATCGTTCCTTTGCAAGAAGGACGTTTTTGCTGTTTCGCCGAGTCTAATCAGAGAATGTCAGAGAAAGGTTAGTTCTGCTGGTAGCTGGGGTTTATTGTTGTGATTGGTCGAAGTGTTATCCAATTGCGTGCAGCGAGATTTTCAAATGATTTTCATTAGTCGACGCCAGACCATTGATCTTTAAGATTTAGGTCTGGATTTCCAGGCTACTATACATGTAAACTTTAATTGAATAATGGCAGCACAGTGAATCTGTGAATGATGAGAATTCAGATACCATCTTAAGAAATTCCTCTTTCAGATGGCCATGTCAGTGAAAACAGCAAGCTCCCATCTTTAATAATTCACACTAACACAGGCCAAACAAAAGCATGAATGGGCTCATTCAAATATTTTGGCTATCCAACTTAAACCATTACCTTGTCCATCCTTGTTTTTGAGCCCATGTGGGATTCGGTTGACGCTCAGGATGTACCCATCCTCGGTGACCACTTCGAATTCTTCCGCTGTGTAGCCCCAGTGTGTGATGATCTCGCTCTACAAGAGACAAACACGTGGTGAACATGGACAAAGTCCATAAGAAGCGTGACAGCATGGAGAAATCAATGGAAACACACCTTCATGTAAGATTAAATGAAATGATATAGCAAACACTTCAGTGAGTCATTCTTAGACAATACAACATTTCAAAATAGCACAAGCACTGTTCTTTTCTGAAGAAAGCAGTATAATGAAGAAGAATTTGAAGAAGAAATATAAACCTAAGAATAGCTACATTTCCTCTTTGCCAAGGTCTACAATACATATCATAAGCGTGGCAGTATTTTTTTTAAATGTAATGACAAGAGAAAACACCAGTTCAGCTTAAATTCTTAGTTTAGCCATTTGTCTTTTCAAGAGCACAATTATTTCAGCTGTATGGAGTCACACTCCTCCTCCTCTAGATATGAGATAAATTATAATCAGAGACTTCAAAGAAACTGCGTGAGCTTGTTGGTTCCAGGCCTGCCATGCAATCTCCCCATGCATAATTAAAGGCTCTGCAGTTTCCCACTCCCCCTGGGTCTTCTGTCTGCTCATTCTACTTTAGGCCACTTAAGGATAAACCCACTGCTGGCTCAACACACATTAAGGGGAGAGTAAGCACTGGGGGTTGTGCTTCTTTCTCTCACTCTCTGTCTGAGATGGGGTATTTGTCCTCTTTTCATGCAGAGATAGTGTGTGTTGGAAAATCATTAATGTTTCATGTACTTCTGCAGAGTGAATGCAGAAATAAAATGCAGAATGTGATCAACTATTGAAAATTCGGAGAACTTTAGAGCCGCATTATAAATAATGTCATTTTCCTTGAAATCAAGAGCAAATATAACGGAGCTCAAAATCTGTTATGAATTGGAAGACTCAGTAGGATTCATTTGCAGCTTTTAATGAAGGAACGTCAAAACAGGCAAGGGTCAGGCAACAGCAAAACAGGGTGATCAGAGAACAGACACAGAGAGTAGTCGGGTCACAGGCAGAAGTTTTTTAGGGCAGGCAGCAAGAGACAATAATCCAAGATCAATCCAAGTCGAGACAGGCAGCAAACAGACAGAAACAAGATAACAATCCGAGGTCAATAAACAGATCAGTAGAATAGGGGAAACCGCTCAGTGATTATAGTCCGTGGCAATGCAATACTTCGCAGTGATCTTCTGTTTGAGTGTGGTTTATATGGAGTGTCTGAATGAGATGCAGGTGAGTGCGCAATCAGTCCCAGGTATGAGCATTATGGGAATTGTAGTTTTGTGAAGTGATCAGTCTGGTGTGGAGTGCCCTCTGGTGACTCTAAGAGGCACTCCAGCTGGTGATCGTTACAAAATCATTTGAAGTATATCTTTTTTTTTTTTTTTTTTTTTTAAGATTTACGAATTTTAATTGAATAGTAAAATTCCATCAAATTGAATTGAATAATCCGTACATATTGTTCATATTATGAATTAAGAATCACATAAACTAAATGGTCCATTCCCTTGTTCCATTAAGATTTACACAAAATGTTTTATTAAACTCTAGTATTTTTTTTTTTTTTTTTTACTCATTTCAAATTCTTAATCTATAATGAATAATATGTAAGGATTATTCAAATCAATTTGATGGAATTTTACTATACAATTGAAATATGTAAATCTTAAAAAAAGGCTTACTTTTTTTTTTTTTTTGAGTGCACCTCTTACTAATAAAACTAATAAAGTTGCTAATATAGTAAAACTACAAAGTGGCCAAAAAGTAACTAATTATATTTACTCAAATACTTTACAACATTGATTGTTTGTGTGTATTTTTTTTTTCTTTTCAACAACCGATGGATAGAACCAAGTCCCCACCCTACATTTTTTACTTTTTCTTTATTCCGTTTCACTCGGATGAAAAGAAAAAAATCTGTCGCTACCTTCGTTAGATTTCGTACATTGAACCTTTCAAGGCATTGTTGACCCAATTTTCTACTCACCTTCACCGATGTTTTTCTTGGAATGGATTTTTGTATGGCTATTTGTGTGGCTTTAGAAGACATATGGTGTACAAGTTATGAATTGTCTTTTTGTCCTTTATTGATCTTGACAGACATGTCCACTACAAACTGAAAAGAACTGGATTAAGAGTATTTAAACTCTCCTAACGTGTTCGAATGAAAAATAATGACAGAACTTTCATTTACGGGTTAAAATATTCCTTTAAGTAGCCCAAGTGAACCAATTTTAAGGCTCAATCGTCTCCTTATGAATGCAAGTATGTGAAACCCAGAGTATAAAACCCAGTTATTGTATTAAAACCAACAAATTACTGTCTTATCAGCATTTCTGCAAATGGTTTTCTGACCTGTGCAAATTATCAAACAATGATTATGAGATATCATTATTTAAACCAAGAAGTCTTGTTTCATATCTAACCACACATGAAAGTGCATAAATGTCACTTAGAGTACAATTCCCTTTCAGAGTCTGTGGGAAAAGATTTAACATAAAGCTGTCTAATCTCAAATATGAAAAAATTGCTGAACTCGTGAATGTTTCTCTTCCCATTTTCACACACTGAGAAAAAAAAAAAAAAAAGGTTTTCTTAAAAACGCTTATGAAACAAGATATACACTTTTACAATTGTGATAACATGATGATGTGCTCTGCATTCAGCTCCCAAGATCACTGCACGTAAATGTAATATATGACATATACTGTATGTTCCTATATCGAGAGTGGTGTTGTCATTTGTTTTCATATAAGCCAATACATTATTACCACATATATACATCATCAGGATATATAAAGATATTAGTTTATAACATATATGAAATACCCATAGTAAAATTAGTTTATATAGCTACATGAAACAAAATATTTAAATGATGAATTTTATATGGTACTGTATGTTAAGACAAATATACAATGAGAATATATTTTATGCATGGGTATTTCATATATGAGACATACATGTCAAAATATGCATTATAGATACATAAACAGATATATTTATACGGGATAAATGAATATGTCAATATATGGAATTGTTTCAGTTTCGAATAAGTTTCATATATAGCTATGAATATTATGTACATATTGGTATATGTTTTTACTCTATAATATGAGCATATGTTTCATATATGGATATTTCATGCATGTACATATTTGCGAAGGGGGCGAGCCGCAGTGAAATGTGGAAGGACAAAGTGCAAAATGTAGTTTGTTATAGAGATGGTCAACTAATGAATCCACTTCTCTCGAGAGCACGTGTCAAAACAGAGAACTGCAAATAATATTACAAATCTAGTGCAAAGTTCAAAACATGACATGACATTCATGTGGTCATGAGTTACAAGTCCTTATGTAGTATAGGTTTACTTCATTATCCATACATAATTGTTTAGAAAAATCATCATCTTATTAAGACTATTGGGAATATTATTGGGAGATACAGAGTGATAACTGATATTTCTATGAATTTCTTCTGTAAGTCTGTTATACTGTTATAAAAATCTCATTGATTTATATTGCAAGCTATCAAAATTGCAACAATTTTTGGCCAAATTGCATAATTTTGCTCAGTTTGGCCTCTGAATTCTCCTTGAGTGTAAGCCTCATATTCTCACTGTATTACAGAGCCCCACACATAAAATGCAAGAAAAAAAAAGTATATCGTGGCCACGAATTAACAATTTGTTCCCGCAACTTACTAATATGTCAGCATGTTTTACTAATTTGTTCGTTGTTTTAAGAAGTAAATAGTGTGCGCACAATTAGTAATCAGTTTCCTTAATTTACTAAATCATGGCCATGTTGTACTAATTTGTTCCCTTGTTTTAGTTAAATCAACGTGGACACGATTTACTAAAACGAGAGAACAAATTCTTAATTCATGGCCACAATTTACTAAAATGAGAATTTAATTCTTAATTAAAATAACTTAATTCATACTTACAGGTTATGATTCTGAAGAGCAAGTTGGTCCAAATAAACGGTACTACTACCGAACCATATTTAAAGGGCGAGCATTTTGCGAATTCAGTGTTGAACTCCGAGATTTGAGAAGAAGTCGTCAGTAAAATTACGTGTTTGAGGTAGGGTCAAGTTGTATTGGACCACGGGTGGTCATTATGCAAATGTATTTTCTAGTGACGTAGAACCGTCACACATACGAATTACACACACCTCGTGTAGGCGGTTCAGAGCTGATTTAGTTTGAACAACTTTTGCAGAACATTTACATTCACATTTCACAAAAAGGTTTATGCAAGATCTAAAGTGTTTGTTTCACTTCAATAACTCTGCATTTCACAAAGTAAACAGTATTGTCTAGCATGTTGTTGAATTATGGTTGAATAATCAGCATGTTGTTGAATAATTTCATTTTTGTCACCACTGAGATGAAGGCCCAATTTACCAGAATTTGTTCTATATTCATGGTGTTTTAGCGCTCATTGACAATTTACTGATGAGTAATGAAAAACACTCATTGCAGCTTGTCTTATTACATGTTACATGTTGTATTGGTCACTTACGATGTTCATATTGACTTCAGGGTCCAGTCCTGCCTCGTCCTGAAAAGGCGGCCTGCACTGAACCAGCCCAAGTGTAAGCAATACCAGAGACAAGACCAGCCATGATATCTTCTTTCTGTTGAACATTCACAAACAGTGAATTAACATACAGGGTTTCCCAAGACTAATCTAAACCAATGTTAAAAAGCTATGCTTTTCTTCAGCAGCCATCAATACATTTAGTGTTGCTCAACATGTGTGACTGAAAGGTAAGCAATTAATACATAAAAAATCAATGTAGCTAAATCCTAGTTTGTTCAGACGAAATAAACTGTAAAAACAAACATTGCTAAACATCACTGTACTTTATTATACAAGAGCAGTTTGACTGGTAAACAAATACAAATACAAAAAAAAAATGTGTTTGGAAAATGCTCACTTTTTTTTCTATTCAAACATTTCTGCCACCAAAAATAGTGTAGGGGATATATATAATTTAAGCAACGTTTAATTTTACAATTCTGCATTTTCACAAAGCGAAAGCAGTTCAGTTAGCACATCCGAGTGGTATGAATGACAAGAAGCCAAGAACTAACTTTATGCGTTACAAATACATCAGAAGTCAGCCAGTGCAAACATACAGTAGTTACATTGTCGTACAGTATTTTCGTTCACTGCTAATTCATTTACTAACCTGCACTATTCTAAATCATTCTTTGCAGCACACGAATAAACATGTTTGTCTTATTAAGCTGATCGAGATTAATGATCTAATGAACCGTGTTTGTTGAAGAGTCCTAAGCATTGAATAACGAAAATAATGAAACTCACCCAACGTCGGTTGAACTCTCCATAGCAGCGCACTGAAATCTAACGCGTGGAGAGTTAGGTCAGTACTAACTACTTTCTAACCACACTGACTGATAGCGATGATAATGCTTTACCATAACATCAGCTGACACAGTGACATCATGACATGATCACTGTTCTTAAACACCTTTAATCAATCAGTCCCCCTCCCTGAAGAAGCTTCATACATGTAACGTTATTAGCTGCTTTCTCCTTTGATTCAATACTCCTCCATTATTATTTAAATGCGTCAAACTGACGTCGTCATTATTTGTTTTTAGATAATGAGACTAAATAAATTGTGTATTACAGTAGTCAGTTAAGCCAAGTTTTTTTTCGACTACGAAAATAAATTAATTTAAAAATTACACTAAATGCAATTAAGACATTTGAGTGCGTACTCTTCAAATAGCTGCAAAACTGTCATATAACTTTATTTTTATTTTGAAGTTTTGATATTATGTGCATACTTATCAGTCAAACATTGAACAAACAAAGGGAATGTTTTAGTTGGCCAACAAAAAACCCTTCAGCCTTTCATAATCCTTAAAGTGACAGTAAGCCATATCGAGTGAGATCTTCAAACTAGCAAGATCACTTGGCTAATTCATCTTAAGTAACGTTAGCTGCTTACTTTACATTCTCTAAAAAAATGTCTCGAGTTCTAATAGTTGGTGCTGGACTTACTGGCAGTATATGTGCCTGTCTGCTGCGGAGGGAGCTGCCAAACAAGGTTAATATAGTCGTGTGGGACAAATCGCGGGGTTCAGGTTAGCATCTTCTTATTTGTTTTGACATACAGAATGCTTTTTTTATAAACTAATATGAAACACTTTATCGAGTGGTGAATGTTTCGTGTGTTGGAATCATTGCATTGGTGGTATGTGCTGCAAATCACTCATTATGGGTTAAACATAAATCAAAAAGCTGCTAAACTGATGACCTGCTCCTCTAACGTTACAAGGTGAGCAGAAAATGAACAGATATAAAGTAACTTCAACTTTATTAAACATGTTTTTTTTTTTGTTTTTTTTTTTTATGTCACTCTGCCTGAAAGGACAGAATGAATGAACAAGTAACGTTACTCAATAATGTACTTCAAAACACATGACCAGAAAGTAATGCTGCCTTCACGTGCTATCGGAAATTTCCTACTTTCCACTTCAGAAGTCGTCATTACGAGCTCATCGCATTAACATTGTTGAGACTTGAGAGGGCGTTCATGTCCATTTTTTTGTACTAGGAAACTAATATTTATTTACGGTAATAGTGATAGCATGATGTGAAGGCAGCATCTCTTGAAATTCCCCACTTCAAACACTCCAACTTCAAATATCGTCAAATAACAATGATTAGAATGTGGTTGATTAAGATGTTAATGGAACAGAATAGTTAACGCCAAATTACAACAGCTGTTTAAAACAATTAAAAACTGGGTTAAGATGGGAAAAGATGCTGCCTCTGTGTAAACTTTTACTGAATGTGTAAATAACTTAATATCATTTCTATTGAAGGGGTCATGAACTGCATTGCACTTATAATGTTAATATGATTTTTACACCGAAAATTTTTCATAATTTAGAAATAAAAGGCATTTTACTACCCTGATTTTAACCCTCTTATTTGACTGCTCTGTTTTAAGGGGCGTGTCTGCTGTGGGACTTCGGAACAAAAGTGGGCGTTTCTAAATTTGTGGGTTTTTTCAAACTGGTGGGTGTTTATAAATCATGCAATGAAAATTATGCAGAGCACAAATTCCGATTATGGGACACCATGTTTGGCTACACGTCACTTTCACTTCACTTATAAACTCGCGCTGTTTGATTGACAGCTCCAGCGATTGCAAAGGGAGCGTTTTTTTTATCGCTTTCTATATATTACTTAATCACAGTTTAAATAACAGCTTAATTTCATCCTACTAAGAGAAGCATTGTGAAGTTTATCGTTTAGTCACTGGTTTGATTTACTGACACATAGACAAAGACATCTGACTGAATCATGACATATCAGAAATTACTGGTCACAGATCATGCATTAGAATTAACACGGTTACTTACATGTTGTTACTTTCGAGTCCATATCGTAAAGTGTTTACAAAGCCTGCGCCGAAATTCTGACTGATTTACTAAAGAAACCACTGTGAAATGTACTGCTGGGAGAAAAAATCAATTCACCTAGCTATCGCATTTTTTTTTTTTTTTTTTTTTTACGATTCTAAAATCTATTCTTTTATTCCAGAATCGATATTAATTCAAATTCAATTGCTACATTTTTGTCCTTGCTTGTAGATGAGGTTGACAGAAGTTAGCCACTTTCGTTCCAACAGAGGATGAAGTGAGTGTTGAGTGACAATATCCCTAGTGGATGTGTGATAGTGACGTGAGACTGAAAGCACCGAAATGCCCTCGCGCTACTCATATGCTGAGAGAGAGATAAGACAATAGAGCTGCACGATTCATCTTTAAAAGACTGATCTCGATTCAGACACCCACGCGATCTTTCAATTCGTCTGTCTATTAAACTTTGACAAAATCATATCACAACATTCAAATCTGTGTCGGTGCCCGCCGCTGACCCGGAGAGAGTTGTCATGAAACCGCAGTCTTTTCAACCTCATAGTATCATTATTTCTGTGATGCAATAGTTAAAATTATCATAGAAGTACTTGGATAAAAGTTTAAAGTTCAAATATGAACACTGATGGCGATCAATATCAGCTTTTGATAGAAGCTTGGTGCTTTAAATAACGCATTTATTGATTACATTGTTTTGCCACTAAATGGCGACAAGTGATTGTTAAAAAATGTATTTGTTATTGAATAATTTATTCAAGAGAATCTAGTATTGTATGAGGCTTCTGAAATAAGTCAGAAAGATGTGATCATTTGTTTTTGTAAATATGTCTCATATGGTCGATGGTCTAGTGTTAAAAAAATTTGCAATATCGTATCGGCACCCAAGTATCATGATAGTTTCGAATCGGGAGATAGGTGTATCGTCCCAGCCCTAGTGAAATGTACCGCATACAAATAAATAGGCCTAATGCTTAACTGAGACATTCACATTGTTGATAATAAAAAATAACCACATTCTTAGCATTACGATCCTTTGGAAGGTAATATTATATAAGTAGAGGCAGTCTTTCACCTATTTGTCATAGGCACATTTCACAATGAGCCATTCGTTGGGCTTGGTTACAATTAAAGCTGTTTTTGGACTAAACAGGAAGTTTTCAGTTCTGAAACTTACAGGATATTCTGATAGTATGATGACCTCTGTATGTCAAAAGATTAAGGAAAATTTGACTTCTCAGTTCATGACCCCTTTAATATATATGGTTGGAGCCATTCAAGTTTGAATTTTTGAATTGTATTTATTGTAACTTAACTGTTCACTTAAACTACGATTTAATGTTTTAATGAATTTAAAGAAGATGACTTTTATTTTGTAAGGTGGCTCTGTATAAGGAAGTAGGCTGATTGGAATCAGGTGTGAAGGTGGAGAGAGCATAGCTGTCGACCACACATTGTTTGATAGACCAAGATTAACCTTTTTTTTTTGTTGCTTTCTTGTGGAAAACGTTCTAAATTTGGCATTTATATTGGATAGGCTATTTCTTGGATTATGTGCATCAAAGAATCCCTCAACCTTTACACAAGATGGGTGGCTTTTTTTATTTGTGGACAAAAAGCCCCTACATATATTTTTAAATGTCATTAATGTAAAATACTAATTCAACTATTCTATTTAAAATCCTTTTTGACAATTATATTTAAACAACTGAATAACAGATGACAGACAAATTAAAATATTGAAATATATTTTGTCCGTAATAGCTTGTAGAAGATTGTGCACAACAGGCTTTTTACAGCAGCTTTGATCATGTTGATAATTTAGAGGCCTTAGAAGTTTATAGGGTTATATCTCAACATATTTAGTGATTAAACATGATACAAATAAAAATATCCCATTTTTATAGACATTTTATCAGATTATATAAGCATTTTTAACAGTGAATTTCAAAGTGTTAAACTTTTAGCCTTTCAGCTTTCAAAGCATATGTACTTTTGTACTTAATTAAAGTGGTGAAATTTCTCCCAATACTGACAACGTTCCTAAACCATAAATAAATATGGTAAAAATTCCTGATATTGTCATCAATGGTTTCCAAAACCACTTTCAAGAAGGAAAAAATAGGCCTACATAATATTATGATGATATTAATATGTCATATCCATTTATGTCCACTCATCTATAAAGCACAACATATTGTTTTTACAATAATTACAATAATTGTAAAAGTTTGATGTCTGATTTCTTATTTCTTTACATTAATGCTGAATCATCATTGTTTACATTCAAATGTTTATTTATTTTGTTTAGCTCTAAAGATTAAAACAGCATTTTTATGTTTCACATTGATCAGACCTGATGATATTTAATTTTATAGGAGGAAGAATGTCCACAAGCAGAAGTCCAAACAATCCTTCATGCACGGTTGACCTTGGTGCTCAATACATAAGTGCCACACCATACTACGCTCGTATTCACAGCAGGTGGGCTACTTCTCAGTACTGTATCTGATCTGTATGGTGTGGATATCACTTTTTTTGAAAATGCATTTTCTTGTATTTTTCAGTTTTTATGAAGAACTCTTAGCACAAGACATTTTGAAACCTCTCGTTGCTCCTGTTGAAGACATGATGTCTAAGGAAGAAGGAATTATGAACTATGTGACGCCCCATGGGGTCTCGTCCATCGTCAAACACTACCTCAAAGAGTCAGGTAGGTCATTTGAATTCAGGTTCAACTTATTTCCTAGCATTTCATTTCTGATTTCTTCTTCTGGTTCTGCTGTAAGTCATAATGATATACACTACCGTTCAAATGTTTTGGTGTCAGAAAGATTTGTTTTTATAAAGAAATGAATACTTTTATCCAGCAAAGATGCATTAAATTGATCAAAAGTTACAGTAAAGACATTTATAATGTAACAGCATATTTCTATTTTAAATAAAATATCTATTTTAAAATATCTATTTTATTCATCTAATAATCCTGGGGAATCCAAAAAAAATTAGGTTTTCAACACTAATAATGATTTTTGAAGGATCATGTGACACAAAATTCAGCTTTGCCATCACAGGAATTAAAAGATTGTAAAATTTAATAAAATAGAAAACAATTATTTTAAATTGTAACAATAATTCACAATATTACTGTTTTTACTGTGTATTTAATAAAATAAATGCAGCCATGGCAAGCATAAGAGACTTTTAAACCTGCAGTTTTTCATAAAAAATATTCTAATGCAAATATCTACATTTAATTTAAAACGTGTATTAAAATAGCAAAAAAATATGCTGTTGCATAAAGTTTTTTTTTTTTTTTTTCTCCATCAGGGCAATTTCACACAGAAATGCTTTTTATTTATTCACACTTCAGAAAGGCAAGACAGATTAAATAACTGATTTTATCGCTGTTCATAAAGCAGCTGTTTTTCATCAGCTGTTTAATAACAGAAATGTGCTGCCAGAAAATAATTTTTGGGTCAGCAAGACCCGAGTCTTCCAGCTGTTTTGTTCCATCTAAATGTTACCTTTCTAGAAAAAAAATCTGATTTCCTAGAGAGAGCCCAGAAGAATTTGGCCAGACTGCAAGCTGATTTATGAACTCAAAGATCACAGCTCTTAGTCAATAATCTGACTGAGTCTTTAGAAACAGTTCAGGATGTTTTGATGTTTTGCATGTGAACAAAAAGCAGCAGTCAGATGGAACTGCTGTAATGTAGCAACATTGTGAAACAACACAATTCAACACAGTTATTCAAAGATCAGCAAAACAGTAAAGGATTTGCATGAAAAGTGAATTGTGTGTATTTGCACGCTATTTACCACCATTTCCCTGATGTTAATTTCATTTACTAATGTTTTTTTCTGTCATCTTAAGCCCTTCTTAAGCCTAATTCACATAAGATATATTAACTGGAATTGGGTTTCTTTTAGGGGTGTAACGATATATCCTTATGGATGCAAGAAATGCCTGCATTGAAAGCGTATTACATTAAACTACTATACATAATGTTGAATATAAATTATTACAATGCAATGGGGGACTATTTGTGGGTCCTGGTAATGTCAAATGTCTGATTTTACCAGTAAAATGAGGCCTACTTTATCAGAATCAGAAAGAGTTGCATTGCCAAGTGTGCTTCACACAAGAAATTTAACGTTCTATTGAAGCTTCCAGTACACACATAAAAATACAAGAAGTCACTTAATAACATTTAAGAATAAAATTCTAAAAGTATAAAGTATATCTGTAAACATTTACAGACAACAAATATATTTATAGTTTTGTGAATAATATCATGAATAAATGAGACAAATTAATTTACAAGGATATTGCACAAAAAAGTATGGTATTCCACAAGCATATATGTCTAACAAAATCCTGTATTTTCAGCTTCAGAATAATGAATATTTATATTCTGGTGTCACCATTGCCCTGTGCATTGGGGACCAGGAGGACCAAGTCCTAGCCTATTCAAGTCCACCCCTGATGTAATACCAAATTTAGCATTTTAATAAACAGTACATTTTGTTAACTGTTAACCATATGTCTTAAAAGTAATTATGATAAAAAACTCTTCTTTCTTTTGGCTTGAAGTATTGCGATAATATCGTGATTTTAGTGTTGTGAATTAAATCAAATTACATGAGAGTATTGTTACACCCCTAGTTTTTTTTTTTTTTTACCATTACTCTTGTTTCTAAAATTAGGGATCATGTAAAACTATTTGCATGTGCCATAAACCAAATCTTGACTTTTCTTTGATACATAATCTTCTGCGTGACTTTCTTTGGAATTCTTTCCTTCTATGTTTCTCTCTCCTTTTTTTTCTATTTTCTACTTCTTCTGCTATGTGCAAAATTGCCAACTATGCCACTCCGCACTCAAGCAGGAGCAGAGGTGCTCTACGACCGACACGTCACTCACATTCACCGGAAAGACTCTGGCTGGGAAGTGTGTCACAAAGGGGGAGCATCACAGCAGTTTGACGTTGTGGTTTTAACCATGCCAGTACCCCAAATACTTCAGCTGCAAGGAGACGTGGGATCTTGTGAGTACATTACAACATCACCACAAACACAAATACACAAACACACACACACACACACACACACACACACACTTTGGCCTTCAAATTTAAATATGACTTTTGGTTTTGCTGTCTGCCATTGTTTCTGTTCAAAATATCCTGTGAAATGGCATCATTTTATTATATTATTTAATTTTAGAAATAGCGACAGAGCTGAATGGAAATTCCTAATAAAAAAATATTCCCTTTAATGCATTGTGTGAACTGCAGTGGACAGATGTATTTTTAGTTATAGAAACTAAATTACAACAAATACATTAATTATAAAACTGTTTCTTACATCCTATTCTAAGGAAAATATTTTTACTGCATAGATCTCCTGGAATAAAAGATAAAGGTAGATATACCTTGATGGTTCACCATTTTTGTCAGCCATTATAATTTGTCTTGTCATAAATTAAAGACAAAAAACACATGCATACAGTGCACAAACAACTAAGCTAGGGTCAAAGGTTAACTCCTATGGTAGTTTACATACTGTATCTTTACATCATGAATGCTTAAAAGTGTTGGTCTACCCAAGCAAAAATATGTAAATAAAAAATTATGTCATCATATACTTACCCTCTGTGGTCCAAACCTGTATGACTTTTATTTCTCCTGTGGAACTTAAAAGGAGATATTTTGAAGAATGTTGGTTACCAAACAGTTTTGATTAAAATGGACTTCCATTATATGGACAAAGAAATACAATGGAAGTCAATGGGAACCGAAACTCTTTGGTAACCATCATTCTTCAAAATATCTTCCTCTGTGTTCTGGAGAAAAAATAAGTCATACAGGTTTGCAACGACATGATGGTGGTGAGTAAAATTACAGAATTTTCATTTTTTGGTGGACTATACCATCAAAAATGTTTCCCTACTATGATTTTTCTAATATTACCTTTCATGTCGTGTGTTATATAGCTGTTTGTGAATGTAAAATGTCTGCAAAGTTTTAAAAATCAAACAAATAAAGTTTTATAGTGTCCTAAAAGAAAGGATAAATTCCAAACTGTGGAAATGAGTCGACAGCAATTCCAGTCTCACTTCCTGTTTGTTACATACCAACGTAACATATTTGCATAATACCAGCGTATGATCTTCACTGGCTGTCCATGAACAACGTCAAGTCAAGTCAAGTCATCTTCATTTATATAGCGCTTTTAACAATGTAGATTTTTTCAAAGCAGCTTTACAGAGATAAATGTATAATTTAAGGTAACAGAGATTGTTTTGGCTTTATAGCGGTTCTTTAATAAAGTTATTTTCCAGCTAAAGTTAGTTTTGATTGATTCGCTTCCGTCGCAACAATTATTTGTTATTAAATTAGGGGCCGCTAAGACGACACCATTCTCTCTACACAGACTTTAAAGCGAACCTGTGAGAAACGCTGATGGCGTTCACATGCGCATTAAGAATGGGTTCTATAGTTATGTGCGTTTGAATATATGTGCGCAGGTTTGGAATTCCCTACAAACCAAGCCTAAACAAAGTACTGGCGTTTCCTTATAATTTTTGATACAGAATTTTATTTTATTTGATCTATTCGGGGTAGATACGCGAATTGATTTTCCCGACAACGCTTTATCTGTAGAGTGGTAAAGGGATCCTCCATAGGGAGAGACTAGTTGGCACTTCAGCACTGCGTTGTCATCGGGTCCAGGCGAAGGTCCTTCATCAGATCTGGATATGGCCTGGATCCGGCAGGCTGCGGGAAAACCTCGGGATAAACAAAAGACACTAAAATTAGCGTAGATGCCATTCTTCTTATGATGTAACGAGTACATCAGGATTTATGGGAAGTGTTCCCGGTTCCAGCTGACCTAATCTATGCAGCCTAACATTGAATTATAGAAGTCTATAATGTATTATGTGAATGCTAGGGCAAAGAGATGTGTCTTTAATCTAGCTTTGTTAGGAATGTTAGGAAGACTGTTCCAAAGTTTTGGTGCTAAATAGGAGAAAGATCTACCGCCAGCAGTCGATTTTGATATTCTAGGTATTATCAACTGGCCGGAATTTTGAGATTGTAATAGACGTGACGGACTATAATGCGTTAAGAGCTCGCTCAAGTACTGCGGAGCTAAACCATTTAGTGCTTTGTAAGTAATCAGCAATATTTTAAAATTGATGCGATGTTTAATAGGGAGCCAGTGCAGTTTTGACAGAACTGGGCTAATATGGTCATACTTCCTGGTTCTGGTAAGAACTGGAGCTGCTGCGTTTTGAACTAGCGTGCAGGACAACCACCCAGTAGAGCATTACAATAATCTAGCATTGAGATCATGAACGCATGAACTAACTGTTCCGTTCTTGTCACTGAGAACATATGGCGTAATTTAGATATATTTTTAAGATGGAAAAATGCAGTTTTACAGATACTAGACACGTGACTTTCAAATGAAAGATTGGTATCAAAGAGCAAACATCTACTTTGACCCGTTCTCAAACACTGTAGTTGTAGCTGAGGCCTAGAAGAGGTTGGTTTGTGTTGTCGACAGGTCGAGGTGATTGTGTTTTCTGTGCTGTGAATCCACTTTGCATGCATTTCAAAAGGATGAGGACTCGCGCTGGAATTGATACGGAAAAACTAACGCCATCGTTACTGTTCGTATTACTGTGCCTCAAGCACTGAGGAAGCCTCTGAAGCTGAAATTCAGATTTCCAACACGCGCTGTAAGTGGTCAACTAATCACAACAGACTGGGCCGTCTGACCAATCAGAGCAGAGTAGACTCTTGGAAAGGAGGGGTTTAGAGAGACTGAATCTTCGAACGAACCGTTTTCAGACTCTTTTTATGTGCATTGTATATTATGAGAAAATTAAAGTGTTTTTTTTACCTTGGATTCATGTAAACCTACTGTAGGGGACAGTTCAGTTAATTAGGAACCATTAAAATAGCATAATATGGGCACTTTAACCATCTTTTTATTGTAGTCAGAGGGTTTAAATGAACAATAGCCAGATTGTATGTTCAATAGCCTTAGATCTGTTTTCAGAGTCACATGTCCACCTCTCCGTTATATCCATTCATTCTTGCCCTGGGCTGGTGGGCTTCAGAGACCCCATATCTCCATCTTAAACTGTTTTCCAGCTGCCACATGACTGCAGGTCTTGCATCAATGTCCAAATTGGTATTCTCAGTATGACGTGTTTGAAATGGTAAAACATAAGTCCTTAAGTAGAAAAATGGAAATGGAAGAGTCGGGTCTAGGTCTTCTGGGTGTTGGAGCTTCTGAGAAACTGTGAATAATGCAGGGTGCGAGGAGAAAGTCGCAGGCTCGGAAAAAGAGCTGCATCGCAAATTAAGGGATAAATGAAAAATGGAATGAGACAGCTGAAAATGGTGGAGGAGTCGCTAGCGAAAAAACGGCGCTTTAAATGGTTGTGGTGTCACGCACAGAGCAGCAGAAGTAGGGCAGAGGCGGATGGGTCTCTTCACTGTTGATACGCTATGAAATGGCTGCAATGGAGCAGCTGAAAAATTCATCTGAAGTGGTCTGGATGGAGATGGAGGCCATGTGATCAATGTCACAGTGCAGTTGCACAGGACTCCTCATATCCGAATGCAATTTAGAAGAGGGTCGAAACTGTAAGAGGCCCTTAAGATTGTGCAAAAAAAAATACAAATAAAATCATGCCCAAATAATTGGCTGGTTTCCTTCTAAAATACCCATTCAGATTTGGAGGTGAGGATGTTTTCCACAGAGATTAAAGTTGATTTATTCTCTGGCTGGCTCCAGTCAATGTAGGCTCTCATTTAACTGCTTCTCTGTCAAATCATAGTTATTTTAAAGCCACTTCAACAAGACATGGCTTTTTGGACTCTTTTAAGTGTTATTCTGTTTTGTGTCAGGATTGTGAGAAAACCCATGTGTTCAGAAAAACACTGCTCCTGGGAGAGACATTACAGCCATTTCTTGAAATTCCTTAAACCCTTCTGATCTTTCATTTTTAGTGGGCTATGTTTCTCATTTGTAACTTTTTTTCTTCTTCTGCGTACATCTTTGTTTTCTAGAACATATTCAGTTGGAGGTTTTGTAACGTTTTGCGACCCGGCTGAATCTATATTCTTTGGTTTGTGTTCATAATTTTAAAGCAAATGAATCATCTAGCAGAGGTGCAGTTCGTATATTTAGGTTCTTCATAATTTTAGATGTAGTTATGGTGCCTTTGGGACTGAATTATTACTGAGCTTACTACCCAGGGCAATTTGTGTAAATTGTCCACATAATTGCACATAAGTGCGTACAATGTATGCCACATCATATAGGCCTACACTATTTTTAAAAATTTTGGGGTCCGTAAGATTTATTTTTTTTTTTTTTAATAAATGTATTCTTTTATTCAGCAAGAATGCGTTAAATTGATTTAAAGTGACAGTAAAGACATTTATAATGTTACAAAATAATTATATTTCAAATAGATGCTGTTCTTTTAACTTTCTATTCATCCAAGAATCCTGAAAAAAATGCAGTCCACAAAAATAACTGTTTTCAACAATCTTGATAATAATAAATGTTTTTTTGAGCACCCACTCAACATATTAGAATGATTTCTGAAGGATCGTGTGACACTGAAGAATGGAGTAATTGCTGCTGAAAATTCAGCTGTGCCATCACAGGAATAAAGTAAATTTAAAATATATTAAACTGCAGAAAAATTGTTAAATAAATTGTAATAATATTATTTATTTTATTATTTTACTGTATTCTTCTTGATCCTTTGAACCTTGGTGAGTATAAGAATTTTAAAATCCTAAAGAAATTTAACCAACCCCAAACTTTTGAACCATAGTGTATATACAACAAAAATGGTTTGGAAAAAAGCTCATTCTCAAAATTGATAGTACTAACACGTAGATAAAATATGTTCATTTTGTCTTGATTGTCCTGTGCCATGATGTCACTGTTTTAGCGGTTCTGTTTGTAGTGTCGGCTGCTGGACAGTTGGGGGCAGCAGGCAGGTATGAGCCACTGGCACTTGCAAGATGCAATCTGGAAATAATTTTCACAGATTCTAGCTGCACACTGAAAAAAATGAATGCCTCACGCTTCCTGCTTCATTTACAGCACGATTTCATAGAAGTATCTATTGACCTCAATTTTTAGGTCTTTAGGTCTAATTTGTGTGAAAAAAATGATCAATGGAAAAGCAAAATGATTGGAATTGTTTTAATGCCAATTGTGGACGTTGAAAGAGTCATGTAAGCAACCATAACTCGAAGAATGTGTTTTTTTATTTTACTTTCATTGTTCACTCCAAAATCTGTGCTCTCTTTGTCAGATTCCATGCAGTTTAGTGGACAACACAAATCACACACACACACACACACACACACACACACACACACACACACACACACACACACACACACACACACACACACACACACACACACACACACAAAAAAGAATCCAACAAGAAAATCCAAAATGCCCCAGAAAAACCTGTAGATGATAAAATTCAATAATGATATTCAGAAAATTCAAGCTTTGTCATAGCTATTTTTTATATCATAGACTTTCAAAGATATGTATTGCAAGTTTAAATTTTTTAAAATTGTTTTATATCAAGGTCTGATTATGAAGTAAAAAAAAAAAAAAAAAAAGATATTTAAAATTGCAGCATGTATAAGGAATCACATAGTACATATTCCACATGAATGTTGTCTATTCTCAGCTTTCAGCAAAGATTGCATATGTTTTGTGGTATAATGCCGACCTGAACATTTTTTCACAAATAGGATTTGCTGAAGTTTGCAAAGTGCAAAATGAGCTCAATTTAAGACGACCTACATCTTGAACAGTTCTTTACATGGTTGTTACATTCGCTCGTAGTTTGTATGTGGTTACAGTATATTAGCAGAATAGCCATAGAAACCAATGAAATCCAGAGCAGCCATATTTCTTTTAACCTGAATGCAGTGACAGTCACGTCCTTTCATTCATTGGACTTTAGTTTTCCCAGCGGCTTTCCATGTGCTGAGGAAATATGAGCATGTATCATTTGCAAAAGATGAATGAACTCTATGCGTGCCGCTGGGCTGTGGCGTGCCTGATGTGGATCGGAGCCCTCACTGGACTTGACTCTGATTTGTTTCCTCTAATATATTACTGAACATTTTGGGTTAGCGGTTTGACTAGGGTTATGGAACATACGTTTGGGCCAGAGGTGCTTTGCCAACTCTAGTGCATTCTGTTGCAGCCGACTTCCTGACAGATTCTGCACTTTTCTTGGCCAGAAATTCCCCTCCTTAATGTTTGGATGTTTTTCATTGTGTTCTGCAACACTTTCTTCCTTAATTCTTTCATTCGAGCTTTCTTCTGTCACTGACGTGCTCCACCAGCTGTCAGAAATTAACATGAGAGAATGGGATGCAGCTTTTGCAAGCGCTGAATTGGAGTTACATAACATGTTTGAGTGCTCTCAGACGTCTGATTTCCTTCATAGTAACTCCACAGTCACTTCGGGGAAGTTTTTGAGCCTAGGACACATGCCACACGCATACACACACCCTAACGCAAACTATGAAGAGTGCATTTTTGAACATAAAACGCTGGGTCTGGCTCTTCCTGCTCATCAGAGTATGTAATCTATAACAGGTGGCCGGGCCTGTTCTCCAGCGACACAGTAAGAGGCTGAACAAGTACATTTCAAAATTAGAATCTGATCAGAAATCACTTCCACTTTGGCAAGCTTGCTTAAGCCTATGCAGAACCATTTCTGCTTTTGTGGTTAAAGACAGAGAAGACCCTAAAGAGGAAGTTGACCCAGTGCCTATACAAAAACGGTTTAGATGTTCTGCTCTTTAACCAGAGTAAAAATTTGAGTAAATGCTTCCCAGACTATATTTTTTTATTATACACACTACTGTTCAAAAGTCTGACATTAGTAAGATATTTTTTTTTTTAAAGCAAGGATGCATTAAATTGATCGAAATTGACTGTAAAGACATTTATAATGTTAAAAATGTCTGTTCTTTCTATTCATCAAAATACTGAAAAAAAAAAAAAAACATCTTTCATCATTGATAATAATAATAAATGCACTAAATCAGCATATTAGAATGATTTCTGAAGTCATGTGACACTGCTGAAAATTGAACTTTGCTTTATTTACAGAAATAAATTACATTTTAAAATGTAAATTTTATTTGGCAATATTTCTGCTTTTACTATATTTTCGATCAAATAAATTAGAGACTTCTTTCAAAAACAAATCTTACATGCTGCAAACTTTTGAATGATAATGTATTACATGTTGGCTCTGACTAAGCCTGGGTTCTCCCAAGGTTTTTTTCTCAATTCTGTCACCTTGATGGAGCTTAGGTTCCTTGCCACTGTTGCCTTGGCTTTTGGCTTGCTTAGTTGGGGACATTTAATATTCAACTATATTATTGATCTGCCTTATACTTAAGGTGAACGATGATGCAATTTTCTTCTAGAATCAAACTTTGTTGTATTATTTTCATTTTATCACTGCATGCTTTGATACAATTTGTATTGTAAAAGTGCTATATAAATAAAGGTGACTTGACTTGACGTGCTAGTTCCCTGCTGTGAAACTATTTCTTTTAAAATTGTATTTTATTTTATTAACGCTTCATGCTCATACTTGAGGATTTGGTTTGTGATTCCAAGCAG
This sequence comes from Scardinius erythrophthalmus, assembly GCF_964197995.2. NCBI lineage: Eukaryota > Metazoa > Chordata > Actinopteri > Cypriniformes > Leuciscidae > Scardinius > Scardinius erythrophthalmus. Next base: position 19,180,000 of record NC_138238.1, on the reverse strand, counting down.
CTGTTTAGTTTTAAAGTCACACTCTAATCTAGGGAGTCCAAAATTTACATTCGCCTTCCAAGTGCTAAATGACCACTTCTAACCTCTTTATATGAGATTAAAGCTGTGAATCATAACTCCTGATTCACTCAATGGTAGTTTATGGACCACTTAAAGATGCATTTATGCAAACTGCAGCTTGATGCAAGATGACAAAGGCAAAATTGATGTCTGCATGTAGAAGCCATTGACTCAATTGCCTGTTCCGTTACTCAGTTACTCGTGCCCACACCCTTTCCTATTATGTGCTTTTACTTCCTGTCCTGCCCGCGCGCAGGTCTGTCAGGGTGCCCCATCTTAGCAAGCCTTTGTGCTATAAGTGATTACATCATTGTGCTGAAATAGGGCATTTTTGCAGCTAACCTCCGTGTGGCCGACAGTAACACACAGCCCGGATCCCCTGACGGCCTTGAAACTCTGCTGATGTTGAGAAACATGATTCTTCATTTCTAATGAAATTAAAGCTCTATTTTTGGCAGGCTCGCTCTCTCATGTGGTAATCAGTCTTCCTGGCTGCGTTATTTGATTTGGGGCCTGGCTGTGCGAGATAGGTAGCATGCTGATTATTTCCTTGTTTTAGAGTTGAATTTAAAGAGCGGTTGTTAATCAGCAGATATGATAAAAGGCATGACAGGATGCGCCATTAAACTTAAAACGGTGCTTCTTTTGTTCCCCTCCACCAAACATAAATATCTGAGCATTTTGTTAGGCTAGCAATTACCTTGAGCTCCGTCCCGTGCTCGGAATACAATAAACGTGTCAAGTTACATCATCCTCCTCTTGGTTAGAGATTCTCTTTTTGTCTCTCATCGAGTGGCTGTCTGGGTCTGCTGCTTTCAAGTCTGGTATGATGTAATCCCTTGTTCTGACTCCTGACAGAAAGGCACGCTTATTTCCCCTGCACTGTCTGGGTGTTGTGCGCTAAAAGGATACTTAGTCCTCGTCTCTCCACAGTTCTCTCAAAGGCACTCAGGAGACCAAACAATGGAGGCATAGTTTTTTTTTTTTTCATCACTCTCACTCTCTCTCTCTCTCTTTATAATTGGGTATCTTAACCCTATCAAAGGAGCTCTCGGTTTGTTGTTGACACTGTGATGTACCTTTGTTTTGTGAGTCACCTTTTGACACATCAAACTGATTTGACAGATCATGTGCATTTTGTATCAAAACAATGCTGTATTAAAGTTTTTACACTTAGTGAATAAGTAGTTAATTTGGATTAATGTCTTTTATTTAGAATTCAGAATAGGAGTGCCACTTGAAAATAAAATGAAGAAATCAGTGTATTTAAAAAGAAAGAAAAATTGACAAAAGAAATAAATGACATTAATTTATATCTAAAACAGTTGCTTTTAATTCATATTTAAAAGTAATTGTTAAATTGTGAATTGTGAAAATAATGTCTATAGATGTGCATTTAAAAAAATTGCAAAATTGCATTTTTATAAAGTATTTACAAATTGATTTTCTTTATCTATTTACCTTTATGGTAATGTGGTGGCCATCATGCATGAAAGGGACCTGTCTTCATTGTTTGGTCCCATGTGTCAAGTCGCTTTCATTTATATAGTGCTTTTAACAATATAGATTGTTTCAAAGCAGCTTTACAGTGATAATAGTAAATTTAATTAACAGAGATTGTTTGGGCTTTACAGCAGCTCTAGAATAAAGTTATTGTCCAGCTAAAGTTAGTTTTGATTGATTCACGTCCATTGCAAAGATCATTAGTTATTAACTTAGGGGCCGCTAACACGACACCGTTCTAACAGAAACCCCTTAACGCTCTCCGGCCTGCTCATTTGCACAACAACAGTGCCTGGCTGCTCGAGAACGCTAACCTTGAAATAGGTTCCAAGGTGCAAGCGTTGAAAATTTTAGAACAATTTTATCATCTAAAAATTGAACTGGTTGACACTTCAGGAATGCGTTGTCGTCGTGTCCAGGCTCAGGTCCTTCATCAGATCTGGATACAGCTTGGATCTGGCGGACTGCGGTAAACTTTGGGATAAACAGAGAGATTAATATTAGCGTAGACGCCATTCTTCTTATGATGTAACGAGCACATCAGGATTTATGGGAAGTGTTCCCGGTTCCGGCTGACCTAATCTAGCAGCATTGAATTATAGAAGTTGATAATGTGTTATGTGTATGATAATTTGTTATGTGTATGCTAGGTCAAAGAGATGTGTTTTTAGTCTAGCTTTGAACTGACAGAGTGTGTCTGCTTCCCGGACAATGTTAGGAAGACTGTTCCGAAGTTTTAGTGCTAAATATGAAAAGGATCTACCGCCAGCAGTGGATTTTGATATTCTATCTAGGGTATTATCAACTGGCCGGAATTTTGAGATTGCAATAGACATGAAAGACTATAATGCGTTGAAGGTAGGGTAGTTTTTTCAAATTTGTTTAAAATGTCTTTATATACCAATACATAATTAAAATGTAAGTGCTCTGAAAAAGAGAGTATAAAAATCGAGTGACTGTAGACCTTTTAATCTGCAATAAACACAGCTCATTATTTCCATTCGGGACGAAACAATTGATTGGTTTGGGCGACTGTCACTCGCTCTCTCAACCATGGCTACCACCCCTGTTGCTAGATCTGCCCAGATGCGCGCGCATCCGTTTGATTTGAGGAGTGCAAGAGAGGCGCAGAACCTACGAAGAGTAAAATTATGGCAGAGAAAGAGCATTCAAAATTCAAAGCACCTGCATATTCAGTCAGCGAAGGCAAACAAGGCAAAAACTACTTCCTCGGACCCTGGTTGCTCGCACTCTTGAACGACCTCCTCTGCTTCGCCCTCGACCCCGGACCTGTCCTCGAACCAACGAAGCGGTACTTGTCTCCGGGGTGTAGTCCTCATTAGAGTCAACAATGTTTTCATCATGGAAACTCGCAAAACACCGTATATGCTATGAATCTTACACAAAATTCACCTTCATCACAGTGTAACTGATGGTAATGGAAAAACGTGTATCAATGCAACCTGTTTTTAGCTTTGCCTTATAAATATAGCTCGTTACCTATAAATATAGCTCGTTACCGAATCAAACAAAGTATATTTTAAACTTTACCAGTATCGATATGCTAGCTTGATAGTGAGTACTAAAAGAAATCTTATTTGTTTATATTTATAGTGATAAAGTTAGGTATTTTATTACATGTGTTTCTGACATGATGTCACTGCATGCACTGCGCTCCTTCCTCTCCACTCGACTCAGGTAAATAAATGCGTCTTCCAGCTGACTGAGCTGAGCCTGAGCGTTTGGCGTCGTGCGTTCATGTGTTTTGGGGGCGTGGCTTTGGAAGGAGCTCAGAAGGGAGGGGGTGGAGTGAATGGAAATAATTAGCTGTGTTTACAACAGTCGTGAGAGGTCTACAGACACTCGATTTTTATACTCTCTTTTTCAAAGACAGTTTAAACAAATTTGGAATGTTTTTTTTTTTTTTAGAAAAATCCTACCTACCCTGCCTTTAAGAGCTGGGGAGCTAAACCATTTAGTGCTTTGTAAGTAATCAGCAATATTTTAAAATTGATACAATGTTTGATAGGGAGCCAATGCAGTGTTGACAGAACCGGGCTAATATGGTCATACTTCCTGGTTCTAGTAAGAACTCGAGCTGCTGCATTTTGAACTAGCTGTAGTTTGTTTATTAAGCGTGCAGTGCAACCACCCATAGCATTACAATGATCTAGCCCTGATGTCATGTACGCATGAACTAACTGTACCGCATTTGTCATTGAAGGCATATGTCGTAATTTCATTTAGATATAAGTTGGAAGAATGCGGTTTTACAGATAATAGAAACGTGACTTTGAAATGAAAGATTGGTATCAAAGAGCACACCCAGGTTCCTAACCGACAATGAAGACTTGACAGAGCAGCCATCAAGTGTTATACAGTAATCTAGGTTATTACATGAGGAAGGTTTTTGTCCAATAATTAGAATCTGTTTTTTTTTTCAGAATTAAGTAGTAGGAAATTGCTAGTCATCCAGTTTTTTTATATCAACTATGCATATATCAGCTATGCATGTGTGAACTTTCCAATGACTTTTTTTTTTAACAAATTTATTAAAAAAGAGAGATGTTTTTGCTGTTGTTGTTAAGAAGATTTTTTAAAAAGCGGTAGTTCACCCAAAAAAATTTCATAATTTATTCTCACCCTCATGTTGTTCCAAACCTGTATGAGTTTCTTTCTTCTGTTGAACACAAAGATATTTTTAATAATGTTGGTAACCAGGCAGTTAACGGCAGCCATTGACATCCATTGTATTTTTTATTTTTTTTTTCTACTATATGGAAGTCAATAGCTACTGTCAACTGTTTGATTACCAACATTCTTTGTGAGTAACTAATGACAACATTTTTATTTTTTGGTGAACTATCCCTTTAAAAAACGCAACAGCCTAATGCAGAAATTTAAAAATGCGTTACTAATTGTATTATAATTTACAGTTATTAATTTGTTACATTTAATTAACATGTTATACATAAATATAATGAATGTTTCTATGTATATATATATATATATATATATATATATATATATATATATATTTAGTCTAAAAAAGTGATTTAATTTATTATTTAACCAACAGTTACATTTAACGACACTTTTAAACATGAAAGTGATAATTCACCCAAAAATGCTAATTCTGTCATAATTGTTTTTCATCATCATTCCAAACCTGTATGAATGTCTTCTGTGAAGAGAAATATTTAAAAGAAAGAAAATATTTAAAAAAAATGTCTCAGTGGTTTTCTTTTTTTCCATCCATAAAATGGAAGTCAGTAGTCACCAAAAATGTTTGGTTATCATCATTCTTCAAAATATCTTCTTTAATGTTCCTTAAAAGAAAGAAAGTCATAGAGTTTTGAAATGACATTTGCATTTTTGGATGAGCAATTAACATTTTTAAGTGTAGTATCCATTTAATTAATAAAATAATTTGAAATATACATTTTTATTTGTTAGTTTAATAAGTGGTTTGTTTATTTACCTTTTTTAAATTGATAAACTGATAATTATTTTCAAGTTGAACATCCAACTGAGAACAGGGCTTGTTTAAGGATATCAACCAGAGCATGCATCACACATGTTTGTTGCAGAAACATATACACATTTTTTGCATACATTTCAACGTTTCTTCATACAAAACCTCATTCAGGAAACTGTGCATAAAAAGAGGAAGATGTAAAATGCACAAAGCTAAAATTAGAGGCACACCCAGAAAAGAAGACACCATAGTCAAGTATGTGAGAAATTGAGGCCAAACCTCAGAATTGTGAGTGTAAAATCCTCCGCTGCCTGAAGAGCCTCATTGTGACTTCAGAGGCTTGAGATAATCTCACCCCTGGTGTGCCAAGAGCGAATGCCATTTTTGGGTAGTGCCATGATCTGTATTTGGATTAGAACAGAAGATTAATGAGCAGTGAATTGCCCTCTAAATTAAGAGGAATTTGTGATGCAGAGAAAGAGCTTCTTTTGACAAGGCCGGTAACGGCTCTGGCTAAGTCGTGCTCCTAATAGCAGTTCCCTTGCCAAGCCTTCTTAAAACTAAAATGATCTTTCATGAGTAATGGCGGCTCTTGCACATTTGCATGTCAGTTCTCTGCTTCGTCTGTTTCATCATGCGCTCCCGATTTAACTTCAACTATGCTGCACAAAATATAACCGTCTGCCCTTTTAAAATAGAGCTTGTTCTGTGCGAATTTTTTTTCTTCTTCTTTTAAATACAGGAAGAATGTGTGTTTTAAACTGGTTAGTCATATATTTGAGGAAGCACATAGTACCACATTATGATGTTTTTGTAAAAGCTCTTCGCACACCCTTCTCCAAGACCTGCCTTAAAACGTTACTTGCTACCTTTATAACTCATGCCATTCTCCATTTTGTCAGCTTTTGTTCTATTCTAATGGAGAATATGTGTATTTGGATAGTTGTAAACACTATTTTACATAAATTATCCAAAAATATGGCGTTGCAAGGTCACTTATTGTTACTTTTGTTTCTTTTCATGCTATGAAAAGGGACAAGGGATATTTTGTCATCAAATCTGTTATAGGCTGTACCATGGTTTTAGCAACCTAGTGAACAAATGTGCCTCTACCTACATTTTTGCAAAACTTCAAAAATTGTATCTGTACGTATACAATTCACTGCCGTTTCTAGGTGAAATGAACACTTGTGGCAGTAAAACACCAATAACTTTTATTCCTTTTCACACAAATTATGATTGCATCAATAAGATATGATAAGCATTAATAAATACTTATTTTTACACAGGTCCTATTTTATGTGATTATGTATAATATGTACAATACTATGTTATGACCTCAAAACACTTTTACCATAGTGCAACGAATACATTTTGATGTTTGCATCACCTAATGAACTCCATATTGCTTTTCTGGCTTAGTAAACTTGCCCTGTAGCTCACGTCAAGTCATCTTCATTTATATAGCGCTTTTAACAATGTAGATTGTTTCAAAGCAGCTTTACAGAGATAAATGTATAATTTAAGGTAACAGAGATTGTTTTGGCTTTATAGCGGTTCTTTAATAAAGTTATTTTCCAGCTAAAGTTAGTTTTGATTGAATCGCTTCCGTCGCAACGATAATTTGTTATTAAATTAGGGGCCGCTAAGACGACACCATTCTCTCTACACAGACTTTAAACGCGAACCTGTGAGAAACGCTGATGGCATTCACATGCGCATTAAGAATTGGTTCTATAGTTATGTGCGTTTGAATATATGTACGCAGGTTTGTAATTCCCTACAAACCAAGCCTAAACAAAGTACTGGCGTTTCCTTATAATTTTTTATACAGAATTTTATTTTATTTTATCAATTCGGGGTAGGTACGCGAATTGAGTTTCCCGACGACGCTTTATCTGTAGAGTGGTAAAGGGATCCTCCATAGGGAGAGACTAGTTGGCACTTCAGCACTGCGTTGGATCGGGTCCAGGCGAAGGTCCTTCATCAGATCTGGATACGGCCTGGATCCGGCAGGCTGCGGGAAAACCTCGGGACAAACAAAGACACTAAAATTAGCGTAGATGCCATTCTTCTTATGATGTAACGAGTACATCAGGTTTTATGGGAAGTGTTCCCGGTTCCAGCTGACCTAATCTATGCAGCCGAACATTGAATTATAGAAGTCAATAATGTATTAAGTGAATGCTAGGGCAAAGAGATGTGTCTTTAATCTAGCTTTGTTAGGAATGTTAGGAAGACTGTTCCAAAGTTTTGGTGCTAAATATGAGAAGGATCTACCGCCAGCAGTCAATTTTGATATTCTAGGTATTATCAACTGGCCGGAATTTTGAGATCGCAATAGACGTGAAGGACTATAATGCGTTAAGAGCTCAAATGCTCACCTGGTACACTTGCGAGGTGGAACGCTTTGGTACAAGTCAAGTTTAAATTAAATGTTTGCTTTTGCTAATGCTATCAGTTTAGTGTAGGTGATGCAATATTTTCAAACCCAATAGACCAATAACATTTTGCTTTTTCGAACTGCCATGATACGTACAACAAACAACTTAATAAAACGTCGCAGATTCACAATCATCTGTTTCCTGAACTCGCTTTTAGCGCCACTCACTATACAATCACATTGAAAGTTTCGCAAAAGATGCAAGAAGCAACATTATAATTTTGCAAAAATATCACCACAGTCACGTTTTTACAATGAGCCTTGGCTGGGTTTTAGATAGTTTTAAAAAAAATGTTGCATTACATCCGTAAAGCATTGTAACACTCCTGAAGTAATTTACTATAATTTAGATAACCAAATTGATTGCGTTGCCACACTAAAGCAGCTTTTATTTGCTCTCTGAATCTGGAGTTAGAAATAGGACATATTGATTTCCTATACCACATCACTGAAAGTCCACTGCAGCGCCAGACACTCCATACACATTTATGATGAAGGCTTTTAGCATTGTCCATTAGTTAAAAACAGACTTTTACACTATAACATATATTTCAGTTCACCATGTTGGGGCAAAATATTCTGTAAAAGAAATAGGTCACCTTTGACCCACTGCTTAAAATAACATGTGGCTTGACGTCAGCGCCGAAGCCCTCAGGTAGCTGCCCTAAATGTCTCTGTTTGGTCCCAAATTACACTCGAGCTATCTATGAAACAAACCGCACGGTCGTGTTGGCAGTCGCCTTGTTTATCCAGCAGCTATTTCAGCTGACATCAGAGCGGTTTCATCTTCATTTACCTGGCTACACAAAAGTGTCCATTATTGCCCTGTTTGCAGGGAAACCGAAAAAAAAGTCCCTCCAGCGAAAAACATTAATAAACATCCCTGAAAACCTGTGCCTCTTTAAAGTGGCCTGCAGCTGTGGAGGTACATCCGTCTCTCTAGCGGCCAGGGCTCAAACTCCGGATATAAAGAGCTGAGAAATTTTCATTTATAGCATCGGCCAAAGCCTGCGGTTTATGGATGATCTGTAGTTGGCCCACAGATTCCTCTGTGTTCTGGGCCAGTGCTGTAGGAGAAAACCTGGATATGTTTTACAGTGAGGGCCATTATCTCTAATGTGTATATAAGCTTCTTTAATAGATGGAGAACATCCTCAAGAACATCTTGTTGTGGATGAATTACAGCGCACACTACGGTCCTTTGCATGTTTAATCACATTTGGCAGACATATGAAAAGATTGAGCATGTGTTAAAGACTTTGCCGCATTCGAAACCAAAAATGCCCTCAATTGAAGTTCTTTTCAGGCTAAGACTTGAAGGGCAAAACCTCATTCACAAGATCAGCATTTAAGTGAATCCAGCGAACATGGAGGCCTATTTATGAGTCACCTTTAATAAAATCACATGGCAAATAAGAGTGATGATTTATCAGTGTTTGGATACTAAAAGTTTTCATACAACTTGGAGGCATATATAATGTCGCTTTACTTCTTTAATTGCGTACATGAGATGAAGTGCTTTCACATTCAGGTGGTTTGGCAGCACTAGCTTCAGCTTGCCTTGGCACCAGGCGCACATCACATTGGCTTTGTTTTTTCAAGTGACTCAAAGTTAACCTGGCTCTCGGTGAGCAGTTGGAAAAGCAATTCAGGTCTCTTCCCTCCCAACGTGCTGTACATCATCCCAGTCACATGACATTTGAGCAAATGCGTGTTGAAACGTGGTCCATTAGGAGCTACGGCTAATGATGGACCTCTCGCTTCTGTTCAAATCCCCTTTGAAGCTGAATGGTGTCAGGCCCCCTCTACTTCACCCAGACTAATAAATACTTCTTATTTTTGGACACAGTTCACCAACAAGTGCATTAAATGTTAGATAAACAACACTCGACTCCCTTTTTGGTTTTGGTTTATTTGGGGGGGGGGGGGGGGGGGTTGGGGTTCTCTCGTCCTTTTAATTTTCGGGAAGCTTTCCAGAACCTCTCAGGCAAATATTAAATCAACCTTTAAAGGGCTGAGAGATCATAAATTGGGAAATGGTTCAGCTCTCTTGTGCACTCTGTGTAGCCTTCCAGTATGCCGTGCTGCTGTGTGGCGTCCCCAGAGGGAAGCAGCAAAGGCCAGCCCTTCCAGGGAACAATGATGAATGCTTGGGAGTTGGTGCGCTTGCAACAATGTTGCCTCAAACAATCAAACAATGCCAATGTGAAAAAAATGACCACCCAAATTCAAAAATAAACTTGTTTTGGATTTCTCTGCATGCTGGATGTGGCATTTTATTTCATTCAGTATTTTAGTTTGAGTCAACCCAGTATGTAATTTATCATTTGGCCAAATCTGTACACAGTCCATGATACTTTGCTGCACATTTGAAGATAGCCATTTTGTGAATGCTGTTTCTTCTGAATGATACTAAATAAACGATTAAAATTTACTGTTGGGCTTTTTACTTTGCCATATTTCTGCAAATTTGTATTAATTAATGCTGCTAAAACAACAGTTCACACAGTAATGCAACATGTTTCATAATTTTATTTATTTATTATTATTTTGTGCATGAGACTTTTCTGTTCTACAAAGGAAAAAAAGTCATACTGGTTTGGAGCAACACGAGGGTGAGGTATACTCCACTCCAAAGTGAAAATTCTCTCATCATTTGCTTACCCTCATGCCATTCCAGATGTATATGACTTTGTTTCTTCATACAAACACAAACAAAGATTTTTGGAAAAATCCATTTAATGCAAGTGTACGGGACCTCCAAAGTTGATGCTTCAAAAACAACACAAAGCAAACACGACGGTAATGTTCAACAACTTTGTTTGAATGGCTTAACCTCATACTCTCTTTGTGTGGTTTTTGAAGTGTTAACTTTGAAGGACCCGTACGCAATTTTCATTTTGGTGCGTACTGCACCTTTAAAACCGCTGCAGAGTTGACCCCTCATTTTTCACAAAGGTCCCTTTTGTAATTGCTTCCCCGGCGCTGAACACCAATGAGTCCTAATTAGTCTACTTGACCATGGGACAGTTACACCTCCTAAAAGAGGTTTATATCACATCCCCTGACACCCTGCACTGATGTCTCCAATTAGGCCAATTGTTGAGAAGAAAAAAACTTGATCCCCAAGACCTATTCCTTTAGGGAATATTCACATGTATTCCATAACCACTGCTGGAATGGTCCCAGCTGACTCTGTGTGCTTAGAAATGACACATTAGCAGCCAAAATATGCACTTTGTTTCGTGAGAAAATGCCCTTGTATAGTAATTCATCACCTTCTGCCTTTTACCCCTCAATGATTGCCTGTGAACCAGAGAGCTTGTCGCAAAATAACACTGGATTTATATTTTCAAGCCAAGCAGTATTTATGATGTGTAACCAGCCCAGCAAATGACATGTAGCTCTGCATGAAATCAGAACCCAAATGTTTACATGCAAATAGCACTCTTCATCAGCGTCATTTGTTAACTATTGCTAATTATATCCACACAAGCTCATTTGAAAATGGCACATTTCCTTGTTCTAAAATAGAAGCTTCCTGATATAAGCAGGTTTGAAAAAAAAATATGGCTCTGTTCCAAAACACAGTGAGCTGTCTTGCTGTCTACAGCCTACGTAGGCAGCCATTTAAGGGAGCATTCTGAAATGGAATCTCTTGAGTGACTGATTTGAAACTTTCTACACAACTCTATGTGTCAAAAAATGTGTCATCATGAGCAATGCATGTGTTACAATATATATTAATCTTTTTTTAATGTTAGTTACAGTGACTGATTTTCAACGCGCTTTGTATTGTTACAATGTCGGTAGTATATGTAAATGCACAATGTTTACCTGGACCGAGTTTATTTGTCAGCAAAAGACTTTTAACAGCTCCAGGGCTTTCGTTAAATCTACAAATTGTAGTTCCGCATTTTTGTATCTCCGCGCACAGACAGTCAGGTTGACAGATGGTTATTAACAGAACAGGTATTGTAATTGTATCGTACTATGTCTACTTTTCAGACAGCATTATGGTAAAAATGGAACACTGTGGCAACAGTCTTCTTACCAGTACGCGACAGCGTTTTGCTTCGGGGGGGTTGGGCGGAATTGCCAGAACTGAAGAATAATTTTAAAAATCCTTTCAGTTTTTGCCCTCCTTTTGGCCTAAAACACGATGTTCGTGGTCATCCAGTTTGAAATGTTTGACTACAAACATGGAGGTTTTTCAGATTTTCCATCGTGGCATTGCTCGATGCAGCTTCATCTATTCTAGCCACTGTCTACAACATGCTGGAGCCTTCACTGGGAACCGGAAGTAACTCACTCCACTAAATGTTTCATTTGTGAATTCTTACATCCTAGAACAGTACAAGTTGACACCATTATAACATTAAGTTTGCTAAGTAGTATTTCCTACTAAAGCAAGGCAGTATTTGTGGTAAGCGTATCCATAGCTGATTGGTGGGTGTGGTTTTGGACGGCAACATGCCCAGTGCATTATAGGTGTTGATGTTTTCATAATTATTTGGCAAAAGGGAAGACAACAGCTTTTTTCTGTTTTTACTAGCCAGGATTTTTTTGTACATTTTTTTTTTTTTGCCTTTACACTGTATAGGCAGCCAAGTTTTATTGAAGGCCCATTTTTTCAGCAGTGAAGTACCCCTTTAATAAAAATTGTTGTTTATTATATATGATTTTTGTAATTATATTTGTCTTGCATTGTCCACCATCTTGGATAGATTTTTTTGGTATTTAGATTTTGGTATTGCCTATGATGGATACATTCAACACTTCTTTCGAATTTAGCAACAATAAGGTATCTTAGAAGGCAGGATTGTCATGCTGCCTACCTTTTTAAAACAGCCCACAAATTGGTAGCGTGCCTTAAAATTGTGCCTCTTTAGAAAGCTCACTAGGTTTTGGAAAAGTGTGTCAATAGGAATGAATTCATGTATATATTTAAAATATATTTCTGAATATTCTCAGTACTGTAAACATTATGCATTCATCATGAAAGACTTATACATGTTTACACTGAACATAAGCATTTGGATGTGGATAAGATTAAATACCTATTTAAGTTGGGATACTCCTCTCTGGATCCACAGCATTACTGCTCATGAGTAATTTGAGATTGTGTGTGTGTGTGTGTGTGTGTGTGTGTGTGTGTGTGTGTGTGTGTGTGTGTGTGTGTGTGTGTGTGTGTGTGTGTGTGTGTGTGTTTGGGGATGTAATGCAGATGTGCATATCTTCCTGGGCTTCAGCCAGATTCACTCCTACAGGTTCCTTTGGGTCCTTACTTTTCTAATCACCCCGTAGCTCAGTAATTCTCCACCCCCTTATCCGAACACACACACACATGCGTGCTTAAGAGAGGAAGATTTAGAAGGAAGCCTCATATCTCATGCTTTAGCATGAGACCACCAGACCTTTGGTACTTTTGTACACACAACCTCTGCATTTAAGTTCTAGATTAAAGGAAATGCTAGATGTCATTTTTTTTTTTTGTTAAAAGTTGTTTGGTGACTATGTAAGTGCAGTCACTGTGCAGAAACATATTGTAGGACTCACTGTATTGATTAAGGATCGCTCTGTCAACATGCTGAGTTTCATGACCGTTTCACCCACTCCCACATCAAAGATCCAGGGGCCACAAGTGCAGGGTTCAACACATGCCCCCGAGCGGCGAACTGGAAAATGTTAACCTTCTCGTCCCAGAGCTGCACGCACACACGCTCACAGATACTAATGTAGTCACTCGCACAGCCAAACACGTGTCAATGACTAGCCTCGGGTTCCTGCTATAGAGCTGCGTACAGTTTGCTTTTTCAGGTTAGAAGAGGGAAACACTTACAGTCAGGTGGCGGCTAATTTGCAGTCAGCTTATGATGCTTTGGGTTTTGCTGGGAGTAGCTTGAAATCCAGGCTTTTGTCTCTTAAGTGTGTTGTCAAATGTTCTGCATATGTGTGTCTGAAAGGTGGCGGTTAGCATTGCCCTATTTTCCTTTCTTCGTTTTATATACACTACTGTTCAAAAGTTTGGGGTCAGTAGGATTTTCTTTAAAGAAATTATTATTTTTATTCAGCAAGGATGCCTTAAATTGATATAATTAAAATAAAATGCTGTTCTTTTGAACTTTATATTAATCAAAGAATCTTGAGAAAAAAAATATTAAGCAGCACAACTGTTTTTAAATGTTTCTTGAGCACCAAATCAGCATGTTAGAAATGATTTCTGAAGGATCATGCGAACTTTAAGACTGGAGTAATGTCTGCTGAAAATTTCGCTGGGTCAATATATAGGATCAAATAAATGCAGCCTTGGTCTTTCCAAAAAAAATCCCATATTCCAAATTTCCCAAAAAATAAATAAATAAATCATACCACCCCAAACATTTGAGTGTAATAGCAGAATTCTGCATTCAGTTTTATCTGGAGTGCTAAATATGTTTGTTCACACCCAGATTTGGTTAAAGTCCCCCTGTAGTCAATCATTTTATCCCTTAAAACTCATCTTTGATCACCCATATTTAAAAAAAAAGTCCTGTGAAAAAAAAGTGTCATGCCTGAAAATAGCTTTAATGTAACTCTACACCCTTGCTTCATTTAGTATATGTGGAAACATGAATATGCAAATTAGCCCTGCCTCCACTAAATCACACAAGCTCAGAATACCTGATCCACTCGCTCAACTTTACTTTAGTAAGCCCTGCACAGTGGCAAGTGGAAATACTGGTTCAATACCATATTTTTTTGAACCAGAAACTGATTCATCTACAGGTTGTCTACAAGTCGATGTATCAGAATTGTAATGTGTTTTATGAATTGCTCTCTACAACGTCGGACACATTACGGTAAATTAATATGATTAACTTTTTGCTTGACTGCATTATCAAACAGCTAATAATGTGTTGCTAATGCTACACAAACGGTGAAAAAAAAGGTTCCTGTTCACCATCTCAGAGTTAGACAGCTGCCTTCTAAAAATCTGAAACCTTAGAAATGCTTTGAACAACTTAGAACGTCAGTGGAGAAAGGCATATAGTTCATCATAACATCGTAATATTACAATATTCTTACGGCATTCTTAAAGCGATTGTTCACCTAAAAATACTGCCTTGTAAACGCACAATCAAAATGTAATTGTGAGTTCTAAAAATGTAAAGCTAAAAGTAAAAGTTTGCTGTGAACGTTTACTTATATTTACTCCCCCGCATGTCATTACAAACTTGTATGGCTTTAACTTGTATGGTTTTTGGGTGAACTATCCCTTTAATTTATTTTATTTTATATGAACCGAATCTAGTCAGGACACAACAAAAATGCTGCACTCTATACTCATTTAAAAATAAAATAACCAGATGAAGATGCTTTTGGTTAAGTAAGATTTGACAGATTTTTACATTTAGATGTCGTCATCTAACAAAAAAAAATACTCAATTAAACAATTTAATGTAGAAGCAAATTTCAAAATGAATCTTTTTGAAGTGACTTTTTTTGGCTTTTAACTTATTTAGACAAAATAGTATAGAATATTAATATCAGCCATTTAACAGCATGAAAATTACTCTATCAACAAGAATTTTAATGTACATCTCAAGTACATCCCAACACCTGTCAGTATAGTTGCACAGGAGTATAAATGCAGCTTGACTAGGCAGTATTTGAGCTGCTTCTGTAAGCTGTTATTTGAACAGGACAGTTTCAGAGTCACATCTGTCAGTAAATACAGTTGCCAATCACTGACTTTGTGAATGTAGCTGGTGTGAGGTGGTCCCGCACATACAGCACATGCTGTCAGAAGCCCCTCCGCTCTGCCCTGATTGGAGATTTATAAGGTCCAGACAGATGTAAAGCAGACTCTAGTGGTGACAAGTGTCTGAAGAGGAAGAGGACATCAGGTGCGTGTGTGTGTATAGCCCAGTAAGTGAATGTGGTTTCGTGGAAGGTATGTCTCACATTGAGGTTATGCAGGGCTCACTTAGAGCAACTGTTTTTTTCCCTTCAGGATATTGAAAGAACTTGACTGTTCGTGTAGATTTGTGCTCATGTGGATTTGTTAGTCCTTCAACCTGAGGATGTGTCAGGGAAGGAGGCTAAAGATCACAGATGTGTGTAATGAAATCAAATCTCTCTGGTCTAAACTAAGAGGACATTTTTTACTGAAGTGCTCACTAGTGCTCTCATTGCACATTAGTGCCATTACTTATCATTAAGCAAGGAAACCATCAGAGTGAGCAAACAAAGGATATTCATCTTTTATAAAGGAGTGGAAAACGTAAAGCTGCACATTTTAGTGAATAATTTACATATTTAAAAAAGCATACATCATCTCTCCGTGGGTTGAGAACAACTGGGAGAGGAAAAATTGATAATATTCCACCAGGTGAACATCATTTGTGCAGGTGGATGTATAATTAATTAAAGAGCCACATACCAAAAGGACTCTGGGAATAATTTTGTAATATTGCTTAAGTTAACTTGCTTGAAGTACACTACTCATAAGCATTTCAAACATTGCCCTTTGTCCTTAAAATAATTTTCTCTAGAAATATATTGTTGGTCCAAACATCTTTTAAATTTAATATTTTTTTCTCATGCTTTAAGAACTGGAGAGAAGTTTTAGGATATTGAAAAGTTTAAAAAAAGAAAAGTTATGACAAAATAGAGATGGGATATTTTATGCATGCACCAGTATTTTTTTTTTAATTCTGATTCTGTCCCATTTTTTGGTCACTAATCAAATGTAAGCTAATTTGTGACATTGACCTTGTGAAAAAAAGGCCAGATTTTCTTGCTCCCATTGAATGTCAGCCAGTAAAGAAAGAAGGTGTCATAACAGATATTTAAATATATTTATATTTTCATTTTATTGTAATTATGTTGACAATATCATTTGTAATGAAAAAAAAAATATGATTTTAACCTAAGTAGGAAGCAGTATGTAGATTATTTTTTATTTAATTTTTTTTTAATTTTTTTTTTTATTATTATTATTATGCAGAATGTACAAAACAAGACAGGGAACAAAACAACACTGTAAGACACTTCCATTGAGATAAATACAGAGTTTGAATAAAAAAAAAAAAAAAAAAAAAAAAAAAGCAAGGATGAAGACAAGCACGTAGCCAGTATACATCAAAGGAATGAAAATACTAAAAAAGTAAATATTTTGATAAAGAGAGACATAAAGTTTCAGACTTCCTGTTACATTTTTTGAAGTATTTAAAACTCTGAAACATTTGAGTAAACTCACATAGAAATATATTAAAGGAGGGCTTACATTTTTTCCATTTACAAGTATGGATATGATATTTACCCATCAATATAACAAAATTTACAACATCAATGAAGGGTGAGTTTAAATCACATTTAAAAAAGAGCACATCTTGTTGGACTATAGGAGGAATTGTCTCCATTTTTACTGACAGCCAGCTATGTATATCAAACCAGAATTTCGAAGTAACCTGACAGTAAAAGAATAGGTGATCAAGTGTTTCAGGACAAGAAGAACAAAATCCACAAGATTCCACCTCAAAATGAAATCGTTTCTGTATAAAATCGTTAACTGGGTAAATCTTAAACATGATTTTGTAATGAGTCTCCTTGACCTTCGGAGCAACTGGGTATGTCATATAACAGGTAAAAGCTTTATCCTTCACTGAGGTTTCAACATCTCCCAAAAAATAGCACTGATAATCACCAGTGATAATACGTTTGAGTTCTTTGTAAATAAGTCTGTTATTACACTTACTATCTAAGAGATCTACATTACATATTCTTAAAGAGGGAAGGGAAACTACAGGTCTAGATAAAGGATCAGAAAAACTACTTTGGATTATTCTTAGCAATCCAGTGGGTATAGCATTGCATACCTTATCATAACCTTTAATTGTAATTCTAACTCTATATTTATTAAAGAAATCATTATGAGATAAGAAATATCCATTATCATCTAATAAATCATGATTAAAAATAATGCCTGTACTATACCAATCACTTTTAAACAGAGATTTCCTGTTAATAACTATAGCCCTATTGTTCCATAGAGTGGAGTTGTGAGGGGAGAAATTATGGGTAAATATCATTTTCCAGAAAAGCAATACTTGTTTATGAAAATTAGATAACTTCAGAGGAATTTTACAGAGATCAAGATCACATCGCAACACAAATTCAAGGCCGCCAATATTATTAAAAATGTGATTGGGAATATGATACCATATTGAGTGTGACTTTGCTAAACACTCTTTCAGCCATTTTATTCTGAAAGTAGTATGTAGATTATTTGCTTTGCTATTTCTCTCAGTTCAGCTGGTTTGTGAGCTCTGTGCATGTGATTGAGCTGAAATCTAGAAGACCCACAGTCCAAACCTGTCAGAGGTAATTGCCAACCTGGGCGGGCAGGAAGGGATTGGGGGTAATGTAGGGCAGTATACACTTTACACCATGACGCAGAACTTTACTTACCATGGCAGCCAGAAAATACATAGCCTGTGCTTTTCTATTTTAAATGCACAGCTCTAAAAACATCTCAATAGTTGTGGCTAAGCTGAAGTCATTCAGACCACCAAATAGGTGGTCTCGTTTTACTTGAAATGGAAGTCATAGCCTTTTGAAAGGAGATGATTCATTAATGTGCATCTGCACTCATTGTCTAGCTCTAGGGAAAGTGTTTTCTGACAACTTAAATGGGTTAATGTGGTAAAAAGCGTTCTCATATCTGTATTAGATAACCCTTCCCGCGTCAAGATCTTTTATGCCGATTAACAATGGTGTGTTCTGTAACCAGATTCCATTACCATGAGAAAAAGAAAGCCTCTTTATGGATTCAGCTGACAGGGTTTGCATTATCCTTGGCTTTCCACGCTCAGATGCTGCAGAAGATTGTCTCTGTACCAAGGGGCACATTTACATGCTCCTAATCTTCCCCAGATGTTCTGCAATGACACAAACAGTGATAAAAGGGACATGTCCGGGGACAGTCATGTGACTGCTTAACATCTATTGTCGTATTCCATCATTGTCAGTTGGTTACTTTCTAATCAAACTTACAGTTGGTGAAGTGTTTCTTGTGACAACAAAATTACAGCAGTGGTTCACTGTCATTCGGCGAGCCAGGTGCCAGTTCCATTTTAATTTGGGATTGGATGTTTTTTTTTTTATCTTTTAAAGGGGTCATATTATGCTTTTAGCTTCAACTTTCTTTAGTGTGTAATGTTGCTGTTTGTGCTTGAAAAAGTTCTGCACAAATTCCACTCCAAAAGGAGTAATTCTCTATATCAGTTAGCACTGTTTTTGAACTCCTTGAAATGCCTTGATTGTAGCCTTAAATTTTCTTCCGGGAATGTACATCACAATTTTCCTTATTTAAATCATTCCTAAATGCATCTGGTTATTTGATCAGATAGCAATCTGATCAGTAAAAACACATGAAGTGACCAGATGTAAACAGGCCAATAGAGACCAGAACTAAACAGAATGTTAATGACAGACTGGGAAGAGAGGTGCTGCATCAATATGTGAAAAATTTCATTTTTTTGAAATATGAAGCATGAAAACCTTTTCTAATAGACCCTCAAAAAACAAAATCAAGACTTTGATACTGGGCATAATAGGTCAACTTTAAAAATGCCTCGGTTACTAATGTAACCCCTGTTTCCTGAAGGAGGGAAATAAGACATTACGTCAGAACTGACTGAAGCATTGGGAACTCGCCTGAGAGCCCAATCACCTTTGAGTGGTAACAAAACAAGCCAATATACATTCGTGAGTGAGATTTGCATGGCAAGCTCACTCATTCAAGTTTGCGCTGAGAAGCCAAAACGGGGGTCCCGACCATTTGGCTGTGGTACAGCGGTTGTGGCAGGCAGGACGTAACATCTTCATTCCGTCCTTTAGGGAAGGGGGGTTACATTAGTAACCAAGATGTTCCCTATCAATCAGTCACATTCGACATTGCGTCAGAACTGACTGATGCATTGGGATCCCTGTGGAAAGTGCCACAATCGCTGACCCTTCCCAGCACCCTGTGTAAGCCTCATAGACCTGCGTACCTGGTGGGACGGAAGGACATAACTTTCCAAGGGGAAGGTCGATAGCTGCTGTTCCTTTCGGTTTACCCTATACAGCCATGACTGGTTGGATAACACTGGGAAAGCGTGCCGAATCCAGATGGAGAGGGACGCAAAAGACCACATCCTGCCTGTAGGGAGGTAACATGGAAATACACACATGGACTAAACCGCAGGGCAGAAGCCAGCTTCTCCCTTAGATTGTAGAATCTTGCGAATGTGTTAGAGTTGCCCAGACATCAGCTCTGCAGATGTCTGCCTGAAAGGTGCTTTGCGCCAACACTCCGAGTGGAGAGAGCCCTCAGCCCAAGGGGGCATGGCTCGCCTTGGGACTGAAACGCCAAGACGATGGCAACCACTATCCTGGGCCAACCTCTGTTTGGAGCTTCCGAAGCTCTGTGTGCAGTCCACGTAAACATGCAGTGTGCAAACGGCATGCAGTGTGCAAACGGCACACAGTGGTGGGAACTTTGGGCACATATCCAGGCTGGGGTCTTACAGGAATTACTTGAGAGTTAGATAGTCCGAATTCCAGGCATGTTTCGCTGAACGAAAATGCCTGAAGGTCCCCACCCTCTTGAAAGACGTGATCCTGTCTTGAGAGACAGGATCTTAAGCTTAAACTTTCTGCAATGGTTCAAAGGGCCCTCTCTGTAGGGCTGTTAATACCACAGAGAGGTCCCAAGAGGGGATGAGGCATGGTCGATGAGGATTCAGTCTCCTCTCTCCCTGTTTTTCCACAGACTTACTACTGCATCGTAATAGCATCAACATACACTTTTAATGTGGAGGGAGATGGCCTTTGCTCCAATTCTTCTTGCAGGAAAGAAAGCACGGCGCTGATCAGGCTTTTATGGGGTTCTGCCTGACGGGAAGAACACCAATCAACGAACAGACTCCACTTCAAGGAATAAGCTTGCCTCGTAGAGGGGACTCTGGCATGAGTCATTGTGTCAACTGCTGGTGGTAGACCACTTAAGTCCTCCGCGTCCCATCCAGATACCACCCGTGGAGTTTCCAGAGGTCTGGCCACGGGTGCCATAGGGAGCCCCGTCCCTGAAAAGCAGGTCCTTCCTCAGTGGAATCCGCCAGGGAGTGGCCGTAACAAGGAGCATCAGGTAAGAGAACCAGGTCCGGGTGGCCAGTAAGGCGCAACCATCAGACGCTCCTCCCCAACCTCCCTGACCTTGCGGCTCACTGGGGGAAACGCATATTTGCATAGGCCCTGGGGCCAGCTGTGTGCCAGTGTTTTCGAGCCGAGGGTCCCCTCGTTCAGGGAATAAAAAATCTGGCAATTGTCCTGCAATAATAGTCGGATTTGCTGCAGGGCCATAAGTACTGCTAGCAACTTGAGGCAATTGATGTGCCACTGCAGTCGAGGTCCTGTTCAGGATCCTGAAGCTGTTCACTCATTGCCTACAGTGCCCCAGCCCATTCTGGAGGCATCTGTTGTAACAACAACTTGCATGTACACTTGTTCTAGGGGCACTCTGGCCTGTAGAAAAGCAAGGTCTGACAACGGGCTGAAAGTGCGACGACAGAATGGTGTGTTGGTCACCCGATGTTTGCCTCTGTGCCATTCCCATGTAACAAATTAGCTCAAAGAGGAAATATTAATAATTAATCATAACTTGTTATGATTATTTATTTATATTTGGATCAGTTAATCTGATTAACTTGATGTAGCTAACTTAATATTACAATCAATTAATCCGTTCGTCCTATTCATTCTAAGAAAAGGGTATTTTTCATAGTGACAGAAAAATAATTCTGTCTTAACATGTACAGCGCTTAGAGTATGTAACAAGACCAGAAATCATTCAATTGACTGCGTAAAACAGAGAATCAGAACAAAATATGTATTGTGCGCAAGCTTTATTAACTAAATAATTAACACAACTAATCTAAACAAAACACATACACATACACACAATTATAATACATGTGTAAAATGTTAAGCGACAGAATGAAACCGGACACGGAAACAGGGAATGAAGCTATGGAAAAGATTAATTCAACTAAAGAACCATCAGCTTGTTATTTTCAAAGCCTTGTAGAAGGCTTCACAGCTTATTACTAAACCTCTGTTTAGTCAGTTAATTGTATGATACTTGCATTGCCGTTGAAGCAGTTTCATAAAGTTCCTGTGAGTCGATGGAGTTGAAGTTGCAATCTATTTCTACTAGGGATGTGCACGAATATTCAAATTATTGTTCGAAAAATAAAATACTATTCGAATTTTATCGAATTTATGAAGCCGTAAATACTTTGCGGGTTGTAAATGCAGTGAATCCCTGATAAATCCCAAGCACAAACTCGCAGTTATAATTAAATGCACTGGATGGCACTGTGGCGCGTTTAACTAGTTGTTTGTTTTTGCCTCGCGAAGTTTGGAATTACTAGTCGAAAATGAGGTTACTAAATGATTTTACAAAATGGAATTACTTTTGATCAAATTAATTAATTAATCTGGAGTTATAATATCATCACCACAATGAGAAATCACATATAATCCAAACAGCAGTCGACTGAGGAAAGACAGCTGTCTATCACTGCATCACAACTGCAGGTAAGCGCAGCTGTAGTGCGAGTGATCCAAGATGATAACTTATCTAATAGCAAAATGATTTGGAGACATATTCTTCCTTTAAGTTTCGTTGAGAGAGAGGTTTAAGAACAGAAAATGTACTCGGTTACTAACGTAACCTCGGTTCTCTCTAGTAGAGGGAACGAGTACTGCGTAAGATATCTTACGCTAGGGGGAAAATCCTTTTTCCGCGAGATGTTGAAGCCAAAAATTATCCTTAATTTTCCAATAATGCAAAACGCGTTGCGGCAGCATACAGACATAGGCGAGGCAGCACGCGCGCCTATTGGCTGCTCTGCGGCAACTGCAGCAGCCTATCGAGCGAGGCCTGGCGTGACGCCAGACCCAATGAGGGTGCTTCGCGCCCGCTGCATCACATCCTGCCGAAACGGGTGTGGTCTAGGCCTATAAATACCGCTCGCAGGCAGCTATTATCTGGTTTTTCATCACCGAAGCAACCAGAGCGTGTGCATGCACGGCAAGATACGCAGTACTCGTTCCCTCTACTAGAGAGAACCGAGGTTACGTTAGTAACCGAGTACATTCTCTTACGAGAGGTCTCTCGTACTGCGTAAGATATCTTACGCTAGGGGACCCAATGCAAGACGCCGTGCGTGCCGGGATCTGACACCAAAGACCCAAGGGCGAAAGCCCGGGGTTCATATAGTGCACAATCACCCAGGGAACTCACAGAGAGTCCGGGAAGAGGGAGGGGCGAAGCCGAACTCTTCCACGTATAGCAGCGTCGCTTAGACACAAATTACATCATACAGACAGGGCGGGGTACGGCCTGAACTGATGGGAAAATGTGGGTCTTACACAGTTTGCCCAAAACACATCTTTGTGCTGTTGTTTTACACTGTCGATCATTGAGCTGTGCTCAGTAGACGCAGCATTCTGAGCTGATAGCATCAGGACAGACAATACTGGTTAACTAGACCGACAGCAGCCTGGGCTGCAGGGCGGGAACCTCTAGGTTGTAAAACCTTATAAATGTAGACGGGGAGGCCCAGCCCGCCGCCGTACAAATATCTTGCAAGGCAATCCCACTCGACCAGGCCCACGAAGAGGCCATGCCTCTCGTGGAGTGCGCTCTGACACCCAACGGGCATTGCATGCCCTTGGAGGCGTATGCTAGCGCAATAGCATCAACTATCCATCTGGATAGGCTCTGTTTCGATGCGGCTAGTTCCTTAGAGCGCCCGCTGAACGAAACAAAGAGCTGCTCTGTCTGTCTGAAAACAGACGAGCGGGACACATAAGCTCGTAATGCCCTGACTGGGCAAAGGAGGCTCGCGTCTCTTTCCTCATCATGGACCGGTAGGGCTGACAGGGAAATGACTTGCGCCCTAAACGGTGTGTTGAGGGATTTTGGAACATAACCGTGCTTAGGTTTGAGTATAACCTTTGAGTCATTAGGCCCAAATTCCATGCACGTCGCGCTCACTGAGAGCGCGTATAAGTCCCCTATGCGCTTCACTGAAGCGAGAGCCAGCAGAAACACAGTCTTGAAAGACAGATGTTTCAGATCAATTGTCTGTAAAGGCTCGAATGGGCCACCTTTCATGGCTTCCAGCACCGTAGAAAGGTCCCATACGGGGACTGAGGGAGGTCTGGGAGGATTCAGTCTCTTAGCCCCTCTAAGGAAGTGGATGACTAAATCATTCCTTCCTATTGACTGACCAAGCGTTGTTCTCGAGAACGCTGCTATAGCCGCCACATAAACTTTGAGCGTGGAAGGGGTCCTGCCCTTATCCAACAGCTCTTGTAGGAAGGAAAGCACCTCCGTCACTCCACAGTCTGTGGGTGACACGCCACGGGCTGTGCACCAGCCCGAAAACACTGACCATTTTAAGGGGTAGAGACGTCTCGTAGACGGAGCTCTAGCCTGCGTGATCGTGTTTAACACTCCCTTAGGGGGTTCAACATGTACCCGTTGATGGCCCAGACATGAAGGGACCACAATTCCGGGTGAGGATGCCAGATCGAGCCATGGGCCTGAGAGAGGAGGTCTCTCCTCACTGGCACTGGCCACGGGGCAGTGCTCGCTAGCTGCATCCCAACTGGGAACCAAGGTTGGTTTTTCCAGAACGGTGCCACGAGCAGTACTGAGCATCCTTCTTCCCTGATCCGCTCTATCATCTGAGGCAGGAGAGAGATGGGGGGAAAAGCATAGAGTGGGCAGCGGGGCCATACATGAGCCAGCGCGTCCCTGCTCTTGGAGAAAAATTCCGGGCAGTGAGCGTTTTCTTGAGACGCGAACAGGTCTACTTCCGCTCTGCCGAATTTCTTCCACAGCAGTTGGACTGTCTGTGGGTGTAGAGATCATTCGCCTGCCGGAACATTGTTCCTGGACAGTCTGTCTGGTCCTATGTTTAGGAGCCCTGGCCCGTGCGCTGCTCTCAGCGAGTGCAGGTTGCGCTGAGCCCATACCAGGAGGCGTTCTGCTAGCCTGTGCAGGTTCCTGGACCTGAGGCCGCCCTGGCGTTTTATGTAGGACACCACAGACATGTTGTTCGAGCGGACCAGGACGTGGCGTCCTTTTATTTGGGGACAAAAACGCGTCAGCGCGTTGTCTACTGCCAACATTTCGAGGCAGTTTATGTGCAGAAGCTTCTCCCGTTCTGACCACTGGCCGAAGAACGGTCTGCCCTCGAGCAGCGCTTCCCATCCCGAGGTGGATGCGTCCGTAGACACCACTCTCTCCCTCGAGGAAGTCCCCAGGCTTACACCTGATTGGTACCAGTCGTCCGCTTTCCAAGGTTTCAGAGCTGCGACGCACTTCTGATTGACCTTGAGACGAAGCAGACTGGATGTCCACGCTTGGCGTGGGACTCGCGCTTTCAGCCAGAACTGCAGTGGGCGCATGCGGAGCAGGCCCAGCTGGAGCACTGATGATGCTGAGGCCATGAGACCCAGCATCTTCTGAAATTTCTTGACAAATTTCTTGACAGATGCGCCGCAGCGGAAAGAGTTCGCTGCACGCTGAATGTCTACCGCGCGCTGTGGTGATAGTCGCGCTATCATGGACAGCGAGTCCAACTCTGTGCCCAGGAAAGATATCGTCTGACTGGGGGACAGAGAGCTCTTCGCCCAATTGACTCTGAGACCCAAATTCTCGAGGTGATCGAGTAAAATGGTCGTGTGCTCTATGAGCACTGAGCGAGATTGAGCTAGAATCAGCCAATCGTCCAAGTAGTTCAGTACTCGCACGCCCCTCATTCTGAGGGGTGCGAGCGCCGCATCCATGCACTTCGTAAATGTACGGGGTGCCAGGGATAAACCGAACGGCAGGACTGTGTACTGATATGCCTGGCCCTCAAAGGCGAATCTCAAAAATCGCCTTTGACGTGACACTGAATCTGTATTTGAAAATACGCGTCTTTCAGATCTATTGACACGAACCAATCTCCTCAGCGAATCTGCGCAAGGATTTTTCTGGTCGTGAGCATCCTGAACTGTCGCTTCACAAGCACTCTGTTCAGTTGCCTTAGATCTAGTATGGGACTGAGACCCCCGTCTTTTTTCGGTACCAGTAAGTATCTGCTGTATAGCCCTCCTTCGCTCTGAACTTGAGAGAGAGGCTCTATGGCCCCTTTGCTCAATAGTTTCGCTACTTCGGCTCGAAGTAAATGTGCTACTTCTGTTTTTACCGTGGTCTCGATGTGCGCCGTATAGCGGCGAGGGCGTCGGCGAAACTGCAGCGAATAGCCTCTTTTTAAAATGTCTAGCACCCACTTCGAAACCCCGGGCAGCTTTGCCCAAGCATCTGCATGAATAGCTAGGGGTTGAATACGAAGCACGCTCCGTTCGCTCAGCGATGGAGAGGCTTCGGTGTGCTGTAACACAAGCGTCGCGCTCGTGACATTTGAGGCAAGGTGCGCGCTGATAACAGCGGGCAGATTGCCCGCGCTCCACTCCCCTGCAGTGGTCAACCGAGAGGGGGAGGGCTGGGCGAGTCCCATAGGAACTGTCATGTCTGTGTGTGGATGTGGGCGCGGGATAGCGGGCACATTTACCACACCGAAAGCATTGTTCGCTTGAGTGAAGCGAACGCACGTTGGTTTCGTTCTTACAGAAACCTTGAGACAAGCAGTGTGTAGGAATGGGCACTGGGCAGTGGGCATTTTTTTTACACATAAACACCATCGGCCGTGGCCGGGACACCAGAAAATTCACTCTTATGGGATTTATCTGGGTAGCCGTAAAAGCGGCGTTTGTGTGCAGGCAAGCGTGCTGCGTCGCCGACTTGCTTACTGCAGAATACACTGGAACAGTCACATTACTGGAACTGAACGAGCGAGAAGTTGCCATAGAAACAGAGAGCGTCAACGCGCTGGCGTTTGTTTGCAGCCATACGTGTATTACAACAGGTTTGACCACTGCAATATTGACATTTCCAGTCGCCCGAACTTCAGAGGGGAATGAGAAATGTGTGAGAAATGGAGGTCGGTCCGTCCGCAGCGGAACCAGAAACACTCTCTTTTGGCAGTCTCGGAGAAGGCTGCCAGGTGAGTCCTAAGAGTCACCATAGGCAGTAACTAGCTCGCAGTGAGGGCAGTCGCCATCAGCGAGCGCGAGAGCTGCGTGATCCTCAGGAAAGGGGCGTCTTGAAAAAGACGCCCGGCTCTTTTAGTGCAATGAGAGTGTGTGTCGCGGCGACGAGCACACACACATACATAAACACAGTAGCAGAGAAAGGATATAACGCCGGATAGCGCAGCAGGAAGGCAAGGAAGGCGGCGCGGCCAGCAACTTCAGTGACTCGTCCCGCTGAAGGTGCTCTCTCTCAGAGAGCGCGGCTTCTCTCCAGCTCCAGCGATGCGTGTGCTTCGCTTGAAGGATGAAAAATCAGATAATAGCTGCCTGCGAGCGGTATTTATAGGCCTAGACCACGCCCGTTTCGGCGGGATGTGACGCAGCGGGCGCAAAGCACCCTCATTGGGTCTCTTACGTCACGCCAGGCCTCGCTCGATAGGCTGCTGCAGTGACCGCAGAGCAGCCAATAGGCGCGCGAGCTGCCTCGCCTATGTGTGTATGCTGCCGCAACGCGTTTTGCATTATTGGAAAATTAAGGATAATTTTTGGCTTCAATATCTCGCGGAAAAAGGATTTTCCCCCTAGCGTAAGATATCTTACGCAGTACGAGAGACCTCTCGTAAGAGAACGCAAAGTGCTGTTAGAAACTTACAGAACTAGAACACCGTTATCTTTGTTTCTCTGAAATGTCTGTCAGCGCAGCGTTTTTTCTCACTCGAGCATAAATTGCTGGCGGCACCCCTGCATGTGGATAATATTATTGTTTTTCTCAACATAAACGTGAAACAATATAAACACGATAATCATATGCTGACTCGAGTGTATGTGTACGTTCTGTTCGATAACTGGCGCAATCTGCTACTCTGCTTTATTAGGCGTTTTTTTCCGTTCGCGCTGCTTGAGCTTATATCCTTTTGTTCTTTATATTTTTTTGTTTACACATAGACCTACTGTTTAATGTTTTCAATTAAAAGAAAACTTTAACATATATTGTAAGCTAGTTGTGTATATTGCCTAATCGTAAGCTTCTTCAGAAATGGTGACAAAAACGTAAAAAAAAAATTTACTTAAAAATTAATGTCTTTTTCGTTAAACGTCATTTAAATAAACGAATATTCGAATTTTCGAATTTTATGAGCCAGAGTATTCGAATGCAATATTTTTGAAAAATGCCCATCCCTAATTTCTACTGCTTTGAATGAAGAAGATATGATGAACTTGCATGTTTAGTTCAACTCATGGTCGAGGAAGTTGCACATGGCTTGATGTGTTGGTACGACCACGTGGTAGGACAGGGCTTGACGACCGCGTGGTAGGACCGAGTTTCCGGTCCCACACACGCACAGCGACCAGCAGAAGCAGGAAGAGAGAGAGGAGGAACTTGTCTGGAGGCTTTTAACCCATGAGGATGGCCTCTCCTCCTATGGGGTCAGTGAGCCAATCGTACTTAAGCTTTCAGAGGGAAAGTGAGCTGAGCTAGAGTGAGCCAGAGTCAAGATAGTTGAGAATGCGAACGCCCACTTCCCTTAGCAAGCCAAGGAGAGCCTCCGCAACTTTTGTGAAGACGCGAGGCGACAGGTACAGCCAAAAGGGGAGGTTCATGTACTGATATGCCCTACCCTCGAAGCAAAGCGTTGGAACTGTCTGTCGGGGTAAAGTCAAGACATGAAAGTACGCATCCTTCAAGTCAATCGCTAAATCTTGGGGGTGAACACATGAGGATGCACTTCTGCGTTAGCATCTTGAATGGGAAGCTTGTGAAGGGCCTGATTCAAGACACGCAGATACAAGATCGACCATAACCCACCACCTTTTTTGGGTACAATGAAGTATGATTTGTAAAACCCTGACCTATCTCGGCTGGAGGGACCGGCTCTATTGCGTCCTTTGCCAGCAGGATTGCATCTCCGTAAGCAGGACAGGAGCATGCTTGTCTGCCACTGAGGTAAACAAATGCTTCTGAACCTGGGGGGACGCCAGGTGAACTGAATTGCACAGCCTAGTCTGATTATCTGAATGAGCCAACGAGATAGGCTAGGAAGCACTAGCCAGTAGGGCTGTCACTTTTGTGAAAAAATCCTGTTCGATTTTTGAGACGTAAGTGTTCATTGAATCGATTGTAAAATCGATTTTCCATGTCTAAAGACGTTTCCATTTTAAACGCAAAATAGCCTATGGGCAAATCCACGGACAACGAACAGGCATTAGGACGAACGTAAAGAGGGCGCTTGAGACGCGCACAAGTCTGCAATATTTCTGATGATTTATTGGCGTGAAGTTTCGTGCACAATGACAAACAGGAGTGCAACATTCTCGAAAAACAATAAGCAGAGTGGACTGCCATAACATCAATGAAAAACATTACCTCAGTCTTCAACATGGCTGTGTTTACGGTTAGAAATGTCAAACAAATTTCGCCTGGTATGTAGGCGATTGTAGACGCGTAGCCCGAATTTGTATCTGAATGCATGAGACTGTCTGCATACCGGCAGAATTCACAGTTTTGTAGTAAAAAGAGAATGCAGAAGGATAATTTGCTGTTATGCGTGTTTGTCAGAGTTGCTGTATGACGCGCGTTCGCTGCGGGCGTATCGTGACGAGCTGGACGCGCTCCGAGAAAAGATCGTTAAAATCGATTCCCTATTTTCGTTTTCGAAACTTGCGTTGGTTGGTCCAATCGATTGTGCAATCGATTTTCGAACGTAAAGTGACAGCCCTACTAGCCAGGCCCCCAGACACTGTGCAAGTGGCACCAGCTTAACCACAGACGCAACCGTGGAGGGGCAGTATGCCTGTCACGATAATTAAATAACCGTCTGATCGCGATTATTTGGTCTTAACCGCGATTGTTTTAGACAACCACGATTATTGCGCTCTTTTATAGGCCTACAGCACAAGGGGAGGATCTTGTACTGATATGCCCTACCCTCAAAGCAAAGCGTTGGAACTGTCTGTCGGGGTAAAGTCAAGACATGAAAGTATGAGTTCTTCAAGTCGATCGCTCAGTCTTGGGGGCGAACACATGAGGATGCACTTCTGCGTTAGCATCTTGAATGGAAGCTTGTGAAGGGCCTGATTCAAGACACGCAGATCCAAGATCAACCATAACCCACCACCTTTTTTGGGTACAATGAAATACGGTTTGTAAATAAAAAATTAACATAAAACATTACTGTGCAGATTTTTTCAAGAATTACTTTTGCTGCTGATTAATACACTCACTAAGTTTAAGAAAATTGTCATAGCTATTGAATACATTTACTTAATATTTATAGGTGTAAACTGTAATCTTACACTGCAAAATGATAACTTACAAAGGATTAAATTCATCACAATTATTTAATGAATGAAGCACACAAAAAAATTATGACAAAGCCCTAAACTGGCAATTAATTGGCATAACCGCAATTATTTTTTAGACAATTAATCGTCACCCAAATTTCATAATCGTGACAGGCCTAAGGGGCAGTGAGGTGGATCGCTGGGGCCCAACCATCATCTCGAAGTAGCGGAAGTGAATGGCTCCTTGGATCCCTTTTATGATGGATGGAAGCATTTTTTTCTGGGCTTCAAAATCTGTGGTACAATTCACTCACATTATAAAGTTTTAAAGAGCCAGGACATTTTTGAATATAACTCAGGTTGTGTTTGGCTGAAATAAGTCAGTCATATACACCTAGGATGGCTTCAGGTTGAGTAAATTATGGGATTTTTTTATTTTTATTGAGAACGTTCCTGTTCTTTTTCGTGCTGCAGTCATCAAGTCTAACGAAGGTAGTGTACATTGTAGTTTATATAGATTTTAGGAGGCAGAGCTTAGAAATGCCGAAAAAGCACCTGGCTGAAAACCTTAAACAAAGCATGCTTAAACCCACCCCAGACTCTGGAGTGTCAATAGTCCTAATCCAATCAGCATAACTATTCAAAGAATGGGATAGTGGCTCCAAGAGCCATTAAAGACAAAGGGTGAGATTGTCAGTAATCTGACTCGAGAACAGGACTGACAGGAACCTCTTGCTAAAATCTTTGCTTAAACGAATCATTCATCTGATGTCACCATCTTTACCTTAACCCTCTGAGGTCTGAGCTGTTTTCTGGGCCCTGGAGGTGTTCTGACATGCTCTGACATTTCTGGTTATTTCTGTTACTTGTGACATTTTCATGGCTAAAGTCTAATTACACTGTATTCAGCACAAACTCTGCTACAATAATATATCAGCAGCATGTATGTAAAAGTTTGTAGTTTTGAGATAATGACATTTATGCGTGGTTTGTGAAAATACAAAAAAAAATTCTCACTGAAATAAGGCCATGAAACCCATACTGATTATTTCTTCACAAGACTTTTGAAAATTGTATGACGTAGCCTAGAATATTTGCTGCAAAACTATGTGAAAATCACCCTGACTGCTCATTCAGATAAGACAATATATTGATTTAAAAGATTTACGACCTGTTTTGTGTGAAAAAGCTTTATGCGGGAGCTCATTAATATGTAAGCTTTTCCACACCTGAGAAAGACAAAGAACCTCCCCTAACAGCCCTATTAGGAGCTATCAGGCCCTGTCATTCTGAGCAACCTTGCACAATACTGTAAATGAGGAGATTTAAAAAAGAATGGCTTTTAAATTGTTTGGATTTATTTACAACACAACATAATCCAAAAATACACAACAAATGCCAAAAAAGCACTTCAAAGACAGAGACCTTTGTGCCATTCCTAAAAACATTGTACATACCTTTCATTTCCAAGATTTTCACTTTACCATGTTCACGTACAGAGACTCATGTGAATGTTGAAGTCCTCAGTGACATCTGGGCCCTGAAAAAAAAAAGTGAACATACTGATATCAAGAGAAAGGCCTGCACGATTTTGGAAATAAATATTAGATTTTTCTGGTTAAAATTGCTTTTTAAAATTCCAATACACACACACACACACACACACACACACACACACACACAAATGTTTCCAACAATATATAATATAATGAACACCAGGTTTGTTTGTGTTGTGCCTTGTAGGCATAAGGTATATGCGCAGTGCCGGATAAAATAATAATAACAATAAATAACCTATAGCAGTATAAATCTTCCAAAAGATTTCAGTAACAACTAAGCTAGAGAAAAATATATTGATTATCATGTTACTTCAAATGTTTCCATCCGTTATGATGATATGAAATGAGATCATAATAAAAACATGAAGCCGTTTGGTGCGTTTTGCTTTTCATCCAAAATATGATACAGTACATTCAAACGCGATCGCGCTGCAAAATATGATACATTCAAACGCGATCGCGATCCAAAATATGATACATTCAAACGCGATCGCGCTGCAAAATATGATGCATTCAAACGCGATCGCTATCCAAAATATGATACATTCAAACGCGATTGCGCTCAAATATAAAACATTATGGTTACCATATACATATCTACGTTTGAGCAGATATCCACAAACACAGTAACAGTAAACACGGGTCTAAATATTATAATATTCCCCATATATCTAGCAACAGTTCAACTGCAACGTGACATTTATGCAACAATAACAAACTAATATGTAAGAATTTATTACCTTACATCTTTCTTGTCTTCAAATCGCGTTCTTCTTCTTCTGAGGTAGCCTAAATCCAATGTAAGCTCAGGCACGTCTTTCAAACTCGACGAAAAGTGAAGTGAAGTGTTTTGTTGTTGAGGTAATGAGCGAGTTCGCGTTCCATGTGGAGATTTGCATGTGAATATCTTTTGCGCGAGTGGGCGTGGCCAAATTAACTGTAATGAGCAAGCGTTTGAGAAGCTGGACATCTTGTTGGTTTTATACAAATTACTTAAACAGAGAATATTTGTTTTCGTTTTGAATCCGATCATTTAAAAGTACACACTTAAATGTTTATAAAGGTATATGGCTCATAAATGTGTGACAAGTATTCGCTGAGTTTTGTTTCAGTTTATAGAAGTGCTCAAGAAAAAAAAGTTCGCCGCAACGGAGAGGCAGAACGCACACCCTGTTTATTTTCTTTATTTTACAAAAGCACAATGTTTTGATTTGATTGTAAGTGGACACATACAAAAGGAGAAATATCACAGATTCTTTTTTTATATTTCTTTTTTCTGTATGACCATAAATGACGGAGTAATTTAAGTTTATAGTGCTACAATGTGGAGAAAATCCAGCAAAACGCGCCCGCGCGTTTGTCGACCTCAGAGGGTTAAATGCTAAATACAATGTACTTCCCCTTAGTTTTTCATGTGATGTTATGTAAAGATGCAAGATCAGCAGATGTTAAACAGATTCTTAAATGTGTAATTCCTTGCTTGCCATGCAAATCTCACGTTTTGTTACCACTCAAAGGTGATTGGGCTCTCGGGCAAGATCCCAATGCATCAGTCAGTTCTGACATAACGTCGAAAAGTGATTGACTGAGAGGGAACTTTGAGGTCATCTATATTCTACTGTACATTTATTGTCTATATGCTTATTATAGCTATAAGTGACAGAATACACTTTTAGCAGATATATACATTTGAAATGAACAGCCTTTCTCTTTTCGGAAAACAGAGCAAAAAATTGCTGACTCATCTGCACAGATTTTATCTGAATTAAGAACTGTTTACACAGTGGAAAAAATACTGGAATTAAATTACGTTTGTTTCGTTTTTCGGTTCTTGCATCTGTATTCTTTCAGTGATACAGACAGAATCAACAAAATCATACAGGTTAAAACTGTGCAACAAATTAATATTAATAATAATGAATCTTAATGTAATGTTAATTAAATATATTTCATAATTAAATATATGTAAAATAATAGGCTTTTTGAACAGTTAGAGAACCCGGAATCATTAAAAGAAGAATAAAAAAATTCCGACTTATGCCTTTTTTTTCTTTGCTTTTTTATAAAGGACAGGCCATTCGATAAGTCCCACCTAAATTTCCTGTTTCAATTGGAATTACATCAACACAGGAAAGGAAACTGATTTCATGAGGTCTTTAAACGTTATATGGATTAACTGGGGCCACAGAGGGGTGCCCGAGCTTGTTGACACTGTCACTGCCCTTTGGAACTGAATTACACATGTGCAAGGGGAAAATGATGAGTTAGCATTCTGTTCATCACTTTTCACCAAACATCTGTTTGTTGCTTCAGGAGGGGAAGATACTTCTCAGATAGACTAATGTTGATCAAGTCTCTCTGTCGGTTGTCCGTGAAATGCTTTCTTCCTTACTGGAAACAGGGGTGTCTTTGAGTAGAAATATGCATTTGATTCCACAAGGGCTGACCTTTGACCTCCACTACACTCAGTACCTGTGGGCCCTAAATAACTAAAGCAGGCCTTAGTGTGACTGCTTGTTTCCAATAAATAACAGATGTTCCAGACAGGAAACAAGGACAGCATTTTTCAACAACAAAAAAAACAGCCCCACATGCACAAGCGAATCAGTCCATGCACCGCATTCTCATTAAAGTGTCACTCACTGTCCATTTCAACCTCCGCCAGGCTCATCTCAGCTGCAAAAAGGGACTAGTTGGTTGTGTTTTATCGGCACTACACATCAGCCACACACTCAAATCACACTAACCCATGTGTGTTATCAGACTTGGTGCTGTAGAAGCTCTGTGAGTTGACGGCACAGTGTTCCCTCATTTGATCTCTGCGTTATGAATGCTACAGGCCCGTTCTTCACAGGCACCAACTCTGGCGTCTGTCTGAAGTGAACTAACGGAGGCCCAGAGGCTTCATCCTGTGCTGTTGTGTTTGTGTGTGTCTGTGCAGTGATGGGGGAGAATCAGAGGAAGAAGCTGGAGGCTGTCAGCTACTCTTCCCGCTACGCACTTGGACTCTTCTACAAAGCCGACGCACGAATCGACGTCCCTTGGGCGGCCAAGTACGTCTCCAATAATCCCTGCATTCGCTTCATTGCAATAGATGATAAAAAGCGCAATTTAGGTCAGTGCCTTCATATTTTCCTCCTCTCATCTCCAACTCCCGCTCTGACGTTTCGTTCTGTTTCTCTGCATTTTCTGTTTCTTTCTCTCACTGTGTTTCAAGATCTTTGTTCACACTGCACACAAATCTGATTTGGTTTTTAAATCCGATTTATTTTTTCAAATCCAAACTGATGCCCATTGACTTTTACACATGGTCATGGTCATAATCAGTTTCAGACAGTGTCAAAAAGGACACTGTTTCGATGGTGACACGTTATTTTCATTTTTTGGTTGACAGCCCTAAAGACATTTCTAATACACTGTCCCTATTCCACCCTGTTCCTGTCAGTGTCTGTCCTTTTCTGCCTTTTCTTTAAATTACAACACTGAGTTTGTCTGCCTTGAAAATGTATCAAGTCTAGTCAAATTTATTAGCAAGTCAAATTCACTAGTCAAATTTAATAGCGCTTTTCACCATACACACTGTTTTTAAAGCAGCTTTACACAAAGTCATACTGTTATGTCTATTATGCCTTAGTGCTTTAGATTTAGAGCCTGGTGATATTACAATATAAAACTATGATATAGATTTTAGATAAATAGCTATATTGTATTATATAATTTTGTCTAGCACATATAAAAGTGCTGTAACAAAGGCAATAACAGAGATTTATATCCTGGTAAGGATTTTTGTCATATTACACATTTAAGTAATTAAAACAGGGAGCTGCTAGAAAGTCAACAGATGATGAGCCAGAGGCGAAATGGAACGGAAAACTCAGTTTTGTCACTGTTTGTGTGTCATTTGTGTTAGACCGTTTTAAAGCATTTAATTTTATTAGTTGGTTTTGTTTTTTGTTTTATTAATTCTATGTGAACAGCAAACAGTGAGGCACCTCACTAGGTTTGGGAACAGAGCTCATGTGTATTCTAGATATGTGTGTATGTGCGTGTCTTGTTGTTTATGATTTTTGTGTACGCATGACTAAAAAAAGCTTTTTTTTTTGTGAAGAATTTGTGTGTGATTTGTGTCTGTTCCTGTGTTTATGAGTTTTTCCTCACAAAGCCTGTAAGTCCATGACGGTGTATCTGCAGTAGCCCAGTGGAAATAGTCTTGTGAAAACAGCCTCTACACCTGTCACCTTTCATCCACTCCAGTGTTTCCGAGGGCAACATCATAATTAGGGGAGCTGTTAAATTTTGCATTCTGCTGTGCTGGTCTTTTAGCCCGGCACACTCCTTCCAGCCTCCTCAGCTTTCACACGACCATGCTTTAATCTTCCTTTTCATTTCTGTAATGTGTTTTGCTTGTAGTTCCAGTAAAGTAGGTCTGAGTCTGATCTCACAGAGCACCCCAAGCTCTCTTTGAAAACTTTTTGGCAGGCCGCTAATGATAAGCTATTACTGTGTTCCTGAGCGTCTGGCGAGAAACCCATTTATGCCGTTCAGTAAATGTGGAATGAGGTAGATCAGAGCTAGATGATGGTTTCCCAAAAACAGAACTGGTTCATAATTAATATGAATTTGATTACATATGAAGTATGAAACTTGCTACCAGAATACCAAAGAAAAATGACTATTCAGACAGGATTCATTTTCTAAAGGACGTTTAACTTATAATCATGGGATGTCTGTCATTTCATGTACTGATTCAGATGGGATTGGGATCACCGTAGTTAATACTAATGTGTCTGGATGTGGGCGTTATGGACGTTAATGTTCTCTGGATGTGATTAATTATCTAATTAAAACATTATGTATGTAATTAAAGGAGGAAATTGTAGGTATAGTCCAATCAATAATGAAAATTCTGTTATTTTTACTCACCCTCATGTTGCTCCAAACAAGTTTGACTTTCTTTTGTCTGTGGAAGACAAAAAGAGAAATTTTCTCTTTTCATTGAGTTTAGTACCCATGGCTAATGAGGCTTTCAAGCTACGAAAAGGATGCTAAAGCACCATAAAGGTATCGTAAAAGTGGTCCAAACTGCTTGCTATATTCAGAGTCTTCTGAAATCATATAGCTTTTTGTGAAGAATAGACCAAAGTAACTCAGTAAAAATCCTTCCCTCTAGTGAGCTGCTGTAAATCATTGAGTTGAACTCGAGAACCAGATCAGTCAGATTTGGGAAAGAATTTTTCAAGTTGGTTTTGTGAGTTGTATTCATTGAAAAGATTTGACCCAACAGATTTGTTCATGAATCAAATATCACTACTCTCATGAACTCTCAAGAACAACTAGGGCTAACCGTATTATCTACTTTTATGATATCTTTATGGTGCTTTTACGTCCTTTTTGAAGCATTAAAAAAGTCCCAAATCAATAAAGCCGAATGAAAAGAATTTTTATCCTACAACATTTCTTTGTTCGTGTTCACCATGAGAAAAAATGTCATACACGTTTAGAATGTCATGAAGGTGAGTAAATTTCTTGAGCCAGTGTTGTTGTGTCAGGGAGTATTTTAGCATGAAAAATGACACACTTCACTAATTGTAGAGATGATTTGGCTGCAGTCAGACTCTGCATGATTCATTTATTCCTCAAGCGAAGGGGTTATCAAGATGAAGTTATTAGTGTTTGAAAAATGGAATAAAACAAAATACTGTATGTATCACAAAATCATGTATCACAAGCTTAGAAACTTTTTAATGCTCAGCTTTTTAATACATCTAACCACTTTGATCGAATAGTCCCTCTAAAACGGAGTGTTCTGCCGGCAGGCGCCACCTAGCTACGAAAAAATTAATAATCATATATTTCAAAACAACTGCCTTGATCAACACAAAAAGTGTCTGAACTTTACGATGCATTTAGCCAATTTGATTAACTCCTAGGTTGTGCTGAGTTATTTGCTGATATATAAAAAGAGTTTTTTATTTATTTATTAAATACTTTTTTATACTATGCGTGTAATATGTCAAAAACATCATACAGCTCAGATAGTCATGTGTCATATTTCATTAGAAAGGTATCACAGAGTAGAATACAAGCATAAATGTTTTGGGCTTTGACTAAACTTGAACGGGTTTTTGTACGTGAAGACTCACATGTAAATAATATACGGATGCAGCATTTATGTTGTTTTCGCTCATAACTGAAACATGAAACATGCTCCGATCGTGGAAAGTGGCACATCATTATTTACTGCAGATCACGATTAAAAAGATCTGATCTTCTCGATCTGAAGATATACTCTCATGGAGTTATAACACATAAAACTCCATAGGAGCACATTTAGCTATGTAAAATGTAGTTTTCATGTGGCGTTTACGCTTGTAACTTCATGAAACATGCACAGAAAATCGCATTACATAAAATCATTCCTTACTGTGGATGCTCCCGATTGATTCCAAAATCAACATAATCCATTGTGTTGATCACAAGATATTCCTCACGGAGGGACAACCATTTTAAAAATGCCTTCCTAGGCTAAACAAAAAAGCTGCCTTGGTTCCAAATGCTGTAACTTTTGATTACTTTATGCTATCTCCACAAAATTTGATCCAGATGCAGCTTGTCCTCCTACCTTATTTCCTTCCTGAGTAATTGCATATCAAACAAGAATTATATGTAAATTTCATTAGAGCATTATTGTTTTTTCATCAATTATTTTTATTGTTGTCTTTTATCAGCAGTTTCCCAGCATGAGAATGTAATGATTTTTTTTCCCCTAAAAATTTAAAAGGTTTTCTATCAAACGATACCTACTGTACATTTGGACTCTGCTTGCTATTTGGAGTTATGAGTCTTTACTTTTGTGTATGTCACTTTGGAAAAAACATGTCTAAAAATGCCTTCAGGGCTTAAAGGGTTAATGAGGGGAAAAAAATGACTATACGTTTAATTCATATGTAAGTTATTTTCTGTCAGGCAGTACATGCAGTTTCCTATTCACCCTGTGAACTTTGTGACAAGCTCTGCCCCCAGCAAGAAATAAGTGACTCAACCAGCAGGCACGATGCCAGCCCTCTACCCACGCTTTATGACCTCTCTCTCTCATGCACAGTCACATTCTGGCACATGCACACTTACAAATAAACACTCAAACTCTTTTTTTGTAAAGGAAGCACTCTCTCTCTCTCTCTCTCTCTCTCTCTCCTCTCTCTCTCTCTCTCTCTCTCTCTCTCTCTCTCTCTCTCTCTCTCTCTCTCTCTCTCTCTCACCCTCTGCTTCTCCTTTTCCCCTCCTCTCTGCCTGGCACTGTGCCAAACACGTATATAGTCTGACTGCTCTGCAAACGGAAAATGACCATGTCTCTGTGTTTCAGCCCTGTTCTGATATTCATAATGGTCAGCCAAAGTCAACCTAGACTGGTTAGAACAATAATTTCAGCTATTATCTCTTCAGATACTTTGTTCTTTTTACAAAAACAATTCTCTATAATTGTGAAGTTAATCATTCCATCAATCCTGCCATAAATTTGGCTGATTTGAAGTGAAATGAAAAAGTTATGTGGTAATCTCTTTAGGTTTAGCTTGTAATGCTTGTAAACTCTTACATAAGCAAGAGAATACCACTGAAAAAATGACTTCCTCTTTCCCTCGCTTGTACCATGCCAGCATTGCAGCTAATATCTGAAACCTTTTCCTACATCCTCAAACAGCATGTTCTCATGGTTTGTGTTCTCTAATTTATTGCTTTTTTCATATTTGTATTTAAATGGTTTTAAGAAATAAGAAAATTAACCAAATAAACTAGTTAGCCATTTTAACTCAATCAAAAGCCTAATTAACCCTCTGGTGGTCTTCACGTTTTTTATTTAATATTTTGTATTTTTACGCAATTTTATGGTACTAAATTATATTTATGCTGTAGTTATTATAATCCATTTATTAATTTGTGAGCATAGGCCTGAAAATGAAATTTCCAACTTAAACCGTCATAAATCTTGAATGCTTTAGAGCACAGACTTAAGTTTGATCTCTTTTTAAAGACGACACTGGGCAAATTATTGCTGAAGTGGAAAAAGTTTTAAAAAGTGAACTTTTTATATCAAATATATATTTTCAAAAACACGTTTTACTCTAAAACCTCAAGAAAATCAAAGCCATACATCTAAACAAGTTTTTTGAAGCTTGAAGTTTGAGCTTGATATCTTAAAAAATGAGTTTTCAGTAAGATTTTGTTTGAGTGCAGTCCCAAAAGCTTCCACTAGATTAAATTCATCTTCCATTCATTTCCAATGTGGTCATTTTTTATCTTGAGTAGTGTGACTATTTTTTTTCAGGACCATTTAACCTTTATGAATCATCTCCATGATT
The DNA here is from genome assembly GCF_964197995.2 of Scardinius erythrophthalmus. Classification (NCBI taxonomy): domain Eukaryota; kingdom Metazoa; phylum Chordata; class Actinopteri; order Cypriniformes; family Leuciscidae; genus Scardinius; species Scardinius erythrophthalmus. Next base: position 19,140,133 of record NC_138238.1, on the reverse strand, counting down.
TGTTTTGTTGTTGTTGTTGTTGTTGTTGTTGTACAAGTTTCCTTTACCAAGTTTCGTACCATTCCGATTAAGTAAAAAATCTTTAAAAAAAAAAAAGGTATAAGGTATTTTTTAGGTAAAAAAATGACTGAAGAACAGAGGGTTAAGTAAACATACTGTAAGTCAAACACAAATAAATGAGTTAGAAATAAATTGCCATTGACATATAATAAAATGATCAATATTCTATTCAAGTAATTCAATTAAATTCAATTAAATGTAAATAATTAGTCTGTAATTGCACTAAAGATGCACTAAATGAATCAAAAATTGACATTAAAAACTTATACATTAACAAAAAAATTACATTAAAATAAAAGCTGTTATTTTTAACCTCATATCTTTCCATTTCCATAAAAATATTAAGTAGCACAACTATTGTCAACATTAATATTAGCAAATCAACATATCATGATTTCTGAAGGATCATGTGACACTGAAGACTGGAGTAATGGCTGTTGAAAATTCTTCTTTACCATCAGAGTAATACATTTTTTTTTAAAATGTATTAAAATAGAAAACAGTTATTTTATATTGTAATAAAATATTGTTTCATGATATTACTGTTTTTACTGTATTTTTGATTAAGTAAATGCAACTTTGGTGAGCATAAGTAACTTCTCTCAAAAGCATAAAAACAAATCTAACCAACACTGAACTTTTGAATGGTAGCGCAAACGTACAGGTATATAACTATGAGGGCACAATCTAGTATTTCATGACCTGGAATTTTGGACAAGAATTTATATCTATCCATTTTCTTCTGTTATTTATCCAACAGAGGCACTTGATTCATCACATGTACCTCCTCTATTGACACAGTCTGTTACCTGTGGTGGTATTGACTTAAACCAGCCTTTTCCTATAGACTTTTCACAATTGAAAAATGTGAAGTTGAACCCTGGGTCATTCTTAACTTTATCTTAAACTTTATTCTCTTGTACTGTTATTTATCCTGGGTAATCTAGTTTCAACATTTCACACTTAAAACTGTAAACTGGGTTATTTATTGCATATTTTTGAGGATAATACTCATATTGATTATGCAAATGCAACATTCAACGACTTAGTTTTAATAACTTCTTGTCTATCTGTTGAAATGTTGCCATGTAATTTTGTTGTCCGACGTCTTCTGAAACTCATCAAAAACTAGCCTTATCTGTAGTTTAAAAAGACTTAATCTCACTGTTAAGTGTAGTGTGAAAAGCCCTGTTTGGATGCTATTAGTCATAAACTAACCTTAATCATTTGTTATTCATCAAGGGTTTTATCCAAAACTTTATTTTCAGGCATACTTGATTTATTTATTAGCCCAATATTATTTAAGGACCAGGCCTGGGTATAGCATGTGGATGTGATTTGCTTGACTTTTTCCACATTTATGCCAGTGGTCATGATTTAAATGGCTCATCGTTCTCTGTTGGTCCATAAAACTTTACTGAACAGAATAGATCTTACTTAAGTATAAAGCTCCTCCTCACAGGTGATCATAAACTCAATCTGTTACCATGTGAATCTGCCAGAGGCTTTAATTTTAAGCTTTAGCTAGTCTCTTGGGTTTTATTCAGACCCAGCCCTCGTTCCTCAAGCATTGATCAACAATGGCTTTCAGCATCTTCATCCTACTTGAGTCATTGGGCCAAATCACTCCAGCTGCTCAAACACAGGCCCATGTTTATGGAGCCCAATAAAGCATGATTTCCTCCAATCATATTAAATATGTGTTTTAAAACAGTGTCATTAGAGAAATCACTACACTATGTGCAAGGCTGATATATTAGGCCTGTTCTCAGTCATGGGTCATGTCTCTGCCGATGAGCTCGGCCCGTAAAGCATTAGATCATGGGGTTTGGTGTGCCCATAGATGATATCACTAGGAAACCATCGTCTGGAGAAGGGTAGGCTGCTGAGTACTGTTACTTAACACTACTCACACTAACTTGTTATGACTAACAAATAAAGTTGGTCATGTTATATGTGCAGTGAATATGCAACAGCTAGCTTGACTAAGAGATACATTTTACAAAAATGAAACTTTTGCCATCATTTACTCATCCTCATGTTATTCCAAGCCTGTATGAATGGAAAATGATACACTATATTGGCAAAATAAATGTCAGCCTTTACATGCTCATGAACTTTAATGACATCCCATTCTTAATTCATAGGGTTTAATATGGAGTTGGCCCACCCTTTGCAGCTAAAACAGCTTAAACTCTTCTGGGAAGGCTTTCCACAAGGTTTTGGAGTGTGTTTATGTGAATTTTTGACTATTCTTCTAGAAGCGTATTTGTGAGGTCAGGCACCGATGTTGGACGAAAAGGCCTGGCTCGCAGTCTAAATCATCCCAAAGGTGTTCTATCGGGTTGAGGTTAGGACTCTGTGCAGGCCAGTCAAGTTCCCCCACACCAAACTCGCTCATCCATGTCTTTAGGGACCTTGCTTTGTGCACTGGTGCACAGTCATGTTGGAACAGGAAGGTATGGCCATCCCCAAACTGTTCCCACAAAGTTGGGAGCATGACATTGTCCAAAATGTCTTGGTATGCTGAAGCATTAAGAGTTCCTTTCACTGGAACTAAGGGGCCAAGCCCAACCCCTGAAAAACAACCCCACACCATAATCCCCCCTCCACCAAACCTTACACTTGGCACAATGCAATCAGGCAAGTACCGTTCTTCTGGCAACTGGCAAACCCCAAGTCGTCCATCAGATTGTCAGACAGAGAAGCGTGATTCGTCACTCCAGAGAACAGGTCTCCACTGCTCTAGAGTCCAGTGGCGGCGTGCTATACACTGAATCCGATGCTTTGCACTGCACTTGGTGATGTAAGGCTTGAATGCAGCTGCTCGGCCATGGAAATCCATTCCATGAAGCTCTCTATGCACTGTTCTTAAGCTAATCTGAAGGCCACACGAAGTTTGGAGGTCTGTATCTAATGATTCAGCATGCGCTGACCCGTTCTGTGATTTTTACATGGCCTACCACTTCGTGGCTGAGTTGCTGTTGTTCCCAATTGCTTATTGCTCATGGGGCAACCACCTATCACAGTACCACGCTTGAATTCACTGAGCTCCTGAGAACGACCCATTCTTTCACAAATGTTTGTAGAAGCAGTCTGCATGCATTGCCTAGGTGCTCAGTGATTTGGAGGGGTGTCCCAATACTTTTGGTAATATCGTCTATATTGTAACGTGTGTCTGTGTTTTTTGTTAATGTGATCCAGTGTTGATTATTTCCCACTGACTTTCATTCTTTTGTGTTACACCATGTCCTAACTACACGCAACGCCGCGACACGCAATAAATGGTATCTTTTCCATGTTAATCAGAGTTTTTGTCCTAACCAGCCACGACGGCGACATGCGACGATTCTATTTTAGAAACGGTTTCTATTTTTCTGCAACGTCGCGGCTGGAACAATGTGTGGCAATGATAATCTCAGGTACTGTTTATGTGCTTTTTTTAATGTTAAAAGCATGCAATGTGACTTTGAATATCATTTAGTGCTCCCAGCTTTGTAACTGTAAAAGCAACAATGGATAATTCACCTCAGATCTTGAAATTAAACAAACGGAAACAAGAACGTTCAAACTGTGAACAAACAAGTGTATTCTTTGACAAAGATTGTTTTAGTAACTCAGTAGCCTATGTATTTTTAATAATGTTTAAATGGTGTAATATTTGTGAATTTGATTATGTAGCCTACTTATCCATTTTCTTGAGAGAGCCGTCAAGATTACACTCTGGTGCTGTGCACTTGCCACGAGACTCCGCCCACATGCTGTTCTGAATGGCTGTGCGATTTGATTGATTTTGATGCATATCACAGTCGCGTCGCTTCTTGTGTGGACAGACAAATTATATTGTCGCTGGAATCTTATAGCATCACGTCTGGTTAGGACACGGTGTTACACAATAGAATGAAAGACATAGATGATTGGAATGACATAAGGTTGAGTAAATGATGACCGAATGTTCTGTTTTTGGTGCAGTGTCCCTATAAAACTTGCATAACATTATGTCAAAGACATCCTCCAGTTGATGTTTCCTATGACATGCAAAATAAATAAAAAAATATATATACATTTTTTAATAAAGAATAAACTGTTTGTGGCATTTCCAGCCTGTGTCGTTGCTTTTCTTGCTGCTGTCTTTGTTGTTTATCTCACCATAATTTCTTTCTCTATTTGAAATTTCCTTACTTAACTTTTCGCAGTTCTCCTCTCACTGTAGCACACAATGTAGGATCTGTGAATTAGGTACTTCATGACTTAAGCAGGCACACGTGAGCCTGATGATTATCTGTGTATCATTCGCAGCATCGAAGGACTGCGGACCTTCTGTGGTGGTCCACACCAGTGTGCCCTTTGGCATCCAGCACCTGGAGGAGGAAAATAATGTGGTACAGCCCATCATCCTGGAAGAGCTGGAAAAGGTGATGCCAGAGCTTCCTGAACCTGACAGCATCAAGTGTCAGAAATGGAGGTACTCACAGGTGAGACGACATTAATCTGTGTGTGAAAATTTGACTGAGAAACTCAAAACACTACCATTCAGAATATATATATATATATATATATATATATATATATATATATATATATATATATATATATATATATATATATATATGTATATGTTATATATATATATATATATATATGTATATGTGTATATATATATATTTTTTTTTTAAGTAATAGGTACGTTTATTCAGCAAATTGGTCAAAAGTGACAGTAAAGATATTTTTAATGATACAAACTATTTCTATTTCAAATAAATGCTGTTGTTGTAAACTGTATTCGTCAAAGAATCCTAAAAAAAAACATATTGTGGTGTTCACAAAAATATTAACAGTACAACTGTATTCTATATTTTTAGAATACAGACACTAAAGTGTGTGGCTCACTTCCTGTTGTCGAATGCGCATGCGTCGCGTCTGAACGCGTTGTTGTCTTTGGAGCTCCATCAATTTGATTTATAATTCTTGATTTTACTCTTTAAACTTACTTACAACAAACATTTTCTACTTTTCCTCACTGAGAAGCACTACTGCTCAAACCTCATAGTTACAACGCGGACTGTTGAGCAGACGCGTCTCAAGCCTATTAGTGATCCAACGCTGGATACTCCTATAGGTTACGTCCGTGGATCAAGGCTGAACGCGTCTTCTCAACACTCACTTACAAACATTTTTCGCCTATCGTGCGTCTACTCTACACCCGTACCACTAAAAAGACGGATTATATCTAAGACTTCAGTCATAAATTAGTATTAATATTGATAGCATCACTGGTAGCGTCGTTGCTAACTTACTGTCCATCTGTTAAAATGGCGAATATATCAGATGTAAGTTGTCTACCTTTTGGTGCAGGTGAGGACACATTTGAGCTGCACGCGGTGCAGTCTGAGCTGGAAGCTGTTGAGAAACAGATCCACGACCTTTTAGTGAGACAAGCCGAACTGATAGACCGGCGGTTAGCTCTTGAAACATCACGTTCTGATGCACACAAATCAGAGATTAACGTTACTAACCCGCTGATTCCGACCTCGTCTACTCCGTGCGTTACTCAGCATCGGTCCCGAGCGCCGAGGTCGCAATCAGCCATGTCGTTCAACACGCCACCACGAAGCCTGAATATTTCCGCAGCGGAAGACGCGAGTCAGGTCTAGACCAAGACCCTCTCCGACCCTCCCGGTTTTCGAGTTATCCACACAAAACCGCTTCTCCCCTCTTCGCGAAACAGAACGCGATGCTGTGATCATCGGCGATTCCATCGTTCGGCACGTCCACGCTACATTAGGTAAAAGTAAGGTGCGCAGTCACTGCTTTCCTGGTGCTCGTGTTTCTGAAATCGCTGCTCACGTACCCGAGATTCTGAACGGTGACGTGCGCGTCGGAACTGTGGTCTTGTACGCGGGAGTGAACGACATCAGGCTGCGCCATACGGAACTTCTGAAGAAAGACTTCAGGAATCTGATCGATACGGTACGCAGCACATCGCCTGATATAACCATCATTGTGTCAGGACCGCTTCCCACGTACCGTCTAGGACATGACAAGTTTAGTAGATTATTCGCGCTAAATGAATGGTTAACATCATGGTGCAATGAGCAGAAACTGCTCTTTGTAAATAATTGGAATCTGTTTTGGGAGCGTCCTAGGCTTTTCCGTGCTGATGGCTTACACCCAAGCAGATTCGGAGCGGATCTTCTGTCGGATAACATCTCCAAAATGTTAAATACCTTTTGACTAGTAACCAAAAGTCCAAATCATAGTCTCTGCTGCACCAAATTAACTGATATAAATACTAGTGTAGAACATTGCATAGAAATTGTGTCTATTCCTCGTTTAGTGCGATAATAATAATAATAAATAATAAATCTACTGCAGGATCTAGGAAAAATCGAATTGTTATTAAAACAGAAAATGTTGCTATTAGTAAACAAAAACAATTTCTAAAGCTAGGTCTTTTAAACATTAGATCACTCACACCTAAGGCAGTTATTGTAAATGAAATAGTCACAGATAATAGCATCGATGTACTTTGCCTTACTGAAACCTGGCTTAAACCAAATGATTATTTCGGTCTAAATGAGTCTACTCCATCAGGATACTCCTATAAGCATGAGCCCCGTCTGATTGGTCGTGGCGGCGGTATTGCAACAATCTATAGAGATTTTCTTAGTGTTACTCAGAAAACGGGTTATAAGTTTATTTAATTTGAAGTACTTGTACTAAATGTTATGCTCTTAGATTCTAGAAAAACATCCCTATTATCTTTAGCCTTGGCTACCGTATATAGACCGCCAGGGCCTTACGCTGATTTCTTAAAAGAATTTGCAGATTTTCTCTCAGACCTATTGGTCAATGTCGATAAAGCATTAATTGTTGGAGATTTTAACATACACGTATATAATCAAAATGATGCGTTAGGGACTGCTTTTATAGATTTATTAAACTCCTTTGGGGATAAGCAAAACGTTACCGGACCAACTCATCGTTTTAATCATACACTGGATTTAATTATATCACATGGAACCGATCCAACCGATATAGATATCATTCCACAAAGTGATGATGTAACTGACCATTACATGGTAATTTGCATATTACGTACCCCTGTAATATATCATGCTGCGCCGCGTTATCGATTAGGCAGAACAATCCTTCCATCCACCATAGATAATTTTTTTAAATTGCTTATCGGATCTGTCTCAGCTGCTCAGTGAACCCAAACAAACAGATGAACTAGAGGAACTAACCAGCACTATGAGCACCATTCTCTCTGGAAAATTGGATATTGTTGCACCTATTAGACTAAAAAAGGTCAGAGAGAAAATTAAAGCACCATGGTACAACAATACTACGCGTTTTCTAAAGAGAGAAACCCGTAATTTAGAGCGTAAATGGAAACAAACTAATTTAGAGGTTTTTAGAATCGCTTGGAAAGACAGTACGTCACGTTATAAAAAGACCCTAAAAGTAGCCAGGGCTGAGCACCTCCACAAACTAATAGAAAATAACCAAAACAATCCTAGGTTTTTATTTAACACCATGGCTAGACTAACAAATAAGCAAGCGTCACCTGAACAAAATATTCCGTTACAGTTTAGTAGTAATGATTTCATGAATTTTTTTCACTGAGAAAATAGAAAACATCAGAACCACAATTGTAAATGTTCAATCCTCAATCGCGCCTTATAACTCAGCCTCGATTATCACCCTGAAAGAACAATTACAGTGCTTTACAACTATAGAACAAATAGAGTTAAATAAACTTATCACTTCCTCTAAAACAAAAACATGTTTATTAGATCCCATACCAACTAAACTACTGAAAGAAGTGTTACCTATAGTGGAAGAGCCTCTTCTTAATATTATTAACTTGTCTTTATCTTTAGGTCATGTTCCAAGAACATTTAAACTGGCAGTTATAAAACCACTCATTAAGAAACCACAATAGGGGTTATGCGGAACGCCCAACGTTCGAACCGGAAAACAGGTATAAGCATTTCCGGTTTGCGCTTCAGTACGCATCTGCAGCGGTTGGTGATCTCTGAGGTAACTTATTTTTCGCTTTTTTAGAATACAATTCTTATTTCTGTTTTAATTAAAATGTCACGAATGCTTAAGTATCAGAAATTTTTTTTTTTATAAAAAAATAAAAGGCAGTCTTCATTTGATTGTTTTAATCGTCTGCAAGCAAATATAAAAGGTTAAACTACTGATAGCATACAAGTCTAAACTAACTTACTGATAGTTAGCTAACTCTACATCGGGTGCCATTAGCAAAAGCTACATATACTAACTTACATACCTTCATAATCATGAATAAATGAGGAGGCGTAAAAACGTAAATCCTTTATCTAACGGAGTACTCGGGGCTCTGGACGTCCGTTTGGCAATACGATGTGCATCTGAAATGGATAGAATGGGTAGCTCCTGTAAACACCGGCTATAAAAGGTCGCCATTCCTACGCTGTGTTTACCTCAGTAGCTGACGACCGGAAGTAGTTATACCCGTTTTGTAGAACCCGGAAGTATGTTCCGCATAACCCCTATTAGACCCAAATAACCTAGCAAATTATAGACCCATTTCAAATCTTCCTTTTATGTCTAAAATACTAGAAAAAGTTGTGTCTGCCCAACTAGGCTCTTTCTTACAAGAAAATGACATCTATGAAAAGTTTCAGTCTGGATTCAGGCCGCACCATAGCACTGAAACTGCGCTCGTTAAAATCACAAATGATTTACTCTTAGCTTCTGACCAAGGCTGTATCTCAATACTAGTTTTACTTGATCTTAGTGCTGCGTTCGATACTATAGATCACACAATACTCTTAGATCGACTACAAAATGATACTGGTGTTCAAGGACAAGCATTAAGCTGGTTCAGATCATACCTATCTGACCGATACCATTTTGTCTATTTAAATGGAGAAAAATCGATCATAACTCCAGTAAACTATGGAGTGCCGCAAGGATCTGTGTTAGGCCCTCTGTTATTCTCAATATATATGCTGCCACTTGGAAATATTATAAGGAAACATGGAATTAGTTTCCATTGTTATGCTGATGGCACTCAAATATATATTTCATCACGGCCGGATGAAAACGCTAAATTATCCAAATTGACAGAGTGTGTTAAAGATATAAAAGATTGGATGACGCGCAATTTTCTTTTATTAAATTCAGACAAGACAGAGGTAATACTTATCGGTTCAAAAAAACGCCCACAAAACCTCTCACAAGACAACTTTAACATAGTAGGATGTCCTGTTACTTTATCCTCTACAGTAAAAGACCTGGGTGTTATACTTGACTGCAACCTGTCTTTTGAAAATCATATTTCATATGTTACAAAAACAGCCTTTTTCCACCTTAGAAACATTGCTAAGCTACGTAATATGCTATCTGTTTCTGATGCAGAAAAGTTAGTTCATGCGTTCATGACCTCGAGACTAGATTACTGTAATGCTTTATTAGCTGGTTGTCCTGCATCCTCAATAAACAAGCTACATTTAGTCCAAAATGCCGCCGCTAGAGTTCTTACTAGATCAAGAAAATTTGACCATATAACACCAATTTTATCATCACTACATTAGTTACCTAGAAAGTTCCGTATTAATTACAAGGTATTGCTACTGATTTATAAAGCCCTAAACGGCTTAGCTCCAGTTTATTTAATGGATCTTCTATCGCCCTATAATCCATTGTGCTCTTTAAGATCACTAAATTCAAGGCTTTTGGTCATACCTAGGATATCCAGATCAACCAAAGGAGGGAGATCATTTTCACATTTAGCTCCAAAACTCTGGAATAGCCTTCCTGACACTGTTCGTTGCTCAGACTCGCTCTCCCAGTTTAAAACTAGATTAAAGACGCATCTCTCAAGGTTTTTTTTCTCCGTTAGGTCACCTGATGGAGTTTTTCGGTTCCTTGCCACTGTTGCCTTTGGCTTGCTCAGCTGGGGATACTTAATTTAATTAATCAATCAACAATACTATTGATCAGCATTACCAAACGTGGACGTTTTACACTAGAAACAAACACTGATGTACTATTTTATTTAATACTGTGAAGCTGCTTTGATACAATCTGTATTGTGAAAAGCGCTATATAAATAAAGTTGACTTGACTTGACTATTCAACATTGATAATAATCGGATTTTTTTCTTGAGCACCAAATATATATATATATATATATATATATATATATATATATATATATATATATATATATATATATATATATATATATATATATATATATATATATATATATAAAATAAAAAGTTGTTTTAAATTGTAATATTTCACAACTGTTCTTTCAAAAACTTTTGGTAGTGGTATAGTAGTCCAATTAATAATGTTTTGTTATTGATTGTTAGAATGATTTCCATACATGACAACTATTTGGTCTGAAACAGAATTCACTGTAAACTTTGATGTTAGATAGTTAGATAGATAGTTAATCTTAAACTGAGCCACTGAAGGCAGTACCATAACTAACTAACTAACTATATATATATATACTTAATATAACTATATATATATACTATATATATATACTCTAGTAATTTTTTTATCATCCCCTGTTCCATCTCATCATGGGCCAGTCCTTTATAATTCATATATAGTTAATTATTTTTAGATTTCATTTTTATTTTAGCTAATTTCTTTTAGTTATTTTATCCCTACATTTAGAATTTTGTGGAGAAAAATAGTTTTTCCTTAGGAAGGCTCCACTCTAATCTGTGTAATCATATATATAGCAAGAGCGAAACGGAGATGTTTTGGCTTATTCAGGCAAGTGCTACTAATAAAAGCCTCCCTGCTATACAGCAAAAGACATACATTTTTAATAAAGCCAGGCTGATGGCTTCTTCAAACCTCACTATTGAATGGAGAGAATTTTCTGCACTGCAAAAAAAAAAAAAAACTACTGTATAGTTACTGTTTTCCAGTAAAAAAATATCTATATGTCCTTAAAACAAGATTTACTTGAGAAGCAAAAATGCATAAGATATTAAGACTTATTTTCAGATATTAAAACTTTGACAAAACATTTTTTAAGCATAAACCTTACTAAATTTTGTTTGATAATAAACCTAATTTATGACACATTTTGTTTTATTATCTTGCAATTTCTGGCAGTTTTTCTTCTCTAATATATATATATATACTGAAAAACAGACAAAATACAGTTTAAGGAAATACAGTAGTAGTGAAATTTTTTCAGAAGAGTCTTGGTAGATTCACACACATAGAAATCCATACTCTCCACCAACTCACTTGGCTCACACACACACAATCTTACAGTAGTACTTTATGCATTCACACACTGTGTGGGACTGCGCCCTTTCTCGCACAGTTGCATTCTCTCTCACACACACACGCACAGACATTTTCTTTCGAAGCCCCCACACTCTCAGCTCCTCTGTGACATGCAGCGTTGGGCCTCAGTTTGAGGTCAGAGGACATAGAACATCTGTGTGGGAGCGCTGAGCTCGCTGAGTGCCAGAGAGTGGGCCAAGGCCCGTTTAGACTGCACAGGCGGGAACACAACGCTTACTCTCTCACACACACACACACACACACACACACACACACACACACACCTGTGCACGTGCCAGTTCCCGGTCAAACACACAGAAGGCATGGAGCAGGAGTCGGTCTTACTGTCATTTGCCACATCACAGTTTGCTGAGCATAAACCAGCAGCACACATTCGCACTCACCACATGTCAAAGTCATTGACTCCTCCGGACTCTAATGGCTGGAAAGACTCTTCATGAGTCATGACTTTCAATCTACTGTAAATGTAGATGCTTTTTGCAACAGGCACTACACTGTTTGAGCGTAGAACATGTGCATTCCTTTTGTTATCACTCATGCTTAATAATGCATAACTTCAATTCATAATTAAAAGGCATGGTGGGGTCTAGGTATATCATTAATTTCATTAAAAATAATACAAATAAATTTGTAGGATTTAGGGCTGTCAATTGAATGGGCCCTGCAGTTTGATGCACCAAAGTTCTGACATGCTGGAACTTTACTGAATGTACACCAGAGGAACGTTGGGGTGAAGCAGATTTAAGGAGGTTAAGGAGTTCAGCCCTACTTGCATCAGCGTACCTCCGAAATAAACCAAACAATTTGTTCTTGGCCATGTTTCAGGCCAAACGTTTATCAATTGATTTACACACAGATTACCATTTAAAGATACAAGAGGGGAGGGGGAGTTTGGACAGAATGATGATAGCGCTCAGTCTGTAAGATGCCTAGTGAAAGCCCCAGGAAATGGACACTATTTCCTTGGCTCTAGTGCGTTGCACCTTGATGTTTATCTGGCGGAGGTTTGGGGCCGGCTGAAGCCTTTGTAATGGGCCGTGCAGGGAATGTGTTTACTCTCAGTAGTCATTTACATGCTGCATTTCTACGTTTAAACATTGTGCAGAGACGCCATTCTAGCTGTGGCTCTTTCAGAGTTATCTGTAAATGTGGATCAGATTTACAGTGAGGACCTGTATCATTTACTGCTGACTGTAGAATACATACATCATTTTAATGAACCATAGAGGCAGTTTATAAAGAAGTTCAACCCAGATATTTAGTTTGCAGTGCAACATGTCTGTCCTCTGTAAATATTAATATATAAAAACTACACAGCTACAGCACACCCAACATATACAGAGCAGCCACAAAACATCTGTCGTTTTTTAAAAACATCTTACTTTCTAAAACTAAATTTCAAAGGCTTAACTTTCAAAAACTTAAAGCTTTTTAAAACTTTTTTGCTTTAAAGTAGGGCTTTGAAAAACTAGTTATTCTAGTTATAACCTGGGTCACACATACCATTTGCTCTTTAGAACCCACAACCCACAGAGACAGCGAGTATCCTCCAAATTCTGCTCATTTTACCATTAAGTCTATTCTTGACTCTGGTTGACCCAATGAAGGCGCCTCCACTGCTATTAAAAGCTCTATATTTAACCAAATATATTAACAGCCCTTTCCCTCCCTCATCTCTTGTGAGAATGTTCATTATGAGGACACAAATCTGCAGTACAACCAGTAGGGTTGGCTTGATACCACTTTTTCATGTCCAAAACCAATACCGCAATATTATGCAGTGTATCTGCCCTTACCAATACCAATCAGTTTTTTTTTCTTGATCAGTTTAGAATTTATGTACCTCACTAACTACTCAGTACTTCATTACAAATAAAGAGAAAAATGTATGCACACACAAACACACACATATAATATACATTATATAAATACTTTTGTAATATGCATAGGAGTTCAGATATGCAAAGGAGTTGTTAAAAACAGATTCCTTAATGCACGTTGAGTTTGGCTAATCGACAAAAGTCGTTTTCATAAATAGTTGACATTTAAATGGATAATTAATGCATATCTAATTAGTTTGTAAAACTCTGTTGTGTTATGTTGACAAATTAATATTTTGTCAAATTTTGGTCGATTCACCCTACCACCCACATACAAAAATTCCTTGGTTCTACCTAAATCTAAATGATATATATTTAGACTTCGAATTGATGAAAATCACCAAAAGGTTATGATTTTGGAAATTTGGGAATTATACTTTTGTACAGTACCTCCTAATAATTGTGGAAAGTAATTATCAAAGGTAAAATTATAATTTGGCTAAAAAAAAAAAACTGAGGGGGCACCTCTGGCGGAACCTTCTTTTAAATGCCTTTACTGTCTGCATTAAATATGGATGGACAGTCTGTCCACCCTCCTCTCTTATTGTGTATTATAGATACTTCAGGCAAAAAAAGTATCTTCACAATACTTTCCACTGTATTTGAAGCCTGGACACCATAAACCACAATGTGGTTTTCCTGATATTGAATAAAAATGAAGACTGTTTTTGTCCAACTAAACTATTTTAATTAGTTTAACATTTTCCATGTGCCACATTCAGTTGTCAAACAGGTCTGTTAGGCAGCATTCAGAAGTGCACTGTATTTTAGTACTGTCATGCACTCAGACCAGCTCAGTGCTTGTAATCCAGCCGTTGATATCTCTGTTCTGTTGAGGTTATTCAAAACATTACAATTGACTCCACCCTCATAGTCACCAGCCAGACATATAGTAATATTTCTGTTGTAAATGAGGAAAGAGATAAGAGAGAAGCCTTCCTGTAAACACTGTGCTGATTGAATTGAGGTCTCAAGAAATGGCTGTACATACTTTCAATAATCATCGGTTTCAATACAAGTCTGTAAGATGCTTAGTTTAGTATTTATTTAAAATATGAGAGACAAAGAAAATAAAGTGATGAGAAATGATCTGAAGTCTTAAGGAATGTATTTACATATATATACCTGTACACTGCCGTTCAAAATTTTGGGATCGGTAAGATTTTTAATGTTTTTAAAAGAAGTCTCTTATGCTCACCAAGGCTGCATTTATTTGATTAAAAATACAAAAATAAAACAGTAATATTGTTAAATATTTAGAAAATTTAAAATAACTGTTTTCTATGTGAATATATTATAAAAAGTAATTTATTCCTGTGATGCAAAGCTGAATTTTCAGTATCATTACTCCAGTCTTCAGTGTCACATGATCCTTCAGAATCCTGGAGTAATAATGCTGAAAATTCAGCTTTGCATCACAGGAATAAATTACATTTTAAAAATATATTCAAAAAGAAAACAGTTATTTTAAATTGTAGTAATAGTAAATTGTAAATTTAAATTGTAAAAACAGTCGTACCGATCCCAAACTTTTGAATGGCTGTACTGTGTGTACCTGTATATATACATAAAGCTGCTTGGTTCCTGTGTTTTGCCTTCTTGAGTATCAATGATATGAAATAAACAGTCCAATGAACATATCCAGTGTTATACTATGCATCACCCACAAATGTTCCACTTTCAGTGTGCATTCATTTGCATACACACACACACAAAGACGGAACTACTCCGGCCATATTCACTTTTTTTTTTTTTTTTTTGCTCAATATCAGAGTAAAAATGAGGTTGCATCAGTTATTGGACATCCAATCACTCAATTTTGTTGTTCTCTAATTAGGTGACCAGATCGGTGGCTGATTGCCCTGGGCAGATGACACTGCTCTCCCAGCCTCTGCTGGTGTGTGGGGGGGACGGCTTCACACACTCCAATTTTGACGGCTGCATCGAGTCCGCCCTGAAGGTCTTTGATGTACTGAAGTCTTTTCTCTAAAAGGGGGGTGGGAAAGTACGCCTTTATTTTTTGTTTTTGTTATGGAGGATGGCACATTGATTTTGATTTAAGCCCCTCCCCGCAGGAAGATGGATGTACTGCACAAAGAACAGTAGATCTGTCTGGCCTGTGTCTGCAGACATGCATTTTGTTACAAAAACCAATTATACCGTCTGTGCCGGATGCTGAGGATTAGAGGACAACAGAGCACTGCGCAGGTTCAGTTGTGACGGAGGCTGGTGCCTCACTGGCTTTGACACAGTATATTGGACTATGGTTTTCTGATGTGTAGCCAACATTATGTATGCATTCATGTATTCTCAACCTTCCCCTGTGATTAGTTTCAGATTAATAAAATTATTAAAACATGCTTGAATGTGTCGCTGTACATGGGTAGTTGACGTTCTGCTATGTGACCTACTATACTCCATTTAAAATGTTTTATGGTAATTATAATATATGTAAAACTCAGAGTAAAAAAAGTTAATGTTAAAGTTAAAAGTTTAAAATAATTGTGAGAAATAAAGTAATAATTGTAACGAAATACGCCACAATTGTGAGTAGTAGTTAAATATGAGATGTAGGGCCCTATTTTAACGATCTAAGCTCATGGTCTAAAGTGCACGGCGCAAGTGCACTTAGGGTGTTTCCGAATCCACTTTTGCTAGTTTAACGATGGGAAAAATGGTCGGCGCGCAAGGCACATGGTAAAAAAGGGTTGTTCCTACTCTTAATGAGTAATGGGTGTGTTTTGGGCGTAACGTGCAATAAACCAATCAGCGTTTCATCTCCCATTCCCTTTAAAAGCCAGTTGCGCTTGCGCCATGGCAGATTAACTTTTTACATGACGAAATTTCCAAGCGGAAAAACTGAATGCTTCTCCAGAGAGGAAATGGATCAGCTCGTGCACGAGGTTAATCTACGGGACAAAGTGTATGCATGTTGTGGACCCGCCTATAGGTGTGTATTACTAACGTGCTCTTTAAATAGCAAAAAAAATTGCGCCATTGACTTTAGACTAGGTTTTTGTTGGTCAGTGGCGCAGTCTATTTCAGTTGCCTCAAAATAGCAATGCACCAACAATGTGCCTGAACACACCACGTTTTTAGACCAGCATGACCATGTGCACACAAATGGGCGCAAATGCATTTGCTATTTAAACAATGTGGTGCAGGACGTGAAAATGATAACTGCGTCAGGCTGAAACTAGCAAAAAACTTTTTTGCATGTATTTTGGTTGTATGATAGGGCCCATAAAGTCATTTTGTAACATAAGTCAATAGTCAAATTCGCGCCTGCCACGTCTAGTTATATGCTTGACCACTTTGTGTTAATTCGTGTGTCAAGAGCGAAATAGACACGCGTAAAAACAAAAGTTTGAAGCGAAATTTACGCGCGTCAGAGGCGAAATCCGGAGGCGGCCATCTTTTTTTAGATGTTTATCGAGTATTAGCATTAGCATTAATCGAGAGAGTCACCGCTCGTATATGAGAGCAGAAACAGCTGCGCAGGGGACATCGTCGCTGTACTCGGGTCCACCAGACCCTCCGGAGGGTTTCAGGAGTTTAACAATTTGCTCCAGGAGTTAGGTTTGGTGAACCTAACGGTGAGGACACTGACGAGGACAGCGTAGGCCGTATAAGCCTCGGCCTCGAGTGGTCGCTGCCTGACGAGCCCGCGCTGTACAGCCCAGCGCGAGGTTCACCCTCACCCGCACCCACCTAATCTGTCATTTATTTTTGTTTTGATAATAAATGGAGCCAGCCTCCAAAAGTGAAACCTGTCCTGTGATTTTTTTTTTTTTTAGTTTTTATACACAAAATTGTGTTTGTTGTCTTTACATTAGATTAATGTTTCATATATCTAGAATAGATATGAAATAAATAGCATTTAATACAAAATGAGTATCTCATATTGAAATCGAGTTTTTATGTGAAAGATTTGCTTTGTTGTGCATTTTAGTCATATTACAAAATAATTTATTTAAACATAAAATAATAAACTGTCACTTCACCACGTGACAGCAGCAAGCAGGCTCCTGATTGGTTAACGCGGCGCGAATTGACGCAGAAGTTCAGATTTTTCAACTCGGGCGCCAGACGCTCAATTCGCGCCATTCGCGCGAACTTGACGCGCGAATTAGGCGTATTCGCGTCTACCGCGCCGCAGGATTTTTTTACGCGCGTAACGCATCTTTGCATTGACTTTATTGAAATCACTATTCGCGTCCGGTGTGAACGCACCATGAGAAATAAAGTCAGAATGAGGAAGTATAAAGTCACAATTTTGGTTGTTGAGTGCAGGAGTGGGGGTGAAAGTTGGCCCAGCTCGGCTGCCACCCCCTACTGATCTGTGTACAGTAATTCTGCTTAGAGGACCGAGAGCAGCCATTGACCGACTTGTGCAGCTTAGTGCTGCTGCATCTGGGCCATAATCTGGGACAAAATGTTTGGCAGCCAGTCTGGAGAGAGAGTCAGTCATAATCCAGCCATAATTATGGCCGGGTGGGCCCGGGGCCCACTGCACAGCTGGGCCTACCTCATTCTCTTTCTTGATCTCTCCCTTTCTCTCTCTCTTTATCAGTTACTCCCCCACTCCAGACTCCTGTTCTCACTACTAATATTAGCCTCTGTGCCCTTACCAGGATTATATTACTTTCCTCCTGAGATACACCACACTATCATCAATACAGAGTCAACAAACCATCTCAAGATGGATGGGTTAGACTTGTGTACATTTTGCATTTATCTTGCATCCAATGACTTATCATTGTTTTGTTTTCCTGTTTTCTGAGGCAGTTGATAATTGATAATTTTTAACTTGATTCATTTGAATTGCTTTTGCTTTAATGACAGCAGCAGTCGAGCTGCATGTACCTAACAAACCTGATGATCAAGTTCAACAGCATGATTTATGAATGATCTAAAGAGCACCTTAAATGGAATGGATATCACTAATGTACTTAAATGATTATTGACTTAGAAATAGTGCAGAATATTATATATTTATAATAAACTTTGTTTTAAATGTTTCAATATCCTAAAACCTTCTGTTTATTTCTTTTTTTAAATTAGATTTTAAGTCACAGATTTTCAATCTAGTCTCATACTTTTAGACCCCCACACTGTATATATTGGTATATATTCTGAATATCTTTAATTTATACCCTGCTTTAAAGAGTTTGACCATGTGCCACTGTGATTTTCCAATATAAACTAATCATCAATGCCTGCCATGTTAAACAAAAAGCCGGGCCTCAGCAAGAATTTCATGTGGTAGTTACTTTCAGGAACAAAGCCAAGAGTATATGTTGAAAAAGGCAAGTCATCAAGTCACCACTAGCATGTTCTGATTTAAAAGGAACTAAAAAGAAAAGGTTATACAGAAAAAGCTAATCCTTTCCACTTTATTATATATGAATAACAGCCTTTTGTACGTGTTCCTCTTTTTCTAGCAGTGCTGGTCTGATCTGCTAGAAAGAAACGGAGAGCGGGAGAGAGAAAGAGCGAGGCTTTACTCTAATGGATACATTATTCATACAAGTCATCCTGCAAGGAATAGAGCTCAGCTGCCTGGGTTGCAAAAGCCTTGCCACAATGTTGCATCAGCCACCTCGCTTTCATTAATACGCACATTACCGTCTAGGGCTCTTTGATCTTTTTTTAGCTGTCGATAAAAAAGAATGGGCTATGGTAGAACACTCCATTGCAGGGGTGACATTGTTAGTGATTTGATTTGGGTTGAGGATGGTCGTCCTAACAGACTGATCGGGACAGGCATCGGGGGGTGATCGTGAGGCGGGCGACTGTTGTGCCACTCTTGCCGGCTGCTCGTGCGCCTGGTAGATGACACAGTCAGGCAAAGCCTTTGTTTTGCTGCCAAGACTCATTTCAAATGTTCCCCTGACTCCTTTCGCTTCTTACTTTCATCCCTGTCTGAAATATTCTTGCTCTCATTTTCTTTTATCCCCTCTCTTCATCCCTGGTGACAATTCGCATGCTCACGAGGGTCCTCCCAGACTCTTTCGCTTCCCCCTGACTGTTCATTCCCCCCTTTTCTAAAAGCGCACGCCGTAAAGCCACAGAGCGTGTTGCCGCAGACACAAGGATCATAGCTCCACTGACCTATTTTTATAGGCTATCCCGACGGAGCGTGGCTGCTGTGCATTCTGGGTATCTGATTTGCATTTTTGCAAAGTCACTGGCAGATGGCACCAGAGCTTGACGAGACAGCGGTAGGCTAATCCCTACCCAATTGACACAGACACACACATACAATCCTTCTCGGCATCATACACAATCCCATCCCCCACTCCGAGGCAGATCATGTGTGTCCTCTTTAGGTAGACCCCCCTAGAGCCGGATGAAAAGCGCTGGCATCATATCAGAGGTGCTTAGGCTATCACTCACATTGAGAATGGGAAGACTTTTGTAGCTGGATTCAAGGGCATCACTAATAAGATTTTTTTTTCCCCCTTCATATTTGGTTAGAGGGAGAGATGTTTTCTGGGAGGAAATGAAAGGAGATAGTGCATGGGTTTAGGGATATGAGGATCCTGTGTGGTTGTGTGTAAGCGGCAGACAGGAGATTGGGATGTTTAGACTCCTCTCCCTCTCTCACATCTCTAGGGAGCTCAGGCTTGTTTAATTAGAGGGGTGGTGCCATGGGTAATGGGCGCTGACGTCATCGGCCCCTTCTTCTCGCTCTCCCGCTTCTCCTCACAGGCCCAACAGCATGGCTTTCTCAGCAGTCAATATACCCAAAAGCTCTCTATTGACCTGGGACGGACAGATTCACTCACATGGCAGCAAACTACCCTTAGCTAAAGGCTGGAATACACTCGATGACATTGCACAGAGTTTTTCCCTCCGATTTACAGTCTGGAGGAGTCACTAGTCAGAGGATGTCAGTCGAAGTTGACAGTTTTAGCAGAAAATCACAGTGTATGATGGGCACAGGCTTAGATTTTTTAGCTTCAGACTATGATTCCATCCAGTCTGAGGATATCAAACGTGTTTGACATTTTGAGCCAATTATAGAACACCACCTATTGTTTTCGTTTGTCACAGTTCTTCTGGCAACAAGGCATATATTCCATATATTCCTACTCTTGTCAATAGATGAGTATCGCTCTATAAAGCACAGCTCACACAGGACTCACTTTCAAACCAAGCAGCATTCTGTTGGTCAACGTGATGAATTTAGGTAAATTTGTGAGGGGAACTTTTCACCCTTATGTGAAACTCAGATTATGCGGATTCATATCGGAAGGACTCAGTCTTGCTGAGCAACAGCAAATGTGATGACACATCCAGTCATTTAGTGTATGATGTTCAGTTTTTCTCTGTAACCATTTTCAACGTTGGCAACTCTATGTTTCCTAGTGTTTTCTAATCAGTTCGCATTTTAAAAGTCGTATAGTGTTCCAACCTAAAAGCAACCAGCCCAGGCTCATTGGAAATGCGTTCCTGTGGTGACATTTCTGGAAAATTATATTACATTTCACAACACTTTCTAAGTGGAAGTGAGTGGCACTAACAGCGTGTTCCTTTCTATCCAAAACAGATTAACATGAATCTGGCAAAGTTTTGTTACATTGGTTGTTGCAACGTGCTGCCTACACTAAACCCCACCCTAAACCTAACGAAACCTAGCATTAGGACTTAAAACAAGACCTTTTCAATGCCAGTAGTTAGCTACCTTACAAGCTAATACAAATGTAATTAACTAGCTAACTAGTTAACTAGCTAACTACATTGAATCTATTTTGGCAATAACGAAGCTATTGTGTATAACTATTATGGCATTTATTTAGGTTATTTATTGTTTTATTTATTTACCTTGCAAACAGACCCTGCATCCAAATATTCCTACTTCCTTACTTTGTAGTGGGCAAAAACAGTATATACGAAAAGAGTAGGAGAGAAGTAACCGGATGAACTGCTATTTCCGCTGAGATTCTAGACTACTTTACTATCCTATGAGGCCATGGGAGATGAGTTGTGAATGACAATAATTAGTGATTTAGCATTTAGCATTAAACTCATCGAAACAACTAGCTTGATACTGCAAAGGCTGTTTTTTTTTTTTTTTTTTTTTTTTTTAAAGCCAGGTTTCTATCACTCTGTTGAAAAATGTGGTTAAGTTAGTAGCTTCCCAACATCTCAGGACTGATAGCAGCATGCCAGCTGTCAATCTGGTATCAGCAGCTGCACATTAAACTGTCATTTCGGTCCGCTGTCCTGCCCACAGAATAGCAGAAAGCTAGACATCAAGGTGACTTGAGTACAACCCGTCCAACTAGTGCAAGCCTCCTGCCTGGGCTCTTCTCAGGAGTTGTTTTGAGAGTGCAGAGAGTCATTAACAACCCTTATGCTTTGCGCAATGCTAGCAGGATCCGCGCCATCTGTAGCTTGTGAAATGTTGCCACGCCATAAAGTAGGCCTTGTCAGTGTGTCCCCATAGGATGTAAAAATCACAAATGAGATATCTTTAATATCTCAATGATTTCAGCAGTGCAATTCACATTGATTTTATTGCTTTATGCTCTTACAATTCTCTTTTTATTGTTAAAATTTTTAATTCTCCTAATCAGTGTATAAAATGAACTTTTTATTGCACTTTTGTTCCTCATGTTTTTGTTTCGTTGGCTAAGGAATATGCCACATACTGTATATATTGCCACATGAAGTTCTGGTGGAAAAACACTCTTTATATAATACTCTTAAAAATATTCAATATTATGTTGTGACCAGCCTGTTTTTTATTCACATGCCAAAGCCCTTTTTTTGCTCTCATTTAGCACTTAAAGTGTAACTCGCGCCAAAATGCAACCTAGGGTCTTTTTGTGAATCTACCCGAGGCAAACTTTCGTTTAAAAGCATAATTAGGATGGAAACGCCACTTTTAAGATTGACCGTATTTTCGTTTTCGTTTTGCCTTTTGAATGGGAGTGTTAGGGGCACTTCCATGATAGCATCAAAATCGCTATTATTTTTAAAACACTAAGAAGGCTTGACGCAACATGAAACTTTGCCCGAAGTATCACCAGGGGCTCTACACATGAACTCGAGCATTGAGAACATTGTTTGTGTACACAGAGTTTACTAAAAAGAAAGGTTTTGAACAACTCACTGTAGCTGTTGTTGTTGTCAAAAATAGTCGTTCTCCGAATGCGAATGAACTGACTCTGAATTTTAGTATTGTGTCTTATATGAGGATCCTTTTTCAAATACAAGGCCAATATTGATTTTCACTAATGACAAAACAACAAATTATCCGTGAATTTATATGGAACTAAGCTTTAGGAGCTTTCCATCTTTACTCTCCTCCCTGTTACATTGCATTTGGAGATCAACTATTTTTGACTGACAAAGTGCCGGCGGCCGGAAACAACAACAGCTACAGTGAGTTGTTCAAAACCTTTCTTTTTAGTAAACTCTGTGTACACAAAGAATGTTCTCAATGCTCGAGTTCATGTGTAGAGCCCCTGGTGATACTTCGAGCAAAGTTTCATGTTGTGTCGAGCCTTCTTAGTGTTTTAAAAATAGCGATTTTGATGCTATCATAGAAGTGCCCTTAGCACTCCCATTGAAAAGGCAATTTGACCGAAAACGAAAATACGGTCAATCTTAAAAGTGGCGTTTCCATCCTAATTATGCTTTTAAACGAAAGTTTGCCTCGGGTAGATTCACAAAAAGACCCTAGGTTGCATTTTGGCTAGAGTTACGCTTTAAAGGGAGTTAGTAATATACGCCTATAGGTGGGTGCACAACGCGCATACACTGTCCCGTAGATGGTCTGCCTGCACGCTTTAACTTTGAGCACGAGCTGATCCGTTTCATCTCTGGAGAGGCGTTCAATTTTTCCGCTTGCAAATTCTGCTATGTAAATAGCAACTGGCTTTTAAAGGGAATGGGAGATGAGACTCTGATTGGTTTATTGCATGTTACACCCAAAACACACACATTACTCATTAAGAGAATAGGGACATCCCTTTTAAGACCATGCGCCTGGCGCACTGACCACTTTTCCCGTCGTTAAACGAACAAAAGTTGATTCGGAAACGCCCGAATAAAAAAGAGTTTTAATTCTGGACCCTACTATTAAGGAATTTCAGGAGAAACATCCGAGACAGTTGATAATTTAATCATTTCCGTGTACTCCATTATATAAAAAGAGCGTACCGTTTTCCTGTTTTTCCTATGGAGATGCTTCTTTGCATCACCCCCAAATCATGTGTCTCTTGACAGCAGATCCCAAAAATGCATATTTGAGTAGTTGAAATGGTGAACATTTTACTGTAGCTTCAGTGGTCTGGTTGTGTTGTCATAAGAAAAGCATTCTCAGATCAGAGAGCACGGACAACAGATGTCGGGGATGGACGAACGCTGACCACTGTTCCACAGGAAGTGATGGCTCAAAGCCCTCTGTTCAGTGCTGACGTATACAGTCCAGGCTGCACAGGAACCTCTGTAAAGATGAGCAGATCGAGAGTGCACAGTGCTACCTTTGGGCAGATGCTGAATCAGTGGTTTGTATGAAACCTTGAAAAGGGTTTCGCAGTTAAAATAATTTGTGCTGGAGGCTGCGTTGGAGGGTACATGCATGGTATGCGCTTAATAAGTATTTGTGCATATGAATTGGACTCAGACGTTATGTAAGAAGACCATGTGTGTCTGGTATGAGCTCAGTGACAGGTTAAGTGTATGTTAAATTGCCTAACCTCTTGTGAGGGAGAAGAGTACTGAGAAGACTGGTTGTACATGTACTGCGGCAGTGGCACACCCTAACCCTTAACTTTTAGGGGAAGTGTGCACACTCACTCTCAGGGGAGTGGAGTCGTCACACACACACACACACATACTACTTAATGTCTGTAAGCTTGAAACGCCACATGCCTCTCATACTGACTGCAGCCAGACAGTTTTACTCATTAAAGTTGTTTTGCTTGTTTTTCCCCCCATATATTTTATTTCCAAGGCAATCTTAAATTATAGTTCCATTTTTACCAGCTCCTGTTCAGAAATGTATTAACTTTATATTATATTAACTTAAAATAAAGTAAGACATGGTCAGGTTGATTCAACTGTCCTGATATCAAAATGAAGAATATTAGTTTAGGTTATAACATGTTATAGTCTTTTGATGCAACTCCCCAAAACGCAATGATATTTATGAATTAAAATTTCATTGTAAATCGAAATGCCTTATGTTAATATGTGTACACTAACAAAACGAGATGGTATGTGCTCATCCAAAAATAAATAAATAACAATACTCTCGGACTCTAATAGTAAGCAAACAATATTTCAAGGGAGTAAAGAAAGTATGTTTTGAATTTATTTTGATAAATCCATGAAATTTTTCATGTTATTAAATTTAAACTTCTTAAAAATGGTAAAAAAAAAAAAAAAGTTTTTCAAAACTAAACCAACCTTCAGGAGCATTTTGCCTTTATTAGACATAAAATAGTCTTTTTTTTTATTGGTTTAGGGATCGCTCATGTGAATTTCTGACCCTGGCCTGGACTTACTTCAACTTCCTGAAAGTAAAAAGAAGTTGGCCTGCCAATGTGGTCTGAGTGCTATCTTCTCAGTGCTGGACATTTTACAGTCTTTCTCTCATTAATCAGCTTTATAAAGGGCCCGTGTATAGAAGGAAGAGCATGTTATTTGGCCAGAGCCATGAGCAAGGACAATCTAACGCTTGGCTAAAGCCTTTTCAGCTCAGATTAGACCAGCGCTCTGTATTACACACAATAGCCCTACCCTAGTTGTAAATCTGTTACAGCTTTGGACTTTAGACTGCAGAAAAGAGGGCAGAAGAGAGCTCTGGGAGAGCTGGCGCGAGCACTTCTGCTCATTTTGGGGCTGAGTGGGGGAAGGGAGAGCGAGAGCCTGGGAGGCACAGCCAATCAGATGTAAGGACACGTCTGTTGCTTTGTTTTGACTGGTCACATACATTTCCCATCATTTCCCTCTCCTCAATGCCACAGAAACATTCAATATTCTCAGCCTGGTCTCATATGCAGTGTATTATTCATTTAGATGTTCAAAGGTATATTGCTTTCAATAGAATGGAGCATGTATATTGCATTTCAGACAGCCTTGAGTATATTAAACATACAGACGGAGTCTATGGAGAAGAATTCAGTCGCTTCTGTTCAGTCTTATAAAGTTTTTTGACACTGAACTCATCTGAACCCCGCTACAATTCTGATGTACTTGTTTGTGTTTGAGTCTTTGATGAGAATATTAACTTCAGTCTGAACATTAAGACATTCTGACATTCATGATTTATGACATTCAAGTGTGATATAAGTCCAGAAATCTTTCCATCTCTCTTTTTATTTTTGCTGATGATGCAGTAATAGGAAATATTAAGTGGGTCAATGTCATGACATTATATATATATATATATATATATATATATATATATATATATATATATATATATATATATATATATATATATATATATATATATATATATATATATATATATATATATATATATACAAATTATTGTTATTGTTTTTTTTTTTTTATCTGGATTTCTCCATTTATTCAAAAATACATTATACAATGACCTCATGGTGAGCATGATCTTTTTTTTTTGTACAACCCCAAGAACACCATCCCAACCGTGAAGCATGGAGGTGGAAACATCATTCTTTGGGGATACTTTTCTGCAAAGGGGACAGGACGACTGCACCGTATTGAGGGGAGGATGGATGGGGCCATGTATCGCGAGATCTTGGCCAACAACCTCCTTCCCTCAGTAAGAGCATTGAAGATGGGTCGTGGCTGGGTCTTCCAGCATGACAACGACCCGAAACACACAGCCAGGGCAACTAAGGAGTGGCTCCGTAAGAAGCATCTCAAGGTCCTGGAGTGGCCTAGCCAGTCTCCAGACCTGAACACAATAGAAAATCTTTGGAGGGAGCTGAAAGTCCATATTGCCCAGCGACAGCCCCGAAA
Source organism: Scardinius erythrophthalmus (assembly GCF_964197995.2). Lineage (NCBI taxonomy): Eukaryota > Metazoa > Chordata > Actinopteri > Cypriniformes > Leuciscidae > Scardinius > Scardinius erythrophthalmus. The sequence continues at coordinate 19,113,878 of NC_138238.1, read as the reverse complement.
CCTAAAGGATCTGGAGAAGGTCTGTATGGAGGAGTGGGCCAAACTTCTACATGCTTTGTAAGGTGGAAAACCTGCAAAATCGGCAGTGTATCAAATACTTGTTCTCCCCGCTGTATATGTATATATGTATATATATAGAAACATAATCTAAAAAAAAAAATCCAGAAATCACAATGTATGATTTTTTAACTATTTATTTGTATGATACAGCTGCAAATAAGTATTTGAACACCTGAGAAAATCAATGTTAATATTTGGTACAGTAGCCTTTGTTTGCAATTACAGAGGTCAAACGTTTCCTGTAGTTTTTCACCAGGTTTGCACACACTGCAGGAGGGATTTTGGCCCACTCCTCCACACAGATCTTCTCTAGATCAGTCAGGTTTCTGGCCTGTCGCTGAGAAACACGGAGTTTGAGCTCCCTCCAAAGATTCTCTATTGGGTTTAGTTCTGGAGACTGGCTAGGCCACGCCAGAACCTTGATATGCTTCTTACAGAGCCACTCCTTGGTTATCCTGGCTGTGTGCTTCGGGTCATTGTCATGTTGGAAGACCCAGCCTCGACCCATCTTCAATGCTCTAACTGAGGGAAAGAGGTTGTTCCCCAAAATCTCGCAATACATGGCCCCGGTCATCCTCTCCTTAATACAGTGCAGTCGCCCTGTCCCATGTGCAGAAAAACACCCCCAAAGCATGATGCTACCACCCCCATGCTTCACAGTAGGGATGGTGTTCTTGGGATGGTACTCATCATTTTTTCTTCCTCCAAACACGTTTAGTGGAATTATGACCAAAAAGTTCTATTTTGGTCTCATCTGACCACATGACTTTCTCCCATGACTCCTCTGGATCATCCAAATGGTCATTGGCAAACTTAAGACGGGCCTTGACATGTGCTGGTTTAAGCAGGGGAACCTTCCGTGCCATGCATGATTTCAAACCATGACGTCTTAGTGTATTACCAACAGTAACCTTGGAAACGGTGGTCCCAGCTCTTTTCAGGTCATTGACCAGCTCCTACCGTGTAGTTCTGGGCTGATTTCTCACATTTCTTAGGATCATTGAGACCCCACGAGGTGAGATCTTGCATGGAGCCCCAGTCCGAGGGAGATTGACAGTCATGTTTAGCTTCTTCCATTTTCTAATGATTGCTCCAACAGTGGACCTTTTTTCACCAAGCTGCTTGGCAATTTCCCCGTAGCCCTTTCCAGCCTTGTGGAGGTGTACAATTTTGTCTCTAGTGTCTTTGGACAGCTCTTTGGTCTTGGCCATGTTAGTAGTTGGATTCTTACTGATTGTATGGGGTGGACAGGTGTCTTTATGCAGCTAACGACCTCAAACAGGTGCATCTAATTTAGGATAATAAATGGAGTGGAGGTGGACATTTTAAAGGCAGACTAACAGGTCTTTGAGGGTCAGAATTCTAGCTGATAGACAGGTGTTATCACCTGTATATATATATATATATATGTATATGTATATATATATATATATATATATATATATATATATATATATGTGTGTATATATGTGTGTGTGTGTGTGTGTGTGTGTGTGTGTGTGTATATGTGTATATATATATATGTGTGTGTGTATATATGTATACAGTATATGTGTGTGTGTGTGATGTGTATATGTATATATATATATATATATATATATATATATATATATATATATATATATATATATATATATATATATATATATATATATGTGTGTGTGTATATATATGTATATATATATGTGTGTGTGTATATACATATACATATATGTGTGTGTGTGTGTGTGTGTGTGTGTGTGTGTGTGTGTGTGTGTGTGTGTGTGTGTGTATATGTATATCATAATGAAGAAAATCCCTTATTAAGTTAATAATTCATGATATTTGTAAAAAATACTTATATATATTCATATATTTTAAAAATATTTGAAAAGGATTATGATATGCTCAAAATACAAGAATAAATATTGTTAAATGTTTTTACCACAAAACACAACATTTTTTAACCTTTTCTTAAAAATGGTATATAAGTTTGTCAAAATCATATCAAACCAACATGAACACAAAGAGTAAAAGAACTGTGTTACACTGTATTCCATTAACCAAATCAAAACAGGCACATTTAGGCCACTGTTGGATAAACATAAAAAAATGGGCTTTTGCTCAAACTTTTGTTTGTTTTCTTTCCCTTTGTAACAGTAATGTTGCCATAGATACGGATGTTTTGGATTTGTCAACTAATGGACAACTCATCATGGATTTTTTGGTCATGGACTTTCTGGGTTTTTTGGGGTCATTTTTTTTTTTACTTTTTGGACATTGACCCAAGGGGATTTCACAGTACACATCTACTGTAGCTAGTAGCTACAGTAGCTTTAGCTTTTTGGGTTATAGGTCAGCATTTTCTGTCCAAATTAGAGGAAAAATCTGCATAATGCATTCAAACCTGGTGAACCGTGTTAAACAGAGCTGAAAACATTCACATTAGGTGAACTGGATGGCAATATTAGGACAAAGAATCTCACATTTACAGTCATTTTTGCCATAATCCAGTACAGAGCTTTGCAAAGCAGCACAGTTTAGATACTCCTCAAACATTATGGTTAGGGATTTGTTCTGAACCACATGCTGTTAAGAAAGACACATTATCGTCATGGAAGTAAAGTAATTAGGACATGTAAGGAGAGTGGGGGATAGAAAAGGAAAGAATGCAACAGCATGAGAGGGAGAGAGACAGAGAGAGGGACTGTATCATGGTTTACCCGCTGCAGTGGCAGGCTGTGGCCTGCAGACTCTGGGGCTTTTATGGCTGTGGGAAAGGCCAGGAGGTCACCCAAATTTCGTCAGACATCATTTTTTTTAGAGAAAGCCATTTCAGCATATTTTTTTCCCTCCACATGCCGTGTTTACTTTCATCCACTTCCCACTGTGTGGCTCCACTGCAGTCTGGGGAATATGCGCTCTGCGTTTGTACACCCCTTCCCTGCCTTTGCCTTTGGCTTGAGTGGGACGATGTCCATGCGTCAGGGGCTACATTCACACAGAATATACTTGGTTCTTTTTTAGAAAGACAAATACATTTATGTTCACGCATAGCGCTGTTATGAATGATATTCTATATATAGCTTAAAACTGAATTGAAAGTGAGTTCAGTTCAGCCTTTGATGTGTGACCGGAAAACAAATATTGATTTTTAGATTAATCACGACCTTCATTTGAACGATTGTGATATTGATACTTAATATCCCAAAAGCAATCTTTTACTTTACAGTATGTCTGTGTCAATATGGACTCCAGTTAAACTGTCTGTTATTTTGAGTGAATCAAAAACACACAGCGTTATCAATGTAGTTCGATCCACAAGCAAATGTCTGTTAATGAGTTGAAGCCAAAAACTTGAAGCGTGACCAGTGTAGTCCGATTTACCAACAAATGACTATTATGAACCAGTTCTTTGTAATGAATCAAAAAAATATATGTGATAGACTGATTCATGAAACTAATGACTCTTATGAGACGTTTTTTAATCAATAGTTCAAAAAGACATGTTACCGGTTTGAATCGGTTTGAAATACCACCCTGTATCATTTACAGCAAGGGTGTTTCTAGCCTTTTAATCACAACTGGGACACAGGTCATCAAAAATGTGTCAGGATGTTTTTTTTTTTTTTTTCATACAATGGATTTTAGGTAAATATCCACCTCATGCTCTTTTTGTTAATATTGTGTCTTATGAATATTAAATATAATATAAAAAATATAAAAAACATGAAATGTTATCAGGAAAAAATTGTAATCCTCATCATGAGACAAGGATTTAGCAGTGATGTTCTACTAAGGCACAGCTGTAAAAAGGGTAAAACAACGCCCCTAATTTACAGCATTACATGTACGCATTTGGCAGACTCTTTTATCCAAAGTGACTTACATTTCATTTTACGGTATACATTTGATCAGTTCATGCATTCCCTGGGAATTGTACCTAATTAGGTACAATTGAAACCTTATTGAAACTTGGAACTTGAAATTGGGTACAGTTAGGTACAATTCCCAAGCCACATTGATGTTTGAGCTACATGGATACAATTATATAGCATCAATCAGAATCAAAACCAATTGGAATTCAAATAGATTTGAGAGATTGTGAATCTAAATCAAATTTGGAAAACTGTATCGATACATCTCCTGCCCTAATAGCAGAAGTGTCCCGCTTGGTAGAATCCCTCCTCTCTGGTGTAATGATGGGACTGGGAGATAGACTTCTGGCGTCCTGCTGCCTTTTTTGGGAAAAGGGAAGAAGTGGTGATCTTAAGTTTCATAAGATGGGACATGGCTTCAACTTGACTGGAAATCTCATTAGCAAACAACTCAGGAATAACAATGTGGTCGCTGGACTGTAAAAGTCAGGGGAGAATCAAAGAGATTCTTCTCACTCCCTCTTTTTAGAGCGCCAAAGCTCAGCTATGTTTCTGATTCCACATCCCCCATGGACATTAATATTAAAACAATCTCCCTCTCCGAGAAACGGCATTAATGACCGGCGAAGTAATTATCCTTTCGACGAACTGCAATCTCGACTTTCTCAGCTCATGTGAAGAGTGGCGGTGAGGAGGACCCTCCGTCCCAGGCAATGATTATACTTGGAAGAAGCGCGCAGTGCTTTGATCAGTCCCGACTTCCTGCAATGATGAATCTCTCGTTTGCTCTCGTCCCGCATTGAGGCCTGAATGGAAGTCTTTGGGGGCGTTAGACAAACAGCGGTTCGAGCGGCGGTGGGGGTGAGCTTGGAAAGAGAGAGTGAAAAGCTCAGCAGCTGTTTTGATGGCTTACACAGATGTTTGTCATCCCTAAAGAGTGGAGGCTTTCCCACCTCTGCCCCTGCACCTCTCACAGGCTCTCGCACCTGAGAGCAAGAGTGTTCATGTGTAATAATAAAAGACAGAGGACAGGACTGGCCATCGAGCTGTGACTGATGGCAGCATGGGGGAGAACAGCCACAGGGCGTCTGGAAAAGTGGGTTAACCCGAATCTGGCCCCACTGCCTGCTGCTGAGAAAAAACACAAAGACCTTCACAATCAGATACATGCAAAAACGTATAAACATAAACTAACATGCATGTGCTGTTTTGTTACTTGTAATCAGGCTGTTCTAAAAGAAGACTAAGAACGTATCCTTATTTGCATCCTAAACAATGTGTGTGATATTGGAATTAGCGTGTCCTGATTCATATGTTTAAAAGAGTATGACGGTTCACTTGAGAACTACAGATGTTAAATAAAAAAGAACTACAAACATGGTGGCGTGTAATACCAACTACTGTATGTGCCGTTACTTTTTTAAAAGTTTTCTTTGGTTTCGTTTTTCTTTCTTCCCACTGGCTATTTATTTCCCTCTTGAACAGTTAAATGTGGAATACCCCACATTTTTGTGCAATATCTGTAAATTCAGTTAGTCCTATTTATTCATATTATTATTCACAATACTGCAAATATGTTAATTATCAGAAAATATTCATTCTGACTAATCCTATCTGTCTTTTTATATTTGTTTTTCTTAAATGTCTTGTTATATTTATGTGTGTGTAGTACTGGAAGCTTCAATACCATGGTAAATTCCTTGTGTGAGCATCATTTATAGATCTAATTAATGAAATATTTTTTATATAATATGTTATTTTATATTTATTTAATTAATAATGTCATTAATTTTGACACTATTTTGCCTAAACAAAACACCAAAATCTTTATTTTATTTTATTTTTATTTTAAATGGTAGGCTACAAGTGAATTTAGGCATCGAAATAGATTTGCTAAAGATTATTTAAGTGTTTTAAAATTATTAGTGTTTTTAGGGAGCGATAGATGACAGCAATGGTAATCTAAATGGAACAATAGAGAAAATGAACAGTACAATTAAATATCCATTTTTTTATATATATATATTGGTCAATAGTACTAAATTACAAAATATCTGGCTGACAACCGATAAGGTACCAGTATATTGTGCATAATGAATAATACCTTTACTTGATTAATTAAATTTGCTCCAGGGAACTTACAGTAAATGCTGCTCTTAAAGGCTTTAAGTCAAACTGGGTGATTTTATGTGAATACGGTGTGTTTAATGTTAAAGGAAATGTGTGTCTCTGAAGACATTTCATTTTATAAAATAATCTCTAAGGAAAACTGTCAGTCTCATGGATTTAATACATAAAAGTCATATTTATTTTGCCATTTATTGTGTCACTCAAATGTGGTGGGGGTCAGATGGGGACTGTTATATTGATCTGACAGATGTGAAGCTGCCAAACCAGAAATCAATAAAGAGCTCCAGTAAAGCGCCATGTGTTGTGTCATTTTAAATGCACTATACAACATTTTTACTTGAAAATGATAATGTGAATCAAATTTTACCTTCATCAAAATTATTTATTTGCTGTTATACATGTTTCATCTGAAACACATTGTGAACACACATTTAATAAAGATGCGGATTGTACAATTTCAAAAGAGGGATGTTTGGCTTGCATTATCTGCACATTATTAAATGCATCATTATTCAAAAGCTTCAGCAGCACTTAATGCATGAAAGACAGCGACTGGCAGATCTTCAATGTACTTTCCCATCCCAAAAACACAATATAGTTTTGCTGCATAGTGTAAGGTGAATTAGGACACAGTGCTATGAAACAAATAGTTCTGACTCGAAATTCTAATAGGCCACGTTTGAAGCCGTTGCAAAATGCAGATGGTTATTATGTTTATGTGCCAAGTTGCTTGGCAATTGTAAGCAGCGTCAAGTAACGTGTTTGTCCACATTCAAAATGAAGAAAAATGTGATGTCGCAAGTACTATTATCATGTGGAGAGGTAATTTAGACCAATTTTTCTAAATAAACCAATCCAAATGAATAAATAAATACATTTTTTGTATCGCTAGGCCATGGCCGTGACTACTTAGGATTAAAAACTTAGGATTTGCTTGATGTCAATTAACAATCTTAGGCTAATGAACAAAATAATGTGGTGAAAAAATTGCTTAATGTGAATATTAATAAAAATAATTGTAACTATTTATTAAACGTTGGTATTTCTCTCATATTGGGATCTGTTTTGAGCCTCCATCAGTGGTATTCTTTAGCTTCTTGTCTTTCTTTTTTTTTTTTTTTTATAAATGACATTATAAATAAATCGCTTTTGTGAAACAGATTGACTCTTTCTCTTAATCTCTCTTTTTCTTTACTCCCCCTCCAGCCACCTCTCGCTCCCACGCTAAACGACACGCTCTCTGCAGCCAGAGGGTCTGGTCAGCGGCCCAACAGATGGTAGTTAATAGGCTGGTTGTAAAGATACTTATTATTTTGTTTCAGGGCTAAAAGGTTCCATCTCGCTGGTTGGTAATGTGGGTTATCTGTACTAAATCCGTGGTATTGTTCTACTGGCCATTTAATCTGGGGCTGTGCTCCCTGACTAAAACCTTTTTAACCCTTTCACACACTTGTGTATGTGCGTAAGAACCCCTCTGCCATCCTCATTAACCCCTGCCATCCCCACAGCACACTTGACCTTCAGAGCCACTCTCATATTTCTCACAAAAAAAGAGAGAAAGACTTCATTAGAAATGCAAGTCTGTAATGTTTTGCAGTTGTTATCCTCTAAATGTACTGAAGGAATATTTGCTGTCATTATTTAATCACCCCTTATTTTGTATTTTGGTTAGTCTGTCTTATTCTAAACATGTAGACACCAGAGATGCAAAAGGAGGCAAAAGAACATCAATATGTTAGCATCATTAAAAAAGTGCCCCTATTATGCTCTTTCGTTTTGTGACCCTGGACCATAAAACCAGTCATAAGTTGCACGGGTATAGCCTATTTGTGGCAATAACCAACAAAACATTGAATGGGTCAAAATTATCGATTTTTCTTTTATGCCAAAAATCATTAGGATATTAAGTAAAGATCATGATCCATGAAGATATTTAGTAAATTTCCTACCTTGAATATATAAAAATATATATTTTTGTGAGTGGATGCAGCAAAATCGCCAACATAAATGGACAACTTTAAAGGCGATTTTCCCAATATTTAGATTTTTTTTGCACCCTCAGAATCCAGATTTTCAAATTGTTGTATCTCAGCCAAATATGGTCCTATCCTAACAAACCATACATCAATGAAAAGCTTATTTATTCAGCTTTCAGATTATGCATAAATAATACAATTAAAACAGTGGAACAGTGAATATTACCTTTTATTTTTGTGGAACAGTGAATATTACCTTTCACGCAGTGTATAATGTAGCTTTTTGTGAATGTACACTGTAAAAAGTGAACAGTTGGATCAACTTAAAAAAATTAAAACTTAATTTCTTTAGGTGTTACCAATTGAAGTAATTTTTTTAAGTTGATCCAACTGTTCACTTTTTACAGTGTAAAAGGTCAAAGTGTGCGACAGATATAGTTATTGTCTCCTAAAAGAAAGAATCGATTGCCAAAACGAGTTCCAGTCTCACCGTTACATACCTACAGTATGTAACAATGTAAAAGAATGCAGCCTACAGTCTTCATTTGCAACGTCTACTTTTACCCGTTCTCAAACACTGTAGTTGTAGCTAAGGCCTAGAAGAATTTGATTCGTGTTGTCGACAGGTCGAGATGATGCTGTTTTCAGTGCTGCGAATCCACTTTGCATGCATTTCAAAAGGATGAGGACTCTTAATTGATACAGAAAATTAAACGACACCATCGTTACTGGTCTTACCACTGTTTGTCGAGTGCTGAGGAATCCTCCGGAGCTGAAATTCAGATATGGTAATGACCGTTTCATTTCCGCTTACAGCGTTGTAAACGGTAGACCAATCACAACAGACTGGGCCATCTGACCAATCAGAGCAGAGTCTCTCGGAAAGGAGGGGTTAAAGGGATAGTTCACTTTGAAATTAATTTTTGATATGTTTTAGCTTACCTCAAGGGCATCCAAGATGTAGGTGTCTTTGTTTCCGCAGTAGTTTCAATTTTGATATTTTTAGGTCAAACCGTTCTTGTCTGTCAGTCATATAATGCAGGTCTGTGGTCACTGTCTCAAAACACAAGCACAGAGTCCAAATTAAAACAATTCCCCATCGTCCAAATGAAACAATTCCCCATCATAAGTACACATTGATGGCCTAAGACACGAAACGAGCGGTTTGTGTGAGAAAACGAACAGTATTTATATATTTTTTAGCTCTTGAAAACAGCACACGTCCAAATGGTCTGACGGCGCGGGCGGGTATAGATGTATACATAGATGTCGCCTTGGCTACTGCAGTTCATTGGAACGAAACCGTAGCAAAGCGACATCTAGTGTATATATCTATGCGGGTATAGATGTATACACTAGATGTCCCCTTCGCTACTGCAGTTCATTGGAACGAAACCGTAGCCAAGGCGACATCTATGTATACATCTATACTCGCCCGCGCCGTCAGACCATTTGGACGTGTGCTGTTTTCAAGAGCTAAAAACTATATAAATACTGTTCGTTTTCTCACACAAACCGCTCGTTTCGTGTCTTAGGCCATCAATGTGTACTTATGATGGGGAATTGTTTCATTTGGACGATGGGGAATTGTTTTAATTTGGACTCTGTGCTTGTGTTTTGAGACAGTGACCACAGACCTGCATTATATGACTGACAGACAAGAACGGTTTGACCTAAAAATATCAAAATTGAAACTACTGCGGAAACAAAGACACCTACATCTTGGATGCCCTTGAGGTAAGCTAAAACATATCAAAAATTAATTTCAAAGTGAACTATCCCTTTAAGAGAGACTGAATCTTCGAACAAACCCTTTTCAGCCTCTTTGAGAAATAGATGATGTGTATTAGTATTTTTTTTACCTTTGATGCATGTAAATCTATTGTAGGAGACCTCCAAAATAAAATTAGAAACCTTTAAAATAGCATAATAGGGGCACTTTAAATGTGTTATGATAAAATCCATTTTCTAAAAAGCCATTTTTTCTTGTTTTCTTGTGGTTGATGTGCTTTCCAAATCCAAACACACATGTAAGACACACACAGTTTCCATTTTTGGTGGACTTACATTGAACTTTGAGACAAACATGGAGCGGGGAGGTTGTATGAACTGTCAGGGGAGTGCTGGAGTTCACCGGGACCAGAGTTCTTTTGGTTCGTCCTGGTTTTAAGAGCAAAGAGTCAGGCACAGATCCGGCTCTGTTCATATACAAAATCCTTCAGTGCTGTACTGCATATAGTATGTCACGGTTATCTGGACTCACTCATCTTTAGTTTCACTTTCATGAACTTTCAGTTTGTTGTCATCAGTCACATGTTTCTTTGTATCAGTTTCCCACCACTCATCTGTTCCCATGGACACTAATCTTCCACCACAGCTGCACATCATTCAGTTTGTTACCTCTGTGTATTTAGTTCCTCTGTGTTCAGTCTTTAGTTGACGGTTATTGTTTGTGTTACATTTGCTACCTTCTAGTTGAATAAAACCTTGTTTATGTTTTATAATCCTGTCATCCATCTTCATCATCTTCATTCGTGTGACAGTATGCTATTCTGTTTTGTATAAATTCTTGAATAAGCAGACCTTGATCAAAAAACCCACAAACACTTAATAAAAGTACAGTGACATCAAAAAATATGAATGCATAAAAATGCACTAATATGACATTTTCATACAAAGGTGGATACCTATTAGTATATGTATTGAGGCATTGAGGGTGAACTGATCGGTGTGGAACTTTCACTTATTCCCTGTTGTTTCTTTTCTTTCATTTTACCATTGCATAGTGTTTTATGCATTTTCTTTTCCACTTTTTCTATTGGTCTATCTCTTTTATTTGGGTCACTGTTGTTGTCAAGGAATTTTAGTTCATTGTTGTTTTTGTTAAAATGTATAAAAATAAAGTTACAGTATACAAAATAAGTGGCCTTCATAAAAGGACAGCACACTTTTCAAGCACAGCAAAGGTTTGCTGAAAAGATAATGATATATACCGTTCAAAATTGGCAGAGAAAAAAACCTGAGCAAAGATCCACTAAAAACACCTTGAGACCAAATGGTTAAAAGTAACTTACAATATCATCACTATTTAGGAGTTTGAAGATAAACAGCGCAAGTTCCAGCACATTACCGTCTGTGACAGTTGAACCCTTCTGTTTCTGATGGTGCTCTATGGTCTGAAAAGCAGACTACAACACAAACACACACATCTTTCCGTCATTGCTTTTGTGTGGTATTTATCCACCTGCAGAAGCTGTAAAGGTCTGCCGCGTTGCTTCTATGCATTGCCTTCATGTGTGACTCATCCCATGACCTCTTGTAACACAGAGACAGGCAGAACAAGAGAGGCAGTGTTGGCCAACATCTCGCTGGCCTGAGCGGAGAGCACACGCGTATACAGGCCTCCTCCGGCCTTGCAGGAGGAAAAAAAGATCCTTTTCCTTCAGTGATAGCCAGCCAAAGCAAACAGAGCAAATGAATAGAAAAGGAGGAACACACTGAACACACATTCTCAGGTCCAACTATGTAAAATGATCTCAATAAAGATGTCTCTGGCTGGCTTAATCACAAATTTTCGCCTCATTTTTGCCTCTGATGAAATAATCTAGCCATCCAGCAGCTGAGCTCCATGTTTAGATGTAAACATGCTATGGTTTTGATTCATGAACTCTTTTAATGTAAGTCATTTCCAGAGGTCTGCGCGTCTGGTCTCTTTTATTACTTCTGGAGGCAGGATTAAAATGAAGAGATCCTGTCTGTATTAATGGAATCTATATATACAATCATGGCTTTTACTTAAGTGGTACAAAATGTTTCTGAATGTCAAGCAGCAGTGTGGGAAAATGAGAAAGCAAGAGCTTCTATCCCAGACAGTTCAGCTTGGTATCATCCACTTGAATGCTTGGCCATCAAACGTAATATTTTAATTATAGATTTTTTTACTGGCAAAAGTATATATTTTTTTTACTTTAATTTTTTATCTTTTTTTCTTCTTTTGTAAAATGACTATCGCATTAAAACAATGTGTCATTGTATAATGTCACTGCATTAATGCATAATTAGGAAAGCTATGGTTTAGGAGAAAAAATATAGAAAATGACAGAACTGCTTTTTGCTATTGTTTTCCCATAAAAAAAAAAAACTAAAATGTGACAATGCATTATAAAATAAGCCTTTAAATATTTTTGTTTGAAAATCATTTAGTTCAGTTATTTAAATTTAGTTACCACCACAACCAACATGTTGACCACAATACAGTTTTTTCAAAAGTTCTGAATCCACATGTACCAGATGTGGCCCGGATCTGGGCCGACACTATTTACTATTCCAGTCTGTCTGGACGAACTTGAGATGAAATACAGTATGACAGATGTGATGTGTGAAGACAAGTGAATGTCACTTGTAAATCAAGCTATATTTGTCAAAAAGTGTGTGTTTAGGATACATAGCAATAAAAATTATTCTCAAATGTCATTTTCACCACACAGTGATATCAAAAAATGCCCATAGCTGAAGAAACATCCTTTGACTGGCTACAAAACTACAGAATGAAAGCAGCAGTGTAATGAAATAAAGCCATCATTTCTCTGCTTTCTGTTATAATTTCTTTTGATGAGCAAACTTTGATGTCCTACCCACTCCATGGGTTGTTGGATACAGGTTTCTCCATCCTTGATAACTTACATGACTCTGCCCTTGTTTAATTTCCACTTCCTGCTTTATTCTTGGCTTAATCCAAACGAAAGACAGCTGTGCGGCGGAGCGAGGGGGCGGGTTATATGAGAGAAAGTGACCTCTTCAACTGTTTTAACAGATTGTGGGAACCAGAGTGTGCGCTGGTGTGTAGCACTATTGATGCGAGGCGGTCGTGTTTCCAGCCTTCTGTGTGTGATTTCTGTCCAGGTTAAAGCTCTCATTGAGCTTTAAAGCCTCAAATGTGCAGCCAATTTATATCAATGCAACATGTTATTGCACAACTAGGCCTATCTATATAAAAGATAAATAGTATATCCATCTTTATCTGCATACATGCAGCATACTCAGGTAAAGTTATATACACTATATAGAAAAATCTAAACTGCTTGATTGTACATCATCTCAAATCGCATCGCAAACTAAATGATCACCCAGTTCTTTATATAAAGTTCGATAAACATATAAAACAATATATACTACATAGCAAATGTCAACTGCTTGATTGCTTGTATCATTGCATCAAAAGTATTTAAAATAAAAAAATGTTAAAGTCTCTTATATGATCACCAAGGCTGCATTTATTCGATCAAAATTAAAGTGAAAATAATCATATTGTAAAATATGATTAAAATGTAAAAGTTTTCAAGTCTTACAAATGTGCTAATTTGGTGTTCAATTATTATTGGTGCACAATTATTAATAATGTTTTTTTTTTTTATCAATGTTGAAAAAAACTGTCACTTTTGATCAATTTAATGCATCCTTGCGGAATAATTATTTATTTTTTTAAACTTACTTAGCCCAAACTTTTGAATGGCAGTTTCCACAAAAATATAAAGCAGCAAAAACAGTTCTTTTACATTGTAATAATATTTCACAATATCATTGTTTTGTATTCTTGATCAAATAAATGCAGACTTGGTGAACATAAGAGACTTCTTTCAAAAATGTGTATTATGCTAAAGTGTGAAGTGTTATGCTAAAAAAAAGTAGTTGCACATAAAAACCAAAGTGTTGCTAAGTTCACCATGAGCCATATTCTACCACTGCATCTAGAACATGAAAGAAGGTTTCATTTTGTATGTCTTTTTTATGTCTTTGTGTTTATCTAATCAATAAGGTATTCAGTAAACCCATATGGCAGAAGTGTTGCTATTTGTTTACCGCTCTTTTAAAATCAAAGGAGCTTTTACAAGGCAACAGGGCCTGAATAAAAGTAGCTTGAGTAAATATAGATTTAGTACACAACCAGTGGGAAGAAGTGATTTTATAAAGACTTTGGGGCGAGGAAGAGAAAACAACTGACTCATTGAGGGTTCGCTGAACTTCACATTTAAATATGGATCCTTTGTCTCTTTTTCATCTTCCCTTTCTTTGTTTTTTCCATCCACATACAGAGTTTTTGATCAAATGCTCCTGCAAGGTCATTCCTTCATAAAAAAAAAGAAAGAAAGAAAGAAAGAAGAAGAAATTTTTTATACATCCTCAGTTCATGTTGTCCATAGTGCAGTCTTGTGGAGAACATGAAAGGCTTCAGTAAGGCTCCCCAGGGGAAGCTTCGGCTCTGTGTCTGCTCTCCTCTGGCCTTGTTCTGGCTTCATAAGAGAGTGTAGGGGGATGGGGAGGGGGGAAGCGACTGCTGTAGTGTGTCCCCTCACCTCCCTAGGGTCATTGGGTTTAGGGCACAGGTTGAGCCCTAAACAGGCCGGCTCAGACAGGACATCTATCTCTCCCAGCAAGGCTCTGGAGACCGCAGGGAGCTTCTCCCAGATGGGCTTGAGAAGAATCCACGCACATAGCAGATGTTACAATACTGTAGCTGCATATAGACATATGTGTCCAATGAGTGGCTGTTCCTTAAAGGGATACTTCACCTACTATTGTTTTCATCCTCATGTTGTTTCAAACCTGTATTCCTTGCTTTCTTCTGTGGAACACAAACGGTGAATTTGTGAAGAATATTCTTGCTGCTCTTTCCAATATACTGTAATAGTAGCCTACTGTAGGTGAGGACAAGACTAGGCTGTGTACAAATATGCAAACCTCCATAGTAGGAGAAGAACAATATGTGAAAAGAGTAGTATTTTAGAATTCACAGTATTCATAAAACGTAGACGAAAAGTAAATGATGACCACATTTTCTATCCCTTAAAAAAAAAAAAAAAAAAAAAACGAAAAAAACTCTTATGTATCTCAGACTGAGGGGTTTTGGTTGATATTAGTAAGGACATTTATGATTTTCTTTTTTTTAAATGACTGAAATGTATCATATTAGATACACCACAAAGATGGCAAAGAAATCAAATATCTCCTCAGATCAACTTCTAAAATATTTCAAGGACAAACTCAAACCTCTCAGAGAGAGATCAGCACTCATTCACACAGATGAGGAAATTTGATCTACAGCTGTATTTTTGCAGCATGAATTGAGAAGAGCAAGGCAAAGTACTGCTAGTATAAATGTAATTACATAACAGATGTAGAAATTAAACAAATTTAATGAAGTACAAGAGAAAATGCTTTTCTTCAACTTTGAGACCACACACAACCTTAGCCTTCAGCAAACAATGACTATAATTGTTGTCAATAACCCCAGACTAGCTGTTTATTTGATAGATTAAAACGTTAAGTTCAGTTTGTTTTCAGCACTTTTGAAGGGAAGCACTTGATTCATTACAGATGGCCACAATAATATTTGAGGGCAAGCGTCACCAGTGGTGGCACAATGTGAACACTAAACCTGCTGAAGTCAGTCTGACATACTATCTGGCATGTTAATGCGCATCAAAAATGCATGCTCAAATGCTTATATGAATGTAACATTAGCCTTCATGAAACAACTTGTTTAATTGTATCTGAATTGAGTTATACATGTAATGACTGCTGTAACTTACAATCTAAATTTGGGACCAAAATTTGAAAAACTAAATCGGACAGGGCAAAAAAAGAAAGAAAGAAAAGAAATGTATTGGCAGCAAAAAGTAACAAAAACAAATGAACAAAGAACATATTAACATATACAAGACTTAAATAAAAACTGGTGAGCTAACTAATCTAATCTAAACTCCAACTCCCACAGGGTTAAAACATTCCTAACTCTCAAGAAAATAACAAAACAAAAGTCTTCTGGGACAGCTTACTGTACGCTTTCCCTCTATTCTTCTAATTCAACTAAAAAAACAACTCACCATCCTTTACAAAAGAAAACAAACACCAAAACAACCAACAACATGTTAAAGATGCTTGAGGCACAATATACAAGTTTTAGGAACATTTTCCGAATAATTAGCAAAAAGTAGGCCTATAACGATTATTCCAGTTCTCATTTCAGATGAACTGACTGATGTTAAACAGCACTGCGCTGAATCACACTTGTCCTCTGCTAGAGATGAGTATAGCTCCTCGTTCACCACAGCCAAAAGAGTTCCATTCAGAAGCATGCTGGGAGTCGCAGTCTCGTTGTTTGACTTTATCAGTCTGGTATAGCCACTATTATTGCTCTCTTGCACTGTTATACGTCATGATTATCAGCATGTGTAAGTTTTTGTTTACCCATACAACTATTAATATTATCCATAGATAAAACTGAGATTACTTCTCATTACACATGACCCTTTTGTGAAGACAGACTGAGAGGTCGTAATTTCTCTGTCTGTCTGCGCTCAGCCATGTTGGCAGTGGAAGTGCTGATGACTGCATTGTCTTGGCTGGAGACGGAGAGTAACAAGGCCCACCTGTCTGTCTGTCTGTCTGTCTGTCTGTCTGTCAGCAGACCCTCCGCTCCAGCCAAGACACACGTTTCTACCTGGCTTAGGCTCTCTGTCTCTTGTCTGTATACAGAGCTGTGGATCAGAGGCCAAATCATATCTTTTATTGCCCTCTTTTTCCAGCTAAGTTCTGTTTTGGTTTTGTTTTCACTCTGTTTGCTCTGTTCGAGTTCCTAATTAGTCTTCCTGGCTGTTAATTAGTTTCCACACACCTGTTTCTGTTCTCCTTGATTACGTTCTCTGTGATTGAGGGCTGTATACACGACACCTTTTTCAACTGAAAACGTAAAACCTTTTAATGCGGTTTGGCCGTTCGTTTACACGACAACAGCAGTGTGGGTGGCTGAAAACGCAAACATTGAAAACGGTCTCCGTGTAAACAACAAAAACACGAATCTCTGAAGACGATGACGTCATGCACATGCGTATTACATGTTCAGTCAGTGTTTCATCGCCATCTAACACCCTGGCAGCAGAATACAGTGTTTGTAGCCGTTTTCGTGGATCATTGTGAATGGGAATCGTTTTGACAATGGTGTTGTCTGTACAATGGTGTCGTTTGTCGTGTAAACGTACCCTGAGTTCCCTCTGTTGAGTGTCCGGTATCGTCTATGCTATGTGGTTGCATTTCCAGAGCAGTGTTGCCAATTTAGCAATTTTGTCACTAGATTTACAACTCCCTTGCCCCTTTTGAGACTTTTTTTTTTTTTTTAAAAGCCTATCAATAAATCTAGCTACTTTTTGGACAAACCTTATCTAGATTCTTATCACTCTCTGATCTACATTTATATTGTTATAAATCATGTGGGATTTATTTATTATGTGGAATAAGTACTTCACAACCACAAAAAAAAAGTATATGTTCTATATAGAATGAATGTGGAACGTAATCTGGACTAACTACATTCGCCATGTTGTCATTATCATGTGACCTACCAGCTCCAGTTACGTTGCTTCACTGTCATTCATAAATCCTCTCCCGTGGCCTCATGGGATAGTAAAGTGTCCATCGTTCACACACTTCAGAATCTCGCCAGAAGAATTAGGCCATCTGGATACTTTTTGTCTACTCTTTTATAAACACTGTGAATACTTCTTTTATCACATAGCCTACTGTTTTTCACCTAGTAGGGAAGTATGCAAATTCGGATGCAGCCATGGTTAGAATCAAATTGGGTGTCCACCTAGCGATTATCACCATATTTATAACGAAACCGTTTAAATATATAAAAATCATATCATATAATAAAATGTCATATTTATTTGTTACTACTGTAAATAGTAGTAACAAATTAAATTATTATGGGATCTGATTTAATGCTTTCAGAATCTTTACTTTGTTAAATAATTTCGTTTCTGTATTTTCAAAAAAATGAACAAATTTTAACGACTTTATCAAATTAATTATTTTATTTCTCAAAATAAACAAGTGTTAACTTGAACATTATTAAAAACATATTATTTTAGCTAAAGTATTTGTATCAATACTTTTTGCCTTTTGTCCTGGTGAGGCTTTTACCCCGTGTGTTAAAAAGGCCCACCTTGCCACCTTATACATTTATAGGATTTTTAAACAAACAAACAAACCACTTTTATGATTTATTTTCACACAATATCTGTTGCTCCATCAGTGTTCGGTATTTTTTTTCTGCAATCATACACTATGGGAGATGTGAAAAGCACATTTATACCCTATACGCAAAATGCAAATATTTACATTTTTCAATGTAACTAGTTTTAGAGATGCTAAAATGTTTTACTGGAAAACAAGACAAAAATAATGATAAGAATGATGAATAATGAATAATGAAAAGAGAAATAATTCCGATTTGAAGAGTTGTGATTTGGTATGTCAGAGTTTTATCATATATGTGAAACCCGACCGCAGCTCCTACACATGCTTTAAGCACAAACACAGTCTGATGTTGGTCTTCATGCTGGAAGACACTGAAATAAATACTACTTATGCAAGAGTGTCCAACAGCAAGTCTCACAATGAGCCGCTTGTGACAGGCTGGAAACAGACAGGCTGTTTCATCCTTTTATTTGCAGCCCTCTTGTGAGAGTCTAATGTGGAAAAAAACTGCAAAGCAGCAAAGTCTCATATTAACCTTTTCCCGAACTCCAAGAAAAGGCTTGATTTTTCACACAAAATTACTTCCACAGAAGGTAACTTTCTTTTTAAGCAAACTTTCCCCAGCTCCCAAAGAACATTGTTCCCTCTCTGTAAGGCTAGAGCGTGTGGGAGGCGGTTATGTCATGCTCCTCTTGGGGAGTTACCATGCATGCTGCTGCTGCTGCTGTTGTTAGGTAACTGCCCT
The DNA here is from genome assembly GCF_964197995.2 of Scardinius erythrophthalmus. Taxonomy (NCBI): domain Eukaryota; kingdom Metazoa; phylum Chordata; class Actinopteri; order Cypriniformes; family Leuciscidae; genus Scardinius; species Scardinius erythrophthalmus. Next base: position 19,095,072 of record NC_138238.1, on the reverse strand, counting down.
GAGCGTCAGTCAATTACACTGACAAGAAAAGCAGAACTTAAAATCCATCCGTTACATCTGATGACCAGGGCCACGAGTGGAACACACCGCAGAACCAGGCCTGCCATCAGGTCTGATTGTTTAACCCTCAAGACCACAGTGTTGACACTGATTACAGCAATGACACTCAGTACTTAGTTACGTTCCTTTCATGTACTTGTACTCATAAAAATGATCGTGATTCTAACAGTAAAAGACAGTAAAAATGCTACAGTGAAAAACTGTAAAATACCGTTAAATTTACAGTTTTTGGAAGTGAAAACGAACAAATCATTGTATAATTTACAGTTAAAAACATTCCCACAATTCCCTGCGTGACACTTCACATTTGATGTATTTTTGTTGAAATAACTATGTTTCGTCATAGTTTTTATAGTTTTTTTTTTAATCAGTTATGTAAATTAGGGTTTTATGTTACATTTAATGTTGTTAAATTAATGTTTATTGTATTTTTAAAATTTCATGTGTGTTACCATGATGATGTTTAATGTTTGTGTGAATGACACTGTGCAGCTTCAATATTAATTAGTATTAACTCTTTTGTGGAAGAATTGTTTGATGAGCTTTGATTAATCATGTGACTCTCATCACTGCAGTGACTGTTAATTGTCAGTGTATTACAATGGTACAAAACAGATATTAATACTTCATCAGGACGGTAAATTAACATTATATCAGATAATGAAATACGGTTTATTACTGTAAATTGTAAGTTAAGTCTGTAAAACCTAAAATGTTGCTTACCATATTTTTTACAGGAAGTTTCTGGCAACCACAGCTGCCAGTTTTTTACCGTAAATGTAACGGATTTTCTTTTTTTTTATAGTGTAGGCTACTCATTTTTTTTTGGAATGGCAATAAACCATCCTTGAATCCTTGATTGTGTATAGTTTGTAAAAAAAAAAAAAAAAACAGTGTCAACCTGGTTATAAAATGTGTATGCACTTTTTGGTTTGATTCAAGTACAGGGCAAATGTTGAAAATGAAACAGCATGAATGAATGTGTAAAGATGCAACACAGTGCAGATATATGTCAGAGAAAGAGAGAAATTTAAAAAAAGGGACAGCGCGACACTGTGATTCATCACGAGGTTGAGAGAGCAAGCCTGTTTGAGGATGTCCATCATGACATGGTCACAATGTGAATGTGGAAAGGAGAGGCGGTGTTGAAACCTTTACTTCTCCTTTTGATTCCTGTCCTGAGCTGAGCTTGTCCTGGGTCACTGCTGGCTCTTCCTTCATCAGCAAACAGGACAAATTGAACTGTATATTATATGATGTAGGCACAATTAAAGCATTAGAGGCACAAATGTTATTTTGTTATGATAATTTTTAGATATGTTAGAACAAATTCTGGTATCCCTGATTTAGCACAAAAAGTCATTTGTTTTAATGTGAGGATTTTTTTTTTTGCCCCACATTAAAATGTTTTTAATAAATAAATCATAACTAAATGTCATAATTTTAATATAATCTGCTAAATTTTAACTCATTGTATTTGTTATTTGTATAATAATAATAATTTGTCAAATATTTTAGAGAATGTAAAATTAGTATATTATGCAACATGCAAGTATTTAATGCACAAATAAATCAAGGTTATTTTGATGTTTTATAGGAAAACAAGACAAAATACTGATCAAGAAAATGGTAGTGTATTGGTATATTCAGAATGGGAGGGATATATATTAAAACAGTAGCAATAAGTAATCATAAAAGACTGTTATATTTAAAATCCTAAAACTATTTTGCTATAATCTGCTTCATTCAACTCACTGTATTCGTTTTTGTATATTATTATTTCGCTTAAAACAAGAACAAAACAATAAACAAATAAACAATTTGCTAATGGGGTAAGACAAATAAAGTTAGCGTAATGTAATAGATTTCGGAGTTGCAACTTATTTGAGTAATTTGTAACCCAGACAGTGTGTAGATCTCTCATTAGACAATTTTAAAGGGGATTCTCTATTAAATCGTCTATTTAATGTAGCACGTAATCTTGGCCCAAAGAACAAACAAATATGAACTGAGCAAAACAGACCTTGACCTTGAGTAATAATATACTAAATTCAAATTATTTCCTCTTAAAAGGGTTTGTCATGCCACATTCATATCAAACAGCGGATGCGGCGATATCAAAGATCAGTGGTGAAGATGACTAAGTTCATCAGTCTGTACATTAAACCAATTTGGTCTTGGATATTAGTGAGATTCGTGCATGGAGTTTATAAGCAGCGTCTCTACGGCTCCTGTAGGTCCGACAGTGAAGCCTTTATTTATAGATAACCGGGCAGAAGGGTAAATCTGAGGTCATTAACATTAACAGATCTCCAGTCAGGCTCCAGACACAAAGTGTGGTTTGGGGTTTGTTACTTGGAACTCTTTTTAAACCTAATAGAGATATATTTAAAATCTAAGTTTATTTTCTGGGCACAAAGATGTATCCCATAAGGCAGTTTATTTACAGAAGGTAATAAATATTTCTTCGTGCCGTTGAGAAAATCTAAATAGTCCCCAAGAGTAGTTTTAGAGAAGTTAAAGAAAGAAAAACAGAACTACATTCGTTTTCCTGAATTTTTCTTCAGCTGACATGAAAAGCACCTTCAGCATGAGACTGAAGTCATGAGTTCAGCCAGTTACCAGAGCTGTAATTGGCAGCTGGCAACAAAAAGTGAGGCCTACTCAAGTAAAACAGTCATCATGCTAATGCATTTGGCCAGAAAAAACAAGACTAGGTTCCCCAATAGTATTTTCATGAGTGAGACAATCATTATTTGAATGAAAACTGCTGATTTGTTTTCATGAATATGCACATTACAATTTGAATTTTGAGCTCCTTAAAGGAATATTCTAGGTTCAATGCAAGTTATACTCAATCGACCATTTTTGTGGAATAATTCTTTGAATCACCACTATTCATTTTGATTTCACCTTCTTTTCTTAAAAAAAAAAAAAAGCAAAAATCTGTTTCAGTGAGACACAATGACATTTGTAAACATAAAAATACACACGTCTCACAAGCATAAACATAAAACCTAAACACATTTTAGTGTGAAAAAATGCAAGTTATATGCAAAGGGATTTAGACAGCTGCACAGTTTAAAGAAGGTGCATTAATAAAATTATAAGCTTCATATTTCTGCTGTAAAAGCCTCCAAGAAAAGGCCCCATTAACTTGCCTTGCCGTAACCTTGATATTTTAAACAAAAACAGCAAGGGGTGAGTTGAAATGTTTGCGGTAATCAACATTATGACACAATTGCTGTTGAAATACTCTTGAACCAGAGATTACACTTTTATTTTAAGGTGTCCTTGTTACAGTTTAATTATACATAATTTTCAATTATACATGATTTTAAGACATTTGGAAGGTACAAAAAATCATGTCCGCTTGCTTTTAATTGGGTTCAGCCCCTTATTTTGGCGAGGAAACTTACAATTTTCATTTAGACTTAAACAGTATGTGTTGGTTGGTGTATTTTTTAACCAATAGATCCCAAAGAGTACGTGTCAATGGTGTCTTGTGTTTTGTCCCCTCTTTTGTTTTCTTTATATACTGACGACTGTCGGAGCGTCTTTGAGGGGAGACACATTATTAAATGTGCAGATGACTTGTGTCTCTCCTCACCGAGTCAGATGGGAGTCCTGATCCAAACAAAAGAGATGTCCATTGATTTCAGTAAGAAGAACTCTGTACCTGTGTTGCCTGCTGTCATAAAGGGACATCAGGTAAGTGGTCAAGCTGTATAAACCCAGAAAGCAAACATGGGCCTCTTCTGGGCCAAATATGGCACATGTGGCTCAGTTCTGGCAGCAGCAAAGGTTATTTGGGCCATATCTGGCCCACACACAGCAAGCCACAACACACACTAAATCCGGCTTGATGTGTGTGGGCCAGATACAGCCTATATGAACTTTGCCACTGCCAGAACTGAGCCATAGTTGGCCCAGATGAGGCCATATGTATGCTATTTCCAGCCACACACAGGTAAAGTCATCGCCGTCATTCCATGCGGTATGTGGGCCAGAAGAATGTGGGAGATGTGGGCCACAACAGGGGCAGATGTCATTTACTATCTGGGAATATTTAGGGACTGTATTCGATGATAAACTAAAATTCGAGGCAAACACTGACATTTTTAGAGGGAAAGCTCTTCAGCGTATGTATTTTCTGAGGAAACTTCGAACTTTTAATATGGATGTTTCTTTTATGAAAATGTTTTACACCTGTTTTATTGAATCTGTCTTAAGTTTTTCCATTATTTGTTGGTATGGCAATCTCAATATAAAGAATAGGAATAAGTTGATTAGTATAGTTACAATGTGCAGCAAGATAGTGGGGACCAACTTAAGGACTATCACACAAATTTATTAACAGGGTGACTATAGGGCCAGTTAGTCCTTCCAATCCCAGACAGCAACAGTGTTGGCCCAGATCCGGCCTACATCTGGTACACGTGGATTCCACACGGGCCAGATGTGGGCCAGATCTGGGCCGACACTATGTTGCGGTCTGGGATATCACCCACCCACTATGTACTGAATTTAAACTGCCTTCCTCAGGCCAGAGATTTAAACTCCCTTTGTGCAAATCAAATTGATATAAGAATTCCTTCTGCAATCATGTTTTTAAAAGACTTACTATAAAATGTGTGTATGTGCTGCTGTATTTATACTGCTGTCTACATAAAGTTAAGTAAGATAAGTACTAATATAAATTGTACTTGCTGTTGTAGTACTCAAGATCAGTCTCATTTAAATTCTGCAAAATAAGTTCATCATGAGATACTCCTTTGTAATCACAAATTAAACCACTAAACATCAGCGTACATTTAGAGGGACTCTGGATTTTATTACAAGACCACAACTGCATGCGAGGATATCACTAAATTGCATCCTGCTTCAAGTGCAATCAATAACTTATTCTCAGCACAATCAATAACTTATTTCTAATTCGATTTCTTTTGTTACTGTTGTGCCAGGTCGTACATCAAATAAGTAAATAAGCTATTGATTGTGGTCAGAAATAGATGGTGGGATTGTGTGAAAAATGTCACCAAAGTTAAGACAAATGCCCACAAAATTCAAGATATGATTGTACTTGTAGGAAATATTTTTTAATAACATATGATTAAGCAACATCACATAAACAAGGTCGTTTTCACTAAAACGAGCACGATTGCAAACTTGATATTGATTATACACAAACGTTCAATAAACAATTTAATTTTTAAAATATTAATTTCAACAATATTTATGCAGTCGTAACCGTACCGATTAAGGATGCGACTTCTGTGTCACCTCTGCAATACAGAGATGAATTTTGTTGTTAATGATTTAATTTGATAGGTAACAGTTCTGTAGTCTTATTCTCAATATTGATAAAATGTGACCCTGGATCACAAAACCAGTCACATGTCGCACGGCAATAGCCAACAATACATTGTATGGGTCAAAATGATCGATTTTTCTTTTATGACAAAAAACATTAAGATATAAAGTAAAGATCATGTTCCATGAAGATATTTTGTACATTTCCTACCGTAAATATATAAAACATTTATTTTTGTGAGTGAATGCAGCACAATCGCGAACATAAACGAACAACTTTAAAGTAAATTTTCTCAATGTTTCGATTTTTTTGCACCCTCAGATTCCAGGTTCTCAAATAGTTGTATCTCGGCCAAATATTGTCCTAGTCTAACAAACCATACATCAATGGAAAGCTTATTTATTTCAGCTTTCAGATGATGTATGAATCTCAGTTTCAGAAAATGGACCCATGTGACTTGTTTTGTGGTCCAGGGTCACAAATAGAAAACATTTCTCAGACAGTGAATGTGGATGTTTTAGATGAATTTAAGGAGTGCTGGTCTTGTCTTGACCACACTACCAATACTTACTGTAGGATTAGGATAGTTGCATGTAATTATGCATAATTAATAGTTATTACTATAATAACAAACAAGGACACTGTAAAATAAAGTGTTACTGAAGCCAAAATGTATCCTTAAATAGAAAAAATAACAATAAACCATCCCTAATCAATGCTTCAAATTCGGTGCACACATTTCGAATTCTGTCAAAAACAACAAACTTGACAAGAATGAGACTTTATTGGATTTATGTGGAGTTTATAACACTAAGATAAAGGGCAGTTTACACATACAATTACAAACAAACATGTGATTTGTATGAGCAACATGATTACCTGTACAATATTTCATACATGGTTGGTTTGTGTGTTCTCAGTGCATAGGCATTACACACAGAGCAACTGTTGCACAGCACAAGAGTATCTGAACAGGCTGAAACGGAGTAAGGCTGTTTGCTTAAGAGACTGAAAATATACCACGTTTACATTACTTGACTGTAAAAACCCTCTGAGGAGGAGAATGCTTTCTAATGGAGCATGGCCGAAGTCCAAACGGCCCCGTGTAGCAAGTCTAGCTGGACGATTTAGTGCACAGTACCACCCCATCCATTCATCCATCCATTGCATGACGATGTCCTATCCGACAGTTTTTAAGGAGTACTTTTCTTTAACTGTAAACAAGAGGCACTTTGTGGCAACCACAGGCATCATAACATCATATTGCACAAATCAGCTAAGAGTGACGTGAAACATATACACTGACACTTTTGAAGACGTTTTGTTTTTCATTAAAGCTGAGAATTAATTTTTTCATGCTGCCTGTGAGCTCCACACTCCCGTGCCACGTACAGGATGTCTGAGGGTCTGTGTGTTAAGGTACTGCGTCTAAATGGTCAAAACGGCAGGTGATGTGTGTCGTTTCATAGAGATGAGGCCGAGGCTTAAAAGGATAGTTCACCTAAATATGAACTTTGTGTCATTTACTCATCCTCATATTGTTCTAAACCTGTAGGACTTTCATTATATGGACAACAGAAGTAGAAGAAAGTCAATGGGGTCCAAAACCACATTGCGTTTCATTATACGGACAAAAACAGTTCTTCAAAATATCTTATTTTGTGTTCATACAGGTTTGGAATGACATGAGGGCAACAATATGACAGAATTTTTGGGAAAACTATCCCTTTCCACCGAAACTCATCCCGTGATGCACTTCGCACATTAAACCGCTAAACATCCAAAAGACATCAGCTTATTTTTAGACGGACTACCTGCAGAGGGTCTTTGCCAGAATGTGAACGAATACTTTCATAAATAGTCGCTTTATTTTTTTTTCTATTTTATGCTTTCTTAAAAAAAAACAAAATATTTTCAGTCATTAAAAACATTTGATTCTATTGGGATGCACAGAGACAATATTTGTCTTTTCACCTCTATTCTCCTACTTTTGATTGCTGTAAAGCATTTCCAGAAAAAAAAAAAAAAAAAAAAAAAATTATGTGGACCGCTGACTGAAACCCTGCAAAGACCTGTAACAGTGCAAATGTCTAGTACAATATGTTGCTCTATTATAGTAGCTTTAAATAAGTCAGTGCTTGGGCAGAATGGTAGGTATCAAAGCAGTAGAAGAGTAAGCATTGTCAACTTCAAGTAAGGCAAATAATACCTCCCGTGGGCCCCGCCTCCTCTTCTGAACACAAAGAAAAATTATAAAACAAAAATGATCAAGCTTAATTTTGGCAGGTTTTCAGTGATGTGATAAAATGTAAACAAAATGAGAATCCTTGATAGGCTTTGCTTTTATTCCTGGATTGGTTAGTGTACAATCTCATGAAGGAAGGCCAGGTCTCCTCCTCATGTGAGGGAAACGTAATCTTTCTCTAAAGGAAGGCGAGATGTACGGTGTGTGCAGAGGGCTGGTGAGAAGAGTGAAGCCTGAACGTTAACAGTACAAGAAAGGCAGCTTACTCACTACCCTTAGAGAAGATTCTTGCCCAAGAGACTGAGAAAGGTTTTGTGTGTGTGTGTGTGTGTGTGCGTGTGTGTGTGTTTTTGGTCTGGCCACATCAGCCAGATGTAAAAAAAAAAAAAAAAAAAAAAAAATTTGGCATGCTTAAAAGAAAATTATACATTTAAATATTCTCATATATAGGGCTTTAATATTTCTGAAGCAAGCACAAGACTGAGTAAAATCCGTAGCTGCACTATGCTCATTCCAAAGGGAACGAGGCCTGTTCAAGAACAAGAAAAAAAAAATATATATATATATATATCGAAATGAATTCTAGTGAGGGACACAAATTGTTGGAAACTAATTGGTTATGCACATCAAAGTGCAATTAACAGTTACGACAAGCACCGCAGTGTATTTGAACGCTTGCACCATGAGGTTCTTTGCTCCGAAACGACTGTACTGTGCATTGTAAGTTTGCAGTTTAGCAAGCACCAATGCTGGATAAATGATAGAGATTTCATTAGATCATGCACGATAAGGCTACAAACACGTTTATAGGGAGCCAAAGATCTGATGTCTGACATAGCCAGAAAGAAAGAAAAACAAATGTGAATGCTGTTGAATTCAAATCAAAACTTGCATCCAAGGTTGATACATTCAGAAAAGGGCCTCTCCGTGTTGACATGCATTACAAGAGATGCTGTACATCATCAAATCTGACCTGTGATCGCTGTAATGAACCGTGGCCAAGCGGAGCCCTCGCGCAAGATTGATCCGCATCCCACAACGGTTTTATGACTGACGCTAATGTGAGCTCAAACCATGAACCTTTAAGAAGTGAAACCGAAAACTAAACCATCCTGTAAGAGCCAATTTAAACAAGTGCCAATTTTAAAGGGGGAACTTGTGAATTATAAAAATGAAGTGCCACTGAGGGACTGTTTATAGATTCAAATCCCATCTGCAGAAGAAAAGAGTGATGGCAACGACTTCCTCCCAGATACAATCAAATTGTAAATGACTTTAGAAACTTCTTTTAGAAAAAACATTGTATACTATTTATTTGACAACATGGAAACTGATTCCAATAACATGCACACCTTCGATCAACATTATTGCAACACTGGTTTCCCTGTTGTGTTGTGTGTGTGTGTTTGCATTAAAAAAAAAAAAAAAAAAAAAGAGGAGGAGGAAAAAAAATAAAATAATAATACATGGAGCTATTCGTGTTTACTGCCAATGTCATGTAGTTTAAAAGAATCATTACCACCTCCACTTTAGTAGTGGTAATAATAATAATAATGATGAAAGCAGACAGAAATATTCCACTGCACAACAGAGCCCGACTGAAACGTGGCAGCCTTCCAGCAGCATGAGAAGAGTTTCACAGTAGGTAGGACAGACTAAAGGAGGACAGACATGGGGGCATGAATGCTGATTAAAGCACTGGCCTTGGTGTCAACAGGTTGATGGAGCAGCAAATTTTAATCTCCACTGGATGTCTCCCATAAACGATCTCCCATCCTGACTGGGTTTCCTTTCTTGTGTTACAGCATGAACATGTATTTACATGATGCCGTTCTCCACAGAACATCAGTGTTGATACTTCATGGAGAGGGGCAGATGAACAAATGAAAAATTGGTCCGCATTTTTGTCCCTAAAACTGGTGGTGTTTTGTGTGACGTGTGTCTTACTTCTGCTTGAAAAAAAAAGGGGGGGGGGGGGTAAAAAAAAAAAAAAAAAAAAAAAAGTACTTGCTTTCAGTTCATATTCAAGTTTTCTCCTTTATACAACTCTATTACGTATGGTTTCTTTTTTTTCTTCCCATAAAAATATTTCAAACTTTAGTAATCTGTTCTTCATCATACTGTTCATTTTCAGGGTCCGAGTCTGTTGTGTCCGAATACCGGTAATGGTCCGGTTCATTATCGCTAACATCCGGGGTTACAGATGTAGAAGTGCTGGCCTCCGAGTTGGATGGTTCCTCCACTGTTTTTGTGAAGTACAGCTTCACCTAATTGAAAAAAAAAACAAGCTTAACACCACAGTTTAACACCTGAATGAATAGCATTTGGAATGTGATGAGCACCGGTGCTTGACACACCTTGAAGTTTGGAGAGAAGTATCGGTTGGCTTTATCCTTATTGGCTTTATCCAAGTCGTTCTTGGTTAAAGTCAGGATTAGATAATCCTTGTCATTCTCTCCCCGTTCTGTTGTTTGGATTCCATCCAGTTCCTTCACTAAACCTCCGTTTTCAACCTTCTCCGAGCTCTCCTCTGGTCCAGGGATGAAGAAGGTGTTCACCCAGAAGTGAAACATCTTGTCCTGTTGAACAAAAATAAGCAAATAAAAGCTACAATCAAGTAGTGTAATAATATAAAAGAAAAAGTCTTCAATTACATCTCACAATACACATTACTTCAAAGCATTTTTAAAGGAAATGTTAATGTTATAATACCTAACGCCTTTTAGTCCACACGGAGCAGTTTAGAGCGGTGGCGATAGGATAGTTTGTATACAGCAACGATATAGAAAAATCAAACAGTGGCGATTTGCCATGGAGTACACAAGTGGTGAATAACATGTGGGTGTAGTTGGATATACATACAGTAGTTGTAAATTGGAGTTATTAAAATACATTGTGTGGTGGAGATTCTGTTGTACTACAATAGCAGTTTCTGATGGCACACTTAAAACAAATGAAAGGGCGTGTATTTGAGCTTACGTATTTTACTCAATATATAATTGAAAAAACATTACTACATGGTTATGTAATACATTAAGTTGAATGTCCAGAAAATAACTACATAATGATAGACCATTACTGTGCTATCCAATGACTCATTCCATGATTGTGTTTTACACCACCCAACCATGTAAAAAGCTGTTCTACTGCTGATGCCAGACTTACTCATTTGATATGAATGATCTTATATTTTGCTTCAATCAAGTTCAAAGTAAAAGTTATTTTAATAACTTGAGATCAAGTACCTAATTTGTATTCATTTTGCATTTCATTCCATTTGTAGCATTTTTGATCACATTTATCACTACGTTACCAAAAATATTTGTTCTCAACAGTTCTGGTAATGCTTGACTTGACAATAAATTTTAATCTGTTAGTTCACGTTAACTAATGTAGTTAACTAATGTTAAGTATGAATAATACTTCTACAGTATTTATTAATCTTAGTGTTTAATGTTAACCTCAATATTTACACTTAAGTTAAAGGTGAAGTATGTAAGATTGACAATTAATGGTCGAAATAGGTACTGCAGTCAAATTCAAAATATCGTTGTTTCTCCCGCCAACTGCTCCTCAGACTGGACGGCGCTCACACGGGTTGCCATTTTGAGAAGGCGGTATTAACATTAAGTGACATGGCATCTGACGCACAGAAGCCAATGGCACGTCACTATGCTTCTTGGCACATCCGGTCTTCATTGGCATGTGCCAGTGGATAGTGGCATGTGTCACTGACATTATCGCGACACACTGACACTGACACAGAGTCGCGGAACATGTCACCATGTGTTGTGACACCTCCAGTAGTGACTGACAGATGAATCGAGCACCTATACTGATGTAATTGTGACACAAAATCCAAAATAAATAGCCTTTAAATAGCAATTAAACGCATTAAAGTATTGAAAATATCTTTTCAAACATGTGTGTCAAGTCTGTATTTGATTGGCATGTGATGTGCCACTGAATGTTTTGTAATACCAATGCTACTTTATGTTGTTTATCTCGCAAAGTCAAAAACTGCAAAAGCGCTTTGAACCCGGGAAATTACCAGCAAATTGCCAGAGGGCCTTCTGTGTGAACGCAAACACGACCCGGGATCGATGCCGGGTTGGCGACCTAGTAACATTGCCGTGTTCAGTCCCGGGATGTGCACTGTGTGAACAAAAGCCGTAATAATGCCGTGTCGTAATGATGACGCTGAAGCCGAGATCGTTCGCCAGCTGTGAAATGGTACATAATACGCAAGTTTATGATTGAATCAGAAAAAAAATGCACAAGCGTGGTTTCTCGAGAAAGAAATCGCAGCTCATAAGCAAACTTAAGAAGCTGCTGAGACATTACAAGTCACATCGATGTCACGTGTCTTTACGGGATTTTTACGGGTTGTGTGTGAACGCACTCTCTGATTCCGGAAAATCACTGGCAGTGTGAATGAACCAAAATCAAATGAACCCGGGTCACTTTATCCATGTATTTTCCGGAATCTCAGTGTGAAAGGGGCTTAGGAAAGACACAAAATAAATCTATCATAGGTCACTACAAATGACAAATTAACAGTCGCGTCTGTTACTGTAAACTGTTATTTTTGCATGATGCTGCACAGACGCACGCCAGTAGGTGTCAGTATAAGTGACCGTAACACTGGCCAGCGCAAGATTCTTTTATTAAAGCCACAGATGAGAAAAATCTGACACACAAAATTAGGCTATTTATTTAGGATTTTGTGTCACAATTACGTCAGAATAGGTGCTACTGCAGTTTGAGCACACGCAACAGGAAAAGAGCGTAATGGACAATGAAAATTGGCAACGTGGAGCATCACAGACCAAAACAATAACAAACATTCTACACATTTCAAAGTCAAATAACTGGCTGTATAAGTGGTTTTCAGAGAAACGAGTAAGTGAACAGCATGTTTCCTCAATATGTTCCTCAAATGCAAACATATTATGGGATTTTTATGCTTACATAGAGTGAATAAGTTACATACAGCACCTTTAAGCCCTCCTGTAGTACATTTTATCACTTAAAACTCACCTTTGATCACCAAAATGACATTTTTTATGCCTTAAAGTCCCCATGAAATCAAAATTGACCCTATTTACTTTGTTAGCGCATATTACTAGTCTTGTGGTGAACAATTAATCCGTGCAAGAAAATATTTAAAAAAAAAATTTTTACCATGGTAATCTTTAATCAAAATCTGAAAATGCCCCTCCCCTCTGCATTGGAGGACCTTCTCTGATGACGTAGGTTTGAGGAATTGGTTTGGGCAACGCTTAACCACTCCCCTCAAACCGTTAGTCTGCTATGAGCGAGAGATGGAGAGGAGGAGCGCTAGAGTAAAACCCTGCCCTCTGTTCAATATTCCTTTTCACTGGGAAATACGTCATAACACTGGAGAAAAGTCGTTTGCAACTTCCGGTTCACGGGGACTTTAAAATAGCTTGAATGTAACTATACACCCATGCTTCGTTTAGTAAACGTGGATCCATGAATACGCAAATTGGTCCCCAGCTCCACTCAATCACAAAATCTCAGACTACCTGATCCACTCGTTCAACTTGCCACTAAATGCTGCACAATGGAAAGTGGAAATACTGGTTTAATTAAGCCATATATGTTTGAACCAGAAAATAATTCAGAAGAAGAGGAGGAAGGGCGAATTATACAGGTTTGTCTACAACTCAATGTATCAGAATGGTAATGTGTTTTATGTATCGCTTTCTAAAAAGTCGGAGACATAACGGAAACTGATATGATTAGCCTTTGGCTTGACAACATTATCAAACAGCTAATAATGTGTTACTAATGTTACACAAACCATGTTCCTGTCACCATCTCAGAGTCCGATTTTTCATATTAACAGAAAAATATACTGGGATAACCTGGCTTCTCTCGGGACTCGCCTGCTCTGCAGCTTAGTTAATGATATGCTAAAGCTGCTCATTCAATTTACTGCTCATTGTTAATTCATGTTAGCTAATACATCTATGTTAAAAAATGAGACCATACTGTGAAGTTTTACCATAATTCTATTTACTCTGTATAATATATAGCATTATATTCTACATTATATATTGTTTGAATTCTGTTTGCATCAGTGATTATTATTTCCTGTTTCTCACTGTAAAGCTGCATGACGGTGGTATTGGTAACCTAGTAACCAACAGTAAATAAAACAACATCAATGGAAACAGGAGTGACGTGTCGTTCAACTCTATGAGCCGGCTCCTTTAAGTGAAAGGTGAGGGTCGGTTTCCGTCTGAGAGCAGTTTTCCCATTTTGTTTATTAATACAAGACAGAATAAAATGATTATCCTTTCGCTACAATGCTCAGCCACATGTCAAGTAGTCACTAGCTGAAGGTTACTTTGATGTGTATGTGCGTGCGATCATGTAATGACATTACACCACCAGCCTCAAATCGAAACACACATACATTAGGCTATACACATTAACAGTCACTGAACGGAGTGCGTGTGGTCGAGCAGTGTGGACAAAAGATCATCCTTAATATCCGGTTACAAAACAAGATGAATAACAATAGAGATCTGTAAGAGCGCTCTCTGGGCTGTTTGGGAACTGACACTTACCTTTTTCATCATCTTGTTCTGCTTGTGGAAGAACTCTACCTTGATGTCTCCACACACAGGCAGCGGCTGCGGAAACTCAAAGTACATGTATTTCTCCTCTCGCCTTGTGTGCACTGGGTTGGAGGTGTGGATTTTCACCTTCAGCTGGTACACCACAAACTGAGGATCTGCGAAATAAAACAATGTGTAATTGCCATTCCAGCTCTGTGCGACAAACTAAATGTGAGCTTATGCATATGTTAACATGACACAGAAGAGAAGCATAGAGGAAAACAACAGGATAGAAACAGCAGAAAAATTGATACAGAAAAGACAAGTTAACAGTGGCATGCTAAGGGCCCTATTCTGAGAACAGCTGACGCAGGACCACACTTCCCATCTGCTTTGGATGGGACATCACAAACGACCACCCAAAAGTGGCGTTGGGGCTTTTACTTGTACATGGCAAACACATTCTACAAAAGCAACACTGGCTAGGCTAACAGAACAGAAAATGAGAAACAATTTTTTTAAAAAGCTGACGTTACCCCAATGCCAATTGGTTTTTCTGAACCCATGTGGAATCTGCTCACTCTTGCTTTTTACAGCAGAATCCCCTTGGAGAAAAAGAAGGAGATTAAAGACTGTCCAGTGGCCTGGCCAGAGCAAGAGAGAGAGGGCACTTTGAGGTGAAGAAACCTCTAAAAACACAACACACACATGTAGAGCTTTAACAGAACTGGACTGAAATATTAATGGCCATAAAAGACTATGGAGGAAACCGTAAGTGCAACATCAATTGGAAGCCCTTTAGTCTTGAGGTACGCTCTCTAAAAAAAAAATTATATTCACACAAGTTGTTACAGACAGAACAACAAAAATAAAATATAATACAGGGTTTTTCCTGGGTCAAAATTGGTCTTCGGTGGTGGCTGACCAACATGGTCATCCACACACAGCAAAGAGTACCCTAGTACCCACATGATCCGCAAGCCCAATATTGGCAGTAAATGTTAAATTTAAAATAAATATACATAAGAAACAGTTTGTGATTTTTTAGGTAATTTACTACACATTGTCATAGGCCTATACATACTGTGGATTATTAAGACTAAATTTTACTAAACACTCTTGCTAAATGAGGTAAGCACACTTACTTTCTCATTTCAGATTAGGGGTGGGAATCTCTAGGCACCTCACGATTCGATTACGATTCAGAGGGTAACGATTATCGATTATTAACGATTTTTTTTTTTTTTTTTTACTTACTTGGTACTTTTAAAGCAAAGTATTTATGATGACCCATAACAAACTTACTTCCATCTTCCTATATTAATTTTATTAATAAAACAAATGGAAGTGATTTGAACATTGCAAAGAACCAACAGGAAAATAAATGTGTGCCTGTACTAGCAGCGTACTTGTAGTAAATTAATACAAACTTCAGCATATTCTGAATCTCTATAGCATTTAATAGTAGACTTCTAACCAACATCCTCTTGTTATTTCCAATGAGCAATATAATCCTTCAGACAAAAAAACATTTTGCTGTAGCAAAATCACAAACAGTTTTTGTTCAAAAATATAGAATTATGTACCAGCAACTCTCATATAATGCTTGTGGACTTACGCATATTCTGAATAATTAGTAACATACAAAGCCTCTCTTATTCACAACTAAATAATAAAGAGTTATGACTTGAAATGTTTGCTGTACCACAATCAAAAACAGCTTATACAAAAAAAGTGAATGACCATCTGCAGAGAGCACAGTCAAAATGTAACTTTTTGTGACTGGCATTGCACATATTGCAGGGCAGTATAACGTACGTATAACAGATCGGTTTACAGTATATTGATGTGAAAACTAAATAGGCTACTGAAAGCAGCTTTCATACAAAAAATACTAAATAGGTAATGAAATTGCCAATTTTCCATACGCTAGCTTTTAACGAAGAGGGTTCCGTTCGAATTTGGCGCTCAGCCATCATGCGTCTGTTAAGTGCGCGAGTCTGTTATGTTCCGCCTTTTGCGTTACGTCAATATTACGTTATTAGAAAAAAAAAGAAAAAAAAATTAGAGAATCGATTTTTTTACATTTGTGAATCGATTCAGAATCGTCCACGTCCGCATCGCGATGCATCTAAGAATCGATTTTTTCTCCCACCCCTATTTCAGATGTGTGTGTTCTTCTCAGTAATGATTTGTTATAGCCTACACCGATTCGGACACTGACGGGCAGACCAATTGCTTTAACCATTCATTATAATGAATCGCCTCAAAGGAGTCATTAGGTCGCGAATCGGACTTTAGCGGACGTGTTGTGTGGGAATCCTGGCTGTTAGGACGTCACGAAAGATTTGTCAACACACACAAAAAAACCCACTTCAAACTCAACACTTTTTTGCGTTTATTTAAAGTTATGTCAGCTGCATGTGCGGAATGCTTGTCACAAGTTGTAAGAGAAGATAAGGCAACTTTTTTTTTTACTGCAATTCACACCCAGCGCTAATTCAGCAAAAATATTCTCCGAATGCACCACATGAAACATGGATTCGGTCTTCTGACCTTTAGGATCAGTTGATTTTGATCTATGATTTTGATGCGAGGGAGAGAGCAAAGACAGAACTGAAGACGGAGAGTGCCCGCGCGGGGTTGGGGCGCTGTGATCGTTCTCTCCGTCACTCCGTCAGTAGCCTGCTTCACTCACAAAACCCAATTACAGATCAAATAAGGCTTTGGCGGGACAAAAAAATCGTTTTGGCGGCCGCCAAAAAATTTTCAATGTAGGAAAAACCCTGTAATAGAGGATAAAGTTCAGATTTCAAACAGTAGGTTGTCTAAAGCATCATTAATGATCCACCCTGGAGCTGTGTGCCTTTCTGTTTGTAGCGAGTACGGCAGGCTTGGTTAGTGTCACCAAGAATGTGTTCAGAATAGGGCCCGGAGGAGGTACAGTCATAGACAGAGACATGGATGCTGTGCAACAGCGCCACTGGACAAACTCGCACTCCAAGTTAAGAGTTGGCCCTCTGGAAGCAGAGCTGCCTGGAAAATCTTTATACATTCTTGCCACTTTTCTTTGAAAACGACAGAGCTATGTGCCTAAAGTACATATAATAGTCCAGGAAGTACATTAGGTCTATCTGGATAAAGGTTAATGTCTAGGTGCATAGAAAAAGAGAAGTTTGAATTTGTAGGGTAGAATTTACAGCAGTTGAAGCAAAAAGGAAAGCCGCAAGCAGCCATGAATGCTATTTAGTAAAGCTGCCCCTTGGCACTGTTACAATAGTGAAGTGTGTGTGAGAGTGTGTTTGGCTGGGGTGAGAGACTTGATCTCCATTTCCGGAGACCCTGCGTACACCTGGTATTAATGTCTGAAATGATCCGACAAGTGGACGGCACTAAAATGAAGGTAAAAATGGAGGTAGCTTTACAGAAATTCATGATGTTAATTTGTATAACTTGTATAATGCCTAATCTCCCACATTTAGCAATTTAGATGTGGCCGATAGGATCATTTGATATCCTATCACATCCTATAGGATAGTCTGAAATCCTATCACCATAAAAAGAATGAAATATAGCTGCAAGCAGCAATTAAGGGGCCAAGCACAAAGAAGGCACGAGTATAAGACCAACTGCAACAATGAGCAATTAAAGACATATTGAGATGATTAGGCAAAATGGCTGGAAAAAACAAAAAACAAACAAAAAAAATTCATCCAATCAGTAGTAACATAATTTATTGGTCTATCACTTTCAACCAACAGGTGGAGTTGTGACCAAATTGATGTTGCGTGGTCAGAGTGAGGTGACAATGACATGCAAATTTTGGTGTCAATATACCAAAGCATTGGAGAAATACCGCCTCAGAGATGTTTTGACATCAAGCCATCAATTTTGTTGATCAGGTGTAAGAAAATGGTTTGTCTATTGACACGAAATCCATAACTCTTGCCAGCATGGTCTGAAGATGATCTGACTCGAATTTGGGGAAAATTGGACAAACGGTCTAGGTCTAAAAAAAAAAAAAAAAAAAAAAAAAAAAAAAAAAAAAAAAAATCGCAAACAGAAAGTTTGACCGACTATGGCAAAATTGGTATCTATGTTTTTGGCATGACCTAAGGAATCTAATAAGACCCGTTTCATTACAACTGGCAAAACTAATTAAAAACCAACTGTCTTGAAACTATTTGTACCTTCAGGGAACGGTGCTGATTGAACATACCGAGTTTCATAACGATACATCAATGAGTTCATAAAATATAGCATGCTTCACCAAACCTACAGAGACCAGTTTTGTGATTTTTGGCCAAACCATTCAGAAGTTATAAGCAAAAATGGCAATTTTCATATCTCCTGACCACTAGGTGTCCTCAGGTCATGGTCACCAAGGACACCAAGTTGGATTGAGCGATTACATGAAACATGATGCATTACGTTAAGTTGTACTGTTTCTTTTAACATACCTTCTGATGTTCGTTCATGTTTATTTTGTGTTTTTCATGTTTATTCTACAACTAGTAGTAAAGTCGAAGAGATCAGTTAATGTGTGCTCTATCTGTGCTCACACTTCGCTTGAACTGAGGCACTAAAGCAGTCTGTCATGCCACATTAAAGTGCGTAAAAATAGTATTGTTTTTTTGAATTTCATTATAAAACTGACAAAATTTGAAAACTGAGACTTTGTTTCATATCAAAAGCACAAAGCTTATTATAATTTATTGGAATGGATGCATGCCTAATATGTCATTCATAAATTTTCTAGTACATTAATCATTTAGTAGACACTTATCCAAAGCGCCTTACATACCATTGCCCTATTATTGCTTCGATTGCTTCTGTTCTTCTCCTCATTTGTAAGTGCTGTGACTAGTTCCAGTTAGTCTAGCACAGTACACGTAGGAAGGTGTTGTTTTTTGTTGTTTTTTTTGGTTGCACTTTATTTTACAGTACGTGCACTTATATAAGTACTTGGAGTACTTACCCAAGAAAGTACTGGGTAATATGAGGTAACTACATGGGCTAAAGTTAAGTTTAGGGGTGGGGTAGGTTCAGGGTTAGTACCTAGTTATTAACCAGTTATTGTAATTACTATAAGTACAGTATGGGGAACAGGACTGTAACTTTTTTTAAATAGATAACCTATATAGAATAGTAAGTGTAAATTTTAATAGGCCAAGTGTTGACGAAAAATGTATATTAAGATAAAACTTCACGTAAATTGTTGAATCTGGCTGAAATTTGGAATCTTCCAAAGAATCTTCATGAAATTTGGAATCTTTATTTTATACTTTGGTATCTGGTAAACCCATTAATTCACTCCCATGCCACAGATTTTTAAAAAGCATGTCTCGGTATGACACTTCTCAGAGACAATTCAGTTTAGTAAATAATATAAAAATAGTATGTAACTAATACGATCCAGTATTATAGTCTCCTCCATGTTTTCTGAAACCGCGGTGAAACAGCTCAGTGAAATATCCTAGAACATGCAAACAGCAAGACTTTGGGTGTACAAGCACTGCTTAAGCGCTGCCAAACTGCCTGTGATTTCCCATGTGCATCTCAAAAAAACAGACCCTGACATTTGTGACTGGCGCATCCTGCGTGAAATGGCCTGTAGTTAGAATCACGTGTGTCAACGTTGCATTTGTACTGTAAAAGCTAATGCTTCCTGGAAAACAAAGGACCTCCAACTCACCTACTCATCCACTAAACTAAAACAAGAGTTTTAAACTTTGAAGGGTGTATGTAAATGTTAAAGAAAATACCTGATCACAAAAGTTGGAAAAGTCAAGACTGGTCACAAAAGACACAGGAAGTGAAAGTTAATACCAGGTGTATACAGCGATGCCTCTCACCAAAGCACTTGTGATCTAATCACCCGAGACGGATGATGATGATACAAAATATAAAACAGTGCCAGAAAGATAAAAAGAGAAAAAGCACTTACTGCAGGTCCCTCCACTAAACATAGGCACTGTCTCAAACACCATCTTGTGAAAGAGCAAGGCCACAGGTTTGTACTCGAGCTTATTCTTCAGAAGGTAGCTATAGTAGTACACATATCGCCTCTGACTGGGAATAGTCACTCCCTGTGAAATAGAAAACCACAGCGTTAATGCAAACATCTCCTCCGTGGCCTGAACAACACCAGATTTGAGTCATTAAAGGCAATATGACATTTGAAACAACGGTTCTAGAGGGGAGGTTTTTTTTTTTTAATGCCATAGAATAATAATTTTGGCTCCCCAAAGAACATTTTAATCTAAAGAACCTTTTGTGCAATGGAAAGGTTTCATGGATGTTTAAGTTTCTTCATGGAACCATTGATGCCAATAAAGAACCTTTATTTTGTGTGATAAGTGAAGGGTGCAACATTTGGGTTCCAGGATTAAAAATCCCATTCTTTTTCTCCATAGGGGAACTGATTCACACAGGACTTTGTAAGACTATGGGGTGTGGACCTCTATCCCTCTAGTGAACATTTTTGTAGATTTTAAAATTTAATGCATCAATCTGGCACACTTTGAGAATTTAGAATTAAGCGCTCCAAACCATGTTCAGTGCACAAATTGAGCAGTAAAAAAAAAAAAAAAGACTTGTACCTGGACTTAAAAGTGGACTTAAGTCCCCGTGAACCGGAAGTTGCAAACGACTTTTCTCCAGTGTTGTGACGCATTTCCAAGTGAAACGGAATATTGAACAGAGGGCAGGGTTTTACTTTAGTGCTCCTCCTCTCCATCTCTGCTCATAGCAGACTAACGGTTTGAGGGGAGTGGTTAAGCATTTTCAACCCAAGCCGTCAAATTGACGCCATCAGAAAAGGAACGGCATTCCAGACCGGAAGTAACTTTTCAGATTTTGATTAAAGATTGCCATGGCAAAAAAAATTAATTCTGTGTATTAACTTGCACGGATTAATTGTACACCACAAGACTAGTAATATGCGCTAACAAAGTAAATAGGATCAACTTTAATCCTCTTTTAGTTGTGATAGTGTCTCAGTCAACATTATTTATACTGGTGTTTTAGGAAGCCAAACAATTAGAATATATTAATAATAATAATAATAATAATAATAATAATAATACTTTTATCGTATTATTAACCCATAAGACAGCAACTTGTGCATATGTCAAACAAATGCACTGTAAAATAAATGCAAATGAAAGATTAAGCACATTTAGGAAATTACAATGCTTTTGTCTTAATTTCTTCACTTGCAAGAGATAAACACTTGAGCTTTTATCTTGCTGGGAAACTGTAGTTGAGCTTTTATTTTGGCAGAAAACTGCAATTCTTATGAAAACAGGTTTATAAACATCTCATTACAAATCTAGAGAAATGCTGCAATCATTTATCCACAAATTCTAGAAATTATGCAAATGTGAAAATGCATAAATGGTTCCTGTTGAGTTCCCAAATGGATGCTAAACTCACATTACATGCAGAGATGAGGTTTGCTGAATTTCACTGTGAACCGAGCCACTCTGAGATGGAGAGAAAAGCCCAACAGACTATACACTAATTTAAATTGCAACCTTTCGCGATTTTGATAAGGGCACTAAGCCATATCAAGCTTTCAATTTTTATTCATTTGACAAGATACTTTGCCAAAGCAAAAGCACAAAATAAAAGTTAGAGATCTGTTATATTATTATAAGAAGTTTATGAAAACCAAGTTTTTAAAGCTGTCAATATGTCTATGTGGTGTTTTTAATATGCTTTAAGACAAAACATGTGCAAATGCATCTGTCAACATCACTGCTGAGTATTTTCTCTTAAAACTGCAGTGTATCAAAGACAGTCTCAAAAACGTGGTTTGAAACCACCACTCTCTCCTATCATCACAAACTTGTAACCAATCCCGTCAATGTGTGGGGCGGGGCTTTTTCTATCATTTCTAGGAATGCTGATTTTTAGAAGGTAGCTGTCTGACTCTGAGACAGCGAATGGGAACATGGCTTGCGCAACATTAGCAAAACATTATTAGCTGTTGGAAAACTTAGTCAAGCCAAAGGCTAATCCTATCAATAACTGTTATATGTCAACTTTTATTCAAATTCTGAATGGATTATATATAGCCTAGTTACAAAAAGTTATTCAGTCAAGAGAAATGTTATTTTCTTCGTCTTTTGTTCTTTGATTAACAGACAGCAACAGGAAAATTAGGCTGCTGTCACTTTAAGAGCTTATGCACGGATACATTTACTATTCAGTATTCACATACAAAAAACTCTGCACCAAAATTCAGGCCCTGTAACACCAGCACTATTTAACCGGAACAAATAAAGCGAGAGAGTGAGTGGAGGCGGGTGTGAGTCAATTTGCCGTTGGAGAGAAGACAAGAGTGAAAACGCCCAGCTGGTATCAGTGTATCGATACTGCAGAAAAGGAGTATTGGAAAA
This sequence comes from Scardinius erythrophthalmus, assembly GCF_964197995.2. Taxonomy (NCBI): domain Eukaryota; kingdom Metazoa; phylum Chordata; class Actinopteri; order Cypriniformes; family Leuciscidae; genus Scardinius; species Scardinius erythrophthalmus. The sequence goes on along the minus strand of NC_138238.1, from coordinate 19,072,458 downwards.
GGAGTATTGGAATGGTTTCAGATATTCCAATACATTTTGAAAAATCTGTATTTTTGACAACAATATCATATACTAAAAGCAAGGGTGTAGAGTTAAATTCAAGCTATTTTAAGGCATGAAGTTCAGTTCAATTGTGGCAGGACAGGTTATAGTATGGTGGTCCACCAGAATCTAGGTAACAAATATGAAACACTGATAACTGAAACCTTTAAAGACATACCTACTGTGAGCTATGAGGTTGTTAATTGATGGTATATGTTGTGTTGAAGCTCTTTGGTCTGATTTTCAAATACTTTTTGGCTTGTGATTAACTACGTAGCTGGTTGGGCTGGTACATGTTTTAGAACTCTTTAACGAAGACTTTAAAATTTCTATGAGAAAAACACTTCCAGAACAAAGGCCTCTGAAAATGTTGGGGGGCACTGTTGCATTTTACAGAAGAATACTCAGGGGGAAAGGATGTAGGTAGGGGGAATTTTATCATTGGGACTATGGACTGAAACGTATTAGGCTATGATATTATTAATAGATAATTCTTATACAACAGCCTTGGTGTAACTATATGAGTGCCCAAAACCATTACAATTTGATGAGACTGAACATATTTTCTTCTCTTTCAGTAAGACTAGGGACATAACTGATGTGATATGCAGTCTATAATGACATCACATAGAGCTTGTGGTGTTGTCATTTTAGATCATCAAAACAGGTTCTAACAGCCCTTGGACTATGACAACTGATTCTTAAAATGATCAAATATATCAAAACATTTGACCTTGTGATTTACATTTCTATACAAAAACTTGAATGAGAACAGTTTTTTTGGAAAAGGAAACAAAGCAAAAATATATACTTCACCTTCTTGTCTCTGGTTCTAACTTCACCATAGAAGTCCAGAGCCTCTTGTGCTTTTTTGAATTTGCCTCGGTGTAACAAGTACGCACAAATCATGACACCCGTACGTCCCTTTCCAGCTTTGCAGTGAATGGCAGCCACATGATTGTCATTTTCACTGAGCCACTTATCCAGATCTTCACAGAAAGGCTTAATAAGCTCTAGCTGAGGAGGATTGTGGTCTTCAAATGGATACTGTGCAACTACAAGAGAGAAATAAAGAGTTAATTAAGAGACCTTCATTATCATCACCACACAAAAAAATATCACATTTCAGAGCCATCTGTAAAGAGCCGATTTCAGCAATCCGAGCATCTTACCTCTGCAGTTAAATTTGGCAGTATCATAATGTCTTTCTGCACATCTAAACAATACAAAGAAAAACCGATGAGTACAAACGTTCGATGTAACACTTTTCTGCAAAGACCTTTGAATCAATGCGAAAACCAACAGAACATTCTCAACTAAATAACAGAACTATTTGTAATGACAATGCACTCCATTCACAACGATCAGCTTGTTTTCTTTAATCTTCAATTGAACATGAATTGCAGCTTTTTTGCTTTTATAACATCAAACTGGAAGAAATGTCCCATCAGTAAAATCCATTAAATGAAAACCCATTTACAAAACTCAGGTTTTTTGAAACACACTTACAGATTATATATCTTGTAATGATTTTTATGCTTTGAGTCCAAGAATCTGCAGGAAGAGAACAAAAAACATTGTTAATTTTCGTTAAAGGAATAGTTCGCCCTTAAATTAAAATCCTGTCTTTAATTACTCTCCTTCATGTTCCAATAATATTTCAATGAATCTGCTAGATTTATGTCCCTCCACCAAAACTGATGCTTCAAAAGGTTAATAAATCCAAGCTCAAACACGCTTGCATGACATTCAAGTCGGTGGAGACTTTAAATGAATCGTGATACGCGTTTTAAACAGCAGGGGCACTGAAGCTGTATACGGTGACATCCCTTCACAGACACGATAGCAGCAAGCAAGTTGTAGCGTAGCATTAAGCGGTAGATGTTGACGTTGAGGATGCCCCATCCTCATTTAAATCTGAGGTGTGGCAGCATTTTGACTTTCCGAAGACTAAAAATGAAACCGGCGAGGTGGTTACAGACAAAACAAAAACTGGGTGCAGAATACTGCAAGATGATGTTAATATACACTAACAGCACAACAAACATGATGCAGCATATAATGCAGAGTCTCCTCCATCTGTACGTAAAAAGATATTAATAGGCCAGACCGGCAGATTTGCAGCCCAACTCGCGAGAGCCACGGAGATCACATGATGCTGTTTTCTGTCGTAGAAAGACCATCACGAGGATGTATTCCACAGACTGAGGGAGAAAGCTGCTGACCCGTGCAGTTGCAGAACCAGGTATTTCTTTTATTTTACTTACTACTTCATTTCTTACTGTCTCTAAATGTTTTTACATACATTTTTTATTAATTTGTTGTTTATTATGGCACATTTATTTTAATGCGTTTTATTTTTATAACTCTTGCAAGTGTAATGATACAAATTATAACAAATAAAATGTTGCCCTTATAACAATGTAAAATCCCTGTCACTGCTGTACTTTTATTTCAGCTATTTCTCTGTGCAGGATGAGAGTGCGGAATGTGCCAGTGTCCATTTAACAGAGCAGCCTCTTGACCAGACAGACTGAGCTGAAACAACCTCCTGCCAAGAAAACAGCATTGGAAGATCCCCTTGGACGGACTTTTATGGGATTTGTTTTAAAATTTCTATTTAGTTTTATTATTTAACATAAAAATATTTTTTTACAAAAGAAATGTGCAGCATTTTGTCTGAGAAATAAAAGGAAACTTTTTCATTTATAATTTGTCTTATAAATGAAAAAAAAAAACATGAGAAAATCGTATTGTGAAACCAGTATCGTTGAATTGTATCGCATCCTGAGTTGAGTGAATTGTAACATCCCTACGGTTTATCATATAAAGTGATCGTGTCACTTCAGAAGATTTGAATTAAAGCGCTCATATGGATTTCTTTTACAATCTCTTTATGAACATTTTGATCCATCAAAGTTTTGGTGGAATACTTTTTAAAATGTTGGGAATAAAATCTCTTACGTTTAATTAAAGATATCTTCATGTTTCAAGATGAACAGAACTCTTATGGGTTTGGAATGAAATGAGAGTGTCTTTGCCAGACTATTTCAATACACACATAATTATGCCTAAAAAAAAAAAAGTATAATTTTTAATATTAAGTGTACCTTTGTGTAAGCATACAGTGGAATGTATAGCCTTTCAAAGTATACTCCATTTGATAGCGTGAGTGAAAGCAGGCGGTCGATGCATGCTCTTTGTGTCTGCACTATTTTTCTCCAGAAGTTATGACTGATAACCCTAACCCTTTATTCTTTTAAACTAAAGTTACGGCTATCTCATAACCCTCACACAAGCACACAATGCTGGCGTCTTTTGATGTTGAAATAACGTCGGTATTTTGTTGTTCCTAGGCCTGTCACGATAACAAATTTTGCTGGACGATAAATTGTCCAAGAAATTATCGCGATAAACGATAATATTGTCGTACTGAGACCATTTTCATTTAATATAATTATAATGGCATAATAATGCAGGTACACCTTTTCAACGATCTATAAACTTTTATTTCTAAAGAATATTAAACATTGAAAACGGAAAACATTTTAAATATCCAAAAAAATGAACAAAACAACCAAAAACAATGAAAGCAATGGACTCTTAGTGTCTGTTAACAAAATAAATGTCTGTTAATAAAAAAAAAATGAAACAAAATTGCACTTCAAAAAATATTAAATATTAGGCTTTAGACATTATTAAATAGTGATACATTCCATAACAGGCAAAACTGACAGTTAGGACCTTTGTAAACAAATAAAAAAAGCCTCAACAAGCCATATCACCCAAATTTTGCACTGTTACTCCTGTTACTTTGTCAAGTGATTGTGTACTGTCGGGAAGACAGAGACGCACTTTATTGCGTGCATGCTACGCACTGAAAATACTTGGTTAGGATTAGGGGTGAGGAGTGCGTGCGTATTACACGCCATAAAGAGTGTATCATATGCACGCAAAAACTATTTTTGGCATATAAATGGCACGAGAAATAACATTTGTGGTATAGATATGCATTTTCATGTGATTGGGCTCGCTGTCGCAACTCACAACTAGCGTCTTCTCTCTCTCCCGGCAGTAGCCGCAAACAGTCCCGCGGCCGCCGGCGCTTTCCCATACAAAGACCATGTGACTGACAAGCGCCGCCTTCCCACACAAAGACCATGCAACTGACAACAAGAGGGTTCACTCCTCCTATACGCTAAAGAACCGAGCGAGAGTGGTCATCCAGTCTCTTTGGTAGAGAGAGAGAGACGAGGAAAACAAACAAGCATGCAAATGGAATTATCGCGGCCGGAAAAATTAACGAGCTCATTTTTTTTATCGTGCGATTAATCGACTTATCGACTATCGCGACAGGCCTAGTTGTTCCCAGTTTTTTTTTTTACTGTAAGTGTAAAACAACGGCCAGGGCTAATGTTGACACCTTGTTAAACAACTGATTTGTGCAAAACAAATTCAATAAGCATGTGCGATCTGCGCGTACAAAGTACACACGGTTAAAAAAATGGGGCACGCATACCATTCTGATGATGACATTTCCATCACGCGCACTGTACGTGGACCCTTTTCATAAGCGTAAAAAAATCAGGGCTCGACATTAAGCCTTTTCATGTGCTTGTCCTTCAGATAAATAAATCGGTCTTTCACTTATCAAAGTAAAAAAAGTTGCTTGTCCACAAAAAATTTAGATTTTTTGTGGTGTATATCTAATTTATTCTGAAGCAATATTCTCATCATAGTTCTATCAGCTTTGACATATTTAAATATGCATATTTGTGATAAAGGTATTTTTTCTTAATCGTTTATATTTTAAATTCTTTGCATTTGCTAATTCTTTAAATCTGATCAATAAATTAAATTATGCACTATAGGGCTGTTCCCAGTCTAATTAAATCATTTACACTGAAAAATTACGCCTGCATTAGGCTAAATAATGTTATGATATTGTTTTAAATATTTTTTGAAAATACAAATAAGAAATGTTGAGAAAAAATATATACTTTTAAACTAAACTGGTAGTAGGTGGCGGCAAGTGATCGTTTTAATCAAGTGAGTCATTGAATCATTCCTTCAAACGATTTGTTCAAACGACTGATTCGTTCAGGAATGAGGCAGTTGTTTATGAAAGGCTCATTGACTATTTGACAAACAATTTGTTTAAAACGCTGAATTATTCAGCAATGAAAACAGTGTTGCTGTGAGATGCACTACGATTCTGCTGAAATCTTTATTTGGAACTATTTTCGCTGCTGAAACTTAACAAAAACAGTCAATATTGTGTCTAAAATTTAAGTGACTTAATATTCACTACTTGTTTATTGAAGTGTCGAATTAAATCAGTGTCACATTTTCAATCGTGATGCATTCAGGAAAACAGCACTCTTGGCCGTGATGTTGCTTAACTCCTATCATGTTATAAATATAAAAATGCCACTTTTTTTACCACAGTATTTTAACAGAGTTTATTTGTGTGTGCTGGGCTCATTTGTTTCGATTTCTCCTCGAGAGGCTGCGATAGCCTTAACAGCACAACCTAGTTACCATCAGTACATTATAGCTACATTATACATTATTATCTACTATCGATCGCCACTTACACTACTTGTAATACAATTAGAGTCAGAGTCATTCTCACGTTTTGGTCATTCCCTAGTTCTTTTTTTTTTTTGTTATTGACGTTTTAATCAGGCTTGCCGGTCAGGCAAGTGAAATTCTCTTTCACTTGCCTCTTCAAAAAATCCACTTGTACCAGACAAGCGTTAATGTCGAGCCCTGTACACTTTAGCCATTAGTCAAATGTCACCGAGCAACTATGGATGACTAGAATAAAATGTCTAATGAACTTAATTGTTGGGACGAAATTATACAAAACCATTATTTTAACCTGAAAAGACCACACAGACAAGGCTAATATTTACTCTCAACCGATTTACATCACAAATGCATTTATTCATTTGACTGTGGAATGGCATATTTGAATGACACACTGCCTACCATTAGTTACACATTTCTTAAAACGTCAATGAATGTGACCACGACAATGCAAAGTCAAAGCAGTGCAAGAGGTTTAGGATGCATGGTGTGACAGGCCTAGTCCAACACAGCTGTAAATATCAGCTTTAGCTTTTTTTTTTTGCTACAACATGGGTTGTAAATGTTAAAAGTGACTCACAGACATGGAAAGGTTATACTGACTAAATCTCCAGAGACAAAACACAAAGTGAATACTTACCTTACGACGTCGTCTATGTTATTTCTGTAGACACCCTCAAGTCTTTCAGCCGGAAAACCCATTGCTATAATATTGGGGTATATATCTGGACAGCAAACGTTAGGGAAATCTAGAGTACTAGGGAAACTGATGTGGACAAGAAAAAAAAAAAAAAAAAACGTACAATCATCTATTTATAAAGTTCACTGGCTGATTGTCTTACACATTTATGACAACTATTTAAACACATAAATTGTATCCAAAACTCTGAGGCGATATTAGTGAACAATGCAGAGCAGCAAAATGATGCCACAAGGAGCAAGGAAACTAACAAACATCAAACCCCGGTTTCAGCTGAGAACTTCAGCATTTCCACTAAAGCAGCGCTTTACTTTTTAGTTGTGCAATGAGAGCTCAGATAACAGAATTCTGGGTAATATAGAACAGATGGCTCTCGCTGTAAGAGACCAATGCATAGACCTCTAACCCAGAGGGCCACACAGGGGCACTAAATAAATCACACTATGCCTCAGCCTAGTCTGGAATCACTTTCCTTCCTCACCTTTCCATAACGAGTGCATCAATCCTTCGGCCTGACATACACGTGCAGATCTTTATTAATAAAGATAATCTAATAAGTCCCTGATACAGTAGACAAATTACATACCTGATAGTAGCAGAGAAATTCTAATAATATCTATCAATAAGAGACAAGAGACTCACAATTGTTATATCAACTTCAAAATGTAACTTTGGAAATGCAACTGAAATATTAGTTGTTCGATCATTCATGATCACCATCCAAATTTGCATCTTTTTTTTTTTTTTCACTCCAATAATAAAATCAATCAATGATTTCTGACAGAATGCTCTTTAAAGAAAAATGTAAACATCTGGTCTGGAGTAGATTACGTTAAGAAACATCTTCCTGTGTTCTCGGATGGTGTAGCATGTGGTTCTCACTCCTGATCTGGCAAACTTGACATTTCAGCAAACAAGAAACAACATTTTTTGACAACTATTTGGATTTGAGCTCAGAGATGGTGCGATTCTTACAAGACATAGAGAGGTCTTTAAAGGCGGTGTTTTTAAATATATAAATGTCCAAAAGTCCATCAGGTTATAAACAGTAAAATGGTTAGGATTCACATACCCATGACACAGATAATATTATGCATGTTAACTTGTAAAACGTGCTATGGGTCTGCATTTTTAATGGTCCAGAAGCCAAAAGGCTACTTTGAATCAAATTCTGAAATCCGTAAACATCAGATCTTGTCAAATTCAAGCAATCGGGATATTCATCAATATCACCAATGTGTTTCTCTCTTTTAAAAAGCTTGCTCTATAAATTTCAGACCAAAATATGCAGAAACATGCACATCAAAGACTTCTAGCTTACAAAGATATGTGCACAAAATTATCCAAATTCAAATCAGCATGACCTTTTCATTGTTGTGAGTTTGAGTTACCAAATTAACATTATCTGTATGCCACGATTGAGTCTATAGCAATATAATGTCAAGCTATTATTTCAAATATGGAAGCAATCATTTAGGCTATTCAATTATAATTTAATGAAGATTATAAATCTATTAATAATGAATAAATGGGTCACTGTATGCCATGATTGAGTCTATAGCAATATAATGTCAAGCTAGGCTATTATTTCAAATATTTAAGTAATCATCTAGGCTATTAAATAATATTTTTTTAATGAAAATTATAACTATTAATAATGAATAAATGGGTCAGTTTTTGCAGCGGAGTCAGTGAAAATCCTGGCAGGGCAAATATAAGTTATTATTTAAAAAATCCTTATTGTTGAGCTCTGTGTACACTTAAGAGCAATAGCTGTGCAGCGATCCTAAGGGCAGTTTCTCCAACCAGAGATGCTTTGTGCCAATTTTAATCTAATCTAGATACATTTACATGAGTCATAGAAAATTGTTTTTATGTTTAAGTCTGGTAAACATATTTAACGCCTTGCGATCATACACGTTTTATTTTATCAGTGTCGTGGACTGTGTTGCTTTTCAGTATCAAGAAATTGGGACTGAAAGAATGAAGTCATTCAACATATATATTCTTTGAACAATCCTGTGGGAATTTAGAGGCCTGCATTCCACTTCAACTGTGTGTGTGTGTGTGTGCGCGTTTTAAACGCAATGAGTGCATAGCATGATGCAATGTGTCAATAAAGTGGGACCCAAACACCATCTGAGCAGAGGTGCAAATCAATGTCCATGCAATCAATTCATTCAGTTTACTCATGTAATACACTAACGCTAAAGCAAAGTAACATCCTTGTTTAGTGTAAATACACTTAGCATTACAGAATTCTTGAAAAAACATGCACCAAAGCATGCCAGATTGTTATAGTGCTATAGAAATAATAGCACCTCTTGAAAGATTTTATTCTGCCCTCTAACTGTCCTTCCAGCCCTATTTCTTAATGTTTTACACCTGCCTTTCTTGTTTATAACAGGACAACAATGAGTAGGACAGTTAAGAGAACAGGACTAGAAGTGAACGTCAACGAGCATCTTCAATAACACCGAATCCTGCTTAAATAAAATAAGCTACTAAACCACTAATGATTTGCACTTCATCTTCAAGAATATAAAGCACCAAATCACAGCCATCACAAAACCAACAGTGTATCTGTGCTTTAAAGTCAAAAATGACATTGACATATGGCACATAACAGTGAGCAGGCATCAATGACGTTTCTAAAATAAAGCGCAACAGAGGGAGTCCTCTTTAACAGGACTGCACGAATCCCTTCCTGCGATTGCATTAAAACAAATACAAAAGCGTTTCCTTTTGTTCGCAAACGGACTCGTTTTTGCTCAATCAAAACTAACCCAAGTTGAGCGCGAGATCTATTTTCTGCGAGCAGCTGATGCAATGGCTCTTTGTGTGACACTGCTTGTGCATTTCATCTAATCCATCGCATTATATAAGCCAGCAAGACCTCTACGCGACGCATCTTTTGTTTTAAACCCCCAAACTGCAGTTTTCGTGCGAGAAGCCTTGAGTTGAAATGAACGCGTTTTGTGAGCAGGATTAACAGATTCGCCGTCAATCGATATATCAGATTACGTAAGAAGGGGGCAAATGACATCTTACAACCTCGCTGGCGTTGATTTTATTGTAGTCTACACATGCAACTTGCGGACATGCCTAGAAAAACGTTACTAATGAAATAAGTGCGCGTGCAGTCTGTTGATTTTCTGTCTACTCGATAACTTGGTTAAATTGACAACTGACATGCATCTAAAAGGCGCTGACTTAAGACTTGATCCAGTTACAAAAACCAATAGATCTAGATCATGTCAAGCTCCAGTCGCCGAGTAGGTGCCAGTACCAATAGTTTCAGCTAAGCAAAAAAAAAAAAATAATAATAATAATAATCAGTTAAAATAAACTTAATACTCATATCCCCTGTATCTTCTAATGAAACGTCAGAGATTTCTCGATTTGGAACAAGATGCAAGCCATTACCTTCGCCGCAGACACTGGTTTCTACACAATAGACAGGACAGGGACATTTGATTGATCAAAGAGGATACATGTCAAGTCCAAGTCGAACCCATCTTCCTGGTATCTCCTTTTGTTTCGACTGACAAATTCCTTTATGATCGCAGCCATTGCTGTGAAAGGAGTCTTTAAGGTTTTTAGTGTGAGAGGGAGTATTGTTGCTTTCCGACGATACGTCGTCTTTATGCTCTGCTGGTTTCGCAGTCCCCCTGCTAGCTAGAATGGAGTCTGCTGTGGCTCTCTCATCAAGGGCCTCGCTCCAAACCACCACAGGCCCGGCTTCCAAAATGCCCTCCTCGACTCAGACGAGCCCCAGGTGAAACGATAAGCAACTTCCCACGTCTCGAATTGCAGAATTTCTAGAGCACGACAAGTCTCTGGTCGCACCGTAGCCGCCGTGATTGAGCGCAAAGGCGGAGAGAGGATCCTCTCCGGGCGCTTCACGGTTGTCAGAACCCCGCTCGCACTCAGCTCGCGCTCCGTCTAGCCGCTAGCTTCAACGGCTAGCGCACTAGCTCGTCTACACATCCTTAAAAAATAAAAGCCATCGAACATACAACAATCCACGATACCCAGGTCCCAACACATACATGAAAGGTGACAGCCTCCACCAAGAAAATAAAAACTCGATGTTTTAAATGTCGCGTAGGGGCTGTCTCCAGTCCGGTCCTTTTCATTCACTTCTCCCCTGTTAAACTCTCAAACTTCCATCATGGCTTCCCATTGAAAAAGGTGACGTTCAGACAGCATATTCATCCGCTGTGATAAATAGTTCCATTAATGCAGCATTTTATAATTATGCCAATGCTTTTTCTGTAGCCTATTTCAGAATATAAATACACCAATTATTAGGTACACACCAGTTATGACATTAAATTAATAAATACGTTAACAATTTTTTATGGGTACAGCAAGCGGAAGAATACAGACAGAGCACAATCGGACTACTTTTTGTTCCAGGGTCACGTGTGTACAGAAATGAGGGAAGTTTCCAATATTTTATATCAGATTTCAATTTAGTAATGTAGTTATTACGCACCAGCATTCTCGTTTCCTTTAAAATAATTATTTATTGGTTTGGCACATCATGACTGAAAAGAACAACCTGTAGCTGTATTTTTAAAACACTACTGTATACGGGGAAAATATCAGAATGCGTCTAGTTACCCCCCTCACCAATGCCTCTACTACCCTGCAATAGAAGGCAGGAAATTACTGAAATGCTTACGCAAGCAGAAAAGTAAGTTACTGCATAAAGGCACAAGCACATCATTTGGCAATAATAAATGAAATTATAGAAATTAATTGCGCCAACGTACGATGCCAATTTAATGTAAACATGTTCCATTTGCTCAAATGTGCATTTTGCCCCCAAGGACGGAACGGAGGTGGAAAGTTCTAGCTGCGTTTCAGATGGAAAATCGTTATTGTACAGCGCCATCTGTCAGAAAAATCTAGAATGAAAGACCATGAATATTACAATGACATATTTGCTTTTCCAGTTCAACCCTTGAGTGTATGTTGCGGTGTATTTAAGTTTTGTCATTCTCTTCTAACAATAACAGCAACAAAACTATCAAATTTACCCAGTTTTCCAGTTCAACCCTTTCTAAATTATCCTTCTTACGGAAATGTAAAGGAGCATAAAAAACCCTGTATAGATAGAAATAATTTTCCATTTTTTAATAAAAATAAAAAGAGATCAGTTATTTTAAATAAATAATTTGCTTCTGTATTGTATCTTGTTTGGATGTAATAAATCTTACAATATATGAAAACCTCTTTTTTTCTTCTTTAAAAAAAAAAAGATGTTGCGGCGTATTTAAGTTTTGTCGTTACACATTTATGACAAACTACATTTATGCTCATATTTTGGTGTTTTATATTTGTATAGTAACCATATTTGGCGCTGTTTCTAATGTATTTAGGCTATGTTGGATATGTTTGTTTTTTATTTATTTATCTTATTCTTCTCTTATGGTAGGCCTATCTACAGTGGTGGTCAAAATTGATGGCACCCCTGATAAATATGATAAAAAATGGCTGTAAAAAATAAATCTGCATTGTTTATCCTTTTGATCTTTCCTTCAAAAAATTCGCAAATATCTAACCTTTCATTGAAGTAAAAGAATTGAAATTGGGGGGTAAATCACATTATGAAATAAATGTTTTTCTCCAAAACACGCTGGCCATAATTGTTGGCACCCCTAGAATTTTTTATGAGAAAAATATCTCTGAAGTATATTCCCATTAATATTTACCTTTTTTAGCACACCAGAGTGACTAGGAACATGAAATTGTCCAGCTATGACTTCTTGTTTCACAGGAGTTTATATATGAGGAAACACAAAGGCCAAATTCCTTTAATCATTCATCACAATGAGTAAAACCAAAGAATATAGTTCTGATGTGCAGCAAAAGATTGTTGAGCTTCACAAAATAGAAAGTGGCTGTAAGAAAATATCTAAAGAATTGAAAATCCCCATTTTGACCATCAGGGCAATAATTAAGAAGTTATAATCAACTAAAGATGTTACGAATCTGCCAGGAAGAGGACGTGTGTCTATATTGTCTTAATGGACGGTGAGGAGGAAAGTTTGAGTGGCCAAAGACTCTTCATGGATCACATATGGAGAATTGCAGAGATTAGTTGAGTCTTGGGGGTCAGAAAGCCTAAAAAAAATTATCAAACAACCCCTACATCACCACATGTTGTTTGGGAGGGTTTCAAGAAAAATGCTCCTCGCTCCTCCAGAAACAAACTCCAGCATATTCAGTTGTCAGACACGACTGGATCTTCAAAAGGGACCGGATTCTGTGGTCAGATGAAACAAAAAAAAGGGCTTTTTGGCAGCAAACCCACCAGATGTGTTTGGTGCAAACAGGGATAAAAAGTACCCCATGCCTACGGTTAAATATACTGCTGGATCTTATATGTTGTGGGCCTATTTATTTGCTGGAGGTCCTGGACATCTTGTTCAGATACGGTATTATGGATTCTAGCAAATACAAACACATAAAAAATCAAAACCTGACGGCCTCTGCTAGAAATCTTATAATGGGCCGTGGTTGGATCTTCCATCAGGACAACGGTCCAAAACAAACATCAAAATCAACACAAAAATGGGTAACTGAGCACAAAATGAAGCTTCTGCCATGACCGTCCCAGTCCCCTGACCTGATGAGTGGAGTGAACTGAAGAGAAGAAGCACCAACATGGATCTGGGAATCTGAAGGATCTGGAGAGATTCTGTGTGGAGGAATGGTCTCTGATCTCTTGTCAGGTGTTCTCCAAACTCATCAGGCATTATAGGAGAAGACTCAGAGCTGTTATCTTGGCAAAAGGAGGTTGCATATAGTATTTAATAACAGGGTGCCAAAAATTATGGCCAGCGTGTTTTGGAGAAGAACATTTATTTTATAATGTGATTTACCCCCACTTTCAATTCTTTTACTTCAATGAAAGGTTAGATTTTTGTGAATTTTTTGAAAGAAAGATCAAAAGGATAAACAATGCAGATTTATTTTTTACAGCCATTTTTTATCATATTTATCAGGGGTGCCATCAATTTTGACCACCACTGTATATTTGTTATGCTTATTCCATTTGCCGTTGAATAATATCTTCCTGTATTCTTTGTTGGCTCTTCTTTGCCAGTAGAGGGTAGTGTTGGTGCGCAGAGTGCCTATGGTTATGTGTCTTGAAAGTTTGTAGCTTACTGTTTTGTACATCCTGTATTTTTTACAGTCTATGCGTAAAACCGGATTTTGCCTGTCAATGAATAGCATCATCATATAAACCCACATTTCATGTAATTTAGGCTTACTTAACCATTCTTCCAACGTACTGAAGAGAAAATAAGTAGCTATTCGTATCTTTATAAAAGTTCACAATTTTATTGCAGATAAAATAGCCTATAACACAACACTATTAAATGTTTTTTATTAAATAAATATATTATCAGTGTTTTTGTCTGAATAGTTTTCCCTATTTAGAGCATTCAAACAGAAAGGGCAAACTAATATTTCCAAAGGGCCCATCACTAGGTTCTAGGTTCGCATTTAAAGTCTGTGTAGAGAGAATGGTGTCGTCTTAGCGGCCCCTAATTTAATAACAAATGATCGTTGCGACGGAAGCGAATCAATCAAAACTAACTTTAGCTGGAAAATAACTTTATTAAAGAACCGCTATAAAGCCAAAACAATCTCTGTTACCTTAAATTATACGTTTATTTCTGTAAAGCTGCTTTGAAACAATCTACATTGTTAAAAGCGCTATATAAATGAAGATGACTTGACTTGACTTGACTAGGTGATGAGGATCGGTTGATTAAAGAGAAGCTGTCGTTCCCTTTCGAGAACAGTCTCTTGTATTGCGTAGCTATACGCTTATGGGAAAACTCCTTTTCTCGAGAATATTGAAGCCTTTATTTTAAAACGCAGTGCAGCTGCACAGTTCTTTCCTGAGGTTCACTATGAACTCACTAAGTCGTGGCGTGCCCCTTACTCAGCCTGCCTGAAAACATCCACCTCCGCAACGCTCTCTACCATTGACGGCGCTGAGGAAAAGGGATATGAGAAGCTGCCCCCCTAGAGGAAGCGGTGGCCACGCACCTCTGCCCGCCCACCGCTATTGGATAGAGATCCAAGGCGGCTCATCCATCTAAACCCTGCAGAACCACCTCAGCTCTCGCTGGCCGAGCCTACACCTCCACTGGCCAGGCTGCATCGGCCCTGCACACCATGACGGTCCTCCAGGTGTTCCAGGCCAAACTCCTCCGCTCCATGGACAAGTCTGGACCGGACCCCAAGGCTTTTAGGGACCTGCGCAGCAACACTGATCTAGCCCTGCGCGCCACTAAGACCACCGCCCAGGCAATTGGAAGGAGTATGGCCAGTTTGGTTGTGCTAGACTGGTACCAGTCGGGTGTAAACATGGGTGTGGTCTCGAGGAGGAAGGTGATTTCAACAGATCATCCCCGCCCCGACTTGTGGGCCCTCCATGTATGGCCCCTCAATGGATATCTGGGAGCCTTCCAGAAAAAGTCTTAAGCACCATCACTGAGGTTAGAGCACTGTCAACTATGCGCGTCTATGCCCTGAAATGGTCAGTGTTCACCGGCTGGTGTGCAGCCCTGGACCTTGACCCCTATTCAAATCAAGTGCCACTGGTACTTTCCTTTCTCCAAGAGCTATTGGACGCGGGTTGCATCCCCTCCACGCTCCAAGTATATGTGGCGGCCATAGCAGCCTTCCATGCCCCTGTGGCCGGCCGATCACTAGGAAAGAACGACCTCGTTGTGCGCTTCCTCAAAGGGGCCAGGAGGCTGAACCCGCCTCGGTCCCCTTCTATACCTGCCTGGGACCTTTCCACGGTCCTCAGGGCCCTGAAGGGACCCCCTTTCGAGCCGCTTCAGTCGGCTGACCCTAAGACCGCACTCCTGCTTAAGACCGCACTCCTGCTAGCCCTAGCATCAGTCAAGCGAGTGAGTGATTTGTAAGCGCTCTCTATGAGCGCTTCCTGCCTTGAGTTCAGGCCCAACGACTCTAAAGTCTTCCTCAGGCCAAGGCATGGTTATGTTCCCAAAGTACTCTCGTTCAGAGCTCAGGTCATTTCGCTATCGGCTCTTCCCCCATCGGAAGGCGATAGAGACGTGACTCTACTCTGCCTTGCTACCTTAGAGTCTATTTAGAGCATTCTGCCCATTCAGGCAGTCCGAACAGCTCTTCGTATGCTTCGGCAGCCGCACCAAATGGCTCCCTACCAGGTCACTAAGAGACTATCAGAGACTATCACGATGGATAGTAGATGCTATTGCTTTAGCCTATGCATCTATGGGCCTCCAATGCCCCATAGGCGTTAGGGCTCATTTAATGAGAGGAATGGCCTCTTCATGGGCCTGGTCCATGAAGTATATCAATTGAAGACATTTGTGCGTCGGCCGGCTAGTCCTCGCTGTCCACATTTGTGAGATTTTATAACTTAGAGGTTCCTGCTCTGCAGGCACGAGTTCTTTCTGTATAAAAGGGCTTGGCCCCGGGAGGGCCCAAGCCTCTAGTTACTCCTCTGTGGGGCCCGACATGGTCTGGTCCCAATTGGATTCTGACTTTTAGCTCTACTATTAACCTCAGGCTTCTCAGCCCTAGGTGATAGTATAGGGCGAAGTTGTTAAGCTAATAGCACAGTGTTTCAAAATGGGTTCCCATAAGCGTATAGCTACGCAATACGAGAGACCGTTCTCGAAAGGAAACGTACTCGGTTACTTTCATAACCTCGGTTTCCTGAGAGTAAGGGAACGAGTATTGCGTAGCCTGCCGTGCTATTACGTTTGGTTCAGGTGCTTTTGCTTCAGTCGATTTAAACCTGATTCCTATGGCGAAATGGTCTGCTTAAATAGCCAGAAGCCACGCCCATTTAGGCGGGTTTTGGTGCGCGCAAGGTGCTTTGATTCGTTTGTGCGCATCAGCCGCTTCGTCATAGGTTCGTGCAGTTCCCGCAGCACAGCCAATGAGTGCTAGTCAGCTCTGCTCTGTGCTCGCTGTGCAGCTGCAATATTCTCGAGAAAAGGAGTTTTCCCATAAGCGTATAGCTACGCAATACTCGTTCCCTTACTCTCAGGGAACCGAGGTTACGATAGTAACCGAGTACATTTTTTATCAACATTTCCAAACCCACTACATTTCTGGTAAGTGATCTTTTATGAAGAGTTTCAGTCTATGGGCCCTATCTTGCACCCAGCGCAATTGACTTTGTACACCGACGCATGTATCATTCCTATTTTGCACCCGCGCACAGCGGACTTTTCCCTCCACAGACGCACGTCGGTAAACTAGGAAATGCATTTGCGCTGTTGGGGGCGGTTCAGCGCAAAGAGGAGGCGTGTTCCAGCGCAAACGTTCCCTGGTGCTATTTTGCAGGTTTAGAAAACAATTCCGCCACTGACCAGGAAAAACCTAGTCTAAAGTTAGTGGCGCGTTGCGCATGTTATTCATATGCTATTTTGGTGTTTGATGTTGGTTGATACTAGCTCAAAACAAAAAAAATAATTGGAATGCTATCTAGTTGTAGCTATGTTAGCGTGGAAAAAAAGGCCCTCACAGGATGTTCGATGTCTCCCAAATCCCCACACAATAAAATGTGATTTTGTAACATAATCTCTTTTATTTTTAAACAATGTAATATCACTCCCTTATTAATGAACAATTCACATTCATGTTTTTACTCTACATTTGTGCAGTGTTGGAGGATTTAAGGTATTTTTTAAATTTATATAAATAAAAATATATATTTTTTTATATAGGATGAATAGGGAAATTTGTCAAATATAAAAAACAAAATCAACCACAACACAGAACACAAATACACAGTTGTGAAGTGACAACCATGTAGCACATCCACTAGTGGAACGCTCGTGCTCACACACACACACACACACACACACACACCTCCACCCCCCACAAACAGCCCCAACCCCCAAAAATCACCCATAGACATCAATGGGAGACTATAAAAAATTGCTTTTTGTTAAATAATTTGTCAAAAAAAAATCAGTTGCAATGCAGAAAACACAAAAATAATTAGGAGGCGATACCACAACATATCCCTGATGGAGTAAACACACACAACTTTTTTTTTCAACACGTTAAACTCAAGTCATTATGCCTGCTACATACTTCCGATTTCGGCAATCCTATAAGGTCATTACAAATCACACTGTTCGACATGGATCTTATAAACTTGGGTACGATGTATGTAGACTGTATGATGATAACACCTATTGAAACATAGGCATTGTAACGCAAGTTAGTATAGAAGAATAAAACATCATCAGCATGCGATAGCGGCAAACAAATAGAGTGGTGCAGGTATGACATCAATTTGTAGTCCAAAACACGGGAACGAGTTAACATTTTAGCACTTGCGGTTCCATCGTCCCGAAGTCAATGGGTTTTTTGAATGGGATTTTGGTTAAATGGCTGAAATAACATCTGTGCTGAACACAAGCTTAAGTCACTTTCACGTTTTATTCTGCAACATAAAATACATCAGTATTACCCCTCTCATGATTTTTTTAAGCTGTTACATGTCTTGAAAAAGGTTGTTGCTAACAAATGGCTAAATGAGACTACATAGGCTGTTGGGGAGATTAAGTGAAAAAAGTGAAAGTCCTCTGACATGTCCTCTGTATTTAACCCATCCAAGTTAGTGCGCACACATTAGGAGTAGTGAGTAGTGAACACACACACACACTGCAAACCGTAAGACACCCGGAGCAGTGGGCAGCCATTATACTGTGGTGCCCGGGGAGCGATTAGGAGTTTGTTGCCTTGCTCAAGGGCACCTCAGTCATTTCCTGTTGGCACTGGAATCGAAACCACAACCTTCGGGTTAGTAGTTGGACTCGCTAAACATGAGGCCACGACTGCCCCAAAAAATACGTCGAACAAGTAAATTCAGTCCGCTTTTACAGCCTTGTTATGCTTATAATTAATTTTATAATAACTATTTTAACTCAAACTTTCTGGGGAAAATGTTTTTAGATAAAACGTTGAAGTTGTGGGACCATGGTGTGGTTCGTTTTAGCTTCTGGCAACTGCATTTAGGCATCAAAATTCATAAAAGTTGTGTTCATCTGTGAAAATGATCTTGATGGACAAAACGTGTAAGTATTATAAACATTTGTTGATTACAGAGTTTTTTTTTTTCTTTCTTTTTTTGATAATCCAAAAGCCTATTGGGAAATCCTATTGGGTTTTTGTTGAGGGAACCAATGTGATGCTAACTGCCGGTTGGCCTACAAAGTGACGTCGTACCAGCACCACTCTATAGAGCAAGATGAATCGCACATTGGCAATTGTGGCTTTAATAATGTGTGGTGAAAAAAGATGAGGAAGTGAAAGAGGAGAATATTGACACGGTCATGGCTAGGGAAAAGAGTCTGACTTTGCATGCCAATATTGCAAATGGAGCTTGAGGTTTTGAGTTTTAGCGCCATGTCGCATTGATCAATACACCATGTCATGTTTCATTTTTATTAGGGATGCACAATATATCGGCCACCGTATTAGTATCAGCCGATATATGTTCATTTTTAATGTTATCGTTATTGGTTTGGTAAGAAATTTGTCTGAGATCTTAAAGCCGAAAAATAATGGATTATAAGATGAGACACTTCAGATGCGCACTGGTCACCATGATGGTTTTAAATTGCTTGAAATATGATAGGAATCACTATATGGAAGACTCACTGTAAAATAAACAAAGGGAAGTTGACTATCACTTCCTCCCATTGGGTGGGGGGGGGCACTATAGTCCACTCACAGCCTTAAATGTTATACTACAGCATATTCCAGTCAGTCACTCAACCTCTGTTATGATGCCTACTGTTTCACTGGAGGATAGAAATGTAGCAATTGCATTATTTGGGGAATTTTTGGAAATATATCTATTTCGGCTCTGCACAAGGTTATTGAAGGCAACAGTCAGGCAGGATATGCTATTGCTTCCTACAATAATAGTTCTACCAGAAAGACTCGGGAGAATAAATACTGTAACAATTAACATTTATTAACAGCCCAACAAGCAATCAAGTTCTTTGGCGTAGGCCCCGTCCGTAGCTTGCAATCCGAGGGTCCGGATCTGCATATCCTGCCTGAAGACGGAGGCAGGGGCGCAGCCGACCCCCTGCAAGGTATAGGAAGGGACCACCCTGGTGGTGGTGGGGTGGTTGGAGGGAAATACCCATCTTGGTGGTGGTGGGGAGGATGGAGGTGAATTGAAGCGTCAACATCTGCAAACTCAGACGTGTGTAAGTACCAATCTTTTATACCACAAGTTTAGGAATATGATTGGATAGATGAGAAGGTAATAAGTGACGTAACAATTGAGTCTTCCCGGCAGAACTTATGCTAGAGCTTCATTTTCTGTGATCTGCAAGCTTATTCACAAGGTTCAAAGCAAAATGAACTCATGTCTCACACTGCACAGTGTGCACACCACCCACAGGGACAGACTTGAGGTGCGTTCCATTCGACCGTAAGCTGACTGCGAAGTGGACTTCACAGGGTATTCTGCCATCTTAAGTGAAATTCCAGTCCGAAGGGAGTGAACCAGTTCAGTTCAAAGGGTACTGCGAACGCCATAGGGAATAATGGAACATCGATACATCACTCTACAGGAAGTTGATAGCAAAAATCGCAGCTGTCATAGCGCAATGCATCACCAGTCTGACTTCACGATGGTGCAGAGCCGTTGGAAGAGTTTTTAAACGGCTCTGTGACAGAGGAGTTCCGAATGCATTTGAGTATTCATAAACATTTTGTTGTTGTTATACAAACTAGAATATTTATGAATGGTTATGACAATGAATGTTATTTGCATATTCTATATGTAAACAAAATAAAAGTGTTGAGAAGCAGCTGAGGCTTATTATTGTCTACTCATGACTGTTTACTTTGCATCTGCGCATGCAAAAGAAAGTACACAATCTACACAAGAAAGTTCAAAGCAAAGGAAGATATTTGCTTTTAAAGAAGTTGTTTTTCAAGGACTACAACAAACGGCTGGTAGGGACTACACAACATTCCTCCTGGGTTAGTGACATCACTAACCCTAAAATTTACATAAACCCCGCCCCCAGGAACTCGATTTATAGATTATCATGACAGAATATGCTAATCAATGACTAGGAGATATTTAACTCCACATCAGCTGCATAAATTCTTCAACTAACCATTCAGAAATGCCCTGTTGCTTTCTACATGTTGTCACTTCTTCTTGAGTCTTTCCATCATTGTCTGACTCTGGTTTGAACATAAAAGGCTAAAAGTTTTTGACATTTTCAGTGCATGCCTGTGTGAGGTAAAAGGACACAAGATGTTGAAGCTCCGCCCTCTGTGCCGGGAACAGCAGCTCATTTGCATTTAAAGGGACAGACACAAAAACGGTGCATTTTTGCTAACCCTCAAAAAATGACAACTTTAACATGCTATATACAAATATCAGTTGGGTATTTTGAGCTAAAACTTCACATACACACTCTGGGGACATCAAAGACTTATTTTACATCTTGTGAAAAAGGCATTATACCACCCCTTTAAGACTATTGATTAAGAACACATTTACACATATTTAACCAAATAAAAATTTATTTTCAAATTGAATAAAAGTTACTGTACAGCTTCAAATATGTTAATAGTCAATTAAGAGCTGCAATAGTCAATTAAATATACAAGTTGTCTATGTAATAATGTACAGGACATTATGTGCTGATAAGGTGATTGTGCTCGCCCCAGGGTGTCAATCAAAACACATCACAGGATTCAGAATCTTCTCATCTTTACTATGTATTAGTATGTATATGTGTGGTATTTTATCATGAACGCACACACAGAAGATAAAGGTTAAGATACAGGAAGATATGATGCGTGTTCTTCTCTTAACTCCGCTTGCTAACTGTTCAGGACGTTTCTAACTCGCCACCCAACGTCCTTTCCGACATCACCAGTAAGTTTGTCGCTGATTGGTTAGATCTCCTTAACAAATAAACATGTTTTAATTATATATATTAGATACATGATGTTTTTTTGGATATTATGTATAGAAATGCTAGTGTGTTCTCTTTGTCTCTGCTTCTCCAGATTGAAGTGAGGATTAACCGATCAGCACTGGCCTTTTACTGGAAGTTAAAAAATAATAAATAAATAAAAATTCTGTATTATGCAGGCCAGACTAGTATTTTGGTGAGGTCAATGTGTAAAGAAAGACTACACGCCTGCACACATATTCAAATGCACATAGCCTACTACCTATAGACTAAACACATATGCATGTGCACACTGTCAGTTTTCACAGATTTTACTTTTACACATTTTTAATTTTACACAGAGATGATAACGTTTTTCAAAATCTTTCAAAACTTGCACCTTGGAACCGATTTCAAAATTTGCATTCTCGGGCCACCAAACACCGTTGTCATGCAAATTAATGGCCAGAACACATTAAAAGTTTTCTGTTTTCAGTTAAACCGGTATCTTTGCTCAGTTTGGATTGGTATGACAACCGGTTTTTCCTGTTTGGGGTGACAGTTGCTTGCATGATAATTCCTGAACTAGGCCTAATGTTTATTTCCTATAAATATAAAAAACTGGAACTCACTACAAGGGTATTTTTGTTGGTAAAAAAAAAAAAAAAAAGTGAGTCTTTAAATAAAGTTTCTTTTGAAGTTTTTTTTTTTTTTTTTTTTCTAACCACATAGCCTACTGTAGCTTTTTATTAATAATGATAGCAGGCTAA
The DNA here is from genome assembly GCF_964197995.2 of Scardinius erythrophthalmus. NCBI lineage: Eukaryota > Metazoa > Chordata > Actinopteri > Cypriniformes > Leuciscidae > Scardinius > Scardinius erythrophthalmus. The sequence continues at coordinate 19,050,367 of NC_138238.1, read as the reverse complement.
TTTTGTTTTTCTTTTGCAGGTAATTGTGAGAGGATGTTATTAAAAGATTCCAACAGACAATATGTGACCCTCGACCACAAAACTAGTCACATGGTTCAATATTATAGGACAGTATAGGACAATATTTGGCTGAGATACAATTATTTGAAAATCTGGAATCTAAGGGTGCAAAAAATCGAAACATTGAGAAAATCGCCTTTAAAGTTGTCCATTTATGTCCGTGATTGTGCTGCATTCATTCACAAAAATAAATGTTTTATATATTAGGACATTTACAAAATATCTTCATGGAACATGATCTTTACTTAATATCCTAATGGTTTTTGTCAGAAAAGAAAAATGTATAATTTTGACCCGTACAATGTATTGTTGGCTATTGCCACTAATATACCCGTGCGACTTGTGACTAGTTTTGTGATCCAGGGTCACTATCACTCACCCTCTCAATATCACTCACTTATTTTACAATAAAGTGGATGGTTGATGCTATTGATCCAACAAGAAAAAATAATAAAAATTGAGGCACAAAAACAGGTATGCATTTTAATTTCACGTAAAGATTTTTTTTGTGTGTGTGCGTGTGATTTCCAGGCATAGAAAAGAAATGTAATGTAACTGTTTAGATGAGAGACTCCAAATATTATGCCAAGGAAGGGTTTGGTGAGTTCTGTCAGTTTGTATAAGTACTTCTAAGTGTTAAATACAAATATGTTATGTCCTGCTCAGCTCTGAAATATATCGTCAGGTAGAAATTGTGCTTAATGAATACAATATCTATAAAATTATCTTTAAAATTCAATATCCAGTAATGATTCAGAAAATAACTCAATTAATTACTCAAAGTGTTTGGATCCTCAAATGTAGCCGCTTTTTATTTTATTATTTACCTTGTCATATCATTCCATTATTTGCCACGTTTTTTAAATATAATACAAGTTTAACAAACTTAAAATATTTTTTTTACAGTCATACTTAATGGATTATGTTGCAAGTATTAAGTATAACTTTTGACAATTCTTAGCATAACCAAAGGCTGGAGTTTAATAATGTGAAGTTTTGTTGCCCCCTCACAGTGTCAGGGTTCTGCCCTGACAGTCTTGTCAGTCTTGGCTCTGTTCAATGTTTCTTTGTTTGTCTAAAGCCAGAGCACATGGCTTTGTCTTTGTTTGTGTTGGCCATTTGCTCCTCTTGTACCGCCTACTTGTTTCACTTTACCACACACCCTTGTTTAGTCCTTGGGTGCTTCTCAATTCCTATTTGTGCATCCTCGTTTCCTTTCCTCGCGTCTCAGCGAGTGTCACTTTATTTAAGAAATTCATAATAAATAATAATAAAGCAAGATACCCTGTTGAAATATGTGAGATGTGTGGTTTATATAAACTGCAAAGGTAAAGTATAAATTAAAATTATTGTGACCGATGTGAAGGGGGAAGAGAATTTATACGTGCGTCACGTTTAAGTCGATAAAACTCTTCCGCAAAGGATATCATGACTCCTCATGACTTCTCAGGAAGCCTCCTCACTCCTCAATCCTCGACTCCTCGCGGTGCAATTAGAGAATTGAGATGTTCTTCAAGATGACTGAGCTCGATCAGTTTCCAGGTCATAGGATGGAGGACGGAGGAGCGAGGAGACGAGGAGGGATATTGAGAAGCACCCCAGTCTGGTCCTTATTTCAATAATTGTGCTCACCTGATCCTCATGTGCTCTGATCCCTTTATATTGTGCTCCTTTCCCTCATGCCTTTGCTGGTTCTTTGCGTTTATGTAGTGTGTGAGATTTTTGCTTGTCTACTGATCTTTTTAGACAGTGTTCCCTGCCAGTTCTAGTTTGTGCATTTTATTCTTTGAGTTTGCTATAGTTTAGTTCTAGTCTTTTGTTCTAGTTTTCTTAAGCTTATTTTTGGTCTCTATATTGTTTTTGTTTTTTTCTCTCTTTCTCTATTTGTAGTTCCAGTTATTTATTCTTAGTATTTTCCTTTTTGTTTATCATTGTTTTATTTTCTATCTGAAGTTAAATTAGCTTAAATTATTAACTTAAATTAAATTATCTTTCTCTCTTGTTGTGTTCGTTCATGTCCTCCATCCTGATCCACCCTGGCTGCTGCTCCCTAGACCAGGCAGTAAGACTGATACAGCTTCAGTTGCAGCTCAAAGTTTCCAGCCTCTGGTTCCTCAAACTACTGCCTGATTTCCAGTGTTGTCATTATCGGGTGCTACTCCATCTCCTCGGTTCTTCTGCCTAGCTTTGCCAAGGTCGGCTCTCATCATGTCTTCCCTTTCTCCTGTTGACTACCCTGTCCTACAGTTTGGATTATCCTCACACCTAACCATCACTATTGTGCCTTGTCTTGTCAATAAAATTAAATCCCTTGGTCATTCTGCATCTGGGTCCTCTTTCTCCATAAGACTGCCGTGACAAAGCCTGACATACAGGCAGAGAAACTCATGCGGCAGATTGGAGTGCAGAATGTGAAGCTTTCTGAATATGAGATGAGTATTGCAGCTCATCTTGTGGATCTGTTGACTATGCAGGTGAGGAATGATGTCACCATCCGACTTTATTTACCAGTAGTTATTTGTCTCTAAAACAGTCTACTTTTGTTTTGTTAAGAGAATGCAAGTCATTGTAACACATGTTACATTGTTACACAAATCATGTGTGTCCACAGATTACATGGCATGACATTGCAGGTCTGGATGAAGTCATAACTGAACTGAAAGACACTGTTATACTTCCGATCCAGAAGAGACATCTGTTTGAAGGATCCAGACTTCTTCAACCTCCCAAAGGCAGGCACTAGGATGAAAATGTTTCTCTAAAGTGCTTTTAAGCTCAACTCCACACTTTATTCTGAGGTGGTTTGCCTGTCATCTTCTCAGGTGTGTTGCTGTATGGGCCTCCAGGCTGTGGGAAAACTCTTATAGCCAAAGCTACCGCCAAAGAGGCTGGATTCCGCTTCATCAACCTGCAGCCTTCCACTCTCACTGACAAATGGTACGGAGAGTCCCAGAAACTAGCCGCAGCCGTGTTTTCTCTGGCCATCAAGCTACAGCCCTCTGTTATCTTCATCGATGAGATTGGTAAATGCTTATGTTGATTTTTATGCTTTGCATTTCCTTCATCCACCCTAATATTGACATCCCAGTAGTTTGTAATTTCATGCTTTGCTTTTGCTGTTCACTGCAATCAGCTGCTCCACTCTGACTGACTGACGGAGTTACATTTTTGCACCAAAAAAGTTTCTTCCCGCTGCCAGAATTGATGGTGGCGAGGAACTGCCCCACAGATATGATTGTCAGTGCGTGATGGAATTCCACTGGAGCTGGTACAGGATTTTTAAACCTCACACACCTAAATGTATTTAAGGAAGTCTTGTAAACCGTGAAGTTAACCCAAACGTGTCCTCGTGTCAGTATGGCCTCCAGTTTGGCCAAAATTGATGTTGCCATTATCACCCGTTTGTACAGGCTTCCAACTTGGGCTGCACGATTTGGGGAAATGTAATATTGCGATTATTGAGGTCAATATTGCGATTGTGACTTGCTTGGTTCTTAAGGAAGATGCACACTCACAGATTACTGATAATGCTGAAATGTGTATTTCTCAACTCAAGCTAGCAACAACTAGAAGTGCACAGTGTTTTCAAATTAAAATAATATCTTTACAAAATGAAATTTCTTTGCATTGCTGCAAATTTGTTATTGTCTCAATACAGCTAAATAAAATAATTAGAACAATAAATAAGAAAATTTGTATGTTCATGAAAATAAGATGTCTTGTCCAAACAGGGATGTAACATACTTTATAATAATTCTTGAAAAGGAAACAGGATATAAAAGTGTGGTTCACTCAAACCACTACAACTGTTGTCTGTCATTTAAGAAACAACAACTGGTACTTCCAAATCATCTTTCTAAAAAGTTCTACTTACTGTATCACTTGAGAGGTTCTTTGCCAAAAAACAAACATATCCACCTTGTCTGGTTTCAGGCAGGAGTGATGCTTCAATACAATATTACCACTAGTACTAAAAGCTCTCTCTGATGCAGAGCTTGTTGTTTGTATGCTTGTATTTCTGTGCTAGTTTGCATAGCCTAGGGAAGTTTATTTTGTGAAACTTCCACCATTTCAGTGGATCTTCTCCGTGGTTTACACATGACATGTAAATGTAATCGTTGAGATTCTCTAAACTGTACCAGCAGGTGGATTTTTCACATCCAGGCTATCCTTCTCCATTGCTGCAGTGCTTTGGGCATGTTTTAGAAATCTGTTACATGGAATTGTTACCAGTTAAGTAAACACTATGGTTTCACTCACTATCAGCTCAGAGATGACTCGTACCTTTAAGGTCTGGGTCTCTTCTGCAGATATGTATTGTGTTTGGAACCTTGGGTCTAGGAATGTAGACATGTTTATCAGGTCCTGCGAGAATTCATATTTCTCGTTGAGGTAGTTCAGAATTTTTGATTTCAGTGATTTGGTCAGGCCAGTGTCCTCTTCCTCTTCAGCCAGCACTGAGGTGTTCAAAAGATGCAGAGCAGGCTTAACACAAGATATGGCATGCTCTGGGAGGTTGCCCATGCAGCAACATAGTGTCGGCCCAGATCCGGCCCACATCTGGTGCGTGTGGAATCCATAATATATATGTTATATATATGAAACATATAATATATATGTTGCTGTCTGGGTGAGCTCTCTTTGTGCTTCCCTCAAGGCCACTCTCTTCTTCCACCTATGGGAGAAGTGGCCCACAATCTTCCTGCATATCCCCGTAGCCCTGTTAATGCATTGTGCATTCTTTCAGAGCATTTCCTGTGAATAAGACAAAACATTTACTAATTACAGTGACATTACAAAACATTTAATGTTCACACTCTGATTAAATTACCAGTTCAACATAAATCAGTAATACAAAATAACAACAAACGCAGTTAATGTTCATATCATGTTACCACTCGGCCGTTCACACCAAGCGCGATAACTATAAAGATAACGATAAAGATAACAATATATGCGTCCACACCAACGACCGATAACGGTCTCTTTATTCTAAGCATGCGCGCGCCCGGATGATCCAGATCCATTTTAAATGCGCGAGACCTTTAAATTAGAATGGATTCTGATTGGCTGTCAGTGTTTTATCGTTTGACAGCTGGGAAAAAATCGTTCTGAAAGTGATCCCAACGGTATCGTTCCTCATATCTTTATCGTTATAGTTGTGGTGTGAACTCTGTTATTCTTTAATATGGAGAACGATTTTTAGAATTATATTTTTATCATTATCTTTATAGTTATCGTCCTTGGTGTGAACGGGCCTTAAGCCTATGATAGTGCAGTAGGCAAATATCTGTGGTGATGTGTCATTTACACACAACGATCTCTTACAGAATTATGCTTCATGCTAATAATTACTGCGCGCATTTCAGACGTGATTCTTGGATGACTCGACGATGGAAAAAACAAAGAAAGCGCAGTCGGAAGAGTGCAGGAAAAGGAAAAGAGAATCACTCGTTGGCGCGAGCTAAAAAGCAGCACTGGATGCAACAGCGATGCTGACCTGGTGATCTTGTTGATGGACTAGTAAGTAAATCTCTTATTTGTAAACTTGTTTGCATTCTATGTTGTATGTTGTTGCACTTGCTTAATTTTTTTACGATGCTGTTCATTCATCCATTGTTGATAATTAGACCAGTCCAATAATTTCCACATATGTCTAGCTAGCTTTTGATTATCAGAGCTGTTAGCAGACTTGCAAACACGCTTCTCTTACGTGTTTTTGCGTTATGTTTTATTGCCTAGCTTGCCACACAAGCTAGTTTGCCAGCTGAACTCAGGTGTTGTGAGGTGTATTTATCACGTAGTCCTTTGTCTGGTTCCGATTTCTTATGGCGTGTGTACTGTGCTTATACAAACTTTAGCTTACTAACAGTGAACTTCCCGACTGTTACTTTACTTGAAATTGTGTTTTTTACGAGTCAGTTAAATTTTGCCGAGTTATGGAACCCAGGAATTCATACCTAGTTTCACCCTGATTACCCTTGTTCAGTACTACTTATGTTGCGGAGAACATACTGACATGCCCGACGCTTCTATCCTACCGAACAGGTACCGGTGTACAGGGTTGGGGTGGGTATTTACGACAGTGCAAGTATTCCACAGCGACTCTAGGGGTCGCTGTTTGACAAACACAATTTCTACATAGTGTGCCTTTAATATGCTTTGTGGCAAACAGAATTTTACACTGCTTTTAAAATTGTTATTCCTAAATCGACAGTACAACTACCCCAAAACACCACGGCTAATTGCTGTCCTCTTAAAAGTTTAATAGTATAAAATATTTTCTCCAGCCTAATAACAAAAGATGAAATCAGTTTAACTTACCAATGGCCAGATGAAGTCTATGCCCACTGGAACCTAGACCACTGATTAAGCTCCACTGCTTTGACAACATTAGTGCCGTTGTCTGTTGTGATAGTGACCTGACGCTCCTCACAGAGGTCCCATGCAGCCAGTGCCTCTCTCAAGCCCAAGGTTATGTCCTCTCCCGTGTGTTCGTCGGGGAATTAGGATGTTTGCAGGCAGCGGTTTTTCCTATTTTTTTATTTATCACACAAGGGTGACAAGGAGCATGAATTTGTCCAGCCATGACTTCCTGTTCCACAAGAGTATAAATATGAAGAAACACAAAGGCCAAATTCCCGTAATCATTCATCACAATGAGTAAAACCAAAGAGTATAGTTCTGATGTGCATCAAAAGATTGCTGAGCTTCACAAAATAGAAAGTGTCTGTAAGAAAATAGCTAAAGCATTGAAAATACCCATTTCTACCATCAGGGCAATAATTAAAAAGTTCCAATCAACTAAAGATGTTACTAATCTGCCTGGAAGGGGATGTGTATCTATATCGTCCTAATGCAGGGTGAGGAGGAAAGTTTGAAAGACTCTCCAAGGATGGAGAATTGCCGAGATTAGTTGAGTCTTGGGGTAAGAAAACCTTTAAAAATTTTTTATAAAACAGCACCTATATCACCACAAGTTGTTTGGGAGGGTTTCAAGAAATCCTCCTCGCTCATCCAAAAACAAACTCCAGCATATTCAATTGTCAGACACGACTGGAACTTCAAAAGGGACCGGATTCTGTGGTCAGATTAATTTTTTTTTTTTAAAGAGCTTTTTGACAGCAAACCCACTAGATGGTAGATCGGTGCAAACAGGGATAAAAAGAACTCTATGTCCATGGTTAAGTATACTGCAGGATATTTAATGTTGTGGGCCTATTTTTTTTTGCCCAGATACATGATATCATGGATTTTAGCAAATACCAACAGATAAAAAATCAAAACCTGACCGCTTCTGCTAGAAATCTTTTAATGGGCCATGGTTGGATCTTCTATCAAGACAATGATCTAAAACAAACATCAAAATCAACACAAAAATGTGTCACTGAGTAAAACAATGAAGCTTCTGCCATGGCTGTTCCAGTTTCCTGACCTGAACACTACAGCAAATGAGTGGGACTGAACTGAACTGAAGAGAAGCACCAACATGGAGCAGGGAATTTGATGGATCTGGAGAGATTCTGTATTAAGGAATGGTCTCTGATCTCTTGTCAGGTGTTCTCCAACCTCATCAGGCATTATAGAAGAATACTCAGAGCTGTTATCTTGGGGAAAGGACATTGCAATAATTGGGTTCCAATAACTGTGGCCAATGTGAACTAGAGAAAAACATTTAACCCACTTTCAATTATTTTACTTTAATGATAGTTAAGAATTTTGTGGGGGTTTTTTTTGTTTTTTTGTTTTTTTTTAATTAAAGATCAAAAAGATAAACAATGCAGATTTATTTTCTCTGCTGCCTTTGCTCAAATTTACCAAGGGTGCATATATTAGTGGAGGGTTGTTAAGGTCTTCATGCAGAGACATGATCCTCTGTCGTGACATATGCTGACGATACTCAGCTGTATATTTCTTCAAAACCTAACGAAACTTATCAATTCATAAAATTAACGGAATGCATAGCTGATATAAAAAATTGGATGACTCGTAATTTCCTACTTCTAAATTCTGAAAAAAGAGATTCTAATTATTGGACAAAAAATTTCCTCACGTAATAACCTAGAATACTGTCTACATCACCTAACAAAGTAATAAAAAAAAAAAAAAAACGTGTAGAACAACAATAGTGGTGATAGTGTATTTATATAGACTAGAGTAATCAAAAGTTAACAAGTAACAAATTAGATGAGTACATGTCAATGCATTTTTTACCTGATATGGAGACCACTGATGATCTGTGTACAGATCTGCAAAAAGCTGTTCAAGAAAGTGATTTTTTTTTTTGCTGCATTGTGTATGTGGTAGCAGGAGTCTCCCATGTCCAGCAGTATTAGGCAGTGTGCTGCGAATCCACCGGTCTTCCTCTCATAACCTTGCCCATCATAAGGCTCACCAGATTTCTCCATGGTATTTCATGCTGCGTGAATAAGTTACAGTGACTTCTCCAAGCTGGCAGCATTCACCTTCTGGACTTCGAAGGACCCCAGGTGCTCTACCACCTCCTTCTTTGCATCTTCATGGTGCTATAGCTAACCAACATTTTCCAATAAAAAAACGTCCTTTTGGAAAAAGTACACCCCAAGCCATTCACCAACTTGTAGGAGGCTGTGGTGTGTGATAGCTTAATTTGTCCCAAGGCCATCTTATCAAGCGCAAGACTCTGGGCCAATTCAACTATCACTGGAGTGATGGATATGGGAAAGGAATGTTCAGCGATGACACCAAGTACCAAAGCTTAAAAGATATATAATATATACATTACACCTAAACATAATTTAATAGACCAATACACTTTCGCACAGTTTAGAAAGGTACATCACAGATTTCCTTAATGTAAATTAACAGGTGTCTATTTATTTCATAAGCCTACACTAACGAACCTAGCCTACCTCTGCATTAGCTATGCGATCTGATGTGCATTTTTAAAACTTTATAAAGTAAAATAACTAGCTTCTGGCCAAACAAACATATGGATTCCACTTACACCTAAAGCGTAACTTGCGCAATTTGTGACATCGGAAGTAGCGTAGTGTGTCATGGCGTAGCATAAATATAATCAGTACGTCACATTACATGCATAAGTTGTGCTATACAAGTGGAATCCATATGTTCGTTTGGTCGGAAGCTAGTTATTTTACTTTAATTAAATATGGATATTTTTTCACAACCTTAAACAAACGCATCACCTCACTTCAGAAGGCCTTTACTAACCCCCCAGAGCCATGTGGAGAACTTTTATGATGGATATATGCACTTTTATGGACTTCAACAAAACAGAAACGGCCATTCACTGCCATTATAAAGCTTGGAAGAGCCAGGACATTTTTTAATATAACTCTGATTGTATTCGTCTGAAAGAAGAATGTCATATACACCTGACTTGAGGGTGAGTAAATCATGGGCTAATTTTCATTTTTTGGTGAACTATCCCTTTAAGAAAATATGTTAATTTATTAATATTTTATTCGTCTGAAAGAAGAATGTCATATACACCTGACTTGAGGGTGAGTAAATCATGGGCTAATTTTCATTTTTTGGTGAACTATCCCTTTAAGAAAATATGTTAATTTATTAATATTTTATAAGTAATAAGTAATATGTTTTAATATGTTAAAATCACAGTTCTGTCACTCTGTCTCTATCAACTCTATCAGTTTGAATTGCCCGCCAAAGAACTTTCCTGGAACTATCTGAAGGCTACGTGAATCACATGACGATCAAGCATTTTTTTTTTCAGTTGACGCAACTCTCTTTCTATATATGGCTCTGGTTGAAGCTAAACTCTCCAGGAGCGAGTTTGGACACCCCTGGTTTTACAATATGAATGAAACAAGTTAATTTAAACACATTATGTTTTGTTAAGCCAACTTAATCAATTTAAGTTTCTGTGCCACAACAGTGCCTCAAAACCAGCAATAGTGCATATTAGTATGCTAAAAACATGTCTTGTTATCGTGACAAAGGAACTTAAATGTATTAAGTTGGCTCAACAAAACAATAAAACCTTCTCCAAACCTCCATCTTTTCAAACATGACAAAATTTGTTTCAACATAAAAAAGAAACCGACTAATTGAAACGTGGCCGTTCAGTTTTCATTTTCAATCTGCCAACACTCATTCAGCTATATCAGTCCCTCGCCAGCTCTGGCACAATGGCTGCATCCAAAAGCTTAAAAATGCTGCATTCGTAAGATGCAATCCAAGGTTTTATTCCTTTATCTGATCGATTTTTGAAGGCAGTATCATTCGCTGATATCCCACAATCCTGTGCTTTCCATTCTGTGACAGTTATAAAGATAAATAAATAAAGATTGCTTCTGAAATTTGCTGTAAGTGGTCAGTTTGTGTGTAGATGTATATTTTTGACCAAGGGTTTCCCCTTCTGATGTCATTTCTAGTGAGAAATTACTATTGTAGTATAATGTGTTGTAATTAATTGTAATAGTAATTAAAAGTAATTAAGAAACACAAGATTTTCTGTGTATCCTTGGTCCCTTTACCATGAGGATACATTTTCCAACAGGATGCATAAAGCTGCCAAGTTAATTGAAGCCTCTGACATCATTAAAGGCATGGACTGCCTGAGGTGGTGCAAACCTAGGCTAATAGAATTCACCTCAACAAGTTATTTTGATTAAAGATTACAAGGGCACAGATAAACCATTTATAATAAACACTGCATTATTCCATTAAAAAAAGACAAGAATTGTCCATTTTGATATCATGGTCACTTGGGAAGTAGGCAATAACGTATGGGGCGCCGTTTGTAAAGCGGCTCACGCTGAAAATAACAGCAACATTTTGTCACATTTAGCTTCAAACAATGTTTAAAAAACTGGTATGAATTTTTGACGGTCACTTTTTACCACATTTACAACAATATTTGTCAACTTAGAGATATTTTAAATAGTTAAATCTAAATATTAAATGTTACACCTAAATGTTAAATATTAAATCTAAATGCTAAATATAAATCTAAATGTTAAATCTAAATCTAAATGTTAAATCTAAATGTTAAATGTTAAATCTAAATCTAAATGTTAAATCTAAATATTAAATCTAAATCTAAATGTTAAATCTAAATGTTAAATCTAAATCTAAATGTTAAATCTAAATATTAAATCTAAATCTAAATGTTAAATCTAAATGTTAAATGTTAAATCTAAATCTAAATGTTAAATCTAAATATTAAATCTAAATCTAAATGTTAAATCTAAATGTTAAATCTAAATCTAAATGTTAAATCTAAATCTAAATGTTAAATCTAAATGTTAAATCTAAATCTAAATCTAAATCTAAATGTTGAATCTAAATCTAAATGTTGAATCTAAATGTTTTGGGTGAAACTAAATATTTAACTAATATGCAAATTCAAAATGCCGGAAGTGCCAAAATAAAAGCTCGAGGTGGTCAGTGTGTGTTTATAGCATGGTTTATAGTGTCAAATAACGAATAAAAACCATCTCATAATAATAACTATAATATAACGATAATAACTTCCTAAAATAATAAACACGTTTGGAGAAACTGTAGAGTCTCGTGATGACAGAGCGATGACATGACATTCAGTCAAAGTGAGCCCCCTAGTGGCTGGCTATTATGGCTACAGGTCATAAGTCCCGCACTTTTCATAAAAGTGACACTAGCATACTCTTCAAATACAGTTTCTCCAAACGTGTTTATTATTTTAGGTAGTTATTATCACGATAATCTATGTCCAAGAGTCCATTTCCTCGGATGAGATGGTTTTTATTCGTTATTTGACACTATAAACCATGCTATAAACACACACTGACCACCTCGAGCTTTTATTTTGGCACTTCCTGTTACCGGCATTTTGAATTTGCATATTAGTTAAATATTTAGTTTCACCCCAAACATTTAGATTCAATATTTAGATTTAGATTTAACATTTAGATTTAGATTCAACATTTAGATTTAGATTTAGATTTAGATTTAACATTTAGATTTAACATTTAGATTTAGATTCAACATTTAGATTTAGATTTAGATTTAGATTTAGATTTAACATTTAGATTTAACATTTGGATTTAGATTTAACATTTAGATTTAACATTTAGATTTAATATTTAGATTTAACATTTAGATTTAGATTTAACATTTAGATTTAACATTTAGATTTAGATTTAACATTTAACATTTAGATTTAACATTTAGATTTAGATTTAATATTTAGATTTCACATTTATATTTATATTTATATTTAACATTTAGATTTAGATTTAACATTTAACATTTAGATTTAACATTTAGATTTAGATTTAATATTTAGATTTCACATTTATATTTATATTTATATTTAACATTTAGATTTAGATTTAACATTTAGATTTAGATTTAGCATTTAGATTTAGATTTAGCATTTAGATTTAACATTTAACATTTAGGTGTAACATTTAATATTTAGATTTAACTATTTAAAATATCTCTAAGTTGACAAATATTGTTGTAAATGTGGTAAAAAGTGACCGTCAAAAATTCATACCAGTTTTTTAAACATTGTTTGAAGCTAAATGTGACAAAATGTTGCTGTTATTTTCAGCGTGAGCCGCTTTACAAACGGCGCCCCATAATAACGGCGCTCCAGATTCCAATCCAGTTGGTGGCGGTAATGCACCTAAGCTGCTTTGCCAAACGCCATTAAAATTTAGAAGAAGAAGAGGAAGACGACGAAGAGAAAGAAGAAGGTGGAGGAAAAATAGCCTAAAATGTGGTAGAAAAGGGACAAAAAGTCTGATTTCTGAAAGTAAATGAATCATTTTATTAAAAGGAAGCTATATTTTTAAACAATATTTCCAAGACCCAATAGTAAAGACGCTTCTGGTAAGTGATATGTTTGAGATGCAGGAAGGTCACAAGAACCTCATTTCAGTAACATCAGTTCATCAGTGAAAATGAAAGTAAACTGCGCTGACACATCATCTGATAATTATTAATAAGTGAGATTTGACAGAAATGTGCCTACTTCGAGTATAGGATGCGTCTGTACTGTGTATCTATGTTCATTTAATACATGCCCCGGACAGAACGTGCTGCTTTTTTTTTCTTTTTCTTTTTTTTTTTTTCTTTTTTTAACAGTGAAGCGGTAATTAAGCTCAAAAGCGTGTCAAGGTGTGAGCACTTTATTGAATGTTTTGAGCACGGAGATGAGATTTTTGCCTCTGCCATCACACAGGGCCTGTCCTTATACCCACACTTGCTGTCTTTGCACTTGGCCTCTTGTCTACGTAACGTAAATGATGTGTTTCCTGTATTTGGCCCAAGTGTTTGAGTGGCCGTGAAGACCCCAAGTGGGTGTATAACTTTTTTGATTTCCCGATGGGACAACACTACATCAAGTAGCGTTTTTACAATGCTTTATTTACACATTTTGATTTTCTATACTTTGCACTTTAAAATGTCTTGTTTAGAAGTCCATATGTAACAGAAGATACAATTAATTGAGGTGTTTCTAATTGAGTTATAAAAAGCCGTTCTGCAACAATACAGTGTGCAAACACAGCCAAATTATATGTAATATCTATTTAATTTAACTTACACCAAAAAGTCTTGACATCTCACAATTTCAGGCCACACGAGTTCCTTAAAGCGATGCATGATGGGATATTTGTAGCCTTTTGAGTATTGGGACAGGCCCATATTTTCATCTGAACATCTTAATTTATTCTAGATGATTTTGTTTTGCAGATCAAAGTTCATAAGTAAAAAGTAAAATAAATCTGTTTTTCAGAACCCCCTAGATTTTTAATTATACTATTTGTATTGTTTTTCTTTTGCAGGTAAATGTGAGAAGATGGTATTAAAAGAGATTCCAACAGACAATATTACTCGCCCTTTGGGCCGGAATGAGGTCATAGGTTTACTCTTCCGCCTCACAATATTTGGTGCCGTCACTTATTTTACAATAAAGTGGATGGTTGATGCTATTGATCCAACAAGAAAACAGAAAGTTGAGGCACAAAAACAGGTATGCAGTTTAATTTCAGGGAAATATAAATTTGTGTGATTTCCAGACATAGAAAAGCAATGTAGCTGTTTAGATGCGGGTCCAAGTTTTAAGTATAACTTATCTGCAGGTTTATAACTTTTGACAAAGGCTGGAGTTTAATAATGTGAAGCTTTGTCGCCCCCTCACAGGCAGAGAAACTCATGCGGCAGATTGGAGTGCAGAATGTGAAGCTTTCTGAATATGAGATGAGTATTGCAGCTCATCTTGTGGATCCATTGACTATGCAGGTGAGGAATGATGTCACCATCGGACTTTATTTACCAGTAGTTATTTGTCTCTAAAACAGTCTACTTTTGTTTTGTTAAGAGAATGCAAGTCATTGTAACACATGTTACATCGTTACACAAATCATGTGTGTCCACAGATTACATGGCATGACATTGCAGGTCTGGATGAAGTCATAACTGAACTGAAAGACACTGTTATACTTCCGATCCAGAAGAGACATCTGTTTGAAGGATCCAGACTTCTTCAACCTCCCAAAGGCAGGCACTAGGATGAAAATGTTTCTCTAAAGTGCTTTTAAGCTCAACTCCACACTTTATTCTGAGGTGGTTTGCCTGTCATCTTCTCAGGTGTGTTGCTGTATGGGCCTCCAGGCTGTGGGAAAACTCTTATAGCCAAAGCTACCGCCAAAGAGGCTGGATTCCGCTTCATCAACCTGCAGCCTTCCACTCTCACTGACAAATGGTACGGAGAGTCCCAGAAACTAGCCGCAGCCGTGTTTTCTCTGGCCATCAAGCTACAGCCCTCTGTTATCTTCATCGATGAGATTGGTAAATGCTTATGTTGATTTGTATGCTTTATCCACCCCTAATATTGACATCCCAGTAGTAAGCTATGCTTTTAAAGCTAGATCTCTTTAGCTTAATGGCACATTTATGAATCAGTAGAAGTCTACTTTTGAACCTAACTTGGTTCCTGTTGCTCCTTTACAATCACACAATAATAAGTGGAAGATTCTGTATACTTGTCATTTTTTAAATGAACTTATTTTGGCTTAATGTCTTAGATTCCTTCTTGAGGAATCGCTCAAGTTCAGATCATGAGGCCACTGCCATGATGAAGGCTCAGTTCATGAGCTTATGGGACGGGCTGGAAACTGACTACAACTGCCAGGTACAATTCCGCATCTTTGTGAGGTTTACTGGTTTGATCAGTGACTCGAGATCCAAGTCAGGTTCCTTTTCTATCTGATGTGTTGTGATTGTGTTTCACAAAGGTCATAATAATGGGAGCCACCAATCGGCCACAAGATCTTGATTCTGCTATACTCCGAAGGATGCCTACAAGATTCCACATCAATCAGCCCGTAAGTTCACTGATTTTAGCTCAAAATATGTTTGATGGTTTAAATGAAATGTTCAGTTTTACTGTTGAGTCATTAAACTCTGTAGTGATTCTTATAAATGATCATTTGTCATTTGTATGTATTTAGAATATAAAGCAGAGGAAAGACATATTGAAACTGATCCTGGAGAATGAAAATGTAAGTATTTATTAATTGGACTGTTGTTGCTATTGAAAGATGCAAATGCTGAAAGAACATTTTCTCATTTTCTGAAGGTGGAGTCTGCCGTGGACTTTGGTGAAATTGCAAAAAAGACTGACGGCTTCTCAGGAAGTGACCTCAGAGAGATGTGCCGAGATGCTGCTCTGCTTTGTGTGCGGGACTTTGTGCACCAAGAAAGGTAAACACTTAAAGAGCTTCAGGCCTTGTCCACATTAATACATTTTCATTTGAAAACGCATATTTTTTCTGTCTGTTTTGGCCATCCGTCCACACTGAGGCGGCGTTTTTGTCAACAAAAACTAAGCTTTTTCGAAATGCTCGCCCAAGTGGATAAATTTGAAGTGTTGTTGTGTGGAATGGGATAACGAAGGTATTTGAAAACAATGTCATATGTTTACTCGTGTGATGCATATTGTACCCATAGATATCTATGGTTGTGCCTGCTATTCACTTTCATAGTGTTATTAAAGAATATAAATGTTCCTTTGTATAATCGACAAATTACATTCCTGCAAAGATGACAGAAAATGTACTCGCAATTGCTTTCCTGCGGCAAAACATGAACAACTGCGTTTTAGACCAAACATGGAATGGTGATTTTGAGTGTGACCTGGATGCATCAGTGAGTGGTGGTGGGACATTTTGCTAATAGGGCTTGGGCGTCGTGACGTCATACTTGGCGTGGCGGCCATGTTGATGGCCTCGCGAATGTAAACATACAGCAAGTCAACGGGGAGAAGCAGAGTTGGGAGAAAGAAAAAAGATGTTAAAATCCCGAAAAGGATGTGGAATTTACAGGGATACGTTAAATAGGGAAGCGAGGGACCAGTATGTGGACAAAATCGGCAAAAAAAAGTGTAGTTAGTAGCTGTCAACCCTCCCGTTTTTTCCGGGTTTCTCACGTATTTGAGCTATTTTCCCGCTGTCTTCCCGTTTTAGTATTTACCTATAAAATATCCCGAAAAATGACAATTTCAACATTCATCTTTCTGTTGCTATCCCTCTGCAAAACTGCAGCATTAACTAAGCGAGTTGTGAAGCTAGGTCTAACGTGACTTTGCTTACAGATCGGCGTGAAATCGTGCTCTCACAACAACCACGCTGTTATCTAAAAAAAGGCCAATATCACGCTAAGGTTGCCTTCAAGTAAGCAAAACGATGCTTTGAAAACATCTGTTTTTCTGGAAGGGCAAGGGGGTAGCAACAGGACAACAGTACAGAGACTGACAGGTCCGATGGAAGGGCTAACATTAATGTTATGATAGTAAGTTATTAAAATACGGGATATTTTACAGGAAAATTTGTCCACATAACTTACTGGTCCCTGGTTTCCCTATTTAACGTATCCCTGTAAATTCCACATCCTTTTCGGGATTTTAACATCTTTTTTCTTTCTCCCAACTCTGCTTCTCCCCGTTGACTTGCTGTATGTTTACATTCGCGAGGCCATCAACATGGCCGCCACGCCAAGTATGACGTCACGACGCCCAAGCCCTATTAAATAATCGTGCCAGAAGAATAGTATGAGAACTTGTCTGCTCTCTTTGTATCATCCTGTGAGCTTTTATTACGTTTTACCCATGCGCAGTAAGGTAATTCAAGTGCTTTCAGACGTTTCAGTGTGGATGAGCAACTTTTGGAAAACGCTAGTGTGGACGGAGAGCGTTTCATTTCATTTTGAAATGAAAACACCGTTTTCAAACGTATCCGGATTAATGTAGACGGACGCTTCATGTACAATGTACCTCAGACTCCAAAATAGCACAGAACAGGCTCTTTTTTTTTATCTTTATCTTAAGTTTGAGACTTGTCACCTTTACATAATGTCTAGAGTCAATAGTTTACATTTGAAACTGTATGAAAATTAAGCATCTAGGTAAGTTCAGGCCACATCAGCCAAGCTCGCATCAGCTGATAGCCAGCTGTTCCTGACGTGTACCACTCCAGTTTCGACTTCTATCACAGCGGCCCATTTAAATTCCCATTCCTTCAGCATTTCCTCCATAGCATCACTGCTCACAATCAAACTCCCTCCTCCAACCCCAACTCCACCCAACCGAACCTGTAATCAATCTGACTGTCATTTTGTTTTTCTGTTCAGTTCACTACATTGCAAGCGTTTTCTATCATGTATTTGTATTTCCACAACTCATGTAATTGAGAATTGTAATCATGTATGCATAAACTGGTTCTGCTCTGTACCCCAGCGAGGTTTGACTTGCTGCTGTCCCCGCTCTGTCCAGGCATAGCTGCATGGACAGGCGTGGGAGTTTTGCCCAGAACAGAACCATACCGCCAACACTAACTGCATGCTATACTTATAAATTATATTTACTTGACAAAGTGGTCCTGACTGAACTTGCTTTTCTGGTGCTGTTATTAATTTTTGTCCATCCCATAACAGTCCAGTGGAAGACTTCATCCGCCCAATCAGGCAGGAAGACATGCAGAGGGCAATCGAGAAGATGAAGAAGTCCAAATCTGCAGGAGTGCAAGAGGCGTTTATGCACGTAGCACTGGACTGAATGTGATGCTGCTGTTTTAAAAAACATGAAACTAAATTTGGTCTGATTTTCTTTTTTTGTGGCATATGTCGTGTTTTGTAAAAGGGGGAACTCAGGATTTATTAATGGTGGAATGGAGGCTTTTTTCTCTAATCATCTTTTTTTTGCACTGTAATTTCCATATTCTGTTTTTGCCATTCAATCAATGAGCCTTACCTCTTAAGTAAATGGTCACATTTGAGTCAATGGGACAGTTCATGAAAGATTGAACGATTTACATAAAACTCATTCTGCTTGTGTTCCAAGAATGAGATCCATTGTGTTTGTCTTTATAGGTTTGGTTTGGGTGGTGTTTGTTTTTTATGAAGATGGGCAACAGTAAAGTTACTTTTTCCAGTTATGCATAAGGCATCTAATTTCCCCTGCAAGAATTATTTTTTACGTCAACGGTATGTAACAATTTAGCTGATCTGTAAGAACAAAGTGTGTTTAGTAACAATTTTAACAACTCTCATCTGTTTGTTTTGCCCCAGTGATTGAATGATTTAAATTATAAACGCATAGACTTGTTGGCCTTTTACATTGAATAAAATGTTTAAGTGTTAAATTTAGCCCAGATTAAAGAGAGTGGGATGGCCTGTTGTATAAATATTTATTTGTGAAACATTAAATATACTTGCACAAATATTTAGGGCAAGTGACAAGCCACTGCTGTTGTTATTTCTGGGGTTTGAATGGGCGACGGAGAATTAATAAGTGGAGAGAAACCGTTTTCTTCTGGAGAAACGGTTATGGATTGATGCGCCATTTTAGAATGCTGGCAATGAAGGAACAATTGTATACAAGTATTTTTCAGTTATTAGGTTTCCCAATCCACAACAGTCCATTGCTCTATTCAATTTAAATCCGTTTAGAAGTCAGAATATATGTAAAATGCTTTGTTTAACACTGTACAAGAATTGGATGACCATCGTATTCTTTTAATTACGTTTATTGGAATTACTGCCCTATGCACATTGTATCAAATATTGTAAGAAATGACAAAGTGTTAATCTCTCAAGTCCATACATTTCCTGTAAGACAATAAATATGTTTAGGTTGGTCCAATAAGAAAATGGCAAGACAATAAATATGCTCTTGTTCCTTCACATTGGATTCCTCAAGAGTTTCATGTTTATGCATTCAGCACAAATCTTTCACATTCATACATCACTCTTTACAGTAACTCGTTCATTTGGGAATATAACAGTAATGCCACTTTTACATTAAGGCACATGGAAGTACAAAGAGATGGACGTGCAAGACAATACTGTGGTTATACTCTACTGCCAGTACTGAATGTTTTTAAATTCTTACAAAGAATGTTATAGAATTAAAATAGAATCTGTGTATACAATGAGAACAAGACGTTCTCCACTGGTAAAAAATAGTGC
This sequence comes from Scardinius erythrophthalmus, assembly GCF_964197995.2. Taxonomy (NCBI): domain Eukaryota; kingdom Metazoa; phylum Chordata; class Actinopteri; order Cypriniformes; family Leuciscidae; genus Scardinius; species Scardinius erythrophthalmus. The sequence goes on along the minus strand of NC_138238.1, from coordinate 19,030,825 downwards.
CAAGACAGGCACTTATCCGAATAAAATTCCAGTTGAGGTAGGCAAAATATTGGTCCTATTACTGTCAGGCATACTTTGATCAGACTATGTATATAACACATTTGAAACAGCAGTAGCTGTGTAGTTTGATCCATCTATGCTTTTATACTGGGCGATCTCAGGAACAAAATATACTGTATTTTAAAGAAATTTGCAGGGGATAAATATAGATAGCATTTATCTAAAAATGTGGTACATATGAGTCTAATAAACATTTATTTAAAAAAAAAAATCTCACTACAATGTAGGAATGTAGTATATAATGCACCTTTCTATAAACTGGACTGTATGTCTTGTGTTCACTGGTCCTTCTGCAGAGAACTATAGTAATCAACTAGGACTTTCCACGCTTTGGGGGCCATGAAACCATCAGGGGGGTTCTCTCCGCTGCGGGCAAGGCTCCTCATTTTGGTCCCTGAGATGAACTCAAATTCTCCATGTCTGAAAAACAGAAAAGCTGTTGACTTGAGCTGCAGCTTATATACAAATCAAGTCTATAAATACTGATACTGTAATGATTTTAATACTTATTCTGATGAACAATAATGCACAAATAAAGTTCAAAATGAATGAAACGGAGAGCAGTCAAGCCGCGACATGACAGAGGAATATTATTAGATGTCACTTTAAATAAACACAAAGCTAAATGCGACAGTCTTTATAATGGGTTTATGTGATGATTGGGTAACATTTTATTTTACAGTGTCTTTGCTACATGTTACATGTACTTGCTATAATAGTATATTATGTTATACATCCAGAGTATTACTTACATACATATATTACATACATACATACATACATACCTAATCCTAACCCTATAGTAAGTTAATGTTCTTAATTAATATTAGTCAGTACTTAAATGTATAATTACAATGTGTAACCAAATATTATTGTAGGTTAGTTGTTATAAGATTGATCATGTTCTGTAATTATTGTAAAAAAAAAAAAAGACGAACAGACAGAATTTAAAAATTATTTTTAAAAATGATGGCTTTCAATACCAATATATTTAAAGTTAAAAAGCTGTGCATTAAACATTTAAAATATACTTCATCTTGATTCTACATTAATTTGGGTGTTCGATGAATAAATATATTTATTATGGCAAATTTAAACTATTCACAGCCATAATATATCATATAATAAAATGAAATGAAATATGTACGCACCTTTCCTTGTCATAGAAGTCCATGGCCTTCTTGACTCTGTTGTATGCAGCAACTCTGAAGGGAATAATCTCAAGAGAGGTGAGGCCTGGTGCCATGGTCAGCACTTTTCCACCATGAGTGGGCTCATACAGGTCCTTCTTTGTCTCCGGGTGGGGCATACCTGCTGGATCTCGCCCTACAATGTAAAAGTTGGCCCCCGCGATCATCCTGGCCCGACAATGCCACTGTACCTATAAGAACGTTCAGAATTTTTGCCCTGTTCAGAATTGACTTGACTCACAATTTCAATTATTTGTATTAAAAAAGGGTCTTAAACAGCCTCTTATTTGTTCCAGTGTATCATGTTCAGCTAGAGTCTGACCTCTGTAGGCCCAGCATACATCATGGGTGAGGGGAAAATGGCCACAATTGTGTTTTCTGGATCCAGGACTCCTTCCTCTAGCACAGCAGCATGCTGTCTCATGCGCCAGTCCAGCGGTACGTCGTCATCTTTTGTCCAGCCACCCAGAGGGTGCAGAAGCAGCACGGGCTTCTTGTAGCCTCGCTCGAGCAGACGGCGCTTAGTGTCCTGCATCAGGAGCGCGTGGCCGTTGTGCACAGGATTACGCAGCTGGAATGCAAAAATGGCATCTGTGGGGAAAAGACACAATTGCAGAGGGTTTTGTCGCACTGGCAAATAATTATGGGAAGGATCCATGTTTCGCATTTACCTGCTCTCATTTCTTTAAATTTCTGTCTTAGTTCCCGCGGAGTGAGACGGTACTGGTCAAGACCGTCGTTCCACCTAAGTCTCTCAAACACCTCCAGGTCTCCACCAGCCAGCCAATCACCACTCTCCATTATCATCTGTGCAAAGCATAAATGGTGTAACTGTATTGGCTGACTGTATTAGGAAGTATAATATACAACAGTTTTAAAAGCAATGTCACAGAGATGTGTCCTCTCACCTTAATGTGCGGATGTTGCGGGCATGTTGTCCCCCACTGCCTTGCGCATCTCTCTTCCTTACGATGCTCATAAAACTCAGGGTTGCGCATGATTGCCACTTTTTGACCTTTGAACTCCAGGGCAAAAGCAGTGTAACCGTCCAGCCTCTCCTTGTCGTCCTTGGATACGGGCAGCACAATGGGAACAGACAAGTTGATGATCCCACCTAAACATAAAAGATTATTAATATTACTATTTTTATTTTTAACAATAATATTATTATTATTTAATGTTATGTTGGATATTATTACATTCACTAAATATGCAATCTGAATAACTAGGAAAATGTAAATTATTAAATATTACTAATTAGATGTAGATTATTATTAAATTAATATTCAATATTAAATAAACCACCATTCAAAAGTTTGGGATCGGAAAGATTTATTGTTTTTTAAAGAAGCCTCATGGTCACTGAGGCTGTATTTATTTAAACAAAAATACAGTAAAAACAGTAATACTGTGAAGTATTACAGTTTTTCTGAATTGCTAAAACACTAAATACCATTCTCTGAACCAAATTCTCAATAGCCTAAACAAATTTGTCACTAAAAAACATTTTGCACTGTGATGCATTTGTGTCTCAAAAACACAGGCAATTATATTATAATTATAAATACATTGTATAATTATTTTGTACATATAAATACACACACATGCATGTATATATTTAAGGAAATGTGTTATTTATATATAAAATATTTATATTTATATATATAATATAAATCATGTATAAATATATATATATATATATATATATACATACATACATACATACATATATATATATATACACACAGTATACATCCAAATATTCCTTAAATATATACATGTACAGTGTATGTGTATTTATATAAACAAAATAATTATACACAGTACACACACATTATGTAAACACAAACTTTTAAATTGGATGGGATTAATTGCGATCAATCGTTGCACAGCCCTAATTTATTTAAAAAAACATATTTTGTAATATTATAAATGTCTTAAAAATAAGTGTACGTAAGTAAGTATGTGTGTGTGTATTATATACATTTACATATTCACACACACACACACACACTTGTAAATATATAAATGTAATATGTAAATTTAAATTTTTTCTTTGAAATACAGTAGATACACTATAAAACTATATATTTTTGAGGGTGATGATCAGTTTGAAAATGTCTTTACCATCAAGCAAAGTTCCAAAGTGCAAGACTTGCAGGAATTCTCTCTCCCTCATGAATCCCCTCAGTGGAGTCGCCCACCCCTCAGCCAGAACCTGCACCCACTGCAAATCCAGCTACAAGACCAACGAGAAACACACAAACAGCACTTTCATTTTATCTCATGACAAGAACGACAGTTTGCCACAAAATAACAACTATGAATTACGACAGTTCATATTTTTCTACAGTAGTTATTTCAGTAGCTCTTGCAGAACGTAAATTATGAAATAACACCAAGTTACAGTGAAAAGCTCTCAGTTAACTGAACTGTGAGGAAATGCCTGTGGTGTAACAAGCAGGGCAGTTGATTTCCACAGCAGTAGTAGGGCATGTGTGTGTTCATGAAGGGTTGCATTACCTCCGTGATGGCTACAGTGGGGAGTATATTGGCATCACTCAGCACCAGGTCCAGCTTGTTTTCAGGAACAAAGAGCTCATTCACTTCCTCTGTCACACCAGTGGGCACAATATCCTGTGAGAACAAATCATCTGGTCAGTGGCGTTTTAACGTCTCTCAAGAGAATACTGACAGTCTGTCAGCTGGCACAAAGAAAGGGACAACTGACCAAACACATTGGGCCCTATTTTAACGATCTGAAAAGCAAGTATCAAACGCAAAACGCAAGTAGCTTTGTGGACGGATCTCGGGCGCTGTTGCTATTATACCGGCGGGATAAATGCCTCTTGCGCCTGACGCAAATCTAAAATGGGTTGGTCTGAAGTAGCTTCATTACTCATAGGTGTGGTTTGGGCGTAACGTGAAATAAATCAACCAAATAAACCAATCAAAGCGTCATCTCACATTCCCTTAAAAAGCAGGCACCCTTGTTCCATGGCGGATTGCTATTATAACGGCGGATTTGCCAGGAGCGGTTCACAGCTGAGGAGACCGACGTTCCCATCAGGGCCGTAAAAGACAGAGAAGTGACATTGTATGGGGATGGGAGAAACCCACCCAAATTAGCTTCGGTTAAACAGGCGTATAATAATTTGGGTGAAAATGTGTAAGCTAGATTTATGCCTATTTTTTCACATCTTCATGGACACCACATCGATTTCCCTTATGTGGTAATATTTTTAAATTATGTATGGTTTGCAAAAATGGGAACTGCTGTCTGCATCTGTGTAGAAGAGAGAAGCAAAGTGTATGCATGTTGTGCACACGCTACATTATGGCCAAGCATGCGCCTTAAAATTGCATCTGAATAACGCGCCACTGACTTTAGACTACGTTTTTCATGGTCTGTGGCGGAATTATTTTCTGAAACTGCAAAATGGCACCAGGGAACGTTTGCGCCGGAACACGCCTCCTCTTTTCGCTGAACCGCCCCCAGGCGCAAGTTCATTCCCTAATTTACCGACGTGCGTCTGTGGAGGGAAAAGTCTGCTGTGCATCGGGTGCAAAATAGGAATGATACATGCGTCGATGTACAAAGTCAATTGCGCTGGGTGCAAGATAGGGCCCATTATCTATTTAATAACCAGAAATGAAAGACTGACCCACCTGTTCCTTCAAGAGATCCACTAGTTGATGAATGCAGTCATTGACAGTGAGCTCTCCAGTCTTCAACACGAGCTCAGGGGCTTCAGGTTTCTCATAGTCAGAGTCAATTCCTGTAAAACCTACGTTAAGCAAAATGTAGTTGAAACATTTTCTAGATACTCTCAATTTAATCACATTATTGGCAAATTATTGAATTAATGAATTAATAAAGGGATAGTTTACCCAAAAATAAAATTCTGTCTTCATTTACTCACCCTCAAGTAGTTCCAAACCTGTATGAATTTCATTGTTCTGCCGAACACAAAAAAAGTTATGTTGAAGAATATGGGAAATCAAACATTTAATGGGCCCCATTGACTTCCATAGTATAGAAAAAAAATATTATGGAAGTCAATGAGGCCCATCAACTGTTCAGTTACAGACGTTCTTCTTTTGTGTTCAGCAGAAGAAGAAAAATCCTACAGGTTTGTAAATGATGATAGAATTTTCATTTTTGGGTGAACTATCCCTTTCAGTTCAAAAATTGTTTTTACTGTGTGATGTTTTGATGTTAAAATATTCTCTTCTATCCAAGATAAATATGACGAGACAGCTATAAACCATGCATTTATAGATTTATTTTCCTGAATAATCTTCAAGATACCTTTAATCTCTCCAGCACGGGCCTTTTTATAAAGTCCTTTGACATCTCTGCTCTCACACACCTCCAGTGAGGCATTTATAAACACCTCAAAGAATGGCAGACCTGCATTCTCATGGATCTTCCTGGCATCGTTTCGATCCTGTTGTGAGCACACGTAAAATCATCCTCTTAATGCATCCTGTTGCAGAAATTATTAAAAAATGTCATAAAATTTGGGAACCTCTGATATCACCAAACCTTTGTAAATGGAGAAATGAAACTAGTGATGCAAACCAGTCCGGCATCCGCAAACAGTTTGGCGACCTCAGCAATACGTCGAATGTTCTCTTCTCTGTCTGTGGCTGTGAAGCCCAAGTTCTTATTCAAGCCATGTCGAATGTTGTCACCGTCGAGCGAATAGCAAGGAATGGCATGGGAAACTAGATATTCCTCCAAAGCAAATCCAATTGTAGTTTTTCCAGCACCAGACAACCCTGTAGCGAAAAAATGTCAAATATTTTATGTGAATAGTGACTGAGCTCATTCAACCTAACATCTCTGTTCCATAGAAGAAAGGAAGTCATACAGGTCTAAACATGAGGGGGAGTTAATGATGAATTTTCATTTTTGAGTGAACTATTCTTTTAATCTGATCCATCTAATTTTCTCCTGGAAGTCTCACAGAAGAAATTCCCACCTGTCAGCCAAACAGTACATCCACGAAATCCAGCTCTGGTCCCAACCACTTGGCCACGCTTGCTTCTACTCACATGGTGAGCCTGATAAACAACATTGGTTGCTCTCTGCATGTCCTAAAGTGGATATACACGATATACATGATGTGAAAAGTAAGACTGAGAACAATTTGCAAATCTGAGCCTAAAGCACCATTTCCATCTTTACTGATAACGACAGTGTGTTTCTATAGGGACAATGGGTCAGATTCACAAAAGTGTTTGTAGGGATAGTAAACCCAAAATACAAATTCATGCCATTACAAACCTAAAAGAAAATATTTTGAGAAATGGATCAATGTTTTTTGTCCATACAATAGAAGTCAATGGTCACCAAAACTGTTTGGTTACCAATATTCTTCAAAATATTTTCTTATATGTTCCACAGCAGAAAGACATACAGGTTTGGAACAACATGAGTGCAAGTAAATTATGAAATTATGTTTATTTTTGAACAAGCGGTCCCTTTAATTTTAACTTATATTATTACATTTTAACTTCATACTTCAGGACTGAGGAGGGAGTGGCTTCGGAAAGAGAAATGAAGAAACAAAAAGGGCCATTCATGCAGGACCATGGAGAGGTGGCCAGTTGGATCAGAGCCATCTCTCTCTCTCTACCCAGGCTCTTTGGATACACAGGAAATCCAAGCTTGATGCAAGTAACCCTGGGGTTTGTTAATTCCCATTGGTACACAGTGTCCCTTTGACTGAGGATATGCAAAATCTGGCTACATAGGACCTGTTACAATTAACATTAATCTTCCATGGGATTTGTGTGGTTATAGCCTATTGCAGAACCAGAAAACACTTCATGTAAAACAAAGACAGACATTCTAGTATAAAAGACGTGACCCCTAACAAAAAAATCCTAAACATAACATCAGCCATTAAAATGAATTTAAGCCCAATGTCAAATCAAGACAAGTTGATGAAAAGGATAAAACTGAATCATAACATCCTGCCACATCACCAAATATTTTCAATATCCTTCCGAAAGCAAACACACTCGTGTTACTTTAAGTGACTGTCACTCTATCATAATTATCCAAGTTCCCGAAGTTACACGGACCAGTCGAGCAACTCTTACTTTGTGTGAATGTAGCCTAAAGCCTTTCAAAATGAACTGTTTGTCTTTTTTTTAAAACCAATACTAGTAATACAAAATACTTCTGATATATTTTTAAAGTCTGTTGAAATTTCGTAGTTCGTATCGAAGCAACTTTTAAAAGTTTAGCGAGAAAGAAACTAAAAAGAAAGAAAAAGGCTGAACTTCAGCAAACGTACCGTTCTCTGTTTTTTCAACCCAGACATGATGTCACAACGCGAACACGCTGGTCAGAGCTTTCTAAAAAATGTGACCCTTTAGGGACTAACACAGAATACGAGAAAGTGAAGTTAGTGGAAGTCAGGATAAACTGGACACGTAGCACTCAGCGTTCTTCCTGAAATCCTCCCACTCAGCGTGCGCTGCTCACGTCACCATCACGACTACACACACTGACTGCATTGATTCTCAGTTACTACTCAACATCTCTCTCACAGCACACAAAGAGTAATACAACACAGATAGGCTACATTAAGATACACACATTATTGAATTATTACTGCTGCTCTGATCTGGGGTTGACAACTTCCATCTCAATCTCAGCCAACCCACATGGACCCACTAAAAAGAAAAGGAAAACTTTAACAACAATAACAAACATTATTTAAACATTACCACATTAACATATCGTGAGCTTAGAATTATAAGGTTCTATCTCCGTTTAGGGTAGTTCTGAGATATTGAGCATCAAAGTTTTTACATCCCAGCTGGCAAAACTGTTATGTAGTATAATCTACTATTATAGCTCAACAAGACCATCACCCTACAGGTACTTTGAGGATAGAATATCAAAATCCTGGCACATTTGGAAATGGGATTTTTTAAGATGGCCCAAATGGAGATAGAACCTTATAATTCTGAGAGCTCTGATTCTGTTTGGAATTATAAGGTTCTATCTCCACTTTTACAAATAAAACCCCACATTTCAAAGAATAAATGTATATAACCATTGATTTTAATCAATTTATATATTTATAATACAATCACACAGCTTGTAGTATATAATATAATATATAATAGTATAGTATACATCAAAGCCAAGCAAGTTTGTAAGAAAAAAAAATTATTTTCAAAGAACATGGACATGGAAAAATTACAGCTAAACAAAAAATGTTTTCTTCACATACTACACCCCACTCCTCTGTACTGTAAAAACATTTAGGAAGCATCTTACATACATTAAAAACGGTTCATTTAGTAGATTAAAACATACAAAATATTGTGTAACATCATGAAAATTATGTTTTCATCCCTTTCCACCCCCACTCCCTCTGTGCTCTGAAACATTTAAAAAAATGAAAGATGGATTATTTAGAAAGAAAGATAGATTAGTTAGAAAGATAAAAAGAGGGATTAGTTAGAAAGAAAGAAAGAAAGAAAGAAAGAAAGAAAGATGGATTAGTTAGAAAGAAAGAAAGAAAGAAAGAAAGAAAGAAAGAAAGAAAGAAAGAAAGAAAGATGGATTAGTTAGAAAGAAAGATAGATTAGAAAGAAAGAAAGAAAGAAAGAAAGAAAGAAAGAAAGAAAGAAAGAAAGAAAGAAAGAAAGAAAGAAAGAAAGAAAGAAAGAAAGAAAGAAAGATGGATTAGGTAGAAAGAAAGAAAGAAAGAAAGAAAGAAAGAAAGAAAGAAAGAAAGAAAGAAAGAAAGAAAGAAAGAAAGATGGATTAGGTAGAAAGAAAGAAAGAAAGAAAGATGGATTAGTTAGAAAGAAAGATAGATTAGAAAGAAAGAAAGAAAGAAAGAAAGAAAGAAAGAAAGAAAGAAAGAAAGAAAGAAAGAAAGAAAGAAAGAAAGAAAGATGGATTAGGTAGAAAGAAAGAAAGAAAGAAAGAAAGAAAGAAAGAAAGAAAGAAAGAAAGAAAGAAAGAAAGAAAGAAAGATGGATAAGTTAGAAAGAAAGAAACAAAGAAAGAAACAAAGATAGATTAGTTAGAAAGAAAGAAAGAAAGATGGATTAGTTAGAAAGAAAGAAAAAGAAAGAAAGAAAGAAAGATAGATTAGAAAGAAAGACAGATGGATTAGTTAGAAAGATAGAAAGATGGATTAGTAAGAAAGAAAGAAAGAAAGAAAGAAAGAAAGAAAGAAAGAAAGAAAGATAGATTAGAAAGAAAGAAAGATGGATTAGTTAGAAATAAAAAAGATGGATTAGTTAGAAAGAAAGAAAGAAAGAAAGAAAGAAAGAAAGAAAGAAAGAAAGAAAGATTAGAAAGAAAGAAAGATGGATTAGTTAGAAAGAAAGAAAGAAAGAAAGAAAGAAAGAAAGAAAGAAAGAAAGAAAGAAAGAAAGAAAGAAAGATGGATTAGTTAGAAAGAAAGAAAGAAAGAAAGATGGATTAGTTAGAAAGAAAGACATATTAGAAAGAAAGAAAGATGGTTAAGTTAGAAAGAAAGAAAGAAAGAAAGAAAGAAAGAAAGAAAGAAAGAAAGATGGATTAGTTAGAAAGAAAGAAAGAAAGAAAGAAAGAAAGAAAGAAAGAAAGAAAGAAAGAAAGAAAGAAAGAAAGAAAGAAAGAAAGAAAGAAAGAAAGAAAGAAAGAAAGATGGATTAGTTATAATGGATTAGATAGAACCTTATAATTCTGAGAGCTCTGATTCTGTTTGGAATTATAAGGTTCTATCTCCACTTTTACAAATAAAACCCCACATTTCAAAGAATAAATGTATATAACCATTGATTTTAATCAATTTATATATTTATAATACAATCACACAGCTTGTAGTATATAATATAATATATAATAGTATAGTATACATCAAAGCCAAGCAAGTTTGTAAGAAAAAAAAATTATTCTCAAAGAACATGGACATGGAAAAATTACAGCTAAACAAAAAATGTTTTCTTCACATACTACACCCCACTCCTCTGTACTGTAAAAACATTTAGGAAGCATCTTACATACATTAAAAACGGTTCATTTAGTAGATTAAAACATACAAAATATTGTGTAACATCATGAAAATTATGTTTTCATCCCTTTCCACCCCCACTCCCTCTGTGCTCTGAAACATTTAAAAAAATGAAAGATGGATTATTTAGAAAGAAAGATAGATTAGTTAGAAAGATAAAAAGAGGGATTAGTTAGAAAGAAAGAAAGAAAGAAAGAAAGAAAGAAAGAAAGATGGATTAGTTAGAAAGAAAGAAAGAAAGAAAGAAAGATGGATTAGTTAGAAAGAAAGATAGATTAGAAAGAAAGAAAGAAAGAAAGAAAGAAAGAAAGAAAGAAAGAAAGAAAGAAAGAAAGAAAGAAAGAAAGAAAGAAAGATGGATTAGGTAGAAAGAAAGAAAGAAAGAAAGAAAGAAAGAAAGAAAGAAAGAAAGAAAGAAAGAAAGAAAGAAAGAAAGATGGATTAGTTAGAAAGAAAGATAGATTAGAAAGAAAGAAAGAAAGAAAGAAAGAAAGAAAGAAAGAAAGAAAGAAAGATGGATTAGGTAGAAAGAAAGAAAGAAAGAAAGAAAGAAAGAAAGAAAGAAAGAAAGAAAGAAAGAAAGAAAGAAAGAAAGAAAGAAAGAAAGAAAGATGGATAAGTTAGAAAGAAAGAAACAAAGAAAGAAACAAAGATAGATTAGTTAGAAAGAAAGAAAGAAAGATGGATTAGTTAGAAAGAAAGAAAAAGAAAGAAAGAAAGAAAGACAGATGGATTAGTTAGAAAGATAGAAAGATGGATTAGTAAGAAAGAAAGAAAGAAAGAAAGATAGATTAGAAAGAAAGAAAGATGGATTAGTTAGAAATAAAAAAGATGGATTAGTTAGAAAGAAAGAAAGAAAGAAAGAAAGAAAGAAAGATTAGAAAGAAAGAAAGATGGATTAGTTAGAAAGAAAGAAAGAAAGAAAGAAAGAAAGAAAGAAAGAAAGAAAGAAAGAAAGAAAGAAAGAAAGAAAGATGGATTAGTTAGAAAGAAAGAAAGAAAGAAAGATGGATTAGTTAGAAAGAAAGACATATTAGAAAGAAAGAAAGATGGTTAAGTTAGAAAGAAAGAAAGAAAGAAAGAAAGAGAAAGAAAGAAAGAAAGAAAGATGGATTAGTTAGAAAGAAAGAAAGAAAGAAAGAAAGAAAGAAAGAAAGAAAGAAAGAAAGAAAGAAAGAAAGAAAGATGGATTAGTTAGAAAGAAAGATGGATTAGTTAGAAAGAAAGAAAAAAAGAAAGAAAGATGGATTAGTTAGAAAGAAAGAAAAAAAGAAAGAAAGAAAGAAAGATGGATTAGTTAGAAAGAAAGAAAGAAAGAAAGAAAGAAAGAAAGAAAGAAAGAAAGAAAGAAAGAAAGAAAGAAAGAAAGAAAGATGGATTAGTTAGAAAGAAAGATATATTAGAAAGAAAGAAAGAAAGATAGATTAGTTAGAAAGATAGAAAGATGGATTAGTAAGAAAGAAAGAAAGAGAGATGGATTAGTTAGAAAGAAAGATAGATTAGTTAGAAAGAAAGAAGGATTAGTTAGAAAGAAAGAAAGAAAGAAAGAAAGAAAGAAAGAAAGAAAGAAAGAAAGAAAGAAAGAAAGAAAGAAAGAAAGAAAGAAAGAAAGAAAGAAAGAGATTAGTAAAAAAGAAAGAAAGATTGATTAGTTATTAAGGATAGATATAGATAGATAAAGTTTGAAGACAGATAGAAACAGTTTGAAGATAGATAGATAGATAGATAGATAGATAGATAGATAGATAGATAGATAGATAGATAGATAGATAGATAGATAGATAGATAGATAGATAGATAGATAGATAGATAGATAGATAGATAGATAGATAGATAGATAGATAGATAGATAGATAGATAGATTAGCAAGAGAGAAAGAAAGAACGATTGATTCGTTATAAAAAAAAGATAGAAAGATGGAAATGCCATCTTTCACCGGCTTCAAATGTCCAGGCTAATGTCCAGCCCTTAGCTCTGTGTCCAGGCTACAGAGCTAAGAGGTGGGTTTTGATTGGTCCGTCCGTGTTCATTCAAGGTTTTGATTGGATATTGAATCTACTGGAGATAGAACCTTATAATCCCAACTCGGTTTATGTTTTGTGAGATGGAACCTTTTTATTTTATTAATAACTACTAACAAATTTTTTTTTTTTTTTACAAAAATAACACCACACAGGCATTAATAAACACCTAATGGATCAGATTATGTCAAAAACTCAATTTCGACCAAAAGTGGAGATAGAACCTTATAATTCTAAGCTCACGATATAATGAATCATTTTTTAAAGAAATGTCGCTAACACTTTACAATATGGTTTAACAACACATTAGTTAACTACTTTAGTTAACATGAATTAAGAATGAACAAGACATACAGCATTCATTAAGCTAAATTAATGTTAATTTCAACATTTACTAATACATTATTAAAAACAAAAGTTGTGCTTGTTAACATTAGTTAGGCTAATGCACTGTGAATCAACATGAACAAACAATGAATGACTATTAATAACATTGTTAATTCATGGTAGGTAATACATTAACTAATGTTAACTAATGAAAATAACTTATTGTAAAGTGTTACCAAAATGTATTTTCGAGAAAAACCCTTTCAGTGTGTTTACAAAGTTTGAGTTGACTAGTGCAAATGCTATTTTGCAAATTTTTAATTAACTACTAATACTACTTATAGCCTACTTATACCATTGAATTAATTACAAATTAAATTATCAGCATAACAATTTGAGTGAAATTCAGAATGTCTCAGTATTTGAGACATCCTGCTCCTGATCCTGCTTGCTAAAATGTATTTTTTCTTTTATTTTTTTGTAAAAAAAAAAAAAAAAAAAAAGACTAGGATCAGGTAATCCATCTTACTTTTGTGCTGGTTTTGATTGAATTGGATCACTCTGACTCAGATAAAAACTATTCCAGATCACCAAATCCGGATTACCGGACTACAGCTACTATGAAGAACTACCGGTAGAATAGCCAGTGCTTGGGTCACTGTATTTTGATTTGAAGAGACAGAAAACAGCATAATAAAAAGAATAAAAAAAATAAATAAAAAAAAATTTAAACAGTCAGATCCCTCATCTGTCCCACAACAAATAAATAATAGAAAACAAATATACATGCACTATGCATTTGATGATTGTCTTCAAAATTAACATGATAATTATTGACAGTTAAAATTAAATATATTGCTTTTGTTTGACATTGAGCTGTTTGAGGGTTTATTTTATGAGGACAAAATAATTCGTTTTATAGCTTTATAGATAGCTGAAGAATCGGAGGATCTGTTTCAGTAGCAAACTGTGTGTAGCTTCAAGAGAGCAACCATACAAAATGAAGAAAAACAACACAATTGTTTCATTTCATGTTATCATTTGTAATCATTAATCATTTATGTAGTTTATCATTTGATTAATGATTACATTTTTTTTCTTTAATAATTTATTAATTTCTGTACTTTTTATTGTATTTTTAGATGATTGGGGGGTTTCATGGAATGTTTGTCTTGATGAATAATAGAGGGAATATCACAATTTCAAGGTTTTATGGGATGTTGTGAAGCAGTTTGGTTGTTGTATTTTTGCTGGTCAGACAAAGTCATTGTAATGCTTAAACAAATCATGTGCAAAACACTAATGTTTTTAAAAAAGTTTTATTTCTTTTGCTCCTGAAATCCACCCTTCTGCTGGGCCCGGTTGTTCAAAAGTAATCTGATCAGATTTCGTTTATCGGATTGGATCAAATCTTAAAAATGATTCTGAAATCAGGTTAGATCAGAAAATCCAATCTTGTTTTTTTAGTTTGGATCAAACAATCAGTATGTGTTTTAAACCTTTAATAAGATTGCGATAACTTAGATTATTTTCATTTATATCTTTTATTTTACCCTTGATTAATGTAACTGTTACAGTAATGAAGTAGAAGTACCTTTCAGTACTTTGAATTAAAAGAGATTTTGGCACCATAGAATAATCCACAAAAAAAGCTGTCAATATCAAACAAAAATAATATAATTTAAGTGTTTTTTAATCATTTTATATAAACTACATTGGCACAATGATCAGAGTTGAACCAGTCAAAAGTAGTTTCTATTAATTGCATCCCTTATTGCGTGTATATTTGTTGCTCATTGCAAGGCAAGCTTTTAAAAACTGCGACAAAAGTAAAATGCATTACCTGATCCTGGACAGCAATAAATGGGATAATTCTGATCCGGATTAAACTTTCTGAACAACTGGGAATCCTGATATTACTAAAAAGTTGTTAACAACACATATTGAAGGTTTGATCCAAATCAAAACCAAGACTGGATTATATGATGGAATCCAATTTCAGAATCCTTTTATTTTGGCAACCCATTTTCAATATTTGATCCAACCTGATAGCCGGAATGACTTTTATAAAAACCTAACCGTTTTATTATAATAAAAAAATGACAAAATTACAAATTATTTGGCACTGCATTTCTTTAGTACTTTGGCAAATAAAACAAGAAAGAACACAGAAATCATTCTTAAAGCACAAATGTACACCCCTTGGTAATTTGGTAGCATGTATAATAAATAAACCAATATTTGGTTTTCCAACCACAGTATGGAAATAATAATAGAATCAAAAGTGAAGATACAGTCATTGTAAGTGCACAGCAATTGATCCCTGTAATCCACTATTTAATAACCTGACTCACAATTCAGTGTTCCTGAGGTTTGATTGAGGCACATCACATTCCTTATTAAAATCACAGCCATGAAGGAGCTTTGAGTAATGCTTTCTGACTGTTTCATACAGTGGAGCCGAATGATTCATGCTGGGAAAAGTCATGGGCTTCTCATTGAGAAACAACTGCACTCTAAATCCATCACTACATTCATACAGGACAAAGACTAAGTTCGCAGCATAAGGTACAATCTGACCGGAGCGGAACATGCGATTGTGCTGCCAAGAAAAATTCTCTGCAGTTAGAGGGTTTTCATCCTTGAAAAAGGCCAACAGAGAGAGCAGAGGCAGCAGGGTCTCACCATGACCAACCTGGATGGTGGCAGTCTTTTTTACCTCTCCAAATCTGTCAGATTACAGGAGACACAAGTGAACACATAAACATCTTTAGCATGTTTTATGGAGTATTGTAAGTGGACAAATAGACCATAACTGACTGAGAACGGGTCCACATCTTAAAGGGTTAGTTCACCCAAAAATGAAAATTCTGTCAGTAATTACTCGCCCTCATGTTGTTCCAACCGCGTAAGACCTTCGTTCATCTTCGGAACACAAATTAAGATATTTTTGATTAAATCTGAGAGTTGTCTCACTCCTCCATAGGCTTTCAGAGGGACCGAAACTTGCTGGCCCAGAAAAGTTATTAAAGAGATCGTTAATATAGTCCAAGTGACTACAGTGGCTCAATCTTAAGTTTATCAAGCGACGAGAATACTTTTTGTGCGCAAAAACAAACAAAAATAACGACTTTATTCCACTATTCATTTCCTTCTCTCTGGGCCTCTAGTTGGTTCACGTAGTGTTTTTGCATAGCGCGTCTGTGTTACACGTCACCACGTAGGCTCACAATTGGCCGAAGCGGGTCATGTGTGTGATGCGTGATGACGTGCAACACAGACGCGCAGCGCAAAAACACTACGAGGCCCAGAGAGAAGGAAATGAATAGTGGACTAAAGACGTTATTTTTGTTTGTTTTTGCGCACAAAAAGTATTATCGTCGCTTGATATACTTAGGATTGAGCCACTGGAGTCACTTGGACTATATTAACGATCTCTTTAATAACTTTTCTGGGCCAGCAAGTTTCGGTCCCTCTGAAAGCCTATGGAGGAGTGAGACAACTCTCAGATTTAATCAAAAATATCTTAATTTGTGTTCCGAAGATGAACGAAGGTCTTACGCGGTTGGAACAACATGAGGGCGAGTAATTACTGACAGAATTTTCATTTTTGGGTGAACTAACCCTTTAATCTCCTTACCTGTAGTCATTAACGGCCTTATCAAGACGCTTGAAAATATCATGAAAGAGAGGGCAGCTGGATTTACGGTTGATGTCATGTCCGTATCCCCTCTTCCAGTACTGTTTCAGGTCACTTTTATACTCCAGGACCTAACATGAGGCCAAAAGAGAAACATGCATTTGGTCGCCAAGGTAAATCCAGTTGTGAAACAGTGAATCAGGGCGCTGATTACCGTACGTAATTACTAGACATTCTACGACCCCACAAACACCCCAGCTGACAGGGAATTACACTTTGAATCCTAATAACATCCACTGAAAATGGAAGTTTTCAATTTCCAACCAACATACGTACTTGAGCGTCAGACTCATCCAGCAGAGCGCACCACGGAGAGTTCTCCGACTTGATGGCAAACTCATAGGAGCACAAAAAGAAAACTGCCTCTGCCATATCTTGGGAGAAAATTGAAATCAATATCAGGAAGGATCTTTGTTATTGACTATTTTAGTCTACAGATTAACATTAAGCAACTTCAGTGAACAGGAAGATAAAACTGCACACCGTGATTTAAAAGGCAAAATTACCTGGGGTGATTTTACTGAATGGAATCTGAAGGCGGTTGGATATTTTCATCCGTACTGCATCCATTTCTGCCGAAGATTTAAAGCGTTCTACCTCCTTCAAAGCTGTTTTATTGTTCTCAACACCTTCAACAAATCTCTCACAATGATCAAAGAATCTCATGAGTGAATCATCCACATAGTGTTTGTAATCCATATCTATAAAACAAGAAGTATGGTTAGTTGAATAACAGGACCACTTCTTCAACAATAAAGCTTGCAGGATCATCAACCACATGGTGGAGAGTTGTTTATGCACAGATAACAAATTACACTTTATGGTAGATGTGCTGAGGATGTGTTTCAGTGTCTTTAAATGCCAGTTGTTTGGCCTAAAGGTGCTGTAGTTAAAGGGTTAGTTCACCCCAAAATGAAAATTTTGTCATTAATTACTCAGCCTCATGTTGTTCCAAACCCATAAGACCTTCGTTCATCTTCGGAACAGAAACGAAGATACTGTGATTTTCTTTCTTCTGTGGGACATAAAAGAAGATATTTATTATGTCTCAGTGTTTTTTTCTGTCCATACAATTGAAGTCAATGGTCGCCAAAACGGTTTAGTTACTAACGTTTTAAAAATCGTGTGTGTTCCACAGAAGAAAAAAAGACATACAGGTTTGGAATGATATGAGGGTGATAAGAGAATTTTCATTTCTGGATGAACTTTTCATGAACAATGTTTAAGAAGCCAACAAAACAGCTAGTAAAGAAGGGACATTAAGCCTACCCTGAACATCCCAGAGTCTGTGCAGACCCTCTTGGAAAGCTTTAACACTATCAATACAGCGGTGCTTGGAGCTGGTGATGAACTCAATGCGGTTTGCGCGGAGGAGATCCTCAGAAATCAAGGTGGGGAATGACTGTGCCAGTCTCATCGCCAAATGCCTGTGGTCATCTCGCCCTTTATCCACCAGCCTGCCGTCCATGTCTTCAGTGTACCACATCTTCCATGCTTTAATGTTATTAAGCCAAGACGCTGAACCCGACGCGTCAGACACGACCAGATCAAACAGTCGCGCAATCTTTTTCACATTTTTTGTGGTTGGATAGCGTGTCCCGTGACGTATCACCGACACCATATGAATGGCACGGCAATCTGGAGAGGGGGGAACCAGCAGCGATCTGTTTACAAATAAAATGTCATCTAATAGATGTGGATTCACTTCCTCGTACCTGCCTTTTGTCCCAAAGTAATGCGCTATCGCCGGTATAGTTGGCCTGGCGAGTTTAGATAATGACAAACCAACCATAACGCTCAAAGAAGTGATGAGAAAGTTAATGAGGAAATTAGGTGTTTTCATTTCTGGATGTGTGATACCTATTCCACCGAAAATACCCGTAGCCTGCACCTGTGCATTTCAATGAGTAAAATCACCATACGCCCTGCCGACTATGATGACGCGCACTACATGTGAAGCCAGCCTCAAAAACAAGATAGGCCTACAAAACCTTCCGGGTCAAAACACAACAGATCTAGGTAAATAACACACAACTGATAATATAAGGAAAGTGAATAATTGTAATAATTGTTTAATTTCAAAATGGGTACAATGCAACATTTGGGAACTGTTATGTTTTAAAAGATTTCATTAAAAAAGTGTCTTGTGCTACACTAGATGGCGGTGTTGTGCATCACTTTAATGTAGTTTAACTGATGCAACCACAAATACCTTTTTCCTTAAAAATGTAATCAAATTTTGATTATCAAAAGCCAAAGTTTTTTTAGTCATATTTATAGGTTAGGGCATAGGCTACAATTAAATCATTGGAAATTCTCGCAGATAAAGACAACAACAAGCAAAAATGAACAAACAGTGCAAACATAAATCACAAACAAATTGATTAACAAAACCACATAAAGGCAGCTGCTTATGTATAAAGTGTGTGTGCAGTGCTGTATGTTCATGAATGTATAAGTTGTGTATAAAATAAGTTATGTAATTAAGCGTAGAATTAAAATGTAGAAGTAACATAGGGTAAATGAATGGCTTCTTGAGGTATGGCCTAGCCTACTGAAGTGCAGACTGTAATACAAGATGAGATATGACTGGTTAAGTTTAAAGAGTGTGAAGGAGTCATATATTTATGTCCGAAAGAACAGTATGATTGAGCCGTCTTAAGGCATTGGGTTAGAAGCCGTCTTTGAATCTTGATGTACATGTGCTGATGGACCCTATACGCTTTCCAGAATCCAGTGGGCAGAGAGGAGAAAAGTGATTGTGCAGGGTGACTAGAGGCCTTCTGATGTTTCCAATTTTTCTGAAACATTTTTAGAATAAATGTCCTATTATGTCCTAACATGTGTGCCTATTATCTTTTGAGCTGCTTTCACCACCCTCTGCACAGCGTTCTTGCCCTCCAATGAGAATGCATTCAACATCACACCTGTAAACTTGGTCATGACTGCTGTGAACATATGAGCTTTCTTCATTTCTTCATTCTTCATTCCGAGTGATTATATTTATGGATTATCAGAGAGCTATACATCTGTTCACTGCAGTAGATTTCCAGATGTGCATCATATAAATAGTAGCCTATGTTGTCATCAAGAGGTTAAACTGATTTATTTTATTTTTTTTAATATGAGATGGCAAAATAGACATCAAATTTAAGCACCCATGGTGGTTTAGATTTAATGTCACCATTACACCTTGAATGAAACCGAAACAACAAGCTTATGATGTGTTCACATCATAACTATTGTTATTTGGAAGAGATGGAAACCTATGACGTAGGAGTGGTTTGTGACTTGAATTTATGCGTTTCAGTGGCAATACTATCAATGCCAAAATGAGACTGCAGCAGTCAGCTGGTACAGGTCAGTGCTCTTTAAGTCATGTTCATTATTATTGTAATGTTATGTGCTTTGAGACATGAGGTAGTTTACTTGCAATTAGCCGTTGAACAAGCATCTGGATGCAGTCTCAGGAAAAAAGTCGTGATGGTTCCGTGAATCTATGGTGTTGAAGTTGCAATCAATTTCTTCAGTGTTGAATGAAGAAATTATGATGAACCTGCAGTGGTAATTTGACTCTGTTACTGTTGAGAAAGTTACACATGGCTTGATGTTTTGAGGCCTGCCAGAGCAGAAAGGAAGACAGGGAGGGGACATGTGCGGGTGGGATGCTGTTTAACCTCTGAGGGAGGTCACTCCTCCAGGGGGCCAGTGAACCAGATAGGAACTTAAACATTGGAGGGAAAGTTTACAACCCTTTGTCTTCGAGCTTGGTATTTTGCATA
This sequence comes from Scardinius erythrophthalmus, assembly GCF_964197995.2. Taxonomy (NCBI): domain Eukaryota; kingdom Metazoa; phylum Chordata; class Actinopteri; order Cypriniformes; family Leuciscidae; genus Scardinius; species Scardinius erythrophthalmus. The sequence continues at coordinate 19,010,704 of NC_138238.1, read as the reverse complement.
TGTAACTGGATTAGTTTGTGTCCCTTCATACTCAGATTTAATCTAACAAGAATGCAATGCATGCTATGAAGAGATGATGTACACCTCTTCCCTTCGGCCTAGCTCTGTCACCCGGCACTTTCAGGGAATACATGGATGCAGCTCTGGCTCCGCTGTGACTCCAGGGCATTCGCATATTAAATTAAATCAATGATTGATTGATATTAGCTCAATCAGCGAAGTTGACGTTTCGCCATCGAGATGCCGTCCTCGCCAATATGAAAGAGTTGGGGTTAAGGCTGTATGCCTTAAGGCTTTGAAAACAAGGACCATATTGGGTTATTCCAGATGGACAGTAAGAAAATTGAAGCGTTATGGGCAAGACAATCATTACACATATCAGTGTTTGTGTTATTTTTTTTTTTTTAGAATATCTAAGCTACATTGAGAATTGCACAGCTTGAGCAGAAAGAGATGAACATAAACTGCCATTGTGTGATCAATTTAGTGTCTGTTCTAATGTCTTTTCTCAAATCTCGTATTGAAGGATTTTTCCCAGACATTTACTCCCTGGCCTGTCCACCAAAAGCAGGGCAACTCTGGCCTTTGATATGCACTGTCCTCGACTCTGTGGATCTCGAGGGCCAAAGCTGCACTCCCCTGACCAAAATCCTTTGGCTGAAAAATATTCAATCTCAGCACTTCCCCTTAATGTCTTCATGGGTACAAAACAGTATCTTAAAATGCTTTAAAATGAACCTGATTCATTTATGAAGACTCACCATCAAAGGCGTTTGTTATTGGATACCAAATCCGTTTGTTACCCCTTAAATAGGAATTTTTACCCTTTATTGGATTCGAGTCTTCATCATTTTAAATTAATTTGTCAAAAATAGTTTTTTGGTGATCATTAGTCTCTCTTTATATAGCAGCATGGATTCTGTATTGCCTCTATCCTCAAAATGCTTTAAAGACAAAGACAATATTTAAGATAACTTCCCTTATGTTAGGCTAAAGATTTGTTTGTGCGTACCTGCACATAATTTAGAGAATAATAACACGTTAAATGATTGATCGGCTACTAATATTTTTGACACATAATTGGGAGATATTAATAATAATTGATAATATTTTGCATCATTGTGTAACCATTTATGAATAAAGTTTCCTTTCACATAAATCATGTGTAATGTTTTAAAACGTCTCCTGGACATTTCACTGAAAACTGAAACAAACAAAACTTATAATGTATAATTTATTTTTGACTGTGTGGAAATGCTTCCTTCTGAATTCTGTCATTCTGGGACAGAAACAGGAACCTCTGAGGCATGCATGACACAGATCTTTTCTGCCTTGTTCGCTTTGACATGCACTGCCAAGAAAAGAAGCACTTGGGTTGGAGCTGCCATTTGGGGAACTCTGGAATGTTAGCAGGTTCTGGAGTGGCCATGAGATAACATCTAAGGCAGTCATGAAGGGAACCTCTGGTGCAACAGTGACAAGAAACTGCTTTGACAAGAACCACTGGGACAGAACTGGCAGGGACTTTTGGGGTGGCTGGAGCGGCCATAACAAGAAGTTCTGGGACTGTAGTTTGAAGGGACTGTAGACTGAAGTTTGTTTGTCTGTCTACACTTTTTTTTTTTTTTTTTTTTTTGTATTGTGCCGTGTCAGGTTCATTAATTTTAGCTCAGTTAGGATATAACATGGTGTAACTCATCACTAGAGAAAAGTCCCAAACTACAACTTTAATACATACCGCTAAAGGTGTCATTCGTTGATTTATACAGCAGTCGTCACAGACAAAATCAATTAGTGTCACCTCCAGGGTGTCCGTGTTCACTAATATGTTCTCCTGTTTGATGTCTCTATGGAGAACTCCATGGCTACAGCAGTTGTTGGCAGCCTCAACGACATGCCGCATCACATGCCGTGCGATCTCTTCAGTTAAGATGCATGTTTAACCTCTCCAAAAAGATAAAAAAGAGAAATCTGTCTTTATGGAGTGGCTTTTTGATGTACAGAGCTCCAATAAATATATAAAAAAGAATTATCTTTTTAGAATTATGAGAGATATTGTAGCAAACCTCCTTTTCTTTGTCACCCTCTTCTCCTCTCTCACATCTCCTCTACCTCTTTCATCACCAATACCAGCACTCCTGCCATCAAGGCGATGAGGATTTGGCATGTTGACGGTGGATTGTAGAGTGGTGTACGTGGATGGGAATTGTACACACACTTGTTAACTGCTATTTCCTTTGCAGGAGAAACTCTTACCCATGACAATTACTTTCTGCAATGTTTCTCCAAACTACTCATAAAACTAATACTGGATTTTCAAGACTTTATATACGGGCTGCACATTCCACAACCATCAATTAACTCTTCGAATTCTCACTGCGACATCATTAGGGCTCGTGCAGAGGGGTCAAGTCTACATCATCAAATCTAAGAAATGAAATGAGCTTTTGGATTATGAAGCTTCCCTGCATTCCTGGAAGGCATGTTGAATAGTCTAACATAGAAAATCATTCCATACCATTTTATTGTTGAGGCCAGTAATAGGAGGACTGAAACTAGTTTATGCAATTTTCAGTGAATATTTCTGAGGGTAGGGCCTAAATCATTTTTGAGTTTCTGTATAGACTCATACCTTAAATTCTGAACTACAGAAAAGAAACCTTGTATTAAATATGAGAATAACTTTTGTCTTGAAACCTTTTAAATAGCGAGTCCATTCGAGTCCATGATCACCTCTATATCTTTTTACTCTTTTGAGAATGCATTTTCTGTTTCAAACAGTCCTCAGAAGTACTACAGACTTTACAATAAATATATTTTCCTTATTCTCATTGAAACTGCTAGTTTTGCCATTATAGGTATTTATTTCCTTGAAATGGTTCTCACATTCACATGAAGGCAACAGACATCTTTTGGTATCTGGAAGCTACAGGAGTCCAGTAAGACCGCCTGATGTCCAAATATAACAAAAGCAGTTACAGCTTAGAAATTATAACAAGATAATGTTGTCCTGTATCTGACAACTGATTCAACTGAAGTCTGTAATCATTCTTTACCTACTATAATAGATGTAACATTTTTTTAAAAATACTTATGCGTTATTATTTCCTACATTGTAATATTATAATGTTTATATATAGGTATACATTTATATATTTGTAAAGGTATTAAAATGCTAAATCAAGCTGATAAGAAAGGGAATAAGAATTCAATATCATGAGGATGTTAAAATATAAACTCACCATGATAAGCCACGAGACAGTGTCTCACTAATTTGTATGATGGCACAATTGTATGTGGAGGTCTTTATGTAAACATTTATAAGAGTTATTATGTCCATTGTCTGTGCTATCAGCTCCTGCCAGCAAACGTGTGCAAGTGGCTCCCAGAGTATATGCAATGACATCCTCTTTCTTAAACTGCTGGTCTTACATAAAAGTTAAGAATGAGACTATATTTGGAGGAATAAATTAAGTATTAAACATGTTTCTTTGTTTTGTTGATAATGACAACATGGCGACTATAGTACATCCAAATTGCATTCATACTACACACATTCATACTATATAGAACATACTTTTTTTGCGGTCGTGAAGTAATTACTCATTCAAAATAAGTACCTACTCAAGAGGGTATGCGTTTTCGGACTCAACCATAGGGTGCTTCTCATTTCTTATTTGTGCATCCTCGCTTCCTTTCCGAGATGGTCCTTTCCGAGATGGTCCTCACTGCAGAACATGAAATCCACGGGGAGCCGTGGATTTCTCCCACCTTACATATACCTAAACCTACCCATCTCCACCCCCTGATCCCTAAACCCACCCCTAAACCTACCAATCTCCACCCCTTATATCTGGATCCAACTCCGCCCCCCGGATCTCGTGTACTGCATTGAGGTGCTACTGGCCTCGCATCTTAGCCCCACCCCCTTATGCCTGCTACAGACTGTGCGATATCTGCAATTATAAGATCATTACAAATCACACCACATGCTTAATAAACTTGGGTGCGACATGTATGTAGACTATATGATGATAACACCTATTGAATCATAGGCTACAACGCAAATTTTGTATACAAGAATAAAATGTCATTAGCATGTGCTAGTGGTAAACAAATAGAGCAAGATGAATCGCACTTTGGCAATTGTGTTTTTTATGTGGTTAAAAAGAGGAGGAAGCTAATAAGGAGAATATTGATACGGTCATTGCTTGGGAAATGAGGCCAACTCTGCATGCCAATTTGGTAAATTGAGCTTGAGGTAACTACTTGAAGTTTTAGCGCCATGTCGCGTTGATCAATATGCCATTTCATATTTCATTGCATTTTTATTGGCCAATCAGTAGATATAGGTCGTAGCAGCAAACACACTTGACTGTGTCACTTGACACTCAGTCAGAAACTTTTCACAGGCTCTCTTTGGTCGCAAGACCGTGACAATGGTCATCTTTGAATCTCTCTCACTATACGATGTAGGACCACCGTTTTGGAGCCACAACCACAGAAATTGCCACGATTGGTTATCTTTTGTCTTGGACAGCCCAAAATCGTACAATGTGTACTGGGCATTAGGATGCGAGGGAAGGACACACCTGTGTATCCTCACTCATGACTGCATCCAAAATCTTAGGTAGCTGACTTGTTGCCCTATAAGGCGATGACTTTGCAGGCAGCATTTGTGCACGAAGGTACCTCACAAAACTGATTTCAGACAGACTTCTAAGACAGCGTAACAGTTTAATGATCTGCAGTAAAACAGAGAGAGCTTTGGTGATAACAAAGCAAATATTTAATTATTAGCTACAGTAGTAATTTCTTACTAGAAATGACATCAAAAGTGGAAAACGTTAGTCAAAAACTTACATTTACTCAAACACTGACCATGCAGCAATCGCTACTTTCAAACGCCATCTTTATTTTTTTAGTCACAGAATGTCACAGAATGGAAAGCAGACGATTGTGGGATATCTAATGCAGCGAAGGATAAATCTATGCTGTCTTAAAAAAAAATCGATCAGATGAAGGTATCTCTGGAGATAGGATATGAAATTAAAGGGTTAGTTCACCCAAAAATGAAAAGTTGAAGTTTGGGTTCAGGCCGCATCATAGCACTGAAACTGCGCTCGTTAAAATCACAAATGATTTACTCTTAGCTTCTGACCAAGGCTGTATCTCAATACTAGTTTTACTTGATCTTAGTGCTGCGTTCGATACTATAGATCACACAATACTCTTAGATCGGCTACAAAACTATACCGGTGTTCAAGGACAAGCATTAAGCTGGTTCAGATCATACCTATCTGAACGCTACCATTTTGTCTATTTAAACGGAGAAAAATCGATCATAACTCCAGTAAACTATGGAGTGCCGCAAGGATCTGTGTTAGGCCCTCTATTATTCTCAATATATATGCTGCCACTTGGAAATATTATAAGGAAACATGGAATTAGTTTCCATTGTTATGCTGATGACACTCAACTATATATTTCATCACGGCCGGATGAAAACGCTAAATTATCCAAATTGACAGAGTGTGTTAAAGATATAAAAGATTGGATGACGCACAATTTTCTTTTATTAAATCCAGATAAGACAGAGGTAATACTTATCGGTTCAAAAAACCGCCCACAAAACCTCTTACAATACAACTTTAACATAGTAGGGTGTCCTGTTACTTTATCCTCTACAGTAAAAGACCTGGGTGTTATATTAGATTGTAACTTGTCTTTTGAAAATCATATTTCATATGTTACAAAAACAGCATTTTTTCACCTTAGAAATATTGCTAAATTACGTAACATGCTATCAGTTTCTGATGCAGAAAAGCTAGTTCATGCATTCATGACCTCGAGACTAGATTACTGTAATGCTTTATTAGCTGGTTGTCCTGCATCCTCAATAAACAAGCTACAGTTAGTCCAAAATGCCGCCGCTAGAGTTCTTACTAGATCAAGAAAGTTTGACCATATAACACCAATTTTATCATCACTACATTGGTTACCTATAAAGTTCCGTATTAATTACAAGGTATTGCTACTGACTTATAAAGCCCTAAACGGCTTAGCTCCAGTTTATTTAATGGATCTTCTATCGCCCTATAATCCATCGCGCTCTTTAAGATCACTAAATTCGAGGCTTCTGGTCATACCTAGGATATCCAGATCCACCAAAGGAGGGAGAGCATTTTCACATTTAGCTCCAAAACTCTGGAATAGCCTTCCTGATACTGTTCGTTGCTCAGATTCGCTCTCCCAGTTTAAAACTAGATTAAAGACGCATCTCTTCAGCCAGGCATTCATATAATACTTTTAATCTTACAGTTAAATCCGGTCTCTACTTCATAAACGCCAGAGGAGAACTGGCCCCCGACTGAGCCTGGGTTCTCCCAAGGTTTTTTTTTCTCCATTAGGTCACCTGATGGAGTTTTTCGGTTCCTTGCCACTGTTGCCTTTGGCTTGCTCAGTTGGGGATGCTTAAATTGATTAATCGATTCACCAGTGCTATTGATCTGCATTACCAAACGTGGATGTTTTACACCAGAAACAAACACTGATGTACTATTTTATTTAATACTGTGAAGCTGCTTTGATACAATCTGTATTGTGAAAAGCGCTATATAAATAAAGTTGACTTGACTTGACTTGACCCAAAAATGACAATTCTGTCAGTAATTACTCACCCTCATGTTGTTCATCTTCGGAACACAAATTAAAATATTTTTGATTACATCTGAGAGCTAGCTCACTCATCCATAGGCTGCTAGGTAATTGCATCTGCCAGCCCAGAAAAGTTAGTAAAGACATTGTTAAAATAGTCCAAGTGACTACAGCAGTGGCTAAACCTTAAGTTTATCAAGCGACGAGAATACTTTTTGTGCATGCGCAAAATAAAAATAACAACTTTATTCAACTATTCTTTTTCTTTGGGTGTAATTGTTTGCATCAGCGTCTGCAAACTCAAACATGTGTAAGTACCAATCTTTTATACAGTATTAGAATATATTTGGATAGATGTGAAGATAATAAGTGACGTAGTTATTGAGTCTTCCTGGCAGAACTTATGCTAAAGCTTTCATTTATTGTGCACTTTCAACTTTACAACTTTGCAGAACGTTTACATTCACAAACAGCTATAGGGCTTGGCAACCGACGTCACTGCGCAGTGCATTCTGGGACGTAAACAAGAGGTTGCCACCATTTTGTGAGGCCACAAACACAAGTCGCCGGTAACCAAGCAGCACTAGAGCAACACACAATGTTGGTTGTATGAATTATTTATTTGAGTATGCTTAAAGATAGTTTAAAACAAGGTGGATTGTACAGAGACAAACTCCTACCGTACGCCAAGAAACGCTATGTTGAAAAAATCAACTTTATTGGAAATATCGATCCTTATGAAGTCCCAAAAGACGAGTGGATCCGCGACCCTGACGCCTTACCTCCCATCACATTTCCTGATATTTTTACGTATTTTGTTTGTGGTGTCAGTGCCTATACCGCTGAGCAGTTTCGCAATTATAAGTCTCTGGAAGCCCACGTTCAGTTTACCAATGGTTGGGTACATGACCTGGAGAGTTTTAAGCCTGTCAACGGTGAAAACACTGTCGTCCGAACAAAGGTAAGTTACCAGCTTTCTTTCTTTTAGCATTTTTCTATAACCGGCAACGTTACAATGGTATTAGGCCTACAATGTTGTTTATTTGTCATTATACAAGACAGGATTGTATACCGATAATTAAAAATAAATAAATAAATCACAGACAATAAATAAGACACATAGCTTCCTTGATTCTGCCTCCAGGAGGGAAAGCTAAAGAAAGACAATACGTTGTCTAATTTCTTACCTTGTCGGTCGTGTGAACGTACATTACAACCGACAACACAACAAGTTCTCCCCATAACTTTAAAATTAAGCAAAATGTCAATGTATACTTTCTATATTAGCGGTCCGGATTGGCGTCTGACAGATTGACAGATTAACAGCGGAACGGCGATGGCCTCACAAAATGGCGGCACTACCCATCAGCCACCGCGGCGCTAGAGCCGTGACGTCACGTCGCCAAGCCTTATATTACACACTGCATGAAAGGGAATATTCTAAATGTGCAATTTGTACAAACCACTGTGCTCAAATGTATTGACAAGTAAACTTTCATACTTAAAGCTGTACTCGGCAAGATTTTTTTGATCATATTCACTGAAACCGACACTATGCTCCGAAAAAACACGCACTTCTACCTGAAATTGTGAGTTATTTTGAATTTAAGTTGAAAGAATGTGAGGAATGCGCTTAAATTATACTATTTATTATTTATTGATCAAATATAGTAATTTAAAGGTAAATAAAATACTAATAAAAAAATATCCCCAAAAAGTGCATTAAAAAAAAAGATCAAAATGAAATATAATAAGCTTTCTAGACAAAAAATAATAATATATATAATTTTAGGGCTTCGGGTCATTTTGACCCGCGAGGGAAAGATGTGTTGCAAAGTGCAAGGGAAGGTCCACACATCACTGGTCGTGTTGATCACTACCACTCAAGTTACCTGACTACCTACCTGTTCTGCTCACCTGTTGAGATCCCTGTTTGTCAGCCTTCGCCATCTTCTTCTTCAGCTTCACCGTCTTCAGTCACTTTGGTCCGCCATGCACCTGCAAAGTACAAAGAGATTTAACCACAAGATAAGTCATTCAACCAAAACTCTCGGTGAAAGCTTACCTGTTTCTCCTGCTTGTTCTCTGCTTCCTGTAAATAAACCATCAGTGTGACTGCATACCTGTGTTGTCTCCCTCTGTCCGCTGACAATGCTATTGTAGACAGGCTAAACAAGTTCTCTACAAACAACCTGTTGTCAGCTGTTTTTTAAGAGATTGGCATTAATTAGTGTATTCAGCACCATAGCTCCATTATTAAACCAAATAAATGTGCATCTTTGTTTCGCAAGAGTGAACTGGGTGTTACAAGTGAAGTTCATGGGAGTTTTTTTTTTTTTTTTTTTTGCCCTGGAAAAAAAGGAAGAAAACGCAAACAACATTATCTTCATGAGCTTCAGCGGATATCTGTTTCCCACACAGGATGTCATTCCCACCCTGAAGCCCCTGTTTTCCCTACACCTACTTCATAGTTGTTTCCTCACACACAGGGCCTGGCTGTGTGCTGCAGTCACAGAACATTACGTTCTGCTCTTTTAATTCTCATGCAGTAATATCTTACGTAACATATTCGGATGTAATCATTTAAATAATTAAAAGTCAGTTTAGGAGACACAGGGACAACAATTTTGAACTGAAGGTTTACAACAGTTCCTTAGACTGAATTATGCCAATAGCAAAACACAAAACCTGTTTGTTAAGAATTCCAAATAGTGGGGCATTCAAATCCATGTAAATGAAGTGAAATAACCAGAGGTCGTTTTTGCTTCAAAGTGGCAATCCCCTTTCAAGCTATTTGGATGTTGCAAGATTTTTCGGAAAGCCATAACACTTTGCACTTAAGATGGAATTCATGACAAAATGTAAGAACTGAAATTCATGACACAAAAGGTGAGAACTTGGAGAGACCATGACCTCAGCTTACCTGGGAAATTGTGTGACTAATACTAGCTGACAAGTTGTGTCCGGAAAACAGGCAAGTTCCTGTATTCCATACAGTCATTGTAGGGGCCTTGTATTCTTCACCTCTTGCTGACATCACTCTTGCATATAAAGCTCAGGATATTGCATATCACGTCATTAGGTCTTTTTCCAGGTCTCTTATATTCTTATTATAAGACATATTTAGTTTGAGACCATGTGGCAAAAATATAATTAGCCTAGATATTCATAAATAAATATGTTTCATTCATTAATTGTATTATATTATTCTTATTATGTAATATTAGTCATAATTATATAATATAATAAATAAAATAATGATCATATAATTAATATAAAATAAATATAAAGCATGCCTTTCTCTCTTTCAACATCAACACATTAGAAATATAGAATGTTGAAATACATTATTTTGTATTTTATTTTAATAGCTATATATATATATATATATATATATATATATATATATATATATATATATATATATATATATATATATATATATATATAATTCTTCTGACTTGCCCTCGAGGCGTTTGCCTGACAGTGACATGGCTTATTTAGACTAAATGTAAAGACCAGGATGCAATCACTTATCAGGCATAGTATATATTCATAGATTATGGTGATGGGCGGAGCCTCTATTCGTTGGCTAAATGAAGCTGTTTCTTCTCACAGTCTCTCTGTGGATGAAGGCGAGTGGAAGCTGGCGTACAGCGGGCTGCATATTCATTTGTTTCACCAGGATTTATGTCCGTCTATGCACCAATTTATGGATTATGCGAATTAAATTTAATGGTGTCCCTCAACTGGGTTACGTTGAGCTCAGTGTGTATCCTAATGTGATTTCATTTTGACCAGTGTGATAATATTAGGGTAGTAATCTATTACTGCAGGACGTTATTTACATCAAGTCTCTTCGCAGCATGAACATGGATGAAGATAACCGAGGTAAGGTTTCTGTTTTTTTTTTTTTGCAAGCATAAGCAGCTGTCAGTCTCTGGTTTGTCTCAAAACCGAGTGAGCTTCCTATCTAGACAGCATTTTTTGCGCGTAAGAGGCGCGAGTTGTTGATTGGAAACGCGCGTTGATGCCCAAACACTACTATATAGGCTACTCACACGATTTCCTCACTGTGAAGATAACCATTATTCATCAGCACTAAACGGGGTGTGTAGGAGAAAAAAAGTCAATTTTAATATAATATTTTCTATTCTTACTTTTGGCTTCTATACCTATCATCGACTGGATCATTAGTGATATTATTTACACTTTAACAGTTTCTGCTTTGTATGAAAGATGTTTCATTTTTACTTGAAATTGCTAGTGTTCTTGTTAATATGTTGTCACTGTGTTTGATACGAATTTGAACATCACTTCAGTCTTATTCCGTTCATATGGCTGTCCATATGTAGGTCGTCAGTTTGTTTGATGTGGAGATACTTTGAAGTAGCTCGCGAGATGTTTATGAGTACATCTGTGGTGCCAAGAGGGATAATTAGGCATTTAATTAGTCAAGTGCTCGTTTTTTATAGAGCTCTGCATAAATAACAAATTTATTAATTAGAAAATGCTACTTTTAGAATTGATCAGTATCACATGAGTAGCCTACCGTGCTGCACTGTAATATAACCAGCGGGGTTGACAGTCAATACAACTACACAACTGGGAGAGTGATATTGCTTTAATACAACAGTTCAACAAACAATAACTAAGTAACTTACATTTCAGACACACACACAAAAAAAGGTTAGTTATCTTCTCCACCAAAGAAAATGGTTCCAAAAGAAGCTACAACAACGAGCATTGCTTGTCACGATGTTTTTTTATTATTAAATCCACTTCAGATTTTACATTTCGCCAATCAATACGCTGCATTTATAAACATTTAACATAGGCTGCTTCCGAAAGCTGAACAATTATGCCTTCCAAGGCATGAGGCATCATGGCACGTCCATATCCAATGTTAGCTTCACTTCCTGTCTCCTAAAATATCTTCATCTGATCGATTTTTGAAGGCAGCATAGATGTATCCTTCGCTGCCTTTGATATCCCACAATCCTCTGCGTTCCATTCCTTAAAAGTTGAGCTTAAAAAATAAATATGGCATCTGAAAGTTGCGATTGTTGGTCAGTTTGTGTGTACGTTTGTACGTTTTTGTCCAAGGTTTTCCGTTTTTGATGTAATTTAGCAATTAAATATTTACTTATTTGTTATCACCAAAGCTCGCTCTATTTTGTTGTAGAAAATTAAACTGTTACGCTGCCTTAGAATCTGAATATCAGCAAACCCCCCATGGACATCCCCCACCCCTGGAACCAACCCCAACCCCAACGGCTATTATAAAGGGCGATTTCGGACACAACCAAATAAACCATAGTTCTGCCTAGTATACAGAAATAGTTTATACTACCATTATTGTTAATACAGTAATAATGTAATAACTATTACATGATGTTAAAAGAAGTTAAAAGAGGAAAAAAAAATTGAAATTAAAATGTAAATGACAGAAATATTCTGAAAGCTTCTTTTCAGTATTTTTCAGTATTCAAAAAAAAAGTATTTTTATTCTAGAATAGTTACAAATAACTTGGAACTATGGTATTTTGGTGGATACTATGAGCATTGTAATTTTTAAGGAACTGGAAGATATTGCTTATTTCTTTGGTTTGTATTGTTCATTCTTTAGATATAGAATTTGAAACTTTGACAAATTAAATTTAACTTTACTACACTGATTGTAGCCACCTGGTCCATGGGATATTTTGTGATGACCATTTTGGAAAGATTTTCAGAGCTTGCACATTTTGTCAATTTGAACACATTTTGGACAAGCACCAGTGGGCTTTCAGATATTTATCCAATAATTCTGCTTTCAATTAACTATTACTGTGGAGATAATGCTAGTGATTTAGTGTGAGGCTGTTACTCTGTGAGAGTTGTTTTGGTATATCAGTGTAAAAAAAAAAGAAAAAAAAAAAAAAAAGAAACAGAAACTAGACCTAAAAGCCAGACATCTCAAGCACCTTTGAGCATGCAGCCAGTTTCATTGCTATGCTGATTTACAGCTGTAATCACTTTATCTGACAAAGACCAATTGTAAATGTCTACAAGAACAAGAAAGCAAGAAGATAGAGGTACCATTAGCTCAGTAGGTCTTTCCAGTTCCTCTTGTATCATGATCCTGAAAGCCTTGGACTCAATGGCTAGTTTGTCTTATCTTACCGTGGGAAAAACCAAATGGAAAACCATTTTCCATCAGTTTCTGTAACAGATGGTTGACTGCAAAGAAAGACCGCTAGGGCGTCAAGGAGAGCCCTCTTATCAGAACCACAAAATTATGTCCTTTTTACCTCTATATAGACTGAATTAATAATAAATTGTAAATGTGTTCAACATTCTGGAACAAATATTTTTTCCGAATTTCTAGACTACTTTAAGTTTTAAAAGTTAGCAGGATATATGAAAATCAGAGGTGGACAAAGTACACAACTTCCTTGAGTGAAAGTACAGATACTACTGGTCAAATATTACTCCGTTACAAGTAAAAGTTGTAAAGATTTTACTTAAGTAAAAGTACAGAAGTACTTGTTTTTAAAAGTATTTAAGTATCAAAATAAAAAGTAAATGTCAATGAATCGTTTTATTATTGTTGCATTGTTGAATGTAATACTTACAGTACCTTATGCCTCTGAATCTATGCCTGCCTACCTACCCTCATATAAATATCAAATTTATTTCTAGAACACAGTTCCAGTAGTGGGATTGAATGTGAGATTGAATAAGTGCACTTAATAAAGTCCACAATGGTTTTGGACACCCAAATGGCTGTCCCCTCAAATATTGCCCTATTTAAAGTTTTTGGGCTTTTAGTATGAATATGTTAGCCATAAGCTAGGTTGCTCCAAAACAATGACAAAATTTGCATTTAGAAGACCAAACCCAACGTTGAAAATGAAAATCAGGTTGATGTCAGAATCCAACGTCAGATTGACGTTAATCTTGGACGTTGGACAGACGAGACGTTGTATTGTGGTTTTAAACCAACCTCAGTCGGGTTCTAACGCCAACTCGACTTTTATTTCCAACCAATATCATACCCTGACTGACGCTACTACTTTCTACTCAAGGACCTTGACAGAAATGTAGTGGAGTAAAAAGTACGATATTTGTCTTTCGAATGTAGTGAAGTTAAAGTAAAATGTTTCCTGAAAAATAATACTCAAGTAAAGTACAGATACTCAAAAAGTGTACTTAAGTACAGTACTCAAGTAAATGTACTTTGTTACTGTCCACCTCTGATTAAAATTTAGCATATTGTCTCTGAGCCCTCCCTCTCTTTAGCACCCCACAAATTTACAATATTAATCTGTGGTGAAATATGGAACTGCAGCGCTTGCTAATTGAGTCATTGGGGCAGATTTCAGAATGCCGCGCTTATTTTCACGTTTCCTTACGTAAACCCTACGTAAAACTCTGGTTTTCAGACCAAGACGATCAATCCACTGTTTAAAAATCAGGTATGTATATATTAGTTTGCGAGTTATATAATCAGAATTGCGGGATATAAACTCACAATTGCAAGAAATAAACTTTTTATTTCGCAATTGCGAGTTTATATCTCGCAAATTCTGACAATCTTTGTGTGAGCTATAAACTCGCAATTGTGAGAAATAAACTCGCAAATCTGACTTTTTTTCTCAGTATTGCGAGTTTATATCTCACAATTATGATTTATAACACGCAATTGCGACTTTATATGCAATTCTGACTTTATATCTCCCAATTGCATGTTATAAAGTCAGAATTGCGAGATATAAACATGCAATTTTGAAAAAAAAAAAGTCAGAATTATGAGTTTATTTTTTCGTAATTGTGAGTTTATATCACAACTTTGACTTTATAACACACAATTGCAACTTTATATCTCGCAATTCTGACTTAATAACTCGCAATTGTGGCTTTATATCTTGCAATTCTGACTTTATAACTCGCAATTGTGACTTTATATCACGCAATTCTGAGATAAAGTCAGAATTGCGAGATGTAAACTTGCAATTGTGAGAAAAAAGTCAGATTTGTGAGATAAAAAGTCGCAGTTACCTTTTTTATTTTTTATTCTGTGGCGGAAACAAGCTTCCATAGAATAGCCTTTAAAGGCCTACAGTTCTGTTCTGTAGTTATGTTGAATAGATATAGCTTTGTTTTCCTCACTGGAATTCCTCCACAACTTGCAAAATTCTAAAACAACAGGAAAATGGCATTCTATGCGTTTGTCGTGCGTGTACTAAAGTCTGTCAATCACCATTAGAGCACCACCCTCAGGCTGAATAACGCAAGGACATTACAATTCTGTCAAAAGTGCGTCTGATGTGTTCAGCGATTAGAATATAAAGCTTACAAAATGTTTATCATAAACTAGCGTTAAGAATCTGCCCCACCTAAATTTACGGCCAGGAGCCGCTACTTCTAAGGACCAACAAAAGGACAGACTTTCTCAGACTGATTAAAGGAGAGACCGTGTGGCCTGGCACTCATTAACATTGTCTGTGTCTGATGGCACCGGTGTCTGGTCCAGGCTCTCCTGAGGAGCCGTCTGGCACCAGGGATGACACAGGCAGTGGTCAAAACCTCATCAATGGTGTGACTGCACCAGCAGAGATCTGAAGGACACCGTGCCTGGCAAATCTGCTTAAGGTCAAGACAATGTCAGCCATGTTATTATAATCAAAAACATTGTATTTTTTCATTTCACTGCTGTATAAGATCAGTTCTGATTACTGATAGATCTGAGATGTCATGCTCCACAAGATTTGATGTTTATGTTTGCTGTCGATTGAGATTTTGATATGAGGTTTAATCTGTGAATATTACAGACTTTAAGATGATGTTCCATCCTGATTATTGTCATTGGATGAAGAAGGAGAGAGAGCTTTTAGCGTTCAGTGTTTGTTGTCTTCTAAGTGCCACATGTGGAATTGATTTGAAGAAAGTCTGGAGGGCCTTCCAAGACGTTTTATGAGCTCTAGCACCAGTTGAATGGTGGTGAAATGAGTGGATGGTGAAGTATTGTTATCGAATGCAAATATTTTCATATTTTAATCAAAAATGTGAAAGTGGAAAGTTAAAAACCTAAATAACTTTTTTGATGGGGTTGTCAAACCCTTTTGTCCCAGCAGGAGATTTAAAAACAAACTGCCAGTAGTACAAAAGAGCCTTGTCCAGTTTTCCACCCACTGAGTCAGGACCGTCCCAAAGCCCCATCTCTTTCATGTCAGGAATGTTGGATTCGCCAGCCGTGCATTCTTGGGCATTACAACTTTATCATTTGCAGGTTTTGTTAATGCAGAAAGAGACATTGAAGGGGATGTGGGTTTTAGAGACAGATTTGGTCTATTGTATAATATTTTATTTAAAACATTTTTTAATACTGTTTAAAAGTGTGGGGTCGGTAAGATTTTTTTAATGTTTTGGAGAGAAATTTCTTATTCAAAATTACAGTTAAAAAATGTAAAATATTTCTTTAATTTAAAATACCTTTTAAACTAGGTACATTTAAAAAGAAAAGTTAATGTATGCCTGTGATGGCATCTTGCAGATTTGGTGCTCATTTCTTTTTATCATCAATGTTTAAAACAGTTGTGCTGCTAAATATATTTGTGGAAACCGTGAAACTGCTTTTTAAGATTGTTGAATGAATAGAAAAGAACAGCATTTTTTTGAGAAATCATTTTTTGTACAATGCAAAAGTCTTCACTGTCACTTTTGATCATTTTAATGCGTACTTTCTGAATAAAAGAATTCATTTCTTTCAAAAAAGAAAATCTCACTCACCTATAACTTTTGAACAGTATTTCGAAAGTATTTTATAAAGTGGTGCTACATTTTCTATTTTCGAAAAACCCATAAAACAAACATCCAGGATTGTTGGTTTTACATTAGAACTGTTGCCTGGCTTTATCCAATAAAGACTCACCCTAAAACTGTGAATATAGAAGCAGATGTTGTGGGTATATCCCAAATGTTTCTTTGCTAATACTGTTATTTGATAAATACACATTCGGGGGGCTCTAAGAGGATAAAGAGAAGCACACACTGTTCAGAAAGCAACTTTTTTCTCTTTTGAATAGAGATAAGCTCTCTGCCCATTCCATCTGTCTCACTGGTTAACCGTGATGTAAGTATTCTTCTTATTTTAAAAAACAGGGTATTAAGTCTACAGTTAAATGGTATAAGAAACAATCTAACATGTCTATCAGGCTCATATAATCTCTGAAACATGGTAGCTGGTTATTATCAGCTATATTACTGTAATATTTTCATGATCACTGACAGATGCATTAACTAGCAATGAAGAAAATGGACCAACGTATAGCCCAAATAAGCCTTTACAGGCGCTTTGTGCATTTTTATCTAGTTTGGATAGGCTAGTGACTGGGACACATCTATGTGTGGCACACACTTCCTGTCCTGTGGGTCCTGGTCTGAGTATGTGGTTGATATCAATGGGTAAGCCTGGATTTGGAGCAGCTGGCCTTCTGTGCGGCTATTGCGAATAAGGATAAGATATAGTTAGAGGGATTGAGGCCAGTGTGTTTATTAAAGGGGTGTTAGAGGCCAGGATGCAAAGCATCCTGCAAACCCTTAATATCCACATTTACACCCAGAACGTCAACATGAATCCAATTCATCTTTTCCTAAAATCGCATACTACTGTTCAAAAGTTTGGGGTCAGTGAGATGATTTTACTTTTTTTTTAATGATTTTACTTTTTTGTAATCAAATGTGACAGTAAATACATTTATCAAATAATAAATACGATTTCTATGAAAAATAAATACTGTTCTTTTGAAATTTTTATTCACTGAAAAATCCTGAATTTTGTTTAATCAGTTTCCGTAAAAAATATTTAGCAGCTCAACTGTTTTAAACATTGATAATAATAAGAAATGTTTCTTGAGCTCCAAATCAGCATATTACAATGATTTCTAAAGGACTGTATTACTCTTAAGACTGGAGTAATGGCTGCTAAAAAATCTGCTTTGTCAGAACTGGAATAAATTACATTTTAAAATATATTAAAATGGAATAATATTTTAAATTGTAATATTTTTTCACAGAATTACTGTCAGTGTAGGTTGCAGCAGGGATGAAATAAAGAGCTGGATATAGTTGCAGCAAGTTGATTTATTACCAAACTTAAAAGAAATACTCAGGAGGAATATACAATGCCAAACATTGGAACAGAACAAACAACAATATAATGAATAGAACGGACAATGAACTTAACAAACACAGGGTATAAATACACAGAAAAACTGATCAACGTAATGAACATCAGGTGCAAGTTGCAACACATAATAAAATCAATGAAAAACTATAACAAACTATAACACAGGAAACACACCCAAAACAAACTTAAATAAATTAAACGAATGCAGCCTTGTTAAAAGATAAAAGTTATTTTTTCAAATAAATCTTACTGAACCCAGACTTAGTTTATATGTGATTTTCAGTTGAATTTTGTCTAATTTAGGCAATGCTGAATTTCAATACACTGCAGTCTTTTTCACAAACAGCTGTAACTGTTTCCAAGCAAAGTGTCACTCATGCTGATGGAATGAATCTTTGAATTGACAGTTTTGCATGCAGTCGACATTCCTGTTTTTCCCACAAGACAAGGTGTAGGGTGATGATGTCATCACTAGAGACGGATGTTTTAGCATTTCTTTTTTCTTCTTCTTCTTTTTTTTTTTAATTCAACATACGATTTATATGAATGATATGGAAAGCAGCTTGATAATATTTAAATAATGCCTTCCATATAATACTTTAATGAAGACAAACTAATTTTCACCATAAACCTCAGGCAAAAGTGGCTTAATTTCATTAGAAGGGAATTTACTTCTGTTCTAGTGATTTTTGCCAACTCCACAGGCAAGTTATAGGCACATAATGTTCATATCTGGAAGGAATATTCTATTTTTACCCCATTTATTCCATACTAGTTATTTTGACCATATCCAGACCCTGTTGCGTAATGAACAAATGGCTCCTCATTAAGATTTAGTATGGCTTTTACATAATAATAAAAGAATGAAAAAAGACCATTGCACTCAATATAAAAGCTCAGATTGACTGCAATGAATCACCCTATAATGTTATTGTTAAGGTTGAACCTTGATTCATGCACTCATTCTCAACTTCCCCTCCATTGTCATGAGGCAGAACCAGACAACCGCAGGAAATTCCCCCCTGCCCCTCTTATTAGCCCGTCTCTTGTCTAATCCTGCTGCGCCCGGGGTACAATTACATAATGCACTCATAGTGTCCGCATTTACAAGAACTGAGCCACAAGCAATCACTCTCCTACTTGTGAAAGTTTACAAAAAATTATACTCAGTTCAGGAGTTAATTGTCTGTTGTGACTTTAGTATCTGAAGCTTCTGAAACCTCCACAAATGAGAAATGTAACACCAGCAGATGAGTATGTGATTACTCTTATGTGGGCACTTTAATGTTGTAAAGTTGGAATGGCTTATAGTCTCTTATTTAGATGCAGGACCACTTACATCATGGAAGGCTGTCTTGGACATTTGGGGTCGTACCATAGGTGTCCTGGAGAAGTGAAGTACTTAGGCTATGTAAAACACTAGTTTTTCCAGCTTCCTTCTTGAGTTGCTTCTCGGTTTGGGGCTGCAAGTCAAGGCTATAGTTGAATTAACATTATTTATGAGGATAAATGTGCTCTAGATTTGTATGTCTTATACAGCACTTTGGGATTTGAGTTTAGGTTAGGGATATGGCTATACAGCTTTAGATTCTTTGAATCTTTTTTGGTTATTATTATTAGATGAACCATTTTAATGTCACATTTGTCTCTCACCAGTGCCTGAAGATCTTTCACTTGAAGAGAGAGATGAACTGTCCAACATTAGACGAAGGAAAAAGGAGCTGCTAGATGACATTGAGGTATCAGCTTTAATGTAGTCATTGTCATTTGGATATCTCAGTGATTGACATTTATCATGTCACCTTCACCACAAGTTCCCACGAATGGGGGCTGGATGTCATTTGTGGCGTGGTGGAATGCGTTTTATTTTACATTACATTAAGTATGAGATTATTAAGAAAGATTTTTGATCAATTTGATTCACTTTAGAACCAGTGCTATAACTTGAGTTACGACTTGTTCTGATTCTTTCAGAGGTTAAAGTTTGAGATCTCAGAAGTCATGACAGAGATTGAGAATTTAACATGTGTCAGGGAGACGTAAGTTTCTTCTTGTTCTTACGGATTACAAAGAGTTGTTTAGTATTGAGACGAAGATAGCATTAGTTCATATGTGTTATTTTACATCACATTGCAGCAAAAGCACTCAGAGGAACAAGCAGATTGCTGTTGGAAGAAAGAAATTCAATATGGATCCTAAAAAGGTATTATGGTTGTTTTTTCTTTATTTACCTTGCCATAATAAATGATGTCTTGGGTCATGTATTGTTTTGAGCTTAAGCAAACATCGTGAAGTGGTTAACATCTCAAACATCATTGCAGGGAATCCAATTTCTTTTGGAGAATGATCTTCTGCAACACACACCTGGGGACATCGCTCAGTTCCTCTATAAAGGCGAAGGCTTAAACAAAACTGTCATAGGAGATTATTTAGGGGAACGGTAAGTCACATCGCTCTCGCTCACATGGCACAGTCTTTGTGTAAAATATATGTGTGATGTTAGATAAGGCCTTTCCATAAAAGATCCTGCTCTCAGTCTCAGGAAATGACTTCCCCTATTTGAAACAGCTGAGAATGACCACATGTCCAAAACAATATTTAGCATATCACCCAGACAGCGTGAAGGCGCCTTATCTCGCCCTTACCGATATATCTCAACACATGATTAGATATAAAACATTATTATTGCCTCGAAACAGCGACCCAGCGCTACATCTGTCAATCAAGTCAAATGAAGGTATGATTGTAGCCATAAAGGTTTGCAACAACTTAGATGCTTAACATCACCCCCTGAGGCATGCTTTACTGAATAAGTAGACAAAAAGGAGAGAGTAAGCTTGAACTACAGTGCAATAGTTGTTAGATATAAAAATAGCCTTGTCTACATAGGCATCCTGTCCAAGTTGATAACCGTTGTCTTGGCTATGCTCTAGCCTGAAGCTCAGTTGCACAGTCATCCATTTCGTTTGCTACTAGAAAGTAAGGTCATAAAACAAAGCAATTACTGTTAATTGTATTTACGAGGAGGAGCTGGAAGCTGTAATTATTGTGTTTCTGATTAGAGTTTGGAGACGTGGTTCTGTCTTAGCTTGTGTAATCAGGCATATGCTGTGGTTCATCTCTTCATTACACTTTATGTTCCTATCACTGCTTTTTAAAGACCTTTAAATATTTTCAAATGATGATTTTTATATCCAAAAACTAAACATCGTCTTACATGATTGTTCTTGTGCACATTTTGTATTTGGTGTGAAACCCGTTGTAGAAAACAGAAAAGAAGCAAATGAAAAGCGATCTCTTTTGATTGACTTCAGATAAAAATAAGCGAGTGTGTAGATGGAGCTAAGAGCAAATGAGGAAATAACTACTGATGATTTAACATTTTCTTCTCATTATTTTTAGGGATGACTTCAACATTAAGGTTTTGCAGGCATTTGTGGAGCTTCATGAGTTTGCTGACCTCAACCTGGTGCAAGCGTTGAGGTGAGACAGCTGTTTTGTCCACCTTTAATGTGAGCATCATCTTTTAAGATCTGCATTGTATTTAAATATCCAGAACTTCATTTGTCATTGACACGGAGCACATTTTTGTGGTTAAAAAAGCAGGTCAGTAGAACAAAAACATGCAAGTTTTTTTTTATTTTTTTAAGTTGAACTAATTTGAATTTAAGTGTTATGTTTTTAGAATAGCGTTTCATGCACAAGATGCTGCAAAATATGTGAACACAATGGTCAAGCAAAGCCGTGTATCTCATGTTTACATAGACAAACAATGGAAAACGCACAATGAGATGGAAAAATGCATTCTGTGTGCACGGCCCCTAATAAGTTTTTGTTTGAAGTTATGAAAATTTTATTTCTGAATGTTCAAAACGTTTAGTTTTTTTTAAATGTCTAAAACTTTTTTTCTCCTTGGTTATCTAAATTTTACAGAAAATGTTAACTTAACATTCAGTTTTATGATTTTGCAAATGCTTTTAAGTGGTAAAATATTATTAAAGACTAGAAAACTTTGAATGAATGTTCAAATCGCAAAGAAAAATTAAAGGAGACAAAATAGTCCATGATTAGAGCATAATGTGATTAGAGCCAATTATTGTCCTTGTGTTACTCTATGCAAATAAAATCGTACATACTTTCATGAATTCCTTGAGAGAAAGGTCCATCAAATATTATAATTTGAAGTGTCATTTCCATCTCTCCCTGTCAGGCAGTTTTTGTGGAGTTTCAGACTTCCCGGTGAAGCACAGAAGATAGACCGAATGATGGAGGCCTTTGCTGCTCGATATTGCCAGTGTAACCCAGGTGTCTTTCAGTCCACAGGTACAGTATGACTTCTACCAGCAGTAAGCTTGACTTCTAACTGAACCCCTCATTTTGGCCCATCGTTGGCCTAAAGCTTTTACTCAGCCTTATAAAAAAAAGCCTCATTCCCAAAATATTTCATATATAATATTAAAACTGTATAGTTTGCATGCCGGGTCCAATCTCTTGAAGTACAGCACACTCCGTAGAAAATTTGCTCCACTGAAGGCAGAGCTTTATAACAGCAGGGATAAATGTCAGCAATGTGGAAACACACTGTGCTTAAACAAAGCGCAAAATGATTATTTATTTATAAACAGAGTCTGTGAATGTCCAAAGCATTAATATCTTTCTTTCAGCATGGAGTCATGCATAAAGATGCAGAAACATTAAAAAGGGGCCTGTATGTTGCATCAAACTCTCTGCTTTCAGAATGTATCATTTGGCAGTCAACTAATAAAAAATTCAAACAAGAAAAAAAGACGGTTGCATGCCCTTCATATCTTTCCATACATGCTCCTTTTAATTTGCCAATCTGGACCTATTGAGCTGACCGACTAATCCGAGTTTCTTCTCTCCACAGACACTTGCTACGTTCTCTCTTTCTCCGTCATCATGCTCAACACCAGCCTCCACAACCCTAATGTCAGAGACAAGCCCACAGTGGAAAGGTTCATCTGCATGAATCGGGGAATCAACGAGGGAGGAGATCTGCCCGAGGAGCTGCTCAGAGTGAGTCTTTGCCTCATACTGTGATGGAGTTATTTAATGATAGAACATTCATTTACATATTGTCTTTTTTCCCCACAGAATTTATATGAGAGCATTAAGAATGAGCCTTTCAAAATTCCTGAAGATGATGGGAATGATCTAACTCATACATTCTTTAATCCAGACAGAGAGGGATGGTTGCTAAAACTAGGTTTGTCTATCTATCTATCTATCTATCTATCTATCTATCTATCTATCTATCTATCTATCTATCTATCTATCTATCTATCTATCTATCTATCTATCTATCTATCTATCTATCTATCTATCTATCTATCTATCTATCTATCTATCTATCTATCTATCTATCTATCTATCTATCTATCTATCTATCTATCTGTCAAAACTAGGTTATCTATCTGTCTATCTATCATCTGTCTGTCTGTCTGTCTGTCTGTCTGTCTGTCTGTCTGTCTGTCAGGTCTGTCTATAATTCTATCTATAATTCTTTTGGGTTTTTTCAAACTTGAGTTCCCCCTGATTTCTTTATACATTCTAAAAAATGTTGGCTTGTTTCATGTTTGGGTCAAATATGGACAAAACCAACCGTTGGTTAAATTTTTTACAGTTTTTCTCAGTCGCTTTGGTCCATTTCTCACATCACTATTTACATTTGCACAACAGTTAATGCAGTTCTCAAAACAATTAGTACAAACTGCAAAACCTAGTTGATAACCTGCAAAAGTGTGTCACTTGCTCAAAATGGATAGCTCATTCCTCAAAAGCAAGTATTCATGTCAATGAAAGTGTCAGTGTCATCAAGATGAAAAGTCCTGACACCATTGTTTATGAACAAGATAGTCAAATGGCTTTGTCATGTTTTCATTATGACAGTTTACTCTGTAAATGTTTTCCAATGCAAAAAAGTCAGATCTTGGTGACACTACCTGAAAATGCTCAAGACAGCACTATGTACTATTTGCACAGCCATTTGAAAAATACAGTAAAGTTACACATTACTGTATTTAGTGAGGTAACTGAGTACAAGACACTGAATATGTATGTTTCACATTTTTACTGCATATGCTCTTTGCAATTCTAATTTGTTCACAGCATTGTGCAAAAGAAAAAAAATCACCCTTATTTACAACAAACATAAACTCCCTTTGAGTAGAGCTGTGCACAACTGTACACAATATTGCAGTACACTACATATTGGAACTGAACATACAACATACATAGTAATCATTCATGCACATCCAGACGTTCCTCATCAGTGAAAGCTGAGATTCACCTGAGAGAAATTGTTCAATTTAGGACACATTTTCAACAAAAAAACAAACAAAAAAAAAAGATTTTAAAAAATGTGTAAAATTTGCTTGACAGATTTTGACAACTAGTTCAACATTTTTGTATGTAATGACTCAAGCAATGAAATGAGGACTATTAGTTTTATATGGAATGACTATTCAGCATTCACACGTATAGTTAATTTTGACTGACATGACATAAGCAAATGATAATGTTATAAAACAGCAGAGAGTTGTATGAAAGCAATTGATGCATGTCCAAAAGCATTTGCAATTTGTTGGAAGGAATGAGAAACTGCTACTATGATGTGCACAAATGACTAAATGTTGTGGAGGTTGAACTAACTGTTGTGCAAATGTAAATAGCGATGTGAGAAATGCACCAAAGCGACTGAGAAAAACTGTAATTAAGTTTTAAACCCAATGGTTGGGTTCGTCCATATTTGACCCAAGCATTTTTTAGAGTGTGGATTGAATTTATACTGGTATTATCCAGCATCTCACTGTGTTGATCAGGATTACATAGATAATGCTGTTATTGGCAGACCTTTAAAGCTTTTATGGCACTTCATTTTTAAAGTAAAGATCCCTTAATGTAATCAAATCTTTTGGTAACTGTTAGTTGGCATGAAACAGGGACTATACTAATTCCATGTCATGCCATGATTTATTTACAGTGTAAAGGTTCTGCCACTATGTAAGCCCTTAATTATCTGTATTTGAACTTGCAGGGGGAAGAGTGAAGACCTGGAAGAGGAGGTGGTTCATTTTGACGGATAACTGTCTATATTACTTTGAATATACAACAGTAAGTAGAGCTGCTTGATGTTTCCTGTTTGGGAAATAAATAGATTTAAGATTTATCAAGAATGTAACACAGCAAGATATGAGTGAAAAGAAGGAAGGTCATATAAAAGCAGAAGTCAGGGAGAAAAAGAGTGAGTAAACAGCAAATAAGCGATTTGTTCAGTGTCTTAGCAGACACCAGCATTCTCAAAGCACATTCACTAAAAAAAAAAGACAAAACAAGCACAACATCAGGGATTTGACCTGAACAAACTGGCAAGTTTAAATCAAGACTCAATGATATGACTTGACAGGTACTTTCTTCATTTAGTTTCAGTTAAAAATGAGAATTCTGTCATCATTTACTCAACCTCAAGTTGTTTTAAATCTGTATTAAAGGAGAACTCCGGTCAATTTTAACATTGAGCTCATTTTTTTGTACATTTGGAGTGCTGTCAATACAGAGAACAACGACAAAAATCGGTGTTGCCTACACCGAGTTATTCTATTTTTAAAATTTGCACCCTGTTGACTTCAATGGGGCAAGTTTTAAACCTGCTTTTAGCCTCTTAACATCCTTGATGTGTCATTACAAGTGCACAGGTCATGTGAGTGATTCCTTCAGAGTGAACACGAGTGAATCTGACAGCAGTAGATGTGAAAGATATGTATAAAAATGATGTTATTTAAGCCAGCGCAAATACCTGTGTTTACATCCTGTTTTCGGTTGAAGTCCAAAGTAGTCGATTGCCGAGTTCACGCGCATAGGTTTAGTTACCTATGATCACGCGCGTGAACTCGGCAAGAAATTCATACAGGTTCTATATTCTAAACTCTTTTTAGAGCATTTGATTGGGCAAAAATCTGTGCAGTGCAGGATGAGTCATCAGTAAATGCATGTTAAATGTGTACACATTAAATTTTGCCTGTTTATGAGTACACTGGCATATACATGACCTCAAAGTTAACACGCATGGACTAAAACTAGAAAAACACTCAAAGCAACAACCTCCCCGCTGTGTCATCTCATCAGCAAAGTGGAAGGAAATAATGCATTCTTTCCTTAGCTATGTGCCAGATTTAGACCAAGAGACAGACAGTTGTTGCTTAATGTGCACATAGTTCCCTCACTTTTTTAATACATCTCTTTTAGGGAAACATATTGCAGATTAAGTCCTATGACCAATTGCTTTAATAACAAACAAACACAGAGGATTTAAGGTCTATAACTCATGTGTTCACAGGACAAAGAGCCTCGGGGGATCATTCCACTGGAGAATCTTAGTATAAGAGAGGTGGAGGAACCAAGAAAACCAGTATGTTCCTCTTCAAGCGCTTGGTTAAACTATATTCTTAAGGTAGTCTTTGAAGGGATAGTTCACCCAAAAATGAAAATTCTATCATCATTTACTCACCCTAAAGGTGTTCCAAACCTGTATGAGTTTCTTTCATCTGCTGAACACAAAAGAAGATATTTAGAAGAATATGGGTAACCAAACAGCTGATGGACCCCATTGACTTAAAAAAAAACAAAAAAAACTATGGAAGTCAGTGGGGTCTCATCAACTGTTTGGTTACAGACATTCTTTAAAATATCTTCTTTTGTCTTCAGCAGGAGAACGAAACTCATACAGATGTGTAACAACTTGAGGGTGAGGAAATGATGACACATTTTTCATTTTTGGGTGAACTATCCCTTTAAGAGGAATCCTAATTTTAGTCCCCTTAAGATAGTCAATAAGAAATGAAGAAGTAAAAGTGACCATTTAATGCTTTGACCTTTCAGAATTGCTTTGAGCTTTACAATTCCAGTCATAAGGGGCAAGTGATTAAGGCATGCAAGACGGAGGCTGACGGGAAGGTGGTGGAGGGGAATCACGTTGTCTACAGAATATCCGCACCTACGCTGGAAGAGAAGGAAGAGTGGATCAAATCCATCAAGTAAGGCTTTACCGTGTCAGGCCTCATTATTCTCTTCTCAGATAACCGATGTGTGTCGGCTGTAGGTCATCTACACACACACGCAGATGCTCAGAAAGGGGCATCGACTTCTCTTATCAAAGAACATCAGATGAAGCGAGTGTTTCCAGTGTTTTAGACCTTGGCTTGTGCACTGCAGAAATATTTTTCTTTGTTTTCCAGCAGAAATGCTTAAAATAAGATCTATTCAAACTGCATAGGATATTAAGACTTGCTTTCAGACAATATATTTTGAATTTATTTCTTAATTTGTGCACAAATATTTAGTGAGGTTCATTCCTATTATATATACTGTATATTACATATAGATTGATTGAATGAGTGGGTAGATAAATCAATCAATCAGTTAATTAAATGAATTCACTGAAAACTCCTAATATCACAATTTGAATTGTTAATTAAATTTATCTTGCTTTAAGGATGTTTTTACTGGAAAACAAGGCAAAAAATAGGGCTGAGAAAATGATTTTACACAGTGTGGTGGGCATACAAACATCTCACTAAAGGGCTGACAAGACTAAAATGACCCACGTCCTATCAAGGTTAAATGTTTTTTCCTGAGGATAGATCAGCATTTATCACTGGAGAAAGGGAAGCCAAAGACCACTTAACCTCGTGCTGTTGGCCATGGCTCTGGTTTTGTTTTCCTGCTTGGTCTAAAACAGACTTGTTGAAATGACGTATGTTCAGGTCTTATAGTATATAGTGACATGAAGGCCATTTGTGTAGCCTACTATTATTGAAGATCTGTGGCTTTATAGGCATCTGTCCTCTGACTCAACTGGGCTTGTGGAACTGTTCTGTGGTCAGTTTAGCCTTGTTTTACAGCAAAAGCTGCCTCAGCATGTCCTGTGGGACTGTCGGGAACTCCTAAAGGACCTCTTTTTTTTTACTTTTTGTATCAGGTTCACTGCTTCCAGAAACGTATTGTTTTATATGGATGTGTACTTTTATTAATAACATGATTCGCTTGTATAATTCTTATTTAACTGTTGTCATCCTACAGGGCAAGCATTAGCAGGGATCCTTTCTACGACATGCTGGCTACTAGAAAACGGCGAGTGGCTGCTAAAAAGTGAGCCGTGGACCTAACGTCGTGGTTTCAATGATCACTCTTTAAATGTAAACCTTCACATGGGGTCCTGCATCCTTCAGAAGGTGACAAATAGTCAGAGGCAAGAGCTCTCTGAGGATAAAGAAGGACTAGATTTTAAAAATGTTGGTGTCTGTAAAGGTCATGTGCTAATCTAAAGGGTGTGTACTTAATGTTTATCTCCAACTGAATTGTATTGGGAGTACAATGACAGTAATGGATGCAATTATATGCTGAATTTGTGTTTGTCAAAAAGAACTTTAAGAGACTGACTTTGCCACAATATCTGCCTAATTTCACGTGAGGGTCCAATATAGAGAGAGTAGCGCCCCCTGATGCCTACATGGGAACTTGACTGTCTACTATCACAAATTTTCAGGTATAGTTATGTGGAGATGTTCTCAAAGCAAGTCTAAATTTAAGATCTGGCAAGGAGTAGATGGCCAAGAAATGGATGTAAAATACCAAACTACTGGTGATGTCAATTCCACTCATGTTTTTTTGTGTACCTTAGGAGGTAGTCTATAAATGTAGTAAAAAGATCCATTATGGCAGGGAATCATGCCGAGTATATTTTTTTGTGCTATCATATAATATCAAATTTCATTCATTGTCTTAATTGTATCAGTAGTTTTAAATGGTTTTATGTTTGTTTTATGTCATGCCATAGTCATCAAAATCAGCAGGACTGGTTGCATGAATTGGAAGAGAAAATAATCAAGCTTTTTTTCATACTATATTTATTATGGTTTAAGGTCCTTAATATAAAATACTGAAAAAAAAAGAAAAAAAAAATCAGATGTTCTCTTATTATGCTAATTATTTGATGCCTTTTCAAGAATACAAACACCTGTTTGTATTAACTTTTTGATTTAAATTGTTGCGGATTTAAGTTAACATATTTTGTTGTATTTATGTAATATTGCCAATCTGTTATATTAATCGATTTTTTGGTTTTGTTGTTTTATGTTTGTAAATAACACACACACTAACTGTAAACCTACCCATCACATTTTACATTTTCAAAAAACATCACTTAGTAGGACTTATAAGCTAATTTCCTTATGGGGACCAAAAAATGTCCCCACAAGGACAAAGATTTCTCGTGTGACCATCCTTGTGACATTTTGTCCCCCCAACATAGGAAATACCTGAACCAAACATAAACACACAAAAACGAAGTAACATCACAAAAGCCATAGTTTAACTTTTTTTGGAAACTCCATGGATTTAAAACTGATGTATATGCAATTTTTTAATGCAGCTAATCAGCTTTTGAGCTTTTAAGTGATAACTCATTATTACTATGGTTTATTGCAGAGCATAAAGGAAATACTCATAGAC
The DNA here is from genome assembly GCF_964197995.2 of Scardinius erythrophthalmus. Classification (NCBI taxonomy): domain Eukaryota; kingdom Metazoa; phylum Chordata; class Actinopteri; order Cypriniformes; family Leuciscidae; genus Scardinius; species Scardinius erythrophthalmus. The sequence continues at coordinate 18,981,345 of NC_138238.1, read as the reverse complement.
ACACTCATCACACTGATTCTGCTGTCCACTGTTGTTAGAACATGAATCCATACGATACACATTAAATCAACTATTCTTTCTCTATAATTTCTGTTATCATCACTGTCCAGTTCCATGTAGGGCAGCAATACTAATCACAGTGAAATAAAGAGAATATGATTTATGACACATCAATTCTACAAACAGTTACGCTTCCTTTTCTAATTTTACCTGTTAGCGATGAGCCATAATGATATGCAACCAAACCCATCTGAAATTTAAGGCTTAAAATTGAATACCTGTATTATTATGTTTTTTTAATAGGCATATGTAATGTTGTATTATTACAAAAATGTAACAAGTAAAATGTCCTCACTAATATTCTGCTTAACATTTTTTATGGTAAATATGCAGCATGCTCTTAATACTGTATTTCAGAACTCTCTGTATGTGTCAGTAAATCAGAATTCAGATATCTTAGATGGAACGTACAGGTCTCAGTCCTGTCAATCAAGCCACATGACCTCAACTCATGACCTCAAGAACTGACCTAATAAAACATTTTATGTTGAGATTCAAACAAAGGTCTGCTTCCTGTATTCTGCTTTCCTGCATCTCAGCAGGTTCATCTCACTAAAACAGCTGTGGTGGCAGAAAGGGGTCGAGATTTTGGGCTGGTTTACCGTCCCTGCTGACAGATACTGCAATTACACAAGTGACGCAAGGAGAAAATTTGGTGTATTGACCCATTTACATTTTGTTAATTTTGAACAAAACAAAAAACGTTACATAGTTACATAGTGAACCTTTAATATTTGTACAGTTATTAAAAATGAAGAAAAAAAAAAAACCTTTACTGTTTATCCTCAGCCTTGTATTCAAAATGTTTACAAAAAATCTAAAGTTAAATAATTGAAGATGAATTATAAAGCATTATTTTCTAAAATACATGTTACAAGAATTGGCAACCCCTTCCTTGAATACTTTGATCTAAGATAATTTCTCCATACAGAATATATCACGAAGAGGATAAACAGCCTGTTTTGCTCATATGTATAAAGGACGGCAATATTAATGGAGGGTGCACGTAGTTAGGAAGCCATCTTGCATTAGTTCAGTAGCAATAAGATTAACAGGTTTGCATGTTATTGCTTTGCAAGTACTGTGCACTCTAATCTATTTATGATTTGTGTGGTTTTATAGTAAGCTGCTTTCAGTATGTTTTGCCCATAAGCATAACTGTATTGAGATGTAAATAAATGATAAATGAAACAGCCTGGTATGCTGGTGTATAGGGTAGATGTGAAAAACAAAAACCACAGCACCTTAATATCAATCGAAACGTTTTTCACACAAAACAGAAATCCCACAAGTCATTCTTTATGTGTAAAAAGGAAACCCCATCTTTTACAAAACCAAACACTTCTCATCGTCACATACATGTTCATTCACTCCAACAAAATTTTGTAAACGTAGTGAGAGAAAATATTACAATTTCAGACATTAAGGCTGTTTCCTCTCACTCAACATATTGTACACTGTATACATTTACTTTGACATGCTACAGTCAAATGAAGAAGCTGAATATAACCATTGTCACGTCTTTTTCATTTCGCTGAAGGAAAAAATAAACACATCGACAAACATTCAGAGAACATGGTCTACATTACGAGTGGCTTTACAGAAAGTGTCTCTATTGAACTCCTGATACAGGACCAAAAACAAACAACTGATAGTACAGTTCAACTTAAATTCACAGTATTATCATGACTAAAATCAAAGTGGATTCAAGAAAACTAAACAGCGAGAGTTAAAAACAAAAAAGATGCAATGAACTTGCATTCTAGATAGGTGTGATTGAGGAATTTCAGAGAGTAATACAGTGAGATGCTTAAAAAAAGGAGAGGTACAAGAGACAGCAAAGCAAACATCTTATGTCCTCAAGTGTGTCCAGGTTAACTGTGATGTAAGTGCACATGTAGCAATAGCAAAGGCTGCTCCTTTGAGACAGTTCTCTCAACAGATATGTGAAAATGGTGACATCATAACTTGAAGTCAAAAGACAAGCAGTCTTTCTCCGCCGATGCAGCATATAAATGTTCTTGTCGTTCCCAGGTTAGTATCCTTAAAGGGAGCGCTTGTCTCATCTTCACAAGTGAGAAAATCCTGAGTCTGTATGTCTGAGCAGCAATTCTGATGTTAAGCTCCAGGCTTTTTTTTTTTTTTTTATCGCATATATTAACTTTATATATAATTTGTTTTTCGTGATCAAAGTTCATTTATGTACAGTGTACTAAAAAATCCATAGCCTTAAAAATAAAAAGACAAAATAATGCAACTTTAAAAATCGTTTCGTGGTAAAAATACAGTATGTTCTAAATGTTAAGCACCAATGTCAGGAACTTTAGCTGTAGATTTCCTGTCTTTCACATGCTTGCATGGGTGGTTTCCAGAGTCTTAAAAAAAAAAAAAAAACAGAAAGGGAACGAGACAATTAGAGCTGAGCTTATTTTGTACAAACTCTTACATAAGAAAAAAAAAATTTGTTCAAACAATTTCTTACCTTAAGTGTGTTTAAGAAATCAATTTCCCTTTAATGTGGACGTGTGACTTCCTGTGAAAACCAGAGATCAGTCAGATTTGTAAAAAAATAAATAAAAATGTATACAAATATAAATTATATATATATATATATATATATATATATATATATATATATATATATATATATAGTTTATATATATACTATATATATATAGTTTTTTTTCATATTTAATTAATATTTAAATATACATTTTACAAATACTATAATTACTTTAGGATTATTACAATGTTATACTTTTTTTAGAAATAAGGCTACATTTGCTTAGAATACTGTATTTTTGTGTTTGAGTTGTCATAAAATGTCCTCTCAGACAGAGTCTACTCACTTCAACATCTGAAAGGGTCCTGTGATAGACACCGTCTACATCTCCATGTCCATTTGAGAGTGTCTTTGTGCTGTTGACAGTGGTAGCATGAACAAAATGTTTGCATTTCACATCTTTTTCTATCCCAGTATGACAAAGATCAGGTTCACTTCCACTGTAACAGCCATTAGCTGAAAAAAAAAAAAAAAAAAAAAACATTTGCACAAAGAACATTAGTTCATTTTTTTTCCCAAATGACATTTATTATAAAGTCATGCCAAGATTAAATGTGTACGTGTGTGACAGGATGTATGTGAGGCTGGAGGGGGTTTCTGAGAAAAAATAATTGTAAATTGTAGTCAATCACTAGCAAACCAATTGAACCAAAGAGATGCTGAATGCATCAGAGCCTACCGGAACATTTCGGTCAGCACAAGTCAGCTATCTGAAAGAGACTGCTCAATTTGGACCCATGCAATGTCAAGTCAAGAAGCCTCTGCTCTCAAAAATAATCGAAATCACAAATGAGGTTTACCAAACACCAGGTGAACATTGTCCTCATGAAGGACACACATAGATCTGACATTTGCCATTTGCCATTTCTGCATTTAACCAGATAAATCATATTACTCAAAAGGCCCTGTTTGTATAATAATGCATATCTTAAAAAAGTATTTTTATGGCAAATAAAGACAGCGTTGTTTATTTGTAATATAAGAACAAAGTGATTAATTTACATATTTCAATGAAAATGAAGCACCTCACTTACATTTACAATTATCATTACTGCAAAGTAATGCAAAATGTAAATGTTACAAAATTGTATATTTAAATTGTACTTAGCATTGTTTATTAAATAAGAAAAATTTAAAAATGCATCTCTAACATTTAAGAATAATGACAACAACATTATTAATAATAATAATAAATATTGGGAAAAATGGGAATCCACAAAAACCCTTATATTAATTGCAATGATAATTTGGGGGAAAATGTTTAGTTGTCATAAAAACATGGTCACAATGCAAATTTAATGATTCTTTAATCATTTCTTTGTTCTCTTTTGAATTAGGCACTAAATGTGACCCGAATGTGTAAAAAAAGTTATAACTAGAAGTATGCTTCACATGTACACTTATCTGATGCTCAATAATATTTAAGGACAATTTACAATATTTGTTATCAATGTCAAAACCAGATGCCCAAGCTATTAACAACAGGGCCTTTTACACCAGAGGAACCTTTTCATAGTTCCTAGAACTATCGGCGTAAGTTCCCGGATTTTGGCGTGTTCGCACCGCAGGAACTAGGAACGATTTTAGTTCTAGGAACTCCTTTTGGAGGAACGAATTTAGCTCCTACTTCAGAGTAGGGTCTTCCAGTGACGTTAGTATACGCTGATTGGCCGAACGTACTCGAAACACCAGCACTTGCCATTTTTAAAAAGTCTGTGTAAACAGATTATAGCCTATATATTTATTCCACAAACTATGAACATAGAAAACAGTGATAGATGGACCTCTCAACCTTTACACTAAGGAGAAAATCCAACACAACTTTGAGGGGACCTAGAGAAACATGATTATGTATTTCTGCTCAACTAGCAGCACTGGACATCAACCACACGGCATACGCTAATACCTTTTCATATACTGTCTACACTGGGTTAGCGTTAGACAGATCGTAAACTAATGAAGACGGAGGATGTAATTTGCTGTGTGCTCAGTCGTTCTCAGCGCCATCAAAATAATGTCACAACAACAAGCGTGGCTTACATCACTTCAGAGTTCCTACGGTGCGAATGCAACCAGGAAAACGTCCCTAGGGGAACCATTAGTTTTCGGGGAACCACTCTGGTGGCTAGTTCCTAGAACTACCCGGTGCAAAAGCCCCTAAATAAGGCACCTTTTTGTCCATTGAGCTGTTGCTGGTCCTCCATATGGCCTCGGTGGACGTTGTTGAGAGACTCAGAGCTGTGGTGCTGACTTCCTCTCTCTGCACCATTCCTAGCTCTAGTATCATGCTCTTCCCGCCTCAGAGCGATGTCTCTCCCAGTGTGTGGCCTCTCCTCATCCTCCCTCCTCCTCTTTTTCTTTTTCTTCTTCTTCTTATGTCTCTTGGAGCTGCTATCCTCATTTCCCTCTGATGTATCCCTCTCTGAGTGCCTGTAAGCAGAAAGTCACAATGATCAACTAGTCTTTTTATAGTCTTCCCCCACCCCCCAATGCTTTAAATTTAAAAGCGAAATTTAAATGGTCAATGACAAATAAGTACATTTTTAATTCGAGCTTCAAAAGTTTTTCAAATATTAATAAGCAGCGAAGCAGTTGTTAAAATATTTTATAAGAAATAATATAAGACTATTTAAGACATTTTTCCAAGAATTTGCCTTTTAAAAATTATTTTAATTTTATTTTCCTTATTATTATTATTATTATTATTATATAATGAGGGAAAAAAATTAAAAAAGGAAATTAAAAAGATTTTAAAATTATTATCATTTAAAATTTTAAGAAGGTGCATTTTCAAAACATTGACTAAATCAATAGATCAGAAATCAAAAGAAAGGAGTAGCAAAGTATGACTCGCCTGTGTTTGTCTTTGTCTTTGTTTCTCTTTTTCTTTTTAGATTTCTTCGCTCTGCATTCATCAGAACTTTCTCTTGCATCAAGCGACGGACTCCGTTTCCGCTTGTTATGTCCGGACAGCGGGCTGAGAGAGCGGGAAGATGAGGGTCTACTTTTTGAACTGTTCACTGTATGGGCCGTTCTTCCATGGGCAGCTTCCACCCCACGATTGCTGTGACTGGAATATCCATCCCTGTTATGATGTCCAGAAGGACGATAAGATTCACTCACAAACCTCCTATCTCTACTCCAGTTGCGTTCCTCTCTGGGTCTTCTTTGGGAGTGGTGGTGCTCTCTACGATGGTATGAGAATCTGTCCCAGTGTCTCTCTACCTCACGATCTCTGTGATGCCGGTCTCTACTGGAGGAGCGCTCTCTGATGGGACGGCTATCTCGATGACTGTACCCATAGCGGCTCCGGCTTCTTTCGCTGTATCCCCTGTGGTGCCTGTACCGGTCCCTGTCCTTCAGGGGTGAAGAAAAGTGTGGCCGCTCTGAAATTTTATTCCCGTCCTCACCCACCCTCTGTCCATCTCCAGAGCCAAACTTGTCAAAGTGTGATGGTTTTGACTCTTTGCTTTCCCCTTCACTGCACCTGAACACCTCCTTTAACCTGTGTGGACTTGTGTGACCATCATCGATATGGAGGTTGAGACTGTTGTTGGCCTGATGGTCTGACGTGGCAGCCGCTGTATGGGTGGCATGGCTCGGAATCGACTCAACTTTTGAAGCTGTCTGGCAATGAAGGTCAGTGTCTGCAGTCTTTGAGACCAATGAGGCATTAGATGAAGGTGCAGACTCTACATGCACTCCAGACTGAGATAAAGCGTCCGAAGGAGGGTTCATCCTTTTGTTTGAAGGTGAGGAGCATGGTTGGTCATCAGTACTCGGCGGTTTGGAACTGTTGTATGAATAAAGAAAACCCAAAGAAAGTTTATTCCATCAGAAACTTGATAATATTAAAAACAAATAGTCAGTGATTTAGCAATATTAAAATTTTTGCTGATACAATTTATTTACGTTGTGGCCGATAACTGATAAATGGCCGATATTTAAATTTCATAGTATTTATCTAAAATTGTAATTAAAATTTAATTCTACAGGCAGTGTTATTGTTAGCTAAAATGAAAACTTAAAAATCATATTCTTTAATGAAAAGCTGATTAAATATTAGATGAAAAACTTAAACTGGAAATTGGAAAAGTATCAAAGGCAATTAACTGAAATAAAATAAGCTGAAGTTGAAGTACTAAAATGACAAAAACTGAAATAAAAAAGTAAAGCAAAGCTAACTAGAAATATTTAAAAAAGGACAAATGAAATGTGACAAAAGCACTAATTACTAAAACAAACTTACATTAAATATTACTATAGTAACCATGGCTACAAGTGAATTTATGCTTCACAACTGTGCACATCTCACCTTGATTCACTGTTTTCACATTTTAAGCTGAATTGCAGTCCTGAACTATCAGACGCATTAGAAATCTGGGATGAAGAATGTGAAGTGCCCATAACCTAAAAATAATGATAAATAGAAATACTTCAATAAAGAACTATCCAGATTAAAATATGAAGCCTGTATAAATAATGTACTGTAACATGCCACAAAATAAAGGTTGAAATTTTTTACCTTATCAGTATGATTAAAACCATTGGCTTTGGGAAGGCCATTCTGGGATTTATGAGCAGGTTCTGATCCACTTTCACACACATGAAAGCCATTAGATCCGTTTGTCTTCGAGGTAAGCTGAGGCAGTGAACTGGAATTGTGGGATTGGGCATCATCCTTTACCCCATTCCCATTGTTTATCACGGGAGCAAGATGAGGCTTAGCTAATCCATTCTCCAAGGCTCCAGCCTCTTGGTCGGATTCTTCAGATGATTCCTGACCATAAGGAACCAAGAAAGAAGCTCCAGAGTGAGTTCCATTGACCTGCTTGACCTGTGGGAAGCCTGAGGTAGACATTGAGGTGCTAGAGGATGTGGGCTGAGGGTGAGAGGCTGACGACAAAGAGCAATTAGGGCTTGACTGAGTCTGAGCAGGTCTCACAGGCTTGCCCTGACCAATGAGAAACGTCAACTTTGGCCTCTTGGATGAGTCGGGAATGCCCGTGGGCCGAACAAGCGAAGTAGAAGAGGACGCGGATGCAGAAGAGGATGTATGAGATAGGCCAGATCCTATTTTGGTCACACCACAGAAATTTCTGTTGGGTTTGGAGCAACCATGGTATTCTTTTGAAGAACCATTCCCATTAATGTATGACGAGTTCTGTAAAGTACACAAAAAAGTTACCAGGTGAAGAGAAGAAACAAACCTAGATGATCAGTTCAGGGCTGATTTGTTGTTTGTCTGAATGTGTTACTGTCTTGCAGTACCTTGAGCATATGAGGTGGCAGCTGAGGCCCAATGAAGGATGTGGAGGTGTACTGAGGCCCATTCATCTTGATTGGAATGGATGGTCGTGGAGATGACTGGCCTGGAGTATGGTTCATCTGGCTAAAGTCACTTCCATTTTTCACATCAGGTGACCTGAATTAAAATAGGCATTTTTCTGAAGAGACTTCCCAGAAACACCCTTCAGTCCCAGAAATACAAATGATCCATATGAATCATGAGAAGTGAATTAAACCTTTACCTAATGTAGAACAGTAAGTATGCTTGCTGATTAAGCACTGTTCTAATATCGCTGAGAGATACAGATGAGTCGTTCATCTGATACCACTGCCCATTGCTAGCCTAGAACAGAGGATCATATTATTTCAAACATAAATGACATTGTAAGCACATAATAAAAGAGGATGCAGGTCAGTACATGACAACTAACCTTAATGTAGCAGTAGTAGTGTCCAGCGTGGCAACTGAAACCAGAATGAACCAGCACAGCATATAGAGCATAGATTTGTGGCTCCCCATGAGACTGAGACATGAAAGACCGCAAATCTAGATACTCTGTGTATCTTACATCCTGTGAAGGAGGTATGAGAATGATACCAATTATGGCTGCCGAAGTTAATGCATTAACTGATGGCAATTTAATGCTGTTAAATTTTCAATTTAAACACATTGACCTAGTCCTATTAAAGATCCTGCATCAAGGTGGCATCTCAAAAATATGGATGATTGTAGGGCTGTCACGATTCCTCGAATAAATTCAAGTCGTGTCGAGTAACCGGCAAAATACCGGAAGTGGCGCATTCCACAAACAAGTATCTATGAAATGCATTATTAGACCGTTTTCATAGGCTGCACGATGTACTAAAACTATATAAAAACCATACTATAGTATAGTGCTACTGTGAATTCACAAAGGCTGCAATTCAGTTAAATAAATGTATGCGCTGCAGGATTAATACATGTGCTTTAATTACACGCGTGTAGGTTACGTGCATCTCAGAGCAGCTCCGTTCACAATGCTGCTTCACATGAACTGTTATCATTTACATGCACGTCTCACACCATCTCTGCATATGCTGTGAGTTTGGGTTGCTTAAGTTAATCTGGGAAAACAAAGTGCGCTATTTCATCAGATTTGTAAGGTAAATCATTTATAAACCTGCAAACTGTTCATCGCTATCTCAAAATAAAAGTTTAAACCCTCGTTTGCATGTTTTGATGTCCACATGTTCTTGTTCAAGAAATGACAGTGGCTGTAGCATTTCTATTATAAAGAAGTGAACAAATATGAAAGATTAAGTGAACATTTTAATTAAATGTCGTTTGGTCAATATTAAACAAGGTTTAGATCTGCTGAAAAATGTAACACCAGGCCGTTGGCACCCTCTGCGTGTCGTACATAAAATGATTATTTATATTATTATGTGTATTATGCATTTTAGTATTATACAGTGTTGTTCTATAAAACCATATGATTACTTGCTTTTGATACTTTATTTGAACCAAATATTATTGCCTCATTGTTATTATATGTCTTTTTAGTCATTTTAGAGGCTTAGGTCTTTGCGTAGGTCTATTTTTACTACCACAAAAAAAAAAATCGGATTACTTGATTAATCGTCAAAATAATCGACTGATTACTCGATTACCAAAATAATCATTATTGACAGCCCTAGATCTAGTCATACCAGTTTGTCCAGGATCTTACGCATTTTCAGAATTATCTACTAAACATTTGTGTTAGTACCTTTGTTATTTTTCCTCCATTAAAGTTGGTAAACCGCTTCAGTGAGACAGTGAGAACATTAGAACTGCGATGAATGGTGAATCTCTTTGATGCAGTAACCATTTTCTTACATCTACCAAGACAAAAGAGGATTACTGTAAACATGAGTGAAAGTGTAAAAATATAAACACAATACTATTCCACACTGACAAATTCCATAAAGGAAAAACAAAAATTTGTCAAAAGAGGTTAAAACTGAAAGAAGGCCCTTTTCAAGAGTGTGCAACACATGAATACAAATGTATGGTGAATGTATACGCAAAATTGAATTGTGGTTACATTTTGGCAAATATAATGATGTGGTATTAATATGCACATAAAATGCAATAAAAACTTACTTGGAGCATTTATAAGCATTGTCCCCATCAAGTTGCTCAGGCTTAACAAATTGCTCAAATGCCTTCATGAGTGTCTGAGCCGTCTGAAAATAAAGATACAAATTATCAAAACTCTAAAATTGAAGAAAACTTTCTTCAAGACAATTAATGACGAAAAGTTTCAGTCACCTTTATCTCCAGTGAAATATCCAGGAAAGGGTCAAAAGTATCCGAAACTGCTTTGCAATTCAAACATTTGACTGAAAAAAAGAAATGTGCATTAACAACTGTAGCAACAGATGGAGAAAGCTGGAACACAGATTCAATATTCCATCCTTCCACAAATTCTAAATTTAAAGATGCCTTTTTGTAGGCAATTGTAATAGCAAGTGTAATTCAGAAAGGATAAAATTAAACTTATAAAACCAACTCACAACAAACAAGAATCTGATGACCTACCTCTGGATCTCAGATAACCCCCAAATATCTGATGTACAAAAGTGGTTGCCTGAGTTTGCCTATCCAGTCTGACAAAAGGAAAATAATGCAATATTGAACTGGATAAAGTTATACAGTCATTACAGTTAATGAACTGATGGATGAGGAATGTTTGGCCAACAAAACTGCATTGTGTGAACTCACTTGTTTCCAGGGAGGCAGGACTTTTGCATAGCATCCACTGTGTACCTCAAGAACTCATGGGCATCTTCTTGGCTTCCAAATCTGAAATGCTTTCCTATCCCTGAGGATAAGAACAAAAGGTCAGTGGACAATGCTATAAATACTTTAGCATTTAGAATGGTAAGACCATTCCTTAGAACTTAACTCCAACAAAAAACACTGTGGCTAATTTATTTATTTATTTATTTATTTTTTTAAGGAACAGTTTAACCATGATAATGATGCTTCCTTAACACTCAACTCTTATCTAGCATTAATTGTGTTCTGGGACCATATTTGGAATTGTAAATTTTTGGAGTTTGTTTTTTATGTAGCTCTTTAAAAGCACATTTAGCAGGTAAATAGTAATTTTGTCAGACGATGTCAAACAATTGTCAAAGCAAATGTTAATCTTAGCACTCACGTTTCAATTCATTAAGAACACTAATGGGCTTTATGACATTTCCAGAGTTGGCGAACACTTGGATGATGTGATTCTGCATGGTACACATCATGCAAAACCCAGGCTCATGACCTGTGAGGAAAGAGAAAGCATGTACAACATCAGAACAAACTTACAACAAGTATTACATGCAATCTTGAAAAATCTTTCACATTTACATGTTTTGGAATGCTCTCTGGTCAGCATGTAGTTGGCAAGGGGAGCCGTGTAGGTCAGACACTGCAGGGTAGAGTTCAGGAAACATGTGTTGCCCAGGTTATGGAGGCCTGCTCCAATGCGGTGGCCCTGGTTCCATTTCAAGCAGAGCCGCTCTGGGGAAAACAGGACCTTTTGAGGAAGAGCAATGCCATCCCCACTGTTCATCACCACTGCATGATACAAAAGAAGAAAAACAGACATACATTACTCATCAAGAATACAACATAACCTATTGTTGTATTTTAAAAGCGGTGCTACGGCAGCATTTTAACATCAACAGTAAAGACAAGCACTTGCCTTGCTCTCGGGGCCTTTCGACTTGGAGTGCTGTGTTATTACTACCATTCACAGTCGCTCCAATGGTCGGGGCCATACAGGCAGTCTTGGCTCTTGAAAGCTCAGGGGCAGAAGGGCCAACACTCCAGCTCGAACTACTGCTCTCCATGTCTCTCGAGGAGAAAGGTGTCAGGGAGCTGGAGTGCTTGCACCGCACTGACTCCAGGTCAGATTTCTCTGGAGGTTTGTCAACTATGGTCATTATTCATTTTCTGTGAAAAAAACAGACATGTGTGTCAACTCAATCATTTTTTGACAAGAAAGGCAGATTTTGCATTTGAATTTGTGCCTTTTAAAAGCACTTCACATGCAAATAAAGCTAGTCTTATTGTCAAATGCAACAGGTAGGCTACCTGAAAGGAAAGCAAATCACTCACTAGCAAAACGTTGCTTTGCTACTGAGATGTGAATATCTCTAAAGTGTTAACTGCTGACTTTACCTTTCTCTAATAAAATATATAGTTTTAAACACAAACAGATATATTCATCAAACTAATGTCAAACGTGTAACAAATTTTAAACAGGTTAGAACAATAAAATAATCAATTGACCAAATATACATTAATCGTTAATGTAACAGTACACTTAGTAAATGCGTGTTACTATGTAGGCTATTATATCATTATTGTAATCTTTTGGCTCAGTTTACGTTTTTGGATCAAATATTGCCTTTCAGGACCGTGACTTTTTTTTGCCAGCGTTTAAAGTCAATATTGTTTAAATCAATATCAACATAAAAACCTCACCACTTTATGATAAACAGACAGATAACTTCGTAATAAGTAAATGCTTTGCAAAAAGACCCAAAGTCACTAGGAAAGCGTAAAAGACAACGAGTTAAATGTCTGTGAGACATCGCGCCAAAGTGAAAGTACCACAAACATAAGTGAACGCTAAATTTCAAACACAATACTCGGCCCTTATTACGCAAAACAATTATCTATATTTCTTTCCTTGTGGAGTCAATCAAGCATTGATCGAATAAGCTAAATATTTATTGGTGTAGTAACCGGTGTGTCGATCTATTGAGCTGAGCGTCAGAATGGGCCCGTGGCCTTGGCTAGTGCATGATAGCTACAGTTTACAGTAAACTCTCGTATCAACACATTCCACGCTAAAACCACAGCAAATGTGTGTACCTTCAATTAAGACGTCAGACTCTACGACACTCAAAACACAGTTTAACAACTACAGTGGCTGTTCCGTGTGTGATTTTGTATGAGGAAATGATCCTGTAGTACACACTCTCTCCGCACGTCCACCAACTGTTATCTAGCGTGCTCGGCTAAAGGCTTCGAATGAGAGTTAGGCCTCTGCCGCACGTTATTTAAACACGAAATACTTACAATAAATGTATTTTTCGTATTATTTAAACCATGTAAAATGCCTGTGAGGGAAATTTGAATGGCTAGCTGCCTTTTTTGTTGGCGCGAGAAGTTCTGACTGATTTAAAGACCGCTGTGTTGTAGCTACAAACGCCATGGTAACGGCTAAACGTAACAATACCGATGGAAGGCGACATGAACATGGTCACGCACTTCCAGAAGCCTGTCTGTGAATAAAGATAATATTGATATATGTGGTGTGTCCCTTCACAAACATCAACAACACAAAATTACGTATTTTAATTAGCTAAAATTCGACTTTTATCGGAAACAGGTAGAAAGGAGGGGCATGGTATTTAAAATTCACCGGTGCCGTGGCCGAGAAGGCAACGCCGCCGTAAGACTCATTGCGAAACCCGGTGTTTTCAATTTCGTGCCACGCAATAAACGCAACCACACAACACGCGCTCTCCAAAAATAACCTGCAACATTCATATATCATATCCAATTCAAATAATGCACGTACCTGCAAATTTATGATTAATTTAAATGAGTTCATCCATTCTAAAATCCAAAGAGCGTCCGGCGGTGAACAATGACGTAGTTTCCCCACGGGTCCATCCGGGTACTTTAGTAATGTCAGCCAACCCAGTGTTGTGTGGATGTGGCCTTACTGAAGGGCCGTCAAAACAGTTGAATATCTTTGTTGCTGTCAACTCGTCGACAAGGAAAGCAATACCACTTTTACAACATCGATTTAAGCAGTTCCCGTGGATAAATGCTGAGAAGTAGTGTTTCGTATACATGTATAATATTGTAGAGGCATATTTTAATGTCTAATAGTGGGTAATGCGTGGTGGTGGATCGTACGGTAGGCTATGGCATATCAACATCTATTCTTTTTTTCTTATGCAAACCTCATTGTATGTTAGATAAAGTAAGTTAAAGTTAACAGTTTGTAAACATTACTATAATGTTTTTGAAAGAAGTCTATTATGCTCATAAAGCCTGCATTTATTTGATCAAAATTACATAAAAAAGAATGGTTTTCCATTTGAATATATTTTAAAATATAATTTATTTCTGTGATGTAAAGCTTAATTTTCATCAGTCATTACTCCAGTCTTCAGTGTCCAGTGATCCTTCAATAAATCATTCTAATATGCTGATTTATTATCAATGTTGGAAACAGTTGTGCTGCTTAATATTTTGTTATATCCCGTGATACTTTCTTCATGATTCTTTGATGAATAAAAGTTAAAAAAAGAACAACATGTATTTAAAATAGAAATTTCTGTTACAAATATACACTACCGTTCAAAAGTTTTGGGTCAGTAATTTTTTTCTTCCTTTTATGAAAGAAATTAATACTTTTATTCAGCAAGGATGTGTTAAATTGATTACCAAAAAAGTGGGAAAAGTTATTTTTTAACTTTTTTTTTTATTAATGAATCCTGAAAAAGTATCACAGGTTCCAAAAAAATATCAAGCAGCACAACTGTTTCCAACATTGATAACAAATCAGCAAATTAGAATCATTTCTGAAGGATCATGTGACACGTAAGACTAGATTAATGGCTGATGAAAATTCAGAATATTTTAAAGTATATTAAAATAGAAAATCAATCTTTTAAATTGTAATAATATTCATAATATTACTGTTTTTTAATCAATAAATGCAGGCTTGAGCATAAGAGACTTCTTTCAAAAACATTAAAAATAAATGTTTCCAAACTATGCCGGTACTGTATGTATGTATGTATGTATGTATGTATGTATGTATGTAATATATATATATATATATATATATATATACACACACACACACACACACAGACATGTTACTACATAAATATATATATATAACATTACTATAATACTTATAATGACCTCATTACATTTTAAACAAATTAATAATACATTTCAGTCCTATCATTTGCAGCTTTATCCATATATTTAAAACTTGCAATCATTGTAATATTATGAAATGTAATATTAATAATACAAAAGTGTAAGGCTATTTTGAGGAACTATTTAATCAATGGAGACTAATGCACTATTGGCAGGGGACTTTACTTTACAGATCTTTTGTAACATTAAATATGGCACTCATTTATATACATAGTTGCACTCACACATACAACCATTTCCAAACAACAATTTACATAATTTACAAGTATTGAGGACTTATAGCAGTACAAAAGAGCTACTATTATTATGTCTTTTCTGGACTGTGTATTGCATTTTGAGAGATCTGTAGCTCACTGATCTGTCTCCTGAGCTGAACAATTTCTTCTTCTTGCTCATCAATCTTGCGCTTTAAATTGTGGATAACCTACAATAAAGAATGAAAACACATGTTTTTTTATTATTATTTTTTACAGTAACAAGTTCCAAAGGATAACTAAAATGAGGCTATGTAGATCACATTTGTTTTGTTCAACATTAAAACCACACTTACCATTTCACTGGTGCTGAAGAGGTCACTCTGAAGTAACTGAGATGCACTTGGTCGCATTGAGGGATCAGAGCTGGTCAGCAGACTGATATACTTGGCCAAAAGTGGCCAGTTGTTAGACAGTGTATTAGGGATCTTGCTCTGACGTAGTTCTCCAAGTGTGTGCGCACGCTCCATCTCAGTACCAAATGGCTGGAATAACTCAAACGCAATCACTCCTATACTGTACATATCCGACTGTATAAATGAAACACATACTGAGCATCAAGTTCTACTACCACATTTTTAGTATGTGCCTAAGATGAAACAGTCAAACATTGAAATACAGCACATAAAACAACAGAAACAAATGGATAGACATTGCATTATAACAGTTTGTAGCTTCACAGTGCCCTACCTTTGAATCATAGTGAGAACCCTCAAGTTGTTCTGGGGCAGCGTAAACAAAAGTTCCCACTCCACTAGTGTGAGCTGAGTCTGAAAAGTGCGAAAGGAGATTGTTTAGTCCAAGGTTGCATTAATTCAGAGCTGCCATTTAATGTTACCCGCTATTAAATCAGCAGTAGTTTTGCAACAAACAGAAAAATAAGAATATTCCAAATATATATATATATTTTTTAAAGAATTTGTAATAACTAAAATAATGGTGATTTGCTCTTGTGAATAGTTCTGTCACCTGTGTTTACACCTGCTTGAGAGCTGGAGGGCAGCTGCTCATGCTCGTCCGTTATAATGTTTTGGCAAGCCAAGCCAAAGTCCCCAATCTTCACATGGTACTCAGGTCCATGTAGGAAAATGTTTCTTGGCTGTAAATAAACAAATATAAATTTTAATTGGCAACAAACAAACATTATAAATACACAGTGAGTTTAAGCAACTTAATAGAGTAGTTTAAACTGAGATACTAGCACTAACTTTTTAATTTAACTAAATAAATAATGTGGAGCCATGCCATAATATGCAGTTCAAGTACAGATTTTACATTATAAATTATTTTATTTATCTAAAGGGTAACTCTCACCAAAATGCAACCTAGGCTCTTTGTGTTAATCTACCCGAGGCAAACTTTCGTTTAAAAGCATAATTAGAATGGAAATGCCACTTTTAAGTTTGACCGTATTTTCGTTTTAGGTTAAATGCCTTGTGAATGGGAGTGAATGGGGCGCTTTTATGATAGCATAAAAAAATCACTATTTTTAAAACACTAAGGAGACTCGACACAACATGAAACTTTGCTCGAAGTATCACCAGAGGGCTCTACACATGAACTCGAGCATTGAGAACATTGTTTGTGTACACAGAGTTTACTAAAAAGAAAGGTTTTGAACAACTCACTGAGCTGTGCCCGCCAGCATTTTGACAGTCAAAATTAGTCAATTTCCGAATGCGAATGAACTGACTCTGAATTTTAGTATTGTGTCTTATATGAGGATCCTTTTTCAAATACAAGGTCAATATTGATTTTCACTAACGAGAAAACAACAAATTATCCGTGAATTTATATTGAACTAAGCTTTAGGAGCTTTCAATCTTTACTCTCCTCCCTGTTACGGACATTGACTATTTTTGACTGACAAAATGCCGGAAACACAGTGAGTTGTTCTAAATCTTTCTTTTTAGTAAACTCTTTGTACACAAACAAAGAGTTCTCGAGCTCATGTGTAGAGCCCCTGGTGATACTTCGAGCAAAGTTTCATGTTGTGTCGAACCTTCTTTGTGTTTTAAAAATATCGATTTTTGATGCTATCATAAAAGTGCCTCATTCACTCCCATTCACAAGGCATTTAACCTAAAACAAAAATACGGTCAAACTTAAAAGTGGCGTTTCCATCCTAATTATGCTTTTAAATGAAAGTTTGCCTCGAGTAGACAAAAAGAACCTAGGTTGCATTTTGGCGAGAGTTACCCTCTAATTTATCAGGTTTTTATTGTTACACAGATAGAACATCCACAGTAATACATATCCAAAATTAACAGTTTTAACATATTAACTGATGAGAATTATATTTGTTTAGGAAATCCATAGGTGACTGTGTGTTCTAGACTTTTGAAAAATATGTGTGAAGATCCAAAGGGGATTCAGGGGTATTACGAGAACTATCAAACCTTCCTGTAACAAACAGATAAAGAGTGTGTTTGTAAGGGATAAGGAAATTGTTGGTCAAATTGACTGCAACTCATTATTAGCTCATTATTAACTCAAATTACCCAATGGTCATTTAATTTTTAAATTCTGTTAAATGTTATGCTGACTATAAACTGTTATGAGGCCACTGGATGTATCAGTAAAATGAATAAAGTAATTGTTAAGTGTGATTTATTATTAAGTTTAACCTCAAAAGCTCAAGTTTGCACATTGTTGTGCCACACCTGCCCAATATCTGTTATCAAAACTCTAGGCCTCCTATCATTTAAACAAATGCTACAGTTTGTATGCCAACAAGCCTTACATGAACTAGAAAAATGTAAGGTGCACAATCCCAAGTTATGTAAACCAACAAAATAGATACACATACCTTTAGGTCTCTGTGCATAATACCACGGGAATGAATGTACTCCACTCCTTCAAGTATTTTCTTTAAAATCTTCAATGCGTGTTCACAGTCTAATGACTCACAAGGATCTGTGGATGAATGTATTGGTTAAAAATTGCTCAAAATAACTCAACAATAAAATTATAAGCTGTAATCAAAACATCTAGCTCTGCAAATCAGCTTTTCTTGTCTTTCCGGTTTAGTAAAGGTGTATTTAAGTGTATGAGACATAGTACCTATTAAATTACATCTAAAGAAGGAAGTATAAATGTACAAATACTGTAAAATATAGTAACTCGTATGAATAACGTGATCTCACCTACTGACGTGGTTCTTGAGTTTCTTTCTTGTATCCAGTCTTTCAGAGATCGTTCACAAAGCTGCATTTGTATATAAAGCATTAAGTGGAACTGAACCTATAGACAGGAACAAGCATAAACCTAATATAAACATTATAAAAGATTACAAGATAATTATTTCTCATTTCAATTAAATTGATGGTTTACATTCAGTGGACC
This sequence comes from Scardinius erythrophthalmus, assembly GCF_964197995.2. Lineage (NCBI taxonomy): Eukaryota > Metazoa > Chordata > Actinopteri > Cypriniformes > Leuciscidae > Scardinius > Scardinius erythrophthalmus. The sequence continues at coordinate 18,962,837 of NC_138238.1, read as the reverse complement.
GTATACCTCTTGCGCCTGCTTTTCGGACCATTCAGTAGTGTCCATATCAATGTAAGAGTTATTGTTATTGTTCAATTCCAGTCTGTTTTGACTGAGGTCGTCCTCTGAGAGTGTTGAGCTGTCCCTTTTAGCTGCAGGGCATTTGCTCACCATAGAGCGAGGCTTTCCCAAAAACACACATGGAACAAAGTTCTGTGGGTTGCGGACATTTTTGGGGCAAACAGCATGTCCCATCTCTTCTTTTGAAGTTGAGGGTTTCACTGACATGCTTTCTAGTGCAGCCTGGTTTTCTTTGGCTTCTGCTTGTTCAGAATGTTCAAAAACAATGGATGATCCATTGCTGCTGTTAGTGTTTTCCTGCGTGCACCTGAAGCAAGATGCATTTTCAAATATACAATTGTAAACGTGTTACAATAAGTTATTTGTGTAGGAATTTTGTGTAGGAACTTACCCATCTTTCTGTGATGGTTTCTCTAATTCTGGAAATGTTTGTGAAACGAGGGATTTGGGATCTAGTGAGATAAACCGAACATTTGACAAGTTTGTACCATTTTTGCATGATTCCAGAAATACTGAATATAAGCAAAATATGATTTAAATGGGTATATATCTCCTAATGTAACCAATGTTATTTAGAACACATCATTAGAACAATGTACTTTTCACGGCAGGCTGAACGTGCTCCATCCATGCAGTGTGATAGCCAACAATATTGGAATGCTGAAGGCTGGAGAGCACTTTAACCTCTCGAAGAACCTGCGAGGAGATAAAAAAAAGACATGATATGACATACAATAGCTAAATCATACAGATGTGGGGGGGGGGTACATCAGAACAATAGTAACTGAATCGGTGACATACTTTACCTTCATACAGTCGTCTCTTGTTACTTTCTTGATTAGGATTTTTTTCACAGCATATTCCTGACCATCAAGCTTGTTTGTGACCTGAAATAGGTGTTTTTAGTACTACGCACCTTTCAACAATATGTGGTTTCCATCTTTGGAGCATAATATAATTAACTTTTTCTCACTTTAAACACTTTGCCATAGGCTCCTTTACCCAGTGTTGCGATTTCTTCAAATTCACTAAGGTAACGAGATGTCTGTGCTTGGAAAAGACCATCTTTGGTTCTAGGATAGAAAAGCATTTCTCAATTATTTGAAATGTTATAATACTATACATTGTCTTTTAAAAGTTTGGAGTCATTACGATTTTTAAAAATGAAGAATGCATTAGATTGACCAAAGGTGAAAGTAAAAGCATTTATAATGTTACAAATGATTATTTCGGTTTCAAATAAATGCTGTTCTTTTGAACATTCTATTCATCAAAGAATCCTCAAAGATATCACGATTTCCACAAAATATAAAGCAAACTGTTTTCAACATTGAACATTATTATGATAATAATAATAAGAAATGATTCTTGAGCACCAAATCAGCATATTAGAATGATTTCTTAAGGATCATGTGACACTGAAGACTGGAGTAATGACTGCAGAAAATTCAGCTTTGCCGTCACAAGACTAAATTCGATTTTAAAATACATTAAATTAGAAAAGTTATTTTAAATTGTAATAATATTTCATAATATTTCTCATATTATGGAGCTTATAATATGAGAAAATGATTTGAATTTGAATTGTGTCAATTTGAATTATTGACAAGTGTAATCTAACAAAATGGAATATTATGTGGGATTTTAAATAGTACTGAATTAGATTTTTTAAACGAATATTGAACATTTGAAATTTAACGAATTTAAATGTTTTTTGGCTGAATTTTAAAGGCGTATTTTCAAACAGCTATTTTTTTGTTCTGAACTCTTAGATTGCAAATATTCAGTTTTAAAAACTACAGATTCAAGTTTTCAAGATGAAGAAGAAATTCGGAACTTCAAATTCAGTTTTCTAAAATTCAAACCGCAGAAAATTCAGATCGTATAGAAAAGTACGTCACAGGTCATCCACAGGGAAGAGTAGAGGATCTCAGAAAAGTCAAACGGAGCATTTTGGCTGCACTGCAGTAGTTTTCTGCCGCAAACGAAGAGAATCCGTGTATCATTCGTTCAGTTGTTTTTTGATTTAATGTTAAAGAATAGAAAAAAGAGAAAACAGCTTGAATATTAGATTTCTAATATTCTAATAATAGTCTTCTGCTGCTGCAGTTGCACGGATTCTTAACGTGTTTATTGCAACTACGTAGTAAAAATGTATATACATTTCATTTTTTTCTCATCAAACAACCAGACAATGATTCGACACAACCCGTACCGGGGAAGAGCCTAGACAGGGCTATCCTCTGTGTAGATATGAATTCACCTACACTTTGCATCAACTGGGTATGGCAGGGTAGGCTAAATGACAGCTGTCATGGCCTGCATGGTCGCCCAGTAAGTTAAAAAAGAATTTAAGATATAAATCAATATAATTAGTAGTCAATTAAACATTTAAAACACTAATACTAAAAGGAAAGAATAATGCATTGACTTGGGTAGCCTATATAGGCCTAACATACACGCATGAACTGTCAGTCAGACTGACTATCAAAAATATTAAAATACATAATCTTCTGAGTTTTATGATGTAGGCCTTGTGTTTTATTTTTAAAACAAAATTTCCAAGGACCCTCTACTAATAACAGTGAATAAGCCCAAAATGAATGTGGGTGGGGGTAATGAACACAATATGTTTTTTTTTTTTGCCCAAATGGTCTCCACTCGCATTTTGTAATGCACCGGAGTGCAAGTTACACCGGATCATCTCCAAGTTGAGAGAGAGAAACGTGCGGGCGTCACATCGTCATAAAAACCAGCAGAATAACTTTTTATATGTTTGGTTGACTGTGTTTTATTTTGATAATGAACATGCTGCGATGTGAAGTTAGCAATGCCAGAACTGATAGGCTACTATGTTGTGTGAGCGGGCGATGCAGCGCCATCACTTGGATTTGTTCCACAGCAGGGAGAAATAACTTAATACTCTGTCATTTAGTCATACAGATAATATGACATCGTTCGAAACAGTAAAATTTTTTTTTTTTTTTGTGTACATTCAAAATGACTACAAAATGTCATGCCTTTGAAAAATAAATAAAACAACATGATGCGCTGCTTTAGCGCGTCTCGGTCTCCTTAAAGGGATAGTTCACTTTGAAATAAAATTTTGGTATGTTTTAGCTTACCTCAAGGGCATCCAAGATGTAGGTGTCTTTTTTTCCACAGTAGTTTCAATTTGGATATTTTTAGGCCAAACCGTTCTTGTTTGTCAGTCATATAATGCAGGTATACGGTCACTGTCTCAAAGAGCATGCACAGAGTCCAAATTAAAACAATTCCACATCGTCCAAATTAAACAATTCCCCATCGTAAGTACACATTGATGGCCTAAGACACGAAACGAGCGGTTTGTGTGAGAAAACGAACAGTATTTATATCGTTGTTACCTCTTGAACACAGCCGCGTCCAAATGATCTGAGGGCGCGGGCGGGTATAGATGTATATACTAGATGTCGCTTGGCTACGGTTTCGTTCCAATGAACTGCAGTAGCCAAGGCGACGTCTAGTGTATATATCTATACCCGCCCGCGGCCTCAGATCATTTGGACGCGGCTGTGTTCAAGAGGTAACAACGATATAAATACTGTTCGTTTTCTCACACAAACCGCTCGTTTCGTGTCTTAGGCCATCAATGTGTACTTACGATGGGGAATTGTTTAATTTGGACTCTGTGCTTGCTCTTTGAGACAGTGACCGTATACCTGCATTATATGACTGACAGACAAGAACGGTTTGGCCTAAAAATATCCAAATTGAAACTACTGCGGAAAAAAAGACACCTACATCTTGGATGCCCTTGAGGTAAGCTAAAACATACCAAAATTTTATTTCAAAGTGAACTATCCCTTTAAAGATCTTTCTGGCGCACACCAAAAATGAACCAAAATACAGCGAATAGCCTTCTTGGCGTGCCTACTTTTGAAAGTCAACATTTATATTATTTGACGTTAAATGCATTATATATGTGTAAGTCACTTTGGAATAAATTACAGCGTGTTTCATGATAGAAAACGTGACTTTACAGTCCGGAAAATAGGCTACGGTAGGTTATAGCAAATTATTTCACGGACCCCCTGGCACTTAAGAACTGCTGGTCTACACAGAAGAAGTCTACACTTCCGTTGTGTCGAGCCATTCGTTAGTCTAGTTGTTTGATGAGAAAATAAGTTTCGTAAGCTCCGTGCAACTGCAGCAGCGGATGACTAGGCTATTATTAGAATCTCAATTTTCTCATTTTTCTACTCTTAATATTAAATCAAAAAACGACTGAACGAATGATACACGGATTCTCTTGAACCACCACCACCACGTTTGCGGCAGAAAACTACTGCAGTGCAGCCAAAATGCTCTGTTCGAATTTTCTGAGATCCTCTACTCTTCCCAGTGGATGACCTGTGACCTACTTTCTGTACGATCTGAATTTTCCACGGTTTGAATTTTAGAAAACTGAATTTGAAGTTCCGAATTTCTTCTTCATCTTGAAAACTTGAATCTGTATTTTTTTAACTGAATATTTGCAGTCTAAGAATTCAGAACAAAAAAATAGCTGTTTGAAAATACATGTCTTTAAAATTCAGCAATAAAAACATTTCAATTCGTTAAATTTCAAATGTTCAATATGAATTTAAAGAAATCAAATTCAGAACTATTTAAAATTCCACATAATATTCCATTTTGTTAGATTACATTTGTCAATGATTCAAATTTACACAGTTCAAATTCAAATCATTTTGTCATATTATAAGCTCCATATTTTTTATGTATTTTTGATAAAAAAAATGCAGCCTTGGTAAGCATAAGATACTTAAGATTCTTTCAAAAAATCTGACCCCATTCTGACAGACCCTGAACTTTTGAACAGTATTACAAAGCAATGTAAGTGGAGGTGCTACAAGTGTAAATGTTTTCACCTTAGACTCTGGCCTTCTGTACTCAAATATCTATGTTCCTGCAAAATCCAAAAGATGAACAGGTAGGGCAAAATAAGAAGTTTGTTTTCTTTTGGTTTTGTTGATGAAAGCAAGAGCTGGACAGAAATCACACCAAAATGACATTGATGATGAATTAAGTAGTATTACCTGTGGGAAAAGCGATGAGCTGGTCGCATGCAGGAGCTCTGTGAACGCCCGGTTATGCTGTAGTCGGACTGTGCTGAACTCATCGCTGATAGCCAGCGGAGAGAGGAGGTTCATGGCTGCTAAATGCTGGCCCATCACTGAAACAACAGAGGCATTTGAAACATACATTTTAAGACAAACAGTAAATGAACAAATTTTGCCTTTTATAAGCCAATATCAATGACGCTAACCTTTAAACAGCATTCGTGAGCGTGTGGGATCACTCTCGTAAACAAAGCACAAGTGTTCCAGTAGAGATCCCAGCAGCAGTTGGTTGGGAATGGCAGAGGCAAATTCCTGGATCGACGGATACTGTTTCCCCGCCAGCAACACCTCACAGTTATTGTCTGAGTCTGAGGCTGCATTTATATGAAAAATAGAAAGGGTGGTGAATACTAAATTTTTTGACTATGTTTGAATATAAAACATATTATATATATATATATATATATATATATATATATATATATATATATATATATATATATATATATAATCTGACCAAAATGAGTCTAAAACAACTTAGATTGGGGTGTCTTACCTTCAGCAATAACTTTGGCAATTAAGGCCATAATGTCATTTCCCTCTGAATCCATTTAGACACCAAACATTTACTGTATTCTCTTAACAGCTGAGCAAATATAAATATACCAATGCTGCATCTTGTGTGTACATCAGGGGTGGGTAAGCTCTAAGTCACTTATCAGCTTGAAACAGTTTCAAGTTACCCCCCACACACCCCTAAGAAGCCACACATATGAAATATTAAGTAGGGGGGACATCTTAAAACTGCATTATTACATTTTAGTCATTTGGACATACTACTTTAACAATTTATGCACCTGATGTTCACAGTCTCTAACATCCAAAAAAAAAGTAAATATTAATCAAAGAACTAACACCAATTTTTACAGACGCCCTGTTTTGTTTAAGAGCCCCAGACTCTTAATCATGACTACTCTGATAACAGTGCAATGTCATGAATAAAAGGGGCTGTACAATATTGCCGTTGGAGTGCACTCACTGTCAAATTGGACGTCGTCCTCCGTATCTGTCAGGCTGAACATTCCTCTTCTAGGTCTTCTGTCTGGAGTGAAAAGGCCCCGTCGGACATGAAGGCTACGGCTTCTCAGATGGGAAACTACACCGCTACTCGAACTTTCCTCTGCCATGAGAGTCTCTGTTTTGCGAAACATGACGTTTTTATGAAAGACACTTCAGTGCATCACCTTCATTAGACCTATTCAGAAAGGGTCAACTTTCGAAAACCCAACCCTTTTGATCGGGAAAACCCCCACTAACAAGTTTTAAAACTGGCCGAATAAAAATATCATAGTAAACTGACAGTTGCCTGCCATGTTTCAAGGGACAGGGGTAAGGAAGTATCTCAAAATTGTCTTCATATATGAAAAACAAAGAAATACATAATGCATCAAACTGTTAATCGAATATACGTTTGGTTTATAGATTGTAGATTTAACATACTTGGATCTCTATACAGACAATGACATTAACAATTTTGTTGTGTCAGTGTCAGTTTCGGCATTATCAGATTTGAACTTTGCACACAGTCCCTACCCAGACAACCACGTGCAGGGTGATGAAATGTTTCAAAATAAAACGTTAAAATTGGTACTTTGGTTTTGTTGCAAAGCATCGCAATGATACATCAATAAAATTAACTGATTAAAAAAACTAGGAGAAATGGAGAATATATATATATTACTTTGAATATATATATATATATATATATATATATATATATATAGCCGTTTTTTGGAAAATTTGTTTCCACATAGACTTCACAGAGGAAGACGCATTAAGTTAAAGATTAACTTGGCATAACAAAGTCATAAAAAAAGAAAGATGTTCATATAACAGCCGACGGTACAAATTTGTACAGTAGCATTGACAGTAGGCAACAGTTGATCACATGTCCCGGACGCAAAACGTGCTAAACCTGATGTTTTGCGTCACGCCGCGGGCGGGAACGTGTTCAGACTGAGCAGCATAGAGCGACGCACTTATGCGCGTGCGTTTATTGGTATATCTGATATAGTTTGTAGTTTATCATAGCTTTTTTTCTTGACGAATAATTGTTTTTTCACACTGAGCAATGAAAACACATTCAATTCCTGCTTGTTTCTTCTGAATACCGTAGGGAGCAAAAGCTATCAAAATAGCCACAATGCAAAGTTAAGCGTCTGTAACCATACTGTTACAGAAAGGATGTCAGATTCGTGGTAAGTTTTTAAAGCTTTGCATGTTCTGCGGACTAGACAAGTGAAACGATCCGCTCTCAGGGTTGGGCAAAGATACATCAAAATGTATTTTAAAATAAAACACCAAATACCTTAATTTTAATTGTATCAAAATAAACTACAAAATACAGCAGCCACAAAATGTATCAAAATAAACTACTGTATTTTTGTATTTTAAAATGTACTTACAAGGGAGCATGAAATTTCTTAGCAAACCTTCCATCAGTTGGCCTATTTAATCTATCCCTTCACCATTACACTGACTCAGTTGATTAAGTAAACAATGTTTGATAGCAACAGCTTTTCTCTGCCTAGTCATGCAATAAATCTGATATGCAACCAGTTAACAGATCAAATATTCACATATCTCCCAGATGAAGGTTAGTTTTAAAGTAATCAACAGTTTAACAATTTGCGAATGACATAGTTGTATCCTTATTTAGTTACTTGGTGTTTGGTAACGAAGGGCCTATTTTGCATTAGCAATACCGACTCAATGACAACTGATAGCCCCTGTATTCATAGGAACTTTATTTTATTTTTCGTGCACAACCGACGTAGGCTGAAAGTAGCAAGCTTAACTGTGGGGCTGTTGCTCAGTATAATAGTTTTCAAGAACATTATGTAAATTGGTACACTATTTATAGAACACTACTACTAAAACGAACACCAAAACTTAACATGAACTCTTAAAAATTATAGCAATTTATGAAAAAAAAAAAAAAATGATGGAAAACTGGCAAGCCTGCACGTTTCTTACCTTGACCACCCTCTTCCATATGGAATTATGGATCAATTTTCTGTTCTTATCTCAACATGTCTGGGCAAACTACTGATTAGGCACCAATCAGAGGCCGCATTTTTATGATGTCATTATGTAGACTTCTTACAAAGTATTATAAAACTACAAAAATACAGAACACTAAAGTATTTTGATACAACATATGAAGCCATTTTCATCAACCCTATCAAATACAAATTACAAAATCCTATTTTATATTTGAAATACATGTATCATAAATACTGCTCATCCCTGTCTGCTATACTGGAAACACTGTTTACTACAGTATTGTACAGTTTACTAATGTGTCATGCTGTTTGCTCTCATAGTCTGTATTTTAAAATCCTAGCACGGATTCTGCTGGAGCCATAAAGGCAATAGACAAACAGTCTGTGCATCAGATCTGCTCTGGACAGGTGGTGCTGAGTCTGGCCACAGCTGTGAAGGAGCTGGTGGAGAACAGCATTGATGCTGGTGCCACTAATGTTGGTGAGCTCAAGGGATGACAGCATGAGGATAATGCTTGCGCTTGAGATAATGCTACATTTGATCAATTGTTTTGTTTCCATACAGATGTCAAGCTAAAAGACAGTGGAACAGAGTTGGTGGAAGTGTCAGACAATGGAAAAGGTGTTGAGGAGCAAAACTTTGAGGGACTAAGTAAGTTGCCTTTTTCTGAACATTGGACATAACAGAGTCTGGCATGCTTACACTACCGGTCAAAAGTTTATCAAAATTACGTTTTTTTTTTATATATAGATAATATATAATACAACTATATATATAATAAAGGTGACCCTAAAGAAATTTATAGTGTTACTTAGATATGAATGTTTTTAAATAAATGCTAAGCTTAAAATATTTAAGCAGCAAAACGGTTTCGAACATTGATAATAAGAAATGTTTCTTGAGCACTAAATCAGCATATTAGAAGGATTTCTGAAGGATCATGTGACACCGAAGGCTGGAGTAATGGCTGCTAAAAGCTTTCCATCACAGGAATAAATTACATTTTAAAATATGTCACATTTTTAATAGCAATAATATTTCACTTCTTTTAAAAACATTCTAAAGTCTTAATGATTCCAGACTTTTGACGGGTAGTGTACCTATCTGTGTCTTCTCCACATCTGCAGCTTTAAAACATCACACCTCTAAATTAAGAGATTTTTCCGACCTGATACACGTGGAGACGTTTGGGTTCCGCGGTGAAGCTCTCAGCTCACTTTGTGCTCTTAGGTAACACTTTACTTTGTATGCGTCTTCTTAATTCTTACAGTATGAGCATTACATAATATGTGATGATTATAGCACAATGATGATCTCACAATTGATCATGTACTGATATGTTTGATTAAACTCTCTAGTGCTTCCTTAATATACACTGTTCAATGTCCGCAGTGATCTTAGTGTCGTGACCTGTCATGAGAGCGCTCAGATCGGAGCTCGGCTGGTGTATGACCACAATGGTCATCTCACTGAGCGCGTGCCGCATCCCCGTCAGCACGGCACTACCGTCACTCTTCAGAAGCTCTTCTCCACGTTACCTGTTCGACACAAGGAGTTCCAGCGCAACATCAAAAAGGTCTGCTGGGATATATATGGGTACATGGGTTTGTCTCCATGTTTAGGAAGGAATTAAATAGTTTCTTCACAGGATTATTCCAAGATGATTTTCGTCTTGCAATCCTACTGCATCATCTCCACTGGTGTGCGTATTACATGCACTAACCAGATGGGACAAGGCAAGCGCACCACAGTACTGTGCACCAGCGGCAGTAACAGCATGAGAGACAACATTGGAGCTGTGTTTGGACCTAAACAGGTGAGAATAACCTATTTTCTAGTGGATATTTTAAGATAAATTCTTATTATTTATTCTTCTCTAAACCAAAATTGACCAACATAACACACTATCATATTATTCTAACAAAGTACCTGCATTATTGTTTGTCCATGTTGTTTGAGAGTAACATACTATGTCACATTTTTATTTGTCCTCAGCTACAAAGTTTGATTCCCTTCCAACAAATATCTCCCAATGAATCCATTAAGGAAGACTATGGTCTCTGTGGGGTAGATGTTCCAAAAGACCTTTTCATGTAAGTTATTCTGTGTAAACATATTCATTTGTGGGTCTATCTACGATTGACTTCTTATCAGTTCGGCTAATGAAAACCATATTATAACTTGGATATTCCTGTGTAAAGTGATGTTTATTGGTACTATTGCATTCTAGCATTGAAGGGTTTGTGTCACAAGGGGATCATGGTGTTGGTCGAAGTGCTACTGACAGACAGTTCTTCTTTATCAATAAAAGACCCTGTGATCCAGTAAAGGTGTGTGGTCTTTTTATGTAAGTATTATTCCATTTATAATATATTTAATAAGTATGATGTGTTCATATTTTTTTGTCATATTTGCAGGTCTCCAAGCTTGTGAATGAGGTTTATCACATGTACAATCGGCATCAATACCCATTTGTCGCTCTAAACATCACTGTCGCTTCAGGTAAGACAAAAATTAAGAAATGAAATTAGTATACTGTATATAGTGTACTGTATATAATATAATATATCGCATATGATTGTAAATAAGTGGATACTCTACTGTTCAAAAGTTTGGGTTATTAGGTATTAAATGTGTTAGGTATTTAAAGAAATAAATACTTTTATTTAGCAAGAGGAATTACATTTTAAATGTCTTTACTGTCACTTTTGACAGGTGTCGCAAAAAATTATATTTTAAATAAACTCGTTGTTCTAAACTTTCTCTCCATCAAAGAATCACATTACTACTAAAAATAATTGTTTCTTGAGCACCAAATCAGCATATAAGAAGGATTTCTGGATCTCACGGATATTTCCGTGGTCTTGCGATCACGGAAATAAATTACATTTTAAAATAGATTCAAATAAAATATATATATTTAACAATTTACTGTATTTCTGTACTTTCGAAAATATTTAAATAGTCATTCAGAAACCTTTAAACGGTAGTTTATATAATACAAAGTATGTAGAATATAAATGCTTAATGAAGTATTTTTAAACATATTTAATCCTGTGTTTTGATTCTTTGCTTCACTTTAGACTGTGTCGACGTGAATGTCACTCCAGACAAACGTCAAATCCTTCTACAAGAGGAAAAACTCTTGCTGGCCATTCTAAAAAGCTCACTTATTGCTATGTTTGAGATTGGTGTCAATAAATTAAGTCTCAATCACATTTCTCCAGCAATTACAGGTAAAGTACTTCAGACCTTTTAGGACAGCTCATGTGTTGTCTTGAAGTGTCATTACATATGTTGATGTTGCTCTTGAAGGCCTAGGTAGACCAACTAAGACAAGCACTGGTACAGAAGATTGTGAAACCGTTTCAGCCTCTGAAGCTCTTCCAGATGAAGGGCCCCCAAAGACCTCCATCAATCTAGCAGGACTTAAACAAGCATTTTCAAACCATCAGGCTCCAGGAATTGGGTCAAAGCAGTCTAGTCATAAAGCTGTTTGTGCTGGTCCTTCTCAGAAGAATATGTTTTCCTTTGTGAGCTGCTCTAAAAAAGTTACTGACATGAGGCCGCCTTTAAAATCCTCTCCAAGTTTTGCGGCTGTTACTTCCATTAAATCGACTGCTTGTTTAGCTAAATATAAAAGCACCTTTGATAGTGATGCTGATGATTCTTGGGCTGCAAACCAAAGTTCTGCAAAAGACGATCCAGAGATTCTACTTGAAAACAATTCAGAAAACAAGTCAGTTTTACACCCTATTATATATGAAACTGATGTTAAAGCTGAGACTATAGATGAACCTGTAAATGATAAGTTCTGGAGTCATGAACCTTTGATGCCAGAAACAAAGTCAGAACAACACCAGGAAAGAATCTTAAGTCCTGAAGCTAAAAGAGCTAGACGTGAAGATGAACCTCCAGCATGTTTGGTGGACTCCAAAAACAAGAATTCCTCCCAGGAATTGGATTCACCTGTCAGCATACAGAAGAAAACTGTGCTTTTGCAGTTTTCTCTGCAGGAACTTTCTAAAAGGATACAGAGGCTGCAGGCTCAGAAGACCGAGAACAATGATCAAGAGCCAAAATATAGACGGTTCAGGGCGAAGATTAACCCTGGAGAAAACCATAGTGCTGAGGACGAGCTTAAGAAAGAAATAAGGTTAGACTGATCTTTTTACTTTGAGCGCCTAAAGAGATAGTTCACCTAAAAATGAAACTTCTATCATCATTTTCTTTCCCTCATGTTGTTCCAAACCTGTATGACTCACTTTCTTCTGTTGAAGAAAAAAAGATATTATTTTAAAGAATGTTTATTTATTTTTTAGAATTTTAAAGAACCAAACCCTTTTGGTGAACATTGACTTGCATTGTTTTTTTTCCCCCTACAATGGAAGTCAATTGGAACCGAAACTGTTTGGTTACCATTATTTTTCTAAATATGTTCTGCAGAAGAAAGAAATGCTTACTGGTTTGTAACAACCTGAGAATGCGATTTTCTTTTTTTTTGGGGGGGGGGTTTACTATCCCTTTGAAATACTGCAATCATCATGTTTATGAGTTTATATGCCATTTAAAAGGTTTCAACTTTTCTTTACAGCAAAGATATGTTCAAGGATATGGAAATCATTGGTCAGTTCAACCTGGGTTTTATTATCACCAAGCTGAAATCTGACCTTTTCATAATCGACCAGCATGCCACAGATGAAAAGTACAATTTTGAGATGCTCCAACAGAATACGGTTTTAAAGGGACAGAGGCTCATAGTGTAAGTCACAATCTGCACAGATAAGTGGAACTGGGAGCTGGTATTTATTTTAAAGCTAACTTACATTTTCTTTCTCCATATGCAGTCCACAAAATCTCCACCTCCCGGCTATCAGTGAAACTGTGCTCATGGAAAACCTTGAAATCTTCAGAAAGAATGGATTTGACTTCCTCATTGATGAGGATGGTGGGTTATCTACTGTAGTAGATTTTCAGGATCGTATCTGGTACATATTCCTTCAAATTGATGTGGTATGGTGGTGTGTTTATCAGCTCAGGTTATGGAGAGGGTGAAGCTGGTGTCTTTACCTACAAGTAAGAATTGGACCTTTGGGCCAAGTGACATTGAAGAACTCATCTTCATGCTTAGCGACAGTCCAGGAATCATGTGTCGACCTTCTCGAGTTAGGCAAATGTTTGCATCCAGGGCTTGTCGCAAATCGGTGAGGGCAGCTAACTTTTCTTCCCGTCAGGAATATTTTGCAACCCTGTTCTAATCCACCTGTATGAACCCACATAAAAACCTGTAAAGGAAGATCAGAGTCTGTGATTGAGCCGTTGAATATTTGTGTTCTTTTTAAGCTTTTATATAAACAGTTTGTTCTGTTTTTCTGTTTACACAGGTGATGGTTGGCACTGCCCTCAACATCAGTGAAATGAAGAAACTTGTGCTTCACATGGGTGAAATTGAACAGCCCTGGAATTGTCCACATGGTAGACCCACCATGAGACACCTTGCTAATCTGGATATGGTTTCTCCTGACTGAAACACTTTATTTTCGCTGAGTTTGCCTGTGAATTTTATATTGACTGTTAAACACTATTGTTTTAATTAAGGATTTTATTATTATTTGTATTTTTTATAATAAAGTATCTTTCTCACGTTTTTGAATGTGTTTGAGCTCCTAATTCTTTATCTAACTGTAATGTCACTTTTTTTGGAGGCTTTGTATTTTTTATTTCTTCAAAATTAGTAAACATTTTAAAGGTGCAAATATATAACCCCTAGTGTTTGTATAGAATAGAAATAATTAATTTAAAGGGATAGTTCACACGCACAAAAAATGAAAATTGTCATGGTTTACCCACCCTAATGTCATTCCAAACCTGCAAGACTTTTTTTTTTCTTATGTGGAACATAAGGTACTTTGATAAATAAATTATTGTTTTGTTTATCTGTACAGTGGATGTCAATGGTCTCCAAAACTATTTAGTTACTAGTTTTCCTCAGGGGGAAAAAAAAAGTTATTTTGTAACACTTTACAATATGGTCTCATTTGTTAACATTGGCTAATGTATTAACTAACATGAACTAACAATGAGCAATACATTTGTTACAGTATTCATTCATTTTAGTTTAAAAAATACAGTTCATTGTTTGTTCATGTCAGTTAACAGTGCATTAACTAATGTTAACAAATACACTTGATTTTAATAATGTATCAGTAAATGTTGAAATTAACGTTAAGATTAATAAATGCTTTAGAAGTATTGTTCATTCTTGTAAAGTGTAAGTGTTACAGTAATTTTTTGGTGAACTGTACTTTTAATATGTGCATGTACAGAAGCTGACTTTCAAAAATAAAACTACTGTGAGAAATGTTATTTGGAGTCTAAAAAAATGACCGATTAGACTCGGTCCCTAATCATATTTTACATTAAACAAGACTATTGTTTTTACCCTTCTAACTTGCCGTACTGTTACATTGCTTAGCAACCGGTAGTCTGTTACTATGTACACCCCACAGGGATGTTAACTAGTTGGTGAACTAGCGAATGCGATGGCTAATAAAGGACAAAAAATTAGTTCTGACAGATCTACGCCAGAACCAACGTTAAGTGAAGTGTTAGGACAGTCCTCCACGTCCAGTTTAGTGTCGGAGTCCGTCACAGAGCCTGACGATGGACAAGACTCCTCGAGCTCTGCTGTGTGTTCCTCATCTGCAGTGTCTCGGCACACGAACGAGCATCGACCAAACAATGAACATGATCAGTGCCGTAAAGTTCCCATTCTTCACCATATAATCGTGGAAAGGTTAGACATTCTTGCGAAATGATAACACTCAGATTGGTTGACAAATAAAATAACGTTAGGTGTTTGGGATCTTTTTTTCCCTCAGATATGAGGGTGAAAAGTGTGGAGAAATGTTTCATGGAGAAGGTGTCGCATACTTTCAAGGTGGCCACATTTACAAGGTGAGTGATGAACGATAACTTAGCGGTTTTCGACCTTTAGATCCTGTATAAAAATGTAAATCTAACGCACTACATTTTTATTAAGAACATTGCTAACATTACTACTGTACATTATATATTACTTGACAGATATTTTGTTATATTTAAAAAAAAATTATATATATATATATATACATATATATATATACATATATATGTGAATGTTGTAAGGGAGGAAAGATGAACATATAGAAATAAATTCAATATATATCCCCTGGCCTGAAATACTTAGGCTACCTTCAGGGAACTCCAGTAGACTACTTAAATTACCAAACATTATTTCATTATTTCTACCATTTTGCATTCATTAGGGTAGTTTTTCACATGGGTTGATGCATGGCTCTGGTGAATATATCTGGTCAGACGGTATAAAGTATCAGGTATGTAAAGAGTTCATGGAAGTCAAAAATTTACAGGAAGATTTACATTAGCTAGGATTTGATAAGTCACATAATACCCCAGTGTTTTGATTGGAGGCATTAATTATTCATAGCGAAATTAACTGTTGTGGCAGGGTGATTTTAAATTAAATGTTCCCATGGGACATGGGACTTACACCTGGTTAGATGGCAGCACTTATGAGGGGGATTTACACCAAGGTGTCCGTCATGGTGTCGGGGTGTTCAAATGTTTCAAAACCTCTACTGTGTACAGAGGTCAGTGGTATCTGGGCAAAAGACAAGGGCAGGTATGTGCATACACACATCTATTGTCTCAACTTTTCTCACATGCATTTAATTATAAATAACTTGACTGGTGTCCTGTGATGGTGACAGGGTGTAATGTACTATAACCAAGCATCCACATCATGGTACAAAGGAGACTGGGTGAACAACAGGAGAGAGGGTTGGGGAAAGCGGTGGTGTGTGATAGTAATCATTTCTCTATAAATATTTTTTTTTCTTTATAAATTAATATTTGAAGAAAATATAAATATATTTGTTTCCCATTAAGTTACCCATCTGGCAATGTGTATGAAGGACAATGGAGGAACAATGTCCGACATGGACAAGGAACAATGATATGGGTTCAGTTGGATCAGCAATACAGTGGACAGTGGTTAAATGGCATCCAGGTCTGTCATTTACTAACTTTGCCCTTATTTTTAGGGTCATTATGATTTTGTATAATTTTGTACTGAAATTTTTAGCAGAAGTTTCTTACTTAATGTAGGATGGAAAAGGAACGCACACATGGTTCTGTAAAAGAGTTCCATGTTCTCAGTACCCTCGTATGAACGAGTACACGGGAGAATTCGTTCAAGGCATGCGTCATGGTCAAGGACAGTTCTTATATGCCAGTGGGGCTGTGTATAGTGGAGAGTGGAAACATGACAAAAAACATGGACAGGTAAACCACCTTTCAAACTATGGAGATGTGAGATTGTTGTGTGTGATTCCAACACTACAGATGGTCTTTTGCAGGGGAAATACACTTTTGAAAATGGACGGGTATATGAAGGGGAGTTTAATAAGGACTGCATGGCTGAATTTCCTGCCTTCACTCCTGGCCTGAGTGGGATTACGACTCCTTTTCCAGACGAGAGTAAAGTATTAAGTAATATTCATGACCAGAATTAAATAGCTCTCTGGAATACTAGATTCTGATTGGTCAGTTAATGGCTACTAAACTATATAGTTGACCATTGTCCCTAGCAACTGATTTCCTACATAGCTAAATTGAATTGTATAAATAAACATGTATATATAAATGTAGTTTACAATGTATAATTTTTACATTTATTAATAAATAATGTATATATATATATATATATATACTCTTGCCCATATACATTTATTAGGCTATTTCATATATTCAATTATTATTCAGTTTCCTGTTCTTAGCTGAGTGGCACCTAGTGTGGTCTTCTGCTGCTGTAGCTCGTTGTGCTTCGATGTTTGACGTGTTGTGCATTCAGAGATGCTCTTCTGCAGACCTCGGTTGTAACAAGAGGTTATTTGAGTTAGCCTACTCTTGCCTTTCTATCAGCTCAAACCAGTCTGGCCATTCTCCTCCGACCTCTGGCACCAACAAGGCATTTTCGTCTACGGAAATGCCACTCACCGGATATTTTCTCTTTTTTCTGAGATTGAGTTGCTGCCATGTGATTGTTGGCTGATAATATATTTGCGTTAACGAGCAGTTGAACAGGTGTACCTAATAAAGTAGCCAGTGAGTGTACAGTTGTTATCAAAATTGAATAATTTTGATTACAATTGTATATTCAATTATAATTATACAAAAAACTCCAAGACAGCTTAAATTCATAAATACAGAAAAAGGAAGATTGCATTCATAACAAAACATTACTAATTAGTCATTGTCATTTAATTCTTAAACTACTAAGTCATTCAATCAATTTCGATAAAACCTCATCTATTAGCCAGTTATATAATTGTACCTACTAACAAGCTTAAATGAAGGTACTATGAAACAGAAAACAGTATGTCACAGAAAACCATATGTTTAAGTAAGCAAAGCATAAAAGTGCATCTAATCAAACAAGCTGTAGTGCTGGTTAAATAAATATCTAATTTGACAGTTTCATCAAAGACCTGAAACACTCTCACATTGGCCATCCTCGTTGATCCCTGAGTAAAAAAAGGTTAACTCTAATGAACAATGAATGTCCATTTATGTGGTAAATAGCATGGCAATGTACCGTAAACAGTCATTCTAAAAAAACCTTTAGAGAGAGTTAACTTATCAGAATTTTTTGACACTTACAGTATGTCAAGAGGTTTTATTTATTATTATTTTTCATTTGTTTTTACTTATAGTGTTTCTAATAGTTTATCTCTGTTAATTAGATGATTCATCCAAAAGATCTTCACAGTCAAGCACAAACTCACCACTCGGATCTGACATGGTTTTGAACATCAGTACTCTGTTAGACAGAGTCCCTGAGGACCACAGAGATCAAGAACTCAAACAGGTTTTTGTCCTTATTTGAAATGAATCCTAAGGTAAATCCAGAGCCAAATTTGTGTTGATGTGCTGTGTAAGTATTATTTTATTTCCATCTGTGCAGGTGGAGTTTGCAGTGCTGAGACACATTGGTTTGTTAAGAGAGATATATAGCTTCTACAGCAGCCTTGGACATGAGAAATCTCCAGACAAAATATTCCCCCTGACCTACCTGCAGTTCTCTCGATTTCTCATGGACTGTAAAGTTCACCAGCACGGAATCACGCAAGCGCAAATAGATCATCTCATCACTGGTAATGTCTTTAAGCATAATTATGGTTTGTGATGTTTTCTCTTTATATCAAATAAACTATTTGTAATCAAAGTTTTGCTTGTTGTCACTGTCTGAATCCAGATCAGGTCTATTCTCCTTTCACTGCCATTCTACCGAGAGAGTGTATCAGCTATATTATCGTTGTAGCATATCACATTTGCCACAAAGATATTGAGTGAGTATTTTCCTACAATGATAGGATTTTTTATGTTCTTGAAAGTTTCCATCTAGTCACAGATCACTTGTCATGTTACAGGTCCTCTAATAACATACTCGCAGCATGTTTTTCAAAGCTCATGAGGCAGAACATCATTCCCAATGCAAAGAATGTGAAAGGTAGAGAGATACACATTATATTATGATTGTATTATTACAAATTCTTTTGAATGTCCCTGTTAAACATAGACTTTATTATTTATTAATTATTAAATATGTCTTTCTTTATTTTAGGCTCTCTGTTCTGCCACCCTGTCCATGCTTCAGTTGCATGTCACTACTCAGACAGATGCTGGGAAATTTACCAGGCCCTGTGTAAAGCAAATTCTGTCCAGCTTGACCAAACTTTGACTGCAAGGCAATTTGTCTGCTTGCTTAAGGTAGCAGGCCTTTTTCTTTCATCTAGTCTCAACTTACTAAGAATTATTCACACATAATTCTTATGCATAGTCCTGTTCACAGGACCTCTCTTTATATGACAGCGAGCTAACCGTGTCCAAAGTGTTAGAGATCCTCTCTGTGGACAGTTCTGCAATTCATGATGGAATCTACAGAAACCTAGACCTGGAGGTCAGTAGCTGAACTCATGTTTTTTTTTTTTTTTTGGTTGATATTACTTTGATTTGATATGACAAATTATTTTGGTTGTAGATGAGCTTTCTGGAGTTCTTTGAGGCATTGTTGGGCTGTGCTGAGGTGAAAGACCAGAGAATCCAAACTGACGTTGAGAGCCAGACTGACACAAGTCATTGGGACGACACCACGCAGAATATTACAGAGCCAAGTTCACTTCAAGTCAGTGCCTGTTTTTTAAATTTTTAAGAATGAAATTTCAGCCATTTTCTCTCATGTTGGCAGTACAAAGTCTCTTGAGATTTGTAGATACCACTCAGTATCACATTCCGGTGGATATTATCTTAGCTGGGGTGAAAGCTAACCAGACTGTCTCTATTAAGGTGCTCTTATCTTTTGAAATGTTTCAGTTATCCCTATCTGAGGAGATGGAGCAAAGACAAAGTCCTGTGCTTGCTTTCAAAGGTTTGACTTCACAAATGCAATTCATAATGGAAAATGTGGTCAGTCCTTGTTACTATATCTGTGGTTCTTAACTAGGAGGTCTCAGCAAACTACCAAAGAGGCTTTAAGGTGACTTAAAATAAAGATCAAGGGTTGTACTATTCTGGAGGTTGTTTGAAACGCTGTATTGCTAGCACTACATTATTGCCTAGTAGTAGTTTATTTTATTTTACATAAAAGCATATGCTACATGAATAAATGTAAATGTGCTTCCCACATCCTTGGAAAACCATATGAGGTAGCCTAATTTAAAAGTGTCACCTGGAAAATTCATGTAAATGAATAAAATCTTAGTTCTGCCTCTGATTTATCCCTAATAGTGGGCTAATTTCATATCCTCAGAGAAGGACTGGATGCAGAAAACACAGCAGTTCTTCAATCAGACCTTCTTCCCTGCATATGAGCACAGCGTGAAGCTGGAGGAGGAGAGACTCAAGCTGAGAGAAAAGAACAGAAATGATCTTGCAGATGCTGACAAAGCAAGGTATTTAAAAAAAATATCCCCTAGATTCAAATAAATGGTTTTTGAAGCCCATATTTTTATAATTTACAATTCTTTTCAGACATACAGAACAGCTGGAGGCTGAGGAGAGACAAGACGAAGATGGAAAGAGAGTTTCCAAACAATAATGTTAATCACTCGCCCCCTTCTCCCATGACCCCTGTGACCTCTACCACATCTGGCATTCAAAACAATCAGTCACCAGCGGGAATAAGATAAAGTAAATTCACAGAATGGATTTCTGCTGAAATTCACAGAATTTTTTTTTGCTTTGTTAAAAACACTGTGAATGCCAATAAAATAAGGGGAAAAAACATCCATATTCAAAGAGTGAGTGGATGTGCTTTTATTTGTTTGTGGGAGGAGTGAACATGATCAGGTCACATTCACACATTGATGGTCTCACTCTGTCCTTCTGCTCTGGGGTGAACAGCAACAGATTATCTGACATCTGAAACACAAGGTTATGGACAAATAAAAAATTAAAATGCTGACAACTCTCAGAAAGTGTGATAGAGTAGTGGTTCCCCCAGTCATGGAAAACAAAATGATGGTTTCCAGGGTTGAAAAATAATCTTTAGGATTTAAGATTTTTTTTCATAAAAATCAAGTCATAAACATTTCTCTAGTAATTGTTTTACTAGTTGCACATCTATAAAATATTTTATTGGATCAAAATTGCTGAATCAGATCCAAATTCTGAGTGAATTTCCATGACTGGAAAACAGTGGGTACCCTATTGAAAGACAGAAGAAATGACAGTTAATAAAGGAAAGATGTAAATCCACCTGACTGGTCCCGGGTGTGAACACCATTCTGGGAAGAACTGAGACAGGAGTGCAAGAGAGAGAAGTGAGTGCCCACGTGCCCCCCAACAAACCATATAATGTGAGCATTAATAACATTATGATGTGATATGAGGGACATAAACTACCTGTAGGTGTTGCCAAGACATCAAGACGACACTCCTCTGCTGGAGTCACAGGACTCTCCATCACAGCATCCTCCACCCCAAGGGAAAACCTCTCTGCTGCAAGACCCGGAGACATGAGCTGTGTCCCAAAGTGAAGGCTGCATCCTTCGAAGGCCGTATTTGAAGGCCGGATGGCCGTATTTGAAGGCCGATTGCGTCACCGCGGCGCGACGAAGGACGTCCCAATTCAAAGGCTGCATCCTTGGAAGGTCGCATTTGAAGGCCGATTGCGTCACCGCGGCTCGATGAAGGCTGTCCCAATTCGCTCTGTGCACAAAATGGCGACCGTTGACGTTTCGAACTTGAGTGTGTGGGCCAGTACTTCCGGTGAAAACTTCCGGTGATCTGACAGCCAGAGCGGGAGACAACAGCGACCGAGGTCCATTACCACAGCGATATTTTTCACATTGAGTGTTTTTAGGATTCAAGAGAGGTGACTTGCCTTTCAGAGGGTGACAGCCTCAGCACTTGATTGTTGTGTGCCGTTATGTACCATGTCGTCACGTTATAACAGAGAAGTCAGCTTTCATGCATTCCCCGTTGACGCTGCGGAACGGGCATGAGTGGATACAGAAGATCCGGAGGGGTGACTTCAACCCGACCAAATTTTTAAATGCAGAATTGTGTATTTCACCTGTGCGTTTCTATGCTTTCTATTACTGCATTTATTTTGTGCAAGTGAGATGAGTAAAGACCATCTGTTTAATAAATCATTATCTGTCTGGTGTTTATATGCAGCACATACAGTATTTTTCTACGTGTGTAAAATATACACAAACTTACCCATACATTTTTTTGTGGTACCTACAGTTAAAAATGCAAAATATGTGATAATTGATCGAGCGATTGATGTAAGTAAAAATATATGCGCAGAATTGAGAAAATAGTATTTATGGAGATAAATTGTAGGCAGCCTATCACAGGGCAAACATGTGAATGTTCACGGTGCATTTTATGCAAACAACTCTAATCGTAGTTATAACTCTATTGGGTCATTGACGAATAAGGTTTTTAAAAGTGTAAAAAAAAAATAGAATGGAGATATAACTATATTTGAAACCATTTTTTAGTTTACTTAGTTTTTTTTAGTTTAAGATTTTGTGGTTTGTACAATCAATTAACACTGTTTTTTGTCATTTTTTACAAGATGGAAAAAATCTCACCAAAAAGTCATTGGTTTAACCACTGATTTGAAAGTTAAAAACGGATTTGACATTGATGTTGAGATAGTATATAGTGTGTACCACAGAAGAAATTAAAACAAATTATCACTGATCTCATAAATGTAATCATTTATTGGACTACTCTAAACACTCCAACATATTCAAGTAAAACATTGCACAGGGAAAGGAGAAAAGGGGAAATGTAAAAAAAAAAAAGAGCCTTGTATTTGTATTATTGTAGTTCCTTTAGTTATTAAAAGCAATATTATTCCATTTAAATATTTACTATATCGGTTTTACCGAATGACTTTTTGACACTTCAAAATCTTTAAAATACCTTTATATGTAGTATAATATAATTAAAACCTTTTGGATTCAGTAAAAGAGATCAAGTTGTACTACCTTACATACTTTGGATGTTATATATTTGTTTTTTATTATTATTAAGGCCTTTGGACAACAAAAAAAAGACCCGTCACGTCATTGACCCATTTACAGCATAATTGTTATTGCGTATGCAGCATGAGTCAAATACAATCTTCTGTTCGTGAACAGTTGTATTTCATTCATTAATCTGACTACTGTTTTTACTTACATCTATTGCTCGATCAATATTATTATCACATATTTAACATTTTTAACTGTATGGTACGACAAACAATTTAATATGGGTAAGTTTGTGTATATTTTACTCATAGTAAAATACTGTATGTGCTGCATATAAACACCAGACAGATAATGATTTATTAAACAGATGGTCTTTACTCATCTCACTTGCACAAAATAAATGCAGTAATAGAAAGCATAGAAACGCACTGAAAATGATATGCATTTAAAAATTTGGTCGGGTTGAAGTCATCCCTCCGGATCTTCTGTATCCACTCATGCCCGTTCTGCAGCGTCAACGGGGAATGCATGAAAGCTGACTTCTCTGTTATAAGTAACGTGACGACATGGTACATAACGGCACACAACAATCAAGTGCTGAGGCTGTCACCCTCTGAAAGGCAAGTCACCTCTCATGAATCCTAAAAACACTCAATGTGAAAAACATCGCTGTGGTAATGGACCTCGGTCGCTGTTGTCTCTCGCTCTTGCTGTCTCCCGCTCTGGCTGTCAGATCACCGGAAGTACTGGCCCACACACTCAAGTTCGAAACGTCAACGGTCGCCATTTTGTGCACGGAGCGAATTCAGTCAAAGAGTATAGAAGTAACAAGAGGCGAAACTCCGTTGCAGTTTTGACAACAGCCACTAGGTGGCGCTTCGGTAGCGCGGCCGCCATTTTGGACTGAACCAACGGCTTTACTGGTAGCACAACTACTGTACAGCATTAACATTATGTCTGAAAATAATTGCAAACAAAGAAAACAGTGTTCTGCCATCAACTGCAACAACTACCAGTGTACAACCAATCAACTAGCATTTCATAGATTCCCCAAAGATCCAGAGAGGTAAAGTAGAAAAGGTTTTATTAACTTTAAAGTGAGCTAACGTCAACGATAACAGGTGCTGTAACGTTAATGTAAGCTATCCCATAACCGCAGTAACAGTTTGCTAACGTTATGTATTTGGTCGAAATTGTCAAGACTCGAAATGGGCTTTTTAAATCGCATACTTTCAGAGATATATGAACACCTAACCTGGCAAATGACCGCTTTATTAATTCATTGTTATCACTAAATTAACCCTTTAACTGTCACCTTTTTTTCGCTTAAACATGAAAATCACTATCCAAACTTAAATGGTTGTAACGTTAGTATGGTTGTAACGTTAATACTATGGTTGGTCTTGTTTTAATTTGTCAGATTATTGTTGAAGTGAAATAAATTATGAAAGTGAAACAGAAAAAAATTATATAAGTTTGAGTTTATTAAAATGTACAAATTTTAAAATATAATTATTTATATTTTATATAATATATATATATATATATATATATATATATATATATATATATATATATATATTACAAAATATATTTTACTCTAGAACTGCAAGAAAATGAAAGCAAAAAATCTGAACAAGTTGTGTTCCACATTTTAGGTTGATATGTTGATATCTCGCTCCCTCACCCTTTCTGCCGTGTGCTCTAACGTTACACGGTTTGGAGCTGCGCGCTCTTGCTCGCTCGCTCTAGATTCCGGGTGATTTTAGCTAATTTGCGGGCATCAGGGAGCCGCTATAAATAATTGGGAGACTCCCGGATCTTCCGGGAGACATGGGATGTCTGCTCTAGAGATATTAAAAACTAGAAACTACTTTTTAGTTCATTTAACCGCTTTTGAATTTGAACCGGTATAGTTCAATCCTATGACAGCGGTGTTGCGTTCAGTCCAAGATGGCGGAGCTGCAGCTCTGCGCATGGGTGAGTTTGTTGCAATGGAACGTTCTATTGAGTTTCGCCTCTTGTTACTTCTATACTCTTTGATTCAGTTCTGCATCCTCCGAAGGCCGTATTCGAAGGCCGGTTGCGTCATCGCGCCGCGACGAAGGCTACCCTGATTCAAAAGCGACGCCAAATGCACCCTTCGTTTCCCCGTGAAAAGAAGGATACATAAATGGACACTTAGCGGCCTTTTCTACCCCATAAGCCATTGCGCGCCGTTGACGACAGCATTTATTTATTTATTTTTAAAGGCGGCCGAGACTAGAGATCGGTGGTGGACAGCAAATTCACATTTAAATGTAAGTATTATGTTTTCATTTACTCAAAAAGCTAGCAAAACCAGAGTTAAAGTTTCTTATAAACTTCTTCTTAACTCCTTCGTCACCATTGCGTGGCTTCATTTATCAGGTAGTTTTAGGCAAAACTTGTGGTAATAACGTTATTAGTTTAACGACCTATTTGTAATATTTGCACTTGTGTATTATAAGAAATATCACTCACCCAATAAAGCCCAAAACAATAAGAAAAGCAGTAGATAAGGCAATGGGATTTCACTTTTATGTGTTTTTGTAGTGCTGTCATGCAAGCTATGTGATTTTAACCAAATTTTAGTATACAGAAATATGATTTCTTAAGTATTTTGTATGCGTGTCTTGATGTGTCATATTTTTCAGTGTTAACAATGCACTTAAGATTGCTCCTCTGTGTTAAGTACCCTTTTCTGTTTTTTTTTGAACAATTCAGGAAAAAATGGGTTTATATATATATATATATATATATATATATATATATATATATATATATATATATATATATATATATATAAAGAAAAGTAATACACACATCTTTGCTAAAAATGTATTGTCCTGTTGTTGTTAACAAGCCATGGTTCATTTGCTCTGCCCTTAGGATTGCAAGTGTCCTGGGACAGGTGAGGGTGTGAGTGGGAAACCCACTGCTGAAACTTGGCCCTGGTTTGTCCTCATGGATGAGGTGTTGGGACAGAGGCATTGCACCAACCCCCCTGTCCTCATCGCCTCAATCCCTGAGGACACACCAGGGCCGAGTTCAGTAGTGGGTGCCCACGGTGAGAAGGAGCCAGGGGCAGCAGCACCAGCACCACCAGTAGCAGCACCAGCACTAGCACCCACACCAGCAGAAGCACCAGCACGAAGGCGGCGAGACAGGACGGGTTTTTGGACTTGATCGGAGAAGAAATGCAACTAGAGAGGGAGGCAGAGGCGAGGAGAGCACAGGAAAGAAGGGAGAGGATGGAAAGGCTGTTTTCTCTTCTTGAGAGAATGATTGAAAAATATATACATTTTCTACCTTGTTGAATTTTTTTCACTTTTATTTTTTAAAATAAAAATTATGTACATTTATTTTTATGCAACTTTAATTGTGTAAATAAAAGAGAATGAATTGTTCTGGACATTGTTTATTTTTGTAATGACAGTAATACTTTCTGCATGAAACAAATTCTATACCTTTTTATTTTTTCAAATAAAATTGGTAAATGAAAATCATTTGTTCTATAGGCTACATTAAAGTACTTTTTCCAACTATTTACAAAATACGTTAAACATATCAAAATCAACATAAACATTTAATTTTACAATACATAAAATAAGAAAAAAATGATAGACTCTATTGAGCTGAACTGCTGGACCGGGATTGGCTGCCCCTGGTAAGGCCTCCTGCTGGTGGGACATCATCTGGGATGGTCTCCAGAGCGTTTGAGTGCATATTTCCACTATCCACTAAGTTGGCTATACAGGGCTGATTCAATCGACGGCTTTCTAAAAAAAAGTACTTTTAATAACTACTGCATTTATATTAGGCTACTACTGCATTACTGCGTAGGCTATGTTGCATTTTACTTCTGTATATTTTCAATATACAGTAATATCTGGTTGTTACATTATATACTTTTGTGTAGTTTAATGTAATCATATTGTGATGTGAGGGGAAAAAAAATACTTCAGTAGGTTACTTCACATTTGTAAGTGAATACTTAACGAAATATGCAGTTCCGAAAATTAAAGTTACAAAATGTAGGCTTATTGTCACAATATTAACAAATTGTTGCTAACTACAGCAGCGTCCCATATCAAAGGGCGCATCTGAAGCGCTCGGACCGGTCTAGCCTACGAAGGATTGTTCTTGTCGCCTGGCAACCGTGACAGCTGCAGATGACGAGCGCGAGAAATACTGGACTTTTTATATTCAATTGGGTTTTGTATTCAAACAGGGCTAAACTGAAAATACATGATCCGGCAGCGCCGGGGCAAAAAAATCCTCACCATGTCCTCCAGTAAAATATAAACCATAAAAATGACAATAGCCAATTCTGGCTCCATTGCTGTTTACTCAGTTATCAAAATGAATGATGATCAGGATGGCAGCTGTCCTCTCGCACCGTTGCTTGGCGTCAGGAGCGGTGATCGGGAACACCTGGTTGCACAATTAGGAAATCCTAGGAAGGCTGCATGGTGCGTCCTTCAGAGGACGCATAGGCTGCATCCTTGAAGTCTGCGTCCTTCAAAGGATGCAGCCTTCAACATTGGGACACAGCTTATGCTGTCTCTCACTGATGGCTGCAGGTAACGCTCAAAGTCCAAACCAGTAGCATTCTGGGAAAAATACATCAGAACATGATCCATAAACTCTCAAGTAAAAGAAAAAAGCTCTCCTGACTAATAGTAGGATTTAGGGATGCAGAAAAAAAGGTTATTCTTGTCACCAATCTTGTATCTCCATATTTCATAATTAAAAAAATTTCATTAATGATTACTATTGGTCAACCTTTACATCTGTCTGTGGGTTTTGCAAATATATAACCAAGGAAAACTATAAAAAGCAGCTTGTGACTAAACCTCGTATCTCCATTGGATCCTCAAACTGTCAGTAAAACCTCATAACTCCACCTCTACAGTAGTGAATGAAGTGGAGTACACATGTAGACCGTCTGCTTATTTGCATTGCAAGGGTAAGTAAAGAACTGGTGGTTTGAATAAGTACAGTGTTTTCTTTACTGAAGAATCACTACATTTATAAAGGCTAATGTCTTGTGTATTCGAGGACCAGAGAAGAGGGTCTCAGTCTTGTTGTCGAGTCATAGCCAGTACAGTCTTAAATAGCCTCTGCATAGCACTTCATCTTTAAAGGTAGGGTAGGCATAGTTAAAAGCATGAGATCCCACCCTCCCTTCAAGAGCACTCTTCAAAGGAGCGCCTTCAAAACACATGACAGCAGAGTTTGCAAAGTATCACGTGATGGCGTTAAACTACCTCATGTCTCAAGAGCACTGACCTGTACCACCTGACTGCTGCAGATTCATTTTGATGTTGATAGGGTTGCCATTGAAACGAATAAATTCAAGTCACGAACCGCTCAGAGTATAACATAATGGGTTTCCATCTCTTCCAAATGACAGTTATGGCATGAACACCGCATAAGCTCGTTGTGCGCTGATGATGTGTGATGTCAGCACGAGGGTGCGCAGAGGTATGAAAATGGTCACCGTGATTTTGCCAAGTAAGACATGTTCCTGGATCAGCATATTTTGTTGATCCTGGAATAACATTCCTGTCCCAAAATGTAGTCCTTACCCTATCCCTACCCCTAAACCTAACCCTACCCATAACTTTTCCCTAAAATCAGAGGGAAATGATAACACTTATGTCGAAGCACCTCACCCTGGTTCTAAGCCTAAACTTGACATAAACTGTAAACTTGTCCCTCAAATCTGATTGGTTGATTGGAAAGTTGTTCCAGGATCAACAAAGATGTTGATCCAGGAACATGTGGTACTTGGTGAAATCACGTTCACCTATGAAAATGCATGCGTTGACAACAGGAAGGACATCGTAACATCGCATTCGGACCGAACGCAATTAGAAGAACATTTTATAGTCCTACACCTTCCACAGACACACACACACAAATACATTTAGACCACTTAACTTAGTGATTGCTATCAGTATGTGAAGAGACTTTCAATTAGCATAACAAAAAAATGCTTCTGGAACAAATCGCCTACCCTGCCTTGATTTTGGCAAAATTACAAAAAACTGAGCGCCCACATAACTCTCACAGGCTATAAAAAGTTTACTGTATAGTTGATGAAAACGTAATATGATGCACTGCCTCAGATGCGGCCGTTCTAATGACCGACCAAACACAGTCTCTGGTCAAAAACCTTGTAACTACATTTGAGCTTGATTTTGGTAAAATGTTAATATGACAGCACATGCAATTGTCTGAACATATAAAATAAAATAAAAACACTACATCAACTTTGACAACACCATGTTTATTTATTTTAAAAAAGTGTTTCATTCCGAAAAGTAGTGTTTTTGGAGATACAAGGTTTCCACCCGACAGTGACGGTATTACTAATTAGACGGTATGTTCTAATTAGTTGTGATTGTGCCATTTTCACTTTCAGTAAAAGCTTGCATCAAACCTAGTTAGGATACTGTGTTAGACTTTGTTGTTGAGTTAAGACAACTTTCAATTTAATACCAGCCAAAACTAAAGCCTTACTCTCCTTCCAGGATAGAGGCATCATCAAATCGTGACTCCCACAGCTCAGAAAATCCAGTCAAACACTCAGTCTCGCTGGCCATCACTGCCCTTTTGAAACATGTACAGTGAAACAACATACACTACCATTCAAAATTTTAGGGTCAGCAAGACTTTTAAAAAGAAATTAGGTAAATTGATCAAAAGTGACAGTAAAGACATGCTACAAAAGATTTCCATTTCAAATAAATGCGATTCTTTAGAACTTTCTCCTCAAAGAATCTTGAAAAATGCATCGTGGGTGTGATTGAGTTTTAATTGACTAAACCTTTTCAGTAAAATATGATAAAAACAATTCACAGTCGGCATCACTTTCAACTGGATTTTCCAGCGGATCAACAGTTTTAAAAATCTTGGGTTGTGGTGATGGGCAGAGACTCGCTCTGAAAAATATTTTGTTCTCACATCCTTAACCACTCTGTTATACTCTAATAGCAGCTCCTTCATGCTAATATAATGCATTTTGAATCCAGACTTCTTCCAACTGTGTTGTGCATTCAGCCTTCCTACATTCCCTTTTCAAGCAGCGAGTACTGTTATTGAATTAAGGCTATCATTTCTCTGGACTTAGACTTAACCTTAAAGGGATAGTTCACTTTGAAATAAAATTTTGTTATGTTTTAGCTTACCTCAAGGGCATCCAAGATGTAGGTGTCTTTTTTGCTGCAGGGGTTTCAATTAGGATATTTTTAGGTCAAACCGTTCTTGTCTGTCAGCCATTTAATGCAGGTCTGTGGTCACCGTCTCAAAGAGCATGCACAGAGTCCAAATTAAAACAATTCCACATCGTCCAAATTAAACAATTCCCCATCGTAAGTACACATTGATGGCCTAAGACACGAAACGAGCGGTTTGTGTGAGAAAACGTACAGTATTTATATCGTTTTTACCTCTTATACACAGCCATGTCCAAGTGATCTGAGGGCGCGGGCGCATCCTGGTGTGTGACGTGTATGCAGACTGGTGCATAGATATATATACACTAGATGCACTAATTGTTTAATTTGGAAGATGGCGAATTGTTTTCATTTGGAAGGATAGACCTGCATTATATGACTGACAGACAAGAACGGTTTGACCTAAAAATATCAATTGAAACTACTGCGGAAAAAAAGACACCTACATCTTGGATGCCCTTGAGGTAAGCTAAAACATACCAAAATTTACTTTCAAAGTGAACTATCCCTTTAAGGGGTACTGAGATTTTTGATGAGGACAAACAGATTGCATTGAAAGTAACAAGCAGACTGTTAGTAATCAGTGTTTAGACAAGCAAGGGCTTTGACAGTCAAACATTGTGCAGAATTGAGAGACTATGCTCATTAAAGATGCGAGAACATGCAGCATGTCATGGGATGAGAACTTATTAATAGCTGGTGAATCACAATTAAAAAAAATAAATATACATTTGTGATCAGATACAGTCATATCCAATAATTCCACAGTGGACTCTCACACCTAAAGTAAAAACAAGGTCCAAAGTAAGACCGCGATTATGTGTTTGTCCCTATACATCTAGTTTGAAGTTAAAATAATGTGTTATTTACAAACTCAGAGGCACAACTATTGGTGGAGTCAGACATATGGATATTAAAAAAAAAAAAAAAAAAAAAAAAAAAAAAAAAAACACCACAAAGAACAACTTCGTCAGTTTAAAACAAGATTAGATAATTCAGGAAGTTCTGCTCAAAGAAAAAGGCTCAAAGAACGTCAAACTCTTGTTTAAAGTAGATTTATTTATTTTTAAAGGTGGAAGATGTTAACAAGAAGTTTAATTCCTTGAAAGAGGCAGAAGCAAGGGATTGGAAAGAGGAAGTCAGGCCTGTCGTCAGAAAAAGAGTGGCCAAAGTAAACCACATTATTAGCACCATCCTTTAATAATCTTGCATTTCAAATGTGAAGCGTGTAATTCTCATATCCCGTCCTTTTCTTCTACAGAAGCCTCCTGCCGTAGGAGGGAAGGCCGGAGCAGGTGGAGGTGCCAGCGCTGCAGTGAAGAGTCGACTGGCTGCTGTGAAGGCTGCCATGAGAGCCAAGCAGGCTGAACAGAAAGCTTCTGAGACGTCACACAACATCCAGGACGATGCAGATTCTGTTCCTGCGGCCCCTGCCGCCACACAGACTGTGGTGTTCCATGGAGGCTTCTTCCAGGTGGAAAGCCCAGTGAAACCATTACTTTGAACTTTACTTGTTTTTTTGTTACAAGCTCCACCTGTACCTCACATCCAACAAGAGATCAGTAATGCAGCAGAAAAAGTCCAGTAGACCAATCACGAGACTTTCCCATCCAGTCCGAGCATCTTGCGGTATATTCTTCGGAACCTCAGCTTGAGGAATGCATTCCAGAGTCTATGCTCAGTCCTTCCTCCCAAGAGGAACCACAAGAGGACATGGTCTCTGAAGCGAGTTTGCCACCTTCCAGGTGAAAAGCCTAATCAAACTAAGGAACGATATTATCTTCAGTTAGCTTGAGTTTAAAAAATAAAAAAAATCAAATTGGGATAGTATTAGCTTGTGAAATTGAAAATGGTGACAAGACTCAAGGTTTTTGTCTGGTTTTGTCATGCGACTCCATTACCCCTCATGTGATTTTTTTCCATGTGCTCCATACTTGTCCTTATTGGTTCATTGGTTTTGTTTACATGTGTCCCTTTTGTGATTAGTCCTTGTGTATTTCAGCCCTCACGTTTGCCAGGTTATTTTGTTGGGTATTCTGTAACATAGCTGATGTCGAGCAGATGAAGACAATGACGTAGCGAACCCAAGAGCAGATTATTTGTGAAAATTCAAGAACATGAAACAGACTATGAACAAAATCCAAAGTGAAAAATCATTAACGGGAATAAAACGTATTAACAAAGACCTGGCACATGAGACAACTTTAATACGTTTTATTCCCGTTAATGATTTTTCACTTTGGATTTTGTTCATAGTCTGTTTCATGTTCTTGGATTTTCACAAATAATCTGCACTTGGGTTCGCTACGTCATTGTCTTCATCTGCTCGACATCAGCTATGTTACAGAATACCCAACAAAATAACCAGGCAAACATGAGGGCTGAAATACACAAGGACTAGTAACAAAGAACACCTGTGAACAATGAACCCTATCAGGGCATGACACAAATACTAAGGAGCAAATAAAAAAAATAAAAAAAGAGGGGTAGGGAGTCACATGACAGTGGGAAAGCTTCAAAAAGGAATTCAAAACTAGACATGACAAGGCAACAAAAACAGTGTTCCTGTTTTGAACTTTTTAATTCAAAGAATCCAAAATAAAAGGTTTCACAATTTCCACAAAATATTAGGCAGTACAACTGTATTTAACAGTGATAAATGTTTTGAGCACCAAAACAGTATAGACCTTATTCAGAGCAGCGCCATTACAGGTATGAAAGTGAGGCTGTGAGGGATAGACTTGCCGTGTTTCCAATGGCATCCGCTGTAAAAAGTTGTATAAAGCTCCTAGATTACTTACAATTCTCCACAGCTTATATTGTCGGGAGTTTGTCAACTGAAACTTCTTGGAAAGATATTTTTCCAGTGTTTCATGAACAGAACAATCCAAAAACACATTAAATAACAGTAGGCTACAGCCCATTGAAGAGATGCATGTCTGTCCCTCACAGCCTCGCTTTCATTCCCAAATCAAAGATGACGCTGCTGTGAATAAGGTCTATATTACAATGATTCCTGAAGGACCATTCTGAAGATTTATACCAACCGATTTTTATTGTATTTTTGTATAAGCGCAGCCTGGGCGAACATGAGACTTTAAAAATTATTATGACGGTCAAACTTGAGCAAATATGAACATGTTAACATTGGCAACTATACTTTACTAGAACTACACTTTACCTGTAGCTGTTCTGGTTTTGATGGAAGTCAGAGCTTTGCAGTTGTTCTTGGTTGGAGCTCTGGTGGTCGACACGGCCTCAACTGTACAAACACAATAACAGCGTTTAATAACAGCATGAATGCATCACAGTTCACGTCAAGACAAACAGTATAGTGAAACCATTTCAGTTTGATCGATCAATGATTCACATTTGCTAATATGAAAACCAGAGAAGTTAAACAAGCAGGTTTCGTTGGAACAGTATATATATATGTCAACTACAGGCTGTAATAACAGAAGTAGCCTATACATAAATATTGAATTTTTTTTTTTTAAATACACATTTCAAATTTACATTTCAAACTGTGTCTACAGAAATCCAAAGGTAAAAGTTGCAGCACATACTTACTGCAGTTAGGCCTATATAGATTTATTTAAACAAAGGTAACATGCAAAAAAAAAAAAAAAAAAAGAAATGTGGGGTCTAAAATACGATATTAACCATTAGCGGTCTTTGTTTTGGCTGCTTGGTCTTGGGTAGCCATAATGCTTGACCTTGTTTTATACAGTCTGTGCTGGACGCATCCATTGAGAGCTTGATCTCCGGGCCCCGCAGGTTTGAGGGGGCCCCTGCTGGCCAAGCACATAAATCAGTTGATGACCGCTGTTACAGCAGCGCTTTTTGAACTTAATTACACTTAAACATTGTTTCCGTGACCAAATTTACAATTCTGCAAACATTGTTCGGTGATCAATGTTTATATGTGAATAAGTCTAAATTAAATCTGCTCATCATTTAAAGCAATCGCGTCTCGAATTAAACTGACGCTTCCAAACGTTCATTAAGAATCATAAATCGAGCAGTTATGGGTGAATAGACTTTTAGTGGAGGGACAGAAATCTCCCAGATTTCATTACAATAGGTCTCTTCACATTTGTGTCCCGAAAATGCACGAGTCATATGGGTTTGGAACGACATGAGGTTGAGC
Source organism: Scardinius erythrophthalmus (assembly GCF_964197995.2). NCBI lineage: Eukaryota > Metazoa > Chordata > Actinopteri > Cypriniformes > Leuciscidae > Scardinius > Scardinius erythrophthalmus. The sequence goes on along the minus strand of NC_138238.1, from coordinate 18,928,639 downwards.
AGAGTAAAGTATGGCCTTTTCATCTTTGGGTGAACTAACACGAACCAAATCGGCGTGCGCGCTTTGGCGCTGCCGCTGAGTCTGAGACGGACCGCGGTATTGTTATACGACTGGGCAATTTTTTCCCCATCAAAACAACGTTTAATTTAGGTTTCATTTAAATACACGTAATACCAAAAAATAAATAAAAATAATCATTTATAAAACACACGTCTATGCAGGGGCGGAGTGGGACCAAAAAATCTACCGGGAAATTTCGTAGACCACCGGCCCTCGGTGGTAAAAAAAAAAAAAAAAAAAAAAAAACCTTTGCTAAAAAATATAGCAGTGAATGAGAGAATATTAAATAGATTTTTTTTGTTCCTCTATAGTTTTTTCACAACTTTCTAAAAGAGTAAAAAAATTGCGAGAGATGGATAACGGCAGTCAGAAGAACTCAGAAGAGAGAAATATAAGTCACTTTGTCATCACTCCCACAGACGCAGCATTAGAAACCCTCACAGCAGCATTAACTCGTTTTTTTTTTGTAATTTTATTAAAGTTAATATAATATAAAATAGTGTTAAATGTAAATACATATTTTTTTCAATTGAAAATATTAAAAAAAACTTTCCAGGATTTATGCGGATGATGACCGTTAAAACGTGTCATCATCACCCTGTTGAAAAGGGTCTATGGCATTTTCACGGTGACACGACACCTTGCTCGTTAGCTTCTGCTAGTGTTAACATAATCTGTATACACTTAACATAGCAGCAGCAGCCAAGGGAGGTTACTCGTTTTAAAACTAGGAAATCTGCCACTAGTAGCCTAGATAGTCACTCAATAGTAAACTTTTTATTTGTCTCATATTTACCACTGCTACTTTCAAATTACACAAGCTTTTGGCTGGCTGGCTGCATAGCTGGTGCTAATTCCCATCTGTGCCTAGCTTTAGCCGCTTTTCCACCGAAATTACCCGGAACAATTTGTCCCAGGAACTTTTTTCCCAGGAACCTTTTTTGCCCCAGACCGGTTGCTTTCTGCGTTTACACCGCGGTCTAAAGTACCGGGAAGGTAAACTGCGCGCAACTGCTCCTCCCAGTCTGCGACGGACAGTAATCAGTTTTGAGCGCCACATTTATAAGTTTGGAGGAGATTCAAACTGTGTTGCAGTTATTGGTTTACTAACGAGGTAATTAACATAACAAAATAGACGAGCACTGATACTAAAGCGTGTTCAGAAAGCTTGTATGCGTATAAAATTAAGACAAGGTACGTTGTGAGATGACTGGGAATAACGCGCAAAAATTTCCTTTTGCGTAAATACTCTTAAAAAAAGCCTGAACCCCGTCTATCAATCATAAATAGTGACAGTCTTGTAAATAGTTGTTTGTTACACCTCAATGCGCTATTTCAATCCTGTTATAGTAAATTTGTAACATGGTTTGCCTTGCAATAGATGACAATGTGTAAACATAATGACTTAATATTAAAAGCTGTGGCATAAAAGAGACGAGCACTGATAAAGCGTGTTCAGAGCTCGTAATGCTAACGTTAGATATAAAATTGTATGTTATCAGCTATTGCGGACATTGGCCGTGAGATGGCTGTGACGAACGCGCAGAAAGTTTCCTCTTCCACAAATACCCAAATAATAAAGCCTGAAACTCGTCGCCAGTCCCCCAGTTTTTTTTATTAAATTCCATATTTGCAGACAGACAACTTTACTGCATGAAGCCACTTTTTAAAAGGGAGGTTAAAAATAAAGAAAATGCTGCGTGGAGTCATCCAACCAAAATGCGGCGTGAACACAACCAATCAGCTTGTGCAGCGCACAAGTCCCACCCCTGAAAGTTCCTGAACTTTGAAAAAGTACTACCTCGTGAGCAGGGACTATCGGAGGGGGAAATATTTACCCGGAACTTCATTTAGACCCTGGTTCCTGCGGTGTAAACACATCGAGTACCAGCCCAAAGTTCCTAGTTCCTGGGGAAAGTTCCTGCGGTGGAAACGCGGCTTTAGGCAACATGTGCTTCAGTTTATTTCACCTGTAGTATCTTTGCTTGTTGATGCCCGGAACATGTCTGTTATTTTGGAGCATTTCACTGCCTCCTCCTCCATAATTTTTGAGTCTGACCTTCTCAGCGCCAGATTTTTTAACGCTTGTGCTGAGGGGTGCTAGATCATTGACGGGGGAGCTGCGCAGTTATACAAATAATAATTGAGCAAAACTTGGCCACTAAATATTTAATATTCAATTATTTTAATGATCACAATTAAAGTTTTAATTTTATTAAATTGAACAAGCGCAACATTCAGCATTCAATCAAATATTCTAAAAGATGTAGGCTATTAGTAGCTTATTAATAAGGTTATTTCAACATAATATTTCGTTATTTCAACATTTATGTGCGTGCAACAAGCAAGATGTGCATTTGTAAATCCGGTAACGCGTGCATTGATTTTTAGTAATAAATTAGTGTTTTCTGACAGTGTCGGGTGTCGGCTGCAAAGATGAAGTTGACGATCGCCATATATAGTGAACGCGCCTAGAGAAATGCATGATTACGTAATCAGAGAGTAGGCAAGCCTTTTTCTTTTCGTTTTGAATTATTTCGTTTAAAGTTATTTCAAGCTTTGTGTATTTGATGTGTTTCGCATGTCTGTGTGAGGCATACACTGAGTTTCGTTAAAGGGATAGTTCACTTTGAAATAATTTTTTGATATGTTTTAGCTTACCTCAAGGGCATCCAAGATGTAGGTGTCTTTGTTTCCGCAGTAGTTTCAATTTTGATATTTTTAGGTCAAACCGTTCTTGTCTGTCAGTCATAATGCAGGTCTGTGGTCACTGTCTCAAAACACAAGCACAGAGTCCAAATTAAAACAATTCCCCATCGTCCAAATGAAACAATTCCCCATCATAAGTACACATTGATGGCCTAAGACACGAAACGAGCGGTTTGTGTGAGAAAACGAACAGTATTTATATCGTTTTTAGCTCTTGAAAACAGCACACCGTCCAAATGATCTGACGGCGCGGGCAGTTATAGATGTATAGATGTCGCCTTGGCTATTGCAGTTCATTGGAACAAAACCGTAGCAAAGCGACATCTAGTGTATATATCTATGCGGGTATAGATGTATACACTAGATGTCGCCTTCACTACTGCAGTTCATTGGAACGAAACCGTAGCCAATGCGACATCTATGTATACATCTATAGCCGCCCGCGCCGTCAGACCATTTGGACGTGTGCTGTTTTCAAGAGCTAAAAACGATATAAATACTGTTCGTTTTCTCACACAAACCGCTCGTTTCGTGTCTTAGGCCATCAGTGTGTACTTATGATGGGGAATTGTTTCATTTGGACGATGGGGAATTGTTTTAATTTGGACTCTGTGCTTGTGTTTTGAGACCGTGACCATAGACCTGCATTATATGACTGACAGACAAGAACGGATTGACCTAAAAATATCAAAATTGAAACTACTGTGGAAAAAAAGACACCTACATCTTGGATGCCCTTGAGGTAAGCTAAAACATATCAAAAATTTATTTCAAAGTGAACTATCCCTTTAATTTAGTTCGGATGAGATGCGCTCAGTTAACGTGCAATGCAATTGACCGCGCGGGCGCCTCCATGATTAGGCTATATTGTCTGTTTGTTATATTTGCTTATTATTATTTAAAAAATGATTAAAATTAAGATACAATTTATACAAAACGAAATTCACTTTAATGAAAGGTTTTCTACAAAACAAAACTGAATGAAATGGTCAAAATCATGTCTGTCTGACCCTCTGTCTCTTGATAGGCATCATATCTTATTCGTGCTGTTCACTTTTCATAAATAAACATAAATGGAAAAGAAATGACATTATATATTTTAACAAATATGAAACTAAATGCGCTTATTTAATGGCTACAATAGGCCTACAGACTCTCTATTTGTGCAAATTGCTGCACATTCATTTAATTCTGAATTTTGCACAAGTTGAAAGGCGTTTGTTCAAATCAAGTTCACGGATAATTGTGCGTGCATTTATTAATCATTATGATACTAAAATCATAAAAATGCCATGTAGCCTACTAAAAATCAGATGAGCCCAGAATATGAACGCAACGTTTAATTACACGTTAAGCAATTTCCTCCCATAGAAAACCATTAGGCCTAAGAACGCTTAATGTAGGCTAGCTTAATGCAGATTAGAATGCCCCCTTATTATGTCGAAATAACGACTTATTATGTCGAAATAACGAGATATTATGTTGAAATAACGTCTTAATATCTCGAAATAACAAGATAAGTTTTCTTTTTTGCCTTTCCATCATTTAACTCACTCTTACGGACGTTAGACTTCCAAGACGTGACGAGGAAAAAGAGGTGTTCGGCGGCTTTTTACATCAAAGGCCGACCCGATTTTGGGAGGGGCCGCTCACTGACCCCCCTATGTTTTTGAAAATCCTATAGACATGGTTGGACCTGCCGAACGGGTTGAGCACTTTTATATACTGTGTTGAGCAGAGAGGCTGCACAGTTTGACCAGCGAGAAGCGGCCGCACATCAGGCCGCCAGACGGGTGTTGCTAAAATAACTCGCAATGTATAACTATTATCAGACCGGCCCTCCGCGGCCTCAAAACACTACCGGCCCACCGGGAAAAGTCCCGACTCTCCCGATTGCCACTCCGCCCCTGCGTCTATGGAAGCGGAATTTAGAACCAATTTGACTGTTTTATTCATGTTAGAAATAATAGGCTACATCGTATAGGCCAGAGGTGGGAGTAAGTCACATGTGCAAGTCACAAGCAAGTCTCAAGTCTTAACCTTCAAGTCTCAAGCAAGTCCAAGTCAATTTTGTGAAAAGCAAGTCAAGTCAAGTCGTTGAATTTGCGCGTTGTAAATCCGACAACTCTGATTCTCTGCGCTGAAGAGCAAACTAGGCAAAATAGGCTACAATCACTAACACATATTTGAGAATCGGAATATCAGATTTCACAATAAGATGACAGTTGTTCAAGCTAAAACCAAGAGGTTTATTTTCTCATAGCGAAATGAACGGTGTAATTTTGAATATTGAACAAAATTAAGATTGATGACTCCAAAACCAAGGTTTATATTTTAAAGTGTATGGGAGCAAGGGCCTACCAAAGTGTAGAACATTTTTGTTATGCAGTTTAAAGTAAAAAATGTTTCACTTTCTATTTCTATTCCATGTAGTGCAATTCAGCATAAAATGTGTAGGGGCCAGAGATCCTTACTTGGGGCCCCTAAAAAGGTAAACCCGCCCCTGGGTGAACATATACCTGGCAAGTATGGCAGGCACGTAGTACACAGGAAACTGGTGAAGCATGATAATAGTTACACAGGTGAGTAAAACATGTAGGAAAGAATAACACTGATAGAAACTCAATAAACAAGAAGACTTGGAAGGAGATCAACAGAGATAAGTTTAAACTCACTTGCAGGAGCAGTTTGAGCGATCAGAAAAAGAAAATTGAGTGAGTGTCCTTATGTAGCAGAGGTGCTGGCCGGGTGAGACAATGAGCAGGTGTGTGTGATTAATCAGGGGAGGGGGAGCACTGTGTGTGTGTGTGTGTGTGTGTGTGTGTGTGTGTGTGTGTGTGTGTGTGTGTGTGTGTGTGTGTGTGTGCGCGTAGGGAGGGGAGGGCCTGGAGAGTCCATGGCTGCGTTCGAAACCGCATACTTCCCTACTATTTAGTATGGGAAAAAGAGTAGGCGAGCGAAAAAGTATGTATGAATCCAAAAGAGTAGGCGAGAATTACCTGGGTGACGTACTAATTATCGCGAGATTCGGACTTAAGTGCGTTCGAATATGCCTACTTTCCTACTATATAGTAGGCGAAAACAGTACGTGAAGGAAGCAGTACGTTCGAAACATCAGTATTCATAAAAGAGTAGGCGAGAAGTTCCCGGATGGCTTACTCGCTTCCGCCCAGATTTTTGAGTGCTCAACGATGGATACTCTTCTATCCCAGGAGGCCACGCGAGAGGATACGTCATAAAAAAGAAGAAGAAGGATAGGTCATACTCGAACGTGACGGAAAGGATGACGGACGAGACTGTTTTCAAATGTGAGTATTACAAATCAAATGATCGCATGTGTTGAACTACTGTACAATAAACTGTTGAATTGTTGAAGATGTAAAGACGCTATATTTGTGATTTTGCTGTAAATCACATTTTATTATGTAGCTAACAGAGAAGCTCCAGTAAGGACACATACGTCTCCAAAGTGGATTTGCATACATTTTAAACCGTATACATCTTAAATACAATTACTAAATGTCTATTTAATATCTGGCAAGAAAATCTTCTATAAGAATTGCAGATTACTACGTCTAATATAGATATGAAATAGGCATCTCTGAGTGATGTATGTGTGCTATTATGTAGAACAAATCTATAAAGTAACTAAACATAAGTTATCTATTTTATTTGTCCATTAGTACTGTTGATAAATTAAGGAACATTTATGTAGGATAAAAAGTTAAAACAACCTCAACATGTAAATGTAGTGTTGAGCTCATAAATCACAGAGGTAATGTGAGTCTGGTCTGGATGTTACAGGGACAGATGAACAGATGTGTGTTTATCCGGTGGAGAGTGGCTCATGAAGCTGAATGCTACAATCAAAGGCTCTGTGACATTACAGAAATGAATACAACAACTATTTAAATATTAAGTTGTAGTTTATTTTAATTATTGTAGTTTCAAACAGAGCTATTACAGCACTTTTCTGATTCTTGATTTCTGTGCATTTGCTGCACAGCTTTTGTGGTGGAGCAGGACCTGCAAGGAAAGATGATGTGGCGGCATTTGTGGAAAAAAAGCTCTATTGCCTCAGATTGTGAAGCACAACACATCACGCAACAACCTCCGGCACGAAGGCACGGCTCACCTCTGGCGGTCAGCTGATTCATCAGAGCCGCAGAATGGGAACCGCTGTGTTGAGATGGCAGAAGGATGTGGTTCAGCGCCTGTAGCCTACATACTGGTACATGATTGACTGTAGTTTTAATAAAGCTTTGTTTCATGTGTTGACTTGTATATGCATTTGTTTATTGTGTGATGGTGACTTTGATTCATTCTTTTACTAATTTATTAATATTTCTCATTGTTGTCAGTAAATAAAATACAATTAATTAATGCTTTATTTATTGTTTGAATGAAAATGTAGATGTTCACTATATACACATCTAGAGTGTATTCATGCATAGCTATTTCAAATGACATACATTACATTTTGTTTGTTTTATTGAATTATATAATTTACAGTAAAAAGTAATATAATTAATTGATCAGCATTTATCGTTGTTATTATTGTATGTTTTGGGGCTGGAATAGCAATGCAATTCATTCTGGGGTAATATTAATTTTTAATAATGATACTTAAATTTTTCGAGTATAAAATCAACAGTTTTCTCCAAAGGTGAATCTCCCTTTGTGCAGACATTACAAACGCTGAGGAAAACCGTTCTAGGTAGGGCTGTCGAGTTACTGATGTTATGAGGTATATCATGTAGGCTATGTATGTATATATATATATATATATATCAATCATGGGTTTGCAAACATATTATGATATTTTATACACAGGAAAAAACCTATAAGGTTGAATATCAATATTTATTTTCTTAAATAATTAATTATATAATACATTTAAAAAAAAAAGCATTTTCTGTTATTTATAGGCCTGAGGGATGAAACGAGAGTTAAATTTAACAAGAAAAAGAGGAAAACAAAGCAGTAAGCCACTTTTGCTTATGGATGAAAATGTTTGGATATAAAATAAAGAAATTAACAACATATTCAAGAGATGACAATTTTGGGATTTCGTAATAAAAATAAATATCGTTAAGGATAAAACGGTGGGTCACATTAGTAGGGTTAAATATAAGAACTTAAATCAACCCTAAATGTACTCACAAAATAAATGGGCAGCAGTTTCTTCAAAAAGACCACAAAATGAGCAAGTTTAATCAATATCATGATATTTACAGACAGATTAATTAAGCGTGTCGTTCAAATCTTTTAAGTTGTTGCGCTTGTGATAACGCGTCGTAGGTCACATGATAACGTCAACATGGCAGATGTCCGGTTCTCATTCATACTCAACGAGATCTGGCTATAAAGTATCTACTCTTTTAGCGCTCGTTAAGTAAGTACTCATTGAAATTAAGTACCTACTCATTGAGTATGCGGTTTCGAACGCAGCCCATGACAACTTCTAGAGCAGGGATGGGCAACTGTGGTCCTGGAGGGCCACTGTCCTGCAGAGTTTAGCTCCAACCCTACTCAAACACACCTGAACAAGCTAATCGGCGTCTTAGGATTATTAGAAAACTACAGGCAGGTGAGTTTTATCAGGGTTGGAGCTAAACCCTGCAGGACAGTGGCCCTCCAGGACTGAAGTTGCCCATCCCTGTAGAGCAGGGATGTCCAAAGTACATAAAAATGCCTGGACATACATGCCTGGAAGTTTCTAGAGACACTGATTAGCTGGTTCAGGTGTGTTTAATTGAGGTTGGAGCTAAACTTTGCAGGACAATGGCCCTCCAGGAGCAGGATTGGACACCCCTGTTCTAGAGTCTAGACTCTAGACGCAAATTGGGAATATGAAAAAGTCAAAATCTGCAGGAATGAGGCATTTATGCATTTTCAGGCTTGACAGAGTTATTACTACGGGTAACATATAATTTGTAATTGATTATTAAAAGAGAAAAGCAAATAATTGAAGGTTGTTAAATTAAAAATGTGTTTTTTATATTTGTCATATAGTTCAAAAGTGCAGCTGATAATTTAAAACGTGATTATGCAAGTGCTGGAGAAAAAAATGTGTGAAGAAGGCTACTTGAAAGTCCTTAATTCTTATAACAGTGGTCTATAACTGTCTAATTTGCTGGGTTATGATCAAAGCTATGTGATTCATCACCTCACACACTTGTCGTCACGTCGAGGGAGCAAGATTTTATGATGTCATCCGAGTTCGCCAAATCGACATACCATGGCTTAATCCGAAATCACCCCCTACCCTCAAAGAGAGCCATTTAGGGACAGCCATTTAGTTGGTGTTCAAGACCATAGTGAACGTTATTGAGTGCACTCATTCAGTGTAGCCTACAACCGATTTACGCTCAACGCCTGTTTGAATTTGCTCATTCGTATTTATTCACTTTTTCAAGTGAACAGTAAGTAGCCTATTAATGGAGTAACGTAGGGAATAGTGAATGAGGGTTTAGGGTGCGATTTCAGATTCAGCCCTTGGTTTTTGGTGCATTGACGGCAGGATATTGCAAAAAAAAAAAAAAAAAAAAAAACCAATACACAATTTATGCGCCCAATTGAGGACGATGGAAACACATTTACAGAATAAATTACGTGCAAAAAAAAGTGAATAAAGAACAGAATTTCTCTTTCAGATGCTGACAAGGTATTTTAAAATAGTATTTTTTTTAAGCCCATGTTTTATTAGAAAGAGGTTCCAAACAATAATGTTAATCACTCGCCCACTTCTATGACCCCTATGATCTGTCTCATTTCAAAACAGTCAGTCACCAGCGGGAATAAGAAAAAAGTAAATTGGAAGAATGGAAGTGCATTGTTTTTTTTCTAATGATTTTATTAATGTGCACAACAATTTTGACATTTGAAAGCCTTAATATTTTCTGAGATCAAAACTGCATAGAAAAAGTATTGCTGTATATAAATACACTCATTATAAAGTACAAAAAGTGAGTAGCAAATAGATGAACAAGTATCAAAAGGAATCTAATTTAATAAAGCAAAAAAATTAAACATTCAAAGAGTGGATGTGCTTTTATTTGTTTGTGGGAGGAGTGAACATGATCAGGTCACGTTCACACATTGATGGTCTCACTCTCTCCTTCTGCTCTGGGGTGAACAGCAACAGATTGTCTGACATCTGAAACACAAGGTTATGGACAAATTAAATTAAAATGCTGACAACTCTCAGAAAGTGTGATAGAGTAGTGGTTCCCCCAGTCATGGAAAACAAATCAAAAAAATTATAAAAATCTTTAGGATTAAAGATTTTATTAATACAAATTAAGTCAAACATTTCTGTAGTAATTGTTTTACTAGTTGCAAATCTATAAAATATTTTATTGGATCAAAAATCCAAATTGTGTGAATTTCCATGACTGGAAAACAGTGGGAACCCTATTGAAAGATAGTTAATAAAGGAAAGATGTAAATCCACCTGACTGGTCCCGGGTGTGAACACCATTCTGGGAAGAACTGAGACAGGAGTGCAAGAGAGAGAAGTGAGTGCCCACGTGCCCCCCAACAAACCATATAATGTGAGCATTAATAACATTATGATGTGATATGAGGGACATAAACTACCTGTAGGTGTTGCCAAGACATCAAGACGACGCTCCTCTGCCGGAGTCACAGGACTCTCCATCTCAGCATCCTCCACCCCAAGGGAAAACCTCTCTGCTGCAAGACCCGGAGACATGCTGTCTCTCACTGTTGGCTGCAGGTAACGCTCAAAGTCCAAACCAGTAGCATTCTGGGAAAAATAGATCAGAAAATGATCCATAAACTCTCAAGTAAAAGAAAAAAAGCTCTCCTGACTAATAGTAGGATTTAGAGGCTAGAGGTGAAGACATAGTTTGGAGGATGGATTTTTTTTTTGCACTCTGTCATTAATAACCTTTTTATTTTTGGCAAGTTACATTAACAGCTATATAGTGTAACTTTATTGTTGGCCGATAGTGTTAAGCTGACAAAATTATATAATGTTACAGCCAAAGCCAATAACCAATAAATAGCCGATATTAAAATTCTATACTATTTTGTCTAAATAAATTAAAAATAACTATAATTTTGTGATGCCTAAATTCATTTGTAGCATTTAAAATGATTATGTTCAGTTTTTAAAGTGTACAGTATGAAAAAAGGGATATTCATTTTGAAATTTGCTAAAAGGATACATTTAACAGTGTTATTAAATTTGTATTAATTATTTATATATTATTATTATTAATGACAGCAAAAGGTAATCAATATAAAAAGAGGAGGCTTGAACAATTAAATATCTAATATAAATGGATACCAATTATATATACATATACACACACACACCAATATTGTGCATTTCTAGTTGGATTTAGTAGATAAATCACCTCAGCATCTTGAACTCCAGTCATTTCAACATCTGTGTGAAGCTCTCTGGTAGGGGAGCTGTATAAACAGTGGAAAGAGTATAAAAGATTATGAATTATGCCATATTTAGTGGCTCATATGTAACAAATTAGATGGCCTAATATTAACAAAGCACAGCATACCTATTACAGGGCAAAGTGACCTCATTACTGAGAGCTGCAGAAATGCTGAGATCTTTGGTTGGTGTGGAGGGCATCAGGACAGGGGAAGCAGGTGTGTCTGCTTCTACTGCTTCTGAGGAAGAGGTGCGAGATGAGCACTGGGCAAGATTATCTATACCAGCATCTGCTCCAGTTGGGGTAGGAAAACTCGCTTCAGAGACCATGTCCTCTTGTGGTTCCTCTTGGGAGGAAGGACTGAGCATAGACTCCGGAATGCATTCCTCAAGCTGAGGTTCCGAAGAATCTGCGAGATGCTCGGACTGGATGGGAAAGTCTCGTGATTGGTCTACTGGACTTTTTTCTGCCGCATTACTGATCTCTGGTTGGATGTGTGAGGTACAGATGGAGCTTAATTCATGAGGTTGGCTGTTAGAGCAGGGCTCTGTGTCTGGCGAAACATGTGTGGTTTGGTTGTGGTCAGGGCTGATCTGAGGAGCTCTGGGAGACTGTGGAGGCGTGGAAACAGGCAATACATCGAGGTGGTTTCGAGGAGGTGTGGCCAACACGCAGGGTAGAGCGGAGGCACGAGAGACTGCATTAGATCTGCTCTGCTTGCCTGGAGTGCTGAACTTAGAAGCACAGGGGGAAGAAACTGTACTGATTCGACAAGATCGTCTGACAGCACCTGAAAAGAAGAAAATGATACAGATTTTAAAAAAAAAAAGTGTAGTTAACCCCCTGAGGTCGACGGTATCGCCGGCGATACCAGCTCGCTTTTTTTTTATCAGTGTAAAAGAAACTCATGAATACTCTGTTGACTTTGATTTTCCATAGGAGTTCTATACATCAATCGATTCTGTTAAATGTGTATTATTTTTGTGTATACTCACAATAAAAACATAGTGTTGTGCTTTTCGACAAATAAAGAAAAATAAACACGAAGCGAGTTCTGCCTTCTCTCTGTCCGTGTAGTCCATTCTGAAACGCGTCCGAAAATGAACCATAACTCAGTGAATACTTCTCACACATACACGTGATATATGTCTTTATGCAGCTTGAAATCTCTTCTTTTAAATGAAGTAATTTATATAAAAAACAAATATTCTCATCTTGTGAAATCTGTATTAAAAGAGAGCGATTCCAGTCGACCTAATTAGAGCTAATTCAAATGTAATGTGACTCCGCCCACGGAGAGCGCGCGCTATTCAAACGCAAATGGCTGAGGTAATCCGCGCAATCCTGTGAACGCCCCCATCAGCTCGAGAAAACCAAAACACAAGTTTATTCAGAACATTACTTGCTTACACCGTCTTGCAGCGCTGTGAGGAATAATGAGGAATACGAGGAATACGAGCTGAGGAATACTAGTAAGTTTTTCCTTCTCGGGTTTCTGTTTATTGACGAATGAACGGCATGCGCTCTGTTTTTTCTCCATTATGGACGCGAGCTCTAAAAAAAAACACTAAAAGACTTTCAAACTTTCACAGAGACCTCAAAACAAAAAGTACAAATCCTTTCTTTAAAACGAATTTCGTTTTATATCAATTGTATCTTAATTTTAATAATTTTTTCATTAACAACTTTCCTGGATTTAAAGTAAATAAGCCTATCGTCAACGAATAATGATGTTTTAGCAAACTGTATTGCTATACTGAGATGAGTAAAAATCGACTGAAATATGTTGAAATAAAATGTTGGCTATTTGTATAAGCAACGTAAACTGCAAATTAACATTTATATGCCCTAATATTTCATGAAAACAACTTTACAGTCAGGCGAAATATGAAAGACAACATTTTGTTTAGTAGATTTGGGTACAGTTTTTACTGTAGAATATACTGCCTCGTCAAATAAGCTTTTGTTTAGCAATTTCTATATATAAAATAGCCTAATATTTTTGTCAAAAATAAAGTCATCAACTAAGATGTTAGCTGTTCCAATGTTGGCTATTTTCAAAGTAATGAATACATAGATAAAATGTAGGCCTATAATCTTTCTCTTTTTTTACAAAGAAAGAGTACACTTGAAATATTGTTGAAATTGTAATTATTGTTTTTTATTACCTTTTTAATAAAATAGCACAACATATGTACAAGATAGATGTAAGCAAAATCTTAAATGGTCAATATAAGTCTTCTTCTAAATATCTTTTGTCCAAGCATTGTGGCTCAGCCAGTTTCACACCTGTGTGAATGGCTCATCATTATACAGAGTCATTATGCAGAGTGGGTGGTAATTCAGGTGAAAACCACTCCTCGTTCACGCCTCCTCGCATATTGGCTTTCCAAGCAAAACCTGTTTTACATCAATTTAAATCAATGTATGGTTTTATTTGAACGATAAAGCAAGACTATTTTCACATAATTTTGAAGAAAAAACTATAGGCGACGACATCCATTGGTCAAAAGTCTTATTGACACATATTTACTATGTGTTTTGTGGCCTTATTTCAGAAATTTTAGTTTTTAGTTTTTTCAATATCCACGCATAAACATTATTCTCTCAAAAATTAAAACATGTACATACACGTGGCTCACATATTATGGTAGCCCTGTTTGTGCTTTATAGAGTGAATTTACACCTTTGCCATTAATATGTTTATAAGCAACTGAAAAAAGCACAAATGTCAGGGCATGTCAGAACATCTCAAGGGCCCAGAAAACCGCTCAGACTCCAGAGGGTTAAAAGAAACTCAAAAAGAACAATTTCTAGACTAAGGAATATATTTTTTCTCCCTTTGAATATTATTTAAATTATAAAAAGAAATATACACAAAAGAAATATTAGTATTGTACTATAAAACAATTATAATTGTTATTTTTATTTTACAGAACAGTAAAATTACAATACTAATATTTATTGCCTTCGTAACTGCTTTATTTATATAGCACTTTATGCAGTACAGATTGTTCCAAAGCAGCTTTACAGTGATAAACAGGAAAATGATTCAATGACAAACAGAATTCAATTCTGCTATAAAGCAGCTCTAAAAAGACAACAGTGTCATTATTCAGCTGAGGCCAGTTTAGTGGGAGTTTCTATTCTGGTGGGAATTTAGGGTGTTTAAGCCAGACCTTCTCAGCCTTTGGGGAGGAAGGGGGTCAGTGTGTTAAGATGAGGTTGCGTTTGTGCTGTTTAAAGCAAATTTACTTTGTTCTTTGTTAGAAAAAGTGTGTGCTGAGTAAAGCGTTTGTAAATATTATTATTTTTTTCTTCATTCGTATGCACAGACTTGTAATTTACACCCAAATTTTTGATATTTGATTAATAAAATTCACTCTCTTTGGATTATCCTGGTTTAAGCCTAAACCTTCCTATCACCTCCCTTGGTCCCTAACGGCATACGTTACGACAGTTATGATATCAAATTTTTTGATACCATTGAAATTTCATAATTCTTGTCACTTTTCAATATCACAAAAAAATGATAATATCAAAAAAAAAAAAAAAAAAAAAAAACTCATGCTTGCTAAAGACAAGTAAAGTTCAGTCTTACCTAATGGTTTCACTGGGCTTTCCACCTGGAAGAAGCCTCCATGGAACACCACAGTCTGTGTGGCGGCAGGGGCCGCAGGAACAGAATCTGCATCGTCCTGGATGTTGTTTGACGTCTCAGAAGCTTTCTGTTCAGCCTGCTTGGCTCTCATGGCAGCCTTCACAGCAGCCAGTCGACTCTTCACTGCAGCGCTGGCACCTCCACCTGCTCCGGCCTTCCCTCCTACGGCAGGAGGCTTCTGTAGCAGAAAAGGACGGGATATGAGAATTACACGCTTCACATTTGAAATGCAAGATTATTAAAGGATGGTGCTAATAATGTGGTTTACTTTGGCCACTCTTTTTCTGACGACAGGCCTGACTTCCTCTTTCCAATCCCTTGCTTCTGCCTCTTTCAAGGAATTAAACTTCTTATTAACATCTTCCACCTTTAAAAAACAAAAAAACAAAAACAACAACATTAAACAAGGGTTGGACGTCATTTGAGCATTTTTAAAAGGGAACATCAACCCACCTGAAAGTACACCATGTCCCAGAAGCCCTGCAAGTCAGTGCAGGTTGTTATTTTCTCTCCGCGCCCCAATTCGCAGTCATCCACCAGCCCACTGAACTGGCCAAAGCGCTCTTTCATCAACAGTCTGGCCTGGCCCACAGCCGTGCGCATCCGGTCTTGCACTACACGGACAGGGAGAAATATACTTACTTCATATAAATGTATAGTTGTCTGGAGGAAACATTGTATCTCTGTATTTTTTTTTTTTTTTTTTTTTTTTTTTTTTTACCAAATCATTACTATTGGTCACCCTTTATGTCTGTCTGTGGGTTTTGCAAATATTGACATTAGAATTGAGCTTGTGACTATATCTTGTATCTGCATTAGATAATCAAACTGTCATTAAAACCTCATAACTCCACATGCCTCTATAGTGAATGAAGTGGAGTACACATTTGGACTGTATGCTTGTTTGCAATGCAAGGGTAAGTAAAGAACTGTTTTTTTGAACAAGTACAGTGTTTTCTTTACTCAAGAATCACAACATTTATAAAGGCAAATGTCTTGTGTATTCGAAGACCAGAGAAGAGGGTCTCAGTCTAGCATTTGTTGTTGAGTCATAGCCAATACTGTCTTAAATAGCCTCTGCATAGCACTTCATCTTTAACATCGGATTTTGGTCAAATGACAAAAAACTGAGTGCCCACATAGCTACAGTAAAGTCGATGAAAACGTAATATGATGCACTGCGGCCGTTCTAATGACTGACAACGTATGTTTAACAGGCGCTGGTCAAAAACCTTGTGACTACATTTGAGATTGATTTTG
Organism: Scardinius erythrophthalmus; assembly: GCF_964197995.2. Classification (NCBI taxonomy): domain Eukaryota; kingdom Metazoa; phylum Chordata; class Actinopteri; order Cypriniformes; family Leuciscidae; genus Scardinius; species Scardinius erythrophthalmus. The sequence continues at coordinate 18,912,526 of NC_138238.1, read as the reverse complement.
GTAAAATGTTAATAATATAATGGTATATGCAAGTGTCTGAACACATAAAAAGCCACATCAGCTTTGACAACAGCATTTAATTATTTTATAGTGGGTTTTTTTTCCTGAAAAGCAGCATTTTTGGAGATACGAGGTTTCCATCCAACAGAGACGATGATAAACATCAAATATGTTCTACTTAGTTTTTTTAATTGTGTCATTTTAACTAGAAAAAATAATCCTTGCATCGAACCTAGTTAGGATACTGTGTTAGACTTTGTTATTTAATTCAAAGTTGTCTTACTCTCCTCCGGGATAGATGTATCATCAAATCTTGACTCCCACAGCTTAGAAAGTCCAGTCAAATGCTCAGTCTCACTGGCCATCACTGACCTATTGAAACAGAGAAACAACATACACTTAATATTTAGCATTAAATATTTTGAATATTCCGATCCCAATCTGACTTCTGACCCGTACTGCTGCCTGAAACATAATCATACACTGTTCATTCATTGGCCAGAGGAGAACTGGCCCCCCGATTGAGCCTGGTTTCTCCATTCAGTCACCTGATGGAGTTTGGGTTCCTGGCCACTGTCGCATCTGGCTTGCTAAATTGGGGACACTTATTATTCTTAATATTTGATCTGCCTGCTTTGACAACATTGTATGAGAACTGAACAGGACAATGACATTACTGTTTTCTCTAGAGCTGCTGTATCAATAATTTAACTAAGGGTAAGTTTACACGACAACGATGTGTTAAATGTTAAGTTTAAGACATTAAAAGTGTGTTTATGCACATGTATTTATGCACCTCTGTGCTGTATATTGTTTAAGATCGCACGTGACTGTTTACTGAAAGGAAAAAGGTTTTACTGTTATAAAAAACTGCTTTGTGAGCATTAGTGGAACTGAAGGTTTTAGAATAAACAAGTGATCGTTGTCATGCGGTGAATCCGGCCAATCGTGGAAAAGTTGTCGTCATCAGAGCTTGTGCAGCCTTTCTAGAGAAGCTGCGCAGAATGAATCATGGTACTGCCCTCGAATCGCACTGATGGCACTTTGATGCCATCAGTCACATGGCATCAGCGCGGTCTCAAGTCGGATACAATTTTTAACTGGCATTAGCATTCTAAACGCGTAATAAGCATGTGCATGCCGTCACCGTTTTCACAGATTCACGTTTTTGAAGGCAGATGATAATGGTATCATTTTCAAAACGTTGTGTAAATTAACAGGCAGAACGGAAAACAAGTTTTATGTTTTCAGTTGAACACAGTGTCATGTAAACGCCACCTAAAATTAATTAGTTACAGAAATGGTTCCATGGTTGCAGAAAGCGGTGTATAAATGGAGACTAATGCATAACTAAAACACTACAACATACCAACGAGTCAGTTCTAATAATGACAGAGATCTGCCTCACCTGAAATAGGCAACATCATGCTGAGGCTCCAAGGGGGCCAAAGGAACGGATGGAGCTGCAGAGGTGGACGACTGAGGGGAGGATGGGACAGGAGGGGGAGAGGACACTGAGGGAGGGGTGGTGGGAAGATCTGGTGAAAGGGTTGACAGAGAAGGTGGAGAGGATGAGAATGAAGTAGTAAGGTGAACAGGTTTTGGGGGAGAGGGGAAGGTGGGCTCCTTGCTGGCTTCAGACAGAGAGCTATAAAAGAGAAATATGATACTATTATTTCAGACCAGCTTATATGATAAAGATTAGAGGTATCACACATTCTGTTTATTAGAATCAAATTCAAAAGGTACCTCGGTGAGAGGAAGGCACTGGCGGATTGTGGAGAGAGGGGCGCAGGCTCGAAGGAACTCAGACCAACAGGAGGCTGGAACACGAATCCCTGAGGAGCAAATGAGGGGGGAGCAGCTTTGGGTTCCTCTTCCTCAGGAACCAGAGAATTAACTGCAGTGTCCTTTTTCTCAGCAGGCTAAAAATATCCAAGCATAAAATATAATTCCCAATTTTCTGAAAAATTTTAAAACCAAAAAGATAGATATGACAGATCAACTCACCTTATTTTCAATAGCTGTCTTTGTGTTGCCTGTGTAAGATTATGAGATCTACTGATTAATGACACCTATACAAACATACTGTAGTTCTGGACTGATGCAACATTACTTCCATCTGAGCAACGTGGCAGTATAAAACAATATATAATATCAGAAAACATGCCAGTAGAAAATAACTGTAGGCTCATTACCCTGTATGGCTTTCTCTCTGCCAGAAGAGGGCGCTGCAGGACATTTAACGGTTGATCTCGTTTTCGTAGCCCTTGAATCTAAAAATCACACAAAGTGGCTTAAATTACACACATGTAACACAACTAGAGCATAATAAAGGTCACAGAAACTAAGCTTTTGGAAAAGCCCAAGATTTAAAATGTTAAAATAAAACTCACCAGCAGCAACTGGTTTAACCACAGCTACCGGTGTTGTTTTAGCAGCTAATCGTGTGGTTGGAGCTCTCACAGATGGTTCGACTGTAAAATAGATGATAATTGTCTGCATCTGCTTTTTTTATTTGAAAGAATTTACTTTTATTCAGCAATGACACATTTAATTGATAAAAACAGACATTAAAGACTATAATGTGACAAAACAACAAAAAATTCTGTTTATATCAACGAATTTCCACAAATATATTAAGCAGCAAAACTGTTTTTTGTGCACCAAAACAGCATATTAGAATTTCTGAAGGATCTATCTGAAGATTTATTTTTTTACATTTTTAAAATAAAAAAATATTTTTGATTGTAATAACATTTCAAAATATAACTGTTTTTATTGTATTTCTGTATAAACAGCCTAGGTGAGGATGAGACTTTAAAATTATTCTTTTCATCTTATCTTTTTGACCCTCAAACCTTTGAGCAGTGGTGTACATATGAAAATGTTAACATACGATATCCTCCACTTGCGTCTTTTGCAGGGTTCCTAACTTTAAGTGAGTGGTTTTACCTGTAGCTGCTCTGGTTTTGATGGAGGTTTTGCAGTTGTTCTTGGCTGGAGCTCTGGTGGTCGATACGGTCTCAACTGTACAAACACAATAACAGTGTTTAATAACAGCATGAAGGCGTCACAGTTTGCTTCAAGACAAACAGTAATGAAACCATGTGATCAAATAGAATGATTTGCATTTGGTAATATAAAAACTAGAGAAATTGAACAAGCAGGACAAACCTTTCTTTGGAACAGTATGTCTTTCAACTGCAGGCTGTAATAACAACAACAGAAGTAGATAATATAAAACAAAAATGACGTGATTTCAAACTGTGACTACGGAAATCCAAAGGTAAAAGTTGCACCACGTACTCACTTAGGCAAGAGAACATAAAACTACCATTTAAAAATGTGAGGTTGGTATGTTTTTGAAAGAAGTCTCTTATGCTTACCATGGCTGCAATTATTTCATCAAAAATACAGTAAAAACAGTAATATTGTGAAATATTACAATTTAAAACAAGGGTATTCTATTTTAATGCATTTAAAATATAATTAATTCTTGTAATTTTAAGCAATTTTTCAGCAACCATTACTCCAGTCTTTAGTTTGCAGCAAGACTATATGTTTGTTTACCAATGACAGGGGAAATTTGTTTGAAAACTCACATTATTTTTGTCATTTCATTTTGTGATTACATGCTTGCATACCTTTTGATTCTGCATCATTGAGCGGGTCACTCGTGTGGACTGGTTAGTTTCTGCGATCTGTCATGAATCATGATGGGAAATGAGTTGGGAAATGAATGGTGCGTTCAAGTCCTTATATTTATGAGTTGAGAATTCATGTTTATGGCGTCTTGTTTGTTCAAATCACTTTTGTCAGAGCAAGATGGTGGTGTACCTTCTCTTAATCAACTACACAAAAATACAGCAAGGCTTTTAAACTTTACTTCTAAAAAATGAAGAACAAAGAATGCATCAGGTGTGTAATTTTAATGTTATTTATTATTATTTTATAACGTTATTTTTTATGAAGCCACTGTGAACTATCACTACATATATTGTTATATTACAATGCTATTATATTTTGTTCAGTCAATTAGCTTATTTTGTCGTAAATAAAAAAGTACCATAAAATATTTACGACTTTGTGGTGGCGTTCACTTCATGTTCAATCAACTCGTAAATACAATCTTTTCAACATGACAAGCACCATAAGTAAGTACACTTCATTATAGTCTGAGATTGACTTTTCAAACTGATATTCCCATCACTCACCTTGCCTCTGCCTGGTGCAGCAGTGTTGGAAGGCAGATACCCGAGCGGCTGAGGCTTATACAGGCCGACCTTAAACACGCCTTTCTTTTCTTTCTCCCGCTTTTCCTTCTCTTTCTGCAACAACTTGTTTTCTTTGTAGCGAGAGAGCATCTTCTTCCTCTCCTCAGCAGCAGCATTTGCAACTGTTAAGAACAATTGTAACTACTTCAAAACAAGGCCATGCCAACACAAAATCAAACAACAAAACTAACTACGATATTTACCATTAGCTGTCTTTGTTTTGGCTGCTTGGTCTTGGGTGGCCATGATGCTGGATGCATCCATTGAGAGCTCGATCTCCGGCAGCTGGTCGAGGTGCCTGCGCAGATTTTGGATCTTCTCTCGGTTCTCTTTCTGAGATTGAGACCGACGTCTGGACATCTTAAGCCGGATCATAGACACACTGCTGTCCCGCTTGTACAGGTGAGCGAAGCGAGAGTCCATCCTACAAGAGTTTTCACAACAAGAACAGTCAATTACCTAAAGCAGTGGTTCTCTATTGGTGGGTCCAAAACTTGTTTGCAGTGGCCGGTTGCATAAACCGCTTAGACCAGTCTTACAAGTTAGTCATTAATTTTTTTCCTTTAAAACTGGCTATAACTTTAAGCAAGTTACTTAAACAGGCGTATTGTCTAATTTGACAAACTGCTAGTAGTTAGTTGGTTACACTTAACATACTAGTGACTGTGTTTATAATGGTCTAAACTGGTCTCAGGTCTGTTTTTAGAGCAAATGCAGAAAAGTACATGTAAATAATACCATATAATCATGATTTTTTCAAAATAGTAAGGACAGTTTAAGAATAAATAGACTTATCAAATTTTACATGTGAGATTAAACGCTTTCATATATTTGTTGTTGACATCAAAGGCAGCGTTTCTAATCAGACTTTAATAACTTATTTTTTGCTGACCTGGTATCAAAAACACGGATGATGTCAATGTAACATTTAATGTTTTTTTATATACTTCATTTATTCTATATTATATGTCTATGTTATATGCCATTTTCATTCTCAGAGCATCCTGTTTGTTCTAAGTAAAAACAAAACAAATACAACCATAGTCAAGCAAATACATGTTTATTTATAGGCAAGATGTCATTTGTAAGAAGTAAATTCCGAAACAAATATTTTAGCATATTTAAAATATAAAATGAAAATATTATCTTTCCTGACGTAACGCTATACAAACCTCACGTTTAGCATGTTTGGAAGTCGTAACTGTTACGCAATGACAAACTAAGTTTAATTATAAACTGACAGAAATAATAGGAGCTATTTCTTACCTTTATATTAAGGTGGATTTACGGGAGTCAATGAGGTTTAATCCGGAGACTAAATAATTCGCAATATCTTGTCAGTAAACAAACGTTTAACTGTCCTAGGTGTACAGCTTGCAAGATGGCGGCAAAGGCCAAGTTTTGAAACTGAAATACAGCTCTTCTGATTGGCTGCTCCCCAACACAGAAACCTCCGTTGATTGGTCAAATTTAGATGACGAGTTATGCGCCTCCCATTCGCAAATCCTGTCGACTACCGTTTACACACACGCAGAATCTGCAAAATGTTAATTATTTTAACAAAATAAAAGGGGATCATACGAAATGCATGTTATTTTTTATTTAGTACTGTCCTGAATAAGATATTTTACATAAAAGATTACTTGTTTTTTACATAATAGTCCACAAGAAAAAAAAAAAAAAAAAAAGATGAATTTATAAAAATGACCCAGTTTACATACCCTTGATTCTTATTAATGTGTGTGGTTACCTGGATGATCCACAACTTTTTTTTTTTTTTCTTGAGTCCTTTGTTTGTCCCTGGCTTTTAATCTGCTTTTAATCCATCATCTTGCATAATGCATCAGTGAATGTGTTCACCTTTTGTAATAGTCGTGTTTGAGTCCTTCTTATTGTCCTCAGTGTGAAAAGATGGATCTCAAAATCATACAGTCACAGCTGGAAAGGGTTCAAATATGCAAAAGATGCTGGAAAACTGAAGAATTTGCAGGACCTGAAGGTCCAAACATGGATCATCCAGGTAATGACACATATTAAAAAGAATGTCATTTTTTTTTTTCAAATCCAGCTTCTTTTTTTTGTCTTGTGGACTGCAAACATCTATGTAAAATATCTTATTCAGAACAGTACTTAATAAAATGTAACATGCATTTTGAATGATCTCTCTTATTTAGTCAAAATAATTACATTTTTTAAGGTGCATGTAAACTTTTGAGCACGACTGTATGATGAAGTCACTCTGTACATGATGTTATTACTTTAATTCATCAGCTGTCTAGGACATTTCAAAGGCGATTTTCTTTTGGCACTACTACAGACGATTAATCCATTACATTCCAAAAATAAATAAATAAATCACACGTTACATGTTGCTCTGTCCGTTATTATTTTGAATGATTGTATTCAGAAAGGTAAGCCTCTTGCTGAGGATAAAAGTCAAGGTGGATCACCCTGACCAGATGTCTGGATATAATCATACATTCTGGCAGTTTGAATGATGCAATTAGCTCATAATTCTTCCCAAGCCATGTAAGGTTAATCATGTTTTATCATAGAAAATTCCCTTTGCAGGCTAACAACTTCTAAATTGTAAAACTACTGGTTGTGACACTAAATTATAAGTATGCAAATTATTATAAACCAGGATCAAGTACTTTTACCACATTAAAGGCTACATGAAAGCTGAACTAATAATTCAATATATAGATAAAATCTGGACCAGATACGTTTCATGCAACCCTTGTCTTAATCAGCATGAGGCAGTCAGAGGCTTGGAATCTGTTTTAACAGTGAAGTATATTTGAACAAGAAAAGCAACCTACATTTAATTAAATTGTAATTTTATTTTTTTAAGTAATAGGTGTTAAACCATGATGCTGATGACATTTAAAACAAGAGAAAAAAAAATATCTCGATAGATTCATATTCTGAATTTCATCAGTGCGTATTTCACCCTCTAATTGTATCTGGAAGTGATAAAACAAATCTGAACAATGGGAATGAAACAAAAGAAAGGATAGCTGATGGATACTTAAACATGACAATGTGTATATACAAACAAATGAAAAGAGGCAATTACAGTAAAATTCAGATTTTATAATTAATTACAAGCAACCACATTTCTGTATAGATTAAATAAAAATCTAAAAAATTGCATGATGTGAAAAATCTTCTTTTTTTTTTTACAATGCAATTATTGCATTACACTGATGCTGTCAGTAAAACCTGAACAGTTGACAGTTTTAGTGTAGTGAAGTCCATGCCCATCATATCTCTTCAGTCCAAGAAAAAAATATTATTGAATTGTGTTGCACACAGCCTTTTCACTTCCTCTGTAACACAAATAGAAGCTTGGTGAGAGTTAAGGTCAAACGTTTCCAACACACTAACTTTTAAATAAACTTAAAAAACTGTGATTAAATGTTAACTAGTAGATTTTAAACAAACTCACACCATTATATGACTTCATTGTTTGGTGAATAAAATTAGCATACCATTCACTTCAATGAGGTTGGCATTCTTCTGGTTCAAAATGACATACAACTCCCTCTGATCAGACTTCTTTCCAACGACCCAGTAATCGGTCATCGCTTTAACAATGATTTCCTCGTCCTCATCCACCCTACAAAACAAGCACAGACACTGGGTTACATTCACTAACTGTACATACGCACAAATTTGTGATATCGTGGTATGAACATTTTCAAAAACAAATTCATCATACTTATAAAATAAAATTAGATTCGTACTGAAACCACACATATGCAAAAATCACATACTTTTGGTGGCCTTAAAAATGTGCTAAAATACAAAAATCTTGAAGAGATCTTTTTTTTAAATTCTATCATCATTTACTCATCCACGTCAGTCCAAACTCTTTTACAAAAAGACTTAATCTTAAAAATCCCCACTGGAGGTCCAGGTAACCAAGACCACAAAGATCATAAAGGCATCGTAGAAAAACAAATCCATATAATTTGCATACATTTGCATGCTTTATGCATATTGGCACCCTCAGGCAAACGGTTGCTCATTTAGAGTACTCCAAATTCATTAACATTACAACAGTGGTTCCCAAACGTGACAAGGCTACGGTCCACATCCGGTATGTGTTGAATCCACATGTAACAGATGTGGGCCGGATCTGGGTCGACACTATGTTGCTGTCTGGGATAGTGTACTGTCAGCAGATTGTTATGTAAAAGAAACCTTTTCAGGGTGATACAAGACCCCGCTGCATAGTTATCCCACTTATTATCTGGCTACTTGCCACATAATTGAGTACATAATTGAACACAAAATATGAATTTGACATTTAATTACTTCAAAATGAATAACAGTACCCGCTTGAGTGGTCATGTTATAGGTTGTAGTCGTGCGATAACAGACCACTAGATGGCGCAATCACAAATACCAAAACAACGTGTCTAGAAGTAGAACCAATCCATTATAATCAGTGACGATTTCTACTGGATGAAGCAGGATACTACAAACCCCAGACAGTAAACTGACGCTGTTCTTCTTCTGACATGCCCATCGCTCTGACACGAAGGACAAATTGATTTGCAACGTTCTCTTTGTCACTTCCAGTAGACAGCCTCAAGCTGTTGCGGCGCAGTGCGGCAGTCGCATCCGGTGTAGTGAAAAGACAAGAAAATATGACAAGGCTTACCTCGCCCTAAGAATCACCAGAACAACGGGGTAGTGAAGAGAAACCAGAGTGTGTTGCGTGCCTCAAAATATTAACTTCTGACAATATGAAGTCAAAAAGTTAAGACGCCACTTAAAGACTTCACAAACCTGTTGATGTTGAGAAGTTGTAATACTGTATCAATTACAATATTTTAAATAAATCCTTCAGAATTTTGCAATCAAGGAAGGTCATGTCAGAGTGTGTTTATGTGGGTGCATCTATACATTTATCCAAGAATCCTGAAAAAAAAAAGTTTCCTGATAATAATCACAAATGTTTATTGAGAAGCCTGCAGCAAATCAGCATATTAGAATGATTTCTAAATTTTCTTAGCACCTAAATGGTACCCCAGACAGTCGTGTAGTGTGAAGAACAGCGATCCGATGACGCAATTCAAACACACAATGACCTTAATACATACCTCTTAAATAAATCAATAGCACTGCTTACCGTGCAAAATCACAGTTGATGTCTCCAAGGATTTTCATGAGGTCTGGATGGACAGAGGTGAGGGACACACTAGCCGTCTTGCGCATGTGGATGGTGCTTTTCTCAGCCAAGTTCATGTGGTTGAAGTAGATGAATTTAAACTGAGGTTCCTTCTCTGGCCTACAACAACAATTTTGAGAGAATTATTGTAGCTGAGCTACTGTATTCCCTTCTAGTGCAACATGCATGGAAGAATAAAAGCAGTTTATGTGCCCTTAAAGTGTGATAAGTGGCATGCAAGTTGATATGAGGGATTGTACCACACAAAACAATACTGCGTGCCACGCAGGGCTCAGGTAAGATAAGGACACACTGTTTAGATATAATTAATGGATAAGCTCCGGTAACTGCTACTGGAAGAGAGATGATACAGTGGAATGCATGCGAGTGAAAGCCTTGTCTATATTTCTGAATGGTTACCTGGGTCACAGGATGACCCAGTCATTTAAGATTGATGCATGTGCGAGCAGTGAAGCAGGACTCATTTGAAAGAGTTGCAGTGACAGCTCAACATGCATATCAATGGTCTAAAAGTCCTGCCAGCAATATTTTAAAACCACATATAAAATATCCCCACTACCTGACAGATGTCACTGAAAAAGGTGAGTGTGTGTGGTTCAAGAGTTTGACGCTCTGGAGGAGTACTGACCCTGATATCCTCCGGTTGACATTGTACTGCTCACATATGTCAGACGCCAGTAGGGTGAGATGGGGACCAACCAGGCTGTCTAGTTGCTCACAAAACTCACGACTCAAATCCACCGCCGCTATGGGCACAGAGGAAAGCAGAGTTTGAGAGAACTGTTAACATTTGCCTGATTTCCTGAAAATATGAAAAGTCTCAACTGTTAACAAAACAAGCATAAAAATGAGGTAAAATAGCTTAAAAAGACACTTACAATTTACCATGAAGCATACAGCTGCACTCATTGCCTAGATAAGAAATAACATGTATGTAAAATGTGAACTTGCTTTTTTTCATTAAAGATTTTTCATTAAAGAACAGTGTATTTCCCTCCATCAAACAAAAATATTGACAATTGAAAACTTCTCACAGAAAACTCCAATGATATTGGAGTCAATTTTGTTATATTTCAACTTTACAAACATCACCTTTAATGAGAATGAGCAATTGAACAAATAGACAAATGTTGTATCTCTTTTATTAATTCAGTGTTTGTGTCCGTTTGCCCAGGTGTTATAAACAAATTAATAGCAACAATAATAATAGATTAATAAATACACTAATAATATTTATTATTACATTACATATAATCATTTACATAATTTACAAAGCATGTTTGTTTATTTATTAATAATAAATAAACAATTCAGAACATGGATGTTAGGTAATAAATCAATATCATGTTAAGTTCATTAATTAAAATGCATAAAGAATAACTGAGTTAAAGGGTTAGTTCACCCAAAAATGAAAATTCTGTCAGTAATTATTCACCCTCATGTTGTTCCAACTCCGTAAGACTTTCGTTCATCTTCGGAACACAAATTAAGATATTTTTGATTAAATCTGAGAGCTGGCTCACTCCTCCATAGGCTTCTTTGGGATCAAAACTTTCCGGCCCAGAAAGTTAGAAAAGACAACGTTTAAAATAGTCCAAGTGACCACAGTGGCTCAACCATAAGTTTATCAAGCGACGAGAATACTTTTTGTGTGCAAAAACAAACAAAAATAATGCCTTTATTCAACTATTCATATTCTTCAGTGTGCCCAACGCTGGTCATGTGTGTGTTGCGTGTGATGTACAACACAGAAGCGTTGCGCTGTTACACTACGTGAACTCACGTCAGAGGCCCACACAGAAGAATATGAATAGTTGAATAAAGGCATTATTTTTGTTTGTTTTTGCACACAAAAAGTATTCTCGTCGCTTGATAAACTTATGGTTGAGCCACTGTGGTCACTTGGACTATTTTAAACATTGTCTTTTCTAACTTTCTGGGCCGGCAAGTTTCGATCCCATAGAAGCCTATGAAGGAGTGAGACAGCTCTCAGATTTAATAAAAAATATCTTAATTTGTGTTCCGAAGATGAACGAAAGTCTTACGGGGTTGGAACAACATGAGGGTGAGTGATTACTGACAGAATTTTCATTTTTGGGTGAACTAACCCTATCAGTTTGAGTTGAGTTTCTCTCACCTTGTAGACAATCAAATGTAGCTCCTCATAACTGTCCTCTGTGTTCACAAATATCCTAGGAAATCGTAATTTTGCATCTGGATCTTTAAGATTTGCTGGTCCAGTTAAAAACCTGTTGTCATAACATAACATAAGATGTCAGTACAGCTCTGAACTTTTCTCTTTTCTCTATTTACATGATCTCTTAAAAAGTCCACAATCCACAAAAATCTCTTTCAAATGATGAATAATCTGTGATTGTCTCCAAGGCCTCTGAATACGTGCCAAGTCAACACCACTCAGTCCTTACAGTTTTCTACCAGCAACAATGTCCTGCTAACGAGCCACAGCAGACCCTCTAAAGAGTGCGTTCTCATTACCCACATTACACACTATAGACACAACAACAATGAAACTCAGAAAATTATTCATCAGTCACTCCTTGACCGATCTCAGGAGAATAATCTATAAATCTTTTTGCTATCAGTCGAACACGACCTCATTGTGCAATCATCCACTCGTCGAACAATCAGATGGGCTTTTGTAAAGTCTGTTGGGCTCATTGTTTTTCTCTTTGCCACCAAAGCAATTAAATTACCCTTGTGCAATCTGATATGTGGCAGTGTTGGTAGATCTGTGTTGTCTTAGCGCTGCGCTTGGCTGCTTGTGTCCCCAAAGCATGGAGCCCAAGCACAGGCAGAAGGCCAAGAGCCTGCTGTTCCAGCCCTGAACTCAGGAGGAAATATTTGGATACTTGCCTCCCATAGTGCAACAGATTCCCAGCCACCTCTGGCCTGAGTGGAGAGTCTCTTCCTGCAAGCTGCCGAATGTTTGCAAACACACACACACACACACACACACACGGATCATTCATTAACAGCTGTAGACAGCACGTGACTTTGGAGCTCATTCCAAAAATCATACAGGGAATGATTACTACATGAATTGTATCCCACTATATAATTATATATAATTATAATTATAGAAATGAGCTATTTTAGAATAGCAAAATAATTTCATACATAATGTTAGTAGCTTTACAACACTGTATACATAAAGCAAGACAAAGGGTTATACTAATAGGCCAGAGACCAGAAACATCACAAGCTGGATTTGCTGTAATAATCAAATGTTGCATTTAAAAATTCACTACTGTTCAAAAGTTTGAAAAAAGGGACATATTAAATTAAACAAAAGTTACAATAAAGACATTATATTGTTACAAAATATTTCAATTTCATTATCCTTTTCATCAAGAATCCTGTTTCTTGAGCACCAAATCAGCAAATAAAAAGTGACTTCTGAAGGATCAAGAGATAACAGGAATAAATTACATTTTAAAATATATTTAAATAGAAAATGATATAAATAGAAAATGAATTAATATAATATTGCAATAATATTTCACAGTATTACGGTTTTAAATAAATGAAGGCTTAGTGAGCATAACAGACTTCTCTCAAGCATAAAAGAAGTTGAGCCTAAACTTTTGAACAGTAGTGTACAACAATTCACACATATGATATTCGCGAATAAAATTACTTGATAAAAAGACAGAAAGGGGATTAAAATGCTTTAAAAAGTTATTATATTAAGAATGTAATGGGGTTGATTTAGTTTTAACACACTGAAATGGGCCCTTAGTGTCTATTGCATAAACAGTTTTATACTTGTAGTGTAAAAAGGGAAACTGATGGCCTTTCTATCAGAGCTTTTTTGTCAAGGTTTGATGTACTGATGCTCAATCTATGTCTCACCTCAGGTTCAGTATGCCGCGGGAACAGTGAGGTCGTCAGGTATTTGTAAAGAATGCGCATGTCATCCTGCTCTAGACCACTCCTACAAAATACAGTACAGAACATAAGACTAAAACTGAGACAAACATGCTCATTCAAACTTAAGAAATAATGTTAATTCTGTTTAAATGACTTGTCATGTGTCTTACAAGACTTGGTAGCTGGTCATTTAAACTGACAACTAACAAACATAAGAAGACAAACAACATTTAACAGGCATAAACATAGGCACTTCTATGAAAGCAGATTTTGAAAACAAGATATGAAAGTCATGATGTGAATTTAACAAAGAGGATTAAAAGTCATATTTTAAGTCTATCTGGATCCCTGTGCCAGACAGTTCGTGATTAAGAAGCTTTGGCTGTCCCTGCCAGACTTCATGTCCTCTATGGCACTCAGTTATTTAGGGTAAACCCTCATTCATGTCACGCATTTGCAGTAGGAGTGATGTTTATAAAGCTTTAAGGAAAAATTCTTCAGTTATTCATTTCAACCTATAATTAAATTATTATTATTTTTTTTTTTATGTAAAGGTATAGTCCACCTAAATGTCTCAAATGTGTGATTTGAATATGGACATATTTAAAAATGGCTCTTTTTGTCATTTTTAGAGCTTAACAGCCCCTTATCTTGATTCACGTTCAATTTATGGAAAAAGAGCGACGTGAACATATCCTCTTTTGTATTCCACAGAAGAAATAAGGTCATACAGGTTTGGAACAAACAGGCTTTGGTTGTTAATTTTGCTTTGGAGGTCTCCCACAACATGTTTACATGCGTCCAACATCAAAAAACACTTACATTTTTTTTATAATATACAAACAGATTCTGTCTATCTAAACCCCTCCTTTCCGAGAGCCGCCTCTACTCTGATTGGTCAGACAGCCCAGTCTGTTGTGATTGGTCTACTGCTTATAGCATGTGACAGATCTTTAAAACATTTTACATTCACAAACCATGAAAGGTAATATTTGAAAAAGCATTATAGGGGCACTTAAAAGCAACTGTGAGAAGTGTATAGATTGCCATTCACCAGATCAGCTGATCGTTGTAGAGGAAGGCCGTGTATTTGACCAGACTCAGGCTCTCTTCTACTCTATTGACAAAAGATTGGATCTTCAGGTAGGTCATCTTGTCCAGAGGGAAAAAGCTGATTCCCCCAAACACATCCAGCAAGTCACATGACTGGAGATGAAGCGTCTGCAGGTACTAAGACAGAGAAGACAACCACAACTTAATTACTTTGTAATATATAATTCCAGAATCACCAGATAAAAGAAAAAAAGAATACAGCATAGATAAGTACAGAACAGTATCAGGTCTGAAATTCTGCTTCTCAAGAAATCCCAGAAGATACTGTACAACAACACTATGACCGCAAACATGGATGAAATTACCAAAGCGTCCCCGATAAGGCTGAGGTAATGTAATTTGACAACTTGACGTGCTGAGATGCAGCCCCGGTGTGACTTTGCACAGCAGTCAGTGACATTTAACCTAAGGCACAAATTGCACTTTCACTGAGAGCTTCAGGGCACTGGGAGGGGTGACGCAGAGGGTTTCCCTTGACCGAAGCTGAATTATTTAGACAGGTGAGTAAGCATGATGCCCTCAGCAAGGAAATCTGAACCGAAGAACCAATAAGACAAACATGGACAAATGAGATCGATGGGCCTCAAGTTCATATTATATGCCTCACATTGTCTATATGCAAATATATGTTGAATCTGACACCAGAAATATTTTCTTATCATCAGGAATAAAAAAAATTAAAAAGTCAAATGATCAGTGATGTCCTTGAGAAGTCTGGCAAACAAGCTCACATAGCAGGACAACATTACGACTATAAAGACAGATATTCAAAACTTAAAATTGATGTTTGTCCCTTTTAAGAAATACATATGCATGCACAACACAGACCAGAGGTATACACTGTCTTACTTTTATCTGATTGAAGGATTGAGTTCTCTTAATTAATACTTTATTTACCCTGTAAAAGAACTTTTCAAGCTTTTGGGTCAGCAGTTCCACTCCACCAGCCTCAAATGCCCTACTGAATGTGCCATTGAAGAGCTAAAGAGCAACAATAAAATAACTGTTAGAAACATCAGCTGTTTACTTTAAGGAGAAAGCAATATAAATAATAATAGATTAAACAGTGTTTACCTTATACATGCTGTAGCACTGTTGTAATACAGACCCATAAACTGAATCCTAAAAAACAAAGACGGGAAAAACTCAATGTACACTACAACAAAGTCTATAATAACAACCAAAAGTTTAGTTAGTAAGATTGTTTAAATGTTTTTAAAAGAAATCTCTTATACTCGCCAATGCTGCATTTATTTGATTAATCATACAGTAAAACTTATATAATACTTTGACAGTAATTTGTAATTATGAGATTGCTAAGCTGAATTTTCAGCAGCCACTCTTTCTAATATGCTTATATGATGCTAAATAAACATATCTGATTGTGCTGATTCAAATATTTGTGGAAACCATTATACGTTTTTTTTTTATTATTATTAATAGAAAAATCAAACAGCATTTACAATAGATTTTTTTTAACAATGTAAAGTTCCTTCCTGTCACTTTTTATCAGCTTTAACCTTGCTGAATATTAATTATAAAAAAAAATATTGACCCCAGCCTGAACATTACAGGTAATCTTTTTCTGTATCAAGGGTGTGTAAAGATAGATAGATAGATAGATAGATAGATAGATAGATAGATAGATAGATAGATAGATAGATAGATAGATTAAGCTAACATTCCACATATTACTTACAATAATCTCTTCCTCTTGGTATTCAACAGTGGGTGGTTTACCATCTTTGTTGGGTTTTTCAACCATTGGATTCCGTACAACCTTGACAGAGGGAATTCAAAAGGTGCTCAATACCTACTTCAGCTGCACTGTGTTAGGCTAGTTTGATTTTATTCTAAGTCTTCTTTTGTTTGGCTTTTAAATAGAAACTAAATCTCTACAAAACATCACTGATATATTTACCATGACCATCCAGTAATTTTCCTCAGGCTCATGGAAAAACTGTCTGTTCTTCTGAGTGTGGAGGGATTTGGCTGGTTTGGTTGGACAGAAGGTTCTGTAAATAACAAAATCTCTGTCAATCACATTTGATAAAAGTTGTTCAACATGCTTCATGCCATCATTAATAAAGTGCTAACCTTGTGAACTGAACGATGGCCTCACAGAGTCCAACATTGCGAATCTTTTCGTTTTTCTCTATTTCAATGGGGTGGTAAAACAAGATTTTCTTTTCCTCCTACAAAGCACAATAACATCTCTATAAACATATGATTAACATATAATAACCAAAACATGATTTGGTTTACTTTTCAGACTACTACCAAGCCCAAATGCATTTTGTAAATATTTCACACATTTTCTGTGGTCAATTTTAATTATCATTTTTTTTTGTGTGTGTGTGTGTAATGGATTTAAAAATTTAAAAGGATTTAAAATGTGTTAAACTGAGCTGAGAACATTACACTTTTACACTTTCTGTGGCCTCAGATTCCATGTCAGCCTAATTATGAAGAATAAAACAACACTATGCAAAACAGTTATGCAAAAACAATATTGTTACCTCCCCCTCACGTGGTCCAAACTTAGGGTTATAGATGAAAAAACTGAGCAAAGATGGTGTGTACTGTTTCTCTTGCATTCCAGATGCCATTCTTGGGCTTATGGGATGATGATGCATGGCAGGAATATAAAGCAGATAATTAACACACCATCTAAAACAATTCATATTTAGACTCTAATGACAAAACAATTTATGAAAATACCTGATCATCAGCATTAGTGTGATCTGAGTCTACGGTTCCCTCTTTTCTCATTGACTTTGGAGTGCATGCCTTTGACCTGTAAACAAAATAAACTTTGAGACTTGGAGCTTTTGAACCAGAGTTAAATTTAATTTAATTGTTTAAACTATGTAGTTTAATTATCTAGTTTAAGATTATTTGAAAAGCTAATAAACTAAACTGTCTTTTTTTCTTTTCTACTTCTAAAATAAACTGCTGCTGACAAGAAAGATAGTTGCTTCTTAGACTAGTGAACAATAGAAACAGACAATTACACATATGACCAATACTGTTAGGAACATGATTTTCATTCATGAGGCAAAAAATAAAATAAATAAATAAATAAATAAAACAGGAACCAAAAGCGTCTCACTTTCCATGGAGAGAGTGACGATGCTCAGACAAATTAGCCTATTACTTACAATTAAATTTTTAGACCATGTTACTCTTTACATGTACCCCGGACCAAAGTTTAATTTAATTTACTTGTTGTAAATGATGTAATTTACTTAGTTAGTTTAAGATTGTTTGAAAAGCGAATAAACTGCCTTTTGCTTTTCTACTTTTCAAATAAACTGATGCTGACAAGGAAGTTAGTTGCTAGGAACACGAATTTAATAACGGAGGTAAACAAACAAAAAAGAAACCAAAAGCATCTAATTTTCCTAGAAGAGAGTGACGGTGGTCAGAAAAATTAGCCCATTACTTACAAGCTAACTGGTTAGCTGCATAATTAATCCGACTGTTTCAAAGGCGACAACTATCTCAAAGGGTGTTCAGTCAATTAATGCTTACCTTTTACAGCATGACAACTGAAACAAAGTGATTCATTTGCTATCTCATTGGGGAAAACAGAGCTGAGATCAATGCAAAAGATGTACTTCCTGCTCTTGACAGTCGCATGTGTGTTACAGTTGGATCCACTCGGGTAGATTACATCCGCACTACAAACATAGTTCCGTCTAACTATTAGTCCTGTCCTGTGACTGTCCTGTTACACCGTTACAGTTTTTCTGAATTGCAAAACACACACTAAACCCCATTCTCTGAACCAAATTCTCAATAGTTTAAACCAATTTGTCGAATAAATCACTCTTTCTGTAAAACATTAAACAAGTTCAGGTAGTTAAAACACTGTTTGCAAATCTCATGCACTCTTTTTTTTCAAAACTCTAAACACATTCTCACTCACTAAAACACATTTTGCACTGTGATGCACTTATGTTTCAAAATGCTAAACACAGGTAGGTGAAAGTTAAACACAACTGCAACACAGTTGTCATTGTTTACACACAACAACTCAAATTTGTTCACACTTTTTTCTAATGATGTGACCAAACCAACTATACATAATACAAGTCAGTTCAGAGTCCAAAAATGCTGCACTGAATGTTGATACCAACAATGGATGGAAACAATAAAAGAGGGATAGAAGGAAGAGGATGAGGATGAGGACGAGGAAGAGCAAGATGTGGATAATGTTGTCAAGGCTGGATCTGCTTTGGGTGTTTACCTTTGTCTGTAGAGATGACATTGTCTGAGATGTGGAGAAACTCCTCCGGTCAGACCAATATGAAGACATGATACTGAAGCAGAATACAGTTTTTTTCCAATTGCTAACACACAATTTTGCAAACTAGGCTGGTTTTATCAAAATACTTAACAAAATTAACAAAACCACACACCTAAACTGCAAAATACCTAATATATCCTGCAAAATGAAGCACTGCAACCAAAAACTATAGCATAATCAAAATAAAACTTTTGCACGAAATGGCACACACTTCATTCATATTACCAGATTTTTGTCTAACCAACGACACACTGTTGGGCATAATGAAAAGCACTCTCATCTTTAGTATACTTTGCCATAATACTAAAATAGTTCAAATTGCAGAAAATTCTTCATATTGTTTATATGCACAGAAATAAGTATATGAGGGAGCTTGTGTCAGAAATTATTTATGACCCCCCTGATTTATAGTTTTATGACAGAGCATGTCTATATATATGGTGTTTTATGACCAACAGGTGGTATAGGACAATGTTCACAGAACGATGAAATTATGAACATGAAGAGATATGTCATAAATTTGATTTTCAGATTCCACTGCAGCGTCCAATGTCTGTGGGGTGAGAATGAAAACGGGGGAATGAGATTAAGAAATAGCATTGACGACAAATAAAGCATATAAAATAACAGATATGAAATAAGATGTTAATTTTATTACAGTTTTTACCAACTGCGTACACACAAAATCTTTTCATGTCACACGATTTTTGAAACCTCTCACTCAAAGTGCAAAACTACATGCCAAATCTCCAAAACCATAAGCTATTTCTCAGCCTTTGACTCAGTTTTCAATTGCATAAAACACTTTTTTCAAAACACTACACACAATTTTCTACCTAAAACACAAAGATCTATCAGGAAGTGACTTGCTTTCCTTTTCCAAACACAACCAATCAAAATGCTACACTTATTCACCAGGTCACACAGACACTCTCTTCACATGTGCAAACACTAACTGCTAAACTGATCACTAACCAATCACTGCTTTACTGTAGTATAGGCCTAAATAGGTCAAAGGTCAGATGATCTGTTTTGAACAATGGATTCCTGGGATTCCTGGATTCCTGAAAAAAAGAGGAAATCAACTGAAGAGAAAAGAAGACATTAAATCTCTGAAGATCTCAGCAGAGGAGTATTACAGTTTTTGCCCGTTGCTTGAACACTATAGACCCATGCTTAGACTAAAGTAACACAACTTGAAGCTTTTGTTACCATACCTCAAACACATGTACCCATACCTTAAACAAAAGCGCTGCTTTGCACTCTAGTTGCAATTCTGCAACACACTTACTCCTTTATGCAACACACTTGGTCCTGCATACTACACTCTATTTCATACATAAGACACTTCGTTCAAAAATGAAATCTCAGGGTGCCATTTGGAAAACACATGTATCCAAAATACAAAACACATCGGGTAATTGCAACCACTCAAATACACACATGAAGACACTTACTTGCAAAACTGAACACCAATCAGCCAGCTACAAAAAGCCCTCAGTTTAGTCATTTCAAGAACTTTGCAAGCATGGATGGAGGGAGAGCAAGAGGAAGATGTGGAGGACGAGGATGATGAGGAGGATGAGAAGGACGAGGAGGATGAGGAGGATGAGGAGGGCGAGGAGGATGAGGAGGATGAGGAGGACGTGGAGGACGAAGAGGACAAGGTCAAGGTCAAAGAGGCCATGCACCCACCCCTATTTCTGATGATAGAAGAGCAACTTTGGTGGACCATGTCATCAACTATGGCCTGACTATGAGGGAAGCTGGGCAGAGAGTCCACCCACATCTAAGCCGCTTCACAGTGGCATCTGTAAGAACATTCTGACTAGAAAACAGGTATGTCTTCACCTCTCTACCTTCTACTCTACTCAGATGGTATTTACAGCACTGTACTACAGTATATCACATTACCACATCATGTAAAACAACAGGGTATTGCAGGGTGCTAATGCTCCTTTTGCAGCCAAAGTGGTAGTTTTTGTGAAACATACCATGATTACTTATATTGAGATGTTTCAGTACAGTGGATGATACAGTATATACAGTAAAGTACTGTAAGAAAAAGAAGCAAACCGAGGACAATTTGTGGTTGTATTTCTCTAGAATGACTAAAAGACCTTCTGGGGGAGGACGCCAACGCCTGTTCACACAACAGCAGGAACTTGCCGTTGTGGACCTAGTGAGGGCAGACAATGCCATCCGTCTCCACCAGATACGACAGAAAATACTTGCAGACAGGCAAGTGTTCAACAACATAAACCATGTGAGCATCACCACCATCAGACGCATCTTGGGAAAACACAACATCACCATGAAGCAGCTCTACAGGGTCCCATTTGAGAGGAACAGTGTCAGGGTCAAAGGACTTCGAGCTGAATATGTACGGGTAAGGGCAACTGTCCTTTACATTTACAATACAGTATTGGTGAAATCCAGTAGCAGCTGAATATGTACCATATCAGTACCACATGGATCCATTCGGAGAGCTACACGGGTACCTGTGTGATGGGGTGAGGGTTCTGTATGTGTAGCACTGTAGTACAGTAATATGTTGTTGTTTTTGTTACAGAGAATCTTGGCCATGGATGGAGCTGCACAGCCTCATGAATTCATTTTCATTGATGAAGCTGAATTCGACCTGAGCAAAACAAGACGAAGGGGTCGTAATGTAATTGGCCAAAGGGCAAATGTGGACAATTATTTTTTTTTGCACAATTTTGGGTTGTTTGAAAATGTGCCTCCTGAAAATATGCCTTCTGAATAAACAGTGAAAATCAAAGACTGCAGTGTTTTATATAAAGTAGACTAGTGTGTTCCCCCTGCTCTGAAAGTGTATGCATATGATGCAAGTATGTGTCATTTTGTCATCAGAGTTACATTTTGACAAATGAATGTTAGGTTTTAATAGCAGAGTTTAGGTTTTGATAGTAGAGTTTCAATTTGACACAGATGTGAATGGTATATTTCCCAGTGTTGTGTCATGTTTACTTGTGTGTAGAGTTTTGGCACAATGAGCGAAGTTTTGCAAAATGTATTCAAGCAACGGGCAAAAACTGTAAACAACTCCACAAACAGCATTACCAATTTCACTTACAGTTTTTCTCGATTGTTTACACACATTTTCTGGTACTTGAGACACAATGACCACAACATGTAACTCATTCACCAACCCCCTGAGCCAATTCTGCTAAACTACAAGCACAATTCCTGCTTTACACTCAAATTGCAGTTCTAAAACACACTTTTTTCAAAACGCTGCACACAATTCTCTGCTTTTGGCTCAATTTTAGTGCAGAAAATCTCTTGTTTTCTCAAGGAACACACTGCCATTCAAATATGCACACTGACTCTTCACATGGGCAAACACCCGTCACACAGTTTTACAATTAGCAATCAGAGCTTTAGCATAAAAGGGCAACAGGAGAGCTCTTCAATGAGCAATGGATGCCAACATTGGATTTTTTTTTTATTACTGTAACTGTATACAGTCAATTCTTCTGTTGTTTTGTATGTAGACCACTGTATGTCCAACTTTGTGTTGGTTGGGATGTACACTGTGTACATTGTTTTTGTGGGAAAAATAAAATATATTCGTTACCGTGTATTTGTGTGTTCTGAGTATAAAAACAATATTCTCAGATATTTTACAACACACTTATGTATGTACTGTCTGTAGAAAGTGTAACACTGAACAAAAAAAGGCCTAAATCATTATGATGACTGGAGAAGAAGTGTTTTCCATTCATCATAGTGTTTTACATTGAGAACATCAGTGTTCAACTGGTTCTTATAAATGTCTATTCATATGATGGTTTGTGTGTGTCATTTGAAAACAAAATACCATTTTGAGAAGAAATAACATTGTTTTGAATGTAAAGTTTAATTTTGCAGGAGAATTGAGGGGTTTTGCCCATTGTGTGTGTGTTTTTGGATTTGTGTGTAGAGTTCTGAGAATATGAGGCATGCTTTCAGAAAATGTGTGTAAACAATCGAGAAAAACTGTATTACTAACCAGACTGACTTTATTTCTGTCAGACGTCCTATTAAAAGGAAGTTCCTATTACAGTTTTTTTCAATTGCCTACACACTAAAATTAGAACTTTCCCACAATTAGCAAAACCTTACACTCAAGGAGCAAAACACCGGCCTAGATTTGCATAACTGTAAGCACATTGTCAGCTTCACACTTTTTGCAAAACATTACACACAGTGATTTGCAAAACAGTAAACACACTTGTATGCATTTGACACAGAAATTTATCATGATGTCATTTCCTTGCAATTTCAAAGCAAAAGGCTTGTTCGACTTCATGCAGCTCTGCACAAACCGATCGGCGGCTGACTTAAAGCAGTGCATGCCGGTTAGAAATTTTGTCCGACTTGATACAGCGCCGACGCCACGTGACTGTGACGTATGCCATCAAAGTACCGCGAGAGCGATTCGAGAGTAGCCGGAGAACTCAGCCAGCGCAGCTTCTCAAGAGCGGCTGCACTGGACTGCAGGAACTCTGATGACGACACAGCTGTTCCACGATTGGCCGGATTCACCGCATGACAACGATCACGTGTGTTTCGTGTTTATTCGACCACCTTTAGTTCCTCTAAAGCTCACAAATCAGTTTTTTATAACAGTAAACACTTTTTTCATGTAGTTGCGGTGTTATATTGTGTCATATTTATCAAATTAAAACTGATTAGAAAACGTAGACTCCACTTCATTGATAGTAGCTTATGTTGAACTTTATTCTTGTTCAAACAGACGCTGTATGAAGCAGTACAAAGTATTGAATGAAAATGTCTCTGAAACATCTGTGCATCATTATTAGGCAAATATTGCATTTATTTCACTTCAGCTGTGGTAAAGTATGCGAACACCACGTGAGCGGTCACTACGGGAACCAGAAAGTGTCCAACTTCACGTCTCCATTTGCATCTCCTCCCCGCCTGCACGCGGCTACTCTCGCCGATCGGTTGCATCCAGCCGCAGCCGATGTCGAACACACCTAAAGGCTTTCAAATGAGCACACCCATGAACCAATTGGTTAAACACAGGCACCAGGTGTGCACACACACTGGTGCTTAATTGTAGACACACCAATCAGGTTAAAGCACTTTAAAAAGGCAACAGGTAAGTTCACCTGTCTTCAACAAAAATGAATGGTGTCAGAGGAAGAGGGAGAGTGCGGATGAGAGGGGGAATCCGGAGAGAACAAGGTGGAGGAAGAGGCCAAGGAAGAGGAAGAGGAAGAGGGAGAGGGAGAGGAAGAGGGAGAGGAAGACCTGGAGGAGGGGTAGGACATGCACAAAGAAGAAGACAACCAAATCTGTGTAACGAAATTCGTGCTACAATTGTGGACCATGTAATAAACCACGGACTAACACTGAGGGAGGCTGGATTGAGAGTACAGCCTAACCTAAGCAGGTACACGGTGGCATCAATAGTTCGGACATTTCGTCAAGAGCACAGGTGAGAAACTTCTCTTCAGTCAACAGAAAATCCATTGCTTACTGCATGTACTATATCAACAGTACTGTATATGTACTCTATATTTTGGTACTGTATATATTCCTGTATGTATCATTTTACAGTAAGCTGTGTATTTTGTTTGGCCAAAATTGGATTGAACGTCGTGAACACCAAGGGGGGAGGGGCCCCATATTCACACAGGAGCAAGAGAGAGAGATCATAAACCTCGTTTTGGCCAATAATGCAATCAGACTTCGAGAAATTCAAGCCCATATTGTCAATGATCACTTAATTTTCAATAATGTCCAACAGGTCTCTCTGTCAACAATAGCCCGTATCCTTAAAAAACATCAAGTTCTGATGAAACAACTGTATAAAGTGCCATTTGAAAGAAATTCAGACAGGGTGAAAGTCCTGCGGCGTGAATATGTGGTGGTACGTTTTGTTCACTGACTGTAGTATTGTGTACTGCACACATAACCTTTTTACTGTACATGTAATTTTACTGTATAGCAGACCTACAGTATACTGATCTACACAATGTGATCTTTTGCTGTATTTCAGAGAGTTTTGCAAATGGATGCGGAGGAAGTCCCGCATGAGTTTATTTACATTGATGAGGCTGGATTTAACCTGACAACAGTACGAAGAAGGGGAAGAAACATCATCGGCCACAGGGCTATTGTCAATGTACCAGGGCAACGTGGGGGTAACATTACCCTTTGTGCTGCCATTACACAGAATGGGGTCCTCCACCCCCATGCCAACTTGGGTCTTTACAACACTGAACTCATTCTTACATTTTTAGACAGATTACACAATATCATCACAGCAGCAAACCAAAGGGACCAGATGCAATACATTGTCGTCTGGGACAATGTAGCTTTCCATCGTTCTGCTCTGGTCCAAAACTGGTTTCAACAACACCCAAAATTTACAGTTCAATACCTTCCGCCATACTCCCCCTTCCTGAACCCCATCGAGGAGTTCTTCTCAACATGGCGGTGGAAGGTTTATGATCTCCGGCCCTATGTCCAGATGCCCCTCATTCAAGCTATGGAGAAAGCATGTGATCAAATTGAACCAGCATCCATACAAGGGTGGATTCGTCACTCGAAAAGATTCTTCCCACGTTGCCTTGCAAATGAAAATATAGCCTGTGTTGACGAGGCCCTGTGGCTACAGCTAGGCGGAGAGATGTTTAGTTAGTTTTATTTAGGGTTTTTTTTTGGTACTGAACTGGATATGTAATTTATGTTACAGTATTACTGTAAGCTTAGAGTACAATGGTACGTTCAGTAATACAGTTTTTTACGATTGTTTACACACTAAAATAAAAATTTCCACACAATTTGCAAAATTCTACTCCAAGGAGCAAAACACCTCCACAGATTTGCACAACATTACACACAATGTCTGCTTCACCCTTTTTGCAAAACATTACACACAGTGATTTGTAAAACTCTACACACATTTTCACACCTTAGACACAGTTAAGGATTGTGAGGTTACTTCCTTGTCATTACAAAGCCCCGGATTGCCAATGACAACACTAATGAACGAATTGGATAAACACAACCACCAGGTGTGGAAGCACACATGTGCTAATTTGAAAACACAGCACTCAGGTGTGCTATAAAAGGCAGCAGGTGAGTTCACCTGTCTTCAACAAAAATGGAAGGAGCTAGAAGAAAAAGAAGAAGAGTGAGAATGAGAGGGGGAGCTCAAAGAGGAGATGAAGGAGGTAGAGGAAGAGGAGAAGGAGGTAGAGGAAGAGGCCCGGGTAGAGGAAGAGGAGAAGAAGGAGATAGAGGAAGAGGAGAAGAAGGATATAGAGGAAGAGGCCTAGGTAGAGGAAGAGGAGAAGGAGGTAGAGGAAGAGGCCTAGGTAGAGGAAGAGGAGAAGGAGGTAGAGGAAGAGGCCTAGGTAGAGGAAGAGGTAGGGAAGGACTTATGTCATTGAAGACATAGCCTGTGATGTGGATGAAATCTTATGGCCTGATCCAGCCAGACGGAGAGATGATGAATAGTTACAGTATTCTTGTTGCTTTTACAGTAGTTTTTCTTCAGAGTCAAAGTGTATGTACTTCATGCAGTAATTTTTATTTGTCTACAGATTTTATTTGTTTCATTGATTTCATTGTTGGTTGATTACTGTAACTGATTATGGTAAGAAATACTGTGTAAGTATTGAAATAAATACTTAAAATATTCAGTCTGCAGCATCAGTGTTGTGCAGTGCTTTGTATAGCCTATTTGTGTACATTCTCCCTATATCTCAAACTAATCATGAAGAATGTTGTGGGTATGTCACTATTTTTTTTTTTGTCATCTAAATGATCCCTTACATAACAATGTCTGGCCAAAAATCTAGCACATGCTATTTCCCAAAATTAGTTTTTACAAAAGCTGCAATAGTGTCTGATCATTGAGGACTGTGTTGGTTAAATGAAAACTAATAGCATTTTCACAAATATGTGTATATGTTTTGACTGAAGTGTGTATGTTTTGACTGAAGTGTGTCATTTTGCAAACAATCTCGGAATTATGCAAATTGAGTGTGGTGTTTGGATAATTGTGATTCTGTTTTGAAAAAAAGAACCCGGTTTTCAAAATTGCGTGTAAACAATTGAAAAAAACTGTAAAAGGTGGCAGAGGTTTAGATGTCATTTTATTTTCATTGGATGTCACCACGATGGTGATCAGTGTTTGCTTTAGTTGGGCTCTTGACTCTTGAATTTTGAACATTAGTTTTTCTTTGGCTGTGATAGATGTGTCTTTAAAATACATTTGCTATGGCAAAAAAAGCTGAAAGAAAACATGATCAGATGACAGTGGCTGTTTACTAATGGTCACAATCATCATATAGAGGTTTCAGATTCACTGATCTCATTTTTTTGTTTAATGTATTTATACGGCTGATGTTTTGTATTTTTGTTCATGGTTGATCACTGTGATTATATAGATTGAGATCAATTAGAGTTTTGACAACCACACTGTAAATGCAAACATTGTATTTAATTAAAAATAGTAAATTGACCTTAATCATTTTTTTTCAACCTGCTATTAACACTCACTTTTAGTAAGTTACTTGTACTTTGAGGTTGAAAAATCATACCAGCTCAGTCTACTTGAGCTGGATTCATTTAGAAAAAGTAAGTTTATGACCTGTGGGCATGCGCAGATCAGTCCTCTCTACGCTAGACGGCAATATATGGCCACGTCAAGACTCGCCCTTCAATAGCCACTATTGGCTGAAGGTGAAAACCGTAATTTTAAGCCACCATTGTGGCGATTAGTGTTTGTTTTAGTTGGGCTCTTGACCCTTATATCATTAATTTAACCTTTTGTTTGGCTGCTGTACCTGAGTTATAACAGCCAGATGAACAAACAGAAAAGGTGATCTGATGGTGATGGTTGTGTTTAAACATAATCGTTATTTCACAATCATTTGACCTGATTCACTGAACTCATATAGTTCAGAGTTAATTTCTGAGTTAGATTTACTTTATTAATTATAACAGCACTGTCCTGGTACAGGATAATATTTTTAGCCATTTCAATGAAATCCAAATAATCAAATAAATAATAAAAAAACGGCTTTTTTTTTATGTAGGCACACACAGACATCAAGAATTAGCGTATGAATCTCAACAATGGTGACAAACAGATCACCCCCTGATCATAAGCTCATTATTTATTCATGCAGCAATGCATGATGGGAGCCATGAATGAGTTTTGATTGGTTGCACCCAGAATGCACTGCAACATGCTTTATAATTGTCACCATTGTTGAGATTCACAGGCTGATTCTTGATGTCAATGTGTCTAAAAACTAAATTAAACAAAAAAATATATATATTTTTTTTATAATGGAAACTTTTAAGAAATTCTAATTATTATGCTGTACAAGAACAGTGCTATAATTAATAAAGTAAACCTAACTCAGAAATTGGTTTCTTTAATTTAAGTGAACTTGAAAAATGAGTGAGCAGAACTAAAACTGTTAAGTTGTAGGAATTTAGTAATTCTAAGTGGGGTTAAATTTATATCAAGCAATCCACACAAAATGAAAAAACTAAGTTAACACTAATCATGACTATTAAGTTACATGAACATAAAAAAAACGTGCTAGTGGTACTACTTGATTTAGTACTGCACACTTAAAATAAACAAGCTTTTCTAACTCACTAATCTTAAGCTTACTTTGCTTAATTTTTTTGAGGCAACGAGTTTGCATACTTTTTTTAAGTAAGGTCAACTAATTACATTTTACAGTGCAGAAAATATTAAGGATTTTAAAAAGTTTATGCTCAGAGCATTTTTAATATCTAGATAAGCCAGAAACACACAGAAAATATTACTCTCATAAGTTATACAATAGTAAATACAAAGCCTTGATTGTGAATGATCTGTTCCTGCATTATATATTCCTAAAATATGCAATATAGCTGCCATTTACAGTATTACTGTATGTGAAAATACAAAATATACAAACAGAAAAGGCCATCTTCTAATCTGCCCGGTCTTCTGCATTTGTCCACATGTTCTCATCCACATCACACCTGATATCTTCCCTGGCAAGGTATCTTGGGAAGAATCTTTTACAGTAACATGCCTTATCCACCCCTGGCAGTGTTCAGCTGTGATGTCTTGGTATGCAGCATCTTTTGCATACAGGAGGGACATTTGGTCCTGTGGACTATGGTCAAAAACCTTTCAATATAAACAGCTGTTTGCCTTGACTTTAGTCTGTAAGGTTAGGTTTAGAACATGGTGTTATCTGTTCTGACATACAGTGTTAAAGCATTGGTAAATTTGGCAGTAAAAATCCATTGTTTTGTTCTTGTTTGATCTTGTGTGTAAAAGAAGTTCAAGCATTTTAAATTTGTGTTAATTGTATGCATTTTGTGTTAAAGCAACAAGAAATGTGTTAATAGTATAGCTTACACAGGCGGATGTAGTGCTAACTGTGTTAAGAGTTTTGGAAAATTGTTAAATGTATTGAAAAATCTGTCATAGCAATCGTAAAAAACTGTAATAGAGTTTTATGAGAGATTCAATGTTATTGGAAACAACAGGAATCAATGGAGCCAACTTGACAAAAAATATATCATGTATTATAATCACAATGTATTACTATTTTGGCTTTAGAAAAGTGAAAAAAAAAAACAGCAAAAATCATGCTTGACAAAATGTCACTCAAACCAATCAATTAATCTGAACTTTACCAATTAAACTGGATTAAAAACGGCATAGTATGTGAATAGTACAGATAGATTTTACAATTAAGTTAAGACATTGAGTAAAGTTAACTAAAAAGTGGATTTTACAGTGCAGATTAAATAAAAACAGCAAAAACTCTTTAAGATAAAGCAATATTAATTATGCGGCTGTAAAGTTTGTCATCTTGTTTCAGGGAGGATTTTGTGGTTGGATCGAACTTGTGATGGAGAGAAGAAAACCGGCAACAGCATTTTTTTTTTCCACTTTTTATACTGTAAATCCTTGTTGTTGTTTTATTTATATTTGAAGCTCTATTGTTTTTTTAAAGACACAGAAGCTTTAATTTCATTCTTTATTTTGCAAAGTCCATTGCAACAGTGACGTGTAAAAGTGTGAAAGTTCACAGTGGAAACAAATAAAGATCAGCTGTTCATCTACTGAAGCTCCGTCACCTGTTCTTCACACAGAACCTGTTTCACTACAGATACTTCATTAAAGTCAAATACATAATTATTTTTATCTATGTGAACATTTACACACCTTACAGTTTCAATTTCAGATGGGTGTTATTAGGGTGCCTTTTGTTTTTCAGGACATCACCTGTCACATCTAATAAGACACACCTGACATGAACAAAAGTTTAAAAGGAAAGATACTAAAAATGAAAGAAAAACAAAACAAAAAACAATGCCACCTGAAACCAGCAAACCTGTTACATAAGCACAGTTTTTACCAGAAGTACTTGGATCTATAAATGATCATTATCATGATGAAGCAGACACCCAGCAAACAGACTTTTGTTATAAGAACGTTCTCCAAATATTCAGTGCTGGTTCTGGGAACGTGAAAAATGTCCAGTTTTCTTGACGTTAGAGGAACGTGTTTTAAAAGGTATAATGTTCCTCAAACGTTCTTTCAACTTATATTTGATTTAAAATTCAACATTATAGGAACGTTGATTTCTAACATTCCAAGAACATCAACCATGAACAAAAATACAAAACATCAGCCGTATAAATACATTAAACAAAAAAATGAGATCAGTGAATCTGAAACCTCTATATGATGATTGTGACCATTAGTAAACAGCCACTGTCATCTGATCATGTTTTCTTTCAGCTTTTTTTGCCATAGCAAATGTATTTTAAAGACACATCTATCACAGCCAAAAAAAAAAACTAATGTTCAAAAGTCAAGAGTCAAGAGCCCAACTAAAGCAAACACTGATCACCATCGTGGTGACATCCAATGAAAATAAAATGACATCTAAACCTCTGCCACCTTTTAATAGGAACTTCCTTTTAATAGGACGTCTGACAGAAATAAAGTCAGTCTGGTTAGTAATAAGTGAAATTGATAATGCATGTTTGTGGAGTTGTTTAATACTCCTCTGCTGAGATCTTCAGAGATTTAATGTCTTCTTTTCTCTTTAGTTGATTTCCTCTTTTTTTCTGTTCTTCTTGTTCCTCTTTCCTTCAGTGATTCTGCTTGTTAACAGCAGGTCTTCATCAGCGTCTGAATTAACTTCGAAAATTAACTGAATGATTCACAACTATGAAAGGATTCACATAAACAAGTGGACTATATTAGTAGGGAATAGTGAATGAGGGTATTGGGTGTGATTTGGAACACAGTCTCTGGGTGTCGACTTAGCGCTGTTAATTCACAGTATTCCTGTAGGCTACTTTCTGGAAAACGACAAATATCAGATTTTACATTGTGCATATATTCACCTGTGACACGTCAGTTTGATACTGTAATAG
The DNA here is from genome assembly GCF_964197995.2 of Scardinius erythrophthalmus. Taxonomy (NCBI): domain Eukaryota; kingdom Metazoa; phylum Chordata; class Actinopteri; order Cypriniformes; family Leuciscidae; genus Scardinius; species Scardinius erythrophthalmus. The sequence goes on along the minus strand of NC_138238.1, from coordinate 18,881,271 downwards.
TGGTTTGATGTTGAATAATCACCAAACAGGAAAGTACAGTCTGAATGAAATTATCGTTCACTCCTTTATCTGAAGGTCAAAGAAGACTCTTAAATATAAACAGATTTGTGCAATGATAATGTGAACCTTGAATTCATTCAGTTGAGTTTGACGATCACTAAACGATCACTACACTTTTGCCAGGAAATCACTCAGCTTGAATGATACATTTATTATTAGAAATTTAGAAAACAGTAGGGGAAAATGTCTCGAAACACAAATATTTTTCCAAACTGCGTAGAAAACCAGCTTGTTAACATCAGGTGTCTTCAATAATGCTCAATAATCACTCAATTAATCACTTAATTATCTCATTAACTTTTACACTGCTTTAGTGTTACTTAAAACACTCTGTAGTGTGGACTCATATAAACACTGAGCAGTGTTAATTTAACACCGGGGATTTTGCTCTGACATATTTCTTCTGCTCAGAAAAAAAATCCACGATGAGCAGCGCGCTTGCCTGTCAGTTTGAGCCGTGAAGTTCACTTCGAGTCTGGTTTAAAAATAATTAATAATTGTATTCTTATCTCATATATATTTTATATGTTTTTATTTTATTTAACAATAGCCTAATGGATTTATTTCTTAAACTCATCGAGGATAAAGTTCATTTCAACATGGTGTTTAAATGATTAAAACTAACTTTACAATGCTTAATTGTATTCTTATCTCATATATCTGTTATTTTACATGTTTTTATTTGTCATCATTGCTATTTCTTAAACCCGTTTCAATCTCTCAGAAAGATTCAATGAGCTGTGGATTTCAGCAGATAGACGCATTAGGATCACCTCATTATGGTAAGTTCAACACATGTTTAAAACTTACTTTAAAATACTTATACTTAAAAAAAAATAACTTTTTATTTCATATATCTGTTATTTTATATGCTTTATTTGTCGTCAATGCTATTCTTAATCTCATTCCCAACAACACAAGACCCAACTCCTGTTACAGGAGGAGGCAGTGAATTTGTCAAACGTGCCCATTGAGTACCTCGATCTGAAGGAGGTGTTCAGTAAGTCCCGTGCTGCTTCTCTTCCTCCGCATCGTCCCTATGACTGTGCTATAGATTTACTCCCAGGTAAGTCTTCACCTAAAGGCAAGTTATACTCGCTTTCTGCTCAAGAAAGGGAGGCCATGGAGAAATACATGTCTGATTCTTTGGCATCCGGGTTTATCCGTCCTACCTCTTCTCCAGCGGTGGTGGGGTTATTTTTTGTGGGGAAGAAGGATGGTTCTCTGCGACCCTGTATTGACTACTGAGGGTTGAACAACATCACGGTAAAGAGTACTTACCCTTTGCCCTTGATGTCTTCAGCTTTCGAGCGGTTGCATGGAGCCTCTGTCTTCAAAAAATTGGATTTACGCAATGTTTATCATTTGGTTCGCATCAGGAAGGGGGATGAATGGAAAACCACATTTAACACCCCCAGGGGCCATTTTGAATATTTGGTCATGCTGTTCGGGCTATCCAACTCCCCAGCGGTTTTCCAGGCACTCGTCAATGGCGTGCTGAGAGATATGGTAGACCAGTTCATGTCTACTTTGATGATTTATTGATTTTTTCTTCTTCTTTTCAGGAACACATGCAGCACGTCAGACGAGTGATTCAGAGGTTGCTAGAGAATGGGCTTTTTGTCAAGGCGGAGAAATGCGCTTTTCATGCACAGTCTGTTCCTTTCCTAGGTTACATCATCTCGTCTGAGGGAGTTCGTATGGATCCTGACAAGGTTAAGGCTGTGGTAAATTGGCCAAGTCCAGATTCCCGTAAGGCCCTACAGAGGTTTCTGGGGTTCGCCAATTTCTATTGGCGTTTCATTCGCAACTTCAGCCAACTAGCCACTCCTCTGACTGCCTTGACCTCCCCCAGAACGACTTTCAGGTGGTCCGATACAGCCGATGCTGTATTCACCAACCTAAAGAGTCACTTCGTTTCGGCCCCCATCTTGATAGTGCCTGATCCTTCACGTCAGTTCGTGGTGGAGGTCGACGCGTCAGAGGTGGGGGTAGGTGCAGTTCTTTCTTAGCGCTCTTCCACAGACGACAAGATGCATCCCTGCTCGTTTTTGTCCCACCGTTTATCACCTGCCAAACGTAACTATGACATTGGTAACAGAGAGCTGTTAGCAGTCAAGTTAGCCTTGGAAGAATGGCGTCATTGGTTACCTTGGGGTAACCTTACCCCAAGTTTGGGGTACCTTTTATCGTTTGGACCGATCCGCCAAAAGACTCAACTCCAGGGCACTTTTTGTCTGCCGTTTTGATTTTTCCCTCTCGTACTGCCCGGGTTCCAAGAACATCAAACCCGATTCTTTATCTCGTATTTTTGATCAATCCGAATGCCCGTCCACTCCCGAGTGCATTTCACCCGAGACACTATTTATCTCCACCCTCACATGGGAGGTCGAATCAAAGGTCAAGACGGCCTTAGAAGGGGTAACGCCTCCGCCCGGTTGCCCACCGAGTCGTTTTTTTGTGCCGGAGGAGTTACGGTCAGACGTCATTCGATGGGGTCATTGTTCCAACGTGGCTTGTCATCAAGGAGTAAACCGCACCTGTTTTGTGGTAAAACAACGATTCTGGTGGCCATTAATGGCTCGTGATGTTCGCAGTTTTGTCTTGGCTTGTTCGGACTGTGCCACTGGTAAGACTACCAATCGACCCCTAGAGGGGTTACTCCAACCGCTGTCTGTCCCTTCGAGACCCTGGTCCCACATAGCGCTAGAATTTATCACCACCTTCCCACCCTCTCAAGGCAGGATGGTCGTTTTGACCGTAGTGGACCTGTTCTCAAAGGCGGCACATTTTATTCCCTTGCCTAAATTACCATCCGCCAAGGAGACAGCGGTGACTGTCGTAGATCACGTCTTTCGCTTACATGGCCTCCCGATGGACGTGGTTTCCGACAGGGGGCCCCAATTTGTGTCCAAATTTTGGAAGGAATTCTGTAAATTACTGGGAGTGAGTGTCAGTCTGTCTTCGGGGTTTCATCCCCAAAGCAATGGCCAAACTGAGAGAGCCAACCAGGACTTGGAGAGAGTGTTGGGATGTTTGTTATCCAAGAATCCTTCCTCCTGGAGTCAGCAGCTCTCAATGATTGAGTACGCTCATAACTCGTTACCAGTGTCATCCACGGGCCTCTCCCCATTTGAGTGGAGCGCACCAAGGCTAAGGCCGATCGCCACCGGTCAAAGCCTCCCGTGTACGTCATTGGTCAAAAGGTGTGGCTTTCAACCAAGAATATTCCGCTCTGCTCCATTTCTAACAAGTTAGCTCCCAAATTCATCGGCCTGTTCACTGTCACCAAAGTCCTTAGTCCGGTGGTAGTCCAACTCAAACTTCCTCCTGCGTATAGGAGAATTCATCTCGTCTTTCATGTCTCTAAATTAAAACCTGTGTTTTATTCGCACATTAATCCACCGGCCCCAGTTCCCCCACCACCACGACTTGTAGACGGGGAACCAACATATTCAGTCAATCGTATTCTGGACTCAAGGCGGAGGGGAGGCGGATTTCAGTACCTGGTGGACTGGGAAGGTTACGATCCGGAGGAGAGAAGTTGGGTACCTGCTAGAGACATTCTGGATCACTCCCTTATCGATGATTACAATCGACAGGTAGATTCGTTTGGGAGCGCCAAGAGGCCCTCCTAGGGGGAGGGGTACTGTCACGGTTTATGAATTCACTGTCTCTCTCTTCCTGTGTGTTTGTGTGTGCTTGTGGGTGTGGCCGCTGATTACCTCAATTATCATCAGTACCAGCTGCGGTCTATTAGCCATGCCTTTATATGCTTATTGTCTGCTGTCTTGTGTTGTCAGATTGTTGTTTGTCCCTGGTGTTGAGTACTGTTTCCTGACCTCTTAGCCACCTGTCCTCCTGGATTTTGATTCTGTTCCTGAGAGTTCCTGGATTCCTTTGTGGATTATTCCTTCCTGGATATTTGTGAATTGTGCCTGACGATCGTTAGATTCAGTACACGTCTTCACCTTCACTTCTTACAGGGTTGCTTATCAACGTCCCTGCATCACCCTGTGTTACGTTCTAGCTCCCCAAAGGGAGGGGAGCCTGACAACCCACTGCTCGGTCCCACCGATGCCAGCAAAGGAGGTATGGAGTCGCGGTGCGAGCAAAGGACACTAACACCAAATACCGTATAAAAACAAAGCTTTTATTTAGCCACGGTAATATTGTAAATAATAAACAATAATAAACAATAATCATTTTCTGGGAAAAGGGGAGGGCTGGATGGACCAAAACAAAGAAATAAACAAAAAGGACCCCACCCCTAACCTATACTAATCCAAAAAAAAAAAAAAAAAAAAAAAAAAAAAACACAATCCCTATCTGGCACACGATCAAGGCGCCCTAACCAAACTTACAGCTGGTGGTCCGCCCAGGTCTAGCTGGTGTTTCTAGACAGAGAAGTATACCTACGGGTGATATATGTATACCCCGGGGTAGCTCTAAATCTACTCCCCAACTCCCTATGAACAACAGAAAAAAAAGGAAATTAGTACAAATTATAAGAATACACAAACAAACAAGTACTCCGTCTTGCTACTACAAGTTCCAAAAATAGAACACAAGTTAGGTTTAATAACACACAAAACAGTATAAAACTATTGTCAAATGTTTCAATCAAAATGTCAGAAAACCAAACACACAGGGTACAAACCAAACCAAAAGCAGGAACAGAGAGAAAGAACTGATCCAAAACTGATCTTTTTAAAGAGCCCAGCCAGCTGCAGCCACTGATGAGTGGGCAGAGTTCCAAGTCCCAATCAGCCGTTGAACCACCAATCAGCTGCCGGAACAGTCACAGAAGCCATCTTACCTGGTAGAAAAACACAAACAGACAAACCACAAGCAATACCAGAACAAAATGACTATAAAACGAACCCAGAACTCTGGGGACGTAACACCCTGTTTGCTGTGATCTTCACCTATCACTTGAAACTGTTCTCACTTGTGGTCAATAAAATTTATTCTCGCTATTGCATCTCTTTCTTATTTTAACATTACACAGGCTTCTTCTTTTTTCCCAGCCACATAACTAAGATACATTCATGTGGAATTAAATTTGCTTCAAGACTCAATGGTGTTCGTAGGCTGCCCCGCTTACAGTTACAAGATCACAGCAATTATTCCCTTCACCAAAGTTTAAGCTACGTCCTTGCTTCAGGTTGAATCATTCTCATTGGCTAAGAAATAGATAAACATAGTAATTTTCCACACATATACAGATCGACTGAAGCATATCTCCATTGATTATGCAGATGACACTCGGACCCTGAAGTTAGGCACGTCGTGACCTTCCAGGTCGCAGATCTGGGTTGCTGGGTGCCAGCATGTCCCGAACAACAACTCAGTCAATCTCCAATAATGTCAGTGGTTCCTTAACCTGTAACCAAGAAGACTAACACACACACACCGACACACAGCTTTTCCAAGGTTGGATTTGGCCTGGCTCTAACTATAAACAGGAGAGTCGTCTCAAAATATCAAGATAATACGTTCTTTCTCTCAAGGAAATGGACACTTCAGTCAAAATGGAAAGTAAGGCTTTAACTGAGAAATGGACCCTTAAACTATAGACTTCAATGAATATCGTTGTCAGGGTATCCTAGAAAAGCAGATGGATGTATTGACACATGTTAAAGAAGTCCATACTTCATTTCTGGAAGCCCAGCTAAATGAGCAAGCATTGTTACTGCATTCTTGACATCAGCTTCAGTCACCTCTCAGATGTTTAATACAGACATTAGAGAATACATGAAAAGAACATTTCAGTAATCACACTGATAACTTCTGTAATAAAGTAAAATCTCAGAAGTAATTTAACTCGTTTGATATTTAGAAGGAAAAATATTGATTAATACCTTGATTATAATCACTAATGAGATATACACATGATTTGTACATTGTTTGTTTGGGAGCTGAGTATGCACAGTCAGCTCTCGAGGGGGCTGTGCATGCTCCGCTCCTAAACAAACAATGCACAAATCATGTACGGATCTAGTGCTCTCTTTCCCTGGGTGTTAGTCCAATGTAGCAGCTATCCCCTGCCGGGGTCATGTTAAATATCGACTGGCTGACCGAGAGGCAGGCCTACCATTTCTTCTCGATCTCCACACTAAGGTGTGGGGATCGTGGAAGAAACCCCTTTGCTGCAGGTCATGCCAGTGCGTGTCTGCATACTATGTTTCTTTTGCAGGTTTACCAGGCCAACCTGCTTCGAGACCTGAATGAGGGCGAGTCAAAGAGTTGCGCCGGGTCACAGATTTGTCTCTCCTGGCCGCCAAGGAGACGGCCACAGCCATCAGTCATTCTTTGGCAGCCCTGGGGGCTATGAAGAGGCATTTCTGGCTCAATTTATCAGAGCTAAAAATGAGAAAGATAAATCTTTTTTGTTAGATGCTCCGCTATCCTCTACCTTTGGCCTCTTCGGTAACTCCATAAATACTGTTGTCGAGAGGTTTTAGGAGGCTAAGAAGCAAGCGGCAGCATTTCAACGCTACTTCATTGTCAAGATAAGCTCAGAACTCGGGGTTGCTGGGTGGGAGTCGTCCGTGAAGGGCTGCTGCTTTACTTTCATTTTGTTGTTTGTTTACCGTATTGTTATGAATATAAGACAATGTTTTTTTCTTAGAAATACATCTGAAAAAATGGGGTTGTCTTATATTCGCCATCTAAACTTTTACTTGTCAATAATACACCGGCAACAATGGGGATTGCCAAATAGCCTGCCCTCCGATGCAGCGATCGACATCCGGTTCTCCGCGGGAGCCCTGAATGAGATGCTGGGACCTCCATGAGTAAGCCCAACCCCTGCCAAAATCTCACTCTCCAATGTGCATTGGCTTGTTCTGTTACCACTCGAAGGTGGCTGGGCTCTCAGGCGAGATCCCAATTTGTCAGTTCAGTTCTGACGTAACGTTGAACTTGACTGGCTGAAAAGGAACCTTTAAATCATGAAAATATTATGTTTTAGTTTTTTAATGTAAAAAGGCAGAAAGTTTTCTGTGGTGGTTAGGTTTAGGATAGGGTTAGGATGTACTGACACTGTTGAGAGGGATTTTGAGCCATTCCTCTTCCAGAGCAGTGGCCAGTTCACTATGTGATGCTGGTGGAGGAAAATGTTTCATAACTTATATTTACATTTATGCCTTTGGCAGACGCTTTTATCCAAAGCGACTTACATTGCATTTCAAGGTACACATTTACATTGGCTTGCACCTCCAAAATACCAAAAAGTTGGCTATGACAGTTACTCCTGTTGAATATGGTTTGTCTTACATGGTGGTAAACCGACATTACCCTGGATACCATAGCTCTCTCGCTACACCACAAAGACTTGCTGTCCTGGTCACAGATGAGCCAGAGACGCACACCAACAATTTTTTCCTCTTTTGAATTCTTATATTTCTAATTATGTTGTGTGGATTGCAATATCTAACAGCTGTGCCATTGCTCTGCTAATGCAACTTTCACACCCTGTTCTTACTGATGGAATGGAAAATCAGTTAAGATTGGCCAACACTATATTACAACATTATATTAGCCAGTATTTCAGTTTCATTGTCCAACCAATAAATTGTACAGATCATTTATTAGACACCACATAAAAATGGAGAACACAGCATCCAGAGCATGTAGTTACAGAGAAGAATTACTATCTCCCTCTTCACTGAAACTTACACCTGCTCTCAATGTCTGAACATTTTGTGCCTATACTTAGTCTGCTTTACATTTGAACTCCCTTGTTTTAAGGCTTTTGATGACAAACTGAATGTCTGAATGAGAAAGAAAGGCGATTTAAGCAATTTTGAGCGTGGCATGGTTGTTGGTGCCAGACGGGCCGGTCTGAGTATTTCACAATCTGCTCAGTTACTGGGATTTTCACGCACAACCATTTCTAGGGTTTACAAAGAATGGTGTGAAAAGGGAAAAACATCCAGTATGCGGCAGTTCTGTGGGCGAAAATGCCTTGTTGATGCTAGAGGTCAGAGGAGAAAGGGCCGACTGATTCAAGCTGATAGAAGAGCAACTTTGACTGAAATAACCACTCGTTACAACCGAGGTATGCAGAAAAGCATTTGTGAAGCCACAACACGCACAACCTTGAGGTGGATGGGCTACAACAGCAGAAGACCCCACCGGGTACCACTCATCTCCACTACAAATAGGAAAAAGAGGCTACAATTTGCACAAGCTCACCAAAATTGGACAGTTGAAGACTGGAAAAATGTTGCCTGGTCTGATGAGTCTCGATTTCTGTTGAGACATTCAGATGGTAGAGTCAGAATTTGGCGTAAACAGAATGAGAACATGGATCCATCATGCCTTGTTACCACTGTGCAGGCTGGTGGTGGTGGTGTAATGGTGTGGGGGATGTTTTCTTGGCATACTTTAGGCCCCTTAGTGCCAATTGGGCATAATTTAAATGCCACAGCCTACCTGAGCATTGTTTCTGACCATGTCCATCCCTTTATGACCACCATGTACCCATCGTCTGATGGCTACTTCCAGCAGGATAATGCACGATGTCACAAAGCTCAAATCATTTCAAATTGGTTTCTTGAACATGACAATGAGTTCACTGTACTAAAATGGCCCCCACAGTCACCAGATCTCAACCCAATAGAGCATCTTTGGGATGTGGTGGAACGGGAGCTTTGTGCCCTGGATGTGCATCCCACAAATCTCCATCAACTGCAAGATGCTATCCTATCAATATGGGCCAACATTTCTAAAGAATGCTTTCAGCACCTTGTTGAATCAGTGCCACGTAGAATTAAGGCAGTTTTGAAGGCGAAAGGGGGTCAAACACAGTATTAGTATGGTGTTCCTAATAATCCTTTAGGTGAGTGTATGTACTGTATTGTATGTCTGTATATTACAGTTTTTTCAATTATTTAAACTGACACACAGAGAGTAAAACCTCTTAAGTCTCCAAAAGTCTAAACACATTTTCTGTTTTTCACACATTTTGCAATTGAAAATGGCACTTTTAAAATGCACTGAACACAGTTCTCTGCATAAGACACAACAATCTGCCATTTCAAAACACTGCCATTCAAAATGAAGCTACATGAGCTAAATGGCCAATACATGTGCCATCTGGCCAAACACCTCAATGGTTAATTGTTAACACTTCAATCTTTTTCAGTTTACTGTTTTTTGTGAGCATATGTTTGTTCAGTCTAATGTAAATATATCTGCTGTGCATTTGTTGCACTGACTTGTTGTCAGGGTGTGGTGCAGGCAGAAGACGAGAAGGCAAAAAGGCTCTAATACAAACTTTCACTAAAAAGCAATTCCAACGGGTACAGGCAGGAAACTCACACTAGTACAACAAATAACAGACAAAGACTGACTGAACTGAAGGAAGTTAAATACAACACAGATGAACACTGATTAACAGAACACAGGTGATGTAAATGAACTAGACAGGTGATACAACTGAACTAATAATGACAGTGAAGAAGACACGTGACATGACAGGCAGACAAGTCCAATGAAAACAAACTAAACAGAATACAACTGTGACATTACTCGCCCCCCCTTCCAGTAGGTGCGTCCTCACGCCGTAGAAGGACTAACTGCGGAGGGAGGGGACTCAGGAGGAGAACAAAGAGTGGGTGAGGGCAGACTGAAGGTAGGAGGGACCAGGGCTGAGCAGGCGGCCAGGTCGGAGACGATGGAGGGAGGAGCCATGGAGGAGGGGCTGACTGACGGGGGCGGAGCAGGTGGGAGAGGAGCCCAGGGTGGAGCCGGAGAGCCGACGCGTCCAGGCAACATAGAGGATCCGGCAGGACATGGCAGGACCGCCGTCTCTGGCGACTGAGGTGCAGGCGGGGACACAGATGGACACAGGTGGAGACAGAGGGAGTGAGGACCAAGGAGGAACTGTAGGGAGTGAGGAGTTCAATGGAGCCGGGGGGGATGACGGGAAGAGGCGTAACCAGAGGAGTGCAGTCCAGAGGTGAGGGAAGGTCGACAAGCGACCAAGGTGGATCTGGGGGGACAAGGGAGCCTGGCGGAACTGGTGACCACATGGTGGAGCTGAGGCAGGTAGGAGCCAAGGGGACGTTAATGGACCGTTAGGATGAGGTGGAGTCCTGGTTGTAGAGGTTGGAGGTGGAGACCGGGGATCCACCGACCAGGCTGGAGCTGTAGGCCGGCAGACCCCAGGCGACTCCACCTCCCTGAAGGTGGTAGGAGGAGCTGAGGGGCTGACAGGCAGTGGTGAAAGAAGGGTTGAGAGGTGGTAAATGGGAGGAGGTGGGAGATTTGGATTCAGGCTCGGGGACAGAAGATTCAGACTCGACAGGACTGACGTGAAGCGAAGGCTCGGCGGGCACGACGTGAACAGTCTCTGGCTCGGCGGGCATGGCATGAACAGTCTCTGGTTCGGCGGGCACGACGTGAACAGTCTCTGGCTCGGCGGGCACGATGTGAACAGTCTCTGGCTCGGTGGGCACGACGTGAACTGGCTCTGCGGGCACGACGTGAAGATCAGGCTGGTCAGGCATGATGTGAAGATTCTCTGGCTCGGCTGGACTGGCCACTGGACGGGCGGTCTCGGCGGGACGAGACTCTGGACGGGGCGTGACCGCAGCCATCCTGGCTGAGGGCTCATGCGGCGAGGCGGTGGCCTTCTTGGCTGAGGGCTCAGGCAGCAACGCAGCAGCCATCTTGGCTGAGGGCTCAAGTGGAATCCAAGATGGCGTAAGGTGCAAGTCACGCTATTTTCTGTTCAGTTTATAGTCTCTGACTCTGTCTTTCATTTTTTATTTTTTGTTTGCACTTATTTCTTTATACGATCATTCCTAAATTATAACGGATCTCCCCTGGATTCAACTTACCAGATCGGGAACCTATTCAAAATATACGAACTATTTATGCCTAGCCGACATATGATCTCATACAACTCCGGCCAGCCAGCCTGCGTGGTGTATCACTACTTCTAGTGCCTTTGGTCTCATACTTTTTATCATCAGGAATACTCACGGCTAAACAGAGCTGACAATAACATCATTGGTTAACAACACGGCATTAAGCTCGACGTACCTTCCACCTGACCAACGAGGCGATCTGTCGTGCAGGATTTCCCCTGCTGGCGTTCCGGTGCTGTGATCTACGGTGCTGCGGCTGGTTCGTCCGTTGCCCGCTCGATTGCTGACTGCTGTGGCGGCGCCGTTTTTCTCGGTTGGCCGCATCTGCTCGGGCCCGGTTCGGCGGCTCTCTGTCTTCGTTCTGCGGTCGGCTCCACGGGATGGAAGGATTTCTGGTGCGGCCGATTACCGTGGTCCCTCTTCGTCGGGGTGATGCCTGTGCTCTGTTGGTCTGACCATTGCCTGGATTTCGTAGGCTAAAGACATATTAACTGTTACGATTTAACTTTCCGCTGAGGCATTGTTTTGATTCTCCCGCTTTGAGAGTGCATGCGCAGTGTGGTCTCTCTGGGGAGGAGTGGGGGTGAACTTTTTTTTTTTTTTGTGTAATAGTTCTGGACAATTTTTACATCTGGACATTATGGCCCGTTTTTGTTTGCTTCTGTTAACTTTTTTAGCTTGTTCTTATTATAGATTTCCTTTCCATCAAACCCGAGTCAAATTTATGATCCCCCCTCCAAATTTCTCTGTGACTTCTTCGGGCTCATTCGGTTTTTCCAGAGAGGCTGCCTCCTTCCTCATCACTAAACACCTTGGTTTACCATCACATGTCAACACGTATGTATCATCATTTTCTGCCTTTAACGCTATAAATCTAACTCATATTGTCCCAAAATCACTCCCCCTCTTTTACTTTCATAAAGGTATTAAACGACCAGTTCTTAAAGCCATTACTCGATCACTCATTTTAGCCCTTCTCATATCCTCTGGAGATATAGAGACAAATCCTGGCCCAATAGCCCATTCTAATACCTCAACCCCCCAGGTATTATCATTTAAAGACTTCTGCGACCGTACTAGTTTGGGTTTTATGCACGTGAATATTAGAAGCTTACTGCCCAAACTTGATCTACTCACTACTCTTGTACATTCTGCTAACCCTAGCATCCTAGCAGTTTCGGAAACTTGGCTCAGAAAAACAACAAAAAACTCTGATATAGTCATTCCCAACTATAACATTTTTCATCAAGATAGAGCTTCTAAAGGAGGGGGGGGGTAGCTGTATTTTGTAGGGATAGTTTTCAGTGTTCTATTGTCCTATCCAAGTCCGTGGCTAAACAATTTGAGTTACTTGTCTTGAAAATCAACCTTTCCAGAAATAAATCTATTAATGTTGCTGTTTGTTATAGACCACCATCAGCCCCTAGTTGTGCCCTTGACGCCATATGTGAACTGTTAGTTCCCCACCTATCCTCTGAGCTCATATTATTAGGTGATTTAAACTGGGACATGCTCAACATTCCTGCAAATGTACAATCGAAATTTGACAACCTAAATCTTACACAAATCGTTAATGAACCAACCCGGTACAATCTGAAAAATGTGTCCAAGGGAACCCTTATTGACATTATCCTAACAAATATGCCCTCAAAATATTCCTCGGCTGTTTTCAGTCAGGATCTCAGTGACCATTGCCTCATTGCATGTATCCGTAACGGGTCAGTAATCAAAGCACCTCCTCTCATTAGAGTGAAACGTTCACTGAAGCACTTTAGTGAACAAGCCTTCTTAATTGACTTAGCCCGGGTACCTTGGAAGAACGTTGACCTTATACCGACAGTGGAGGATTCATGGTCATTTTTTAAAAATGCTTTCCTGTCTGTCTTAAACAAATATGCTCCTCTTAAAAAGTTTAGAACCAAAAATAGATACAGCCCTTGGTTTACTCAAGATCTGACCGCTCTAGCCCAGCACAAAAACACCTTGTGGCGCACTGCTATAATCTCAAAAAATCCACACGATATGCAACTCTTCAGAGAAGTAAGGAACCGGTACACACAGGCAGTCAGGAATGCAAAGAGTAGTTTCTTTAAACAGAAACTTGTGGCCTGTAGTTCCAACTCAAAAAAGTTCTGGGACACTGTAAAGACCATGGAGAATAAGAACTTCTCCTCTCAACTGCCTACTGCACTGCGGCTAGATAACACTATCACTACTGTTAAAACTGCTATAGTTGAACATTTCAATAAGCATTTTGCTAGGGCTGGCCAAGTGTTCAACTTGGCTACCCATGCAGCCATAAGCTCTTCACCCCCCGCATCACATTGCCTCAGTCCCCCTAACTTCTCATTCATGCAAATTCAATCAGTAGATGTCATGAAAGATTTGCAAATGCTTGACCCTTATAAATCAGCTGGATTAGATCATTTGGATCCGTCTTTCTTGAAAATCTCAGCAGCAATCATTGCAACTCCTATTACCAGTCTGTTCAACCTTTCCATCGTATCCTCAGAGATCCCGAAAGACTGGAAAACAGCAGCAGTCATCCCCCTCTTTAAAGGGTGAGACACACTGGACCCCAACTGTTACAGACCCATATCTATCTTGCCTTGTCTCAGTAAAGTCTTCGAAAGCCAAATCAACAAACAGATGATCAAGTATTTTGAATCAAACAATACGCTTTCTGCGATGCAATCAGGTTTCCGAGCTGGTCATGGCTGCACCTCTGCTACACTCAAGGTCTTAAATGATATTACAACTGCCATTGATCAAAGACATTACTGTGCAGCCGTATTTATTGACCTGGCCAAGGCTTTCGACTCGGTCGATCATCATATCCTCATTGGCAGACTTGGTAGCCTCGGTTTCTCGAAAAACTGTCTTGACTGGTTCACCAACTACTTCTCGGACAGGGTTCAACACGTTAAATCTGAAGGACTGATGTCTGAACCTATTGCTGTCTCAACTGGGGTGCCACAGGGTTCGATTCTTGGACCAATTCTTTTTTCTGTTTATATCAACGATGTTGCTCTTGCCGCTGGTATCTCGCAGATCCACCTCTACGCAGATGACACCATTTTATATACATCTGGCCCTGCATTGGATACTGTGCTAACTAATCTTCAAAAGAGCTTCGAGGCCATTCAGCATGACTTCTGCGGGCTTAAACTGCTCCTAAATTCCAGCAAAACTAAATGCATGCTGTTCAACCGCACATTGCCCGTACCTGCCAACCTGACTAGTATCTTGACTCTGGATGGATCAAGTCTAGATTATGTTAGCACCTAGAAATATCTAGGTATCTGGTTAGATAACTCACTTTCTTTTCAGTTTCACATTAACGAGCTTCAATCCAAAATTAAATCCAGAATTGGCTATTTATTCAGAAATAAAACCACTTATTCTGCCAAACATATGCTGGTAAAAATGACTGTTCTTCCGATATTAGACTTTGGTGATGTCATTTATAGGACTGCCTCTACCACTCTTCTGAAAAGGTTAGATGTGGTCTACAACAGTGCCATCCGTTTTGTCACCAATGCACCTTTTAATACTCATCATTGCGATCTATATGCATTAGTAGGTTGGCCCTCCTTACATACTCGGCGCTTGACCCACTGGTACCATCTGATATATAAGTCAATTCTACGCAAAACCCCTCTGTATTTGAACTCTTTACTCACCATTGCCTTACCAGTCCGTAAACTGCGCTCTAGTAAGTACATTTCCCTAGTACCCCTTAAAGCAAATACTTCCTTTGGTCGTAGCTCCTTCCAATTTGCAGCTGCACATGACTGGAATGAGTTACAAAAGACTATGAAACTTGAGAACACCATCTCCCTCACGTCTTTTAAAGCACGACTATCAGAGCTTTTTCCTCTTCGCTGCACATGTTGATCTCCCTAATTATAATATTGCACTTAATTTATCTCTGCTCTGGTGCCTTTTTGTCCGTTGGTGACCTGCTGAGAGTCTCGTGCACTCTGTTTGTGTGTTGTACGCTATTTGCACAATTTCTCCTTGCACAATTACGCCCAGTATTATTACTACTTATGTAGTTGCCTTGTTATTTTATTATCATCTCAATCCTTTATTGTACATTATGATGCACTAGCTGTATGCATACCAAGGCTGTTTTTACTACTGCCTAGAAAACTTGTATTTTTATCCATAATTTTTATTTGCTTGTGTATTTTTGTGTAACTTTATGTTATCTTGCACCTTCGCTTAATCTTGGCCAGGTCGCCGTTTCAATTGAGAACGTGTTCTCTACGTGCTTACCTGGTTAAATAAAGGTAAAAAAAAAAAAAAAAAAAAAAGTGGAGAGGCGGCGGCCATCTTGGCTGAGGGCTCAGGTGACGAGGCGGCGGCCATCTTGGCTGAGGGCTCAGGCAGTGAGGCGGCGGCCATCTTGGCTGAGGGCTCAGGCAGTGAGGCGGCAGCCATCTTAGCTGAAGACAAGGGCTCAGGCATGGCGTGAGGAATCTCTGGCTCTGGCTGTGTTCCTGATCATGGCCCTCCAGTTCAGTCATGTGGTGTTGGGGAGATCCATGGGACGGTCGAAAGTGGCCCCAATCAGGAACAATAATTTGGCTCTCCTGAGCCAGGACGATTATTCTGACCCTATCGTCCATTTTCTACCGTTATTCTGTCAGGGTGTGGTGCAGGCAGAAGAAGACGACGACGACGAAAAGGCAAAAAGGCTCCAATACAAACTTTTACTAAATAGCAATTCCACCAGGTACAGGCAGGATACTCACACACTAGTACAACAAATAACAGACAAAGACTGACTGAACTGAAGGAACTTAGGCTACGTCTACATTAATCCGGATACATTTGAAAACGGCGTTTTCGTTTATAAACGCTCTCCGTCCACACTAGCGTTTTCAAGCGTTTTCGGACGTTTCAGTGTGGATGAGAAACTTTTGAAAAACGCCTGAAAACGCTAAATTCACCTTTACTGCGCATGTGTAAAACCCCACAAACGCTCACTGATATGATTCAGATGGAAAAATAAATAATAAAGTTATCGCGCAATTCTTCTGACAGGATAATTTTATTTAGTAAAATATCTCACCATTCACTGATGCGTCCAGGTCGCACGCAGACACCATATGTTTGGTCTAAAACGCGACTGTTCTCATGTATTACCGCAGGACAGCAAATGTGAGTAAATTCTGTCATCTTTGCAGGACTGTGATATGAAGAGTGTGCAATGTAGACTATTTTTAGCAACAGTGTGAAAGTGAATAGCACATAACAGGCACAATACTGGTATAAACGTGAATACCTATTGGTACAATATGCGTCACATGACTAAAATTACGTCATCGTTTTTAAATCTCTCCGGTTTCACAGTCCACACTACAACGCAAAAACGGCGTTTTCAAATGTATACGCTTTGGAGTGCGTTTTCAAAAAGCTTCGTTTTCCTTAATAAAAACGCCGTCTCAGTGTGGACGGAAGGCCAAAACGGAGAGAAAAAGATGCGTTTTCAAACGAAAACGTATTAGTGTGGACATGGCCTTAAATACAACACAGATGAACACTGATTAACAGAACACAGGTGATGTGGATGATGAACTAGACACAGGTGAAACAACTGAACTAATAATGACAGTGAAGAAGACACATGACATGATGACAGGCAGACAAGTCCAATGAAAACAAACTAAACAGAATACAACTGTGTATACGACTCTTGTTTGGTGAAAAAAAAAAATGTTTTAACAGCATGTATCTGCAAATATTCCTGTGCATGTGAACAATCTGAAGAATTTTAATATTATGGCAAAGCATACTACAGATGAGAGTGCTTTTCATTATGCCCAACAGTTTGTCGTTGGTTAGGCAAAAATCTGTTAATATGAATGAAGTGTGTGCCATTTCGTGCAAAAGTTTAATTTTGAAAATGCTATATGTAGTTTTGATTGCAGTGCTTCATTTTGCAGGATATATTATGTATTTTGCCATTTGAGTGTGTGGTTTTGTGAATTGTGTTAAGTATTTTGATAAAACCAGCCTAGTTTGCAAAATTGTGTGTTAGCAATTGAAAAAAAACTGTGAGCACTTGCATACTGTAAGAATACAGCAGTCCAACTGCAAAAGGCCAAAAGATCAAAGAAAACTCTAAATGAAAAGCATGTTACAGTACACTCAAAAAAGGTGTGCAACTGCAAAATCAAAGTCAGTGAGAGATTCATTCTGCCTCAGCATCACAACTTCATGTTGGGTTCGGCCTGAAGACTCTGTCCACATCACAGACAATGTTGTCTCTTGCCAAGCAAAGGGAAAACACTCTGGTTTGCCGGATCCTGCCGGATCCCGCCAATACTTCACACCTTGCTCTTTCTTGTCCTCATCCTTACTCATACTCTTCGTTCTCTCCCTCTCAGATTGTTTATCATCGTTGGTATCAACATTCAGTGACCTGTGCTAACATGTGCACTCTGAACTGACTTATATTGTGTACATACTGTATGGCTGAATAGACAAAAGAACTATTAAATACATGTACTTGAAGTGTAGCAATGTGTAGAAATCAGAGTGTTTAGTGGCATACAGTTTGGTATGTAGCCTATCCTTTATTATCCTTTCCATTGTAACATCAAAATTGTGTTACACACTACGTTATACATTAAATATATAACCTGAAACCAATAGTCATACTTTTACTGTGAAAGGATATTGCTTTATTTTTAAAATGTACCCCCAATTACATGAGCCCACAGTACCTCAGCAAAAGTTTTGCGTGTTGGTTCAGTATAACACACCAGTCCAGTGATTACAGATATTGGCTTTTAAATGTTAGATTTAAACATGTGTCCTCTTGCTGAATAATATGGATAAGCTTTGTAGTATAATTGCTGTATAAGCTCTCCCATTAGTTGTTCGTTAAATCTTACATGTTGGGCCAAGCAGAGTGGGATTATTTCAGTGGAGCTGATGCTATTAAGCCACATGTTTGCCTGGTTCATTTTGGTCTCTGGCTTCAGTGCAGAAAGGGGATAATCAGAGGCTAGGATTGATGCAGCATTTTCAATTCCATTGTTCTAATGGGCTAAGCGGTAACCTGAGCGGGATATCCTTGTCATTCAGTATTGAGAGGCCCTCTTCACTGAAACTTACACCTGCTCTCAACGTCTGTACCTTTTGTGCCTACTTAGTCTGCTTTACATTTGAACTCCCTTGTTTTAAGGCTTTGGTTACATCTAGGATTTAAAGGTTTATCGTTTGGAGTGAACTATATAGTATTGTATATCTTGTATTGGACCAAATGATATAACTTATAGATAAGATGCTATCTCCATCCACACTGCTAGTAGAACCAGATGTTTGTGAAACATTGCGAGTTCTGTTCACAAATGACTGGATATTAATTTATTCTGTTTTATTGTTTTATTTTATTACAAGTCAAGTTACAAGTTTGCTGAGAACATCATAACAGCGTAACAATCTGAAGTAAGTCAAGAAGCCTTCTTTTGGATTTTACCTATACTGAGGACATTGAAACATTGTTAGTATACTGTACTAACAACTATCATTCATATTTTTAAAAAACAATCTTTCACGGCCCAAATCTCTATACACCACTGTAGGCGTATAATTGTCATATAATTGCAAAATAGCAATGCTGAAACGTGTAAGGTTAAACTTGCTTTCTGAAATGATCTGACTCAAGGAGACTATCAAGAATGACTTTACCTGGTTGTTTGTACCAATTTGATGTAATAGAGCTCACTTTTTTCAGATGCACTGTGTATATTACAAAAGTAAAAGTGCATTTTTTTGTTTTGTGCTTATGGATAGTGCACAGATGAATAAACTGTCGGTCAAAGCTTAACATGATAAATGTCTCACAGAGTTAAAAGTTCACGCACAGTCACATGCTGATGGTTGTCTTGTATCGAAAAGTTAACTTGTATGTGAATATCACAGAATCCACCACATAAGTATATCTTAAATAAGCAGATTTCAAACACAGTAAACAAGATGCATTAGTTTAGTGACTTTATTTTATTTTCCCTGAACAGGTTTGTCATTGGTCATTTGGGGTGAATGGGACAACAAAACAGACACACGTATGCAAAAGTCAAGTACATTTATTTTATGTGCTGATTTTTATTTTTGAAAAGAAATCAGAAAGTGTAAAAAGTCAAATGAAAGATGAGGCTGCAGTGCTTATAGCTGAGGGCACCAGTCATCTTTCAGGATAACACCATAGTCTGGAACTCTGTAGAGGAGGAGGAACATCAGGATTTAGATTTAGACAATTACTTTAGTTTAATTAGACAATGATATTATAATAGACTGATTTAACAGGGAAATTCCAAACTAAATCTGCATTTGTGCCTAGTTTCAGCATGACCTAAAGAGGTGATATGAACACTAATTAATGAATAAAGCTAAAACAAGAAGAATATTTTACTCTGAACTCTCTTTCTCAGCAATTTGCAATGCAAATAAATAATTTGCAATGCCGCTTTCAGACTTTGTATTGTCTCAGACCGTGTATGACCGCTACTCAGGCTTGAAATAATAATTGGAGGTGACCCTGATCTTTGATCCTCTTATGCAATGCAGTGCTAGATTGTTTTCCACTAAATTTTCCATGATCTAAGACAGTTATTCAATCTTAGCACTTGCTCTCGCAGTAATGATCTGAGAAATGACATAATAGACGTCAAGCAAAGGATATAATATAACAGAAACAGATGCAATGTCAAATAAAATACTCACTTTTTATTTTTCCATCATTTTAACGTGCATTCAAAATGGTAAAACATGTAGATGCATAAAGCAAATTAAATCAAAGAAACAATCTTATGAGAAAACAATACCGTCTACTCCAATCTTGCCGTCGCTGTCATCATCTGCAGCTGTAAGGAGGCTCTTGATCTCCTTTTCTGTCAGGGTTCGTGCCCCCGGGAAAAATCGTTGGAGAAAGAACCTGATGTACACAAATCCATTTATGAGAAGAACAAAGTGATACACGTGTTCACTGAACTCTGACTCTCCTACTGCAGGCGGCTCTGCATTCTAGCATTTATGCAGTCACATAGAGCTTAACCCATCAATCAAATGTTTAAATATGATCTCTTTCACCTTTTCTGGCTAAAATGTGAGCTAAAAATGAAAGCCTCAAAGGACTGTTGTGAATGTCATCCCTCTAGCCCTGAGTTCGAGTTCTGCTGATGTCATTACATAATGCAGATAAATCACATAAAGCAAGGACAGAAAAAAAAAACATAATGACAGCATCTCCATGGATTACATTAGAAAAGGACTTAGTTTAAATGGAACTCTGGTATTATCAGGTAAGACATGGTCATTTAATGTAAAGCTTAAACGAAAGTAATTCTCTTTATGCACCGGATTTCATGCGTGTCTATTGCGAGCATATTATTTTTTAGCATTAAAAGTGCTTTCTCTGATCACACTGAACAACGAGGGAGCATATTGAAGCAATAAAACGGTGTCTCGAGTAACATAAAATAGCAACAACATTGTCTGTGGCTTTGCATAGCTTTACACA
Organism: Scardinius erythrophthalmus; assembly: GCF_964197995.2. NCBI lineage: Eukaryota > Metazoa > Chordata > Actinopteri > Cypriniformes > Leuciscidae > Scardinius > Scardinius erythrophthalmus. The sequence continues at coordinate 18,860,790 of NC_138238.1, read as the reverse complement.
TGAATTCAGTACCAGCCAAAATGACATACTTGAGCTCAGCCTCCTCAATAAATCCACTGTCATCCTCATCTATGATGCGGAAGACATCCTTCACCTCTTGGGGACTTTTCTGACTCAGGCCACAAAGTTGGAAGAACTTTTTATAACAAAAGGAGTCTGGAGCTGTTGGAGAAAAGCATATGTGATCATCTCAACAATTTCTTTTATTATTGTTCTTATTATTATTACATTATTCAGTGCATCTTTGCCATACCTTGGCAGTCTTTGACAGCATTTTCAATGGCTTCAGCCGAGAGGATGGAAGTAAGTGACATATTCAAACTGTTGGAGAGAGAGAAAAAAAGTATTCGCCTATTATTCTTATATATATATATATTGTACTCTTTATGAACTTATTGCTAATTTAATTATATTTATATAATTGTATAGTTTATGAACACACACACACACATAAATTAAATAGAATTTAAAGAATTCACTTATTCAAAATGGATAGAAATAAGAGCCTAAGAAACACAAATGGCAAATATTTGTAACATTTTAAAATCATCATCATTCACTTTCTAAAATATTTTGTCTAAATGCCCATTACACGACAATATCCTATTTATTGTAGTCTACTTTCTGTAAATCTCATCTATTTGCTGAAATATAGCACTTTAAACTTTACATGAAAATAGTAAAAAGTAAATAAAATAATAATAAAAACCATATAAATAAACATAAACATATGGTCCGTTTCTATGTGCTATTTGATGGTAAGCGGAAAGCAGCATCTGACCTGTGAAGACTTCTCCTCGCGCTGATCCAGAGGTAAGGCTGTGTGTGATAGCGCCTCTCATCCACTGACAACTTATATATATATGTATATGCTAATAGGACGGACAATGAGAGATGCTTGGGTTACCTGTCCGTGTATCAAATTCGTGTTGCACTGCTCGACTTGAATTTCTTGCCTAACTAATTATCCTTTACTATTTAAATGAGCCTCAGACCGAATGCACACACTTGCACTTCGCCCTAATAGTGCATACTTGGAAAGAAACGCTCCGTGCGTGTGCGTGTGTGTGTGTGTGTGTGTGTGTGTGTGTGTGTTTGTCTGTGTGTGTGTGTGTGTGTGTGTGTGTGTGTGTGTGTGTGTTACTCTTATCACAACCGTGCCTGTTGTTTTCTCTAATGAAAACAATTAAACAGTTCTTTAAACAATTACTTACTATATATATAAATAGATTATATTAGGCTATATATATATATATATATATATATATATATATATATATATATATATATATAGGCTATATATGTTTTTAATATTTATACTGGACCTAAAATGTATAAAGACATTCAAATATGTAAACAATGTCAAATGTAAATTAAATGTTTACATCTTTTGCTGTATGTTAGACATTTTTTGTAAACACATTTACATTCATATAGGCTAAATAAAATGTATATTCATTTGCTTATGCTATATGTATAATGGACATATCTGTCACCCTGGTTATCATGATATCGTTAAAATTATGTGGTTATATTAATAATGATAAATAAAAACTGTCATAATGACTTCCTCATTCTTTCTCAATTAAGTGTCTTTAATCATTTTGTCATTTTTAAATATATATTGGAATCGTGGGTACACAAACATGCATTCCCTGGGATTCAGACCCATCACTTTGGTGTTGCTAGCACTTTTGAGCTACTGGAACTTTTGTTATAGTAAGTTAGGTTTTTCATTAATGGATGACTTCATATAGTCTGTTATCATTTTGTACTGTAAAAACGAAAGTACTGAACACTGGATTTGTGTATAAATTATCAGCATTCCACTGTTAAGCTGTTAAATATCACAACAACATATTTTACAATTTTCACATTAAGCCTGAGATGGTGAATGTGATTTATTTACACTTAAATACTTTTTTTTTGTCTGACAGAATGTTCTTTTTTTTTTTTTACTTGAAAAATGAAAAAGATCGCCCTTATGACCCATATGCACAGGCATAGCTTATGAACTGTTTGACCTCTGTTATGTGAATCACCCCTTGATCTGTTTCACAAGATTTAGTTAACATAATCACCTACTTTTTGCTAGTTAATTAATAACAATACTGTAAGATACAGTATTTGATGCTGATGTTTTGCTGTTTCACACTTATCACTCAGATTCTTAGGCTTGATTTATTGCCAGGTTCGTTTGGCGACTTAAATGTAGCTTTACATTTAATGAGATTAATTTTGTCTAAGCTTTAAATGAGTAGTCAGGAGTCCAATTCACTTAGGTAGACACGGAGACTAATCATCTACTCATGCAACTTGACACTTTTCTCTTACCTTTTCACTAATCTGACTGACATCCGCCAGAGTAATGATTGATCTTACAGACAAAGAATTTTCTGAGTTGTTTGCTATTCAGGAAAATCAGTTAGAATTCAAAGTAAAAAGTATATGTACAGCAAAGATAGGCTAATTGACAACTTACTGAATCTTATTATGTGAGAACTAAGTTAGTGTGCATATAAAAAAAATCTGTGTCAAAATCCACCACACTATATACATATTTTAACGTAATGCATCAGATATAAAAAGAGCTTCTTGCTTTTTTGCTTAAAGATGTTTTATGATAATTGGGTAGATCATCTACTGGAAAGTGAGGAAAAAATGCCATTACAAAGTGACTATGGCCTGACATGGAAATGGGAAGACAAGACATTGGAGCCACCGAGCCAACAAACCAATACACTCTAATGCACTGAACTGACTGGTAGTGTTACGGTATAGAGATCTATCCATTTACATTCTCTAATTTGTTGGTACAGTACAGCCAGCATGCCTTCTGCTGTGTTTTGTTGAGTCTGCAGTTGACATTAATGACATATTAAAAATGAATCAAATTACAAATGTTAAAAAACAAATCCTAAATATACTGCACACTTTTTGCCTTAGATCACTTTGGTGTTATAGTAAGTACAATAGTGAGGCTCTGGCGTGTGTAAGGAATATAAAATGTGGCACCAGACACCACCTAATGGCGGCCACATTGTACTACCATATGAGACCTCAGTTTGGTTCACACAGTGCATGCTTTTAAAAGTCACCAAATCAAAATAGACAATTCTTATTTTTCAAGGAATATAGCAGTATTTATTATAAATGCTTTTTTTTTTTCATTCATGTGCCCTCTAAATCTTCAATCAAATTCTATTCAATTATCTGCTCACATGAGATAACAGTTACAGCAAACCACAATGATCCAATGATCCACTGAATTCATGATGGACAAAATCAACTCCCGCCTAACATTTTTTCTTGTTTGCGAAGCTGTTTCATTTGGATATAAGTCACCATAGGTAAGAAAAGACTATCGCAACTTCTGTTTCATGCCATCTTTAAAATATGCTACACAGTAGGCTACTAAATCTTTATATTCTATAGTATTTACAAATCCATCCTTTTGTTTGTCTGATCCCCACAAAGCCATTGCAGATGTGCACCTCTTATAATCGCTAAGCTAAGCTACAATGGCAGTGAATAGAGCGCTGTAGGGATGGCATCAGAACATCGAAGGTTCCCTCGAGATTTTCCTATGGGTTTTTATAATGGTGTTTTTCAATTTATGAGTGAAATAAAGTCTGTGGTAAACACAACTTGACAATACTTGAACGTTTTGCTCTACAATGTAAATTATTACACACCCTTATCAAAAATGCGTACTTTGAAACTGTTATATTTATTAATTTTTAAACGTATGTTTCTAATAAGTAACTAAATAAGAACGTTTGGGGTGCGAGTTTATGTAGTTCACGTTGTAGAGAACAATTTTCAAGTATCCTCAAGTTATGGGAAAAATCTCGAGGGAACCAGTGGCGAATTAGTCTTTGATGTAATTCTTGCTGGATTCTATTGTAATATATTCAAACAATAAAAAGACAAGACTCAAAATTGAAAAATAATATTTATTTTCTCATTTTCCTTTCCCAAAAACGGGATCAAAGATTTTCCAGGAACCAACGTTCATATCTATAATGCAAAAGACCTTGTGGCGTTGACAGTCAGTTGACGGAGTGCAGCATGGGAGTGAACAGTCAGAATTGTGTATAAAAATCAGCCACCAAGATAAAAAAGTGGCGATCTCAGGCTACGATACTGGTTGTCAGCAAGATGTTGGTCAGGTGCCATTTATGCCTTGACCAAGGCGGCAAACTCTGTAAAATTAAGCAGAAACAAATAATCAGGAGACAATGTAGAGTGGCTGGTATTATATTTTAGCAATTATGTTTTTATATATTCAACAAGGAGTAAATTCCTCACCATCAACTCCAATCATGCCATCACCATCAGCATCTCCAGCTTTCAGGAAGGCCTTTGTCTCTGCATCACTGAGCGCTCTGGCGCCAGCGGAGAAGTTCTGCAGGAACAGTCTGAAGGGCACAAACAAACAATCAACCTCAAGCATTGTTCCAGGGTTTGAACCAGTAGACACCAGCTCAGTTTATTATGAAAATGATTTAAGACTGGACTTACTTGAGCTCATCCTCCTCAATGAAGCCACTCTTGTCCTGGTCGATGATGTAGAAGGCCTTCTTGATGTCGTCGGGGGTCTTTGCGGTCAGGCCAACCTTGGCGAAGAAGGTCTTGTAGTTGAAGGAGTCAGCAGCTGGAAGGTAATTTGATCAGCTTTCTTAGCATGATGGTGGAGATAAATGGCCTACATGTAGGACTTAGAATAACATTTGATTTAAGGGTCTTAAAAAACATGACAAGCTCTAACAAATGATATTTACAACTTTAACTGAAAATACTGTCATCATTTACACACCCTCATGTTGTTTCAAATCCACACAACTTTCTTCCGTGGAGCACAGAAGGGGATGTTAGGCAGAATGACAGTCTTTGTCCATTCATGAAAATGAATAGTGACTGAGACTTTCAGTGCCTAATATTCTGCCTTTTGTTCCACGCAAAAAAGAAAGTCAAGTGGGTTTGGGACGACATGAAATTGATGTTCTCGCTTTAGGTTGTGGGTCAATAGGACGGTCCGGAAACATGCAGGTTACCTTGACAGGCCTGCAGGGCTGCAGTGACGTCAGCATCAGACAGAATACCAGCGAATGCCATGATTAGCCTAAAAAAAATGGCAGAGGGTTTAATTTTACTTGGATATATTAATTAGAATTTTTATATGTATAATTTCAGCCTTATAATAAGCCTACTCCAAACACCCAGGTCATCAGAAACTATTTGCTCCCATATATGCTTGGCAAACGGCAGTCAATGCCTATGTCATTGCATATGCATATGCACCGATATGAAAATTTTGGCCGATACCAATAATCGATAATTCTTTACATTTGAAAGAGGATAACCGATATCTTGGCTGATAAATCTAAATTCAAATTTTGATATACTTTGAGAGCCTGATTACAAAAACAAAAAGCTTACCATTAAAAGCCATGTCCCAAACACTTCAACATAAATCCATACACATTCAGTTTGAACCAGTGTAAGATTCCTTCAAGGGATAGTTCACTCAAAAATGAAAATTCTGTCAGTAATCACTCATCCTCATGTTGTTCAAATGTAAGGCTTTCGTTCATTTTCGGAACACAAATCAAGATATTTTTGATTAAATCTGAGAGCTGTCTCACTCATCCATAGGCTTCTACAGGATCGAAATTTGCCGGCCCAAAAAAGTTATTAAAGACATTATTAAAATAGTCCAAGTGACTACTGTGTTGTGTTGTACGTCACACGCATCACACACATGACCAGCGTCGGCCAATAGTGAGCCTACGTGGTGACGTACAACCCAGACGCGTTGCGCTGTTACACTACGTGAATTCAGGCCCACACAGACGAAAATGAATAGTTGAAAAAGTAGTTATTTTTGTTGTTCTTTGCTGAATAAAAAGTATTCTCGTCGCTTGATAAACTTGTGGTTGAGCCACTGGAGTCACTTGGACTATTTTAACAATGTTTTTAATAACTTTTCTGAGCCGGCAAGTTTCGATCCCTTAGAAGCCTATGGAGTGAGCCAGCTCTCAGATTTCATCAAAAATATCTTAATTTGTGTTTCGAAGATGAACGAAAGCCTTACGGGGGTTGGAACAACATGAGGGTGAGTAATTACTGACAGAATTTTAATTTTTCAGTGAACTATCCCATTAACTTTTAAAATGTATTTTACACTCCTATGGTCAACTTTCTTTATTAAAAAATGGTAACACTTTATAATAAGGATTAATTGAGTTAACATTACTTAACATGAACCAAAAAATAATTAACAATACTTCAGCATTTATTAATCTTAGTTCATGTTAATCTCAACATTTTCTAAGACATTTTAAGATCCAAAGTTGTATCTTTAACATTAGTTAATGCACTGTCAACTAACATGAACACAAATATTTTATTAACTAACGTTAACAAAGGTTATTGCTCTCTGTTAGTTAATGCATTAGCATATGAGACCTTATTGTAAAGTGTTCCCAAAAAATCAATTGCCCAACAAAAAAGAAAAATTTAAATAAAATAAAAGAATTTACTTAAATAATGCAAACAAGTCATTGGATAACATTGGGCTCCATATAAAAAAACGAAACAAAATGCATGTGCCATGGATAAAATGAAATAGTCTTAGAATGATACATTATAAATCTCACCCATCAAACCGATTAATAAAGAGAAATAGAAATAAAGAGAATAAATCTAAACACGTCCAAACTCCAAGACAAAATTATTCCCACTCCATGTGGACGAGATTTAATAAGTCAACCCATCCTCTCCGGATCAGCCCGAAGTCGTATGGCCGTTGTTGCTCGTTGCAAGAAATTGTGACCTGAGAAGACTCACCTCTAGTTGTCTTTAGGGTTTGGATTCGCAAAGATGAAACTGGTTCCTGCAGTGATCAACAACTCCATGGCTTCCACCTTATATACTACTACTCAACCGAAATAGGAGAAAAGGCATAATGTAATGGACACCGCATGGGGGGCAGTTGGTTGAAAAATTTGCCCAGTAGTCAGGGTATTCTATTTATATGCTCTTAAATGAAGATGCTTGAAATGTAGGCTACGTATAAGTCCTTAATATCGCGCCAGCTAATAATATACGATGCCAACATAATATACGAGGACGAAAGCCCTCTGTAGTAGATATTCTGAAAATCAAGGGCAAGAGTTACACCGTGCCCTAACCAGACGCGATGCGATAAAATTCCAGCGTCAAATAATTTGTCTGTCCACACTAGACGCGACGCGACTTGCGAGATGCCTCAAAATCAATCAAAACGCACAGCCAATCAGAACAGCGTGTGGGCGGAGTCTCGCGGCAAGTGCACACAGCACCAGACCAGAGAGTAATCTGGACGGCACTCGCGAGAAAATGGATAAGTAGGCTACATAATCAAATTCACAAATATTACACCATTTAAACATTATTAAAAAATACATAGGCTACTGAGTTACTAAAACAATCTTTGTCAATGAATACACTTGATCACAGTTTGAACGTTCTTGTTTCCATTTGTTTAATTTCAAGATCTGAGGTGAATTATCCATTGTTGCTTTTACAGTTATAACTGGGAGCACTAAATGATATTCAAAGTCACATTGCATGCTTTTAACATTAAATAAAGCACATAAACAGTAGGCTACCTAGATTATCATTGCCACACTTTGTGTTTGTTCCAGCCGCGACGTCGCAGAAAAAATAGAACCCGTTTCTAAAATAGAATCGTTGCGTGTCGCAGTCGCGGCTGGTTAGGACAAAAACCCAACATGGAAAAGATACATGGAAGATAACAAGATAACATGGAAGGTCATTTTGCCAGAGAGAATTAAACCAAGTTCGCTGTACAGTCGTGTAAATAGCAAATAATCTCACAAGCTTTGGAGTCAATAGGAAGCGCATGAAAAATGCACCATAACTGACGGATGAGGTGGCCGTCATAGTATTTTCAGTCGATACCATGTGCTTTGGTAATGTATGGTAAATGCAAACTCACAGATCATCGTTGATCAGTGATTTCAGCTTTCGGTTCGCATTTCTCAAGCGTCTACCGTAAGGATGCTTCTCTGAGCACCTCTTAACAGCGTCACGTTTGATTTTAAAGTCATAAAACATACAGCTATTGACTGAATCAGGCCTATGATAAAAATGTGACTAAAATTTAGACGTTGTTTAGAGAGAGACTTTTTATTGATGTTAGGCTATTTGATTTTATTAAGGCTATCAAGTTATAATATGCAAAAACATTTGTTCAACAATAAAGATGATTATGTCATTTTTTGCTGTTGTGTGTGATAATTGCATGTTTCAGTTTTTGTAGAAAACGTCCATAAGCCATATGTACTTAGGCTATCCCAAGTCGGATCCTAAATCCTAAAATCAATCAGCTATGTTCATCACTTATTTCTAAATTTCACATTATTTTATTTATTTCTAATGAAATATCACTACTCATACAGTTACTTTATTTGACTAATTAAAATTACATGATCAAAACAATCATACAAAAAATACGTTGAGTGTGTTAAAAAATATTTACATTGCTCTACTTGCTGCACATTGCAGTAAGCTAGATTGACATTAGAATATCATTAATATATGCGGGATGAGTTGCTAAATGGCATGCAATTAATTTTAAAATGTAGGCATATTGCATGGAAGAGCAAATGCTGTATTGCTTTTACTACAAATAAATCTCTTTGTGATTAGCCACTTTAAATGTTACACTTGTAAAAATTGCTGATTACTCTGAATTTAAACTTTGTTTGAAACATGGGGGTTACTGCAAGTACACAAGTCAAAATATAATGTCTCGGTTACTAATGTAACCCTCGTTCCTAAAGGAGGGAACGGGAGACGACATAATTGGGATCGCCTTGAGAGACCAATCTACTTCGAGAGTATTAAAACGAGCCAATGCACATTGGCATGCGATAATTGCATCAGCTGCTCTGCTTGCAGCGCAATAACGAGCAGAAGGTGCGTCGCATATTGTCTTACGCTGAGGAGCCGAGACGTGTTCGGCCGTACAACGATGGTCAGCAACCATGGCGATGGTAAGTTACGTCGCCCGTTCTTCCTTCAGGGAACGAGGGTTATATTAGTAACCGAGACTGTCCCTTTCAGTCGCTCACATACGACGTAACGTTGACGTGACGACGTAATTGGGAAACCATGGAAAGACTGTCAGATCCCCAACTTGCTGGCGGAAGGCCTGCGCAGAGGAGTTCGAACTGCTGTTCCGTTATGTGCCCGCTGTCAGGTTCCACTTCAACACATAGAGGCACCTCGTAGAGGGAGCTTTAGCGGAAGTGATGGTGTCAATTATTGCTTGGGGTAGGTCACCTAGAACCTCTGCGTCCTATCCAGGGACCAGACATGGAGTTTCCAAAGGTCCGGACGAGGAATGGGCCAGGTTGGAGCTGTCTGGAGGAGCACTAGTTCCAGGAACCAGGTCCAGTTGGGCAAATACGGTGTAACAAGCAAGACCTGCTCCTCGTCCTCCCTGACTTTGCACAAGGTCTGTGCAAGAAGGCTCAATGGGGGAAACGCATACTTGCGTAGGCTCCGGGGCCAGCTGTGTGCCAGAGCATCCGTGCCGAGGGTCCCCTCGGTCAGGGAATAGAATAACTGGCAGTGAGACGTGTCCGGGGCGGCAAACAGATCTACCTGTGTGGTCCCGAAGCACCTGAAAATCAGCTGGACCACCTGGGGATGGAGTCGGCATTCTCCTGGCAGCAGCTGCTGCCGTGAGAGCTCGTCGGTTGCTGGGTTGAGCAGGCCCAGAATGTAAGGCCCACAAAGCGACCTCAGATGCTTCTGACTCCAGAGGAGGAGAAGGCGGGCGATTTGTGACATGCGGCGAGAGCGTAGACCACCTTGGCGGTTGATGAACTCAACGGTCGCAGTGCTGTCCGTACGGACCAGTGCATGTTTGCCTAGTAGCGGTGTTTTGAAGCGGCTCAGCGCAAGATGTACTGCTAACAACTCGAGGCAGTTGATGTGCCAATGCAGTTGAGGCCCTGTCCACAGACCTGAAGCTGCATGCCCGTTGTACGTTTCCCCCCAGCCGGTGGCAGAGGCATCCATGGAGACCACAGAATGCCTGGACACTTGTTCTAGGGGAACACCTTCCCGCAGGAACGAAGGGTCTGACCACAAGCTGAGAGTTTGGTGACAGTGCGTGGTCACTTGGACCCGGCACGAGCTGCTCTACCACGCCCATCTCAGGGCTCGATCATGGAGCCAGTTTTGGTGCGGCCTCATATGAAGCAATCCGAGCGGCGTTACCATGGCTGCAGATGCCATATGCCCCAGAAGCCTCTGAAACTATTTCAGTGGTGCCGCTGTCCTGCGTCTGAGCGAGCTCACGCAGTTCAACACTGACTGGACACAGGCCTCGGTGAGGCGCGCTGTCATGTTGATCGAGTCCAACTCTGATTGAGAAAAAAGATCCTCTGCCCGGGGGTGAGTTTGCTCTTTTTCCAGTCAACCCGAAGCCCTAGGTGGCTGAGGTGACTGAGCACTATGCCCCCGTGTTCGCACAACTGTTCTCTCTTACTGCGAGGATAAGCCAGTCGTTGAGGTAGTTGAGAATATGAACACCATGCTCGCACATGGGAGCAAGGGCTGCCTCTGCGACTTTCGTGAAGACACAGGGCGACAGGGCCAGCCCGAAGGTTAAGACTTTGTACTGATATACCCGTCCCTCGAACGCAAAGTGAAGAAATGGTATCTGTCGAGGGAGAATCGAGACATGAAAGTATGCGCCGCTGCAAACCAATCGTGGGGACGGATGCATTTGAAAATGCGTTTCTGCGTAAGCATCTTGAACGGCAGCCAGTGAAGGGACCGGTTCAGGACATGCAGGTCTAAGATAGGTCGTAACCTACCGCTTTTCTTGGGTACAATGAAGTACGGGCTGCAGAAGCCGGTCTTCATATCGGCTGGAGGGACCGGCTCGATTGTGTCCTTCGCCAGTAGGACTGCAATCTCTGCCCAGTGAAGGCCGGGCAAACTGAATCGCATAGCCGAGTCTGATGGTACGGATGAGCCAGTGAGACGGGCTGGGAAGTGCTAGCCAGGCTCCCAGACACCGTACAAGTGGGGCCAACGGCACGACAGACGTACCCAAGGTGGAGCAGCACGGCGGAATGCAGGGACCCAACTTGGACGGCAACACTAACCTGACTCCACCGATCGGCAGGTCACCCATGGCTATACGCAGAAATATTTGAATGACGTCTTGAAAAAGACGCAGTGTCAAACCGTGTATGCTCTTTCAGGAAAAACTGCTCTCTCTGGTGCTGAAGTACGCAGGGATGACCGTGGCTACACAAACGGGACGTTAGTGCAAGCCTGATGTGAGCACTCACATTTTCATTGAAGGCAGGGGCAGAGGGAGGGAGGAGCAATCGAACTCGGGTTCGGAACAGGCAATCGAACCAAGTGTGAAAGCTCCCTTAAGCACAAAAATACCATAATATGTTTGCTATTTAGGAAACATTCTAAGTTCACATACTTGTTTCTCTGAAAACAATGCTACAGCCAGTTATTCTACTTTGAAATATGTGACCCTGGACCACAAAACCAGGGTAATTTTTTTTAAATGAGATGTATACATTTATGTTCGCGATTTTGCTGCATTCACTCACAAAAATAATTGTTTCATGTGTTTACGGTAGGAAATTTTCAAAATATCTTCATGGAACATGATCTTTACTTAATTTCCTAATGATTTTTGGCATAAAAGAAAAATCTATAATTTTGACCCATACAATGTATTGTTGGCCATTGCCACAAATATACCTGTGCCACTTATGACTGGTTTTGTGGTCCAGGGTCACATATGTGTTCCGTGTCGGAATGTCCATTTTTGTTTTGGTCTGTGTGATCCCGCCTGCTGCCAATTTACCCAATAGTATTTTGACACCTCAGGTTGCCAGCTGGCAGAAAACAAAGTGTATTGCTGCCAGCAAACAAACTAGGTCAGAGATCGCAGATTCTACCCGACCTAAGCCTCGCCATCCATCTAAAAAGTTCTATGTCCAGAGGTATATTAAAATGTGGGTGAATCAGCTCATCAACTTACAGTGTAAGTGCTTGTTGCCTTCCGTTGTCCATTAAGCTCGTTCACAGGGCGGTGCACAGACCTTTTGATGGGCATGTGCTGAAACTGAAAAAGGCCCCCCACTGTTCGTTTTTTTTTCACGGTTCGGTACGTCTCAGACAGTGCACAGATATTGAGTTCACTTTCAAGTCTTGTGCTGGAATGGACAAATTCACACAAAAACTGTCAACATGTCTGTCTTGATGAGTATCCTATAGCAGACATAGTCTGTTATGCCTTATGTGAACTTATACGGTTGAGAAAGACAACGCATGTGTGCAGTATCAGTGTACTGAATCTGTGCATTATGTCTTAAAGTGACAGCATGAATATTAGGCTCACACTCACACACAAATCTTTTTTGCACAAGTTCTCTTTCGCATCTCTTGAATGTTTAAATTCAAGAACCATTGCAAATGCTAGCCCTCTCTCTCCGGTCCCACATGTCTCCGAACTTAAATAAAATATGAGCCTTAATAGACATAGTGTTTCTTGCGTAAAGAAAATGCTGTACTTATTTAAACACGATTTCTGTCAGGACCACTACCGTCAAGTACAACTGACAATTAGCATACAGTTTGGATTGGCGATATGGTTCCGTTCTGGGCGAGAACTCCCTGCGCATCCATGCAGCCTAGCATGGATGAGAGCAGCAATAACCCCCCTTGGGGTAAACAGAATAGAACCAACATGAATGTTTGCAAATATTTAATTCATGATTTTAAGTACAACATAATTCGAGAATTTATTCTGATTCAAGGGGAATCAGAATGCCAAATCCTGCCTGGCGTCTGGCGAGAGGAGGAGCTGGGGATGGAGGAGGGTAATTAGCTCCTGAGAAACGCGATAGCTGCTGATAATACTGAAGGAGCTTATATATGTATACGGTGATAGGCGTCGTATTCCTATAGGTAGATGTGGATCATCTGAGAGTCAGCTGAAGCGAGCTTGACTAACGTGACCTGCCAGAGAACTAACGCTACACTTGGTCACTTTTTACGTCTGTCTGTCTGTTTTACAAATATTTAGACAATGAAAATAGCTTGTGACTAAATCTTGAAATAGCTTGTGACTAAATCTTGTTGGATCCTCAAACTGTTAGTAAACCTCATAACAAATTTTTTCAGCTACTCCCAGTCTGCGCTGCTGCGGAACTTCAGTTTTAGTCAAGATAGAGGGTGGAGTTATGAGGATTACTGACAGTTTGAGAATCCAACAAGATTTAGTCACAAGCTATTTTTAATAACTTTCATTGGCTAAATATTTGTAAAATAGACAGACAGACGTAAAGGTTGACCAATAGCATTGATTTATTGAAGAATTAAAAAAAACACCGCACAACCAAAAAAAGGGCACTTCGGAGTGTAAGGCAAAAAGGGGCATGTGCTCTGCACAGGTTGAGCCCTACCTGTGCACATGCCTGCCCGTTCATGTTGCGTGTTCTCAAACCTCAAAAAGGCAACCTGTGTGAGCATGGTGTCTGATGAGCAGGGGGTGGGAGAAACAACCCTCTCCAATATTTAGAATTTGGACTGCAGTAGGCTACCCATTTCAACCGCTAGATGTCAATATTACATATAGGTAGCCTACTGCACCTTTAAAGACTAAAAAGATTTACACTACTATATATAATTTGAATTCAGAATTATTTCTTAGCCTACTTTTTATATAAGATCTGATTAAGAAAAGAAGTGTGCATATTGATGTAGGTTAGATTAGAGGATAACTATAACTTTCTTTCTTTGGCAAATAGATAAGATATTTTAATTAGGATAGTATAACAATTATACAGAACTGTGGTGTTAAAAGTACACTCAAAAAGAGAAAGTGAGATTCTCCTCCTTTGCTTCAGTCATGTTGTGTCGTGTGTGATATGCCTTTGGGATCTGAGTATAAAGTGACACTCTCACTCAGTCACTGAGAGCTGTAAGTGATGACTGCGCAAGGCTCATTAGCTCACTTCCTGAATGTGTTAGACAGGAGTCACACTTACCCATTCCCTGTTTACATTCAAAAACTGCTAATTCCTCTGTCATTTCAACTAAATGCCTATAGGCCTACTCATTCACACTGCTTGCTAAAATGTTAATGCCTGTGCTTCTTACATGTATCGGTTGTGTCAATGAACCATTGTCGATAGACACTTTTATCTTTTCATAGTAACAGTTTTAACTCTTAAAATAATATTAAAAAAGGATTTATTCCCACATGCGATATTCAGAGATATTGAGCCAAGAATGTTGTTTTACATCAAATGTATTTTTATTTCCTTAAAGTGCAAAAGAGGTTGTAAGCTTGCACACAGTAGGTTTTTACAGAAACAATACAATGCAATGAAACAATATTAATTATAAATAGCTTTTCAAGACATTGAGCGTGCGTTCTTTGCAAGGAGGAGTTCATAAATAAATATAAAAAAGATGATAGGTAAGCAGAGCTCTGGTTCCAAAGACAAGGGTCAATGAATGCTTAGGCCTTTACAAGCAAAGCAAACTCTGTGGAAAGAAAATGATAAAGATAACAATTACAGTCTGAAATTGATCATTTTAACATCTCATTCATATCAGTAAGAACCACTTAAAGCTTAGAAGTACAACCTTCTAACTTGACCTTCTAACTTTTACTGCAGGTCTATAATTGGTTTATCTAGTTGGTTAGCCGCATATACTGTAGCAGGCCTGCTATAAATATAAAACTAGCAACAAAGTCAAGAGCTAAAAATGTAAGATGGAAAAAGATGTTTTGTAACAAAGATTTTTTTAAGCTTCATTGGAATTCATAGGTTTAATCATGTTGTATAATGCTTTGACACCTCAGTACTGTAAAGTCATAAAAAAATGATGAATATGAGATTAAGTAACCAAGGCTTACCATCAACTCCAATCATGCCATCACCATCAGCATCTCCAGCTTTCAGGAAGGCCTTTGTCTCTGCATCACTGAGCGCTCTGGCGCCAGCGGAGAAGTTCTGCAGGAACAGTCTGAAGGGCACAAACAAACAATCAACCTCAAGCATTGTTCCAGGGTTTGAACCAGTAGACACCAGGTCAGTTTATTATGAAAATGATTTAAGACTGGACTTACTTGAGCTCATCCTCCTCAATGAAGCCACTCTTGTCCTGGTCGATGATGTAGAAGGCCTTCTTGATGTCGTCGGGGGTCTTTGCGCTCAGGCCAACCTTGGCGAAGAAGGTCTTGTAGTTGAAGGATTCAGCAGCTGGGATTACACATGAAAATACATAAAAAATCAGCAAATTTATCAATAGTCTATTGTTTTTCTGTGGAGAGTTATAGCAGATGTGTCTTACCAGCACAATCCTTAAGGGCTGCAGCCACATCATCGTCCTTGAGAATACCAGCAAATGCCATTTTGATTTTTCTGGAAATAAGACCCACATAAGATGATGATACATTAAGATGCAAGGTTTTTGACACTCAATTTTGTAAAATCTGAAAAACCAATTATGAAAAATGAACATTTAGCCCCTTTATTCCTAAAAAAAAAAAGCCACAAAGCCACCAAAACACAAATTAACCTTCAATTCTCCCATTACAGTTAAACTTCTTCCTACAGTCAACATATGATCTCTGTTAGGTCATGCGAGAATGCCAGATAATTGGATAATTGGATAAAAAAATGGATAATTGCAAGCTCATCCAAAATCTCAGAAAGTATAGCAGGTCCTTGGTTTGGTTAAGTAAAGAGAGTGGTGTATCATCGCGTTTTCAGTCCTGCTGCAAGTCCGTTTACATCCTCATTTTTGTTCCTCCATTTTTCGTTAATCATATTCCATGGTGATTAGAGCAATTCACCGAGCCCTGGTGTATGATCCTCATGGCCTATCATCCGGTAAACTCACCTTTGCGCTGAGCTGACAACTGTTCCACAGATGTTCGACGACTACCCACGGCACCCATGGGCCCAGCTTTTATACGTTTGTCACTGGGGTTGTAACAGACACCATTTACTTCTGTTGGGTAAGGTTTCGAAAAAAATGTGTCCACTAGTCATTATAGCTCTATTTTTATCCTTTCGAACGGCGATGCTCTGTTTCCTTATGGGAAGCATAGAAGGGACCTCCTAACGCACATCAGTGTTTGCATTTGGGCAATGCCATTTAGTGCTGTAATTCTCATATTAAAAAAATTCTCATATTCTCATGTTATTTTCCAACCACTTGTTTCGGTCGGTCAAATAGAAAATTCCTTTAGAAAGAGGCACAAAAGTTCCTGCTGGATAAAATTAAATTACTATTTTGCTATCTATCTATTTATTTGTTTATAAAGTTCAGTAGCCTACATTAGGATTTAATTATTTATTCTTTTATATGTATTGTTCTCATTTTGTGTTTTTATTCGTTGCATTTTTTATTTAATTCCATTATTATTCCTTCCAGATATGTTTCACCCTGCAAGGAAATGTGTAAGAATAATTTTTAATGTTTTCTTTTTTTTTTTTTTCTTGGGAAGGGGGGGGGGGGGTGACCCATTTACAGTCTCTTTACTATATATATATTCTACATGCAAGATGATGCTTTGCAGATTCTGGGACAGCTGGGGGATTGGACAGAAGGAAACGTTTCAGAGTGTCAGATTACTTTCAAATATGATAAAACACTTAAGATTTTATGTGTATTCAACACTGATAACCAATGCACAAAATGATGCAAAACAAGACAAACTTGCTCTTCCAGTGATTACAAATATTGTACTTTACATGTCATTGTGATTTTTTTATTGTGTTCGCTTGTTTACTCAACAGCTGCAACAAAACTATTTTAGTTTGGATGATAAAAATATTCTAATCAAAGATTAAAAATTAATTTTTAGTTACTAAATGTTTGTCACCAGCATGCAAAATCACTTCTGAAGAATTCTCTTTATAGGCTATACATACACTGAACAAAATTATAAACGCAACACTTTTGTTTTTGCCCCCATTTTTCATGTGCTGAACTTCTATGTACACAAAAGGCCTATTTCTCTGATATATTGTTCACAAATCTGTCTAAATCTGTGTTAGTGAGCACTTCTCCTTTGCAGAGATAATCCATCCACCTCACAGGTGTGGCGTATCAAGATGCTGATTAGACAGCATGATTATTGCACAGGTGTGTCTTAGGCTGGCCACAATAAAAGGCCACTCTAAAATGTCCAGTTTTTCTTGTATTGGGGGCCCGAAAATCAGTCAGTATGTGGTGTGACCACCATTTGTCTCACGCAGTGCAACACATTTCCTTCGCATAGAGTTGATCAGGTTGTTGATTGTGGCCTGTGGAATGTTGGTCCACTCCTCTTCAATGGCTGCAGAAAGTTGCTGGATATTAGCAGGACCTGGAACACGCTGTCATATACGCCGATCCAGAGCATCCCAAACATGCTCATTGGGTGACATGTCCGGTGAGTATGCTGGCCATGCAAGAACTGGGATATTTTCAGCTTCCAGGAATTGTGTACAGATCCTTGCAACATGGGGCCATGCATTATCATGCTGCAACATGAGGTGATGGTCGTGGATTAATGGCACAACAATGGGCCTCAGGATCTCGTCACGGCATCTCTGTGCATTAAAAATGCCATCAATAAAATGCACCTGTATTCATTGTCCATAACATACGCCTGCCCATACCATAACCCCACCGCCACCATGAGCCACTCGATCCATAACGTTGACATAAGCAAACCGCTCACCCACACGACGCCATACACACTGTCTGCCATCTGCCCAGTACAGTGAAAACTGGGATTCATCCGTGAAGAGAACACCTCTCCAAAGTGCCAGATGCCATCGAATGTGTGCATTTGCCCACTGAAGTCAGTTACGATGACGAACTGCAGTCTCAGCTTCCCTGAGACGGTTTCTGGCAGTTTGTGCAGAAATTATTTGGTTATGCAAACTGATTGTTGCAGCAGCTGTCTGGGTGGCTGGTCTCAGACGATCTTGGAGGTGAAGATGCTGGATGTGGAGGTCCTGGGCTGGTGTGGTTACACGTGGTCTGTGGTTGTGAGGCCGGTTGGATGTACTGCCAAATTCTCTGAAACGACTTTGGAGACAGCTTATGGTAGAGAAATGTACATTCAATTCATGGGCAACAGCTCTGGTGGAAATTCCTGCAGTCAGCATGCCAATTGCACGCTCCCTCAAAACTTGCGACATCTGTGGCATTGTGCTGTGTGATAAAACTGCACATTTTAGAGTGGCCTTTTATTGTGGCCAGCCTAAGTGCAATAAACATGCTATCTAATCTAATCTTGATATGCCACACCTATGAGGTGGATGGATTATCTCAGCAAAGGAGAAGTGCTCACTAACACAAATTTAGACAGATTTGTGAACAATATTTGAGAGAAATAGGCCTTTTGTGTACATAGAAAAAGTCTTAGATCTTTGAGTTTAGCTCATGAAAAATGGGGGCAAAAACAAAAATGTTGCATTTATAATTTTGTTCAGTGAATATTCAAGATGACTTATTTAAAACAAATACACAATAACTATGCAAGAAATATTGTTTGAACATGTTTATTTTGTATTAGGCTTCATTTTCTTGTAGAAATTCCAAGCTCAAACAATAACAGTACTGTAAAACATACAAGACAAGCCTGCACAAATCATCTTTGAAAACTGCTATACTGACAAGATCCCAGTGGAAAACTGCAGTTTTTTTTCTTTGCCATGTTTGACCGTCACAGCTGGTCTCAGGAAGCATTAACAAGGGCTGAAAATTCTACAAGAAAGGTGAAGAAGGTATAGGAGATGTAGATTAATCGCTAACATTTAGCCCACACATTACATGTCATTTATAAAGTATCTGAGGATAGATACCAACCTTCCAAGCTGATCCTCCCATCCCCATCCATGTCTCCAGCCACGAGGAAGGCCTTGGTTTAAGCTGCTGTAAGCACACAAGCCCCTTTTGAGAAGTTCTGTAGAAACAACCTGTAAAGTGACCTGAGTCACAATATAGGAATACAAATTGAAATTGAATTGAAATGTCTTTGTTTTTTAGTTAGGGAATAAAAACGTTGCATGCAATTATTACACGGCTCTTGATTCTGATTGGTTAATCATAATATTTTCCCATTTTCGCTTTCGTCCATGGCAACACTGTATATAAGTGCGCTCATCCAAGTAACTAAAAACAGTGCTACTTTCATGCATTTCAGTTATCGGTGGTATTGAAAATGAAGTCTTAGGACTATTAAAGGGATAGTTCACCCAAAAATTTAAATTGTGTCATCATTTACTCACCCTCCAAGTTGTTCCAAACCTGTATCAATTTATTTCTTCTGCTGAGCACAAAAGAGGATATTTTGAAGAATATAAAGTTTCCACCCTTCCAGAGTCTCGTCCCGTCGAGACCACCCTTCTAGAGCTTCTTCACGTTATGCCTATCAAGCCAGAATGTCATCACGTCATGACTGAGTCCTCAGCCAGGATGGCCGCTGCCACTTCAGAGCCTGTATCTGTTCCTTAGCCTGTATCTGTTCCTGAGTCTGTTCCCAAGCCTGAATCTGTTCCAGAACCTGAGCCTGAATCTGTTCCAGAGCCTGAGATGGTTCCTGAGCCTGTTCCTGAACTCCCAGCATCACTCTCTCACCTCCTCCTATCATAATCTCACATATTTTGATACCATATTAAAGCTGGTTTCAAGCCCTTTCCAGATCTGTTTTTATTTCTTTCATCGCCTGATTGCTATGATTGTCAGGAACAGAATTTTGAGAAAAACAGGTTTAATTAACTGTCATGTCGGGGATGATTGGCGCTCTTTTTTTTATTGCCTTTTTTCACATATTTTAGTAATCATCATAGATTAGGTATCATTCGAAAGCTTACGAACTCAAAATTCATCCTGTGAAAACCGTTTTGAAATTGGAGAGCAAGATCCTTTAAGTGAACAGCTAGCTAATTCAGACTCCGTTGTTGTGCTCACGATACACAGGCTCTGATATTAAAGGCATGAAAAGGTGAGAGCTGCACCATTTAAATATAATATAATTGCTGGAATTGATGTTTTTTTATCTTTTGTTTCACAAAAAGTCTCTCTTTGCAGATAAGTTGAGGTGAGTTTCTGATATTAAAGGCGTGGTGAAAAGGTGAGAGTTGCACCATTTAAAGATAAATAATTGTTTGAGTTTGCCTCCCACAACTGCCTGAACATCTCGTACCCAGCAGGCCAAGGAGCAACGCTGGAGTTCTTGAAGAGGTACGAAACCAGCAGTTAACTTCATAGATCAAAACAGTAATGAAACATTCTCTAGCTCCATTTACATTAATCCAGACACATTTGAAAACATTGTTTTAATTTTAAGATGTTCTCAGACCACACTATTGTTCCAGCATTTTCCAAAAGTTTATCGTTCACACTTATCGTTCAAATATGCGTTTTCATAAGTATCTGGATTAGTGTAGCCCCTGTCGCATACACACTACCACTCACTCATAACATCCTCTTGCATACACACGGTGTCTCTTGAAAACTCCCTCCACAAACATGCTTTGTGCCAGTTTCCAATATTCTGATATTTTTACTGTTTTTTACTGTATTTTTTTTTACTGTAGCTTACTGTAGCTCCAACCAGCTCCAACACACCTGCCTGGAAGTTTCTAGCAACCCTGAAGACACTGATTAGCTGGTTCAGGTGTGTTTAACTGGAGGGCCACTGTCCTGCAAGAGTTTAGCTTCAACCCTGAGTTTGACCTGTGCTTGTTCGAAAGGTTCTTTCTCTCTGAACCAAAATTACAGACTATGAATAGAAGGCATACATTGTGACCATTCTTTTAGAAGAGAGTCCAATCTCCTTCCATTCACTTGCACAGAGATTTTCATCAGTGTCACGCAGACTTTGAAAACACTCACTCTTTCTTGCTTAGTTTAAATGTTTGTTTTTATGACTCCTTGTAATTCATCTGTCGACCAGTGGTCAGGTTTTGAAGGCAGACTGTTTAATTATTATTCAACTGTGTATTTTTTTGTTGTTGTAACAAATTGTTGTATATTATATGTTATAAGTATACTGCTGCTATTGTTTTAAAACCATTGCTAGTCTTAAAACTGTTTTTATTAAATAAAAACTAATAATAAATATTATTTTCCAATTAAGAGACTGGTTATTTGTTTAGCAGTGTTTAAACTTTATAGATCATTTTATTGTTTTTATACAAGTAAATATGATCCTTCATTAAACATTAAAAAGCTAAAGAAAAAACAAGATTTTATGTAAAATTACAGGTATAAAAATTACTGTATTTTTACAATGTCTATTTTACGTTTTTTCTCTGGCACCCTAGCTGCCGAAAATTAAGTTTTTTTTATTTTTTATTTTTTTTACAGTATATTGTTGCAAAAAAATGTATTTTGGCTGAAAGAATCCTTTGCTGTGGGAGTCAAAAAGGCTGAATATCAGTGCAGAAAAATTCTGACTAACAACAAACAACTGGAACATCATTCATACACTACCTTTACATGCATTAATGGCAGTTGAAATATCAGAGGTAACCAAGACGTCTGTGGTGGCCATGTCTCGAAGGATCAGATGAATTTCTGAGGCCTGTACTTGCAACAATGTCTTTGCTGATTATAACAGCAAAGCCTGCAGTCTGAACGTCCCTATGTCAAAAACCACCAGTGTTTGTATGTCATCTGCAGCTGTGTCCTTTACACCACCTGACCTGTCCAGGACACAGAAGGACAAGCCATTGCAATAAGGTAGTTGCTCGAGTAAAGCACCTCACAATCTACTGAATTAAACAAACAAACACAAAAAAACTCATGATTTATATTAGATGTGATGTGTCGCTTAATATCAGGTTATAATTGGTTCGTTCACTTGAAGTGAATATCTTTGCAAGCATCCTGTTATTGCTTCACTGTCATTATTGGATGTGTGCCTACACAATATGATTTAAAGGCCGTATATGGAGAATTTTGCGCAGAGAAATGTGTTTATTTTCCACACAGATCAAAGGTCTAAGGCTCGATCACAGTGTTAAAGCACAATAAGACAAAGTCCATCTGTTTTCGTGTGTTTACGCAACTCTACAGTTAGCTTTGTCTTTGTGCACGTGCTGATCTACAGTGCGCTGATATGACGTCAGCTTCACTTCCTCCAAATGCTCTTTTCCTGAGGATGGACGTCTGCCTGCTTGTGTGTGTTGCCAACCAGGGGCCAAAGCAATGACAAAAACATCCTTCCAGCCCACTACCTGCCCTTGAGGCCTTGTCCCGTTCCATACTACCTCTTGTTTGCAGGAAGGCCATGTTTCCTGAATGACAGGGATTTGTGGGGGATCGGGGCTGGACTTTTCATATTCTCAATAACACCTTTTTTCTTTGTCCTTGCTTATACATTACATCAGGTGCATCAAGAGCGTTTGGAGCCAATGCACATTAAATGCTTTTTAAAGGGACAGAGAAAAGATTTGACCTGGTGAGTGAAGGTGATTTAGAATACATTTAATTATTATTTGGCATAATATTGATTTAAATCTGTACAATTTAACAAAACAGAATGATTTTGCTTCTCTTTGAGTCTTTATTGTTTTAAGAACAGTGTTAATGACTATGTAACATCTATATTTAATGACAAGTTAAATTGCTAGTGTGAGTGGACAAACCGAACTTAATGGTGGTTGTTCATTATTGATGAGTGTTAATTGCATCTTTCCATGACTGAATGTATGACAGCTATTTTTAGTAACTGAACATGTAGAGCTCAGAAAAAAAATGTTGCCTTTGGGGTACAACAGCTTACCCAACAAGGGATGACTTTGTACCTTATCTACCCCTAATGTAGTAGTAATATGCATCCTTAAAGCACTACAGTACAATGAAACTTTTTGGGGAAAATAAGGTATAACATATATTTCTTCTGGGGGGGGGGGGGGGGGGGGGTGTCATGCTATGTGATTTAAAACAGCAATTTTTTTTATAATTATTTTGCATGCATCTCATATTTTATGAGATTTTATGTAATAATTGTACTTTTAAAAATGTATGCCACACAGAAGGACCATTTAAAAAGGCAAAATAACGATGATGGATGCACGCTGTTAAAAAAACGAAATGAAAATTCTGTTATCATGTACTCGAAATAAGAACAATAAAGAAGAAATAAGGTCATAAGGTCATACAGGTTTGGAAAGACATGAGGGATAGTAAGTGATGGCAGTTTTTGTGTGTGTGTGAGAAATAACACTTTACAAGTTTCACATTTGTTTAGTTAACATGAACTAACAATGAACAATACTTCTACAGCATTTATTAATAGATAATGTTAATCTCAACATTTATTAGACCAAAAGTCATATTAACATTAGTTCATGTACTGTGAACTAACATGAACATTTTAATAACTAAGATTAACAAAGGTTATAAATGCTGTAAGAATACATTGCACATTGTTAGTTCATGTTAACAAATGTTACCAATATCCCTTTTAAAATCTTGATGTTGAAATATGCACTTTATTCATCATTCCTGTGGTTATTTTCATAAATACTTGTTACATTTTTCAGCCAGGGGGTAATTAAAATAAATGATTAATAAGTTGATAAGTGAGCAATGTGTTGCAATTACTGTATTTAAATCATTACATGTCTGGAACACGGCCTGTTTTATTTTGAGATGCTCTTTTTCAAGCCAAGGTTCTCAGTAACAGACTGAGATTTCTCTCTAAGCCTCTCTTGATAGATTTACAACTCGTTCTGTGTATCATCAGTTGTTCTCGATCTGCCAACAGCACCGTGGACATTAAACAATTACAATAAGAGATTCTCATGATGGGAATGCCTTTCAAAAGCTGTCCCTAATTAAAGCTGATCATGTCTTTCATAAACGAGGGCAGAGAGAGAGATTGTGCTGTTCCCTGTCTCTCGGGTTTAGTTGCATCTCTATCTATTTCCAGCTGACCAGCTGTGATGGAAGCATGCCGATGGGACTCTCAGATTTAGCCAAGACGGCCGCCTCAGTTTCAGTTCCCGCCCCTCCTCTTCCCCGACATTAATCACTCAACACCAAGTGTGTGTAGTTGGAATGTTTGTGTGTGCATGTAGGACACCCTGAAGTGACCTCGGCCCAGATCACATCATTAGCCGTAAATCTGAAGGCACACACAAAACAAACATGTTTAGAGCACATTAGGAAAAAGATGAGGTTTTATTTATATAGCGCCTTTGCATATTCACATTGTCCAAAATACATGTTAAATATGTTTTTAGCTGAGTCTTGAATGTAGCCACATATGAGATATTATCGCTAAATGACCTTCCACCTACAGTAGATAACCGGAAACGAAGGATGGACAACAAACCAAGTTCAGCTAATGTAAGGGCAGGGCGGGAAGAGTAAGGTAGATCATACAGATATGGAGGTGCAAGACCATTTAATGCCTTAAACGTTAGAAGTAATACCTTAAAGTGAATACGTGATGCCACGGGTAGCCAGTGAAGGGCATTCTTCCTCACAGCCTGATTTACACGCTGATGAAATGAGGCCTTACGCAACACCTGTCCCACGATTCCTCCTGCACGTGAGGGATGTAGCCATAGACCGCTCCACTTCCATGTCTGTGAAATACACGAAGGCGCTAATTGAGCAGCCTATCTTGCCAGGCTGCGAATTCCCCTTGTGCTGATCGTTGATGTGCCCCTTGGGGACCTGTAAAAAGTGGCAAGAGGCCAGAGAGAGTCCTGGACCTCCACAATGAGATCACCAAAAGTTGGATCAGTTGAGTAATGCCACTCATGTGCCATGCCACAGAGTTGGACTCTTGGATCTCATGTCATCTCCAACAAAGCCTGTGAGCAGTTGATTTTGTGGCGTTGAAAATTAGAAAAGCCCCCCAGGAGCTTTCCCAATGCCACGCTGACATGCAAAAATAGGCCTTTTCGTCTGGTTTTTGCAGGCTGTGACTTACTTAAAGGTATAGTTCACTCAAAAATAAGAATTCTGTCATAATTTACTCACCCTCATGTCCTTACAAACCTGTACGACTTCCGTTTTTTGGGGGAACACAGACAAAAAAGGTGTTTTAAATTTGTCCATATTAAAGTCAATAGTGTCTGAAACAACTTTGGTCTCCATTGACTTTAATTGTATGGACAAAAACAATTCTTCAAAATATTCCATTAAGTTTAATGGTTTGGATCAGTATTCAGACTGATAATGGGTATGATGCCATAAGTGATATTCGGAAAACCTGGATTTAGTGCTAAGAGTTTTCTGACTGTAAAAAGAGACAGCCGCATGATGAAACCTCTCTGTTTTACCTTTAAAAATGCAAAAACAAGCTTCTCAATAACGGCTGATAAGGATTTTTAAGGCACACAAATGAGCTAACTGACTGTCAACATAACAACATCAATATTAACAATGTTTGTCTCCTTTTAGGCTCACCAAACAGACTGCATTCAAGTGGCATTATGGGAATGGATGTTTGTGTGTAAAATCACACCAGCCTTTCTTGGTTGAATGCTCTCCATTGACAGTTTTGTTTTTAATCATGCAAAGAATGCTACAGTGCTTAGCATAGCGCTAACTGTGAAATGCGCTAAAGCTCCATGTGCATGTGCATAGCCACACATTAGATCATTCCTACGGTCAGTCTTACAATCCCAAGTAGTAGGCCTGTCTTTCATTCAGTGAGTTTTGGACCGAAATGTAGTCAGCCATGCAACAGGAGCAGGGAATGCCAGTTGCACAACGACTTGGTGACTGTCCCTCTGCTTGTACAGTAGGCTACCTATGGGGTTTCCCTGAGCCGGCACAGGCCTGGCTCTTGTTTTTATGAGTATGACAGTATCTCTTGGATGGACTTCACACTTAGCAGAATAGCAGTACACAGCCATGACACTGGATACAAACCTGGCATCGCATTTTTATAGCATTTTATATCGTAAAAGTTTTTTCCTTTCTCTATTTTGAGATCACGTACATGTTCTCAGCCTGGTACAGATCTCATGTGGCAGTTGCTCAGTGATCCAGTGAGTGAGACGTCTGCCAGACTTAAAACAGGTGGCTTTTTACTTAACATCAACTCTATCTTGTAAACAGAGTAAAGAGGGGTAAATACAAGGCAAGGGGTCCCATGTAAGTAAACATGCTAGTGTTACAGTTTATAGTGCAAAGGTTGCAGATGTGTGATTCAACACTTTAGACCCAATATCAGACTTGCCATTAAAGTTTGTCAAATACATTTTTTTTTTATCTTTAATTAAAATAATATGTTTAAAAAACTGAATTACATAGAAATCAATATGGACTTTAGTTTAGAGAAACGGACCAAAAATATTTGTATTGCTTTTAATCTCATTTCAGTTCATAAACTACATACAACTAATGATCTGATCAGCATCATGTAGTAATGTGAGAACTGAAAGTTCTTAATGAAACTCACAAGATAAAGTTGGATCCAGATTGTTTTAAGAATTTCTGGATGCCTTCCAAAATAACTCATTTGTTTAGCAGATGGTTGTCTGAATTTACCCTCCTCTTATCTAATTTCTTGTGCATAAAAGCGGCTCAACATATGCACATCTTGTATAAGTCTTTCTAAAAAACTGATTTAAGGAATATATATATTAAAAAAAGGTCTCTACAGAGTATGTCCTCTCACTCACAGTACCCTAAACCTGATCCATGACTGCAGAGCAAAGGCAGGCAGGCTGCCGAGACTGACAGAGCTTTTTTATTTTTAAATTATAGTGACACAGCATACAGCAAAATCTACTGAACATCCCTGGCCTTATATAGCATACGTACAGGATTAGATTAAGGATGTAAAGCCGACAACTGAGAATAAAGAGTGCTATACGCTTTGATATGTTCCTTGTAAAAACGAATATGGTTCTTGATCTGATTGCTAATCTAACTCTAAACTCTAAAATATAATCATCTACTTGATACTCACTTCAAATGAGTAATTTGGCATATCGCTAAAGTAATACTTCATTCCATTTAATTCTCAAAATCTCACCAGATCACTAGGCAATATTCTTTATAGCTAAATATCCTCAATCCACTGTCAATGTGACAGAAAAACTGAGGTTTAAAACCTTTGAGCCAAACATGAAGACATTTCACCTCAGGATTCACTAGCGCAGTGGTTCTCGAAGTTTGGGGCGCGCCCCCTGGGGTGGCGCAAGGATACTGCATGGGGCGCGCGGGAGATCAGCAAAAAACAAAACAAAAAAAACAGCCGTTGCACCGGCGTTCAATATCGGTTAGCGCTCTCCTTAATGAATTGTTGTTCTTCAGACCGTTGACTTGTCACCACTGGAACAAGCCTAACATAGAATAGACTGTATTATGATTCTGTCTTAATATGAAATAATGACATTACAAAGTGAAACTATTGCAGGTGTTTTTCATTGCACGTTTTCTTTTTTTAATCTTTCCGTTTTTATTTATTTGAGTTGTATCATCTCCTTCAAGCTGATGTTTGTCTTTATCGAGATAAGATAGGAAACATTGCAAATTATGTAGGCTAGCATTACTGTCATTGTTTTACAGTGTTTTCATCAACAGAGTCCAACTTTATTACAGAGAATATATAAAGTTTGCTGTTTTGGGTAGCCTATTGATAACATTATGTCAGATAACATGTTCATCCTTTTGCATCCTCATGTCATACCAAGTGGACTGTAAATAGTTAAGTGGAATTAGCCTCAACTGGCCTCTCTGCTAATATGGCTAACAGTCAACTTCCTGCCACTCTAATTCTGTTCAGTAGTTCACACCTAAAGCCAAATCAGCCCAGCCACAGATCAGGGATGGCCTATTATTGGTAACTAAAACCATAAAATAACTGAAATTAAATAAATAAATAAACCTTAACTTTTTTTTTATTTCAACAAGTTATACGTAAATAAAAATTATAAACATAAAACTGTATATGTAAAAAAATTACAAGCCTGAACAAATTACCAAAAATGTAATAAAAACTTCAAATAAAATGAAAACAGAAAATATATTTTTTTTTTTACATTTTCACAGAAATCACTCTGCCGCAGATTAAACAGCCTCTGTGGCCGAACATTGCAGATGTCCAGATTCTTTCCATATATTTTATGTTTGTTTGCATAAATATTAATACAATTTTATTATTTACTTTAAAACGGGTAACACTTCATTGTACAGTGCCTGTTACATACTAACTATATTAATAACAGTCAATTATGCGTAAACTAACCCTATTCTAAGTACATTTTGCTAATTAATATTACTGAGTACTTAAATGAATAATTACATTAGACACCTTAAACTAAAGTGTAACCAATAATTGTATATTATAGCATATCAAATATTTATACAATTAAAATAGTTTTATTTTTAAACAATATATATATATATAATCCCACTAAAAATATCATTTTTAACATTAATTATAAAATAATGTAGGGGTATTCAAATATTGCATAGCTGAAACTGAGAAAAGAAAATTATTATAGTGAGATTTAAATTGATAAAAGCTTGAAATGTTATTGGCAGGTCACTGGGCTGATTTATAAACACATAAATGAATGAAGCAATGTAAAGCACCGTTTTAATTTGAGCAGAAGGTGATAATATATTTGTGTTTACAAATCCATCTCGAATTGCTCTCACTATTCAGACCGTCTGTACACCAGAGCTGCTGTACGAGGCACTTCCCAACTTTTCCAAAAAAGGTTACGACAGCCAAGGCTGACATTTCATTTTTGTCCCTACCCAGAATGCAACGGGGCACCAGACGAATAGAGTTGATGTTGTAGTGGGGCATGTAACTCTCAGCGCCACTGGCTCAGATTTGCATGCTCAGAATAAGCCCAAAGGTATCCAATTACACAGCTCTCATGGATTGTTCGGTGTCACTTATCATCTGTTTGAGGGATATGATGATTCTGCTCTCCGCGTGTAAAAGGATAGCGTGAGGTTCTGGGCCCCTTTTTTTGTGAAGTGTTACCACTCAATTGGTGGGAAGATCAGCACAAACTCACTTAAAATAGTGAACCTCCTCCCTTTTTGGTGTGCTATAGGCTTCGGGACCCCTACAAGGTCCATTACCATAGTGCAACTTCTTTCGGGATGAGCACATTCCCCTCAGTGATTTATAAGGCTGAGACACGGAAGAGTGAAACATGATCCCAAGGGATTTATCTAAAAACGTTAGTGTCAGAAGTGAACTGTACTGGTATTCATGATATTTTAGATTTTATAAAAGTTGCATGAGGTAGCATGATGTTTTGATTCACAGCACTGGTCATAGTCTCTTTTTTTAAAAACCTCCTGGTTATTTTCCTCATTAGAAACATATAAACTTTGAGAACCTGTGGTTTAGCAAATATACCAAACTAATCTGCTCCGATAGCGGCCCTCTCTCTACCCCAGCACTTTCAGCTGCTCATTTTAATGGTAGCTGTGGGGTCTTCTTTAGTTTCAGAAGCTTGGAGCAAAACTATGACAAGTGCGAAACTCCCGGTGAAGAAACCCGAGGCTCCCTGTACCTTCTTGTCACGCATCTGATTGAACTACCAGCTGGATGTTTGCTCCTCCCCACGCTCGGGCCTGATGGAAGCGTGTGCATGCGCGTATCTGTTACCAGCTGGGAACAATATCCTGATGCTGAATGAGTGTGCTGAGTAAAACTCCAGCATCAGTGATTTTGTTGCCAGAGGAGCACCTTGGGCATCCTGTGCATGTGTCCTCAGAGATGGAGCTTCCCTCGTCCTGACCTGCAGTGCAAAGATGCCTGAGAATGTGTGGTATTAGGCTAAATTCATGTCTTGTATCTGTAATCTAAATATTCCACTCTTATTAGTAATACACCCAGACAGCAACATGGTGTCTGCCCAGATCCGGGCAACATCTGGTACATGTGGATTCAATGCGTACCAGATGTGGGCCGGATCTGGACCGACACTATGTTGCTATCTGGGCAACAATAAATGGGTGACATATTAAGCAAATGTGTTCTGTTCTCCAAGGCACGTAATACTTTACAAAATTACTTTACTGACTCTGAAATATATTATTTATATAAATAAAGTCTTCTTATATATTTAAATATGCACAAAAATACACAAAAACATCATAGAGAAAGCCAGTGTAGGACTACATTAGTATTCTTCATAAGATTGTGTTTAAGGAAAAGTTGTGTTCATGATAGGCCACTGGGTGTACTCAAGTTCAAATTGAGGTTGTGTTTTCTATAATGTCCAGCAGAGGACGCCACGCCCAATTCCAGGACCTGATCTGTTTTTGTTACATGCATGAAAAAGAGCAGAAAGTCATTAGGTGAATCTGGAGTCTTTGTGGAATTTCGTTTGAGCAAATGCTGTTATTTTGTTTAGCCACTGATTGCTGCTTACTGGAGGTGGACCAAAAAACTTCTACACTACTACTACAGTGAGTGGTTTATTATTGGGCAAGTCCATATTCTGATCATATATATTTTCCAAACACAATTGACCAATTCCAAACCACATCAGTCTTAACAATTACTATTAGGATTGTAACTGTTAATGAGGGAAAGTGTTTCTTAAAGTGAAAAATGCCTTACAGGCTATTCAGATGTATTAGAATTTTTTTCTACAGGTAAAATTGGTCAAAAAATAGAGAATTTACTGTCATTGAAAAGTCAAATGATGAAATGCCCATGATAAGGATACACTATTCTAATTAAAGAGTTAGTTCACCCAAAAATGAATATTCTGTCAGTAATTAGGCTACTCACCCTTATGTTGTTCCAACCCCGTAAGACTTTCGTTCATCTTTGGAACACAAATTAAAACATTTTTGATGAAATCTGAGAGCTGGCTCACTCCTTCATAGGCTGAGCATCTCGGTAAGAGCATCTGCCGGCCCAGAATAGTTAGTAAAAACATCGTTAAAATAGTCCAAATGTCTACAGTGGCTCAACTTTAAGCTTATCAAGCGACTAGAATACTTTTTGTGCGCAAAAAATAAAATAAAATAGCGACTTTATTCAACTATTCATTTTCTTCTGTGTGGGCCTCTGACGTGAGTTCACGAGAGCGCCACGAAGCATGCGCGAGGACTGAGATGTTTTGACATCTGACACTGACACTTTGATGTTTCAAAGAGATCGTAAAACGAATCCATATAATTTGAGCAGTTTAGTTAAAATTTTCTGAAGAGACTCGATCACTTTATATGATGAACATACTGAATTTAGGCTTTTATTCAAAAAATAATTCATCAGCAAACATTAAGAAGTTCAACCGAACCTGCTTGACGCGCGACATAGATATATACACTAGATTTCGCCTTGGCTACGGCAGTTCATTGGAACCATAGACAGTAAAAGAAATGGACACAGTGACCCCATTGGATTCAACGGAGAAAAGTGAAGTCACTTAGAAGCTCTCACTTCCTGATGGCTGAGCGTACTGCGCAGACTCAAACTGAGCTTGATGACGTAGATGTGACGTGAGCAACCCGTCTGTCGTCTAGTAGCTGTGCCAAGAGAAATCTGAATCATTTCCTTCCGAAATTTGTAGAGACAGAGAGTGTGAGTAGGAGGTGTCCATGAGCTAGGATCAGGAGCAACTTTTGCTAAGTATTCTGATTAATTATTTTGTCATTTTGCCTCCACGTCCCCCCGATTGCCCGCGAGATTCTCCTCCTGTCTATACAGTAATTTCTCTTCTGTGCGACAGAGAGTCACGTGGTTATGACGCAATCGTTAGCCTATTTTTACAAAAACTGCTTCTACGGGGCTATAACATAAGATACAAGGTAATGGAGACTTTATAGCCTACATCTTTGTGTTTCTTTAGAAATAAATAATGGACAAATTGAGTCTTTAAACGCCTCAGATGTATGCATCAGCATCAATGTAGGCAAAGGTCTAACGGAAATAAAATCACCATAAGTCGTCATGAATGCGATTTTCTATTTTTTTTTTTGGTTCGTTCCAACGGTCAGACATGTATTTATCACTGAGTCCAGAGAAAATTTAAGGTTTTGATATTAAGATAATCTACTTCTTTTTCAAAATATAATGCATAAGTGCTAGTAAGCCTAAGTTTATTAGTCACATTCTTCCACTTGAGTAAACTTAGAATGAACTATCGCTACTTACCTTAGCCTACTGCATGCAAAATGGCTACAATGGTGTGACTATACATGTTAATTTAAACATTTAAATTGTATTGGTTTATTAAATATGTATAGAGTGAATATGTATAAAAACGAATAGAGTGGCGACGGCTGGAGGGACAGCAGACAGCTCGGAAAGACGGCAACCGGGGCAGGGAGGGCTAGCCCCCCGACCTGCAGCTCCTGAGAGGGAGCACCCATAACAAGTTACGAAGAACCCCACAGAAATATACCCCCAGGGATACCCGAGAGGGGGGGAGAATGAGCATCCCAATCGGACGGAATTACCGGTAACGATCCAAGCAAATGGACAACGGAATACGAGCGCAGTCTGTATTTGCGGCAAGGTCTGCAAAAACCTGAAGGGCCTGAAGATCCACCAGGCAAAGATGGCCTGCCTCAGGAGGGATCAAGTGAAGCTACGCTCAGGAACGGCAGCAGGGGCAGCAGTTACTGTCACGCCGGCTGCTGAACCTGGTGAGACGGAGGAGGAGCCGGGTCCGGAATCTCCCCACAGTACCCGGAACCTCCAAGCCTCGCAAATCCCCCCACCAAGCAGGAAATCGGAACACCGCAGGGTAAAGTGGCCTGCCGCAAACAATAAGGAGTGGCTTAAGCTGGACGAGGATGTAGACAAGTGCCTGGAATCCATCTCAAAGGGCAGTGTCGATCAGAAGCTCCAGACCATGTGTACCATCATAATGAACATGGGAGCAGAGCGGTTTGGTGTCGGGGAAAGAAGAGGAGATAGTAATCCAGCGAAGCTCAACCGGCGAGAAGCTAAGATCAGTCAGCTGAGACAGGAACTAAAATCCCTGAGACGTCAGTTCAAGATGGCCAAGGAAGAAGAAAGGACTGCCTTGTCAGAACTCACAAACATCATAAGGAAGAGACTCATCTCACTGAGGAGAGCGGAACGGCACCGAAGGAAGGGCAAGGAAAGGGCTCGGAAACGCAGTGCTTTCATTGGCAATCCCTTCAGTTTTACTAAGAAACTACTGGGCCAGAAGCGAAGTGGCCACCTCGCTTGCCCGGTAGAGGAGATCGACAACTATCTCCACGCCACTTTTAGTGACACCTTGAGGGACCACGACCTCGGACCTTGCAGGGATTTGGTGGCGCCACCTGAACCAGAGACCCAATTCAACAGCGCTGAACCCACGCTGAAAGAGGTGGAAGAAGCCGTTAGAGCGGCAAGATCCAGCTCCGCTCCCGGTCCCAGCGGGGTCCCCTATAAGGTCTACAAGCAGTGCCCGCAGCTCCTCAGACGTCTCTGGAAGATCCTGAAGGTGATCTGGCGGAGAGGGAAAGTCGCTGCGCAATGGAGGTATGCTGAGGGAGTCTGGATACCGAAGGAGGAGGGCTCTTGCAACATTGATCAGTTTCGCATCATCTCGCTGCTTAGTGTTGAAAGCAAAATCTTTTTCAAAATCGTGTCCCAACGTCTGACAGACTTTCTCCTGAAGAACATCTACATTGACACCTCAGTCCAGAAGGGAGGAGTCCCAGGAGTACCTGGATGTCTGGAGCACACAGGGGTGGTGACACAGCTGATCCGGGAGGCTAAGGAGAGCAAAGGAGATCTGGCAACTCTCTGGCTTGACCTGGCCAATGCCTACGGGTCTATTCCACACAAGCTCGTTGAGACCGCACTGGTAAGACACCATGTTCCTGTTAAGATCCGCAACCTCATCATGGACTATTACAACAACTTCTGCACGCGTGTCTCTTCAGGCCAAGTAACATCCTCCTGGCATCAACTTGAAAAGGGGATAATCACCGGCTGCACAATCTCTGTATCTCTCTTCTCACTGGCCATGAATATGATTGTCAAGTCGGCCGAGGTGGAATGCAGAGGGCCCAAGTCAAGATCTGGGACCTGTCAGCCCCCCATAAGAGCCTTCATGGACGACTTAACAGTGATGACAACATCTGTTCCAGGGTGCAGGTGGCTCCTCCAGGGGCTTGAACGGCTCATCTCCTGGGCAAGGATGAGCTTCAAGCCTGCTAAGTCCAGGTCTCTGGTCCTAAAGAAGGGTAAAGTGTCCGACCGTTTCCGCTTTGCCCTGGGAAAGACCATGATTCCATCGGTGACTGAAAAACCGGTCAAGAGCCTGGGGAAGATCTTTGATAGCTCCCTGAAGGACTCAGCTGCCATAAAACAAACCAAGTGCGACCTGACTACCTGGCTCACAGCGATTGACAGATCTGGCCTCCCCGGAAAATTCAAAGCCTGGATCTACCAGCACGGAGTCTTGCCAAGAATACTCTGGCCCCTGTTAGTCTACGAGGTACCAACATCAACAGTCGAGGATCTAGAGAAGTCTATCAGCCAGTTCCTCAGAAAATGGCTGGGGTTCCCTCGGTCCTTGAGCAGCATTGCCCTGTACGGCCATTCCACCAAGCTACATCTTCCTTTGAGTGGACTATCAGAGGAGTTCAAAGTCACCCGCTCCAGAGAGGTATTGATGTACAGGGACTCCAGAGACACAAAAGTCGCAGCAGCAGGAATCCTCGTGAAGACCGGGAGGAAGTGGCAGGCGCAAGAAGCCGTCACTAAAGCTGAGGCGCGACTAAGGCATAAAACGCTGGTGGGCTCTGTGACAACGGGACGAGCAGGTCTTGGTTGTTTTCCCAAGCCACGTTACGATCTGGCTCGTGGAAAAGAGAGGCGCAGACTGATTCAGGACGAGATACGAGCAGAGGTGGAGGAAGAACGCTACACCAAAATGGCCGGCATGTCCAAACAAGGAGCGTGGACCAGGTGGGAACATGCAGATCCACGCAGAATAACCTGGGCAGAGCTCTGGAAAGCAGAGCCATTTCGGATCAAGTTTCTTGTCCAATCTGTCTATGACGTCCTCCCAAGCCCAGCTAACCTGCACACCTGGGGCCTGGCAGACACTCCTGAGTGCAAGCTGTGCCAGAAGAGGGGCACATTGGAGCACATTTTGAGCAGCTGCTCAAAAGCACTAGGGGAGGGGCGGTACCGCTGGCGCCACGACCAGGTGCTAAAGGCTTTGGCGGACTCCATCTGCACAGCGATCCAGCTCAGCAAGATCCAGGCAGCCCCCAAACAGACAATCACCTTCATTAGAGCTGGGCAGAAGGAACAACACCACCGGCCTAGCTCTACGGGGGGGCTCCTCTCCACTGCTCGTGATTGGCAGCTTCAAGTCGACCTTGGAAGACAGCTTAAGTTCCCAGGCAACATCACAGCCACTTCTCTCCGCCCAGACATGGTGCTAACATCTGAGTCTACCAAGCAGGTGGTTATCCTGGAACTAACTGTCCCCTGGGAAGACCGTATTGAAGAGGCCAACGAGCGTAAGAGGGCTAAGTACGCAGAGCTCAGCTCGGAGTGCCGGAACAACGGCTGGAAAACTCGCTGCGAGCCAGTCGAGGTCGGGTGCCGAGGCTTCGCTGGCCGCTCACTGTTGCGAACCCTCAAACTCCTTGGAGTAAAAGGACTGCAATTGAAAAAAGCCACCACAAACATCTTAGAGGCCGCAGAGAGGGCTTCTCGGTGGCTGTGGATCCGTAGGGGGGATCCGTGGAGCAACATGCCACTTGGACACAAGCCGGGGACTGATCACCCCCGGCTGGGTCGCCCGGGTGAGGGTGTATGAAGATTAAAGACCCGAAACACCCTATGACCCCGGGTTCTTCACTGATGACGTGTCCAAGTAGCACCAGAAGGTGTATTCAAACTCTATTAAATATGATTTGCAGGTGGAAGCAAATCAAAAAATTGAGAGGAACATAATGTGAAAGTTAGATAGTTGAGGTGCCAAAGACCGTTTCATATTTTCTTTATTCCTGTCCCGCAATACTTTTGCCACATTAAATAAGTATGTACTAAAGTAGTAAATACATCTTAAATAACTAAACAGTTGACATTTTAACAAATTCCAGTGTCCTTCCACACCTCCATCCCCAGTTTGCAAGGAAGAAACAAGCCCTTGAGCCCACTGTATCCTTGTGCAAAACTCACACATACATAAGATTTGTGGAATTCTATGTATAATAATCATGGATGAACTGTTTGAAGATTGACAGGGGGAGGATACTAGCATACTATTAGGACTGTACTTACAGGTTACAAGCGCCACACTGGTTTTTTTTTCCATTAAAAGGTTTGAGTACAATCGGTAAAAAATCAAAGTTAGGAACAACACAGCCAAAAGTGGGTACTGAGGATCAACTCCTGCATATTGAACATTTTAAACACAAGGGTTATTTCAAATAATATCTAAAGAGTACAGCACATTCACAGTTCATTTTCCTCCTCCAAGCAGAGAAATGTACACTTAACTTATGAAAAACAACTTGACTACTACCATCCACACAGTAACTAGACTGATCATATTTCTTTAAGCCATGTTTTGCGTGAATGGGGTTAAAATCAATATCATAAAACACATTCTCACTTGTGAAATGTAATCCCTTGCTGTCTGGTTTTTAGATTTTGTTTGTGTGAACATCCATACGCAGCACAAAAGTCTGGCATCATCCATGAAGTACAGGCGGAGATAGCAGCGTTACCTAGCTACTTCCTATGATAAGACCCCTGTTCCAAGATGGCGGTGGTTTTGACGCATGCTTAGAGCCCCAAGGCGACATCTAGTGTATATATCTATGGACTCGCGAGAACAAACCTCATTGGTTCTTGCGGAAGCTCAAATGTGCTGCATAACACGAGAATGAATCTCATTGGTTCTCACACGTCAAGCAAACATGATTGAGCTTCCGTTTACCACAAATGATGTGAGTGTTGATGAATGTTTATATGTAAATAAAAGCCTAAATTCAATCTGGTCATCATATAAGGTCAAGTCAAGTCAAGTCAAGTTTATTTATATAGCGCTTTTCACAACACAGGTTGTATCAAAGCAGCTTCACAGTAATAAATTAGAACAATACATCAATGTTTGTTTCTAGTGGAACGTCTACGTTTGGTAATGCTGATCAATAGTATCGTTGATTGATTAATTAAATTAAATATCCCCAAATATCCCCAACTGAGCAAGCCAAAGGCAACAGTGGCAAGGAACCGAAAAACTCCATCAGGTGACCTAATGGAGAAAAAAAAACCTTTGGAGAACCCGGGCTCAGTCGGGGGGCAGTTCTCCTCTGGCGTTTATGAACTAGAGGTCGGATTTAACTGTAGGATTAAAAGTATTATATGAATGCCTGGCTGAAGAGATGCGTCTTTAATCTAGTTTTAAACTGGGAGAGCGAATCTGAGCAACGAACAGTATCCGGAAGACTATTCCAGAGTTTTGGTGCTAAATGTGAAAATGCTCTCCCTCCTTTGGTGGACCTAGATATCCTAGGTATGACCAAAAGCCTCGAATTTAGTGACCTTAAAGAGCGCGATGGATTATAGGGCGATAGAAGATCCGTTAAATAGACTGGAGCTAAGCCGTTTAGGGCTTTATAAGTCAGTAGCAATACCTTGTAATTAATACGGGACTTTATAGGTAACCAATGTAGGGATGATAAAATCGGTGTTATATGATCATATTTTCTTGATCTAGTTAGAACTCTAGCGGCGGCATTTTGGACTAACTGTAGCTTGTTTATTGAGGATGCAGGACAACCGGCTAATAACGCATTACAGTAATCTAGTCTCGAGGTCATGAATGCATGAACTAACTTTTCTGCATCAGAAACAGATAGCATATTACGTAGTTTAGCAATGTTTCTAAGGTGGAAAAAGGCTGTTCTTGTAACATATGAAATATGATTTTCAAAAGACAGGTTGCAGTCTAATATAACACCCAGGTCTTTTACTGTAGAGGATGAAGTAACAGGACATCCTACTATGTTAAAGTTGTATTGTGAGAGGTTTTGTGGGTGGTTTTTTGAACCGATAAGTAGTACCTCTGTCTTGTCTGGATTTAATAAAAGAAAATTATGCGTCACCCAATCTTTTATATCTTTAACACACTCTGTCAATTTGGATAATTTAGCGTTTTCATCTGGCCGTGATGAAATATAGATTTGAGTGTCATCAGCATAACAATGGAAACTAATTCCATGTTTCCTTATAATATTTCCAAGTGGCAGCATATATATTGAGAATAATAGAGGGCCTAACACAGATCCCTGCGGCACTCCATAGTTTACTGGAGTTATGATAGATTTTTCTCCATTTAAATAAACAAAATGGTAGCGGTCAGATAAATACGATCTAAACCAGCTTAATGCTTGTCCTTGAACACCAGTATAATTTTGTAGTCGATCTAAGAGTATTGTATGATCTATAGTATCGAACGCAGCACTAAGATCAAGTAAAACTAATATTGAGATACAGCCTTGGTCAGAAGCTAAAAGTAAATCATTTGTGATTTTAACAAGCGCAGTTTCAGTGCTATGATGCGGCCTGAACCCAGACTGAAACTTTTCATAGGTGTCATTTTCTTGTAAGAAAGAGCCCAGTTGAGCGGACACAACTTTTTCTAGTATTTTAGACATAAAAGGTAGATTTGAAATGGGTCTATAATTTACTAGATTATTCGGATCTAATTGTGGTTTCTTAATGAGAGGTTTTATAACTGCCAGTTTAAATGTTTTTGGAACATAACCTAAAGATAAAGACGAGTTAATAATATTGAGGAGAGGCTCTTCCACTACAGGTAACACTTCTTTCAATAGTTTAGTTGGTATAGGATCTAGTAAACATGTTGTTGTTTTAGATGAAGTAAACAGTTTATTTAACTCTTTTTGTTCTATAGTTGTAAAGCACTGTAATTGTTCTTGCGGGGTGATAATTGAGGCTGAATTATAAGGCGCGATTGAGGATTGAACGTTTACAATTGTGGTTCTGATGTTTTCTATTTTCTCAGTGAAGAACTTCATGAAATCATTACTACTAAACTGTAATGGAATATTTTGTTCAGGAGACATCTGTTTATTTGTTAGTCTCGCCACGGTGTTAAATAAGAACTTAGGATTGTTATGGTTGTTTTCTATTAGTTTGCATACTTTTTATAACGTGACATACTGTCTTTCCATGCGATTCTAAAGACCTCTAAGTTTGTTTGTTTCCATTTACGCTCTAAATTACGGGTTTCTCTCTTTAGAACACGCGTAGTATTGTTGTACCATGGTGCTTTACTTTTCTCTCTGACCTTTTTTAATCTAATGGGCGCAACAATATCCAATGATCCAGAGAGAATGGTGCTCATAGTGCTAGTTAATTCCTCAAGTTCATCTGTTTGTTCGGGTTCACTGAGCAGCTGAGACAGATCCAATAAGCTGTTTGAAAAATGATCTATGGTGGATGGAAGGATTGTTCTGCCTAATCGATAACGCGGCGCAGCATGATATATTACAGGAGTATGTAATATGCAAGTTACCATGTAATGGTCAGTGACATCGTCACTTTGTGGAATGATATCTATATCGGTTGGATCGGTTCCATGTGATATAATTAAATCGAGTGTATGATTAAATCGATGAGTCGGTCCTGTAATGTTTTGCTTGACCCCAAAGGAGTTTAATAAATCTGTAAACGCAGCCCCTAACGCATCATTTTGATTATCTACATGGATATTAAAGTCTCCAACAATTAATGCTTTATCGAAGTTAACTAATAGGTCTGAGAGAAATTCTGAGGTGATCGCGTCTCTTCAGAAAATTTGGACTAAGCCGCTCTATTAATATGGATTAGTTTTACGATCACTCTATGAACTTTTTGAAGCGTCAAAGTGTCAGTTGTGTAGTCAGTTGACCGGTCTATTGAGGGACAGAAATCTCGCAGATTTCATCAAAAGATCGTCATTCGTGTTCCGAAAATGAACGAAAGTCTTACGGGTCTGAGGGTGAGTAATTAATGACATCTTTTTCATTTTTGGTTGAACTAACCCTTTAAAGCTACAATATGTAATTTGTTTCTCCACTAGGGGTCGCTAACCTCTTACAATAACAAAGGCGTAGGTTGATGAGCGGAAATATGGAACTTGTCGTCATGCCGACTGATCTAATAATGTTTATGGATGAGTGAATACATTGATGTTTTTAACATGACTGTGATATGAAGCAGGCTGCGATTGTTAATTAGAGACAGATATCAGCGACACACGTGAGTCCCGCGGATATAAAGGAATAAGGACATTTCATTCTGCCGAACTACCCTTAAGTGGTGTATTACTATACAGGTCAGTTTATTAGACGAATGAAACTTGTGAGGTAACGCAGCACTGTTTCACTTGGTCTACACTATCTGCAATTAAGTGTGTTGAAAGTTCTAATGTTATTCTTTGTTAGTTTGTTGGCTGTATGAGACTAAGCTAGATCAACATTACTCTCGGCATCTCAAAAACGCCACGCTGATGCTCGTTTTAGTTCTCCTTTAGTCGCAAAGTCTGTTTGTCATGGTCCATAATGTTTTTATGAAACAACAACAGCGTGAGCGTGCCGCTAGATGTAAGTTACGCAGTTGTCCACGTCTGTCGCCATGGTTACTATGGCAGTACGAGCGGAAACCAGGGATAACGCGGATATTACATCATTGACAGGCGACAATGACCAGGGACGAGCCATTATCTAAAATTGGAATTTCTCTGAAATTAAAAATCTTTGGGAACTTTTGGGATATTGTAAGTACACAACTGCAGGAAATATATCACACTGTGCAACTTGGATATTTTATTACAAAATTCTTACATATTTTACCTTTACAATTTACACTTAGCAGGGTCTCAAAAACAGGTTAAGAAGATAATTTGCATATTAACTCTCCAGCAGGGAAGTTAGCACCACCCTTGTTCCTTCGACAAAATTCCTGCAAGATTTTTCCTACAACTTGGGTTATTGCAGAAAATAAGCTCTTTTGAAAGTTTATGATTCATTTTGGTAATCTTAATCACGATAATCTTCACAAAGAAATATAACTTGACATTTTTCCCCTTCAACCTCTGTAGTCCTATATAGCCACTTACTAAACCACCTTTTTCAAGACAAAATAAAAGGTCGTCGATATGAAACAGAAGTTGCAAACGGCTTCTCAAACAAGAAAAGATGTAGGGTGGGACTTGATTTTGTCAATCATGTATTGCTTGGATAGTTGTGGTTTGCTATAGAGTGCAACAATTGGGTTCTGGTAGTAAAAACTCTATTCATTTTCTTCACAGGGAAATTGATTTTCAACGATAAACAGCCTTACTGTGAGCTATGGGGTTGTTGAAGCCTTTAGCCTGCTATTTCAACTTAGTTGTAGTGTTAACTTAATAATAGTGTTTAACTGTGGAATTCATGGTGAAAAACAACATTACCTGTATCGAAAATTCCACCAATCAGAGAGTCAAAACAAGCAAAACGAGGCATAAGAACTCTTTAGCTCCGCCCACTCCCATGAAGCACCGTAAATGACGTAATCAAGTTGGTTTCCCTACGCTCTCAAAATACTTAAACATTTGAATATATATGCATTTATTGCAATAAAACCTAAAATGTATTATTTTATATACAGTATATATTTATATAATCAACATTTTTAAATGAGTAGTTTTATATTTCTCCATAATTTTCCATTCGATTATGCTGTATGCTGTACCCTTTCTGCTGTATTTTTTGTTCAGATTTTTTTTAAATAACTTTTTTGTTTGTTATGTTATGATTCAACTCATAGCTGATTGGTTTGCTTCATGGCTTATTACACTATTATTATTATTATTATTTTTGAAATCCCTATGGGAGAAATTAATGGAAAACATACTCCCGGAACCAATGGCGCTGAAAAAGTGGGCACTGTGTCACTCTATTGCTGTGACATCATGTGAGCGACAGATTGTCCCGCTCTCACGTCTGTAAACACGTCATCAGAGAAGAGAATAGATATTGCTGCAAGTGAAAGGGGAAGCTATTTTGATTAAATATTAACAGGGCACGTGAATATAGGCCTAAACACTGCAATATTCCATTTAAAAATATATTAATTTTGGTTTCATGGTGACATGGTGAAATTTATGTATTTTATATCGTAGAATAAAACGTGAAATGCTAGTCTGCAGGGTTAGCCACCCTCAAAGTTTTTTGGGAAAATACATATTTTATTTAACAGCTACATAGAAAATAATAGTTTGATTTACAAACAAAACTTGCAATGAAAATTATCTATGCATTTCTGCAATTCTTTAACTGCATGCTGATGATGAGGCGATATACATCTTTATTAAATGAGCTAAAATGCTTACCTAATTAATGTTGGATGTTTATTTGCAAAGTAATTGTTTCAACAAAGTGTTGGAGTAAGTGCATGTTTGTATTGATTTACAGGGTGTGGAGAAGGCTGGGTGGAGGCTGTCAGAAGATATCAACACAGAGGTGTTTAGCCAGTAGGTAAAGAAGCAGGGATTAGTTCTCTACCTCGACTGAGAGATTTCCTCTATGCATACAGATGGTGAGTGTATGAGTGTGTGTGTTTCTTGATTGACTTCGTCACAGTACCTATTGAGTCAGCTCTCTGAGTCATCCGTTTCAAGGTTGCCTAGTGACAGCGGCGGGGAAATGTTTCCTATTGCGCATTCGCTGATGCATGGCTTCGATATTTATTCAAGCACTGCAGTAAGAAGCCAAGAGAAAATAATTGATGCATTTCACATGATTGCATGGATGTTCAGCCATCCGTAAAAAATGTTTACCTGAGGATTCTGATCTTCCCTTGTTTTTCATGCTTACCAAATCAACTTCCTAATAAAACTGATGTATGGTGGGAATCAGTGCTTCCAAAGCTTTCTTGTGTCATTTACCTCAACAGCCCAGTGAGGCTCAAGTATCCCTTCATAGACACCAAACCATAAATGTACTGCTTTTGATTCATATTATAATTCATTATTAATTTTATTAATATTATTAAAATGGCCTTTTTTGAGATTATATTTTTTTCACGTTCAAGCTAAAACGATTGATAGTAGGGATGCACTGATATGAAAACTTTGGTTACCGAATACCGATAACCGATAATTCTTTATATTTGAAAGCCGACCAATCTAAATCCAAATTTTGATTTAATTTTTGAGAGCCTGATTACAAAAACAAAAGTCTCACCATTAAAAGCCATGTCTCAAGCACACAATTATAATGTTCTCATTATAATTTTATGTAGCCTTTATGAAAGACTTTCACTAAACTGTATTTTCCTCTTTGTGAAGTGTTTTTAATCATATTTCAAGCAATTCAATACTATCATGGTGAACAGTGAGCATCTGAAGTGTCTCAGCTGAAGGAAATAATCAGTGATTTATCGGCTTTAATATATTGGGCAAATTTTCTTATCAGGCCAATTAAGAGAACATTAAAAATGAACATATATCGGCCAATACCGATATGGTGGCCGATATATCGTGCATCCCCAATTGATAGTATGAATATTTTATAACTCCATTTAGTTTAATATTGGTTTGATTGGCTGAGGCATGAGACACGAAAATAGGAAAAAGAGTTGCATTGTATACAAATAAACAAAGTCTTTTCCATCGTCCATTTCAATTTCACAAAATGCACACATAGTTTGTTCTCTAATCATTTTACTTTAATAGTCATTTTTATAAATATTAACTATTATTTCAGCCAGTTCGATTTCTCGACAGCCCTTTAAGTCATAATATTTCCTAATAGTTCTGATATTAAGTAAGTTAATAATAAGTTATTTTATAGGTTTAACAAGCAAATCCAAAATCTAAAGTCTCTGAAACCAGGTTGGGAATGACTGCTCTAATTGAAAACATTGTTCCTTCTCAGTAATTCAAATTGAGAAGAAATCCGGTTTCGAATTTGTTTCACCCTCTACACTGAGGCATCATTTAGTAGCATCCCATCTAAAACATTAGCCATTTTCATTTTCCCTCTGTGTCAGGAGGACAGTACGGCTTGATGCTCCTCCTACAGACCAACACCTCCTCTCCTCTCAAAGAAGCAAGTTACTAACCTCAGATGCACTATACATTTGAATTCAGACGTTCATGTCAAAGACAAAGCGGAAACCAACACACATTAATATTATTTTCCACTGAGCACCACTTACAACTGAACTTTAGGAAAATCGTGTAAAGCCTGTTTGGTTCCAACAGTGTGCTGAATGATAGATCAAGAAGTGGTTTTACAGGTTTCCTGTGAAAAGAAGCGTCTTAACAGAAGATCTTGTGTTGCTATACAAATATTTACCGCTACCAAGTAATGCACAGAGGCTGACGTGTGTACAGCCGAAGACAATATTTCCTGTTTTGACACCATCCACGTTAACAAGAAAACAACCAACTCTACAAAGCAGGTGGAGACACCTACTGCACAAATTCATGCCCTCTGAAGCTGTGAGGCATCCCCTTACAGCGGCAGGATTAGTCAGTGTTTACCAGCTTTTCAGGCATGGTTTATTATGATTCATTATTAGTGGTTATTAATGGTTTGCATGGTCTGCAAAATGTCATGAGCTAAATGGTTCATATTACAGTATAAACTATTTTTTTGCAAGTGATCTTCATCGGAAAAGTGAAAATAATTTGTTAAAGCATTATTTGCTTTGTTATTAAATTATTATTTTATACTAATATGATTTATTATTTATTAATTATATACTAACATAGATAGATAGATGTGCATTATAAAGATGTGGACTGATGTAGCATTTCCTTAGCATCTGCTCAAGCTGAAAACGGACATAACAGGCTGTATTTTTCCCCCTCTCTTGTCTGACCGGCTTTTGGGTCATGGAA
Organism: Scardinius erythrophthalmus; assembly: GCF_964197995.2. Classification (NCBI taxonomy): domain Eukaryota; kingdom Metazoa; phylum Chordata; class Actinopteri; order Cypriniformes; family Leuciscidae; genus Scardinius; species Scardinius erythrophthalmus. The sequence goes on along the minus strand of NC_138238.1, from coordinate 18,815,854 downwards.
AAACTGACTTGTCCCCCAATCTACCCTTTTATGATGCTGCGTGAGTCAGGCTGTAATGCGTTGGTTCCTGGCTGCTATTCTGGCCAGTCAGATCACGTGTGATGACATAAGTGGCAGTATGACATCAATGGGTGATAGATTAAAAAAAAAAGATCTATTTGCTCACATTTCAGAGGAGATTAGGATATCAAAAATGCGTTTAAGCACTGAAACTAGCTGGTCTGTTTTTTTAATAGTAATGGAATTGTGAGGAAGCAAAACAAAGAGCATTATTAGCACAATTAGATGAAGCACGGCAGATATTTTTTTGGAATAGTTCACACCAAAAATTAAAATTCTGTCATTATGTGCTCTCACCCTCGTGTTGTTCCAAACTCGTGTGATGCAGTAGATACAGTATAGGATAAATGTTCACGTTGCTCTTTTCAATACAATGAAAGTGAATGGTGTCTTTTGGTCTTTTTTCTATATGTAATATAGCCTACTTTAATGTTGTGTTTTGCCATTTAATAATTAACAATAATTACCATTCATTTTTGCTATACGATAGAGAGCAGTGTGAACATTCAGCTAAATATCTCCTTTTGTGATCTACGAGTAGAAGAAAACAACATCATACAGGTATGGAAACAACATGAGGGTGAGTAAATGACAAAACTTTCATTTTGATGAAGAGTCCCTTTAATTAATCAGTAGTTTTCAGAGCTAACATCATCTAACCCTTCAAACCAGCATTCATTCAGAGCAAAAATGTACCTTTGGCTTCATTTAAAGTAACACTATCCTGTGTGAAGAAACATCAGGTGTGCAGAGCAGCAGAGAAAGCCTCCATGTTTAAACAGCTATTTTTACATTTAGCCTTGAAGTCAGCCAGCTGTAAGCTTTGGGCCTTGGTTGAGCAATGAAACATTTGTTTACTAATCAAAATAGTTTGTGTGCATGGTTCCTTATCACCTTAAGTTCTCATCAAACACCCCATTAGGTTTTTGACAATGTTTTCATTTGTCATTTACATCTCACAAGCTCCCCTGACTAGAATGTAGCGCTTAGCATGTGGTTGCTAATGAGTGACTTATTTACTCAAGGGAAATGTGAGCAGGACTTTAAAGTTACCTCTGTGTGGAGTATGCAAATCAAAGAGTTATCTTGAAATATAACACAATGGTGTACAGTTGTAAACTATACAAGTTGCGGTATACTGTATATATCAGTACTACCAAGTGCTGATAAACCAACCTACTACTAAAGTGAATACCTGGGTGGATTTGCATGAATGAATGTTCAGGTGTTCTTTAGTTGTGTTTAGTTTTTATGCCTTTTTGTGAGCATGGTTTTGTATGAGGCTGTCTCCTAAGCTCTTTGCTTACAGGCAGATTGTTATCAGTGTAAGTGGTGTATACCGGAGGTTCCACACTAAATAAACTGAGTGTTGGGATAGAAACTGTTTCCATAGCCTCGGCATTGAGCCCTTAGACCGAAGCAGGGAGTCAGTCTTGCCCAGCCTGCGTCCAAACGCTGCCTGACCAAGGCCATCAGTGATGTGGGGGAGGGATCATTTGAGCTGATAGCTGCTGTGAGTTAAACAGGTGTCAAATGTACTTGTTCCCAGAAACTGTGAGAATGTCCTGTTTGCTCCACACCATGTTTAGAATGTCTTTATATTATGTGACAAGATCAACAGTCCATATCCTATCATCAAAATGGTGACTGGTTTCTATTTGTGCTTCATGAAACACAATTAAAATCACAATCCATAATTTGAATAAGAGCAAAATGGACTGATCTTAATGCTGATGCACTTAGAACAGGTTTGCTGTACTCAGGTACAAAATAAACAAGTCTGTGTTTGATCTGTCTGATGCTACAGTTTATGAAAAGGGTGGTTCTCTGCACACATCTACACTTGTACAAATAAAGGTTCCAAGAGTTTATAAGTTTCACAAAGGACTTTTTATTTTCTAACATTTTGTTCTTTAAACAACCATGGTTCTGACCAGTTTATTTCTTGTTATTTATCCTAAAAAAAAAAAAAAAAAAAATATATATATATATATATATATATATATATATATATATATATATATATATATATATATATATATATATATATATCATAGACTGTAAAGATATATATATATATATATATATATATATATATATATATATATATATATATATATATATATATACATATATAGAGAGAGAGAGAGAGAGAGAGAGAGAGAGAGAGAGAGAGAGAGAGAGAGAGAGAGAGAGAGAGAGAGAGAGAGAGATAAGTAAATTTATAATCTATAATTTTTCTGCCAATAAAAAAGAAAAAAAAAAGTAAAGAAAAGTACAAGCAACTCCTGTAATATATGTTCCCTTGGTTTAGAATAATTGCATTAACCTATGCTGGATGTGAAGATCCTGATGTCAAAAAGGGAAATAAATACAAGAAAAGTACAATGATATAATAATATGAATAGTCTCCAAATAGCACAAGAAGACATCACAGTAAAATAAAGCTCTGAAAAGTGCCTAATGATATGTATTGCAAGGACCGTTTGACATGCAAAGGTCTAGGCAAATATTACACTGCGTTTTAACTTGATAAAGTGCCATGGAAATAGTAAAACCTATCAATTCAATCATGTGCAGGAAACACACCATTGTAATGTCTGCATATTTCTTTCTTGCAAAATAATATCATAATATAAGCTACATAAACGTATTAATGTTTATAAGTAGAAAGTCTCCTAATGCAGTGCACCAGAGTATGCGATTTGCATTGGCTTTAAAATAAAAGCATGCAGTGCATAGCACCTGCAGTATCACAGACCGCTTTTATCATCATCTGAAAGCGTGAACTCGGTTTCAGATCGCTACTTCCGATGCTTCTGCCAGCTCATGGGTGACTCGAGAAGAAACAGATCCCTCCTTTGATTGGCCACAAAAGCGCTACGTGGACATCGAGCAGCAACAGGTAGAGCGCGTGACCGTTATCATTTCATTCTGACTGCGGCTGCCAGGACGACAACAGCGCTTCACGTCAACGAATTATCGCTCTTCGCAAGGCTCTTATCGCGCAAACATCATCTCGAGTTTGGTGGAAATTTATTTTGAGGTAAGCAAAACTTTTTTTCTCCTCCCGAGAGCAGGGATGATTGATTGACAGCTTATAAGACAGCAGCGACAACGTGTAGTGACGATGATGTTGCTCACTTGATGAATCTAGTATACCAGCATGGCTTAATATGATCAATTTCATTTTAAGTTTATATTTTTTAACTACTGAACAGAGCTGGTATGGATGATATGCTACCAATAGGCATAAATATGACACATTATCCAAAAGTATGTCTTCAAATCTCATGCTAAAACAATTTTAAGCTTATCAAGTATACAGAGAGCACTTGAGACATTATTCTTCATATAGGCTAGCAGCAGCATATCATTTTCAGTGCCCACATTATTAAAGCTATTTATTCTGATATATGATTTTATTTTTTTGCATGTTCATTTCCTCAAATCAAATGTGAATTATAATATTGTAGGGCCTACACCAGGGTGTGGGGGAGTCAAGCATGAAGTCCAAAGGAAAGGGGTCAAAGCGGGGCAGACAGTCTTGGGAAGAGCAGGACGACCCAGACTTTACGCTGGAAACAGAGCCAGGTTCCAGCGAGCAGGAGGGTTCAGAGGCGTCCGTGAGGCTGGGTGGGACGTGGAGAACATTGAGGGACGAGGGGCATGGTCGGACCCGCGTGGGCACGCGCCGCAGGCGGCAGCACGGCAACGCTAAGGAACGCAACGTCCGCAGGCTGGAGAGCAACGAGAGAGAGAGGCAGAGGATGCACAAACTCAACAACGCCTTTCAGGCCCTACGGGAGACCATTCCTCATGTCAAAACAGACAAGAAACTTTCCAAGATCGAGACTCTCACGCTAGCCAAGAATTACATCAAGGCCTTAACCACCATCATCTTGGGCATGTCGAATGCCTGCATGCCTCACGCCGAGAGTCACATGGAGACTAACGCCTCCCGGATCCTCCAGTGCTATCAGCAGCATCTACAAGAGGAGGGAGAGGAAGACCTGTCCAACTATCTGAGCCAAATCCACAGCTTCAGTCAGGGCAGCTAACACACACTGCCACAGAACAGACTCAGTGAGCACTAAATGACAGGTGTAAATTTGTGCACGCTACATGGATGATGATGAATACCAGCTCTTTAGACTCAAGAAAAGATCCATTCGAGTTTACAAGCTAAAGCTGGCCCATAAATAGACTCATTTGGATGTCATTTGCCATCATCTATCTTAATTGTTAGCTAGTGACCCTTTGGATTATGAAGAGACATAATCTACTGGTTCTTAATGTAGTTCACCCAAAATGACACAAAAGATGTCCATAGTGAAATTGAATGGGGTCCAAAACAACACCGGACCCCCTGATTTTCATTGTGTTCTGCAAAATAGTCATAGAGCTCCAACAGCTTTGCAACAGATGACAGAATTTTCATTTTTGGGTGAACTATCCTTTTAAAAGGGTAAGCTTTTCATTAAAAATGCAAAGCTGTGGAACAGATTTCATATTTATTGAAGAGGACACGAACCATGCACATATGACACTGAGAGGACTCCACTGTCCTTACCCTGTTATTTGTCTGTATTATCATTTTCTTTTTCCATAGTTTCTCTCATGTCTGCATATCATTTCTTTATATGTACAGAAGCAACCTTAAATAATGCCCATAAAGGATGTCACACAATTGACGCAGTTTCACATTAGGACCATTATTACTCATAAATAATCCAAATTTATACATCTACATATACAACATAACAGCAGAATTGGAATAAAACTAACTATTCATTCTGATAAAAACCATTTGGAAAGATTTAGTATAAATACTGTTACTTTCTGAAATCTGTGCTGCCTTTTAACAGAATTATACCACATACACGTCTATGAATGAAATATGCAGACATCCTGAGAAAAGAAACGTTTCACAAAATTGACTTCACATTGCCAAGCCAAAACTAAATACAGCTAAAGTGTCCGAACTTGCACTACCATTCAAAACTTTGGGGTGGGTAGAATTTGTTTTCTATTTTAATATATTTTAAAATGTAATTTATTCCTGTGATGGTGAAAATGAAGCAGCCTTCAGATCCAGGCTTCAGTGTCACAAGATCTTTCAGAAATCATTCTTAATATGCTGATTTGGTGCTCAAGTGACATTGTTTCATATTGTCAATGTTGTGCTGCTTAATGTCGTGTAGAAACCCTGAAACAGATTTCTTTCAGGATTCTTTGATGAAGAGAAAGTTCAAAAGAACAGCATTTATTTGAAATGGAAATCTGTAGAAACTCTCTTTCGGCCAATTGAATGCTGAATAAAAGCCAAAAAAAATTCTTACTGACCCCGAACTTTGGAAATGTGGTGTATGTGTACAGTATCACTTGTGCTGTCTCAGCTTTGAGTAAGAACCATAAATAACCAATAACCTGATACAAGCAGCTGATGAAAGTATTACAGAATCTTTTACGACACTGGAGCCGAGCTGCAAAATCCCAGACGCAGCTGTTTGTTTAAAACTGTTTTTTTGTGTGTGATGTTCAATATAAAATGCTTGTAGATGACCTTCAGCAGCTTACACTGTGACATTTTTGTATTTAATGCCCCTGATTTCAAATAAAGAATTACAAAAAATAAAAGCTAATGGGCATTCTTGATGTGACCACAGACAAACATTAAATTGAGATCATCTAACCAAAAGTGCCATGTAATAAAACCTAATGACGAATGATGGGAGTTTTAAAAAGGAGAGGGCATTACTGGAAGTGGCCTCATTATCCAAGAGAGCCCTCAAAACAAGAAAAACTAATTGCTCAAGCCAACTGGAGAATGTGAATTCAAAATACACAGTCATCTACATGTGTGGGAACTTGAGACGAATGATTTTCTTTGAGTGGAAATGATTAACTCCGCTCTATGCAACAGAAGCGCTACAGTAAGGAAACAATTTATGGCTAGAGTAGAGACGGTTAGCATGAAGAGCTCAGCTGTTTGACTAACAGCCCACTGGGTTTCCGTTCATCTCTGGCCGGTCACTGGTTTGCAGTGGACTGCGTGTTGCCGTTCGGTTGCTTCCATTGTCGGTCAGGGATGGCATCAGGATACGAGGTGCCTCCGTGGCATTTCCTCTAACTGTTATGTGATCCCATCCACCCTGATAGAAACAGATCATTTCTTATTTTCTATCCGTTCTGTACTGAACATAAACATGACATCAGCAGTGCTCACCCCAATGCCATAGTCCCACGAGTGTCCTTTTGGTTCCATCGGCAGCACCCCCAGCCGGCGACACACAGTGCCACAGCTCAAACTGTGACTGCCCTGCACCTTATCTGCAATGATCCACACCTTAGGAAAGACACACGCATCTGGCATTTAGCAGAGCAGAAAACCTAGAATAGTTAGGCTGCAACAACTAGTTACAAGGAAATGGTCTAGACCTGGTCCAGAGGTCCAACGGACACTTTGCGCACGTTATTGGAGATGTGCTCCCATGATGAGCCCTGAGGGTAACTGGGGGTCACACCATGTCTGTACCACAGGTTACCTGCTCATACAAAACCACACATATAATAACTACTATAGCAATTATTGCCATTTTTATTTGACAGTTTTAAAGAAAGATCATGTATAGCACTGCCAATTGCGTTAGACTGCACAGTAAGCATGGATTCTTCTAGATTACTATTATTATTATTTTTTGGCAATGATGATGATCTATGTCCTATTATTTTCAGTATTATATTATCATAATAACTATATGCATTACTATTTAAAAGTCCATTAAAAAAAAAAAAGCTCACCAAGGCTACATTAATTTTGATGTAAAAACAGTAATAATGTGAAATATTACTTATCATTTAAAGAAGTCTATTTATATTAATATATATTTTAAAAATAATGTATTCCTCTAATGGCAAAGAAACCATTTTTCATAGAAACCATGATACAATTCTTTCAAGATTCTTTGATGAATAGAACATTCAAATGAACAGCATTTATTTGAAATATAAATCTTTTGTAACATTATAAATGTTGTTGCTGTCAGTTTGGATAAATCTAATGTGTCCTTGCTGAATAAAAGTAAAAAAATTTTTTTTTATATATATATATATATATAAAGCCTTTATAATGCATATAATGCATAATATAGGTATTCAGGATAGGTGTATATATATATATATATATATATATAATATAAATATATATATATATATATATATATATATATATATATATATATATATATATATATATATATATATATATATATATATATATATATATATATATAAATAATTTAACCAAAGTTTCCTTGTTACATCAGAAATTGATTGTTTGTGTTTTAATGCATTATATTCTCTAAAGGTGTAAATAGATAAGTATTAAAAGCCTAGCTTCACAAACAGGGCTTAGATTAAGCCAGGATTAGGCCTTAGTTTAACCAGGACATTTAAGTAGCTTTTATAAACGTGCCTTAGAAACAAAACAATGGCACTGACATATTTTAAGACAGAAATAGACACAGACATGCGTTGTCTGTGAAACCGGGGGATAATGTTTTATATCTGTGGTTACAATTATTCATAGACCATACAATGCATTATAAGATGCATTAAAAGGCATAAATAACACATTAAAAATACTTTTATGATAAAGTGTCACCACTATATTCCAGTCACCACTATAGTATTAACACCTTTTTATCAGTATGATGTGTATAGGTGTACCATTTTCATCCACTGTGTATACAGACGTCCTGCCCACTGACACCTGTTTAAGCTTCTGTCCGGTTGGAGAGGGGATGTGGTACCAGCAATCTCCTGCAAACAGATCAAACCTTTCTAATGCTGCTGCAGAAATACCACAGGCAATGCTGTGAAATCAGCATGACAGGAATGACTTGCATTAAAATGTTGTATATTGCTGCATGCTCATGGGGTTTGTGATAGGTTACTCCCTCACCTGCCAAGTTCTGAGCGGACACAGAGCCCCTATAGAACGCAGAGCCATCCTTAGCGATGGCCCATACCTGGTGAACGCCACCTATGGAAATCGACTTGAAAGGCTGGTCAGTTCCCACATGCAACCATGAGGACCCCTGCGAGCAAGCCAAATCATTAGTCAGGATTATTCATTATCATTCCAGGAAACTTCTCACAGTGATAATGCTAAATAAGTTTGTACAGTATTTAGTATTGTATATACAGTATTGCACAACATTTGCATGGAAATTACTGAGTGCTAAACCAAATAGCGGTTGTCTAGAAAATCAGGAACTTGGCTCCTACCCCAGGTGTCAGTGAGGTGACACCCAAGCGGCACAAGACGTCTCCTTTGTTGCTGATGGCCCATAATGGCACCTGTTCCACTGTGCTCTTCGGCCCACAAGGTAGGATTGTTATGTCACTCAACGCTATAGGCGGGACTTCCTGCCAGGGGCCGGTTGTTGTGAGTTTACACTTTCTAAGGTGAAAGAAGTATTCATGTATTCATATTTTTCAGAGTATTCATATACGATTACAAAAAAAACTATCTTTTAGTAATTTTGAGGAAGTGCCCCAAGCCTGAATAAATGTTTCATTATATGTTACTAAACAGAAATACTAAAGCAATGCTATTTTTGGTTACATTTTTAAATGTTTTCATTGTCTTCTTCTTCTTTTTTTTTTTTTTTTTTACCATTTATTACTAAAAAATAACCTAAACTCAAACTTTAAAGCAATACTGAAGACATATATCAGAGTACATATTTTGCCATTGATTATAGCTTCCCCACTTTTGAAAAGTTTATCAGTGATGTGTAAAGCCATTCATCCACTGTGTATACAGACAAGAGAATCAAATTTAACGATTAAAAAAGTTATTTTAGTAATTTTTAGTAAAAGTAGATTATAATTTTATAATCTATTATTTTTATTTTATTATTTAATTATTTTTTTATAATCCCAAATAAATGTTTATATATATGCTACTAAACAGAATACTAAAACAACACTTATTACTTATCACTTATTACTAAATTACCACATTTTTAATTTATTTTTTACATTTTTACGTATGTCATAAAAATCCTTCACTTACATTAAGTAAATAACAAAAGTTGCACAATTAACAAAAAAAACTATGTAAGACATTTAGATCGATACATAAAAAAATAAATAGATAAAATTCCCAACACTAAGGACAATAGATACCATGATAAACAGAGCTGGAGAGAGCTGACTAAAAAATCTAAATGGACAAATCTTTTTTTTTAATGGAATATTGCAATATTTATTATAAATGATATGTACGTGCACATAATACATATATTTTTTATTCATGTGCTCACGTAATCTTTAGTCAAAATAACTTCCTGCGATCACATCTTTTCTCTTCTCTGATGATGCGTTCACTGGCATGAGGGCGGGACAACCTGTCACTCACATGATGTCACAGCAATAGCAAATCACAATGCTCAAACAATCCAAACAAGTTCCACCCTACATTTTTTCTTGTTCATGAAGCCATTTCACTCGGATATACAGAACATCACAGTAGGGAAGAAAGACTATCGCAACTTCTGTTTTATGTCGATTTTAAACATTCACTTAAACAGCGTTACATACCTTGCCCAACGCCTGCGGCGAACAAAGTCCTTCAATGTTTTATTTCCGTGGTATGACCTAGAACGGCGAATGTTACATTCACAAAAAAAAGGAGTTAGCTCGCTCTCACACGTGGTAATACTAAACCTACTGCGTTTACATGCCTAGGTAATAAAAGAGACCAGCAATGCTTATGGCCAACATAACTTACGCAGGAAAGTCAGCTGCATACTGCCAGCCCTCTCTGTCTGTCCCTCCTGCCACAGCATAGTCAACAGTCCAGTCTGACACCTGAAAAGTATCAACACATACAAACATTTGCTGCTGAAAAGCAACCAGACAACATTCCTTGTCAATTTCAATGACAACTTATTTATGTATTGGGAGAAAATGGACAATGGCACAAACCCAAGTCCAGTGGGGGGAGGGTGGTTTAGTGTTGTTTTTAGTGCACTCCTTCAGACCGGAGGCATCGCTCCACATGTAACGGTCAGTAGGGAGACCCCTGGAGGAGAAACAGTGAGGCACAGCAGTGAGCATACTGAACATTTCTGGATTACAAACATGTTCTAGTCTATATTAACCTGTTAGTGTAACCAGAGACAGGATTCCAGCGCTGGTTCTCATAGATGTAAACACTCTTCATGTCAGTCTGTGTATAGATGTTATCTGTGCTGCTTGTCAAACCTGTATGTGTGAGATAAACATGTAATATTACTAAAATACACAAAAAAATGATTGGTTTAGAAAGAGAAGTGATGCATTTACCCTGAAAGAAGCCTCCTCCATAGCCTCCTGTGTGGACCCAGGCGGTGTGGTCATAGCCGATCCCCCAAACCACACCAAGACTGTTGGACTCAATAACACGCAAATGTCCTCCGACTTGACGCCAGAACCTGTCCATGATAACAAAGATTTTGATTTCCTTTTTTTCTGAGAGCAGTCTTTTTTGCCTATTCATGAATTCATTGCTATATGGCAACAGCGAGACAATGGACAGACGTAACAGGTTGATGAATATACACTATTGTTCAAAAGTTTGGGGTTAGTACGATTTTTTTTAAAATTATTAATTCAAAGTAATTAATTATTATCACTTTTGATTAATTTAATGCATCCTTACCAAATAAAAGTATTAAATACTTCTCATTGGTAAGGATGCATTAAATTAATCAAAAGTGACAGACTTTTACATTGTGACAAAAGATTTCTACTTTAAATAAATGCTGTTCTTTTTAACTTTCTATTCATCAAATAATACTGAAAAAAATCACGTTTTCTACAAAAATATTTAATCAGCAACTGTTTTTAACTTTGATAATGATAAGAAGCGTTTCATGAGCACCAAATAGACAAATTGATTTCTGAAGGATCATGTGACACTAAAGACTGGAATAATGATGCTGAAAATTCAGCTTTGCCATCACAGGAATAAATTACGTTTTAAGATATATATTAATATAAAAATCTTTTAAATCGTAAATGCATAACTGGTGAGCATAAGAGACTTTAAAAACATTAAAAAAAATTGACATCTTCAAAATATGTTTCATTTATGTTCAACATTTAGCAAATGGCTTTTTTGTCAAACTCTAAGTGCATTTTGGTATTAGGTGATGATGTGGATTTCTGATGTTGTATGATGGTAATTATTTTTCTTTTCTTTTCTTTTCCATTAGTCATAAAGTTTGCTTGGTGTGCTGGTAATAACAGCAGTATTAGTGATAATATTATTAGGGAAAAGTGCATTAGAGATTTGCTTGATTTTAAAACTTCTTAGATAGATAAATAGTTAAAAGTTTACATTGGAGACAAGCCCAAAAAATTCAATTCTGGCAATGGAACATTTGAAGACTTTTATAAAATTAAGTTTAAAGCTATTATAATCCTTAAAAGTAGGAAGTTTGTTGCAAAAAAACAAACAAAAAACATACAGATGTGGTCCCCTATTTGAAGAATCTCACATATACACTTCTTCACATAAAATCAATCCATCATTTGATTCTTACATCTGATCACATGGTGTAGGGTAGGGAGATGCCTCTAGTTCTTTCGTTGGTTCGCTCACAAAGATGTCACCTTTACAGGTGACTGACCAGATGGCTTGTTTCGAGGGAGGGCCCTGAACACCTCTAGAGTCACAGCAGGACACACTGAGCAGAGCCAGCTGATGGGATAAACAAACTGTCAGTCAAACAGCAAGGAAATCACAAGTTGTTGGTATACATTTTTCCAATGATTCAAGCTCTCTCCTCACCCAGTCATACATCTCCAGCTCTGTGGCAGCAGCCAGGCGGATGGGCCATCTCTGTTTGGTTCGCTCTGCTGTATAGATAGCAAATGTGTGTTTGGAGTCATTCAATACTGGCACCAGGATTGTCACTTCGTTTATGAACACGTGGAGATACTGGACAAAGAATCAAAGCAAAATAGAGGTTGAATTGTTCAAATGTGTCAATCTATACTACATGAAATCACTTTACAAGCACAGCTGTCTTTCCTGTGTAGATGCACCACTGTTCAAAAGTTTGAGGTTGGTAAGATTCTTTAATGTTTTTGAAAGAAGTGAAGTACTGAAGGGAGCGCAGGAGATCAGCAGAATAAATAAACAGGAAATAGTGCGTGAATAGCGGTTGGCACGAACGCCAATTCCACTGAAGTGTTCTTCTTCAGACCGTTGACTTGTCAAGAATGTACAAGACGTACAAGAATGAGGCGGCGTCAGTGCAGCCACTGATTATATACTGCTCATCTAAAGCATCACTGAAATAATGATTTGTTATTTCAATTAAAAGTTATGTTCTGATCTATTATTCTTTATTACTGTTATATTTTTCAATGATTCAACAACATTACAAAGTGAAACTATTGCAGGCTTTTTTTAATTAAAAAAAAATCTTTCCGGTATATTCCATATGATTTTTAGTGAAATTAGTTAGAAATTTTTAATTATTAAAAAGTTTATAGGGGGGTATGACCAAAAAACTTGAGAACCTCTTGTTTAATGCATCCTTACTGAATAAAAGTGTTAATGTCTTTAAAATTTTGTATAAAATATAAAACTAAAACCCCATATTTTTGAACAGTGGTTTCCCATTGAAACATGAAGATTGGTGGGACATATCAATCAAGGGCTTGTACCTTTGTGGCATTAATATTTTTTTGTACGTTTTCCCAGAAGAGAAAAAGCATATGTACATTTTAAAAAACTATGTGTTAAAATAGATCTTTTAGTCAGAATAAATGCCATCAAAATTAATAAACATAGATTTTTATTACATAAGTGTCTTCTCCTGTATGTAAGATTACCTTCTTCTCATCATTAAAGGTGTAGTAGATAAACAGAATTCCATCCTTGTTGCCCTCTGCTCCAGAGAACTGCTCCAATGCAAACTGAACATCCACCCATTTATGAGGCTTCCAGTCTCGCCACCACTGCATGGTGCCTTTCTTCACCCACACAGACTAGAAAGGACAGGAAACACAGTGAATTATCAATGATACATTTTGTAGGGGTAACTATTCAGTTCTACCTAGCTGAGGGCCACTGTGACAGTAACTGACTGCTTTGACTATCAACTATTTTTACTATTCCGATTTCCGACTAACTCTCGGAACACTTGTATGAAAACTTACTGTTGCTATATCAATGGCGGTCTGGATATAATCAAAAAAAGATACATGACAAAACTGGTTAGTATTGATGCAAAGATCAGATGAGGTGAACCGTTTGGTGTGTGAGCACTACCTGTTCAACGGCCTGCTCATAATGCATGAAATTCTCCATTTCTCTCTTGGAGCGCTCGCTGAGCTGCTCGAATATCTGTTTACGCCATGCTGCAGTTTGAGCAGGTGTGATGGAGAGAGACATGGCCTGCATGGAGGAGTTCAGGGCTGAGGAGACAATCACATTTGACACGGTCAGGGACAAAGTGAATCATCCAATTCCATTACACAGATTATACACAAATGACCAAGCTGACCTGTGGATGTAGATGAGTGGAACCAGTTGAGCTGTAAGTGACAGTCGACCAAACATCCCCCGCCACTGACCCAGGCCCATTTTGGATGCTCATCTGGCCCATAAGGCTCCTCTAGGGCTAAGTTATAGGTTGCTACAGAGGACAGGCTGCAGGTATCAGCTGCGTCTACTCCAGGTCCAGGTGAGAGGTGCGTCTGGGCTTCCTCCAGGTCCACATTGCTCCATTGAGGGTTCAGCCCACCTGATTGGCTAGGAGACAGAACCTGGGCTGGGGAAGCCCTGTCCTCTACCTCTTTTTCTGGGTGATCCTCCTCGGGAATAGATGGACCAGCTGGGGGGACGTCACGACGACTGATCTGGCCTTCACGATCAGACACAAGCTCAGAGATGAAGCTGTCACTGGTCACTTTGGGGATGCGTGGTTTAGGGCTGTCTCCCATTTCAGGAGTTGGGACAACTCCACCCACAGCTTTTTCAGTCTCAGGGTCCGCATCACTCAACACTGATGCCTGGGACTCCAAACGCACCTCACCACCAAAGAAACAACCAGCGCTGCGAGGTGTAGTGACACAGAATGTTAACATGTACAATACCATAAGTTTGGAATCACCGAGACACGTTTATATAACTGATACTTTTGTATCATTTGATTGATCAAAAATAGTCAAAAGCATTCAAATAATTGTACATTTTAACCTGTGATGCCAAAGCCCTTTTCAATATCCATCAATCCAGTTTACTAAGAGAACATCTAATTAAATAATCTAATCCTTCTTAATAAATAAATAAATAAATAAATCTTTCTAGCCCCTCTAATAAGAACTCAATGGGAAAACTGTCATTATAACGCTTTAAAAAATACCTATCATTTAATGAAAAAATATAAATATTATTTTCTATTTAAAAAAAAGAATACCTGACATGTAATGAAAAATATAAATATTATTTCTTTCACATATGACAATACATTGCATTGTCATACATTCTTTTAAAAAAGAATACATAACATTTAGTGAAAACTTTATGACAATGCATCTTTAATACACTTTTTCAATTACTGAATTGTTGGACTGTAGTTGCAGTACTGAAGTCCACTTTTGGTGGTAAAAGAACATCTTTCTCAAGAATTTTGTCAGTTTATTGTTATTTTCAGAGATAAAGGCTGGTCAGTGCTTAAGTGTGCAGAAATGTTTTAAAGAAAGACAGCAAACTGCAAAGTGTACTAACTGCAAATAGTCCTCCTTGAATGATTTACACCACCTGGTGGTGACTTTTTTTAAATGCAACACATTTTGCACATTATACACATATCTATTCTACACAGGCAAAAGACTGAAGCTAACTAACCTCTGAAGGCTGCTAGCGCTGGCGCTTGAATGGGAACGGTCACTATCTCTGGGTACAGACACAACCTTCCAGGCCTTCCCACTCAGCTCGCTGGCAGTCACACCCTGACGGAAATACACCGCCCGGTCTTCAAAACCAATACCCCACACCTGAACACAGAGACACATCGACCTTCAGAGATCTCAGTGTAATAACTGCTGAAATGGGTTCAGCACTTATAATTCTCACTAGAGACACATAATCAGATGAATACATGAATATAGCAGAATATCTGTTATTTTAACAGACCAATATTTGTACATTTGTGAGTGATATGTTTCCATTTTCATATAATGTTTTCATTTAATCAATACATTGATCCATATGAAAGTTTTTTATGCTGTTATTTTCTGGCTGAGATTTTTCATGACATGAACCCAATTTGCCTTGGTCTTTGTACCATTAAAACATGTGTTTCTGACATACTCCATGCACTTGAGTCTGCCGACAACAGGACAAATGGATGAGTGAAAGAACGTTCGTTTTGACGTGTCCAGTTTAATTACAAAAATAAAGGCATTGAACCAGATTATTTGTAGTGCACTGACAATATAGTTTTCTATAATTAGTAAGGTTAATAAAAAATACAAAAAAAAAACTTCAGATAAATAATGACCGATGATTCCAATGTGTGTGCAAAGTTTCAATGTTGAGTATGTGCAAAGTTGAGTATGTTAAGGGCCCTAAAAGTGCCTGAAATTTTGAAAATATTTTTTTTACCTCAGGAAAACAATTAAGCCGTTTGCCCTGAGGGCATGGGCACTAATACATGTCATGTCCTTTTAAGGGTGAACCACCCATATGCTTATTCAATGGAAAAAGTACATTAGAGTCAGGAATTAATGAGGTAAACCATAGACAGAACATTACTAATCTCTGACCTGGTCATTGAGACCCACGTTGATCATGACCATCTCTCCAACCATACCTATCCAACCAGAGCCACAAGGATTATGGGAATTCACACCCCGTCTAAACCAGACCTATTAGAAATGAGAAGATGAGGAAAAACAAGCTAAGTAACAACAAAATAAATAATCAAAACAAAAAAATATGTCCAAACCAGTTCAAAATTTGGGGTTGGTGAGATTTTTTAAATGTTTTTGAAAGAAGTCTCTTATGCTCACCACGGCTGCATTTATTCGATCAAAGATACAGCAAAAACACTAATATAGTGAAATATTATTACAACTGTTTCTATTTTTATATGCATTTAAAAATGTATTTATTCCTGTGATGGCAAAGCTAATTTTTTGATATCTAATATTTAAGATTTTGCTAAATTTCTAGTATGGATAACACAATATGAATAATATACTTTTTATAATAATAAAAAAAAACAAAGTTGGAAAAAGTAGTTTTACTAGTGGTCTCAGATTTTGGACCCAACTCTATCTGCAAGTGTAGCTATATTAAATTACAATAGGACTTACTTTATGATCTTTAGTGACAGCCCACACTACATTCACACCAACAGCTACGTGTACAGCTCCAGCTTCAGGGCTTGGCGACTCCACTGTGACCCATGATGACCCTTTGATAATAATATTATTAAATATAGACAGGGGACAGAAATACTTTATCTACTCAAAAACATTTATTAAGGTTACAAATAGTAACTTGGCAAAAGTGAATATACTGCACCACAGCACTCACCATTGAGACAATCTCTGCCGATGCCCTCTCTGACCATCAGATTACCCTCCCACAGGACGGCCCATACCAGGTCACCCGGCCCACAGCTGATCTGCACCACCTCCCCTGGTACGGGCACCTCCTCCCAAAAGGAGCCCTCAGGATTATGGTGGTTGATGTCACACCGGAACCACACCTGCTCGAATGTACAAACAAAAATTTTGGATCCCTTTTCGTGGATAAATGGACGTGATTCAACTTTTTATCTGTGTTCCAAGAACCAATAATGCATACTGTAGCCTCTGTATGAAATTGAAAAATGAATAAATTACAGGTGCACAGGGTGTTGTTGGACATGGTACATACTGTAAGCCTGAAATGAACTAAGTTCTGACCTTTCCCTGCAGAGAGACCGCCCACAGTGCCAAACACCCTCTGGGCTCCTCGGTGATCTCCCAACCACCACAAGTGATGTCATTAAATGGGTCAGGAAGAGACTCCGTCTGCTCCGAGGGGATCTGCTTTCACATATAAAATTCACAGACACACAGAGACAAGTTTTTCATCAACGTTAAGACAGCCAATGAAGATAAGATATATAATTGCTCTCAAAACCTTTGTACTGGTACAAACCTTGACCCATGTTTCCTGTGCCTTGTACCTTCTGTATCGTATCCATCTGCGGCGACGCACACAAGAGTTCCACTTTTTGTCTTTTGTATAAGTGGCTGGAAAATCAATGGCATATGTCCATCCCTGAAAGCACACAGAAGATCAGTTATGGCTTAAAGCAAGTGAGAGCTCTCTTTTAGGTTTAAGGGGGCTTTCAGACTGCCATTGTAGTTCGAAACACAGTGAAAGCTGTCATGCACATCGTGGTACCGAACCTGAGACTACCTGAAGTTGGTCAGCAAGTAAAATAACATGTGCATGTTTTTTAGACAATTTTAATACATTAATTTTAGTGCTGTCAAATCGCATCTAACAAAAAAGATTTTGTTTACATATGTGTGTGTGTATATATATATATATATATATATATATATATATATATATATATATATATATATATATATATATGTGTGTGAGTGTGTGTGTACAGTATATACTGTATATACACATACATATTTATATACTTTATGTATGAATAAATTATATAAAAGTATATATATATATATATATATATATATATATATATAGTGACAAGTTTTGTCACTCTGCTGAACATAATAGCACTAAATTAATAATAATAATAATAAAAATAAAAAAAACAATATATTGACCCCAAAACCCTCTTAAAGGCATCAATACTGACCCCTTTTTCAGTGGTCTCTCCTCCAAAGTTTTCATCCACGTACCAGTCCGCCTCCCACTCCCAGTTGTCAGAGGGCAGCTGAAAGTCACCCAGAGGCTGGTGCTTCAGCCCTGTGACATCACTCCACTGCCAGCGGTCACTGGGCAACAGCCGGTCCGAGAAGCCATCCACAGGGTTCCACCTCTGAGAGGGAACAGGAAACACAGTGAGTCTTATTCACTATCAGGTGCTCTAGGGTCAATGACAAATAAAAAGTGTTTACAATAAAGTCTAGTTTAAAACATGTGCAAAGTTCGGTTACACTTAATATATTTAAGTACTGAGTAATATTAAGTAACTCCATGTACTTACTATAGGGTTAGGGTAGGATTAGGATTTGTTTGAGGGTTGGTTGCATGTAATTATGCATAATTTACCGTTATTACTACGCCTACGGTAAGTACATGTAACATATGTAACAAGGACACCGTAAAATAAAGTGTTACCCAAAGTTCAATGAATATACTCTTTGTATCCATGTTGGTTTCGAAAAACCTTTTTCAATTGAATGACTTAATGACTGTAATGTGGCGTAAACATCAAATAAAAAGTAACAACATTTTCATATACCTTGAATAAATGTGAGTGAACAAATTGTAATATTTATATATATTTTTTCAACATATACTTTTAATCAGTAAGGACACTGGTCAAAAAGTGACAGTAAAAACATTAGAAATGTTACAAAAAATTTCTACTTCAAATAAATGCTTTTCTTTTGAACTTTCTAGTCATCAAAGTTTCCTAAAGTTTCTACACAATTATTAGGCAGCACAACTGTTTTCAATGTTTCTTGAACACCAAATCAGAATGAGGAATTTTCCTCTGAGGAATTTCACAATATAAAATTTTTTCCTGTATTTCTGATCAAATAAATACAGCCTTTGGGAGCATAACACTTCTTTCAAAAATTTTTTTTAAAACTCTTACTGACCCCTAACTTTTTAATGATAGTATGTGTGTGTATGTATATATATATATATATATATATATATATATTGACCTACATGTCAGTCTGTATATTGCTACTAACTAAGCACACCTGGTTTTCATACGTCTCCTCTTGGTAGCGGGTGGGCACATCACTGGCATGGACGTTCAGGTAGATGTTGTTGTCACATGCGATGCTCCAGCAGCACTGCTGCACAGCTGTGATGCGCTTGAACTCCAAGTGGGCATCGCTGCAATGTTCCCACTGCTGTCCAGCTGTGGAAAGGCAATAAACCCTCCCGTACACATCAACAGCCCACAGGAGGGAGCTCGGCATGGTGCACCCCGCTGCAACAGACAAGAGAAAGAGATCTGCAGATGAACAAACGCCTCAGCATCAGTTTGTGGCTACAAGAAGTGTTTAGAATAAAACAAGGGCTCTAAGTTAATTACTCTCAAATGAAGCAGAATTTCCTCCCTACTCTTTCCTCTGCTTTGAAAGCAGATCTGCAGTCTGCTGATTCTCATTACTGATCCGCAAGCTGCCAAAACACTGAAGGAGACCTGTTGAACAGTTATTTTGTTGCCTCCTAAGCTATAAATGAAACCCAAGATTCCAATACACAATAAATTCCATAAATCTCGAATTAAATCACAGACCAATCTTACAAGACAATGTGGTGGTACCATGTTAAGCATGTTATAGTATTATATTGTAATACCATGGAACTGAATGATTGCCATATTCAATTACTACATCAACATAGCACTACAAGGAACTTCAGAAAAATACAATAATTCTGTAAAATACAAATACAATCAAACTGAGCTGTAACTGAGCAAGTAGTAATTTGACAGATCCTATAGTAAAAATTTAATTGATATGGTACCATGTAAAAAATGGTAAAACCATTATTTATTATTATTCATAACCACTAATTATTTGTTAGTTTAGTTCAATATGTTTAAAAAAAACGTTACTGAAGCAAATTATTTAATAAGGAACAATAAGATATTGAGAGTTCATGTTGTTGTTGAGCGCTTGTTTGTTGATGCAGGTAATGTTAACGTAATACCGGTTACTAGCACGCTAGCTAGCAATGACAGCACGTAAGAGATAAACATGTAGAGTAACGTTACTTCACAGCAACATATTATATGGGGGAAAAACAAGAATACGACTAGGATACAGTCAGAAGAGAAACATGTTAAAATGAATGACTGCACCTGCCTGTCTTCCGCAGTGACAGGTTCATGTACATTAGAATAGGAAATGTACATATCCTAACAGTTTTGCATTCACAGTGTAGTGACAGTATATCAGCTGCTGTCCAGCGTAACGTTACATACCTTATCTGTGTCAGGGTGTAAGCACTGTGCTTATGTTGTCATTTTGAGACCATTCTGCTTTGCAAAATCGGTTTGTGATTTGCCCGATGTGTAGACTCACAAACAGGAAGTGGTAAGAATTGTGTTGTGTTGCACTGGCTTATTGGCCCGGCAGGGGATGCCATTAACTCGTGTTCAAAGATGATGGGATGGTTAAGGTTGTCACTGTGGTTCCCTCAAAGCGTACAACACTTCACATTGTTTCGCTTTCCCACCCAATAAACCTCTAAATGTAAACACGTACGTAGAAGATATAGTCCCTGTCACAATATGTTGCGAGGCAACAAAAGTAACTATCGGTTGGTGCGCAGTGATACAAGCTATTAGGCCTTAAATATATATATTAAAAAAATCATACATATACATACACATACATATACATACACACACACGACACAGCCTAGAGTTAAAATCTGAAAAAAAAAAAAAAAAAAAAAAAAAAATATATATATATATATATATATATATATATTCAGATTTTAACTCTAGGATGTGTGTGTGTGTGTGTGTGTGTGTGTGTGTGTGTGTGTGTGTGTGTGTATAGGTGAAGGTCTGATTAACAGAAACATCCAACACAAATGTGGCTGTACTCTTTTTAGTCTCAGCCTTGACTACAGCACTGAAGGAAAAGGGCACAATCTTAAATAACTGTTCTGCCATGTTATATGGTCACCTTATCCTTGCAGGATACACACACCTCATATAAACGAATTTATGAGAGATTCAGACCATCATAAAAACACCTCTAAGTTTTACAAGGTGAACAGTACTTTGGATAGTAGCCACTGTAGCCAATACTGTAGAGCTGTAATAAAAATCCAAGGCATTTTCATACATATATGCATATATCTTTATTTCTGAGTAATATGGTATGACAGGAAATGGGGCAATGAATCAATAATCACAACACAAAAAAGAAAAAGGTCTAAAATAAACTGTTTCCCCTACATAAAAACATGTTTGCAAAGGCATAACATGGTACATGACCTTACAAGACTTATTTTTTTATTTTTTTTTTGAATAAATAAAAAAAATCTGTATTTATTTAGTTAGGGCCAAAGCATTTCTATTCCATGGTGAAAAATGCTCAAGTTTGAGATGATGTCCAGATAAAGCCTATAAGCCAACAATCAGCTGTGCAGCTAGTAGGAATGTTATCACCACACATTGCACTCATCTTTAACATGAGGAATAAACAATTTAACTAAGTGTCTTTACATTTCTCTCTTTTAAACGTGGAAAAGGTGTGAAGGATAAGGAACATATCAGAATTTTAAAACAATGAAATCATGATATTGTATAACAAAAACAGGCTAAAATTAATAAATTCCAACCAGAACAATTTGGCAACTGGCAAATCTAACACTACTTCACTGGATTTTGAAATGAAATATAATTTGGGCATGTGTCCTGTTTCTAATGACAGGCTCCAATACTTAAAATATACATTTGGGATTTCGGTTTACCTTCACAAGTCCCCAGACACAGGACCAATATGGTCAGAAAATATCTATTTAAGATTCTGTTTGGTGCTGTGCGTTTTCTTGGAAATACAAGTGTATGAATCCAGATACAATTTAAAATAATAATTTAAGCAAAGTCTAAAATTCTTATAAATAATGCCTCCTGTAGATATGCTGGTTTGTATTTTTAGAAAATGTAAGGATTAAAATTGATGCTGTAACAGAATCCTTTCATTTGGTTCTTCTGCCATATCTGCAATGCATCAGTATAGACACAACTTCACATCGGGGCAGGGGCTGAATGAACTATCATATGATCGGTGCAGATCTGTCATTTGTGATGGTGGGTCGTAGTCTGATCGTGGAAAATGGATTCCCACCCCTGAGGAGGAAAACAAGCATTGTGATTGCAGAGAATGCCTTAAATTCTAGAGCGCTGTATTAATATGGGGAATTCATTCTGTTATAAGACACTCACCCAAGGAACGGAGGCACTGAGTTACCATTTGGCAAAGACACCTGTTGCAAACACAGAAATTAGAATAAAAAGGGATTAGCATAAACGGTGCTTCCATTCTTTAGAACATGCAAGAGCAGAGTTGATTTTCCCTGTCAGACTGGTTCGATTAGGACGTCAACACATAATTCTGTTGTTTCACCAAGTACCTGGAACAATCAATGTGTCCTATGACCTCATAATATGCGTCAGGAATCTTGATAATCTTGAAATGCTTCCTTTCTCTGCCTTGGTGTTGACAATCTAATCAAAACTACTTTAAGAGACAATGAACTGTAAACAGTCAGGGAAGATGCACATAACTTTATATGAGAGAAGGATGGAGTATCTTGGAGTTAAAATCTGACGAGTTTTGATCAAGGCAGGCCTTACTCCACATTAATAGAGTAGTTCACTCAAAAATGAACATTATGTCACAATTTACTCATTCATGTCATCCCAATGTCATTTTCCTGAACAACAACAAAGCGACAACAGGCTGTCAAGCTAAACAAAAAGACCCCCCCCCCCAAAAAAAAAACACCATAAAAGTACTCCAGTCCATAGGATTCATTTTTCCAAACAACAACAGTTACAGTGACTATAGACCCCTTCACGGTTGACGTCACAGGAAAATTCGCAGTTTGAAGTGCGCAGGTCGGGGTCAGAAAGTTCATTCCACCCCAGTGAATTGTGTGTTAACCAGAGAATTTCTCGTCAAGAAAAAAAAATGCCTATTTGTTTCGTTGTGAACTCTGAAAATCGCACCAGTTGTGGAGTCAAGTTTTTCAGGATTCCTGCAGGATCTCATAGACGACATCTGCTCAGATAGATACTGCTATCTGCTAATTCTGTTACATGACACAGGTCACATTTAAAGGGATAGTTCCCCCAAAATTGAAAATTCTGTCATCATTTACTCTCCCTCAAGTTGTTCCAAACCTGTATGATTTCCTTTCTTCTGCTAAACACAAAAGAACATATTTTAAAGAAGGTTGGTAATTAAACAGTTGCTAGTCCCCATTGACATCCATAGTATTTTTTTTTCCTACTATGGAAGTCAATGGGGTCCATCAGTCGTTTGGTTACCGACTTTCTTCAAAATATCTTCTTTTGTGTTTAGCAGAAGAAAGAAAGTCATACAGGTTTGGAACAACTTGAGGGAGAGTAAATGATGACAGAATTTTCACTACATACATGAGCACTACAAACACGAGCCTCTTTGATCATAGCATTGTCCCAGTCAGCCCGTATATATAAAAAAAACTATGAACAGTTTTCTGTACACTAGCCAATAACGTTAAGCTATGCAGGTTAATAGTTGTGTAAATGTCACAGACCTGTGTCATGCTACAGACGTAGCCAGCTGCTAATAGTTAGCCGCAGGCTAGAGCCAACATTGTGACAACAACGGTAGAGTTAAGCCATGGTAAGTAAACAGATGTTTTCTGTAAACTGTAGACTGATTTAATAGTTAGGTGAAGTTTGATATCTGGCATTAATTATGACCTGTGTCATGCTACAGACTTAGCAGATAGCAGTATCTATCTGAATTGATAGCAGTACCAGTGAATATCTGGCCACTTGCTAACGTTGTCTACCCATTCTGTTAGGAGCTCGGGATCAGGCAATACAATCGCCATTAGCTAAAACAAGTTTATTATGGTACTGTTCCCGTTCCTGTGATGGCAAAGACAGTGCATACCTTGACACAATATGCCGGTCTATTAGCCGCGCCATTTTTCTGACCCCATGCTGCGTGCGCACCCAACCTAGGCTTTCGATGTTTACATTGAAGGGGTCTATAGGCTGTCAAACTTCAAAAAGGAAAAAAAAAAAAAAAAAATCACAATTCATTTTATGTCATACCATGGTTTTAGGGAACAGATTGACAGAATTTTTGTTTTATGGAAAGTTGAACGAAAATCCTTAAAAAGAATATCCTGTAGTGTTCTATAGCAAAAAGTAAAATGAAGTAGAGCAGTGGTTTTCAATCCTGGCCCTGGGGATGTGCTCTGCACATTTTGTATGAGCCAGATACTCACATACAGTTTGCCATCAGTTAATATAGTGCAATAGTCTCCACTCTCCCTCACAACGAGAAAACCAGGTAGGGAGCATTTTTCAGATGTCTTTTTATTTTTCATAATGATAGAAATGCAGAGCATTCATGTACCACTCCCTAGGCCCCCTGGCAAAGAACAAAGGTTACATTATTGCAGGTCTTATAAGTAACTTGTAACTTATGTAGATCTAATCTGTACAATGTAAAGCCTATTGTATAACTGTACAAATACAGTGGGGTCAAAAATAAAATAGTAGAAAAAATACTAGCATTGTAAATTGAATCGATTTTTTCTTTACAAATTATATTAGCAGCAAAAATTTTACAGAAAAAAGTAAAGTTTAATTTGAAAATTGTACATGCATTTCTGAATATCTTAGAATCTGTTTTAAGCAATTTTGCCTTAATGACAGCAGCACTCAAGCTGCACAAACTCCATATATAACCATGTTCTTCAGCATGATGAGATGATCCAAAGATAATCTTGAGCTTCCATGGAAGAACATCTGACTGTATGTACGAAGAGTTCACATGGTCAGTGTCTGACTCAGAAATAGTAGTCTTAATTTTAACTTTTATGGGCATGTTTACACCTGGTCACTTCATGCGTTTTCTCTGATTGCACAGCTATCCGATCTTGAAAAGACCAGGTGGAAATGCCCTCCGAAACATATTTGAGAGTGATTTAAATCGATCATTCAAACCACTTACGGAGGTGGTTTGAGACGCATTCCAAATGAAACTGGGCAAGTGTAAATGAATCTGGTTTTACTCCTCCCAAAATGAACAAAATAAAATTAATGCGGCGTTGCATCCTGAAACTCAACACACAGTGATCTTCATTAATAGTGTGACTAAATCAAACTAACTTAGACTAAATTATTATACTAGTGTTAGCGCTGCTCTCTCTCCTATTGCGGTCTTTGAGCTTTAAATTAGCTGATGATAAATAAAATGCAGAGCATATCTGTTGCTTTCGTTTTGAAGATCGGATTTATATTCATTTTGTACAGACACATTAATGTAGCCAATTGTAAATGGAACAGTTTTAACAAATTTGAAGGTTATCCGATCAGTAAAAATGCATAAAGTGAACAGGTGTAAACAGGCCCCATATGTTGTACAGTTCAATACAGTAGTACTTACAAAAATAAATGTTTTTTAATTCCTGTGATGGCAATGCTAAATTTTCAGTAGCCATTTTGCCAGTGTCACATGATCCTTTCTTATCAATGTTAAAAACAGTTGTTCTGCTTGAAAAACATGGCTGGGAGCACAAACACCAGTCACCGTGATTTTGCCAAGACAGGCATGTTCCTGGATCAACATATTTTGTTAATCCTGGAACAACATTCCTGTCCGAAAATTTTGGCCTAACCCTATCCCTAAACCAAACCCTACCCATAACCTTTCCCTAAAGGGAAATGATTTAGAAGCCCCATAAGCCATAAGCCTCAACTTGACAAACTGTAAACTTGCCCCTTAAATCTTATTGGTTGATTGGAAAGTTGTTGCAGAATCAACAAAGATGTTTCATTTTTGCCTTAGAAGAAAACCTGACTCAATCAGGTGACAACCTCCCAGAATGACTTTGCCTTCTTTATTTCATCCACAAAAGGATAAGACGCTCATATATTACCCTGTGTCTCTCTTTCCAGAAAATGGCTCCTTTTCAAACTAACTTTGCTCTCGGCATTCCTAT
The DNA here is from genome assembly GCF_964197995.2 of Scardinius erythrophthalmus. Classification (NCBI taxonomy): domain Eukaryota; kingdom Metazoa; phylum Chordata; class Actinopteri; order Cypriniformes; family Leuciscidae; genus Scardinius; species Scardinius erythrophthalmus. The sequence continues at coordinate 18,789,801 of NC_138238.1, read as the reverse complement.
TTGCCACCGCACTGTGTTTACCGTGTTCTGTGGAGAGGGGGTGGAGTGCTTGATGGGTCTGTCCCTAGATGAGTCACTGTAGTCAGGCGGGGGCAGCAGCACGGGTTCCTCCACCTCCTCGTCTTCCTCCGGCTGCTCTGGAAGATCAGTCACACTCTCGACTCTGCTGAACAAAGTACATAAATTGATTTGTTAATTTGTTAATGGTTAGATAAGCATTATTTTCAGCTGAAAATTCCATCATTTTTGCTCTCAAATGAAAGAGAGCAGACTCACCTGTTTGCGATTACTGGCTCGTTGTACGTCCGGCAATAAGATGAGGGAAACCAGCCCCGCCTGCAATTGAAAGCAAAATATGTCCATAATGATTTTCTGACAAAAATGGGTGCCAGCTCCATTTCCATATGCATTAAGACAATTTTTTGTTCTCTGCCGTTGTATGACTAATCAGAAACCACTGTAGTGGTACAAATGTACAGCGAAACACCATGTAGTATGAAGAGTTCATTTGGTTTTGGTTGCTTAGGAACTGTCACACCGCCAGCTGTGGATAACTTTGAACTGAGCCTTCAAGAGTGCGTCAGTGCATTAAGACATTTTTAACTCTCAAAATAGTGGCGACAGCATAATGGGTAGTGAGAGAAAATCTGTGGACCTCAGACCTCTGAAATGGTAGATCTGGTCAGGGATAACAGAGCTGCTCATTAAATTATACAAAATAAACAAGTGTAAGACCACACAAAGCACAGACACTGATGCTTTCACTGCAGTAGGATCATTTTGCTTTGGTTTGTATGTCGCTATGAATAAATGATTGATTGCATGTAAATATTGATATAACAAACAGATTCACCTGTTAGTTTTAAAATTATGTTTTTAATAAGCCACCAGCATCACCAAATCAAATTGCAAAAACTGTTGTTTTCAAAAAGGCAAAGAAAAACAATCAGATAGTTAAACTAATCTAATCAAAAATCAGCTTCACCGTAAAGAACAGTTAAACATAAATTTAGAACTTTATAAATTGTGCATCAAGAAATCGATATTCATGCTGAGTTTTTTATGATAAAGCAGAGCTGTGTGACACATTTTTCTGTGGATTAACTTCCATGAAATAATTCTTCAAGACTAGTAATATTCGCTAACAAACTAAATAGTGTCCATTTTGATTTCATGCAGACTTTAAAAAATACTAAATGTGAAAACAAACCTCAATTCATTTGAAGTTTCATGCCAAAACTGAAAAGCTTAAATCAACCCTTGTCTGTGCTGTATCTCGCCAAGCGAGAATCTACATTCTCATTTACAAATAATTCCGTACTCAAACTCGCTCTAAACGTGTCAGGTCAAATGTCAGCTCGCCCCGTTGTTACACCACCCAAATTGGAAGCACACTGCCAGGTCAAGAAAACCTTCATTTGGAAATAAAAGACTGTGATAAGAGGAGAATGAATGCCCCTCATCATGTCTAACTGAAGGAACCACTTTTGTTTGGGCCAATAAACCCACTGCCCTGCAAAGGTTTACGCCAGCATGCTTGATCCCTCGTGATGACTTATGTAAGCATCTCGAACATATTTGACATGTTGAACATGCCTTAGCAAATTGTGCAAATTAGGAGAGTAAATCTGACAAACAGAATCATGGAGCCAGTATTTCCAGCTCAGAAAAGCTAATGTTGCTATCATCCAAGTGCCAAAGGGGTACCATGGACAAAGCAAATATAAATGAAAAGTTGCAGTGTGTATTTAATGAGCCTCATATTGTTCCAAACTTATATCAGTGTTTCCCCTACCATTGTTCTGAGGGGACAATGCGCAGTTTCATTTACCTCACACACACACACACACTGAAGCGCGTCACACTGTTTTTTGCCTATATGAGGACACGAATGCTTGAACTTTATCTCCAGACTCTAGATCCACTCTGAAAGTCACTTTGGAGCATTTAACCGCTTCATTTGAGAAAGATTATGGCCATGTCATAAACACACAGAAACTCAAAAGGTGTTCAAGGCAACCTGTCAAAATAAAAGTTCGGTTTAACTTTACAGAAATATATTACTGTTGTACAGTAGAATTCAGATATGTCTCAATGTAATAATAATACTAACACTAATACAAATAAATTATCATCAAAACTTTATTTTTTAAGGAATAATCAAGTTTTCTTCCATGTTTTAATTTTAACAGTAAAGCTCATTGTGCAGCAAGTTGTTTGAAAAAAAGTTTAATTTCATATGATTAAAAGAAATTAAATTAATGTTTTATGTCATCATTTGATTACCATAAAAACAACAACAGAGAATTTGTGTAAAAAAAAAAAAAACATTTCATTTTGTTGTGTAAAAAAATGTTGTTTATATTTATTTACCAAATTTCAGCTCACTCTAGAAATGCACCGATACAAACAACCGCCTACTGCACAATGACAAAACCACGTGTTCATAACATTACCGCTCTGCCACTCTAGTAGTTTCGGGGGTCTACCAACCCCCTGAAAAAAATCCTAGGGGAAACACTGTATATGACTTACTTATTTAGCAGAACAGAAAATATATTTTAAAGAATGCTTCAACTGTTTGTTCCTATTTAAAGTCCATGGAAACTTTTTTTGGTTTTCCACAGAAAAAAGAAAGTCATTTAGGTTTGGAACATCATGAGGGTGAGGGTGAGTAGTATCCTTTAAAGGATGAAAAGCAATTTTTATATTGAATGAATGTCTTTTTTAGCACTTACTGTCCAGTATGTTCTAGTTCTCCATATAGCCATCCATCTCGCTCCTCTTGGATAAGCAGCGTGATAATGTCTCCATCATCAAAGCTCAGTAGGGTCTCGTTATTCCCCGCTGTGTGGGGGAAGATAGTTTGCACCCTGTTCTTCTTGGCCACATCCATCCCGCTAGACACAGACGTAGACCTAGAAAGGCTGTTTCCGTCTAGACTGTCTAGATCTGTTGATTTCAAAGCAAGCACAACTTAAGTGACATTAACTAAAGATATTTAGAGGCAGTAATCAACTAAATTAGTAATCACAGCGATGTTTCAAGGAGTGCCTCATCAACACAAAGACTACTGCACTTGATTGTTGAGAGCAGAAGTGATGAAGTCTGATTAGATCGAAGTGCGAGGGAGCCGTCAGCTTGCCTGAGTACTGCTCTGATGAGATGGGGATTTTGGGAATGTCCTGGGAGAACATGCTGGCCAGTGGGCTTGTGTGGGCTTTGAGTGAAGGGGCTGGGGGCGGAACAATCGAACTGGAATTTGTCTGAGGAGGAGAAAATTTCAGTATGCCTTTTTTCAATAAAAGTTAACAAATCAACACATTGATGTTCTGGCTTAAACATGTGAATGCTATGTGGCTCTCAAACAAACAAACAAAAAAAAATAGCATTTAAGCAGTCATATGTAAATTTAATGGTGGTACACTGTGTTCTAACATTAGACTAACCCTCTCACGGCGTTCCAATGCAGGCGAGGACTCGGGTATGACTGAAATTGAAGTCCGCAGACCCTCAATCATGGATATCACTGTGTCTGGTACCCCAGTGACATCGGTACACTTATCTTGCCAGCTGGGCAGTTTGACGGTCAGTATCTCCTTGGCCTGTGGGTGCAAGTGCACATACAGTTTGAAGAAAGAAATGGAAACAAGGTACACTACCGTTCAAAATGTTAGGGTCAGTATGTTTTTTTTTTTTTTTTTTTTTTTTTAAACTTACAGGTAAGGCATTTATACGGAGCCCCTGAGGGGACCTGTGAAAAAAAAAAAAAAATAGGACTTTCGCGTGCGCATGCGAAACTTTCGCGTGCGCACGAGAAACTTTCGCGTGCGCACGAGAAACTTTCGGTTTGCATTATAGCGTCATTAATACAAATGTGGAAATATGGATGATGTATATATCATTTATGTTGTTGTTTGACATGTTTTGAAGTGTTTATTTTAGCAAAAATCTCAAGCAAGGTGCTATTAAAGACAAGACTTAGAGGCATATTTTAGTCACAATTCAAATAATTGTATTAACTTTGAATATACTTTGAATAAACTTTGTATTTGTATGTGTATTGATAAAAAATAAACAACAGGCTAATAATCTTCTGCTACTGAGATGAAGGAAACATTTTTTTAAAGAATTAAAGTTCACAAGATTGCTATTTATCTTGATCAAACTGTTCCGTCATCAGCTCTTCCTCAGTTCCGCACTGCAGAATAAAATAGTCATCCTCTGCTGCAGTTGTACGGATTCTTAACGCATTTATTGCAACTACATTTCATCTTTTTCTCATCAAACAACCAGATTAACGAATGCTTCGACACAACCCGTACCGAAGAGCCTAGACAGGTCTTTCTTCTGTATACTGTATACAGGGTGAATGACGACTGTTGGCCTACCATGGTCGCCCTCGTCAGTAAGTTTTAAATAATAATAATAATAATAATAAATTAAGATATAAATCAATATAATTCGTTGTAAATTAAATATTTTAAACAATAGCTACAAAAAGGTAATAATTGTATAGTCCTAACGTTCATGCATGAACTGTCATTCAGACTTACTGTCTAACAACCAGAGAACAGAGAACATCAGAGATATTAAAATACATACTCTTCTGAGTTTTATGATGTAGGCCTTTTTTTTATTAAAATGTATCGGCCTATAATTTATATCTCAAGGATGCGAGCTTGTGCGTGGCGCACTCAGTCATGTTGAGAGGGAAACACGCATTATATTATTAGGCTAGTCTATTCAGAAATAGTGTAAAAGACCTGTAAATAAAATACAACATTAACATTATAAACACTATTAATAACATATAGGCTATGCGTATTTTACTTCCCCATAGCCAAATCCTTAAATGAATGGAATCAGAAAACAACAAGAAATGAAAAATAAGTAACCACTTATAATAATAATAATAATAAATACATAGTAGTCTATAAAAATAGCCCATTGTGTCCTTTATTACAAACAACTTTTAGCCTATTTTAAACGCCAAGCCTAAACGAATTTATTTGAATCGAAACTGAAACTATACCGCAAAGTTGGGTTCGCGCATCTTTCGTTTGGTCCAAAGTTTAATACTGAACAGGAATTAATAATCATTTAGGCTAATAATGAACCGGCTGTGATGTCAAGTTAATGGCAGAAGTGAACCGATGTTGTTAATATCGCGATTCGCCGGCGCCATCACTTGAATTTGTTCCTTGAATTTCTTTCTTTTTCAAAGGCATGACATTTTGTAGTCATTTTGAATGTACACAAATAAAAATATACATTTTACTGTTTCGAATGACAGAGTATGAAACGATAAAGTATTAAGTTATTTCCCCAACTGAGGAACAAATTAGGAACAACTGTTCCCCAACTGAGGAACAAACTAAATGATTATTAATTCCTGTTCAGTATTAAACTTTGGACCGAACGAAAGATGCGCGAACCCAACTTTGCGGTATAGTTTCAGTTTCGATTCAAATAAATTCGTTTAGGCTTGGCGTTTAAAATAGGCTAAAAGTTGTTTGTAATAAAGGGCACAATGGGCTATTTTTATAGACTACTATGTATTTATTATTATTATTATTATTATTATTATTATTATAAGTGGTTACTTATTTTTCATTTCTCGTTGTTTTCTGATTCCATTCATTTAAGGATTTGGCTATGGGGAAGTAAAATACGCATAGCCTATATGTTATTAATAGTGTTTATAATGTTAATGTTGTATTTTATTTACAGGTCTTTTACACTATTTCTGAATAGACTAGCCTAATAATATAATGCGTGTTTCCCTCTCAACATGACTGAGTGCGCCACGCACAAGCTCGCATCCTTGAGATATAAATTATAGGCCGATACATTTTAATAAAAAAAGGCCTACATCATAAAACTCAGAAGAGTATGTATTTTAATATCTCTGATGTTCTCTGTTCTCTGGTTGTTAGACAGTAAGTCTGAATGACAGTTCATGCATGAACGTTAGGACTATACAGTCAATTACCTTTTTGTAGCTATTGTTTAAAATATTTAATATACAACGAATTATATTGATTTATATCTTAATTTATTATTATTATTATTATTATTTAAAACTTACTGACGAGGGCGACCATGGTAGGCCAACAGTCGTCATTCACCCTGTATACAGTATACAGAAGAAAGACCTGTCTAGGCTCTTCGGTACGGGTTGTGTCGAAGCATTCGTTAATCTGGTTGTTTGATGAGAAAAAGATGAAATGTAGTTGCAATAAATGCGTTAAGAATCCGTACAACTGCAGCAGAGGATGACTATTTTATTCTGCAGTGCGGAACTGAGGAAGAGCTGATGACGGAACAGTTTGATCAAGATAAATAGCAATCTTGTGAACTTTAATTCTTTAAAAAAATGTTTCCTTCATCTCAGTAGCAGAAGATTATTAGCCTGTTGTTTATTTTTTATCAATACACATACAAATACAAAGTTTATTCAAAGTATATTCAAAGTTAATACAATTATTTGAATAGTGACTAAAATATGCCTCTAAGTCTTGTCTTTAATAGCACCTTGCTTGAGATTTTTGTTAAAATAAACACTTAAACATGTCAAACAACAACATAAATGATATATACATCATCCATATTTCTACATTTGTATTAATGACGCTATAGCAAACCTAAAGTTTCTCGTGCGCACGCGAAAGTTTCTCGTGCCCACGCGAAAGTTTCTCGTGCGCACGCGATAGTTTCTCGTGCCCACGCGATAGTTTCTCGTGCGCACGCGAAAGTTTCTCGTGCGCACGCGAAAGTTTCTCGTGCGCACGCGATAGTTTCTCGTGCCCACGCGATAGTTTCTCGTGCGCACGCGAAAGTTTCTCGTGCGCACGCGAAAGTTTCTCGTGCGCACGCGAAAGTCCTATTTTTTTTTTTTTTCACAGGTCCCCTCAGGGGCTCCGTACATTTATAATGTTACAAAAGATTTATATTTCAAATTAATTCTGTTTTTTTTTTCATCAACTTTCTATTCATCAAATAATCCTGAAAAAAAGTGTCATGGATTTTTCCTCCAAATCAGCATATTAGAATGATTTCTGAAGGATCATGTGACATGGAAGACTGGAATAATAGCTGCTGAAAAATCAGCTTTGCATCACAGGAATGAATTACATTTTAATACTTTTTTCCCTTTTTAAAATGCATTAAAACTATTGTACTAAACCCAAAACTCTTCAAAAGTAGTTAACTTGTACCATTTTCATTTCTTCTTGTTCCCAAAGTCTAACAACAATATTAACTAGAAAATTAGCAAGTTTAAAATTTGACTCTAAAAGCTGAATATTTTCAGTGGGTCACCTTTTCATGGAAGGCTGCTAGCTGATCGGAGAAGGCACAGTGTTTGTCCACAAGGAAACAGAACCTCCTTTTCTCTTCCATCAGAGCCTCCTTACATCCTTCAGCAATAAAGCTCTGCATGTCTGTCTGCCGGGATGAGATGGTCTCCATACACTAGAGATGAAATCAATCATACGATATGGCTGCATCACATGATACACACATAGTAGTCAGCTAGAGTGGGACAGATATACTTGATTTCTAGCTTGAAATACATATTTTTGGGACAGATTACATTGAGAAATGCAAACAAAACATCACATTTAACAAAATGAGATACATCAACATATTTAAGAAGTCCACACAGTCAACACCTCATGCTAATGCTGTCATTTTCTTGTGAGTAACTCTTTTTCCAGACTGTTGAGTCTATGCTTTTATAGAACAGAGCTGTTACCCAGCAGACCTGTGAAAATGACACTAGAAACAGATCTCTGTTCTTCTTCACAGGAATCCCCTCTCTATTATACAGTAGTTCTGTGCAAGTTGTCATAGTGACCGTGAACGTTGCTTGTTTCCTTGGAGTTGTTTTCAGAATCGTTCGCAGATCATGCCTGGACACGCAAGTCCCACACAACAAGTATTGTCTCTGAGTGCAATATGAATGTATGATAATGACTTCATCGCTATATGAATTTATGATTCAGTTGGTTTTTGTCAGGGACATGAACTAGCATGTTAAGATTCTAGTCACTACTGAGGTGAATGACATTTAATCAACTCAAGATGTACATACTTGCATGACTTGCATGATACAAGTTTTTAAATATGTACTGCCCCCACACAAAAAGATTTTTTGCTTTTATGTAATATAGGACAGCAGGAAGACAGAAAGTAAATCAGGGGAGAGCAAGGGAGAGCAGAATATCAAGTCAGGACTCAAACTCTGGTTGCCCAAAGTGCAACCACACCAAATGTCTGAGCTTTAAGTTTGATACTGTGTTTACAATGGCAATTTCAAGTTTCAGATTTATTGTGACTAAAAATCATTTTACTGCTAATGTTTAACTCAGTTAAAACAATTTACATGATTGTGGGTGATGCTTTGTTAAACTCAGCAGCAGCTCAGTTCAATTTTCCTTCAGACAAATGTCAAAAAAGACACTCAGAAGCAAACACATTACATAAAAAAAGGTTTCCATTGCTAACCGTTCAAAGAAACAGTACGGCTTTGATAGGAGGAACACAATGGTGAGCTATTAAAACTGCAAATTAATAGAGCCCACCCAAGTAGATTGTATTAAGTGTCAAATCATGTTCCTGATATTGAGTCAGAAACTGAATTGAATAGAGCCGTTCCCTTTGTCATTGGTTCCTTTGAGAATTTCCTTTTGGCTTTTAGATTTTGGATTTATAAGTAAAATATTGTCTGAAATGAATACTACTTGAAAATATTTTTACATTTTTCCCTTCAAAATAATTTTTTGAAGCCACTGTTTTTTTGTTTGTTTGCTTTTGTTTTGTTAAAATGTTGCTATAATGACTAAATGGTTGACTGTTTGAAGTAAAATTCAATCTGTTTTCTAAATGCATATTTTAGATATTGTGAACAAATCACACAGTAGCTGCAAAATTCATGATTGATGTATGGACTGTGTAATTTTTCTCGAGAGCATGTCTATTCGAGTAATATTAAATCACAGACATTATTAATCATAAATTGTTGCCACTAGCCTAAAAACCCAGAGGGAAACCATGGCTCAAAAATGTTAATTCTCATCCATATATTAGGACAACAAAAGGAACAGCTTTGTTGTATGATCAGACAGAAGATAGATAGATTTCATAGCAAAAATACAATAAATGCTTACCTCATTTTCTTTGATCTCATACTTGGACGAATGCTTCCCTTGACTTTTCCGGCGCAGTTTCTTCAGGTCAGCCTGTGATTTGTCCAAGAAGTCTTGCTTAAATTTGTGTTCTGACTGGTATCTTTTGAACGTGGCCTAGAGGGAATGTAATACCACAGTATTGTGGTAAGTGCAGGTAAGTGCAATATGGGAAGTATGACGAGGAGAAAAACACACAATACTCACATTCATGTACTTGATATCCATATCAGTTTTCTTTTCAAGTTCAGCAATGAGCTCTCTGTGGAACTTCATGAACTGTAACAACAAGGTTAATGGCAATAAATCATCATCACACAGCAATAAAAAAATCTATATCAGTGAAATTGCATGAAATCATTCCAATACTACTATGATAATATGACTATGTAGAGAATTCGAACAGAAAGGGTTATCTTATCAGCTTCAGTGGTTAAATATTCATAACGCTGTGATTTTGAATACCTAAGATCATTTGATAAAAAAAAAAGGTTTTGGAGGAAGAAATGCTCTGAAAGTCAAGAAAGCAAAGGGTCAGCAGCCCTCAATACAGTCACATACCACAGATAAGTTCAGCACACACTATCCCTAAGGCAAAATATGACTGAATGATTTATAATGTCAAATCATGTGACTACAAAAATGTTTGAAGTTACAAATTCACAAAGCTCAGTCATGCCCTAAAGGTTTCCTCCAATAGCATTGCGTGCTACAGTTCTGCTCGTAGGTTTTAACACCTGAAGATGTCCTTCATAAAAATTGTATTTAGTTTTTTATTATAGCCCTACAATTAATTGATTTAAAATTCCCGTTTATATTTAATATATATAATGTATTTTATTCCTGTGATGGCAAAGCTGTATTTTCAGCAGCCATAACTCCAGTCTTCAGTGTTACATAATCCTTTAGAAATCATTCTAATATGCTGATTTAGTGCTCTACAGTGTTGTACAGGTGATATATTTTTTCAGGATTCTTTGATGAATAGAAAATTCAAAAGTTCAAAACTTTTGTGACATTATAAATGTCTTTACACTCACTTTTGAGAACAATAGTATTAATAAGATCTTATTGACCCCAAACTTTTGAACAGTAGTGTATACATTCCACAAGGCAATATAATAATAATTCTGAATTTACAAAAATCATCCTGTTGAAAAAACACAAAAGGTTCCAAGCAGTCATTGATGAAGGCAACACACAATATGAAGAATCATGGGTATGTCAAATTTTGAAAAAAGACAAATTTATTAATTAATCATTTTAACTTGTGGAATATCCAGAATATATGAAGAGTTCAGATGCAAAAGCCTCTAAGTGCCATCTGAAATTTTCTTCTAGAATGATCATTTTTATCAAGCTCGTATATTTAAGTTCAGTAATTTCACTTAAATGGCAATGAAAATTACCTATGAATTGTCATTTAAGTGAAATTACTGAACTTAAATATACAAGCTTGATAAAAATGATAATTCTAGAAGAAAATTTCAGATGGTACTTAGAGGCTTTTGTATCTGAACTCTTCATGTGTTCTTCAGCTTCTTCTGGAGTTGGAGAGGAATAAGAGAAAAAAAAGTGATGTATCAAGATCATAAACCATATGAAGAACCTTGCATACTTACAGACTCCTCCAACTCCAGTTGGACCTTCTTGTGCACTTCTGAAATCTCCATCAACACCACGCCTGAGAAGAAAAATTAAACATTATTGCTTCATTACTGATTTTTTACATTTCAGACTTTTGTTTCCATTTCAACTGGATAAACAGTTCAAAGTTGCCTTCAGAGAGGTATCAAGTTGTATTTGTGTGACTTGAACACAATACAAGAAGTAGACTTGAACTTCTCTTTACATGTGTATTCTTTTATGACTACACCTTTAGCATGCGTCTCTCCTACTCTGTATGATCAGTATCATTTCATCTTGCTAGGGCTCCATTATTGTTGCTCATAAAACAAACCCCAGAACAAACAAACTGAGGTGAGCTGCATCATTATTACTCATCTAGCAGTTATAAAAGCATCATTAGCATGGTAAGGTCAGAGGAGTGAGTCGGTAAATGCAGTCTTTGTGCTGAGAGTGTCAGCACCTGCTCTGTGTTTTCACAACCCCAGAGATGTAGCAAAAAGGTACTCAACCTTACAGAGGTTACAGGGCATCCCTGCCAATGGAAAAAGTCTAAATGGAGAATTATTATCAATAAAATCAACTTTTAAATGTATAAAAGCTAAATGAAAAAATGTAATGAATACCAAAATGTATCAAAATACCCCTTGTAAATATAATTTCTACCTCTCTGGCTTTTTTCTTGATCAAATCAGTTCCCAGCTTGCAATTTTTTACTTTGATTATCCCATTTCACAAATATGTCATATTTCAGATAAAATGGGATTTGAACGATGCATCATGTTGATTTCAGATTATTTACAATCAGGGCTTGACATTAACTTTTTTGCTTACCACCCACTGTGGCTAGTGGTTTTCCAAAGTTAGCCACTAAGTATTTTCACTGGCAACAATTTTGACATCGATACCATGGGGAAAAACTTGCCATATAGATATTTTTATATCATCTCATATTTTGGCAGCAGGTATATTAGGCTGCTGTCACTTTAAGACCTGATGCACTGATCCATTATAGTTACACATGTGTTATCTTTCTCAACTGTTTAGATTCACTTAAAACATAAAGGACTGTGTTTACATGAATACTCGCCAAGACCGGCATTTTGACATTATTTTGTGTGTATTTGACTGTTTAAGCGAAGTAAGCAATGAGAACTCAACAAAACAACAAAACTAACTCAGTTTAGTACTGAGAGGAGGCTTTATGTGCACACACTTTAGGTTTGAGATCAAAATCTGTGGGAATGAGTAAAATTATGCCACTTTGAGCCCTGTAACACCAAAAATATTAATCAGGAGCAAATTAAATGAGAGAGCAAGAAAGCGCAGCTGGTATCTAGCGTGTATCTTTTCTGTGGAAAATGAGTATTGGAAGCGTTTCAGATATTTCAGTATCAATATGTATCGGAAAATTTATATTTTTAACACTACAAAAGTCGCTTTGGATAAAACAGTCTGCTAAATGAATAAATGTAAATGTACAACTTGGCATTTAGTTTATTATTTTAGATGCCTTTTTAAAAGACAATTGAAAAATGTAAATATTATATATAAAATTCAACCCGCCAAAGTGGCTAGTAGGAATGACTACATTACACGCCACTGCTGAAATCCACCCGCATTTGGCGGGTGTTAATGTCAAGCTCTGTGTACAATATTGGGTTGTCTACAATGGATAATTGCATCAAATATTGGTATTCCGAACCGATAACCGTTCCCTCCTCCATTTTATGCTGTGATGTGATTGGATCCATTGACCGGACCTGGCCATCTCAAGGATGTTCCATCATGTCACCAGCAGATTGCACACAAGCTATCTGGGCAACAAGTCAAGTAAAGTCAACTTTATATAGCATTTTATACAATACAGATTGTTTCAAAGCAGCTTTACAGTGATAATAGGATAATAGATAGATTGTTTTGTCTGTACAGCAGCTCTAGAAGAAAGTAATTGTCTAGCTTAAGTAAGTTTTAATTGATTCATTTCTGTTGTAAAAATTATTAGTTATTAACTTAGTGGCCGCTTACACAACACTGTTTTCAACTGAAAACAGAAAACTTTTAAATGCGTTCTGGCTTTTTACACGACAACTGCGTTTTGGTGGCCTGAGAATGCAAACTTTGAAGTGCAAGTTTTTGAAAACGAGTTTTAAAAGCGATACCATTATAAGCGATACGTTATGAACTGTTACACCCGTGTAAACTTTAAAACGTTGATGGCATGCGCATGCGAATTACGCGTTTAGTCTATAGGCATGCAAGCTTAAATGTGTATGTCATCGTGGGCGTAGTCTTTCTTTACAAAGTGACATTGTCAATTACTTGTCTGGCATGCATAATACAGGGTTTTTAGTCGTTTCCACGGAACTGTGTGAACGAGAATCATTTTGATAACGTTTTCATCTGTACAGAGAAAAAAACGTTTCTCGTGAAAAAAAAAACTTTTGTCGTGTCGATGAGGCCTTCAGAGGGGATAGTCTAGTTGACACAGTCTCTGCTGACATTTCAAGATTCGGCCTGAATCCGGCTGAGTACAGTAAACCTCGGGATAACCAGAGAGACTAATACAAGCGTAGATGCCAGTCTTCTTATGATGTAACCAGTGTTAATTTTGACAGCAAATTTAGATATAGTCATAGCCTTTTGACTAAAATGCCATTTAGTTTTAGTCATATTTTAGTCACCTGAATTGTTTTAGTTTCAGTCTAATTTTAATCAACGAAATACCATAAGATTTTAGTCGACTTAAGAGAAAACATCCAGGAGAAAACATCTTTTAACCTGTTAATATGAATGATTTTAAAGTTTGAACATGCAATACAGACACAGATTTAACTACTGTGACAAACAAATATCTTAAAATTAAATAAAACCACTTCTCCTAAAGTAGAACATGGTCTTCTTTTCAATGAATGATATATGCATTCTTTATAACAACTTGCATACATCATTCTTTATTCTTTCAGGCAGACGTATTTGTATAAATTAAATATACTTAATCCTTATTAAAGCTATTAAAGAGCAGTGAATCCTTTTCTCTTTTTCTTTTGTTTTTTGATTAATATTAAGGGCACACGGCATTAGGTTTATTACGCAATGTCACTTTAAGACATTGGATCATGTCCAATGACATGCGGATCCAATTGCACTGATGCACATGTGATATTCTTCTCACAACCGTTTACGTTCTGTAAAGACATAACCGACTGTGTTTACGTGAATACTCTCCAAAACAGGACATTTAGACATAATTGTGTGTATTTGTCCATTTAGATGCGAAAGAGAGCTCAGTTCAGTACTCGCGTGCTGTACAGATTTATGTCCATGGCTGCATGCTTTGGGTGTGTGGGCAAAGAAAACCGTACCGAATAGAGCGCTCTTTTGTGTAGTCATTCTTATTCAGATCCATCTATCCATATGTCTGCTCTTATCTTTCTGCCAGACGTTTCCATTTTTGAAATGTTTTATGAGACATCCATCAATTCTCATATAATGGTGTCAATGCATGCAGATCAATGATATTGTTTAATATTTAATTAAATGTCCCCAACTAAACAAGCCAAAAGCCAATGGCAACAAAGGTGAAAAAAGGCGACAAAGACGACAGTGGAAAGAAACCAAAACTCCATCAGATGACAGAATGGGGAGAAACCAGGCTCAGTTGGGGGGCCAGTTCTCCTCTGGCCAACGAATGAACAGTGTATGATAGTGATTCAGGCAGCATCATAGGTCAGAAGTCAGATTGGATTGGAACAATCAGAATATTATCCAGTTCCATCTGTTCCATTCCTTACATGTAAGAGTATAGAATATCGGAATATCAACATTTAGTGTTGATGCGATTTTAACGTACATGTTGCCGCATACTGTCATAATAAAAGATCATTACGACAGTCTGCCACTAGTCCGAATGTCATGTGCAGTGGAAAGGCGGCTTTACATTGATTTAAAGGGATAGTTCACCCAAAAATTAAAATTAGCCCATGATTTACTCACTACTCACTCTGACTTGAACTTGACGCACAACGTAATGATGAACACAGTTGACCAGCCCTGTTTGTTTGAACCGCGAGAGGCTTCAAAGCTCGCGCTATTCCTACATCCTACTTCATACATCGTCAAGTATTACTCTTTTGGCGCAAGTCGACTTGCGTATGACCGTCTGCCAGAAGCTAGTTATTTTAGTCGACTGAGATAGTGCATTAAGGACCACAGACAGACCACAGCGCGGAATCAGTGGCTTTAAAACCCTGTTCAAATGCCGCACACCGCTCATATACCTGCATACAAGCAGGTGTTGACCTAGAGTATTTCTGTCAATCCCCACGTGGCATGCAGAAATTCGCGGCAAGATAACCCTTTATTGTAGAAAAGAATCTGCCCTTGTCTAAAAGCTCCTGCAGAAAGAATAACACACCCGCAACAGAACAGAGAAAAGGGACGATGTGTCTGTGTGCGCATCATCGCTCAAACACATTCCATTTCCGATCATTTGCAGAGCGTGTTGAAGCTACTTGTGCATTTTTCTTTTGCTATTTGAGCAAATGTAAACACAAAAAATATATTTAATGCAGCATCTCATTTACTGCTATAGAGGTTTACCCAACTATGACAACTTCCACTTCTGAGAAACCCGGAAATGTTAACAGGGTCACTAGGATGTGTCACGTCACGTGATTTTCTTGCATCTAGCCAAAAACTTTGATAGGCAATTTGGTAGTCCTATTCGTATTTTATGTCTATGGTACTATTAAGCCTGGTGATGAAAGTTAATATATGCAAAATAAAATGATATATTTAAATAAGTATTTTAAATTCAAAATACAGTCCCTCAAAGTATATAATTACAAATTACATAATACTCAAAAGTAATTAAATACACATTTCAAATACATGTAATTAAGCTACTGCCCGTCTGCATGCATCAAGTGCATGCCAACTCATGTACAGGTATGTCCTGCCTGGTAGATCAGCACGTTACAATTCAACTGTGCGCATCTAACACAAACGCAGGATATAAGTTCTGACTAGATCTCTTCTCAAATTGTCCCTACCAAACATTTTTGTCTAGTTTTTATAAAGGTAGCATGAGATGTCAAATTCTCTCTTTAAAAAAAAAAAAAACAATTAACATGCATGCTATTCATCTTATTTTGAAATAGGCCTATATAATATATACACCACTCTCTGGTGGTGTATGCCAGACTCCATCCAATCACCGGTAGATTGAACCAAGTCCCTGCCCCCTGTTTCTTTCGATAATCCATTTCACTCACTCACTTACGTCACAATATGGAGAAAAAAAGATCTGTCACTCACTACTTCTGTTACTTCGCAACCCTAAATATCATCTAATTTATGGCAGCTGGTTGTGTTTGTTGTCCTCTAATGTCTAAGTGCTTTCCTAGAGTTCATATGAAAACTACTAGAAGCATAAAAGTGACTAACAGAAAAATAAATATTTAAACTACATTAGAGAGAGAGTTAGAGGAAAAATCCAGACAATGGTTTAATGCCTTAATGCTTTTTGAGAAGGCTGAAAGAGTTTAAAAGGCATTAATGTGTGACAGCGGTATTCTATTGCCAACCACTGTAGAGATCTCAAATCGCTAGTATGCTCTAGGTGTTGATAAATAGACCTATTCTCACTAAATACAGCCTAAAAAAAAACATGTTCAAGTTCACATCATCAAGCACCTAAACCAAACAGTTTTTGACAAGTTAGAAATTCACTATGATCTTACCAACCACATTCTGGTTTGTATTTGTGCAGTGAGATAATGTCTGTCACACAAAATTCCATCATAAGATGACAAACATCTTGACACTAAGGAACTTGTTTTGTTAAAACAAAAGCACTCTTGCAGTTGAATGTTCGTGGTCTTAATTTTAGAAGAGTGTCAGCAAGAGAAAAAGGGAGGGTGACTAAACTGAGCACTTCTTACATTCCAGTCATACAGCCTCAATTGGATGTTAAAATTCCCTAGATCACTGTTTAAGAACTAAATGGAGAGTTACAATGGTTATTCATTGTATAGCTTCATTTGATGACACGTGTGGCCCAGACATGCAAGTCTAGAGTTCCAATTAAGTTTAATTAATTAGTCATTAATTCAGTTGTGTTAACCTACATTTATTTGGAAATATTCTGGAACTTTCTTGCAGGTGTGTTGATGTTGACACAATGCTCATTTAATCAAGTCCTTGTGTCAATCAGGTGCCACAAGCAATGCATTCCATATACCCAACAGGTTGACATAGAAGGCAGCACCAGTTATCACTACAGCATTAGATGTTGAACATGCAAACTCAAAGTGTGTTCCATCTATACTAACATTATGACTGCACTAAATGTTAATATAGATGGAAAGCACTTTGAGTTTGCATGTTCTTTTGGAACATTTGAGCTATGATGCTTTTTGGAAGGGGTTCAGGGGCAGAAAGGTTTGCAGACAAAGTCTCAAAGAGTAACTGTTTGCTTTGTGTGTTTGCTGCCGGCATGTGCAGAGAATTCACACTGTCTGGTGGTCATCCGAGCCGTCTGAAAGGGATTCCAGCAAGAACAGGGAACGACAAAGCCAAAGGAGCTCAGTCATTCAAAAAAGCACACATAACTGAAGAGTAAAACCTCATTTACAGTAAGTAGAAAAGTTAGGGATGCACAGATATAAAATCTTTGGCCGATACCAATACTTCTTTATTTTTGAAAGCCGATAACCGATATATTGGCCAATAAAAGTAAATTCGAGTTTTTATATAATTTTTGAGAGCCTGATTACAAAAACAAAAGTCTCACCATTAAAATCCATGTCCCAAGCACACAATTATAATGATGTTCTCATTATAATTGTATGTAGCCTATACGACAGACTTGCACTGCAAATGTTAACTGTACTTAAAAAAGCAGCGGTCGCTGCAGCCCTTGTGTGAAGCCCGAAGAGTGTAAAGAGTAACTTTGACACTGTTAACCACCAGATCCTCCAGTCAATCCTAAAGATGAAGGGCATCTAGGGAACCGCACTCCAGTGGTTCAAGTCTTGCCTCTCAGGTAGGTCCTTTAGGGAGTCGTGGAGGGGTGAGGTATCTAAGACCCAACATCTAGCTACTGGGGTGCCTCAGGGCTCAGTGCTTGGACCACTTCTCTTCTCCATCTACATGACATTACTAGGATCTGTGATTCAGAAACTTGGCTTTTCCTATCACTGCTACGCTGATGACACACAACTCTACCTCTCATTCCAGCCTGACGATCCAACGGTAACTGCTCGCATCTCAGCCTGCCTGACAGACATTTCTGGCTGGATGAAGGACCACCACCTTCAACTTAACCGTGCGAAGACAGAGCTGCTTGTGGTCCCGGCCAACCCAACACTACACCACAACTTCTTGTGATTCCAATCATATTTCAAGCTATACAAAACCACCATGGTGAACAGTGAGCATCTGAAGGGTGTCAGCTGAAGGAAATAGGCTAATCCATTATTTATCAGCTTTAATATACCTGTGAGCTGATAACGATAAAATGAAAACATACAGAACATATATCGGCAGATGCCGATATGGTGGCCGATATATCGTGCATCCCTAATGTATTTGCAATAAGGACATTGTGTACAATATTTTTAGCAAATTAAAAGATGAATGTGAAGGCAAAGCCATTAATCTTTGTAATTTCCACACACACAAAAAAAAACCTGCAGTGGTGGTGAGTATGAAAACTTGGCATGAAACAGATGGTAGTTTATGAATCACAGTAAAGCTCTGTCATCATTTCCAGACAATATAAATTAAACTGATGCTCATGCTGAGTCACAAAAAGTCATCAAGAACCAAACCCGTCTGCGGCTTAAAGCAGATGCAAACGTAGAACTGCCTTTTGACAAAATGAGGAAATAACTGCCATTGGATATTCAAAGACATGTTGAGTGCAATGAATCATCTACAAGGAAATGTTAAGCCACTCTGTGAACAGAGCACATCCATTTAGGCGAAGACCAGATTAGGACCTCTAGGTGATGATTTAAAGAGTAATACTCACCCAGCTCCCTAGAAACCGGCGATACGGCAGCATTTTCCCCAATCTTTGAGACTGCATCGAAATATGCCTTTCCAGCAAAGGTCATTGCTGCAGGAGAGTGAATAACTCATATTGATTAAAAGGAACTGAAATCCAAGCTGCGTGTATCACAACAATTTTTAGAGAAATATTGAGTTTATTTGAGCAGTTGAGCAGAAAATGCCTAAGTATGGTGCATATTTATTTTCATGTAAATTAAGTGATGTGATTACCTGTCACTGATTTCTCATAGCTCTTTCCCAGGTTAACCAGATTCCGCAGTCCTGGGTTGAACTGCTCCATCACATT
Organism: Scardinius erythrophthalmus; assembly: GCF_964197995.2. Taxonomy (NCBI): domain Eukaryota; kingdom Metazoa; phylum Chordata; class Actinopteri; order Cypriniformes; family Leuciscidae; genus Scardinius; species Scardinius erythrophthalmus. Next base: position 18,770,619 of record NC_138238.1, on the reverse strand, counting down.
CTGGGAGAGCAGAAAACAGTTACATGGAAAACAGCTTACTGCTGAATGAAACTTAAGATCTTCAAAAACTGACTCAAATGAACGTGCCTACAACTGGGCAGAAATGTTCAAAATTTCAGTTTTTTTTGTGTGTGTGTGTGTGTGTGGTTTTTTTTTGTTTTTTTTTTTGTCCATTAGATAGAAGTCAGTGGAGTTACAGGTTAGGAACATAATGATGGTATATAAATTACAACATTTTCATTTTTGGGTGAACTATCCTTTTTTCCACATTTCAAAAATACACATTTTTCCCATTCAATGTTAACCACATTTTATTGTCCATGCAATAAAAGAGATTTACAGTAACTTTAACTTCTAAAAATACCTCTATTGTAGTTAAATATAGCATTGTTTAAACATTGACTTATAATTATAATTATATTGCCTGTGAGATCAAAGTCCTGCCTATCTTAAGGGCCCTCTGTGTCTCTATTGAAATTCCCTTCTGTAATGTAATTCTAGTCAGTTCCTCTGCTCATTCCCAGGAACACACCCTTGGCAAAACAATGAACAGTGAAGTATGCAAAAACAGAAACAGTCCAGCACAAACAGGTTTCTTAACTCAACCCAGAAACCCAACTGAAGCACTTTAAAATGCACTCATGACTCATTGCGCAACTTAGACGTACCTTGATGACAAAAATGTAAGAGTGCCATAAAATAGCACTTCATTATTTAACTTAGCAACACAACTTTCAAAAGGCTGTATGTAGCCTACTGGGTTTAATAACAGGTGGTCAGTGACAAATATGATGTACATACACGCAATTTAAACCGACTTTTACCTTATATGTGCTCTCGGTGAGTTTGTTCACCTCCTCCGGGGCTCGAGACATTTTGGCAGGTATTCCTCAAACGTCCTTGGTGACAATGTGTTTGTTTTAACTTTCCCCGTTCAAATCGTAAATCTGTGTTTTCGTCTCACCTGTTAACGCGTGTGAAGCGGCAGAGAAGAGAACAGAGCGCTCGGGCGCTCTTGAGGAGAACACGATACTGCACTGATGTATCGAAGGAGGATGAAACCTTTCTGCGCGACCTCATGCCACACGTGGAAAGGTGGGATCCGTGACGTCATATATTTCTAAAATCAAACAGAAATGTCTAATTATCTATCCTTTTTTTTCGGTTTTATTTTTGTTTCTCATTGTTGTTGCTTGTTGCTTTTGTATACTGTTTTGAGCTTTTTTTTGTACACACACACACACACACACACACTTGCACTTTTACAATTAGCCTACACACTTAATTTCCAAAGTACGGATTTTAAAAAGAAAAAAAAATACAATAGCCTACATTAATAGTCGTAAAGTTGTTTAGTCAAAGGCGAAATAGTGTAATACATGGAAAGTCTTTATCATTAGGTCTATAGTATTTTGGCCTAGCCTAGGCTATATTATGCAGACTGTCCGTTTTCGTTCGTGGATTGAACAAAAACAAAAACAAAAACTCTTAAAATCTTGATATTTGAGTAATTTAAGCTAATTTCTGTGACAGATAGAATCTGTGATAAAAATTTCCGTTTTTACAGCGCCGCTTTGTGGACGTTTGTGTTGTAGCCTACTATATTTAGAGTTGCCTACCTGAGAAAAATAGTGAAAGGTGGGACACGGCCTACTAGCCCCTGTCACTACTACATAATCTTAAAGAGTTGGGATAATAGAGACTTTTGCACGTTCTCTAGAAATCCATCCAGATGAATGGGCTTGTGAATTCGTCACGTTTCTGCATGAATTATGTTCTATTTGGCAGCACAACGCACATCATTATTCAAATAAGCATAAGGATTCAACACGCGAATATGATTTCAAGCCTTTACCAAACAGCCAGAAAGACATAAAAGCTTGAAAGTCTCAGTCATACTCTCATAAGTCACAAGCTGTACAGATTTGGAGGCCACATGAACTGGTAAATATTATAGCTCTTAAATGATAAGTTTGTTGTCTAATCATTTAGTTTTTATGTTGAATGTTTATTTCAAACTGTGAACTGATTTCCATCAGGATCCGGAGTGTTCTGGTTCACACTTTTCTCTCACTGATTTCCTCTCTTGCTTTTGGGATACCCGACGAGTTATCCCATCAGTTATCTGGTAAGCTGACTAGTCCTCTTGTCCATTTTGACTTGGTTGTCACTGGTGTAGGTTTTGATGATACATAGTTTCTATTTCACCATAGGAAATGTCAAAGGAAAGATCATTTTTCATCAAATGGAAGGGAATTCAACATACTTGCGGGATAGTGGGAAGCTGGCATCTTGCATACCCACAATGGTTTCATTTGAGCTGTCTGACCCGAGACATAACTTGCACTCTGTCGCATTTATATACACATGGGACTTGGGCAATGGGTAATTTTTATTTGATCATCCATTTCAATAAATGGATATTTTAACTATAAAATGGTTTTCTTTACAGTTGTCTTTGTGTTTTAGGGAAGTGCGTAAAGGCTCGGTGCCTTTTCTGAAGTATTACTACACCTTACCAGGGAACTACACGTTTAAATTGAACATTGGAACCAATAACCCCCAACATTTCAGAATGACTGGGCTGTACTCTGTAGATTTGACTGTGTTAGGTGGGCGCGTAGTCATTATCACTTATCATCAATGTCCTGATTTGACTATTTATATATTACCAGTGGTGTTAACATGTCAAAGATTCTTTTGTTTTTCAGATGCCATAAGGAGCATTGAATTGAGAGGACCTTTAATTTATAACGTGGACGAAAGCAGCAGTCTGTCCTTTCTTGTCGGAGGAAGGTAAAAATGTACTTCAACAAAGTTTTAAAAAAAATATTTGAAAAGTCAGTTGATTTCTTCATATAGTGTTTTAATTCTAAAATCATCCTTTAAAAAATGGCATTATTTTTTTCTATCACATGTGATGTGTGTATAGTCCTCCTGTTTGGATGTGCTGGAGAGTTTTGTCTGATTGCCAAACTCCTAGTCCAGCTTCCTGCAATTTAGTCAGGCTCTATGGGAACATATTCAATCTGAACTACACCTTCACATCAGTAGGAACATATTGCTTAGACCTGAGTGTGAGGAATAATATCAGCAACCTCCAGACATCCTACGACATCTATGTCCAGAGCAGCCGTAAGTATAGTACAATTTTCTACAACAATTTTTTAATCAACTGGAAACTATAAGTAGTGAGTAATTCCTATAAGTGGAAATCCTTGTTTATAGAGTGGCATAATTGGAACATATTGTAGCACAAATGAAAATTCAGTTATAATTTTCTCACCCTTATGTCGTTCCAAACCTCTGTGACTTGTGGAACACAATATGATTAAGCACAATGTCCAAGCTTTTCCTTTGCATTCAGTGAAAGTGAATGAGGACCAGACACACCATCAAACATAATGATGACAGAATTTTTTATTTTGGGTGAACTGTCCCTTTTAATACATGGAAAGCTTAGCCACGTGAATGAGCATGACCGTTAAAAATCAGTTTGCATCCAGATACTGTGTCTGACCACATTTGACGCACAACAGCATGGTCTCCAGCATATACCTTTAGGCCACTGATTCATGATTCATTCATCTTCAGCATAGAGAAGTCTGAATTACCCAATATTACATCACAATGACATTCATGTTTTCAAGAAAGCTTTATGACTTTTAAACATGTTGAAAATGAAAATGATAGCCTGAAAATTAAGTAATCATTTACTCTCCCTGGTGTTGTTCTAATGCTTTATGCTTCTTTCTTTTATCGACCACAAAAGGAGAATTTTTTTTGTCCTGCTTGCGAATAGCAGTGAATAACGACCAGCACCAAATTTAAAAAAAAAAAAAGAAGCAAAAGTATCACAGAATGATCCCATGCGACACGTCACACATGCCTTATATTTCAAGTAGGGGTGTCCATGGTTAACCGATTAACCGATTAACCGTTAAAAATTGCGTAACCGAGTGAAACATTTTGCTCGGTTAAGTGGCGTCAATGGTGTGCATTGAATTTAGTTGTAATACATTTTTGCACCGCCAGAGACCGCTAGACCAGTTTTCTAATATGAAGCGGGCAAAGAAAGCGCGCGTCCGAGAATGAAGGCTGTGCGCGAGCCAGAAACAAATATAGTCAGTCAGTATCCGCGCCACTGATCGCAGCACAATAATATCTGTCTGCAGAGCCGCAGAGCCACAGCTTTACACCAGCAGTTTTACCCCGCGCATGCGCAGTTTCATCACAACAGTTTTACCCGCAGAGTCCGTTTACCGTTACATTAACCCATACAATTTGTATTATGCATTTCCTAAACATGTACTTGCTAATCAAACACTTTATATGAACAAACTACTAATCTATAAAACACAATCGGTCTTCCGACCTTTTACTGTGTTGATATGCGCGAGGGAGAGAGAGCAATACAGCGCTCGTGTTGTTTGAAGGCGGTGAGAGTGCGCGCGCGCGCGGCCGGGGCTCTCTCACTGTTTGTTCTTATGCGCCCTGTCCACTGATCTAAATAATTAGTTGTTACGACGACTTATTTGTTCCCTCGTTTTAATAAATCGTGGACACGTTGAACTATTTCCCTCCCTCATTTTGAATTAACGTGGCCAAAAACAGTTTGATACTATTAATTAGTGAATGCTAAAGACCTATATTTTGTGAATTGGTGAATATTCAGGTGAATTATTTCGTGGCCACGAATTAATAATAATTATTAAACTGTTTTTCGTCCCTGTGAAGATAGCTCTTCAGTGAAGGCCGACTACAGCTTTTTATTCCTTTTTTTTTGTGAATTGGTGAATATTTATCAGTATCAGGTGAATTGTTGTGGCCACGAATTAATAATACCTCAGCACGTTTTACAAGCCCCTTCTCGATCGCAGCGGCAACGAGCACTTTGATCACTTGATTTAAAAAACAAAACATTTCAGCGCTAGATCGCCTAAAAAAAAAAAAAAACGAACGAAATGAATGCTCTGCTAGTTAACTGAAGATGTTTTGTTTATTTGTATTGGTATTCATGCCGCGAGATGTTTCAAAAGTGGTGACAATATCGACCTTAGAAAATAGTGGTGGGGACATGTCCCACCCGCAAATTTTGCCTATCTCGGGGTTGCGGCGCGCACACTATGGTTAACCGAGTATTAACCGCTAAGGGCCTCGGTTAACGGTTAATGAAAAACTTGAAAACGTGCAGCCCTAATTTCAAGTGTTCTGGGGGTATACGATAAGGTTTAGTAAATGCCTAGAAATCCCCCCCCCCCCCCCCCAAAAAGTATCTTTGCATTTTTTCACTGAGTCCAATATTTCGGTTTGTTTTTCACTAATCCCTATTGCATACCCTCAGAACACTTGGAATAGTGAAGTGAAGTGACAAGTAGGATAACCCATACCCATACAATTTGAATTTAACCTATCAAAGTTCATGCACACACATTAGGAGCAGTGAGTAGTGGGGGGTTAGGTGCCTTGCTCAAAGGTATACCACAGTTGTTTCCTAATGGTATTGCGAATCGAACCTGTGACCTTATACAGGTTACAAGATTACAAGTCTGACTCTAATCATTAGGCTAAAACTGCCCCGAAATATAAATATAAGGCACGTCACATATCATTCTGTGATACTTTTTTTTTTTAAGCTTGAGGCTATCCTCTTTTCACTGTCATTATATCGACAGTTATATTTTTATTTTTGTGGTCCATAAAAGAAAGAAGGGCATACATTAATGGAACAACACCAGGGAGAGCAAATGATTTCTAGGGTGAACTATCCTTTTAAAGTCAGTGGCATGCATTAATTAGCTCTAAAACAACATAGAAACAACATCTTAGTTCCAGACATCAAATCTGATTGGTCGAGCAGCATTCCAGCAGCACTGGGACTTTTTACTGTTTGTGTCACTAAGCTTATCTGTGTTTGCATATTCCAGACTGACTGTCACTTTATGTATCAGTTGTGGGGATTTAGGTGCGTTCATGCTATGTCGGAATAACCGTAATTACGAGATTCTGACTTGTAAAACGCAATCACTTCCTCGTAGAACTTGACCAATATTCTATTTTAAAAACAAAACAAAAAAAACGATTTTGATTTCATGGTGACATTGCATCGTTAAGACATGCTGCATTCACGCCATGTCATAATTACCATTATTGGGAGATGACAACCCATAATGTTCTACTCTGAGCTTTTCACGTCCTGGGACTCAGAATTATGTGTTTCTAAGTGCAACACTATTAATGCCACAATGGCTGTGTCCGAAAACTTAAAAATGCTGCCTTTGGAGATTGCATTCCAAGTCCAGAGACTGCATTTCGTATCCAATGTTAGCTTCACTTCTTGTCTCCTGAGATACCTTCTTCATCTGATCGATTTTCCTTCGCTGCCTTTGATACACAAATGACTGGAATAAGCACACCATGATCTCAGATCTAACAGTATGTTGCCTTCTTAAGTCTCTGTCTCTCAGAAACCAAACCAGCTCTCTATCAAGAGTGATGTCTTCTAAGATACTGAGTCGTACACGTTCTGCTACTTGATATGACTATTTAAATGTTTTAAACCTTTTACGATATGATACAGGAATTAATGGAATAAGCACAGCACGATTGCAAATCAAACAGAGTTTTGCCGTCTCTTAGAAACCAAACCAGCTCTAGCCTGTAATCTACTAAGATGTCAATACATTTTCTACTACTTGATATGTCTATTTAAATATGTATTTAGTATTATTGTTTTAATTAGAAGATAATTAAACATTTATTTATCGGATCACAAAAGGTCCTCAAGCCAGGACTCGAACTTGTCGACCGAACTTAAGTACAATGGCATTAAACCTCAATTGCTCAGCATTGCACTCCATTTAAAAGTAACAGTTAGAAGATATTTAAATAAGTTTATAATCGTAATAAAACAAAAAAATCAGTGAGCGAGAGCTGCAGAGGACCACTCACGTGGTCAATACACCCTTGGGTTTTATCCACAATAAAATGGGGTTATTGTCTGCAGTTGCTGTAAAACCACTACTTTTCAACCCAACAGTGTGTTAATGTCAGCAGCAGAAGGGGGAGTCAGTTCAGATTTTAGAGGAAGAAATAGCCTCTTTATTAAGCAAAAGAGCAATTTGCATTGTGCCGCCAGAGGACAGCCATCATTTTACTCCCGTTACTTTGTCATTCCCAAAAGAGGAGGGGGTCTCCAGCCCATTCTGGATTTATGGAACCTTAACAAACACCTCAGAATATACAAGTTCAAAATGTTATCACAATTTATTTGTCCCAAAGACTGGCTTACAACAGTCGAACTGAAGGATGCATATTTTCACATAGGCATCTCCCTGGCCTATGTGAAAATAAATACATTACAAAATTCCTCAGGTCTGCCTATCGGGGCACAGCCTACGAAGTTTTGAAAATTCCCTTCGGGCTGTCATTTGCCCCGAGGGTGTTCAGCAAGTGTGTGGAAGAAGTGCTCACATTCCTGAGAAGTGTCAGCATATTTGGACAATCTACTGCTGTGTGCTCTGTCATGGCAGAGAGAGAGAGAGAGAGAGAGAGAGAGAGAGAGAGAGAAATGCTTGTGTCTCTTTTAGAGAACTTAGGGTTCAAAATAAACGGGACGAAGAGCTTCTTTGTGCCCACTCAAGAGATAATCTACCTGGGACTCAGACTGAACTCAAGCGTTTCTGTCAGAGGAGCACATCAGGTCAATTCGCGGATGTTTTTCCCTTTTTCAGAAAGGGAAGGAGGTCCCATTCAGACTACGTTTATGTCTGCTAGGACTGATGGCCTCCACTGTCTTGGTTATTCCACTGGGACTGTTGTGAATGAGAGAGTTTCAGCACTGGACAATGGTGCAGCACTTGTGTCCAAAACTCCAGCTCAACCGCAAAGTGATAGTGACGCCACTCTGCATGCCCGCTCTCTGTCACTGGAGGGATCACGCGTTTCTTGACTCGGGGACTCCGTTGGGGTCAGTTTCTCTGAGGAAGATGGTTACAATAGATGTGTCACTCACAGGTTGAGGTTTAGTGTGCGAGGGCAGAATAGCGAAAGGGAAATGGCCTGTCTCGCTAGAGAACGCACACATAAACTTCCTAGAATTGTTAACAGTGTTTCTAGAATTGAAACATGTTGTGCAGTTCCTAAGGAACCACCACATTTTGATCAGAACACAATGGCGGTGGCATACATAAATCGCCAGGGAGGCACATGTTCTTCTCAGCTTCTCAGTCTGGCACGAAAGCTGATTGTGTGGGGCATGAAGCATTTTCATTCATTACGGGCAACACATGTCCTGGGAATAATGGATGTGGGGGTGGATCTCCTGTCCAGGGGAAACCCCCTGTACGGAGTGGACTCTCCACCCTCAGGTAGTGAGCCAGTTGTGGGAGAGGTTCGGCTGAGCTGCCGTAGATCTCTCCGCCTTGCACAAAAACGTTCATTGCCCTCTATTCTTCTCTCTGGAAAAAGACAGTGCACCAATGGGTGTGGATGTTCTGGTGCCCACGTGGCCAAACGCACTACTGTTTCAGTCTGATCATACCAACACTAAAAAGAGAAAGGAAATGCGGTCACTCAGTCATACCAATCTCCCCGAACTTGCAAGTTGTGGCTGACGGAGATAGTACAGAGAATTTAACTCCTATGCGACCAGCCCTGGCCTCTCCCGCTGCGCAGGGACCTCTTCTCTCCAGCGCGTGGGGAGATTATGGCCCGTGGGAGGTTAAACTTGAGTGTTACGGGTTTGCCTGTGAGGGCGATTCAGACTATTCAGAATGCGAGAGCGGCCTCAGCGTGCTCTGCATATGATCGGAAATGGAATGTGTTTGAGCGATGGTGCGCACACAGGCACATCGTCCCTTTTCTCTGTTCTCTGGAAGTTATCTGGAACTTTTGGATGAGGGTTTATCTTGCCGTAATTTCTGCATGTCATATGGGGATTGACAGGAATAACATAGGTCAACACCCGCTTGTATGCAGGTTTATGAGAGGTACACGGCGTTTGCACAGGGTTTCAAAGCCATTGATTCCGCTATGGAACCTGGCTGTGGTCCTTAATGCACAATCTCAACCCCCTTCTAAATCTATAGATAGTATTGATTTAAAGCTCCTTTTGCTAAAGACTGCTTTATTATTGGCTCTTTTGACCACAAAGCGGGTTAGTGAAATTTATGCTTTGTCGGTTCATAACTCCTGCATGCGGTTTGCTATGGATTATTCGAGGGTGATTCTTACAACTAATCCAGCATTTGTGCCTAAAGTAAGCGAGTCAGCTCTCCCCTGTAAACAGGTGGATTTACTGGCTTTCCATCCGCAGCCTTTTCCCTCATCAAAAGATGAGCGGCTTCATTGCTTGTGCCCTGTCTGTGTATTATATTGGGTTATAATGGCATGGGTATCTGTCCTCCGGAAGGGCTATGGGCTCATTCAGAGGTATGGCTACCTCATGGGCATTATTTAAGGGCATTTCGGTTCAGGACATATGTGCGGCAGAAATAATAAGAAATTTCTGTCGTGAGAGCAGCTGATGGACACCATGCTGCGTTGTCATGGGAACATCCCAGGTTAAGATAATGAGGACATTTTATTGTCTTTCATTGCTCCCTTCCCCAAGTGCGTTCCAAATGGCTACATAATGGCACGCAAGTGCCGTGCTCACTCCAAAGTCCCCAATTCAAGTCCCCTTCAAAGGGAGTAGGGCATGGGGATGCTCACTTCCGTTTGGAATTTGCCCAAAATGTCAGCTGCTTAAGTTTTCAGATGTAGCCAATGGATCTGCAGAGGTCAGGTGGTATTGTAGTCACAAGTCAGTGAATGAACCTCCAATAGTGATTGGATCATTGAATCATTAATCAACTGATTTGTTAAAAAAAAAAACAGTTTATTAAGTAATGAAACACTTTTGTTGGTTGGAAACATATTGACTGTGTCAAATTCTTTAACTTTGTTTAGAACTTAGTAGAGCACATACAACATAACTGGGAATATTGTGTCTAAAATGTAAGTTACAAAATATTAGCTTCTTGTTTATTTGACTATTTGCTGTATACAAGTGTTATCACTATTAAATTTTGCTGTTGGTTGAATAGGCTGTGACTCGGCCGTCCAGGCCCATTTCCCGCATATATTGTTTGCTATTTTTCTGTTATACATTCATTCTCACATGTAAATATATTTTCCCCTCAGCTGTGAGTCTTCTCTTCATTTTGCCCTGCGCTGCAGTGATTGTCGCTACCCTCATATTCATCTCTGTGTCAGTGTGTCGTCCACGGCAGCAGTCCCTCATGTCTAAGGCACTGGTGAGTGATTCACATCAGGAAAGAGAACAAGAACAGAGAATAATGTGAAGATGTTTTTTTTTTTTTTTTTGTGAAAATAGTTTAATTAAGTGTAACATGCAGGTTTGTCCACTAGAGGTTGACATACACCAGAAAGTATTTAAGCCTTTGTTAGAGGATGCTAAATTATCCTTCAAGTAACTAGTCCATGCTTCTTTCTTCCTTTTGTGGGGGTGAAGTTGTATAATGTATTCTCTTAAAAATAAGCTATGAGTTAAAATATTATTTTTAAATTAGAAAAACATTTCTGTCTCCTAGGAGTTTTTTAAAAACATTTATAAATAAATTTAGTTTTAAAGGTTAGATTAAATAGAGGTTGTTGTTTTTTTATTATCATTTCTCTATTAGACTGATTACCCCTTGACTAACTGCTAGTTGTTCAGACTAGTTCTTACACACTCTTAAAAAATAAAAGTTCCAAAAGTTTTTTTTTTTTTTTGCAGATACCATACAAGAACCATTTTGGGTTCCTCAAAGAACCTTTCGGTGAACAGTTTTTAAGAGAATTATTGTTTTCTTAGTGTAAAGACGGAAAGTTCGAAAAATGGAAAGGTTCCATGGATATTAAAGGTTGTTTGTGGAACCATTGTTGCCATATTTTTAAGAATGTAAGACACATAGTGGCTGTTCATGCAACTGGCCTGGAAAAAAAACTTTTTTACACTGTTCAGAATCATATTTTCATATTTAAAAAAAATATTATCATATTTTGTCCTCAATTTATTTACTTTAAGTAGTTTTTATTATTATTTTGTACTTTTCCAGTGAAGGTTTTTGTTATGCAGGTCAGGAAATGAAAAGTGACAGGTGAGCACAGCCAAAACAGCAGAGTGACAGTTTGTAATTATGCGATTTTTATAGTATATGTACGGTATATCAGATTATATACCGTACATATGATCTGAGAGTAGATGTATTTAGGTGTTGTTAGCAAATATAATAAGTGTAATTTTTCTTTTTGTCTGTCTTTAGGTGGCTGATAGGAATTATCTCTCCTTCACAGACATCGAGCTGCGTGTCAAGGATGCAACCATCCCTTTATAGGGCAATTCTCCTGCTTCTAAGACAAATGAAGCCCTGTCCCTTCTTCATCAGCCTGGGGCTTCCCACAACACCCAACCCTGTTAGTCTCACTGTGACCGCCCCAAACTAAATTACATCTGAAGAATTCCTTTCCTTTTGATCCATCTTTCATTGTATGAATTTCATTATTTTGCTACATTGTCAATCTATTTACATTTGAAGCTAAGATCCTATCAATAACCCAAAACAGAACCCATGAAAGCTTTTCATTTTGCTCATCTGAATCACTCTTCTGTGTCGACGTGAACACACTAATTATCCTTCCTGTTTTCTCTGCTCTTTTAGTTCATACTTGAGTAGGTTTCAAAGTTCCACTTCATGAAAGTTCCATTTGTTAATGCAAAACTCCTCAAGATCCTAATGGATGTTGACATTGGTGATGAACCTTTTAAAGTAGGAAAGTGCATAAGGTTAGAGGTACATCATATTTCTATGAGTGAGAGTTTCCTTGTATAAGACCTAGAGCTCTTTCTGCTGGAATGAATGAGTCTGACCTGTATATTCCTGCTGTGATGATCAATGACATTTGCCATCTGCACTGTGTGGTACCAGGAAGACAAGAATTACAGCTCCACAAGGGACTGCACAATATCTCTGTAGGTTAAAGGCTACAGATGAGCAATGCATCATACGTCTAGTGATAACTGTGCCCTTCAGCTCAAAAGTAGCCGAGGCATTATTCTTGCCCTTGGAAGTGTAACGGGAGTCATATGTATGTGGAAGGACTTGAAAATGTTTCTTTACAAAAGTTAAGCAAAGATTCGTCTCAGTTTTTTTTCACGAGGACGCAGACGACCAATTAGTACAACCCTTCGCCTACACATTTATCATGACTTGCACTACTGTTCAAAAGGTTAGGGTCAGTAAGATTTTTTTTTATGTATTGAAATAGGCTTTATTTATAGGAAAACTGTTATACAGTAAAAACGGTAATACAACGAAAGCAGTTATTTATTTATTTGAATACAAAAATACAGTAAAAGTAATATTGTGAAATATTTGTACTATTTTAAATAATCTTTCAATATTTTAAAATGCAATTTATTTCTGTGATTGCAAAGCTCATCATTTTCAGCAGCCATTCTTCCTTCAGTCTTATAGTGTCACGTGAGCTTTCAGACATGATTCTGTTGTGGTGATCAAGAAACAGTTTCTTTTTCAAAAGAGTTAAAATTTGTTGAATTTTTGCAGGATTGTTTGATTAATAGAGAGTTCCAAAGAAGAGTATTTATTTAAAATGTTGAAAAGTTTGTCGCATTATAAATGTCTTTCACTTTAATGCATCTTTGCTGCATATAAGTATTAATTTCCTTTAAAAAAAATGTCTGAACAAGAGTGTAATTAACTTGAGTCGTGCTGTATTTTAGGAAATGAGACCGCTATTAGAGATAATAAAGTCATCAATAAATTCAAAGCCTTGATGTGTCATAATTTTACTTTATTTATTACTCAGAGAATGAATTTTATTTTTAATTAAGGTGTTTCAAACATGTTTTGTATTATTAATAATTTATGACTGAATTAAAAATTTTAAAATGATTGAATTTTACATTTTAAATAGATTTTAGACAGCTACACCTTTGAGACCTCATCAATATTTTCAAATAAAACACAATAATTAAGTTCAGTAAATTCAATAAACATAGTGTCCACCTTTATGTGATTAATAAATCTATTAGTTACAACCACAAACTATGCCTCTCATGAAAAAAAAAGCATTCACAATCTTTTGAAAATATAATACTTTTAGCTGTAATGTTTTAAATGATCCAATTATTTGTTTATAATTCTAAACAAATACTAAATGTCACTCTTCCTTATTCAGATTAATGCCGTTTTGCAAATGATATATCACACAGCCAGTAGTATAATCCGTTATCTACTTCCCTTCAAAGCTCATAATGTTGATGTGTGACTGAAATGCATTTGGCAGAGCATGAGTAAACAGAATTATTTAAAGTGTTAATCATCTCAGGGATGAGAGCTGTGAGGAAGCTGGAGATTTTCTCTCCCTATAGGTGAAGGTCACAGAGATGCAGCTGTTTTCTTTCTAGAACCCAGAGACCTTCTCAATATCCCCGGATAAAAAATGTATGCGCTGACCTCTTACACCACCCATTCACTTTTGAATGTTATGTCCACCTCTCTAAAGGTCATTTTCTTTTTTTAAATAGTTTTGTTTGTTCAGTCTTGTGAAATGTCCCTCTGTGACACGAGCTTTGGCTTGGGACTGATCTTATCCCTTAAGACAGGCTAATGCCCTCTGAGCCACCTGTCCATCAGAACGGTGTGATTACATGCTTTCCTTCCACTTTTTGACCTCAACCACAGCTATATCTGCAGAGGTTTGATTCTCATTACATACTTTTCTACAGTATATTTGATGTCAATTTGGTCAAAACAACAAATTTACCACTGCCACAAACAAGCAGGGCAAATGAACAATGTCTGTTGTATAGAAAATTGCTGCCTATTACAATATTATATGTATGTATTGGTGTTGAGAAAAAAAAGAGATTAACCACAATAGAAAATATAGCAGAAGAACAAAAAGATTTCAACGCTATTTTTATTTTTTATTGGCAAATACAGGTTAGCAGTGTCAAGCAAACCTTGAATAATTGGCACAGTTAACAAAAAAGGCTTTTCATTAAACAAAATATGTGTATCTTGACATTGCATAAACAAAACAACACTAAATGACATATCTGATATAAAAGCAGGGTATAAAAATAAGATAATATATTCAAAGAAACAGACCTTGCAACATAATTCACAGTTCATTCATTGTCTTCAAAATATCTGACAGTGTTAAAGCATTTATAGTCTTCAGTGGACGATGGGTAATTCACTCAGCGAAAATGGAGATGGGCTTTAGACTCTAAAAAGAGTTGATTCTTAATATTTTTAAATAAATATGTATTTCTAAGAACCTATGACAGATTTTAATGGTGCTTTCACCACATTATTTGCTCTGATGGTTTGTGCTAATGCTAAACAGGCTAACTGTAAAAGTAATCTCAAATGTGGTCTCCCTCACCAAAGTCTAAATTTCAGAGTAAAGCACAAGATCTTCCTATATAATACCTGACCTTGTTCTTCAAATCAAAAACTGACTTAGGCTTAACGCAGCTATATTCTAACAGGATAAGCAAGCGTGTGTGCTTTTCTGTAAACCAACAAGGTGCCATGGTAATGTACCATGGAGTAGCATGTAAATACATGGCTCATAAACACGATGATCATTCATTTGCATGGTATTTATCAGAGTGCCATGGTAGTACCATCTGATACAATACTTTCTGTAATGCCAATTTCCTTTAGCCACAAATGTCAACTGAATATATTAACTGAATCTTTATCTGTATGTTGCAATCTCTCCAAAAAAAAAATATTCTTAGAACTATTTGCTCCTTCTTGTTTGAGTGATGAAGATAGATCTTTTTGAGGATGAAAAGGATATCATATTGCTCACAAATATCCACAAACACTTTTAATTGTCAAACAGCCGGTCTTCACATAGCTCCAGCGGCCACTTTGAGGCTCCTCCGAACACCTCGATGTTGCTGTCGGTCCAGGCCACCACATTCCCAGGCATGTAGGATGAGCAGTTTGACATGGCGATGATATCCGTGGAGCGCAGGACCCGATCCCAGATGTTAAAGTGGCTCAGCTCCCCCACAAAGGCCTGGGTGGCATCAAAGCGCCCCCCTACTACATCCTGTTGAGGCCATAAACGACAGGCCTCGTTAAGACAACAACAATATCCCCTTTTATTCACTCTTAGAGCATGTGCATGCTAACTCAATGACATTGTTTGCTGCCTGAGGTCAAGTTTTATTTAAAATGTAAAGTTCATGAGTCAGTAACACTATTGTGCAGGGATGGCATAATATTACAGCTACAGTGCGGCTGGGTCTGGGAACTGCTGTATCAGCTCTGCTTATGTTCTCACCTGCTCTTGGCCCAGGATGAGGACACCTCCAGGCTTGATAGGGTGCCAGGGGGCCAGATTGTCTCCTGAACCCAATCTTTGGCCATCCTGGTAGGCTTCCCAAAGCCCATCCCTGGTAGTCCAAGTGATGCAGACATGGTGCCACCTCCCATCGCTCAGTGATAGAGGTAGTTGCACCACCTATTTGTCAATATTAATAGTGTATCAATTATCAATTCTTTTGTGAAGCACAAAGTGAGATCCTATGTTTCTGTTTTCCACACAAGGAAAATGGATGGTGATTTACATTGTCAAGCAACAAAAGTAGTCATATGAAGCTGTACAATTGCTTTTTATGACAAACAGACTGAAATGTAAAAGGATAGTTCAACCAAAAATGAAAATTCTTTCATCATTTACTACCCTTAAGTCATTCTTCTGTAGAACGCAAAAAAAAAAAAAGATATTTTGAAGAATATTGGTCACCAGACCATGTTGCCATGTAACCAGACCAAGAATGTTGGTTTTTAAACTTAAAAAAAAAAAAAGAGAGAGAGAGATTTTTTCAAAATAATCTTCTTTTATGTTTGACAGAAGAAAGACTTTCCATGTCTTGTTTCCAAGTCACATGGCTCCAGCTCATGCAACACATCTAGACAGTACTTAATTGGGAATGGGATTTCAAAGCTGCAGTGGATAGAGAGATTATAACAGTGAAAAATTATTCTAATTTAATCTGTTTTTCAAACTAAGCTCATATGGCTTCAGAATAACAACTTTTATTAAATGTTTTTTCTTTTTTTGGAGCTTGGCGATATAAATCACCATCCACTTTCACCAAATCTTTTGTGTGTCACAGAAAAACAAAATAATGATGAATGAGCAAATGATAACGAGATATAAATTTTTCAGTGAACTGACTGTAAAAAAGTAAGAAAGACATTTCTATTTTTAGCACTTATCTATGCTGATGATTAAATGATGACTAATAATCTGCAATTACAGATTACTGAACATCAGTGTCCTCATAACATTCGATGCCAAGCTTTCTTTTCTTAATACGTCAATTCTTTACCTTGTCATTGATGAGCAGTTCTATGGGGTTATGGCCCCATTCGATCAGTACGATCTCATTTGCCTGTCCAGGCACTCCGTAGGAAAACGGGGTTCCAATGCCCGGGCTCGAACCGGACTTGAGCCACATGCAGACAGTGAAGGCGTACATTTCTGGTAGGCTTTTCTTTACTTGCCCAAAAAGGTAATTTGTGCGAAGAGGAAGAGAGATTTTGAAATTCTCTGGTGATTTGAACCCAGCTCCTCCTAAAAGCCAAAAAGAGTGATTTACTATTGCATCATCTCTGGATAAATGCAGAAATATGCTGACTGACCACAAAACAACCTGATTACCCCTCGGCCCAAACTCTTTCAAATCAAACATTAAGAAAAATGATGTGGACAGCTATTATCAAGACTAGATTTTAATATAGAGGAAATAAAAAAGCGAACTGTATCACTATACCAGATGAATATGGTAATATACAGTAGCCAACATTTGAAGTGGATCAAAAAAGTGAATCAAAGTCGTCCCAAGACAAGAACGGGTATTGTTCAAAATTCATGTATAACTTTGATAAAAGGTTTTGATCCACTTCAAATGTTGACTACTGTATATCGGATATATATATATATATTTTGTAGGATAGAACAGTGTGGAGATCAGACAGGAAAGCATGGGGTGGAGAAAGAGGAACGCGATCGGCAAAGGACCTCGAGCCTGGATAGAACTCTGGTCGCCGGATATACTGTATGTCTCTATATGTCGGACCGCTGCCCACAAGGCTATCAGGCTTGAATTTTAGACATTTTTGAAGCACAACATTTGAAATAAAATGTTACAACACTTTCCAATCTCTTATCCTTTGGAAATAAGAATGAGTAGAGAACGTTGGAGTGTTTTGTGCAAACCTTTCTCCAGTTCAGAGATCCTGTTCATGAGAGAGTTGAGGGTATTGTCTGTGCGCTGGCGATGAGCGACCGTCTCATTGTATAGCTGGGACTTCTCATCCTCGAGCTCATTGACCTTCTTCAGCAGTTGATTCTCCAAGTCCTCCAGTCTACGCTGCAGAAGATTTCTCAGCTCATTAGGGAAAGAGACACCAGAGATATTGGCTCGCATTTGCTGTTGCTTTGGAAAGAAAAGACAAAAAACGATAAGCATTGGATTCATATTATACAAAGTTTCTGTATTCTGTACAATTATACAAAGGCTTTTTCTTTGCTTGATAGAACCTATTCCTTTCAGAACTAAGAACAATACAAGGAAGTAAAACTCTTTTGTACATAATCCAGTTCATTTTCTTTCTTTTTTTGTATGCATTATTCTTCTTTTTATTTATTTTTTTATTTTATTTTTTACATCAATATAATATTTTATGTCCAGGACCAAGTTATGAAAAAAATGAAAAAATTATCATGTTTTTCCATTCACAAATCAAATTTAGGTTTCAAGCTTCTTCTTTAACTGGTGCTGATTCGAGGAAGTCAAAGAAATCAATGTCATTCTTGGAAGAAAAGTCATACTCTGCTTTGTAATCTCACCAATTTTTTGTTTCTTAAAATTAATTAAATGCTCATGATAATTACAATTTTTTTTTACCTATTATTCCTCTTTTCATATTTTTTAAAAACAGAAAAAAGATGCTTTCATGGCCAAACCATGACATTTTTTGCATCTCTGTAAATGCCTTCTTGAAGATACATGGTATAGGATAAATAAAAATGAACAATAAAAACATGTAGACAAATTGGAAAAAATGAATTGCTAGGTGTCGTGAGGATATATCTGTATGGTTTTGAATATTTTTAGTGACACAGGGACACTGTAAAAAGATCTAACCTGTCCTGCAATTGTTACTTTAAAGAGCTATTTCGGTCACACTTTAGATTAGGGGTAAAATTCTCACTATAACTAACTATTAACTACGACTTTTGCCTCAATAAACTTCTAATTACTGCTTATTAATAGTTAGTAAGGTAGTTGTTAAGTTTAGGTATTGGGTAGGAATAGGGATGTAGAATATGGTCATGCAGAATAAGGCATTAATATGTGCTTTATAATTACTAAACAGCCAATACACTAGTAATATATATGCTAATAAGCAACTGGTTAATAGTGAGAACTGGACCCTAACTAAAGTGTTACCGCTAGGCTATTTCTACCTGATTAAATTAGTTTTGTTGATATTTATATAAATGAATATTGATTAATTATATGTTGGTACAGTGATGTTAAATAATAGTTTTAACTTGATAACTTGAATAAAACCAGTTAATTGAGATGTAACCATTTTTTCAGTGTAAGTAAATACAAATATTTTTAAGGAATTCATTTGGTTTGCATTTAATGGAAATGGAATACATAGTTTTGCTCATTTCTGCCTTATCAAAAATGGCTTCACAGGTAGAATATTTGATTAAGCTAAATTAAACTAAATGAACTTCCCCCAAAACTGTAGTTTGTTAAAAAAAAACTCATTCAGTGCCAGATAAGACCACTTCGTGTGAAAAAATATCGAGTTAGGGTTAGCTCCATCATTTCACACAGTCAGATTAACACCTAACATTTAAGTGGCATTGACACGTTCCAGACATTTTGTCGCGTGGGGCATCATAAGTAACTTTGCCGTTTGTGGTTAAGGGATAGATGCGTACTAACTAATGAGATAATCCCTGTTAATCTTCAACGCCTCCACATAATTACCAAAATAGTCGTGGCAGAGAAACATCCAGCACAACTGCTTTTAGTCATTTAATCTCGTTTAGAAAACATTTAGAACACGGCAAAGCGTCAAATGTATGTAAACGTTACTTAAACTATATCTCTTACCTCTAGGTTTTCCAGCCGATCCTTCAGACCCTGCATGGTTTTTCCAAGAACGTCAATGGTGTCATTTGGATCTTTAGGCACATCATCCATTGTGTCCTTATTAATTTTCCTAAATGTGTCAGAGTCAGACTCGCATCGTGACAGTTTAGACGTCAACTCTTTAATTGTTCCTAACTGATTGACAATTGTCTCCTTCTGCTGTAAAATGATCTCGCGAAGTTGCATGACCGTGTTTCTCAGTTCCTCCTCTTGGACCGATGAGCTTTGAAAAGGCAGAGACTGCACGGGGCAACTTGTATCCTTGTCAATGGGGACTGCAGTGCATAGAAAACGCTCACCTTTTTCATTTTGTCCATAGACAATTTTTACACACGTCAGTGCATAGACGCATATGAGTCCGGCGATCAGATGAAGCATTTTGTAGTGATGAAACAGGCGCGCGGAGAGGTTTAATAATCTGTATAAGAAGAACGTATTGTGTTGAATCGCAAAACTTACCTTAAACTACACATACCGAGTAAAAGATTTCCATCGGTGGATATTATTAATGATCCCCTGCCCTTTGAACTACTGACTCGCGCTTCAAGCGCTGGTGCTGCTGACAAGAAGAACGTCACAGTCAACAAATGAACTTCAGCGATTGGAGGAATCGGATTGGCTGTAGTATTAACGTCACTGGCTCGTGCAGCTATAAAATAACCTTCTTAAAAAAAAAAAAAAACATCAAGCAGCTTTAATCCAACAAGTGAGCGTGAGAGTTTCTTAACAAAGGGCACATATCTCTCCAAAAGTCGTCTTTAATCGGTGGCCGCAGTAGCAAAGATGAAGGCCTTAATTATAAATCTGTTTAACACATGGATTATTTGAGTTGCCTATTACTTAGGGCTTTGTGTAGCCTAATATAGGCTACTAGGCTACTCTATAACCTTTAAGTTATAAATTGTATTTATAGGGGGATGGTGACCGTGCAGAGTTGATTGTTTTAACGTCTGTCATGTTCATATAATATGTGCATATAAATTGCTTGTCTAATATAAATTAAAGTATGAATTTTAAAAATTGTCCTTAAACTGTGTAAATTATTTTCATATGGGCTACAAAAAGTGGCATTGTTACAACTAGCCCACAACCACAAAAACTTTTTTTTTGTCCCCCTGTGGAAAACAGCTAATAAATCATACTAAATTATGTTGTTGTTGTTTTTTAGAAAATGTAAAAATGCAGAAATTTTCTGTGTGGGTTGTATTTATGGTTAGGGGATAGAATAAAAGTAATGTTATGCTTAAAATAGAAAATTATATTTCTATTTTTTTTAGACATTTAGATTAAAATCTTGTGTGAATAATATATATCAAATTATATTGCAAATTAAAACAATAATGAGGATGGCTGATGCCTGTTCTGTTATTTAAAATCCATAAACGCAAATCAGATTTTACTTTCTTGCAAAAAAATTCGTTTTTGACTGTAAATGTTTTTTTTTTTATCTTTGTTTTTTTTTTATAGATAGCCTACTTATAAAACTTGTATGATTGCACCTCTGTTCATTTCTAATTGGTTAAACTAATTTTAATCGGAACACTTTCCGGTGTCCCCTATTGCTTACATATGTTCTGTAACTACGGATGTGGACAAGATGAAGTTAAATGAGATTAAGATTAGTTTTACAGGTCACTGTGAGGGGTCAGGTGCCACCTGCAGTAAAATGGAAATCAAAACAGCCAGTGCTGCATTATAAGTAGGCGACAATAGCTTTTGTGTTAGCTTTTGCCAGGTTACTCAATGGTCATCATTGTCAAACTATTCAAATACTTTATTTTCAAATGTATAGCCTAAAAATATTTATTATATAAACAGAAGGAATAAAACTAGAATACTATAATTATATTATACTATAATTATATAGCTTTAGAAGAAAAAAAGATTAGGCTATAATGTGGTGTGCCTTTGGACTGGATCAGAAGTTTAACAGGATCATGATCAGAACTTGGCTTTTCTCCAGAGCCACTGCAGAGAAAACTGATGCCGGGAGCAGCCCAACCAAGCGTATTGCTGAGCATGGCAGAACTTTGACACCTCCCCAACGGTGGTATACGAACATACTGTCAAACGGTCTGCACAATTAATACACTGTAAAACCTGATGAGTTCAACTCAAACCGTTTGAGGAAACTGATTGCCTTAAATCATTTAAGTTTATTAACTCAAACAATTTAAGCATAACGTTTTTTTTATTTGTGTCCAAGTAACTCTATAACTTATTGTTAAGATAACTTGGGTAAATAAAGTTAATAGTACTAATTCCATTCAGTTAATATAACTTAAATCTATGAAGTACACTGTAAACCCGAATAAGTTGGTAGAACTCAAAACATTTAAGGCAATCAATTGTTTAAGTAAGCAGAACTAGCAGATTTTTATTTTGTACTTAAACATTTCAAGTTAAGAACAATTAAAATGTATGAATACATTAATTCATACAATTAACTTAAAACTTTCATGTAATCTCAATGTAAACACTTTTATTAGTATAAACTTAGTTAGCTTTAAAAAGCAAATCTGCTAATATAATTGCTAAAATATTAGCAATAGTATGTTATACAGAAGCACTTGCTGTATGAGCGCAACAATATAAAGGGATTATTTGCTCTCAAATCAAGCTGCATGCACCACTTGTCACCATGATGGTAACTATCCTAAAGCCAACATTAACAGAAATTCTTCTAAATTAGCATAACAAAACATTAATCACTACTAAATCTCACACTTAACACTAATCTTACACAAAAACAAACAAACATTATATTACACTTAATTTTAGCATTTACTCTCCCTTTCGAGTGCCATCGGCAAAGCATGCTGGGAAATAGACATCCCAGCCGTTTCAGTTAAACTTAAGTTTGTCTAAATTAAAATAAATAATTTCATAAAACTCAAAACAATGAAACAGTTAAGTTTACTTAAAATATATCAGTTTTGTGAACTTGAAAGAAAAAGAAAGTGCTAAATACTCATAAAAGTTAATTTGACTGAACTAATTCGTTTAAGTTTGTCCTACTCAAACCAATTAATTATTTTGAGCGTTAGGGTTTAGAATGTGTTTTTTTCATACGGATACAAATGAATTGACAATCAGGACAAGTTACTGTCAAGACAGAGACCTTCTTGAGAGGTATTGGAAATAAAGCAAAAATTTGGAAAATAATTTAGTATTTTTTAAATAATTTTTAAAACTGACCATTTTATTAAAGGGTTAGTTCACCCATGAAATTTCTGTCATTAATTAGATTACTCACCCGAATTTCCTTCCAAACCCGTAAGAGCTTCGTTCATCATCGGAACACAAATGACGATATTTTTTATGAAATCTGAGAGATTTCTGAATGAATTGATAATGAATGTATACATGGCTCACTTACTGAACGGCAAGTCCCATAATATCCTTTGGTTAATACAAAGTGATGTTTGGGTACAATGGCCATTATTGAAATTTTTTTAACCTGCTATTGTTTAATCAAAGAACTATATTTCTATATTTTCTGTATGACCAGGGTTGGGAACCATGCTTAGGTGATTTACCCAAAAGTAGCAGGAGAAGTTAATCAATAACATTTCAGTGAGAAACACATTAGTCCTTGCCCTTGAATAGAGCACTTACATGACTAATAACATCTCATTCAATCATGTTTCTGAGAGATGGAAAGCCAGTGAATAAACAAGGCCCTTCACAAAACTAAATGAGTTGATGCACTCTGGAGAGAAAAATGTTATCCAGATATTATGTTTTGAGCCTGATACCCTACACTCATTAAACAGAATAGACAAGAGCTCTGTTTACAGTGGCAACACATTTGTGCTGTGAACCTGTGACCCTCTTTACAGCAGAATGTGAGTCATCAGGTGTTCAGGGAACATCGCTGTGTTCTTACCGCCTCACGCATTAAATACTCTAAATTTTAGATTTCAATTCATTTTCTAGTTTGAATTTCTTTCCTTATCTAGGCTACTTACCATAATGATGCATAGTCATTTTAAAGTATAATCCCTATCTATTTCTAAATGCATGTTATTGATCTTAGAGAGAATGATTAATCCATGCATATTATTTTCTTTATTTGCTTTGACCTTATAATTTTTAATCACAACCTTCTTTCATTCTTTCATTTCACTTAGATGTATGTCAAAATATGGGAAAAATATGTTTAAAGTTGCAACTTTAATATTTAAACTGGTGAACAAAACAATCAGGACCCTATATTCACAAACTGTGATGATGTGTTTTAACATTGTAAATCTAGCAACATCTTTAAAAAATTTTTATTGAATGTAGGTTTAAAACACTATGTTGTGTTTTATTACCTTGGCATTAAATTACAGAAAACTGGTTAGCACTGCTGTGTGAGTGTTTCTAATACAACAGCCGAGGAAGTGACTGCAAATTTAACATATTTCTCTTGTTTGACCAACGTTATTGTCACAATTTCCCCTATGTTTTGTGTGTTCTGTGTTCTAGGACTCTTATTTTGAAGTGTATTTTACGTCTCCATTGTTTCCTGTGTCCTCTTCCTGTGGTTTGTTCCTGTTTACCTTTGTTTCTATAGCTGCCTTGTTTGTTACCATGCCAATTCATTGCACACCTGTTCCTTGTTAGCCACTTGTTTTCCAGTATACACTTAAAAATAAAACTTCCAAAAGGGTTTGTTTTGCAACGATGCCATAGAAGATCCATTTTGGGTTCCCCAAAGAACCTTTCAGTGAACTGTTCTGAGTGTAAAGAACATTTAAATGATCTACAGAACTTTTTCTACTATAAAGAACCCTCTGACCAATGGAAAGATTCCGTGGATGGTTCTTCATGGAACCATCAAGCCAATAAAGAACCTTTATTTTTAAGAGTCAGTCGATGTATTTACATCCCTACTGTAAATCTTTTGCGATTTCGTTTACCGCTAGGTTTTATGTTTCTTGTCTGGATCTCGCCATACCTTTTTGGATTTGGATTTTTCATGTTTGTATTATCTTTGTTTGTGTGGATTCATCAATTAACTGCTAAAAATATCATCACCTCTCCTCTTCCCTGTGTTACTGTAACAGTAATAATTCCTCTATTGGAAAGTTATGGAAATGCTATTGTGGATTTTCTCTTTTGCTATTGGGGCAAACGGGGAGTGCAAAAACTATATTTGTTGTGTCTGTTCACCTGACAGCTTCTGCTTCTGAGAACCCCGGAAATGTGAAAAGAGTCCATTTGCATTACTTTTATATCTTATTTTTAGATGTGATTTTTTTTTTTTTTTTTCAGTCCATGTAAAACTGTTACATGAATCACAGGTTCAGTGAGAGCAGGGTCCTGTTCCTGTTTTTATGCGCCCAGCCCAACAGAGGGGCTATTGAAATGATAATGTGACCTTTCTCCATCTGGGCTGTTGAAGCTCCACCAGGATTACATCTGCTACCACCGCTGTGATTGTACTCAATTAGTATGATTGGTAATAGACAGCTGTGACGATAAACAAAAAAAAAAAAAAAAAAACTTATATATTTGTGTAGGCCTATTTCTTATTAATGTCTGTTATTTTACATTCATTATATCAAAATGCTGTATACTGCTTTCATTGTCATGTAATTTATAGGGAACCCAAAAGTATTTGAACACATGAATGTCATTACATTACAGAAAGTATTAAACCAAGTGGCATTTATCACAATAAATGTTATTAGCACATTTTTAATGCAAAATATTGTATATTCAAATTAAAACAAAAGTATTCTGGTTGTTAAATATGACACAAACATGTCCATTTCCCCAACCCCGCCCCTAAACCTACCGGTCACTGGGGTTACGACCAACCCAGAGCCATAGAGAGAGAGAGTTCTCTCTCTCTATGGCTCTTGACCAACAACCAACCAAGAGCGGTTGTGGTCACGTGTGGTCAGGTGTGGTCCGGATAACCGTATAGTAGGCTACCACAGCTACATAGGACATCTGTGTGAACTTGAAGGGAACTGATTTTTATACATCCACTGAAATGTCCTTAAGGTCAGTTGTTAAAATCAAAACAGAATCCCAAACATGAGAAATGCAAATAGAAAAATGTTAATTCTTAACTTGAGTTCTTAAATTAGAAAAAGTCTAAAATGTGTTTGTTTGACATGTCGTTATCTCTGCCAGTGCCACGAAATTCTGATGTTTTATGAGTGACTTTAATGGTCGTTTTGGGTATTAATACACCTGGATGAGTTTCGATGAGGATCCAGCTTGTCTGTCGCCCACAAGTGGTCACATATGCACCTGCATGTTATTTGCCAGTAGATATTTATTTAGCATCCTTATCGTCATAATTTATTATGGATCCAATAAAAAGCAGCACATCAGTGCAGCTGATCTGTGAAGCATTTAATATTCAGTAATATTCTCTAATATAAATGTGATTCAACCTAAACGTATCGATAAATAATTTATAAATAATGAAATGTGTTATTTCGAAATCTCCCTGAATCGATTATTAAAATGATTATTATGTTGTTTACTGGGGTGCTGTTACGTTAAATTAAACATGTTATATGCCAGTTTATTGAAAACTAGAAGACCATCGTTTTCGATGGTCTTCACACGCCTGCCTTCTCTGTGGTATCCGTCCGCGTGGAACTATATTACTGTCTAAATATGAAAATCACTGCTTGAAACACACCTCGGACACCCAAATCCACTTGAGAAACACTAGTAGAAAAGCATACAACTCGCATTATGCGGTTTACCAAATATAATAATTTACAAAATTAGTAAACAGAACAACGGCGGATTGTTTTCAGCCCTTCCACTAAATTTCATTCGGTGTAGCGGAAGTTCATTTACAACTGCTTCCGGTCCCCTTGCTGGTAAGTTGGTGCTGTTTTTTTGGGAGTAATTTTGTCATTTAGATACATAACGAGTGCAGAAGTCTCTCATTAGCATTTGTCTGAAAGAAATCCGCACCAGATATTTGCACCAATTAAGGTAAAAAAGTGAAAATCTTGAGTTCTGCATGTGAAAAATGTCTTGGACTTGGTACTGGGTTAGCAGCCGGCTAGCCAGTTAGCGACAGTAGGCTCTTTCTTCTGTAAATGGCCTGGTTGTGTTGCTAGCTTATTCTGTACTATTATAAACAAATTAATTTTCAGAAAGCGTAAAAGTCTCTGTGTTCGAGGCAGCTCTGTGATAGATAGGTTGGTTTAGTTTTTAATATTAGCGCATCATGTCATGTCAGTGAGCGTGACTGCAGTAGGCGTGTTGTTGCAGTTTGGCGCGCCCATCGCTTCCCCTAAACTAGAGGTGAACTTCACTAAAACACTTCTAAGTAATTGTGCTGGATGAGATGTGGTTATTGTTTTAGATTATTATTGTATGCATTTGATAATTGATATAAATACATCGTCGCGTTTGTTTGTATGTTTACATAGCGTTTTAAACGACATATTGCTCCAAAGCAGCCTTGCAGTAATACACAGGGAAAAACGTCAATGTTGCAAAATTCTTCTATTTAACAATTTCAACTATAAAACTGTTATGCAGAAGACAATGTAGTATCGTTATTCAGCTCAAACTCAAACCCATATTTTAACATTTAAAAGGCAGCTACATTATTTTCACGTACAGACCCAAAAAAATGACCATTAAAATGTGTAAAAGAAATGTACAAATATTTCTATTATGTTAAATTATTATTATTTTTTTCTACTCACTATTGTACTGTACTGGTAGATGTGTTTATTTATTTAAATAAAATGTATATTACTTCATTTTAAAATCACTATGTAAGATTTTTGGATTTAAAATATCCAAAAACCACTAGAACAATGTTATATTTTGTTGGCTTGTGTAACATTATCCCAAATGTTTCAAACAAAGTTTAAATCTAGAGAAATTAGCTATTTTATCCAGTGTAACAGCCTGTGCCATTACGTCGCTTGTCAATGAAATCATATCTGCGCTACCCTTTCTTTCAGCAGAAACCATGGAAACACCAAATCTTTCATATATTATGTGTTTTATTAGACTGGTGAGAAACTGTTTGGATACGTTTATCGACAGAAAACTGATCATTGTTATGGTCTTATTGTTTGAATCTCTAATTTTCTTGATTTACTGCGAGTAACATGTTTGTACCATGCTTCAGAGGCAACACTATTTTGTCAAGTGGATAACAAAGCATAATCAGAAAGATCTAGCCTATGTTTTAAAATGTATTGCATGCCATTTTGCAACACGTCGAGTCATCCAGCTTTTATTTATTTGATATTCTAATATTTATCTAGCTCACTGCAATGTGCAACACATAGAGTAACGTTATAACTTTCAACACACTCAAATGCATTTTTACTATGATTGTTTTGACCAAGTCAAACAGCGCTGCATTACCCCACAATTTGTATACGTGTAGATAAAGTGACCTGTATGAGTAGTGATTCAGCACTTGCAGCTGTTTTATTAGAATGAAATGTGAATTTAAGTGATCACACATAACTAACAAAGTTCAGGGAAGAGGGAAGCAGACGTTAAACGTAACTTAAACGTAAACAACAAAGCGAAAGGAGTGTCAGTGGCTGACTGCGGGATAAACGTAAAATGTCCTGCACTGCTTCATACCACAGGAACGTTAATAAAACCTGAATACATTAGCTCAGCCATGAACATAATTCCCGTCATCAGATTGCTTTCCATCAGCTGTGGAGGTGAAGACGCCAACTCCCATGATTCCACGCTTATTCACGGCGTCATCAAGATACACCTTAATTATTGTTATAAGCGACATCTAGCGGTGAAACTTACATAATGTGCCTTTAATATGTTTCTTATTTATTTTAATCAAGTTTATTTACTTATTTATTATTATTTGAATAACTTTTTTACAGTCCCCCTAGTCCCCGAACCCCATTTGGCTGTAGAAAAGGTGTTTACTTACAAAGTACCATGGTAATACTGTTTTCTGTGTGTAGATACTATATGTAGTATCTTGTAAATACCATGGTACGTGAATTTGATAATAATTCAATACCGCTGCATTTGTAGGATACTGATTTTGTGCTAAAGTATCATTACTGTTCTTGATTGTGCAAGGCTGTATCGTAAAACTGACCGTTCCTCTTGTTTACTCACTTAAAGATTACATGAACTTCTACTGAGACGAGCGCAGACACTAGTCTGCCCCTTTACAGCGCAATCCTGTCTATCCCGGCCGCCACCATGTCTTTCGTCCCCACCCCTAGCCCCACCGTGGTGGATCAGACCACCCTCATGAAGAAATACCTGCAGTTTGTGGCGGCACTCACTGACAACAACACGCGTGAGTCTGTTTCCTTCTGTTTCAGTTGTTACTATGTTAGATGAAAGCGCTGTCTCTGCTTACTGCTGTGTTTTTCCTTCATTTAAACATCAGCGGATGAAACCAAACTGAAGATGATGCAGGAAGTCAGTGAGAATTTCGAGGTAAACTCTTCTATTTTGCTTCTGAATAGCTTGAAATGAAAGTTGCTTTCACGTAGTAATTGATGTTAGTCTCTTTTTTCTCAGAATGTCACATCCTCACCACAGTATTCTACTTTCTTGGAGCATATCATCCCTCGTTTCCTAACATTTCTGCAGGATGGAGAAGTGCAATTCCTTCAGGAGAAACCAACACAGGTGTGCTTTTTGATAAAAATCACACTGCTCTAGTCATCATGAATGCCTCGTTCCTGGCATTGAAGTAAACTTGGGATGTCTTTGAATTTTATTATAGCAATTAAGGAAACTCGTCCTGGAGATCATCCACCGAATCCCAACTAATGAACATCTGCGGCCCCATGCCAAAAACATCCTCTCTGTCATGTTCCGCTTCCTCGAGGTCAGTCTTTACCTGAATGTCACACTTCAACTGATATAAAGAGATTCTATAAAATAGCTGTAGAATTCTCATTTTATTGGACAAAAGTTTATAAATGCCACTACCTGTAAGAGGGACATCATTTTTGTTCTGTTTTTACTTAAACATGATCAGCAGAGACACAATGATGAGAGCGATGTGCTTTAGTCTGGGGAATGGTACTGTGTGTGTGTGTGAGTGAGTGAGTGTGTGTGTGTCTGTGTGTGAACTGTATAGTACCTATAAGCCTGGGCACTGAGAGTAAAACTGATAAGATCTGAGTGTCCAAATGCTGATCTGTGTGGATTTTGAATTAGAATACACTTATAGAATACAGTTCAGTTTGGGAAATAAATATGTTTATTCATCAAGGATGCACTAAATTGATAAAGTCTCAATACAGGCTTACATTGTTTAGATTTATTGTTCCAAATAAATGCTGTTATTTTGAATATTGAAAGAGTGTATCTTGATTTCCACAAAATTTGAAAAAAAAAATCAATATTGATAGTAATGAAAATTGCTTCTTGAGCAGCAAATCACCATAATAAAATGATTTCTGAAGGATCATGTGACACTGAAGACTGGAGTAATGATGCTGAAAATTCAGCTTTGTCATCACAGGAATAAATTACATTTTGAAATGCATGAAAATAGAATATAGTTCCTTATAATGTAATGATATTTTACAATATTCATGTTTTACTGTATAGTTGATTAAATAAATGGTGAGCCTAAGGGACTCCTTTCAAAAACATAAAAAATTACTGACCCGAACTTTTGAACTATATTTTAGATGGTATCAAAGCTTTTATACATGCACTAAAAGCCACAAAACTATATTTGATTTTATTAAGTCATTAAAGGGTAATTACTTTAAAGAGAATTCAAAGTGGATTATTTCACTTAATTTATTTAGCAGGCACTTTTGTCCAAAGTTACTTAGAAATGAATCAGTGGTTTCATTTTACATTTGTTTACAATGCATCATATTGTGGGTATTTTTTTTTTAATATTGACTCTGACTGGTTCTTGCCTCTGTGTTTCATCATTTAGATTGAAAGTGAAGAGAATGTGCTCATTTGTTTACGCATCATCATTGAACTGCATAAACAGTTTCGCCCGCCGATCTCTCAAGAGGTGAGATGCAGCCTTCTGGCACTCTGATGCTGACTAGCATTTGCATTTCCTGTGTTTCAATAAATGTTATTAAATAAACATCTCTCTGCCCACTCTTACAGATTCATCATTTTTTGGACTTTGTGAAGCAAATTTACAAAGAACTGCCAAAAGTTGTGGTAAGCCGGAACAAGAATTGGATTTGTAGTATTTGCTTGTGTGAAAGTATCTGTTTTCTAAACCTGTGTCTCTGTCTGTCAGACAAGGTATTTTGAGAATCCTCAGGTTATAGCAGAAAACACTGTGCCTTCTCCAGAAATGGTGGGCATGATTACCTCAGTATTGGTGAAGACCGCACCGGAGCGTGAGGACAGCGAGACCCGGACGGTCAGTACACATGCTCTCTAACTGTACACAATCCTCATCATCTCAATAGTTTTGACAAATATGATCAGCAGAGACACAATGATGTGAGCGATATGCTTTAGTCCAGAGAATGGTACTGTGTGTAAGAGTGTTTGTGTGTGTGTGTGAGTGTGAGAAATGTAAAGTACCAATAAGCCTGGGCGCTGAAAGTAAAACTGATAAGATCTGAGTGTCCAAATGCTGATCTGTGTGGATTTTGACTTGATCGCTAATGCTGGGTTAAACGTATCAAGTGTTTCTGATTGTTAAAATGGTAATAATTCTCACACCGATCTGATTGAAATACATTGGAATACATCACATCTGGTCAGCGTGCCGCATATGTAGTAGCTCAAGTTAAAAAAATGTAATGCATCCAAAGCTCAAATCGGATCCGAAAATTCTGGTCGGCACCCCACACAGTCCCTGTGTGACTCTCCATAGCAAATTAATGACTTCTGGTTAGGGATGCACAATATGTCGGCCGATATATGTTCATTTTTAATGTTAGCGCTATCGGCCCGATAAGAAAATGTAGCCAATATATTTAAGCCGATAAATAATGGTTTATTTCCTTCAGCTGAGACACTTCAGTTCGCCATGATGGTTTTGAATTGCTTGAAATATGATTGGAATCACTTCAAAAAAGGAAAATACAGTTAAGTGCAACATGTTCTGTTATAGGCTGCCATATAGGCTACATAAAATTATAATGAGAACATTATAATTGTGTGCTTGAGACATGGTTATTAATGGTGAGACTTTTGTTCTTGTAATCAGGCTCTCAAAAATTTGGATTTAGATTTATCAGTCAATATATTGGTTATCGGCTTTCAAATATAAAGAATTATAGGTTATCGGTACAGGCCAAAAAATTAATATCGGTGCATCCCTACTTCCGGTCTATCGGCTGTCGTTTGTGGTGTGCAGTGGAAAAGCGGCTTTAGACTTAGATACTACAAATACAATGTTGTCACATGCGTTTGTGACCACCACAATATGTGCATTCAGTCACAAAATGTTTTGAATCCTGATTGCACATGTATTTTTAGCCAAGTCCGCTAACATTTGTAAAGTGTTTACATTCCTGGAGTTCCTAATCATAGACTGATTCTAATGCGATTGATAGTTTGTTTATGTAGACACTAGAGGGCACCAAATTCCTGCTTATGAACTTTGTGCAAAGAGGTGCTAAAATGCAGTTGCATTTTCTACAAAGCCGCTTTGAAACAATATGTATTGTGAAAACTGCTATACAAATAAGTTGAATTGAATTGACTTTTACTATCTACAAAGACAACTCCATATAGGTGTTCAAAAGTTTTATCGTAACACCTTATGTAGTCTCTCACTGGCCTCATCTGTCTTCTCTGTGTCCTCCAGCATACCATAATCCCCCGGGGATCGCTGTCACTCAAAGTGTTGGCAGAGCTTCCCATCATCGTAGTCCTCATGTATCAGGTGAGAGCCCATAAAAAACACTCATTCAATACTGACTTTATGCCAGCCCTCTTCAATTAGATATTTGGCTCCTTTATAAAAGGTGTCGTCAATCATCTGAAACACATACTTGCTAGCTAAATCCATTGTTTACTCAAACCTGACACGCTTATCAAAAGGGTGGTTGTGATTAGATTTTTTTTGTGTGTCAATATGAGCTTTAATAGCAAAGAAAATCAATTTTGATATTTTGAGTCATAAAATGGCAGTCTGCAGCTGTCAGGAAGCTACAATCAATCAAAACACGACTTTTGGTTTACCTTCTCTGCACGTTATCATTTTACATTTGACCAGCAGGTGTAGTCCTATTTTCTGCCTAAATACTAGAACCCACAAACATCGCAGATCCTGGTTCAGAACTGTCTTAAAATCCTCGGGCAGCTCTAAATCAAGTTTTGCATAAAAAGTTCACAATATGATATGTTTTTAAAATGCTTAGATGTATTGGTAGATCTATAAAGGATTTTGCATTTCTGTTTTAAATGCATGAATCTTTTAAATGCTGTAAATTGCACTGCAACAGTGTGTACGTTTCAAGCAGAGGTCTGCTTTCTGTCTGTGTCCCACTGTACTTTGATACGTTAATTGCTTTTCTGTATGCGGTTTCTCCTAGCTGTACAAACTGAACATTCACAACGTGGTGTCAGAGTTCGTGCCTCTTATCATGAACACCATCATGCTGCAGGTGTCTCCTCAGGCTCGGTCAGTGACCTCTCTCGTTTCGTTGAGTGTGTGGCGTTACATCACCGTTAATGCACTGAAATGGATGCAATTTAACACAGTGACATTTAAAGCATTTTCTGGTTTCTCTCCGTGACAGGCAACACAAGCTGTTCAACAAGGAGCTTTATGCGGATTTTATCGCCGCTCAGATCAAGACCTTGTCGTTCCTTGCTTACATTATCCGGATCTACCAGGTAGCGTGGCTCAGGAAAACCTAGCTTGACCACCTGTTAATTAAACTTTTTCAAACTTGTTGTAATACTCAAACAGTGACTAATGTGGACATGTGTGTGTGTATCAGGACTTGGTTGGGAAGTATTCCCAGCAGATGGTGAAGGGGATGTTACAGCTGCTGACTAACTGCCCCCCTGAGACGGCTCACCTGCGGAAAGAGCTGCTGATCGCTGCCAAGCACATCCTCACCACAGATCTACGCAGCCGTGAGTCATCCACCGCTAAACACTTCGCAGGTTGTTGGCAGATATTCCCAAATAAGATATGCAAAGCGTTCGCTATTGTAGGAGAGCTCGCATCTGGTGTTAATTACGCCACTGAGCTTCATGGGGTACCGCTTTGATATGTTACGGCTGCTTTCTTTTTGAGCTTCACCCCTCAATCAATAGCGTTTGTGAGAGGAATCTGATACACTCTTCTAAATCATTAATCCTGTAGAGAAGGTTAAATGAATCGATAAGAAACTCTCACTGTTGAGACCCGACATTGATGTATCTCAGGGTTCATGGGCCCTTGAGCCGTTTTGGTTGGGTTTAGAGACTGCAATGGCATCTGATAAAAGCTGTTTGTGTTGCAGAATTCATTCCATGCATGGACAAGCTTTTCGATGAGTCGATACTCATCGGTTCAGGATACACTGCGAGAGAGACGCTAAGGTAAGAACGCAGATTAACCAACTGCAAATTTATATGGTATTGTCCATAAATGTCCAATATAAGCAATCTGTGCAATATGCAGGGTACACATTTAACTTCCAAAGCATAGTTAGGTGCCTGCGTAGGCAGTTTCAAGGAATTGTATATGCCCTCATGATGCAAAAGCTCTTTTCTAAAGCCAAATGCTGTGCTCTGCAGAGAAGACAATCTCAGAATGCATTGCGACGAGCAAGGTGAAAAAATGAATCAAGAGTGTCGGCAAAGGAATATTGGTAACACTTTACAATAAGGTCTCATTTGTTAACATTGGTTAATGTATTAACTAACATGAGATAACTATAAGCAATACATTTGTTACAGGATTTATTCATCTTTGTTAATGTTAATTAATAAATATATAGTCGTTTGTGTGTTCATGTTAGTTCAAAGTGCATTAGTATGTTAACAAATACAGCTATTGATTTGAATAATGTATTAGTAAATGTTGAAATAATCATTAACTAAATCATTAATTAATAAATTCTGTAGAAGTATTGTTCATTCTTAGTTCATGTTAACTAATAAAACCTTATTGTAAAGTGTTACCGGTATATCTTTTTCAAATTTATTAACATTTAAACCACAGCCTGGCATTGACAAGAATAAGAGAACAAATACATGATAATAAAATGATAAATTAAAGAAAACGCTCTCTCTATGTGTATGTACACACCATACCTCAAAACATTATAATCTTATTATGGGGTCCATACATTTTGAAAAGTTTATTAATAAATTAACATATCACTTTGCCGTATATTTAAAGACATATATATTTTAACAGAAGCATTCAATTCATTTATTACTGAAACTGTATTAACAAAAATATTAGAGAAAATTATTGGCTGATACAGATAAGCTGATAATTTGGTGGATGATAATTGATAAATGGATATTAAACTCTTTAATGAATAAATAAAAAATGAAACATTAAAAACTTAAATTTTAAAGTGATTTTAGGCATCACAACATTATAATGTATAGTGTGAAAAGTGAAATAATTTTTAACTATTATTAAAAATGTGTTTTTAAAGATTAACTTTAAGTTTTAGATGTGACAAAGATATCTCATAAAAAAGATTTAGTTAAAAAAATGGCCAATATTTGTAAATGCTGTGCATTTTACTTACGTATCACATTGCTAGCTTAAAAACATGGCAACACCAAACTCCAGTGAAATTAGTTGCAAGTTCTGAAAAACACTATTTAGATGACACATGTTCATACTTTATGATTGCCTACTTGGAGAATTGCATCACTTATCACTTTATTTCGATTATGTTGCTCTCTTAGAAGGTGGCCGCAAGGTAGCTGATTTTGGAACGTTTTGAAATGAGCTGTAAGGGTTCTTTTTATTGTAATTTCTTCAGTGTGGCTTGAGGCCACAATCCCTTTCCTCCCAAGTTTCTTGGGGGAAAAAATTAAGTTAGATTTCATCAAGTGCAACGGATCAGAATTGATATTTAATGGTGCTTGACTGAGCTGAGATGCCCCACTGGGCAGAGGAGATACAGGTGCCCATCTTCATGTGCCAGGCTGTCCTGGCATTGCCTACTCTCTGTCTCCCTGCCCCAGATGTCGTATGCCTGCCAACACCACCTCTCTCACATCCACGGCTTCCATCAGCCTTCAGCAGACAAATTTGGCAGGACTCACAATCTGTCAAAGCCATTAGTGTCGTTTATTCTAAACTTTGAAATCTCCCAAGTATCGATCAAAGATATTATTATCAGCCGGGGTCGAGAGCTATTTGCTCTTTGAGGGTTGATTTTGATCAATTTCAGGCTGGAGGTTCTACACCACAAGAGTAGGGATGTCTGTAATGAGTCCGTAGTACTTTAAAATGATGCTACCGTTCAAAGGTTTGGGGTTAGTACAAGTTTTTTTAAGATCTAATACTTTTATTCAAGTAAAATTGAGCAAGGGCTCATTAAATTGATCAAAACTGACAGTAAAGACTTTTATAATGTTACAAAAGATTCATATTTCAAATAAATGCTGTTCTTTTGACCTTTCTTTTCATCAAAAGAAAAAAAATGATCATGGTTTCCACAAAAATATTAAGCAGCTTCATATTAAACTGTTTTAACTATGATGATAATGAGAAATGTTTCTCGAGCCAAATCAGCATATTGGAATGATTTGTGAAGGTGACACTGAAAACTGGAGTAATGGCTTCAGCTTTGCCATCACAAGAATAAATTACATTTTAAAATATACTAAAATAGAAAACAGTTCTTTTGAATTGTAATAATATTTCACAATATAATTGTATTTTTGATCAAATAAATGTAGCTTTGAGCTTTTGAATGGTAGTGTATGTTTTTGAATAATCAAAAGCAGTTAAACATGGCTGTTTTAGCAAGGTATTCTGTAAACAGACAAAGTTGAGGCCATCAATGAACATCAACATGGTATTAAAATTGCTATCAAAATTGAGAATCGTGAAATTGGTTTAAACCGAACAGAAATCCTCTAGAAAGCATGAATGCTGTTGTCTGACAGCGAGTCTGTTGATGTTTCAGGCCCTTGGCATACAGCACACTAGCAGACCTAGTACACCATGTAAGACAGAACCTCCCGTTGACGGACCTCTCCCTGGCGGTGCAACTGTTTGCTAAGAACATAGACGACGAGTCCCTTCCCAGCAGTATCCAGACCATGTCCTGTAAGCTGTTGCTAAACCTCGTAGACTGCATCCGATCCAAGAGCGAACAGGAGAATGGCAACGGCAGAGACATTCTCATGAGAATGCTGGAGGTGAGAGAGACCACATTAGCCAATGTAAACCATTCTGTGATCGTGATTACAATGGGCTACAAAATGCCACTGTCTGGCCATATGCAAATACATTTGTAAAGCACAAAATCATTGATCTGACATTGCACAATTTCTATTTTCTCAGGTTTTTGTGTTGAAGTTCCACACCATTGCACGGTACCAACTGGTATCCATCTTTAAGAAGTGTAAGCCCCAATCAGAGATGGGTGTGGTAGACTCTGCCGCATTACAAGGAGTCCCAGCAACTCCTACTGTAGCTACGCCCGCCTTACCTCCATCTGCGCCCCCAACACCCGTCACCCCTGCACCACCTCCGTCCACGTCTTTTGATAGACCCGGCGAGAAGGAGGACAAACAGACCTTCCAGGTGTCCGACTGTCGCAGTCTGGTGAAGACCCTTGTATGTGGAGTGAAAACAATCACATGGGGCATCACTTCTTGTAAAGCTCCTGGAGGTGAGATGGATGGACATTCTTGGCTTTAGATTGTCCCAAGTCATTACATATTAGCTCTGTTTAACATTTTCTTTTTGTCTGGACTATATTGATCTTTTTAATGTCTTTGTGGGACATCTCAAAGTCATTGAAGGGTTAGTTTTGCTCAGTATTTCCATTTAAATAATTAATTTTGGTATTAAATGTTGGTATTGTTGTATTTCAGAGGCTCAGTTCATTCCCAATAAGCAACTCCAGCCCAAAGAGACACAGATCTACATCAAGCTGGTCAAATATGCCATGCAGGCCTTGGACATCTACCAGGTACGACCGTCCACTGATTAGTGCAGATTACCACAGCAAAATCCTCAAACAGTCTCCTAAACTTTATGATATAACAATAGAGGTGTGTCCAGTTATGTTGCCGCATCTCAGAGTGTAATACAGTCGGTTTACTCAAATTCACATGATCTTGAGAGCTGAAGTTTACAGCTTATCACAGAGCCAACCCCCTTTTGGCTAGGTACAGATTGCCGGCAATGGACAGACGTACATCCGTGTGGCTAACTGTCAGACGGTGCGGATGAAGGAAGAGAAGGAGGTTTTGGAGCACTTTGCCGGAGTTTTCACCATGATGAATCCTCTCACTTTCAAAGAGATCTTTCAGACCACCGTTCCATACATGGTGGAACGCATATCCAAGAACTATGCCCTACAGGTACTGGTGCTGCAGTTTTCGTTCACTGCAGAATTGAATTGGCTTTTTCTTTCTGCAAAATTCATTGACCATTGATATGACATGGCTGTCCAATCCTTCAACAGATTGTGGCAAATTCCTTCCTGGCCAACCTAACCACCTCTGCACTGTTTGCCACCATCCTCGTGGAGTATCTGTTGGAGCGTCTTCCTGAGATGGGCTCTAACGTGGAGTTATCAAACCTCTATCTCAAACTCTTCAAACTGGTCTTCGGCTCAGTGTCTCTCTTCGCTGCTGAAAATGAGCAAATGCTCAAGGTGAGCGTTGTGTCTTATGCACATGAAGGTTTTTAAAGTAAATTGTTGCCTCTTTTGTCTTTTAGTTGGCTACGGTGCTTATTTAGATTATAGAGTAGGTAATTCACAATTTTTTCAGAGCGATTGGATAGAGGGATCGCTCACACCCTCAAAGCTCTGATGACACTGTGCTGTCTAACGCCTCAGCGCCAGTAACCGCGCTGCATTAATTTTAATGCGTTCTGTCAGCTCCTCTGATGAGAAATGACACTTGTGCCTCAGATTGACAGGAAAGACCAAAGTGAAGGTCACTGTGAAATAGTGGAAAGGAAGAAGCTTCTGTATCTCACTTCCCATCAATCCTGTTGTCCGCTGAAATTATCATCTTATTTTCAGTGTCACTGTTTTGAAATGGTCTATTTTTTAAGTTGGTTGCAGTTTACTTTTCACAATTCTTTCACACACACTCTTGTTTTACTGTATTAGGACATTTGGCCCTTACAAGTTTAGCTGTTCAAAAGTTTGGGGTTAGTACGATTTTTTTTTTAAAAGATGCATTAAATTAATCAAAAATGACAGTTAAGATATTTCTGATGTTACAAAATATTTTCATTTAAAATAAATGCTATAATAAGAAATGTTTTTGAGAACTAAATGAGAATAATGAAATGATTTCTGAAGGATCATATAAAACTGGAGTAATGGCTGTAAAAATTATAGCTTTGCCATCACAGGAATAAATAGAAAATTTAAATATGAAAAAAAGTTACTTTAAGTTCTATTGATATAATTTTATTATATTTTTGATCAAATAAATGAAGCCTTCTGAGCATGAGAATTTCAAAAACATTTATTAAATGTTTTACCAACCCTAAACTTTTGAATGGTAATGTAAGTGGGTGTCAAATGCATATATATAGTAATAGATATAATTATCACCAAATCATCAAATATATGCCAATCAATCAGCCTGACAAATTTATCAGAAAAGCATATTTATTCACTCTTACATACAATGACGATGACATATAGAAGTTTTGTTTACTTAGGATGTATTGAATCTATTTCTTTCACAGCCTCACCTTCATAAAATAGTGAACAGTTCCATGGAGTTGGCTCAATCTGCCAA
Organism: Scardinius erythrophthalmus; assembly: GCF_964197995.2. Taxonomy (NCBI): domain Eukaryota; kingdom Metazoa; phylum Chordata; class Actinopteri; order Cypriniformes; family Leuciscidae; genus Scardinius; species Scardinius erythrophthalmus. The sequence continues at coordinate 18,731,486 of NC_138238.1, read as the reverse complement.
GGAGCCCTATAACTACTTCCTGTTGCTGAGAGCCCTGTTCCGCTCAATAGGAGGGGGCAGCCATGATCTCTTGTACCAGGAGTTTCTGCCTTTGCTGCCTAATTTGCTGCAAGGTGAGTGAGATCACTAACCGTAGGGTTTTTCAGAACAATAGTCCTCAACTGTTGGTTTACAACCTTTCTGAAAAGGTCACAGACAGTAGGTAAAAATACCTGCTTAATGCAAAAACAAAATACAGCTAACCTTGTAAGTAAATATGAGTATCATCTCTTCACATATCTTCTGCTGTTGATGTCAAACCAAAAAACAGTTTAGAACCACTGAGATGTGTTTTTACCATGACAGAACACTCAATAAAACACTAAAACAACTGTTGCTGCCTTGTGTATTGATTCTTTGTGGCTTCTCTTTAGGTTTGAACATGTTGCAGAGTGGCCTCCATAAGCAGCACATGAAGGATCTGTTTGTTGAACTGTGCCTCACTGTCCCAGTGCGGCTGAGCTCTCTTCTACCCTACCTGCCCATGCTCATGGACCCACTGGTGTCTGCCCTCAACGGTTCCCAGACTCTGGTCAGCCAGGGCCTGCGCACACTGGAGCTCTGCGTGGACAACCTGCAGCCTGACTTCCTCTATGACCACATCCAGCCAGTCCGAGCCGAACTTATGCAGGTAAAGCTTTTGAGCCGTCACCTTTGACCTGACAGAGTCCTGAGGGATGATTCAAATGTTTTCTTAATGCCTTTATGAACAGGCATTGTGGCGAACGCTCCGTAACCCCGCAGAGACCATCTCCCATGTTGCTTACCGGGTGCTGGGAAAGTTTGGAGGAAGTAACCGAAAAATGCTGAAGGAGTCACAGAAGCTGCAGTATGTGGTGACTGAGGTTCAAGGCCCCAGCATCAAGGCAGAGTTCACCGACTGCAAAGCCTCCATTCAACTGCCTATGGAGAAGGTGATTCTTTTATATATTTATATATTTATATATCATGTCAGTTGTCGCCCAGTATAGTGCAGCCCTAGTACCTTGTCATATAATCATCTTTTCACACACTTCATCTATCCAAATTGGTTTCATTTTAATGGAAAAGAATGGCCAGCACATGCTTCAACATTATGTCCTATGGCCTTGAAGTGATATTTTCATTTAAGGTTTAATTATTCCTTTAATCCGAAATTTATAAATGTATTTTAATTTCAAATTTATGAAATTTATAAATGTATTCATATTAAATAGCCTTTTCAATGCTGAAGAGATTTGAATTTGAGGTTGATTTGAGATGAATCCACTTGTGTTGGTTGTGATTAAGAACTCTCACAGAACCATAAGAGGCTATGTCATGTTTTTGAAAACAACGAACCACCGCGGCATACCTAAACACCAATTTTGGTTTCTGGCTTGGTTCTCTATAAACCGTAACAAATTCACTTCCTTTTATGTGTCAGTTTGCCCTCAATATGTGTGTGAGAGGGATGGGGGTGGTTCAGGGGTTGGAAGAGGGATTCTCGTCATGTAATGAATCCTTGTCAAAGTGTAGTGTGTGCAGAAAGACATCGTCTTTCCCAGGTAATTAAATAGATCATCAGGCTGTAAGCTGTGCTCATCTCTTCCCTCCTGCCCACCCCCCTCTAATCAATCTCTCCCTGCTGTGCAGACGGGATTATTTACTCCAGCTAAATGGCCTTTCCTGCTGCTCGTCGCTGCTTGGGAAAACGCAAACTGTCATTTCTGTAATTGTGTTCACTCCACAAAGATGGATGCTACCGCTGTTGTGCCGTTGCTGATAATTTCATTTGCATGCGTCCTGTGGTTGCCGCAGGCGGCAGCTGCTGTTTGCAGCCGCCTTCAGCCCAGCGACGTGTTTGGATCGAGACAGACAACAACTCATTCTGTCCCCCATAGGACCGGCCTTCACTCTCGAAGCATCCTCGCTTGTTTCAATATGTGTGGGAATCAGTTCACAAGCGCAGTTTGATTTGGACACCAGCCAAGCTGAGCCATCTTCCCATTTAATATGAAGCCGTACTTCGTTCCTCCTATCCAGGAACCCAGACGTTTGTAAATGAGAGCTAATGCTGCGTAGTTCAAGGAAGTTCTCTACGTATCTTCTCTTAGTCAGAGACAGATTGTCTCCCATCAGCGCTGATGGTCTCTCTGCATGACTGCTTGAGTAATCCTGCCCATATTTATCTGATTTCCAAGCATCATGGTATTAAACTAAATTTAAGAGTTAACTCCCAGAGTTTTAAAGAAAAACTAATGCTTTTATATATAACACACACACATTTTTAGGGGCCAGGCCTCCACTGTAGAGGCCATGAGCTTTTGAAAAATGACATGGTTTGTGTAGAGGGACCTTCTGGGAATAAAACATGTGTACAAGGTTATGTGACATTTATAATAATGTCTCAACAAGCCAGAACACCTCAGGACCCTCAGGAATTGTAAAACAGTGCTATACTGAGAAGTGTGGCCCTCTTTTCCTCAACTCTTGTGCCATTTATTTTACCTTTTCCCAGAGCACATCAGTATTAAGAGCTGGTTTTGGGGATTCTGTCTTGAAATGACTTGCATGGCTGTCAGTGGTCACACTGTCTTGAGCGATAATTCGTTCAGACAACCCTTTCTGTGGCAAGCTGCCTTCTCTATTTTTGAATCTTATTAATTAGCTCATCTTCTCCCTCGACATGTCTTACCACTTTAGCTTGTCTCTTTATAATTTAAGGGTTTAAGAGGCATCTAATCACTGCAGAATGTTTTAATGTTTGATGGGTCTTTAAGTGTCATCATAGAAAATTTCACTCAGGCGAGGAAGATTAGTGTCTTATATGTGCAATGAAACTTGAATAAAAATGTCAAGTGCGCAATCATATGTCATTTTGTGATGAGATTTTTATCACTTTAACTAGATTTTTGTGTTTATAATGGGATGTATTAAGCTGTTTAATGCAATTTTTTGATGCGTACGTTTGGTCCACTAAGGCTTAATGCTGTTCTCCTGATGTATTTAGGCTATAGAGACTGCACTGGATTGCCTAAAGAGTGCCAATACTGAGCCGTATTACAGACGACAGGCCTGGGAGGTGATCAAATGCTTCCTGGTGGCCATGACCAGCCTGGAGGACAACAAACATGCCCTTTACCAGCTCCTTGCCCATCCCAAGTAAGACAACCACTCAATGTATCATGCACTGGCATCCTTGTGAATAGCTTAATATGAAATCATTATTTTCTATTAAAAATCTTGGATTGGTTACTGTTATATATATATATAAAAGAGTCCCTGTAGTCAATAATTATGTCCCTTAAAACTCATCTTTGAACACCAAAATTACATATTTAAATGTTTTTTCCTTGAAAAAAATTTATTCCTGCCTTAAAATAGCTTGATTGTAACTCTACACCCTTGTCTCATTTAGTATACGCAGTTCTATGAATATGCAAATTAACCCCGCCTCCACTCACTCGCACCAGCTCAGAGATCCACTCGTTGACGTCGATCACACATTGACGTGATTGGTTACAAGGTAGTTTGTGACGTCAGAGTCAGAAACGTCTTTGGTTCATTGCAGTTTTAAGGTAAAAAAAAAATTATGAGCAATTGTTTTGACTTATGCAAAACACCACTATGCCTTATAAACAACATTAAAAGCTTGATTTTCACCACAGGAGGGACTTTTTCTTTTTTTATTATTAAATTAGAAAGTAAAATTAGTTTTTTTTTAAATCCAAATTAATCAGAATATCATTATCAAAATAACTATTAATTGCAGCCCTATTCTTGTGCACTCTGAGGCTGAAACGTGCCTCTGCATTTTTCGCTGTTTTTGCTATGTTTGCAGCTCCTCTGGGCCTCATCCAGCCTGGCCGCCACTGTCTACAGTGTTCAAAGGGCTAATTGCTCAGAGCCGTTTCTACTGGCTGGGCAAGAGGGTCACATAACATTGTCATTGATCTCTATGCTGAGGCTAATTGACTGTACTTTATCTGTTTACCCCAAAAGCCAGTCATACGGGCCCCTTTCTGAAGTAACCGAGTGTCAGTTAAATGGGAAGAGAGCTGCTGTCAGATGTCTTGATTCATGACATCTTCTCTCAGTGTCGCACACTGTGCTGGTCATCATGAAAAGGGCCTTTTTCAGAAGGCGGAATGCCCTCTTAATATCTCAAATGCCAGGCCGGATAATTGAGTCCCATTCAAGTGGCAGCGTTATGAATTTGAATTGATCTGACCGCTCTCTTCGGCTCAGTCCTTTCCCTAAGCCAAGCCTTTTAAATAGCGATAATGAAATGGAGCGATCCATCACCACTGCTACCGGCTTTGGCATTATAGAATGCAAGCTTGAGGAAGGATAAAACACTCACTCCATCACTGTGCTGCTATCAGCTGGGGTAAATAACCAAACATGAGACAAAATGTCAGCCAGACACAAAGCCAGACTCCCATGGGGCTCAGCTGTCTAAACACAAAAAGCCTTTTATACTCTGTAATCAAATCAAATTGCCTGATTGGGTTATTCAACCTCAGGCTCTTGTAATGGAGCGAGTTCATGGATGCAATGCGAATTATGAGCTAAATCCCTTGGCTGGTTTTCAACAGCTTCACAGAGAAGTGGATCCCTAACGTGATCATCTCCCACCGGTACAAAGCCCAGGACACCCCAGCGCGCAGGACGTTCGAGCAGGCCCTAACGGGAGCGTTCATGTCCGCCGTCATCAAGGATCTCAGGCCCAGCGCTCTGCCTTTCGTTGCCAGCTTGATCCGCCATTACACCATGGTGGCAGTGGCTCAGCAGTGTGGTGAGGAATCTTTTTGCCTATGTGCTAATTTCATCCATATTGAAATTCAATCTTAACATGACTTGAGATGAAAATACATGGACTCTGGGGCATCTGGATTATTTAAAACTGTAATTAGTATTCCTTTTAGACCACAAACTTGTCTTAAATATCTACCTGTTACAGTATATGTGGTCCTTATCCCACTAAATTTAATCAGGACTGTAAGACTGGAAGCCTACGCTGCTATTTTGAACCAACAATCGGAATAAAAGGCAGTTGAAGGATGACGTGGATAATTTAGTTATTTATCTGACTCCAATATAAATAATCTGACTCAATTAAAGTTGTTGTTATTCTTTAACCTCTTATTCTTTAAAGGGGACCTATTATGCCCCTTTGTAAATTAAGTCTCTCATGTCCCCAGAGTGTGTATGTGAAGTTTTAGCTCAAAATACCCAACAGATCATTTTTACAGCATGTTTAAATTGTCACTTTTTGGTGCTCAGAAAAATGCGCTGTTTTAGTGTGTGCCCTGTAAATGCAAATAAGCTGCTGCTGCACAGCACAGGGGGCGGAGCTTCATGAGCTCGCGCTCAGTCTCAGTCAGGACGGAATGATGATAATATCAGAAACTCTCTCAGTAACGGTCTTCATTTCGACCCGGAGTTGGACAATAATGCCTACAGAGTCAGAGTGCTGTATGGAGATGTAACAGGCATAGTTTAGTTTAATTACGGTTATAACGTATTTGTCATCTGCTTGTATGTATCCACTATTAAAAGCCTAAAAGTCTGCTGTTTCGGGTCCGGTCCGAATGATGATCAAAAATATACTGATGAGTTTAATAAAGTTTATTGTACATCACACAAAAGATGAAGCGTCAGTTTTACTCCAGAAAATCACCGTAAGAGCTGAGTCAACACAGTATAAGAAGTGCGTAAGTACATAAACGAATTTCGGTACAGTTGAAGGGAGCATTTTCTTTGAAAAAAAAAAAATTCCACCTCATCTTCAGCGGCTGCCTCAGATTTTGGGAGTAAATAGAAAGAGAGCTATGTGGATTAATACATCCAGCCACACAACACCTACAACGCTTGGGAGACATTCTCGTCAGTGCAGCGCGGATGTGTACAACTTTTACTGTCTATGGTACAACTCGCTGTGAACTCGATCAGGGCGAGTCTATGTTAAAACTGCAGTGTCTGTCAACACTCGTGGGCGGGGCCTGTGGCTTTAGTGACGTCAATAAAGCCGCATTCTGAAAACAGGTTGTTGGGAGACACTGCTGATGATTTATGGGGATTAATAAAAAAGGAGTGAGTGGATTTTTTAACACTATTGGGTGGTTGTGTACACACACATTACATAACACTACATTTTCTGCCCTAGGTCCTTTCTTGCTGCCATGCTACCAGTCAGGAAGCCAGCCCAGCACAGCCATGTTCCACAGTGAAGAGAACGGCTCCAAAGGCATGGACCCTCTCGTGCTGATCGACGCCATCGCCATCTGCATGGCCTATGAGGAGAAAGAGCTGTGCAAGATTGGGGAAGTGGCACTTGCTGTCATCTTTGATGTTGCCAGCATTATTCTGGGCTCCAAAGAAAGGGTGAGGTTTCCCACAAACCCTTTATAGAAAATATTTTCCACTTGAAGGATTTTCTGTTGAAACTCGATCTGGTTGTTTTTTCAGGCGTGCCAGCTTCCACTGTTCTCCTACATAGTGGAGCGACTGTGCGCATGCTGCTATGAGCAGGCCTGGTATGCTAAGCTAGGTGGAGTGGTGTCCATTAAGTTCCTGATGGAGAGGCTTCCTCTGATCTGGGTGTTGCAGAACCAGCTCACTTTCCTCAAAGCTCTGCTTTTTGTCATGATGGACCTCACAGGAGAGGTACAAACACTTTCTAATGTCATTGGAAATCATTTATCTTTGGGTTACCTGCATGAACTTCTGTATCCCATAATGTCTCTCTCAGGTGTCTAACGGTGCAGTTGCCATGGCAAAGACCACGCTAGAGCAGCTGTTGATACGCTGTGCCACTCCTCTAAAGGATGAGGAGAAGGCTGAGGAGCTTCTGTCTGCCCAGGACAAATCCTTCCACCTGGTTACCCATGACCTGGTACGAGAAGTGACCTCCCCTAATTCCACTGTCCGCAAGCAGGCCATGCACTCCCTGCAGGTGCTGGCTCAAGTCACAGGAAAGAGCGTCACCATCATCATGGAGCCTCATAAAGAAGTGAGTATGACACACTCAATACGATTATAACAGAAATTGCTTTGCCTGCTCAGTCAGATTTTTACTTGCCTTGCCAATGTTTTCACTGGCCCCAACATTAAAAACGGTACATTATATTATTAAAGAAAATATGTTAGAAAAAATGTATTCATGAGGTTTTCTCTGAAATAGAAATTATTTGCAAATTATTAGAATTAAATAATAATTATTAACATTTTGTCCGCTAAAATAGAAACCATGTTTTAATTCAAATTAAATATCATTTTTAATTTTACATTTTTATATTTAAAAATATCAATCAACAACAATTACCCTCGCACACCAACAGGTGATAGGTATGTGCGTAGAAGAAAAGACCAAAAAAGTCAAAAAGGGTTGACATATAACAATATAAATTATTAGGTTTTGTAACATTAGATGTGAAATATACCACTAAAATTTAACTCTAATTCGCGAATTTAACTCTAATTTTTTAGATTTGTTAGACTGCTAAATAATTATATTGATGAGGTACAATTCATGGCCACAATTTTCAATATTTCACAGAAAAGCAAATGTTTATTTTACAAGACAACACATGTTTGCTCTAAAGGTTTAGATAACTCTAGACTGTCCAAGTGACCGTTCCATCAACTCTTTTAACACAGGGCCAAGGCTATCACACAATTCTTATTGTAACTCCTGCAAGGAAGGAACATTAGGTCAACTTCCTTCCTCTATTTAGGGAAAGTTTAAAACTCTCCTTACTTCCTCCAGGTGCTGCAGGATATGGTTCCTCCAAAGAAACACCTGCTGCGGCATCAGCCCGCTAACGCTCAGATCGGCCTAATGGAGGGCAACACCTTCTGCACCACCCTACAGCCCCGCCTCTTCACCATGGACCTCAATGTGGTGGAGCACAAAGTCTTCTACACAGAGGTCTGAAACTCTCTGCACTAAAGTAGGAAATATGAATACATCAATGTTTATGCTCTGTTAACTTCCTTTCTGATTTGACACAGTTGCTGAACCTGTGTGAAGCCGAAGATGCTGCCCTGATGAAGCTGCCCTGTTATAAAAGCCTTTCTTCACTGGTACCGCTACGCATTGCCGCTCTTAGTACGTGCTACTTTTTAATTCGTATATACAAGGAACTTTATAAGCTCTGTTCCAAAACATGGTAGGCTGCCTTGCTGTTTTATGCCTACACAGACTGCGGCCTTTTATGGCAGAATCGTAACTGAAGTGGAACCTTAGAACCTTTTACCTTACATTGATTTGAACAATTTACAGAGGCGGCATCTCTGTATGTCATACAAATAAAACTCCTCGCACAAAGCGCATAGGAGGCTTGGCTCTCAGCTGATTTGAAAAGTTTGTTGTTAGCATGTTGCTGAAGTAAAGTAGTCCATGTTTAATTAGATTTACCTTGTTTCATTGATACTTTGTGTACTTGCAGTACCAAAGTTTGGGGTCAGTAAGATATGTTTTAATGTTTTTGAAAGGAGTCTCTTATACCCAGCAAAGCTGCATTTATTTGATCAAATATACAGTAAAAACAGAAATATTATTACAATATTAAAATAAATATTTTAAGATATTTTTAAATGTAATTTATTCCTCTTATGGCTAAACTGAATTTTCAGCAGCCATTACTCCAGTCTTTAGTGCCACATTGTCCTTCAGAAATCATTCTAATATTCCAAATTGATGCTAAAAAAAAAACCATTTCTTATTTTTAATGTTCAAAACAGTTGTGCTGCTTAACTTTTTTTGTAGAAACTGTGGGACGTTTTCAATAGAACATTATTATTTGAAATAGATTTTTGTTGGAACATTATAAATGTCTTTACTGTCACTTTCGATTAATTTAATGCATCCTTGTTGAATAATTGTATTAATTTGTTTCATTTGTAGTATTCAAATGTTTGGTGTGTGCCATGTAACTGAAAGAAAATAATAAATGTGTACTGGATTTTAGGGCCTTTAATCTGGTCAGTCTTTAGGATTTTGCTGTTTAACCCTTCCTCGTGTGTTTGTCCAGACGCTCTGGCGGCCTGTAACTACCTTCCCCAGTCCCGAGAGAAGATCATAGCTGCCCTCTTCAAGGCCCTCAACTCCACTAACAGTGAGCTCCAGGAGGCCGGAGAGGCCTGCATGAGAAAGGTCAGTCCTCTCCCTCCACCAGCCTCATTTCCTTTCTCCAATCTCTCTGTCTCTTCCGCACTCTCTTCCTCTGTCCTGCTGCCTCTAATGAGTCCTGCCTGAAAAGATCAATACAGGATGGAGTGAAACAGGCTAAGAGGAAAATGAATTTGGCCGTGATGCATCGTCTCATTGCGAAAGGCTGGCGTGGCCTTTCTTTTGCGCTGGTCTAGAGTTTTTCTGCTTCTGAGAGTTGATAGGACAGAAGTGAAAAACAGAGTTTTAAGATGCTATTATCATGTAGTCTCCCCTGTAGGGCATGTAAAAGCAGCTGTCTCTATTAAGCAACCAATGACTGTTTAATGGCCATATATATGTGTTGAAGTCTGAGTGTGTATTCATGTTCTTATGCATTTCTCAGTTCTTAGAGGGGGCTACTATCGAGGTGGATCAGATCCATACGCATATGCGTCCCCTGCTGATGATGCTTGGAGACTATCGCAGTCTGACCCTCAATGTGGTCAACAGACTGACGTCTGTCACACGACTCTTCCCTAACTCCTTCAACGACAAATTCTGTGACCAGATGATGGTAAGTCAATACTGTAAATTTACCAGTTTGGGGTTAAATACATTTTAATAAATGTATTTTAACCAGAATGTTCCCTTAATAAAGGTATTGATGACTATTGGTTAGGGCTGGGTGAAAAAATATTATTTTTATTAAGTATTTTTACGTAACCTATTCTTCAATTTTTAATGTGTTTAAATCCCTAAATGGAATCGAAACGGAACATTTTTGTCAATGCCCAGCCCTTTTGATGCAGATTAGATGAATGCTTAATCACTTTTAACACTTTGTAGGATGAGTGGACAGACCCTAAACTAATTTTAACCATTATGGGTATGATTACATGATTACATTATTTATATATATATATATTTATTTATATATATTTATTTAAAAAAATGTTGACAGATTTTTCTTAGATATTTTCATATATATTTTTAAACTCCATTTTTTCAAAGGGATCAAGAGTGCAGCAGATAATGGTAGAATACACTACATTATTCAAAGAATTTAAACATTCAAGAGAACAGACTCAATGTTTTTCCTGCTCTTGCAGCAACATCTGCGTAAATGGATGGAGGTGGTGGTGATCACGCATAAAGGAGGCCAGCGTAGTGACGGCAGTGTGAGTATAAGCTTGTTTTGATACCTCTGTTGCATATGCTGGGGTTTGTTGGTCTTTGCTGCCAACAAAGGCCAGTATTTTGCTTTTACTTGAATTATTTGTCGAACTTCACAAGGGTGGCAGCCTCGTAATGTATCTGTTAACGGAAGGGATTTGTGGATATGGAGAGCTGAGATGAGCGCTCTGGACTGGACTCCCCCCTCCAGCCCAGATCCTCCCTCTCAGACTCTGTGAGTGGCCATATTACAATCAATGATTAATTAGGCGCCATCCTCCCCCGCCTAAGTAACGAGCCTCAGAGTTCTGGATCCTCGTTATCTTGTTGGACAGATAACCTTGTAGAGTAAGAAAAGGTGAGGGGGAAAAAGCCTAGCTGTTTCCACGTTTCAAAACGAGCTGCCATTCTTTCGGTCTCGTTCACGCCCTGCCTTTCTCTAAAATGTATTATAATTACATGCAAATTGGCCCTCTGTTCCTGCAGTTCTTAATATTCTTACAACAATGACAGAATGACCAGCCATACATGACAATGAGGTGGGGTCAGCCAGGTTCGGGGTGGGCGGGGGGGGGGCATTCAGAAAACTAGTTCCAGAAGATTAGTTTAGTCATACAGAGAAAAAGAAGGTCGATTCAGGGAGAGCGTACAGATTTAGGCTACATAAGAGCGCATACTCAGATTAGCCCATGCCGGGGTGCTAGTTCTGTAAAGGGACTGTTCCTCATTGCTTGTTTTTCAATGTTTCCTCGGTGTAAAAATATCTTGACAGTGTCCCAAAAATAACGAGAAGATGCACTCAGGGATTATGAAGACTGTGCATTGTTTGTCTATTCCATTCTTTACGAAAGGAAATTTTTATTCATATTTATCTCAAAAAATGTGTTCATATTTTACCCTTACGAAAAAAATGAAGATTTTGGCATTATGACAGTTATACTCATTTTATAGAGATTTATACAGTTATACTCTGAATTATTCTTGCTGTAATGCGAAGAAAAAGAAAAACTAGGTTTTTAAATGCATTTATTAAATGCATTTAAACATCATTGCAGCATTTGTTGTAATGTCTTTAAAAGTTGTAGTTTTTTTAAGACATTACAACTAAGCTTGCTGCGATAGTCGGTGTTACGTGGTATTCAGTCGCACACTGATTTTATCACTTGCCCACTGATGTACCGCCCCCCCCACCGTCGTTTTGATTTTTTTTATAGTAATACAAAATTTATTTCATTTATCAGCATGGTGTATGCCGTGCTTATTCGTTTTGTTAATAAAGCTCTTATTCATTTTGTTAATAAAAGTTCTGTTTATTATAAGTTGTAATTGTACTGATTTGTTGTTGTGTTTTTCATTTATAATAATAATAATAAAGCCACCATGCAAGCAATTGCGCCCCTGAAGTAGCGAAAGTGAAATGCGCACGGCCATTCATAAGAGATGTAAAAGTGAGGTGGAAAAGAGGGAAGAACTCCAACCCATCCGCATATACTTTCATACATACACTAATACGAAAAACCGATAACGCGCAGTCTTTGTGCCCACAAAAAAAAGAACATATAACAGAATGGAGAAATCCAAGATTAAGGATGTCTTTTGTAAATGTATCTAATTTAGGGGTGGGCGATATGATGAGGGCGACATGTAATTTTATTTCATGATAACGTTATATTTCACAATATAGTTATTTTTGCTTTAAAGTTTTTGTTATATACATTTTTGATACTATTGATATTTCATAAAACCCATCACCAATTTCAATGTCACAAAAAACTAATACTAGCCTAATTAATAGAAGTAAAAAAAAAAAAAAAAAAACCTTACTGAAGACAGGTAAACCATGATAAAATAGGATCAAACTAATTTAATTACAAGCAATAGGACAAAACTACAATAGAACAAAGACACATATGAAATATACTTAACTGAAAAACTTCAAGAACTAGAAATAAAAAAATAAAAATAAAACAGATACAACTGAAATAGACCTACCTGAAAAACTTCAAGTACTAGATAGGCCTATAAATAGGCTACTACAGAAATTGTATATAGTAATTAAATATCCCAAAAACTCTGCTGCCTTCACTGAGTAAATTAAATAAACATTTATTATTTTTAAAGTTATGAAAGCGATTTAGTCAGGAGCAGTGAGATTGCTTGATTAACATTAATGGCACAGACGGCAGCAGAGATATTAGGCTGCTGACACTTTAAGATCTAATATACTGATACACATGCACTTTCTCACCTTTTTATGTTCACTTAGACATAAACGACTGTGTTTACAAGGATACTCGCAAAGATGGGCATTTTGACACATTAAAGGTATAGCGGAGGATTTTTTTACTTCCGGGTGGAATACCTATACTATTGGTCCTCCTAATTGTCAATCATTCTGGTGAATCAATCAAACTTTTTAAAAAGTGGAGAGGGCGGGTCTTATCTAAAATTCGGAAAGATCCTCCGCTATACCTTTAAGTTTGTGTATTTGACTATTCAAGCCCAATAGGGTGCCAAAAAGAACTGTTCAGCACTCACAAGCTGTATGAGCAGCTGCTTTATTATGCCGAACTGAGTCCTCTTTCGCTGCTTATTGTGATTTGAACATTTTAAAATCACTTGTTTTTAAACCGTCCGCAAGGCTTAAAAATGCATTCAAATGATACGTTTGGTATGTTCACGTCACGTGAGCGTAACCATGATAGAGACAATAGTCCAAAACCTCTACCGGTTGTTCGCGTCTACCGGTATATCGCCCACTCCTAATCTAATTAATTGAATATTAAACATGAATTCAATAATCATATCTGTATAACCTCTCTTCATGAGCTGAAAAAGTGAAGCACATTTAGTGGATTGAGTGCACAGTGGCATAGACGTGAGCGTTTCAGGAAAGCGTCATGTGATTTCTGTGCTGCAATGGAACAGCTCTAAATGTGCGCCATTAAATAAAAGATAAAATACGAGAGAATGGTAAAATGAACTGTGAAATTAACAGAAGCCTGTGCGTTTTAACTGGCATAATTACAAATGAAATGAATGTACAGGTATCGGCATCAGAAAGGACCAAATATGAAAGTACCAGTGTCATATTCTTAAAATATTTTTTTTTTATCGGAAAGACAACTGTTACGGTAATTTTTCATTAAAATTAAAGTATTAAATTAAAGTATTAAATGATTAAAGTATTAAACAAAATGTAATAAATAAAATGTGCTTAATTTTCCTGAAAATAATCTCAATACAAATATCAATTCTAATATCTGATCATAATAGAAGACTGTTCTCGTCATGCAGGTTTTTTTTTTTTTTTTTTGACAATTCCTGTTAGGTTTTATGAGATTCACATAGATATGTGCAATACAATATAATGTGTGTGTGTATATATAAAATATGATCCCCAATACAAAATATTATTGAAAATATTTATGGTACCTGGCTGTTATTAAATTATGGAGAGGTTATGCAGTACTTGTTCTCTGTCAAGATAATTAAAATGCGTTTAAATGTTTAGAAACAATCATTGGTTTTGCGGTTATGCGTTATTTAGCACTATGATCTTAATCCCTATACCTTTGTAGGATGCCCTATTACTGCACAAGATTTCTCCCACTTTGAGTTTTCACACTGAAAATCAATAGACCTGTGGATTGAGTCCAGCTGAAATGCTGCCTGTTCCAATAATACTAATAAAAATACTTTTTTGCGACTTGAGTTGGCAACAAGTGTGAAGCCCAGAAGGAAGATTCCTCTGCACAGAAAAACACACACACCCCACCATTCACCTGAACCCATCCCCTCAATCCATACAGTGCTCATTACCCACACTGCTTTGCTGATTGTTTGTTGTCTCCTGTTCTGGCGCAGCCTGCCATGGAGGGTGTAGAGGTGAGATGGCGGCCTGCTGTGGGGTCTTCACTGGCTCCGCTCTCATTGTGCTCGTGATTTATCTGTGCTAGTGGAGTCTTTGTAATTGTATCTCTGTGTCTGTGGTGTTGTGTTTGATCCTTACGTTTTACATTTCTGAGGTGGTCCCTCTCAAACCTGATATCTTATGATGCCCCAATGGTTTCGGTGATGTTTTTTCAGGAACTAACCTGCCACTCTGACTTTCCCGCAAATGTTCCCCAACTTGTCACTATTGATTATATATTACAGGAGGTAGGCTTGGTTTTCCACTGCTGGTTATCACTAACAATCATTGTGATTCATTCCTCTGTTCACCTCTGCAGGAAATGAGGATCTGTTCGGCCATTATAAACCTCTTCCATCTGATACCAGCTGCTCCTCAGACCCTGGTCAAACCTTTGCTGGAAGTGGTCATGAAGACGGAGAGGGCAATGCTCATAGAGGTACAAGACTTTTGCTCTAATCTGCAGCTAAAGGGAATGCTGGTTCAGTTTGTTTGAACTGGGCCTGTTAATTGATCAAATATTCAAGTGACTTGAATAATAAACTCACTAAATAATCAAATGTCAAAGATAATCACATATCAATATTTAAATCAGCCCACAAAGGAAGATTGTTCATACACTAATATGGCATATTTGTAAATCATTGAATGGACTGCATTGAAACATACTACTGTTGAAAAGGTTTTTTTTTTTTATGAATACTTTTATTCACCAAGGATGCATTAAATTTACATAAGCCATTTACAATGTGACAAAAGATTTCATTTCATGTCTGTTCTTTTCTTTTGAATTTCCTATTCTTTAAAGAATCCTGAAAAAAGTATCAGTTTCTATAAAAATATTAAGCAGCACAACTGTTTTCAACATAATAAGTTAAGTGAAAGTGACCCATACATGGCCTTTGCATTCAACCCATCAAAGTTAGTGCACACTCATTAGAAGTAGTGAGTAGTGAACACACACACACTGCAAACCATGGACACACACGCCCGGAGCAGTGGGCAGCCATTTTGCTGTGGCGCCTGAGGAGTGATTGGGGGTTAGGTGCCTTGCTCAAGGGCACCTCAGTCGTTTTCTGTCGGTATTGAGAATCGAACGCAACCTTTGGGTTACCAGTCTGACTCTCTAACCATTAGGCCACGAGTGCCTCGAAAAATAATGTGTTTCTTGAGCACCAGATCAGTGTGTTAGAATGATTTCTAAAGGATTATGTGACATTGAAGACTGGAATACTGGCTTTTCCATCACTGAAATTGCATTTTAAAAATATATTGAAATCATAAAGTTATCTTTAATTGTAATAATATTTCATAACATTGCTTTTTTTGATCAAATGAATGCAGCCTTGGTGAGCTTACTAATTTGTAGGCTATTTTATGCAATGTGAATATTGTGGTTTTATGCAATTATTTAGTTTTTGTCTTGTTACTCCACAGGCAGGCAGTCCTTTTAGAGAGCCGCTGATCAAGTTCCTGACGCGTCATCCATCACAAACAGTGGAGCTGTTCATGATGGAGGCCACTCTCAACGACCCACAGTGGAGCCGCATGTTTATGGTGTGTTTTTTATTGTCGTTGTTCTCTTTACCTCATACTGTATTTTGTGCCTTTGTTTAACAAAAAACTAATTCCTTCATAAATTTCCTTTTTACCATTATTCATTTGCAGAGCTTCTTGAAGCACAAAGATGCCAAGCCACTTCGAGATGTCTTGGCTTCTAACCCAAATCGGTTTGTCCCTCTGCTGGTTCCAGCTGGGCCTGCAGCAACTGTGAGACCTGGATCTCCCTCCACCAGCACTGCCCGCCTTGATCTGCAGTTCCAGGCCATCAAGGTGGGCCACACTCTCTTAACAGAATCATTTACTATTAGATTTGATTTAAAGTGCTTGTTTGTAGAGCTTGAATATTAATGATCATTCATACACCTCCTCAGATCATAAGCATCATTGTGAAAAATGATGAAGGCTGGTTGGCCGGTCAGCACTCTCTAGTGAGTCAACTCAGACGAGTATGGGTCAGCGAGGCCTTCCAGGAACGCCACCGCAAAGACAACATGGCTGCAACCAACTGGAAAGAGCCCAAACTTCTAGCGTTCTGTCTGCTTAGCTACTGCAAGTAAGTGTTGTCTGTTTGGTGGTGCAGAAATGACACACTTCGCTAATGTTGTTGCAAATATTTTAAGTGTTATTAGCTTGGAAAATGGAAAAACAACACGTTTTCGCTTTGATTTTGACACTAAAGTTGTGCATTTTCCTTCAGACGCAACTACTCTGAGATTGAGCTGCTCTTTCAACTGTTGAGAGCCTTCACTGGCCGCTTCCTGTGCAATATGACCTTCCTGAAGGAGTACATGGAGGAGGAGATCCCCAAGAACTACAGCATCACGCACAAACGAGCACTCTTCTTCCGGTTTGTGGAGTTCAATGACCCACACTTCAACGATGAGCTTAAGGCAAAGGTGAGGTTATACCATTTATACTGCTGTGAGTTTTAACTTGCGAGGAGAAATGATGAATTTTGCCTTTGTGAAGACCTCTCATTTTGGGCAAGCATGACTGTGTCTGATGTTATGACACGGACCTCTATGGCCAACATTATAAATTCCACCTTTCTGTTCAGAGTGGCTCAGCGTCACGCTCTCTTAGCGCTGACCATCTAATGCGGATAACAACCAGCCCCTTCTGAATATGTATGTTTGAAAAGGGGAAGGTGACAGAGACTGGCCGTGCATGACACACTTAGCTCTCAAAGGCACGTCTTCACCTTTAACCGAAGTCTTTGAAGAACGCTAATGAATATTTATCTGCAGATTACTCTAATAGCCATTGCTATTAGAACTTTGCCTTTAATCACTCCTGTTGAAGATGATAACTTTTTCTTCTAGCTCACATGCACCAGTAACTTGTTTTGGTGACATTTTCCCCATCACTAGCTGCAAATTTGCGCAAACCTTTTGCAATATTTTCTAAATGTCGATAAAAAACTATTGCGAAATGACGGCGCTTGCATTAACCGATGTTATGTGACTAAAACTTCATTTTTTTCCTCTCGCGATAAGTCATTCCAAAAATCATGGCAACGGATGTTGGTAGGTTTATATATATTCTAGCCACCGCACTAGCCATTATTTTTAATCAAATGAGACATAGGCATGTTATCCAAGCATTAATGGCAAGGAAAGCCCCTTATACTTTGGAGTGTCATGTATAAGGTGTTTCTGGGTGTTTCTCCCCTTCTATCTGCTTCAAGGTCTTGATAAATTGTGGCATTTCTTTGTTGTTTAGAATCAAGTATTACCCTTAATCCTTTTTGTCTTTTATGATTTTAATAAAGAACTCTGTCTCGTCTTCTGTCCAAACATACCGCGTCATCTTTAAAGAATGATCGACTTTTACGTACGCCAGATGACCTTTAAAAAAGGAAAAACTGTTTCCATTGCGGTTGTGCGAAATATTCCTTTTTCAAATTGTCTGAAAAACCACTTCATGCGAGCGTGTAAACATTTTTTGCTATATATAAGAGTTTTTGCGAAATTGTTTCCATTAGGCGTATTTTCAATTCGCAATTTCAATTTGCGCAGTTTGAAATGTAATGGAAACGCAGCTACTGAGGCAAAATCAAAAAGAATCTTGACTTTTGTTTTCAAAACAAAATATCACATACTTTAATGCAGCATTTATGACAATGGTCCCTTCAATGGCAAAAACCTGACAATGGTTTTAATTCTGTGAGCATCCTTATTGTCTAGCCCTATGAAGGGGTTTTTATAGTGGGCGAGCACTACCTGGAGTACATGGACCCACCGGTAAACGGGTCATTGTGGTATTCAAGGATCCTCTTCTTATTCCCAATTCATGTTTATTCATGTGAAAGAATTCCATCAAGTTTGAGAAAAAGATCAAATGCCAGTTGATTAAAATGATCTGGATGTTCTCCTCCAAATGCCACCCTCTACAATGACATTGAGAAACGGTAGCAGTTCATTGGCAGATTGTCTTCACAGTTTTGATGGCTGAGACCGTTCCTGCTCTGCTATATCACCTCTCACAGCCAAACAGACATTGCATCCCAAACATTCCCCAGGAGAGCTCAGCAGCTGCACGCTCTTAACAGAATACACGTTTAAGGTGATGTTTTCAGGCAGCTGGAGTCTCGGTGGTTTGGGCTGTGATGGATTGTGTAGAAAAGGATTTGTTGTGATCCATCATTCATGGGAACGGGAGAGGGGCTCATTAGGACGAGGGATAATGAAGGAACACCTGCAGCCCTACGGCACCAATGTTTGAATAAATGCACACGCTGATGCACACTCCAGCTACCAACCAAACAACACAATCATTGTGTGACTAGACAAACTATCGTCTCGTCTAAGTACAAAGCTTGTATTATCCCATAGCTTAAATTAGTGTTCAAAGACACTAATTATATAACACATGAGAGGTGACATCTGGGAAGTCAAGGTAGGAGGAATTAGGGTTTTTGAACATCTAAAAACATGGTAACAATTAGCTGATGATGGTAATATGATGATCATTAGAGTGGTTAATAACAGTGAGCTTTCAAATGAACTGAATCTGGGCTGCCACATTGTGCCTGTCTTTTTCTCTTCTGTTCTCTTCATACATTTAAATGGCTTTATTTATGCCGGAGCTTCCAAAGCAGCCCTGGTGTTGATCATTTAAGCAAATTCAATCAATTTAGTAAATATGATGCTTAAACAATGTTGTTTAATTGTAGATTATCAATAATAGTAATAATTATTATTATTATTGTTGTTATTATTATTATTATATATAATTAGGTTATTTATTATCATATTTTAACAATAAGTATAATTTATTATCATATTTTAACAACAAGTCTGGGTCAATGTGGACAGCAAAAAAAAAAAAAAAAACTTGTCTTTTTTTCTTTCTTTTTTCAACAATAGTAATAAGGCTCATTTGAGAATATCAAAGCACTAAGAATGTGTCTGTTTATTGATGTAAATAAATAAATTCTGCTTGTATATTATTTTTCTCCATTGTCCAGGTGTTGCAGCACATCCTGAACCCAGCCTTCCTGCACAGCTTTGAGAAAGGGGAAGGCGAGCAACTCCTTGGGCCGCCCAATCCAGAGGGTGACAACCCTGAGAGCATCACTAGTGTCTTCATCACCAAGGTAAACACTATCCAGCAGCTGTCACTCTCTCTTTATCGAGTCACTACTTCATCTACGATGACCTCTGGCTGTTATTTCACTGGCCGAAATTTCAAGGCATCACTAAAGGTCATAGTGTTTGTTTTTCAAACTAACCCAATGAGACACAGAGGTGAAGGTTAATAGCCTTCATTAATTTCATGCTTAAATTGATTGTCTCTCCCCTGCTGGTAATCATTGCAAAGAGCAAACCAATCAGTCTGTTTGTTTCCAGGGTGAGGGTCTGTTTTCAACACCTCCAGCAGGAGAGGAACCTGTTGAAGTTGAAATGTACTTTTAAATTTGCTGTACATCACAGCTGTGGCATCACGGCACTGAAGACAATGCATCTTTTAATGTCTTTTGACACATGCCTATCGTTCTTGCAGGTACTTGACCCTGAAAAGCAGGCAGATCTGGCAGACTCATTGAGGATCTACCTGCTTCAGTTCTCGACCCTGCTGGTAGAGCACGCCCCCCACCACATCCATGACAACAACAAGAGCAGGAACAGCAAGCTGAGGCGTCTCATGACCTTTGCTTGGCCGTGCCTGCTCCCCAAAACCTGCGTGGATCCGGCCTGCAAGTACAGCGGCCACCTCTTGCTGGCTCACATTATTGCCAAGTTTGCCATTCACAAGAAGATTGTTTTACAGGTGAGCATGCACCAAAATTTCAGCTGCCAAGAATTCTATGAAATGCCTTTATCTGATTTTGTCTGACTGAACAGAGGCAGAAAATATTGGTCCAAAAAAAGTAAGAGAAAGAATTTCTTTAGTAGTTGTTAACTCTGTCTTTGATGTGGAGAAAAAACAGCAAGCCTGTGAAAATTATCCAGGTTTAATCATATTTAGTATAATCAACAGCTGTTGATATCAAATATGATATTGGGAAATATATAAAATATAAGTGTGTATAATATATAATATATAAATATAAGTACAGATAGGTTGTAGAGTACAGATTTTAATTGTATTACCTAAAATCAGGTTTTTTTGTGCATCAAAAAATGTCTTTGAAAATTTACATTACCATTCAAAGGTTCAGGGTCTGTAAGATATACTTTTTTTTTGGGGGGGGGGGGGGGGGGTTAAAGTATGTTTCCTACCAAGGCTGCATTTATTTTATCAATAAACTTTCATAACATTTCACAATATTGCAATTTTGTCTTTTAAGCAATTTTCATAAAAAAAAAATAAAATTTCTGTTTTATTTTAAAATGTCATTTATTCCTCTGACAAAGGTGAACTTTCAGCAAACATGACTTCAGTCTTATGTGTCACATGTTCCTTCAGAGATCATTCTAATGTTCTGATTTTGGTAATACGAAGGTCTCTTATCAATGTTGAACATAGTTGTGCATGTTTATATTTTTATGAAATATTTATATTTCAAATAGAGCTGTTTTGTAACATTATACATGCATTTACAGTCACTTTTGATCAATTTAAAGCATCCGTGCTGAATACAACTATTCATTTATTTAAAAAAAACATGCTGAAAATTAGAGGTTTAAATTTTCTGCCTGTTTGTCTAGAATTTCTTGGCTTGGGCCATGATGAAATTAAAAGAACCTACAGATTTGGGCTGTTGAATCTGTTTTTTTCTTTCTGAAATAATTAACCCATAACATATGACATATAATATATAACACATTTACAAACAAATATGTTTTCAGACCTTTGCTGATAAAATGCATTTCTCAAACCCAAATTCCTAACTTACCTCAGTATTTCAAAGGATGGAGCTTTTGCTACTCCAAGTTTTTTGGGAAGTCACTTCAGTCAACTTCAACTGTGAACTACTTCTATGCAGGTTTTCCACAGTCTGCTAAAGGCTCATACTATGGAGGCACGTGCCATTGTTCGGCAGGCCATGGCAATTCTCACACCTGCTGTACCTGCACGGATGGAGGACGGTCATCAAATGCTCACGCACTGGACCCGCAAGATCATTGTGGAGGAGGGCCACACAGTTCCCCAACTTGTTCATATACTTCATCTCATTGTACAGCACTTCAGAGTATGTAACTTCACTTAACTCACCATAAAGATAATTGTCATACTAATGTCTCCCATAGTACAACTAGTGCATATCCACTGGGTATTTGATATGTAATCATATTTTTTTTTTTATGTAATAGATTTAGTAGGGCTGAGATATATAGCTTAAAATATCTATCTATATATCTATATATATATATATATATATATTATATTATATTTATAGATATTTATGGATATTTATATTGCATTAGCTATTAGTTTGTTTGGTGGTTCATATAACATTTCGTTTTTTTGTAGAGTTTCATAGTGTATGTGTCTCTGTTTACAGGTATATTACCCAGTGAGACATCACCTGGTTCAGCACATGATCAGTGCTATGCAGCGATTGGGCTTCACCCCTAGTGTGACTATCGAACAGAGGAAGTTGGCAGTGGATTTAGCTGAGGTGGTCATCAAATGGGAGCTCCAGAGAATCAAAGACCAACAGGTCAGTCGCCGGGAAATAAGATGGCAAAATCAGTTTTGAAAAAAAGTTTTGTTTTTCTGTGATTAAAATGTATTTGGCTTTAGATTCTGGCAGTTTATTGGGAATGAATTTCTTTTTGCAGCCTGAATCGGAGGCTGATTCAGTAAGTGTGGGCGAGGGCACGAGCGGAGCCTCTGCTGCTATGAAGAGAGGAATATCTGTTGATTCGGCACAAGACGTGAAGAGATTCCGCACTGCTGCTGGTACTGTCGGCACGGTGAGGAAACCTTAAACCGATCGCTGACGCCTGAGTGTGACCACTGTAATCAGTCTTTTGCGCTCTGTACCCTGATGGACTCTGCCATGTTTAAGCACATTGGCTGTATTATGTTTGTGTTGGTATGTGCAGGTCTTTAGCCGCAGTCAGTCGATGCCAGGCACTGAGGCTTTACTTACCAAACCTGTGGAGAAGCAGCACACAGATACCGTCGTCAACTTCCTCATCCGCATCGCCTGCCAGGTAGCTATTTCATACCTGCTTAGTGAATCTTACTGAGGCGTTCACTAATACTTACACAGGCTAAATCCTGCTCTGTGTTTGCAGGTGAATGATAGCACTAATGTAGCAGGATCACCCGGTGAGCTGCTGTCCCGTCGCTGTGTAAACCTCATGAAGACTGCCCTCAGGCCGGATATGTGGCCCCGTGCCGAACTTAAACTGCAGTGGTTCGACAAGCTCCTCATGACTGTGGTAAGTTTGACGTGTCTGAGATTTTTTTTATACCAGAAATGGTGCATTTTAAGCTTTATGGGTTTTTGGTCTCTTTTCCTTTATTCTTATATATATTTTTCTTTTATTATTTATGAATGAGACTGGCAACAATAGGGAGAAGGAATGAAGTGGTATCAGGGATATGGATTTTAAGTCTTGTTGCCAGGAAGAGCATCGCTGTTCAATGTATTATGTGTATAATAGCTAGGCCATGACTAAATTTGAGTCTGAATGTGAGATTTATTAGTTTTTGTCTCATCGTAAAAAAAAAAAAAAAAAAAACTCATAAGAGTTTGACAAATGTAAGTCTGTGCAAACCAACAGGAATGTTTGCAACGGAAATTTATCTGTCTATTATAGATTTGTCTGTTCAGACTAGTGCGTAAACAGGCTGAAGGAAAATGGAAATTCACTATCTAACTGTAGCTGGCGCATTTAGAAAAGCAGAAAAACCCTAGTTACTCCAGACACAAATCACTACAGAACTTTGTTTCTAGCACCTGCTTGTCATGGAGAAGAAAAGAAGTCAAACAGTATTTGCATGTTTTCATGTTATTTTGCAATGATCTTAATCCGAGAACGCCAAATACAAGAGTACAGAGACAAGAGTTCCTGGTTCATTATATGCCATAAGTAAAATATCTCTTTGCAAAATACTCTGCTTGTGAGTGCCACTATGTTGTGTGGTTCTATATAACAGCTGCAGCTCTGGGCATGTGATCAAAACCGTGAATCCTATTGGTTGGGTGGTTTTCTTTGCAGTATCATGGAAAAGAGATTAGAACTGATCAATGAAAAATTGATGGCGCATTGATGGCATTCGAATGTTTTTGTCAATCTGAACAGACTCATTAACAGCCGGTCGTTCAAATTAAAATGTTTATTGAAAATTTTCGTCTTGGTGTGAACAAGACTTGAAGTGTTCGTCTTGGAGATGAAGACCGCCATATCCTGTTCCTCTCACATCCCTCTTCATTATTTCCAGCGCCTTTCCAAGAGCAGTTTTGATGCCAGCAAAATCGATATCCTCCCTCTTATGAATGATTTTTCTTTCTTTGGAGTTCACTGGTGTGACTAACTCAGCTGTCATCTGAGAGAACATCTCTCAGTGAGCGTCTGCCACCTGCACTATTATTACTGTAACCTCCCATCCCTCTCTCACTCCACCTGTTAAGAAGCAATGGGCTTCCTGTTGTTTGGACACACACCACTCTATCGATTCTTTTTTAGGGCAGACAGTTATGCGACTCCCTATGCTCATATAGGCCAGTGATTGAAATGCTCTGATATGGCAGAGAGATGACACAGATGGTGGCACCAGAGCCTGATTTGGTAGCCCCAAATATAAGAATTAATAATATTAATTATTAGTATTACATGTTTTGTTTCTTGGAAATGCACATTTGACCGTAATTTGAGTTGACAGTAGCTTGAGATGCGGACGTAAATTTATTTTCATTAGCAAAAACATTAACATCTAAAAAAGTTGTAAGTTAACAACCTAATTTTTATAGGGTGAACTCTAAGTATTCTGACTGTTAGAACTCTACTCTTAAAATTGGTCTTCCGTAATGTCATATATTTGTAGATTATAACCATGCATAGCACCTCACTACCATACAAAAAGTAGCTTTATGGTTTTATTTATTATATTAGCTGAAACACATGAAGTATAAATATAAATATAAAAATACAAATGCAAAACAAATTATATATCTTTACAAATACTGTAATTATATTCAATTACTTCAATACATGTCTATGTTATAACAATAATAGAATATAAGATTATCCCATATTTATGCCACAATACCATGTTTACAGTTAATGTTACTATAGTAAATCCAGTAAATGTTGGTGATTTGTGGATTGAAAAGCCTTGATTGTTGTGACACAATGTTTCTCTTGTTTTCTGCATCAGTGTTTTTGATTGTCAGTACTGTTTCATCTGGCTTTAAACCAGTTTAAATCACAGAGATATTAGTGGTTTGCAAAGAAGAACTCAAACACGTTTCACTGTATCTCACATTGCTGTTTAGTGGCCACATGATGGAGATGGTCAGCGAGTAGCTCGTGCTGCGCTGTCTTTTAAATAGAGTTGATAAATCGTCCATGTGGAACGGTTCAAACGAGTAGCGCTGTTTCTTTCCACTTGCTGCATTTAATGTATATCATACACAACGGAAATGGCAGCACTTATCAGTTAGCCAAATTGGTAGAGGCACCAGTATGACCTCTAACAAAATTAGTCGCTCAGGCAGGAATAAAGGTCACAAAATGTGCCCATTTAGTCAGTCTAGAGCCCTGCATCCTTTCCATCTTTATTTTCAGAGTGGGTCAATGACACTTCCTGTGGCATGAGTTTGACAAACAGGTCACTCATCGGCTATGCCCCAGAGCCCTGTTGAGTGAGTGAGGTGATCTTTGCAGGTGCTCTTATCCAAACTAATGAACAGTGCTGCAAATCTTAGGGGCTTTTATCATCTCATTGTGCCGGCTTGTCAGTGATTAAAGAATCCCCTCAGACCATAGTTGTCAATATTCAGTGGCCCCTGAAACTTAATCAACACTGGTTTTTACTCATTGTGACAAGCCTGTGCATTACTTGACATAAATGAGAGAATAAAGAGATTTACCTGTGTTTATTCATTTTAAAACTTTGTGTCTCCCCAGAAATTTCAGTAGTCCAGTTAGATGTCATTATTTATTAACTTTTGGGTTACTCATTGAATTGATTAGAAGTGACAGTAAAGACATTTATAATGTTATGAAAGCATTCTATTTAAAATAAATGCTGGTTTTTAACTTGCTATTCATTAAAGAATCCTGAAAAAAATGTATCACGGTATTAAAAAATATTATGTTTTCAGTATTAATTATAAGAAGAAATGTTTCTTGAGCACCAAATCACCATATTAGAATGATTTCTGAAGAATCATGTGACACTGAAGACACTGTGACCGGTGTAATGATGCTGAAAATTAAGCCTTGCCAACACAGTTATAAATATGTTATTTTAATGGTTCCTAATTTTGTTTTGGAGGTCTCCCACAATAAGTTTACATCCATCCAAAGTAAAAAAAAAAAAACTTTCATTTTCTCATAATATCTGAAACAGCTCTATCAAGGATCCACCTCGGAAACGAATCGCTATTGCCATATTTGAATTTCCTTTGGAAATGGATGCATATTGGACAACAGCGTCTTCTCAACATGTCAACAACACAAAACAAACCCTTCCAGGCCTCAGCTAGAACTGCTGTGTTTGAGGGCGAGTCAAAGTAAAAGTTTTTTGCGGGCAGCCATTGAAGATCATAGGCTGGCATTATGCAAATTTTTACAAACTGATGTAGGTTCATGCAGTAAGTAAGACTGAAATTACTGACCACTCGTTTCAGACAGTTCAGAACCGGTTCTTTTGGGAGACAATAACTCTATTTATCGTTCACTTTGATCTTTGAAACTTTGCACATCTTTTACATTCACAAACAGCTATATTACACACTGCATGAAAGCATAAGAGACTTTTCTCAAAATATTAATAAATATTACAGACCTCAAACTTTTGAACAGTAGTGTCAGTTCCTGTTTACTCTTATTAATCAGTGCATCCTCTTCTGTTTTTCAGGAGCAGCCAAATCAGGCGAACTTCTCCAATATCTGCACAGGACTGGAGATTCTCAGCTTCCTTCTGTCAGTGCTGCAGCCTCCAGCCATCCTCGCACATTTCAAGCCCCTGCAGCGTGGCATTGCAGCTTGCATGACCTGTGGCAACACCAAAGTGTTGAGGGCGGTCCACTCCCTCCTGTCCAGACTCATGAGCACCTTCCCCACAGAACCCAGTGAGTAGATCAAGCTCTGATCGATGAAGCTACTACATCAAAAACTCTCTCTCTCTCTCTCTCTCTCTCTCTCTCTCTCTCTCTCTCTCTCTCTCTCTCTCTCTCTCTCTCTCTCTCTCTCTCTCTCTCTCTCTCTCTCTCTCTCTCTCTCTCTCTCTCTCTCTCTCTCTCTCTCTCTCTCTCTCTCTCTCTCTCTCTCGGCCAATGGGAATTGATTGGATTGTTGTCATTTGAAAACTAGGGTAACCATTTACATTTTTCTTCCAATATTTTGGTTTTTCTTTAGGCACATCTTCCGTTGCTTCCAAGTATGAGGAGCTGGAGTGTTTGTACGCTGCTGTAGGAAAAGTCATTTATGAAGGCCTCACCAACTACGAGAAAGCCAGCAGCGCTAACCCAACTCAATTGTTCGGTGAGAATTTAATAGCTCTACTACCTGACCAAATGCTGACCAAACACTAAATAGATAAAGGTTTTAACTTTTTTTCTGTTATATAGTTGGTATGGAATGCAAACCAGATATGTAAATACTTAATTATAAATTGGTCACACTTATTAGGTGTCTTTAACTACTATGTACTTAACATAAAAAAATTGTTAGGTACAATGTACTTATTGTGTTCATGATGTATTGCAAAACCCTTTTGCTGCTATTGAGGTGGGATATGGGTAAGGTTAGGGACAGGTTCTTTGTATGGTTTGGTTTAAAAATGGGTTAAAGGGTAAGGTAAAGGTTAAGAGTAATTCTAATTGTAATTACAGAAATTAATTGCAGCTGTAATAACATGCAGGTAATTTTTTTAAATGCAAGTCAAATATAAAAGCTTGTATGGAAACAATGTGCATTTTATTTAAGTGTTATTACATTGTAAAGACACTTAATATAAAGTGGGACCTATAATTGTATACTTATTATTGAGTTTTGTACATTACCATTCAAAAGTTTGGATTCAATATGATTTGAAAAAAACATTAATGCTCTTATTTGGCAAGGATGCAATAAATTGATTAAAAGGGATAATAAATGCTATGCTTTTGAACTTTCCATTCATTAAATAATCCTGAAAAAATATATCACCATTTCCATTAAAAAAAAATTAAGCAGCACAACAGTTTTTAACATTGACAATAATAAAAAATGTTCTTGAGCATGAAATCAGTATATTAGAATGATTTCTGAAGGATCATGTGACACTGAAGACTGGATTAATAGCTGCTAAAAATCCTCTTTTTAAATTGTGATAATATTTTACAATATAACTTTTAAATTCATCTTTTTAAAGCATTCAAAAAATCTTCCCAGCCCCAAACGTTTGGATAGTGGTGTACTTGTATATGGATCCATTTCAGATGAGATATTTTACAAAAGAATACTCCTCTTTAATTATTTTATAATTGAAAACCAAAAAGTGATAACTCTATTGAATAACATTCTAAAGTTACCAGTGTTTCATTTCAGCCCAAAATGGCATCACTGGTCAATAAATGCCTCCTGATTCCTCTCTGGCAGTGCTCTAGAGTTACATTTACCACTGATGCACTGTGTGTGTCTCCATCGAGGGTGACTTTTTACATTTATCTTTTCTCCCCAGAGCTGTGATCTAAGAAATGCATTACTCATAGAATTTTTTTTTGTGTGTCCCTGTCCTTACCCGGTAACTCGGTTAGATTTCTTCAGAAACGTCCTTGTAATACAACTACAGGGACAAAGAAGCTGCACCCAAAGTCATTAGCAGGCGCGTGTCGCTTGCTGTCCCTGACAGTGTCGTGAGGGCAGCGGGGCTTCATGTTACCAGCTTCTCTCTCCTCTGCTTCCAGGAACGCTGATGATCCTGAAGTCCGCCTGCAGCAACAATTCCAGCTACATCGACCGCCTCATTTCCGTTTTCATGCGCTCCCTGCAGAAGATGGTGAGGGAGCACCTGAGCCCGCAACCCAACCCCGGAACCGCTGAAACCAGCACAGGTGACCATTCTTTAGACACTTGGGTCAAGGAGTTTTTTTTTAGTTTTTTTTTTTTAGTAATTTGCCATCATTTATTATTTTATTTTACATTACTTTATTTTATTTGTTTGTTTTTTTACTACAATTACTTATTACTTTGACATTTAAAAAAAGAATATGTTGCAACCAGCATGCAGGAAACAGAAAATTATATCATAGAGAGGACCTGTGCAGACCCTCATCACTGGGTGTCACGATCAATAAGTATCTTAAAAATATCATATATTTTGACACTTATGATTTATTAGTCAAAGTTATTTCTAGGGATGCACAATATATCGGCCACCATATCGGTATCGGCCGATAGATGTTTGTTTTTAATGTTATCATTATCGGCCTGATAAGAAAATCTTGAGCTGTGACACTTCAGATGCACACTGTTCACCATGATGGTTTTGAATTGCTTGAAATATGATTGGAATCACTTAAAAAAATTAAAATATAGTTAAGTGCAATGTGCAGTGCAAATCTGTCATATATGCTACATAATATTATAATGAGAACATTATAATTGTGTGCTTGAGACATGGCTTTTAATGGTGAGAGTTTTGTTTTTGTAATCAGGCTCTCAAAAATTAAATTTTAACTAAAATTATTTAGATTTATCGGCCAATACATGGTTATCGGCTTTCAAATATAAAGAAATATTATCGGTATAGGCCAACGTTGGTGCAACTATAGTTCAGATTGTAAAATGCCATGTAATGCGGCGACTCAAAAACTGAATGATATTTATAAATTAACAAATATAAAAAAGTTATTACTTTTAAAAAATTAAGTTATTACTTTATGGCTACTCATTATTACAATGTAAAGTTTTCTAAACCGAAATTAAAGTTTTTCAAAACCATATAAAACATGATTTTTAAACTTTTGGATTTTAAATTTATTGTGTAGACTCTTATGACGTTGTCCCACTAAGTAAATTTAAACCGAACAGGCAACACCGAGGTCAGATCAGTTCTTATTTTGATGGCACTCAGAGGATTGCTAAATCATCTGAATCAATCATAATTGGCTAACTGTCTAGAGGCAACCATGTAAAGTTAATGCAATATAGTATGCTCTGCTCAATTTAAACAATTTTGTGCTTTAGCACTGGCCTCTTTCTGTCATTAGCCCATCTGCACTTGGTTAAGATCACTTCCTCCCTTCCAGGAGGCCGTTTTCAAGCCTTTAAAGATTTCAAGCTTGACTTTATTTTGGATATTATATGGAAGCCAGCTGAGGTAGGTTAAGATCTATTGCTTTGTCTGACAGAATGGGTTTTCTTCCTCTTGGCCCAGAAATGACAGTCTGTCTTAAATTTTGGCTTTTGACAGTATGATGGAAAAATATACACTCTTACTGGGACAGCTTTAATCCTGTTGTCTGCATTCATCTGGAGGAGTTTAAAAAGTGGGCAGAAAGACAAAAAGACACGTTGTCACCTTGGAGCAGACAGAGTGTGAGAGAGGGAACCGTTAGACTCTGGCGTGTGCTGTCCATATTTGACCACTGGGTGCTGCAGGAGGGCCAATCAAATGCTCTGAGACCAGCCCACAAATCCATCCATACTGAGAAACATCTTCTGTGATTGAAGTCAAAAATCTCCAACTGTGTCCACTGGAATATAAAATCCAGACAATCCCATCTGCTCTGTGCCTTCTAAATGCTATTATGGTTTTTAAATGGTACATTGAGATGGGATTGAACAGACACGCGCACATTCACACACACTCGGCCCTGCCTGTCCTGTGCTGTCTGAATGGCCTCACACTGCAATGTCACCATGACAGCGTCGCCCAAAGACCTCCTCACAGCATGAGTCAGCGGCGAACTGGAAATCAGCCTCTAACATATTCTCCCCCAAGGCTTTGACTCATCAGAACAATCACATTTTACCTTGAGCAAATCAAGCAGAAAATACATTCAGAGGCCAAACTAAACCCATAACCCGTCTCCATTCTGCTACGACTCTCCATGCTAAAACTCAATCACGTTTCCCCCATTTTCAGCTGGCAGAATTTCGAATTTTGTGGTTCATATCCTCAGCTGTCTTTGACCATTTTTGATATATGTTCAATGCTTGCCTTTGAGATTTATGTAATATTTGGCTGTATAGGTGAGCTTGGTGTAGTTTTTCCTCTTTGTTAGGTTTTGAAAATGATAGAAGGCCTGTGAACCTAAAGAAAAGGGAAAATAGTGTTCAACTGTATCACAAATTTCTGTTGAATATCACTCATATAATCATGTGCTGTGCTCCCATTCTTCTATGTTGTTTGTAGTGACAAGTGAGTTGGTCATGCTCAGTCTGGATCTGGTGAAGACGAGACTGTCGGTCATGAATATGGAAATGAGAAAAAACTTCATCCAGGTCATTATCACCTCCCTCATTGAGAAATCTCCAGACCCAAAGATTCTTCGCGCTGTGGTGAAGATTGTGGAGGAATGGGTCAAAAACTCTGGCAACTCCATGGCCACCAACCAGGTAAATTCTGTCAGGCTGATGTCTCAAAATATTGAATCTGTCAGAGCCTGGTGTCGTATGAGAAATACAATTTTCCTT
Source organism: Scardinius erythrophthalmus (assembly GCF_964197995.2). NCBI lineage: Eukaryota > Metazoa > Chordata > Actinopteri > Cypriniformes > Leuciscidae > Scardinius > Scardinius erythrophthalmus. The sequence continues at coordinate 18,700,426 of NC_138238.1, read as the reverse complement.
GGTATTTTGAATTTAGACTTCAGTGAACTATGAAAACATACTGCAACAACTTTCAGAACTTAAAACTTTGCCAGTCCAGAAAGACTATTTATTAAAATTAAGCAGCAAAGATGAAATTTACATGTCAGTCACTCTTGGGTGATTAGAATCGTGGCTGCTCAGGGCAGAGTCCTGCACGGGTCCATTTTTGGAGACCCGCCCCCGCCCGTACCCGCAAAGTTCAGCACCAGATCCGACCCGTCACCCGTGATAATATCAAAATTAAATCCGCACCCGCCCAGACCCGTTAATATTCGGCCCGTTACCCGACCCGTGCCCGCGATAAATCACACACAAGCTAAAATCTATTGAGCGGTGGGGACGCGTTCATAGGGTGCGCTGCCAATAACGCACCTAAAAGCTGTCACAAAGAACTGGGAAAAGTAATGATTATTAATATGTCAAATATATCAAGGAGACATTTCAATTGTTTATTTATAAACAAGTGTTTTCTGTGTCAAAGTTGAAGTTGACGATGCTGACTGACTCGCGATCTTCGCAGTAGTGAGCGCGCCAGAGAGAAAATCACATTATGGATTGCATAAGCAGAGAGCAGTCTTTTTTTTTTTTTTTTTTTTTTTTTTTATTGTTTTGTTTAGGCTAAAAGTAGACATTTCATGATTTCTATTTCTCAGGTCTGTGAGGCAAGTAGCTTATACGCTGAGTTTCGGTTCATTTAAGAGACTAGCCTCAAGTTCACGCGCCCGCGCCTCCGTGTCGTGATTATTGCCTGCTATATTTACCTCCTATTTATTGAATCCAAGAAATTGGTTGATGAAACATTGATTAAAATTAAGATACAATTAATACGAAACGAAATTCACTTTAAAGAAAGGTTTTCTACATAAAATTAATGAAATGTTCAAAATCATGTCTGCCCACTGCATTTGTCTCCCGATATTCGGGATCATCTTATCTTATTCATGCTTTTCACTTTTCATATTATCAACATGAAATTTAAAAAAATATATTATTTTATTTAAACATGAATATGAAACTAAATCGTTTTTAATGACAGGGCTACAACACATACAGTACAGAGAAATTTAATGTCGGAGCATTGCCGGTGAGCATGTGGAGGGGGAGATAGGCTACGATTTTCGATCATTTATCAATATTATTTTGCTTGATATGCCAATTCTTAATATTTGGTGTTTTTAATGTTTGTTTGAGATCTCTGTGAAAGTTTTACTTGTAGGTTCGTGGCTAACACAAGTTCACTACCGGCAAGTCGGTCGGACTAAAAAGGGGAAAAAATAATAATTGGGTCGGTCCTAAATTGACAGGGTCGGTCGGGTTACGGCAAACAAGAATATTTTTAAGGACGGCCTGACTAAAACATTATTGTTTTATATTACATTAAAACAAATATTTGCGTATGTGTAATGGTAATTTAGACATACAAATATTGAACATATTTTTCATCCGTTACCCGCCCGCAAGGAGTTCATTATCCGCCCGCATCCCCGCCCGTGAATTTTAGGAATGTCACAATCCACCCGTTTTAGCCACTTTTATGCGGATACCCGCGGGTACCCGACCCGTTGCAGGACTCTGGCTCAGGGACGGTAGAGTAACATTGAGGATAAAGGATTGATGTTATTAATCCTACTGTGTGGACCATTGGTTCTCAACATTTTTGACTCCAAATACCCCATTTGTTTGCTGAGGACCCCAGCCTCCCGGTTCAGAACCAGTGGTGTAGATGGTTTAAACTATATGCTGTTCCAAATTATCACAAATTTAGAAATGTGCAGCAGACACGGTCTTTTATAAGATCTCTAATCATTTTAATCTGACCTTGATAGTTTATGTGGTACATTTTTGGCATGGATTGTTTTGTGGTCCTGTCACAATGTAATGCAGAATTTGCAAAGAGACTATTGAATGATGGGGCAGTAAAAATGATAGTCGACAGCAAGGTCAGAAAGAGGATGGAAAATGGTCATTATAACTGGACCTCAGGGAAAAGCGTTAAATAATAAAAAATGTATGACAAGACACCTTAAAAGGGTTTTTAAATGGATTTATTTTTCATTTATTTATGCATTTATTTTTCTTTTATTCTTTTATTTGATTACACATTTTGGACTTAAAAAAATGAGTTATTTCTGTGCCACCAAACAGAATTGCAAAAACAACAACAAAACAAGATTTGCCTTTTGTCTGTTATTGGTCTGACCAGTGACCACCCCAAACTCACGTCACTGCTTAAACCAGTGTTGTTGGTTGAAAACGAGCAGGGCTGTGTTTTGATAGCGCCACAGTTCTTGCTATTTTTAGGGAAATCAACTACAAATGGCTTAACCTGGTTCATGCTTCATGCATTATTGGTTTAACATGGTGTAACTAGGATTTCCAGTTCTGCCGACTTTCTAACCTCGCAATAGTAAACCAACCTTGTCGACTTTGAATAGACCTGTGTTAAACACTTGAGCTCAAAGCCTACCCTGCTGTAAATGAGGCATTGTGTATTCAGCGCGCTGTGGCCTGGACAGCTGAACTCGGGTGTCTGTTCTGTTAGCCCAAGGCGAGAGAGCAGACAGGGAGAAAAAGGAGCCGAGCAAAGGTGCTGCACAGCTCTCCTGATAGATGAAAGATAAATGGACTGTATCAATCTATTGCCCCCTCCTCCTTTCTCCTCTCCTCTCCTCTTGCGATCCCTTTCTATTCTGCTGTCTTACTCTCTCTCTTTGTCTTCGTTTCTTTCCTAGGTGCCTAATCCAAGAGAGAAGTCCATTCTGCTGGTGAAAATGATGACCTACATTGAGAAACGCTTTCCTGATGACCTTGAATTGAATGCCCAGTTCCTGGACCTCGTTAATTACGTCTACAGGTAATTACGCCGATTAATCACAGGGTCTGCTGTCCGCGATGGCCCTCCGTCTATTGCTATTAGCAACAAGACTGCGGCTGCTGGGTGGTAGGCCCGATTTTTATTGCTAAAGTTGGGGCTGTGGGTGTTTGGCGGCTGAGGGGCAAAAGGCATTAGGGGCCACCGTCACCCTGGGCAAAAGAGCATTTCTCCAGCCTCAAGAGCAAATCATCCTAGTGAGTACCCACGTGTCTTAAGTCAGCAGTTCTAGTTGCATCTATGCTGGAACACATGTAGTCCCTAATAGCTGTGGATTACTAAAGACCTACCAAGTTGTTTATTGTCACGCTGCATTTCATGCGGTCTCAGAAAGCAAATACAACAACGGTCTTGCGGCGTTTGTCTGAAGCACTTCGGTGTTTGTTTTTTTGGTTTTGTTTTTCAGAGATGAGAACCTTTCAGGAAGTGACATCACGTCCAAGCTGGAGCCAGCGTTCTTGTCAGGGCTGCGCTGCACCCAGCCACTGATCAGAGCAAAGTTTTTTGAGGTGTTTGATTCATCAATGAAGCGACGAGTATATGAGAGGCTTCTGTATATTTGCTGCTCGCAGAACTGGGAGGCCATGGGCAGCCACTTCTGGATTAAACAGTGCACAGAGGTACAGGCATATTTTATTGGGGGGAAAAAAGAGGAAAATGCAAAAAAGATGTGAAAATGTTGAATTTTTTTCTTGCTGGTTAGAGATGCAACAATATTGAATTTTTTGGAGAAACCTGCTAATTGTGTTTGACTAGTAGATCCAATACAAGTAAGACTTCACATGACATGTGAAGGCCAAGTATGGTAACCCATACTCAGAATCTGTCCTCTGCATTACCCATCCAAGTTAGTGCACACATTAGGGGTAGTGAGTAGTGAACACACACACTCACACACACTGCAAACCATGGGCACACACCCGGAGCAGTGGGTAGCCATTTTTGCTGTGGCCCCCGTAGTGTTGTTTTTGGCAGCCTGTTTTAATTTTAGTTTTAGTCTAGTCTTTGTGTCAGGCTGTCATTTTAGTTTTTATTAGTTTTAGTCACATTCATACTCTTTTTAGTCTAGTCTAGTTTTAGTCGACGAAAACTGATGACATTTTAGTCTAGTTTTAGTCAACGAAAACTGATGACATTTTAGTCTAGTTTTAGTCGACGAAAACTGATGACATTTTAGTCTAGTTTTAGTCAATGAAAATTGTATTTTAGTCTCTTTTTAGTAATGTGATTCTATTTAACCCAGTCAATATAGAATTTCAAACAAGGCTATCTTATTATAGGCTATTTAGTAGGCCTATATTTAGGGCTGTGACGGTGGCAGGTTTTTTTTTTACCACCGCGGTAATGGACCAACTACCGGCGGTGGTTGGGGGGTTATTTAAAAAAAAAACTCGTTTTATATTTCCACACAAAGACGCGTGATATACACTCTGCGCTTTGAGAGGGATGTGGGACGCAGGAAAACACGAAGATATCGATCTCTATCGATCTCTTTATGATATCTTTGTTTTTTCTACTTGATGTAAATTGGTTTGAAGAGCGAATTTTATCCTCCACAAGGCCGAAATATTTAGGCTATGTTTGAGATTGCGCTGCCAGAGAAAGTGAAACTAAAAATCACCCGCGCGTGTGAAGCGCGCTTTACAACTAAACTTGACGCGCCCTATGTCTATATAACAAGCACAAACTGTGTTAAAAAGAATTTGACATGCAAGTACAAATGTAGGCCATCTGTCCTACAGCGTTTTTCTACGTTACCACAGTAAAGAATACGAATATAATAGGCCTAATTAAAAGCGAACCAAGAAACGTTATAATACCTTTAGAAAATGGGTGAGACGTGACGTGAGTGAAGATTTGGGAAAAGAAACAAGAGATTCCATGCAGGGATGAGTCACGATTTTTGGATATTCGATTAGTTTATTTAATTATAGGATATCGAATAGGTTTTGCGATTATTCTCTAAAATAAAATCTCCATGTTCTGGCGCTGATGCGGTGACGTGTTCATGTAACCAGAGACATGCAGCTGTCACAAAGAACCGGCAAAAGTAATGATTATGAATGTGTCAAATACATCAATGAGACATTTTAATAGAATAACTAATGGAGTAATATATTGTTAAATTCGCTGATAATCGGGTGACCAGATCGCAATCCAGAATTTAAAGCCGACAAAGCTATGGGTTCACGCACAAATCTCTCATTCGTCGTGACGTTAACATTTCGTCTCGTCTCGTTTTGGTCAACGAAAATGAAGAGACATTTTAGCATAGTTTTTATTTTTTTAAACCACATTTAGTCTCGTTTTTATTCGTCAACGATATTGCATTATACATGTATTTTAGTCATCGTCACATGACCATGCATTTACGTCTAGTCTCGTCTCGTTTTCGTCAGGTGATAACGGTTCGTTGACGACAATATTTCGTCATAATTTTCGTTGACGAAAGCAACACTAGGCCCCCGTGAGAATCGAACCCATGACCATTTGTATAAACATTCTTGTATGTGTATACTGCCTATATATGTTATTAGACTTTTTTTTTAATAGTAAATATTATATATATATAAAGTATTAAATGAAACCTTAAATGTTGATTGATACAAACAAATATTTAAAATAAATATAAAAGCGTAAAAGAATATATTGTATAAAAAAATTATTATTTATAAATACATATACTATTTATTTATTTCTTTAAATCAACATTTTTGGTTTCATTTAGTATTTTAGGAATAAAATTTCTGATATGACGTTGCATGTCACCACAACAAGGATATGTCTAAATTTTTTGATAATTATAAAAAAAAACAGTATATTGTACATCTCCAATCATTATGCAAGCTCTATGCAGAATTGATAATACCTCATAATAATGCACATGCTTAAATTACACAGAAGCTAATTGCACTTTACATGGCAGTTAAATGCATACTGACAACGTCACCATTTTCACCTTAATTTTTAATATTTTTTCTTTTGGTTGTTAATGCATTCACCATAATGTAACAGCTCTGGTTTTTGGCTGCTCCTGCACACGTCAGGTCACAATCCATCCATCTCAGCCACAATCAATGCTACTCTGGCTCTTGAATTATTAATGCTGTCCTACACATAGCGGCTGTGTGCGCGATTCATCCTGCCGTGATGGAGTAGAAGAACATTCACTGTTGGAGCTCTACAGATGGTGTCAAGCATTTAGATGTATGTACGCTAGTGGTTAAAATTGGCAGCTGTTAAACAATGCTGGCTCATGCAGGTGTCATTTATGCGTGAATGTTAGCTACTTTCTTCCATGTGATGTGTTCCTCACAGCGAGAGCAGCTGTTTGCGTGTGTGTTTGAGCAATCGTGGCAGTTCAGAGTTTGATTCTGTCGTCTCTGCTTCACAGCTGCTGCTGGCGGTCTGTGAGAGGAACACCACCATTGGTACCAGCTGCCAGGGCTCCATGCTCCCCTCCATCACCAACGTCATAAACCTGGCTGACAGCCATGACCGTGCAGCTTTCGCCATGGCGACGCATATCAAACAGGAACCTCGAGAGAGAGAAAACAGCGAGACCAAGGAGGAGGTCAGCTGAGCCATTCTGTGTATACAAACATCTTTACAGAAAGCTTGTTTTGTGCCTTTATGGCCTAATTTAGCTCTACTATCAATTCTGATATACAGAGAAAGTTTTAATTTAAACCAAAATGACCATTACGTTACAACACTACATTTTGAGTTGGGGAGATATTAGAGCAGGATATAAAAAAAATGGGGATTCGTGAGGAACTGCTTAGAGGTTCTTGCAATTATGTATGTAACACAATTACAAAAAATGTATAATAATATTAGAAATATATTAGGGCTGTCCTCTAATAGTCGACTAAACGTTAGTCGAAGGGAAGAGGATTGGTCGACTTCGTTTTAATAATTTGGTTAGTCGTAAAAGTCACGCAGTGACAGATCGCTAACACGGCTAGTCCATGCGTTAATATGTTGGGCAAAAAAAATCCAAAGTGTTGGAGCATTTTGAGAGTGTAAAGACTGTTTGGTAGTAGTTGGTAGTAGCCTAATATTAGGCACTTAACATGACTGCTCTCTCTATCGTTAATGTTAACCTATATAAATGTGCATTAATATTAGGCACATATCTAATCATGCGGAATATCGTGCGGAAGCTAAATTTGTACCCCATGACTGCATGGCATGTTTATTGTACTTCCAAATCCACGCTATCGGAGGGCATTTTCTCAAAGGCCAGCTCCATTGCGAGCAAGACAGAGCTCACTTCTCCCTTTCTCATAATGAGAAGACTGAGATCAGAGGAAGAAAAATAGTGACTGTGAGGCAGGTATACCCTATTGTCCGTACTGTTGTAGGGTTTCAGTTATATATTTTATTTATTTGGGTTTATATAATGTATATTTTTTTTGTTTGTGTTTGGACCTCTGAAGGCCCCGATATACTCATGGCGAAGTTCTTTTTCGTTCTTCGCTTAGGGTTAAAACAAAGTTCAAAATACGTGACCAGCGATATACTGTTAGTGAACATCCACGTTCCAAAATATATCCACGTGAAAGAAGGTGGAGCCTCAACAAGTCCGCGCACACCTACCTATGAACCAGTGGTAGTACAAAGGTCTTTACCAGCCGAAGCGAACTTTTTTGGAAAGTTCTCTTTGGCCAGTTGTTTCATACTCCCAAAACGAACTCCAAACCAAGTTTGTTTTTGCCTGATTTTGTTTGCCTGACAACGTCACTTCAGTTCGTTCTTCGATTTCTCTTGATCTATATTGGGGCCTTGAGTTTAATTCAATGTTAAAGCTATTTTCTGTTGGCCTGATAATGTTTGCACGTTGTAAAATGCAAAACACTTCCGACTTCGGAGTGGCTACAGAAAAAAAGAGACTGCAACTGGGCTCATGCGAAAACAAAGATAAATATCAGAGGGGCATTAAATGTAGTCACGCAATGCTGATGTTGTTAACGTTAACAATTTGAGAACAAAGTATAATTTGCACGGTTTGACGTGATATGATAAGCGATCGTTAGATTTAATCAGCGCGATTTACTGCAATGCCTTTTCCCTTGGTTGGTCAGAACAAAAGTGGATGTTACTTGTTCAGATGAAATTTTCCGGTGAAAATTCTTATGTTGGTCCTACTTCCAAAAAGTAGAATCTGTGATTGCGAATGACAGTTTCCACACCGGCGCGGTGACTGACAGCCGCACATTCTCCTCAAAACATTAATTAATCCGCGCTGTGCCGTGCCGAGGCACAACCCAAGTAAAGTTGATAATTCCACAAATAATGCAGATTTTGAACAGAGAAGTTTAGTCATTTGTTTCAGGAATTCAGAAACATTCTCAGTTCAGTTCCAAATGGTGCTGACCTCGAGTTCATTGTGGCCTGCTGTAAGTGTAGCAAGTAAACAAATGTTCTTCCAATATTTTATGTTTTTGTGACCTTTTCATCTGTAGGATGTGGAGATAGACATTGAACTGGCACCTGGAGACCAGACCAGCCTCCCCAAGACCAAGGAGCAGGCGGAGAGAGACACGGGCAACCAGCTGCACATGCTCACCAACCGCCACGACAAGTTCCTGGACTCCCTGAGAGAGGTCAAGGTGAGCAATCACCTCAACATATGTCGCCCTCACGAGTGCTTCCCCTTAATCAGTGGGAAAAGCCAAGCAAAACTCAAAAAAAGGACACTGGTTACGTAAAGGACATATGTAGGAATGAGTCACATGCCAAAGCCATACAAGCTTCACAACAGTGAGATTTTAATATGCACCTTTGGTTTTTGCTACTTTCATCTCTAGCCTGCTCTTCTTCATTTGGCTTCTCCCTCATAAGTGTCTTTGTTAATGTGAGTTTGATCAGGGCAACATGGGATTCTGTCTCTGAGCGCTTTGAGGTCACAACGTCATTGATTTCTATTTAATCCTGGACACGGTTCTGCTTTATATGCACCTCTCAAGCAGGCTTTAGATAAATGATGAAGTAAGGAGTTCAAAAACCTGACCTGCCTGCTTTGCCCACCGGAGCCGCTGTCAGGAACCACAGCACACATTTGAGTTCTGACTTATGCTAACATCTCTATTCTTCTTGTGGCCAGAGGTCCAAACCTTTTTCGTGCAATTATGCCCTAAGAATTATTCAGTGGCAAGATGTGATTGACCGGTCATGCATTTTAAAGTACACTGATCCCTTCTGAAAAGTAATTTTTTTGAGAAGGAATAGTCTCTTTTGCCCTTGAATGTTTGGTGCCATAAGTAAAGATTAAACTGTAAGTATCATTTTCTGCTTTGCAGAATGTTAGTTTAACTTGATATACTAAAACTGAAAGAAAACAAAAAATATATATAAATACACCACAAAATTACAAAATACTTTAACTTGTTATTACGGTATGGATCCAGTTTATTTTAATTTTTGAATTTTTTTTAAAAAGTAAAATGGTTATTGTAACATTGACAAAGGTTTCCTAGTGGATTTTGGAACTGAAACAAGGTGCACTTCTGTTAATCGGCTGAGCTGGCACTGTTATCAGCCAATGCGATAATCTCAAGGGGCTAAATGTGGGTTGATTAATGGCCGATATATTGCCTATCAGTAAATGAGTCTCTTGTGTGTGTAATCAGACGGGAGCACTGCTGAATGCTCTGGTTCAGTTGTGCCACATCTCCACCCCACTGGCCGAGAAGACCTGGGTCCAGCTCTTCCCCCGCCTCTGGAAGATTCTGTCGGACCGCCAGCAGCATGTGAGTACTTCACTGTCCCAGTTCTCCAAAGAGCTGAGCTGACAGTTGGCCGTTCTAAATGCAGCATATGACTGCTGATGGCTTTAAACTGACCTTTGTTGTGGTTAAAGTGTAGACTGACTGTTTTACTAATAATAATGCATATGACTGCTGAATCGGCATGCAAAATGTGTGTTAATGGTGTCAGAGGTTGTGCCTATCCGCTCATCTTGGAGACCTTTGCATGGGTGGGGGTCCGACGGGCTGTCTTTTTGCCCCTGCCGCTGAACTTAAACAAGCAGCATTTGCTAATGAGCAGAAATTAAACCTTTTATGCAAATTTCAGAGTTTAATGGACCAGATGTCTTAAGTATTAGAAATCTCATTAAAGAGCTTTAATTTAGAGTGACTGAGGCTGTAGACTGTTAGAACAAATATTCATAATAGAAATCTTCAGCTTTATGGCTTTTGTTTGTAGGAGGTATATAATTATTATTATTTTTTTTTTTAAACCTAGGACATATTTACTGCGCCAGTCTTTTCTATAATAATAATGCAAAACTCTTTGTGTAACATGGGCTATTTTTCTTTAGAGTTGTCATGCCTATTGAATATTTATGGCAAATTCTGATTGTTTGGTGTGATGTTAGATGAGTGAGGAACTAGTTCTCAAACTTATACTATTCTATTGATTAGGGTAAAGCATTATTAAAATTCAGGCCGATGCCATTAAGTGTATATATATAAATATATATATTTTTTTTGTTTGTTTTATTACAGGTTTTTTTATATGTTGTTGTATGGATATTAATTGAGAATTTCTGTAGATTACATTTAACATCGTTAATAAATTCTTAGAACTAAAGGTAATATAAATGTAAAAGTGGGGAAAATGAACATGGCCGATACACATTAATAACAATTCAGCCAGTGACCAATATCATGCATTTCTAATTTTGAACTTTTGTATCCCTTTTTTTTAGGCACTGTCAGGCGAGATGGGCCCGTTCCTGTGTAGTGGTAGTCATCAAGCTCAGAGAGATTGTCAGCCCAGTGCTTTAAACTGCTTTGTGGAGGCCATGTCTCAGTGCGTGCCGCCCATACCCATCAGGCCCTGCGTACTGAAGTACTTAGGCAAGACCCACAATCTATGGCTACGCTCCACCCTGATGCTGGAGCAGCAAGCCTTTGAGAAAGGCCTTAGCTTGCACATCAAACCCAAACAGAGCACAGAGTTCTATGAGCAGGAAAGCATCACTCCTCCACAGCAGGTACAGTGATTCATGAGCTCTTCTTCAATCTTTGTTGCTATTGATATTCTTGGCAGAGGAAGTTTTGTGTTCTGAAGGTTCCCCAGTGTCACTCAAAATGAACTCGTGTGCTGATTTTCCAGTTGGCTTTGTTTTGACCTGTCAGTGAGTTCAGTTTGAAGTATACCAGCATTCAAGCTGCTTATGCTAAGCAGTCATCTCATTGGAACACCTCTGAATATGGATGTGTTTGTCCCCTATATTCTTTGAAGATGTGTTTTCGTATTCCCTCAGGAGATCCTTGACTCGCTGGCAGAGCTATACTCCCTTCTGCAGGAGGAGGACATGTGGGCAGGGCTGTGGCAGAAGAGATGCAAGTTTCCCGAATCAAACACCGCCATCGCGTACGAGCAGCATGGCTTCTTTGAACAGGTGAGAGAGAGACTGAAACGATCATATCTGCATGTATTTATTTAGGGCCATATGATTTCCGCATTGCAAAACATGCAGATTGGATTGTGGAACACAGTCAAAATGGTGGAATGTCATGGAACTTGGCCAAATTCGATGAATAAATCAAAAAAGGGTTGTACACTTAATCAAATCACTAATGTCAGTGAATATTGAAAAAGCAAAAAGACTGTTCTGATTTCATGTAACATTTCACAAGATTAATTAAATTGTTAAAGTTTTTTTGCATTCATTTGATTAGCAATGTTTTAATAATAAATTATATAATCATAAAACACAGCATCCAGAAAAGTTAAAAAACATACAACACAGAATTTCATTTCATGGGTCTCTATTATTGTTAACATTTTGATAAATCATTAAATTGTTAGTTTTAGGAATTCAATGGATTAGGCATACTTTTTGACTATTAAATTTAGTTAAACCATTAAAACAGGAAAACAGAAAATACAAAATTTGGGGAAACATAAAATGGATTTCTTAGATTTCTATGTATTGTCGCTCTTATATTTTAAGATGTTAACAATTCTGTTTCCATCATCATTAGGCTCAAGAAACTTATGAGAAGGCAATGGAGAAAGCTCGCAAAGAGCACAATGTTTCGCCTGCCATCTTCCCTGAATACCAGCTGTGGGAGGATCACTGGATCCGGTGAGTTGAAAAAGCATAGCTCAGACTCAACACGTGATATGTCCACCGTCAAGAAAGTTTTCCATCCTTATTGAAAGGAAAAACTGCAGATAAGACAAACCACCAAGAAAACCACAGCCAATAAGACACATTATTTTTAATATACCCAAAAAGAGTGTGGCGACCTAGCACAATGCAAATATATCCAAATGACTAACATAGATTGACCAAAATTATGCTCTCAAAAACTCAGTGTCAAATAATTCTGGACCATCGGTTATATTCCAATATATAATGTAAAATGGAATATAATAAATCTAAATTGTATGTTGATTTCCAGCTGTTCTAAAGAGCTGAACCAGTGGGAGCCTCTGACTGAGTACGGGCAATCTAAAGGCCATAACAACCCATACCTGGTGCTGGAGTGTGCCTGGAGAGTTTCCAACTGGGCCGCCATGAAAGATGCTCTGGTGCAGGTAAACTCAGTACCACATTGCAATCAACACACACAGGGATTTAATTGTCTGTTTTATTTAAGGTCTTTACTTGATCTATCTTGTCTGAATACTTGCCCTGTTACTCAACACAAACCTAAAGCAATATGTTTTAGTAAGTTCACAATCAGTCTATAGATACATACACTACCTGTAAAGTCGGTAAGATTATTTTAATGTCTTTGAAAGAAGGCTCACCTAGGTCATTTTTTGATGGAAACTACAGTAAAAACATTAATATTATTACAATTTACTGTTTTCTATTTTAATATATTTTAAAATACTATTTATGCCTGAATTTTTTGCATCTGTTACTCCAGTCTTCAGTGTGACAAGGTTCTTCAGAAATATTTCTAATATGCTGATTTGCTGCTCAAGAAACATTTCTTATTTTTTTCAGTGGAGAAAACAGTGAAACAGTTTGAGAAATGGTTTTGCGGAAACAGTGACATTTTCCCAATTTTTTTAATGAAATAGATTTGTGATTTTTTTTTTTTAACTGTATTTACTGTTTATTTTGATCCATTTAATGTGCCCTTTCTGAACAACTTTATTAATTTCTTTAAAAAAATATGTATTTACTGTGTATATACAGTACCAGTCAAAAGTTTGGAAACATTACTATTTTTAATGTTTTTGAAAGAAGTCTCTTATGCTCATCAAGCCTGCAGTTAAAAAAACAAAAAACAAAAAAAAACAGTAATATTATGAAATATTATTACAATTTAAAATAATGGTTCTCTTTTTTAATATACTTTAAAATGTAATTTATTTTTGTGATGCAAAGCTGAATTTTCATCAGCAAGTACTCCAGTCTTTGGTGTCTCATGATCCTTCAGAAACATGTCCTAAACATGTCTTGATGAGCATAAGAGACTTCTTTCAAAAACATTAAAAATAGTAACGTTTCCAAACTTTTGACTGGTACTGTAGAAGGGGCTGTAAGAGTTTTCATTAAAGTATGTTTTTTGGCTAGATACTCTGCATTTTGGAGTAAAATTTGCACACACACTTCCAGTCCAGTCAGATAACTTAAAACCATAGTTATGACTTCACTGACACCTCAAATAATTTTTGGAGTTTTACCATATTGCCAAATGTAAAAAGCGCACCACTTTTTATGCAGAAAGTCACACTCTCAACTACTCTTGCCGAATTGTTTATGACTTCAGAATTGTAGCCTTGCCGTCGGTGGGTAATTTATGGGCTTCACTTCTAAAACAAAGTAGAAAAAGTGTGCGATAGAGTCTGGGCACATTATAAATACTCTTGGCTCTTGTTCAAGGAGACTTGGAACGAATCCATTCAGGTTTCTGTCCTAAGGTGACACCTAATTAAATTGTCCAGCCCAGCAACCCTCCCACTCCTCCTCCTCTTCCCTCTCCGTTCGCTTTGCATCTAATATTTACGGATACGTGCTTGAATAATTGCTCAAACATCTGCTGGGAAGTGATTTGTTTTCTCCGTTCCAGGGCAGGCTGCTTGGCAGCAGCAGTTGCTCTCGGGAAGTTTAAATGTCCCCTCTTTCAATTAAAGGCAGGTGGATAAGGCCAGCCCTGACGCAGGGTTATTTATCAAATGCCGGCCATGATAAGCGCACACTGACCGAAGAGTGTAAATTCCTCCAAATCGTCATACTGCACAATGCCAGCAAACTGTACAGACTTTTTATTCTCCCTACGACCACCTATTTAGCTCCAATTGCAGTGTGCACTGTGGAATAGGGTGACCAGATGACCATGAACAAAAACTAGGACACACATGCTGCTCAGGGATTCAAGTTCAAAATCATTATTTATAGCAATCAAACTAAAGCTTCGGTTAGCGTCCCGTCTGTAACCCCATCAAAACTAAAACTAGTAGTCACTCTAACTGTGCAACTACTGTTAAAAAGTTTGGGGTCAGTAAATAATTTTTTTAGGAAGGACACATTAAATTGATCAAAAGTAACAGACATTTATAAAGTTACAAAAGATTTCTATTTCAAATTAATGATATTAAGTAGCTGTATTAACCAGCACAACTGTAGTCAACATTGATAATAATAAGAAAGGTTTCTTGCAAATCTGCATATTTGAACGGAAGAATCAGTTATTTTGAATGTGTAGTAATATTTCACAACATTACTGTTTTTACTGTATTTTCGATCAAATAAATGCAGTCTCGGTGGGCATAAACCATTAAAAAAAAAATCTAATAAAGTGTATGCTGATACAGCTGTGTTTCCTGTTTGCATCAGGTGGAGCTGAGCTGTCCAAAGGAAATGGCCTGGAAGGTGAACATGCATCGTGGCTACCTCGCCATCTGTCACCCGGAGGAACAGCAGCTCAACTTCATCGAGCGGCTGGTGGAGATGGCCAGCAGTCTGGCTATCAGAGAATGGAGGAGACTGCCACACATCGTTTCTCACGTTCACACGCCCCTGCTGCAGGTTAGGAGCGTCAGTGTGTGAGCTGACAAACACCCTTTAACCAGACGTTCTCCAGCTCTAATTTAATGTTCTTGATTGTGTTCTTCACTTTTTCACGCATTGTAGCTCAATCAGAGCACCACAAGCGATCTGATCTAAATTGATTGTCAATTTTAAATAATGATATCTCAAAAGCAGAACATCTGGTCCAAAATCACCACTGACAAGCTAGAGACTCGAGCAATCTCATTTCATGTGCGAGCGCGTGACTTTATACAAACCCTTGTAGTAGAGCGAGTGGTTAAAGAAGACACTTTTCTTATAATTGCCTTCACTCTGCATTTTTGCACAATATCACTTTTTCCTTTGTCAGACCTGGTCCCTTCCTCCCTCTTTTTGGCCCTTTGGCCCTTTCTAAAATGCCTGAGATAGTGTTGACTGCACCATTGTGGTGCTCAATAGGCAGCTTGTATTAATATTCAGCAGAAAGAACAGCCTCCTGACTGCCACACGCATAATCAGGCAGAGCACACAATGGGACGGAGCCGAGGTGATGTGTGCCTGTAGATTAGGGTAATGTGTGAGAGCTGTCCACGCACCGCGTCCTCTGGGGACTGTTAGAGACTAGAAGCACTCTTCTTGAGCACGGCTGTGGTGTGATGGCAAATATGACAGCCAAATTGAGGAAATGAGGTGTTGTTGTTGGAGAATGTGAACACACCACACAGGGTGTTATGGGCAATGGCTGATGGTTCTGTGGTCCGCATGATTGAAGAGTTGGATATAGTAGATGTAATCAGAACATCTTGAATATTTTTTGGAATTCTTGAAATAATATATTGAAGGGATTTTTGTTACTTGATAATATTAGTAAATCAAAACCGTATACTGTAATGTAGCCGTATTTTTATTATGATTATTAATATTATTCAAAATTATTGTTTTAAATAAAATTGTAAACTATAATAATAATAATTATTATTTGATTATTGGTTCTTTAATTTCTTATTTTCTCTGTTAAAATGAAGAAACCAAGAGAACATGCGATGAAACAATTATTCACTAAATAATTGTATTTTCATTTTCTGAAAAGTGCTTGAAATGCAGAAAAAAATGTTAAAATGTAATTTGTAGACGAGACGTGCCCAAAAAAATTATACTTGATTGTAGGCTGTGTGCCGAAAGAAAATGTTGCATTATATTGAGCAATATTATATTTTTTTTTTTAAGTATCACATTTATTTAATGCAAAAAATAGAAGTGAAAATATGCTTATGAAAATAAGTGTAATAAGCATAATAAATATGAAATATTTATTAGCATGTTTTTTTTTTTTTTTTTTCATATTTTTTCCTCTTGATAGCATATATGAATTTAGTTTGCAGAATGTACAATAAAATACCAAATCATGAATCACAATTAATTATGCAAATGTGACGTCAGCACTGACGGTTACATTTTTGGTCATTCAAAATTGGAGATTTTATTCTTTCATTTATGCTCAAAGCGAATAAAGCCTATACATTTAAGCGATTTAGACTGAAGTTTAATACTACTAATTAGTGTAAAGAACCAGCTGTTATTAACCTATGGTAATGGGCACATTTTTGTGGCTGTTTTAGTTAGGCCTTCAAAAATTCAGTCTTTGCCCCAGAGCCATTGACTTCAGGGATAATTGAATTTACTGATAATTGAATCTGTTTACGCCTTCACTCCTTAATGCAACCATACAGAAGTCCAATAAGAGCGATTGGAACGGACGAGAGAGGCAGACAGGAGCCATGAGACAGAGAGAGTGAGAACGCCACCAAGTTTAAAATGACTCGTAATTACTTTTCCCCATCAGATAGTGTTTGATTAAATATCTGCAAGAAAATTAAATTTACATGATGAATGGGCACTCAGAATGAAGGTTATAATGTGCCATCAGCTGATATTAACAGATAATTGTGAAAAATATTGTATTGCTTAATTTATTTTGTTGTGTGGGGATTTGATTTGGCAAGTCCATGGACTGATTTGAGGCATTTATCTTGTAAAGCAGGCATTACTATTGAACGGATTGTTTTTGGATGCATGCATGTGTGTTCGCGGGCATAATTCATTATCGCGGCTCAGGCTACTCATCGTGTGTGTAGTAAACCATCATGTTGTAAATCACCTTGTAAGTGCCAGACTCCCTTCCTCGTGTCTTTTCCAATTCAGAGAGGAGATTAAAGATCCATGTGGCATTTTGGTTAAGAGTGCAGGGTGTGTGTTTACCGTCTGATATGTTAAGGTCATGCATCGATAGTTTGTGAGGAATGAGTAGCATTTTTGGGGTCACCGTGGTCTGTGTCCTCTGCTGGTGTGGTCTAAGTGTCGTCTGAGAGCGCGATTAGGCATTAGGAGAATAGACGCTTCACTTGTGCGCTTCCCTCTCTCTGCCCGTTCTCTGAGTAAATGGCTTTTAAGATGCTTTGATCCATCCATTCGTTCAGCCACCTCAAGACTTCGTTTCTATATTTCTTTTTCTTTCTCAATAGGAATCATAAGCCTGTAATACATTCGCAGTAATGGATTTCGGAGTGCTGTGTGTGTGTGTGTGTGTGTGTGTGTGTGTGTGTGTGTGTGTGTGTGTGTGTGTGTGTGTGTGTGTGTGTGTGTGTGTGTGTGTGTGTGTGTGTGTGTGTGTGTGTGTGTGTGTGTGTGTGTGTGTGTGTGTGTGTGTGTGTGTGTGTGTGTGTGTGTGTGTGTGTGTGATATATAGATTCTTGTGTGACTGTAGCCCTCAGATTTAAACTGAGCAGGAGCTTTGAAGAGAACGTGAGTTGTTACATCTTCCTGATGTTTATTAATAACTACAATGAGATTCTCATCTGTTTATTCCTGGTTTGTTCTCATTCAGGCGGCTCAGCAGATTATTGAGCTACAGGAAGCTGCTCAGATTAATGCAGGACTCCAGCCTGCCAACTTGGGCCGCAACACCAGCCTCCATGACATGAAGACCGTGGTGAAGACCTGGAGAAACAGGCTGCCAATTGTCTCAGATGACCTTTCCCATTGGAGCAGCATCTTTATGTGGCGGCAACACCACTATCAGGGTATGCAAGGATATGGCAATGAATTCTAGTGACATTCTGATTCATCATTTTAAATACAATCGTAATCTTTTTTATTATTTTTTTTCTCTTCTTCAGCCATTGTGACTGCTTATGAAACTAACACGCAGCATGATCCAAACACTAACAATGCCATGCTTGGAGTGCATGCCTCCGCATCAGCCATTATTCAGTATGGGAAGATCGGCCGGAAGCAAGGTCTGGTCAATGTGGCTTTGGACATTCTGAGCCGCATTCACACCATCCCCACCGTGCCTATCGTAGACTGCTTCCAGAAGATCCGTCAGCAGGTTAAATGCTACCTGCAGTTGGCTGGAGTCATGGGCAAGAATGAATGCATGCAGGTGAGTGAACTTTAAGCATGACTACACATTTTCAAAAGTCGTTGTGTTCCCTGAATAACTAGTCAACTAATACTCTTAAGGAAGACCTGTATAATTACCTGTTTTGTGTTCCCCTGACCCTGATCAGATTAATTTCATACATAGCATTCTGTATTGAAAAACATAAGGTGCGGTTGCATTTACCATTGTTTGGTGAATTTTTGTGGGCGAACTTGTCATTTTAATGGGAATTCCACGTGATTGGGAATTTCACATAAGGGCGAAAGATTTCCCCATTCAAGTTGGTCACATAGGCTACGTTCACACTGTCTGTCCAAATCTGATTATTTGTGTATCCGATTAGAATCTGATCCGTCCACACTGTATCGCAACTGTTCAGATCCGATTTGTCCATGCAACTCTTTCGTTTTCTGGAATATCTGCATTGGTTTCTATGGCAATGACGTTGCGTTGGTAGGAATACACCAAATACAACAACAACCGCAACATGGAGTGGTTTGCACTTGAGATATAGTCTTATTTAAATTTTACAACATGACTATGTTTAGCCGCCTCGCTGGTCTACTGCGTCTTCTGAGGCAGCGGCAGAACTGGAGGAGGCTGGTATGAGCGATTTTATTCTGTGCTGTCGTCTCCGTCGGTTTACAAACATGTCTCTGTTATATTTTCACTTTCTGCTCATCCGGCACTTTGCAACAAAACAGCCTTGTTTTGGCAGGGACTTTCAGCATCTTTCCTATAACAACGTCTGCCGTTTACGTTTTACGTGGCGTTAAAAAAATCACATAAACCACTCGAAATCCGATCAGAGCAGTCAAACTGAAATGGATTTCCAGAAATGCCACATATTTGTTTACACACTTGCTAAAGCTGATTGGATTTCATTTGGATATGCACAAAAATCGGACCTGACAGTCTGAACGTAGCCATAGATTTGCCATATTAACCAACATAAACTGGCTTGGTTTGATAGTGACTTCACTAGTGGATTGCTGGACATTTTTACCTGCTATATTTTGCTAATGTGACCACCTTAAATTCAGCATTTTCATCAGAAGTTGCGATAATCTTTTCTTGCACTATTGTGTATATATCTAAGTGAAACAGCTTCTCAAATGAGAAAAAAAGATAAGGACAGGACTTGATTTTGAGGACCTGTGCAGAGGTTATCTGAGAAGATATGTGATGTAAGGAGGAGGGGAAGTTATTGTTTTTGATTAAAGATTACGAGGACACATGAATAAATAAATTAAAAAAAGTGCATGGATAAATCATTCAAAATAAACTTTGTTACATTCCATAAAAAAAGAAGAATTGTCCATTTTGATTCCATGATGACTTGAACAAAATAGACATGAACACAAGTCAGTACAACAAAAGGCAATAATGTCCATCTGAATGTCATTTTGGCTGTAGCTGTTTGAAGGAGATGAATTTAAATACAGTGAATTTCACTTCTCCTAGCAGGTTTTGGCAAATATGAAAAACTGGATAACTAGTCATCCTTTGTGACTTACCCGGAAGGTTAATAAGTTAATATTTTTTCAAAATTTAGTACCATATTTTCTATAGTCATTAAAATAAATGTATTTTTTCTCAGCATTTACATATTTTTTTACACTCTAACAGAATATGCATATATATTTATATTTATATATTTACATATTTATGTTGCTGTCAAGCTGACTTCCTCTATACCTAATCTACTTTACTTTGTCAACTCACCTGCTGAATTTGCTGTTAGCCGGACTCTCTTAATCCAAATAACGCTGCTCTCATTGCGGTGAGAATGACTGTGGTGCTGTCACAGTAAGAAATGCATTCCAAACAGTGTAAGGAATAGGCTGCTTGCTGCAGCATTCGCTTAAGCCTGATTAATGGAGCTGCCTCAACTGAGCTCAAGTCATTAAAGTACCATTGGATTTAATAAGTCTCTCTCTCTCTCTCTCTCTCTCTCTCTCTCTCTCTCTCTCTCTCTCTCTCTCTCTCTCTCTCTCTCTCTCTCTCTCTCTCTCTCTCTCTCTCTCTCTCTCTCTCTCTCTCTCTCTCTCTCTCTCTCTCTCTCTCTCTCTCTCTCTCTCTCTCACACACTCACACACTCACTCACACACTCACACACTCACACACACACTCACACACTCACACACACACACACACACACACACACACACACACACACACACACACACACACAGCTATCACTTGGACCTGTTCTGTTCTTTTTATCATTTCTCTGGCACACTTTAAGCCACTGGCTCTCACCTGGGAGTCTTAGATTGAGCTACAGAGATGTCTACAGCAGATATATAATGTTACTCTATTGTCAGTGGTGTTGACTTTTGATGTATAGGAATTCTAGGTCAGAAAACTACACGTTGGCTGAGTCCGACAAATTAAACCCATCGTTTTTGAGGGATGTAGAATAATTTTAGATGAGAAAATGAAAAAGTCATACTTGTGAAATACTTTGATTTAATTAATTGTAAAAGCAATCATTGTTATTGTTCTGTCAGGGTCTGGAGGTGATTGAGTCCACTAACCTGAAGTACTTCACCAAGGAGATGACCGCCGAGTTCTACGCTCTCAAGGGCATGTTCTTAGCCCAGATCAATAAGTAAGAGTTGATCCCTGGCTTTGTTCATCTTCTCTCCTTTTCTGCCTGTCACTTTGAGTCTTATCCTTATCACCCTCATTCACTCTTTCTTTGTCTTTAATTGACACCGCTCTCGTTATCTTTTGTTTTGTGCACAAGTCTGATTTGCTCTGACAACAAAGAATCTGAATTGGCGAGATCATGAGCTCACTTTTTAAAACGAACCATTCTGACAAAGAATCATTATGAAGAGGAAAGATAAACATCTGTCCGAGTGCATGTGTTTGTGCCACTAATCATCACTTCTAAAACTTTATTCCAATAATGAGGTCAGAACAGTCGTTAACAGTCAATATGAGAGTATGATGAGTAATTAACCTTATACAGCATGTCTGCGGCAGAGGATAATGACACTGAACTCATGATGAGTGATTATCTCCTGTCATATTTCTATTGACTGGCATTTTCACGAGTCACTCTGATGAAAATCTGTCATGTAATTGTTTTACATCTCTGAATACTGTAATTAATTTTGTAGTGCAATCAAGCCAGGTGTTTTAACCGTCTACAAGCTATTTAAACAAACAAATGGGTCAGTGACCTATACGGATCTCAAGATAATAAACAGGAGAAATCATTTAAAACATCTCATTTAAAATGTATGTGCTAAGTTCTAAGAAATGCAGTCTTTTCATGTCAATTTCGTACATGATTGAAGAAAAATATACATGACTATATTAGGGGTGTAATTTTACACATAAGTCATGGTTTGGTACGTACCTTGGTTTTGAGGTCACAGTTCGATACACGTTTGGTACAATAAGAAAAATGGTCACGCTTTAGTTTAGGGTCATTAACTATGACTTTTGCCTCAATAAACTCCTAATTACTGCTTATTAGTTAGCAAGGTTAAGTTTAGGTATTGGTATGGTTAAGGGATGCAGAATAAGGTCATGCAGAAAAAGGCATTTAATATGTGCTTTATAAATACTAATAAACAGCCAATATCCGAGTAATATGCATGTATTAAGCAACTAGTTAATAGTGAGAATTGGACCCTAAACTAAAGTGTTACTGGAAAAAGCAACAAATCCACAATGCTAGGTTTATTTTATTTAAACAGACAGTGGTGCAAATTACAGTTTGTTCCACCTAGTGGCATTTAGTCCCCCCTGAGGTAGCTGGTACAGTACAGCCTCCTTTTGTGTATTAAGCACTAATCAGTTTACAGATGCACTCTTACTTTTTTTTTTTTTTTTTTTTTGCAGGGCTGATAAAAAAAGGTATTTTATAACAATCAGCTACAAAACTGAAAAGCATCTTGTGTTATAAAAGTACAAAATAAAAAGAATAATGAACAGAGTGAATACAAAAAGTTTTCTTTAATTATATAATTAAATTATAGTTATAATTTCATATAATTATAATTGTTCTTTGTAATTATTTTGTAATATAATTATATTATTACAAAACCGCTTGCTTGTTAAGCAATTTAAGGTAAGTATTATATAGCAAATTGAATTAAATTTGAATTCTTTTTAATTTTTTAAAATTGCATTTTATTGATAATTCAATATCCAGACCAAAACAGTTTATTATTATCTAATAAACAGATGTTGATGATAACCTGCTTTTTTGCAACATCATAGCTTTATATAGGCCTTGCTCTTTTCCTCATCATGGGTGAATTGATGGTGAGCCCAGAGCCTGGCACTGGATTGAAATAGCTTATTAAATACACATGCTGAATAATTAACTCAATAGCAATTTGTGAAATCTCTGTGATCAGCAGAAGTTTCCCCCAGCCTCAGCAGGGCCTAATGTAATCATTACATTTTCACTCTCTATGAATATTAACGTAGGGATTTGATAAAGCAGCAGAGCTGTCGGAGGAAGATGTTTGACACTTGACTGGGTGTGGGGACTTACGTGCGACTCTCAGCAAAGGCCATGAGCAGAAACATATTATACATGTCCACGACTGACGAGACGCTTCAGTGGATTTGGCCTCCCCAGACTCCCATTGCAATCAAGTGTAATTCTGTCGCTTGCCACATACTCATTAAAAGTTCCCATTATATGTGATTGGTTTAGTAGGTGTGTCGTAGGGTAACATTTAAAGATGATGGTAAGGACAGAGGCTTCAAGCACAGATTTATGTGTCCCATCCAGTTCTTTCTGTCCCTTGTAAAGCCCTTTACAAACCTTTCTCAACTTCTATTCTTAAACTGCTTCTATAAAAGGGCCCTAGAAAAGATGCTCTTGGGGGACAAATTCTCAAAGCTCTAAAATGGCTGATGAAACAAAAATGTTGGACCCAGTCAGCTAATTTCAGTTAGGTGCTGGCCAGCTGGATAGTTCTTTGAAGTAATAGTGTTTCTCATCAAGTTTTTTTTCCATCAGATAGTCCTCAAACTGGGCATGTAATCATGATCAATCATTTTGCACGGCTCCTGTTTACAGTGTACCATTTACATATATTTTACTGACTCAAGCTTATTCCTCTAAATGACTCGGATTCTTTACATTCTTGAGATATCAAGATTGTGATGATCAGAACTGACATGTTCCCCGCTCATTCAATGCGTTGTCTTTTCTCTTCCACCAGGTCAGAGGAAGCAAATAAGGCATTCTCTGCTGCAGTGCAGATGCATGATGTTCTGGTGAAAGCCTGGGCTATGTGGGGAGACTACTTGGAGAACATTTTTGTCAAAGACCGCCAGCCCCACCTTGGCGTCTCCGCCATTACATGTTACCTACATGCCTGCCGCCATCAGAATGAGAGCAAGTCACGCAAATACCTGGCCAAGGTAAGATCTTCTCTCTCTTGCTGTCCTCATTGAGTTGTCCAGGTTTCTTCCACCAATGAGGACCATGTCAGTATAAAATCATTCACCCAAATGTTTGTTAACCCTTTCGCACGTACGATCACACCGGTGTGATTAGAACGGTCAGTACATCAGGTGATCAACTGCTAAGTTCAAATGTGCTTTCGTGTGTTGGCTGGCGCAGAAACTGCGCAATGACGCATCACCATGGAAACAATAAAGTGACAGGTTCTAAATAACGGTGAGTTTGAAAAACTCACGCTGGGGGGTCAGTTCGAATATTTTAAACTTGCGTGTGAAAGTGTTAAATAGGTAAACAGCAGTCTATCATTGTTCTCTATCATTATCTTGTGGTTGAGAACCTATGGAGAGAAGCAGAGAAGCATCCAGTTGCACCAAGTCTTGCTTTCATTTTTTGTCGTCGTCTTACCTTTTTAGCTTCTTTGCATTATTTTAAGTCTACCAACAGTTAATGCGCCAAATAGCATAATTGAAAAATTCTTAACTGCGTAAAAATTCTCAGTAAAGTCACAGTTAGTGTTATTTTCAATGAATAAAGACATTTTTGTTTTAGTTTTCATTAATTATAATAACACTGGTAGTCTAACTCTTTACAACAATGAGGCAGCTGCATAAACCAACCAATAAAACGTCAAGAACTACTGATCAATGGCCTATCATACTGTGTGATCTAGATGACAACATGCACTTAGTGATTTACTTGTCAAAACTGGCAAAAATGGTTGGAGGAGATACACAAAGCATGTCATAATAGGATAGCTTGTTTTTTGACAGGTCTGCAATTAGTTTTACCATTAAACCTATTTACCATAAAACACAGGAAAACTCGGTGCTCATTTGTGGTCCAGTAAACCCATTCTGCTCTGATGGCTTTGTTAAATGGGGGCATATCCGTCACCGTGTGCCATTTCTGAATTAATGCAGCTGTGGCGAGGGGATGCACTGCATTCAGACTGATGAACGTCCAATGATGGATGTAATTATATTATTAGACTAGATGATGGGTTTTGTATGGATACTATGCACATGGCAGTCTGCTCTCTGTCGAGTACAGTACGCTAGATCAAACAGCTCCATTTGGCTTTTTCCTTTTTTCCAGCATGGGATTGAATGCAAGGAGCACTTTAGATTGTGTCTGGAGTGCTGCTGGCCATTGAAGCTTTAGAGACGGTGGCGTGGTTTACACGTGATTAATGAGAGTAGCTGCTCGCTGATTATCAGTAATTATCCGTAAGCCGTGTGGTCCGTGCTGTCCAGTGCTTAATGTCTCCATCAGGCCTCAGTGGAGATGACTGTTTATCTGTTACCGGCCACCGTACCAGAGCCCCACCAACAATAGCAAGAAAAGGCAGCAGCTGGTGGGAGTGAAGCGGCCGAGATGATTTTACAAGCCATTAAGCCCTTGAGTAGCTATTTCAAGGAGCTGATGGCCTCATCTTCAATCGCTGACACAGTTTTTGTTTAAAATGAAAACATTACCTGTTCAGTCCTACAGGTTGATGAAAAAAATTGACTTGGAGACTTGACTTTTTAAATTACTCTTGTGAACAACCGTATGTCTACATGAAGAGGTATTTTGCACATTAAAGCAGAAAAAAAGATAATTTCTAATTTGAGTGAGTTTTTACAGTGTTTATCCCTCCTTTGCCGATTTGACTGATGTGCATTATAAATATTTTAAATATAAAATTATTTAAAATGTATTTATTTTAAATATGGTATTAAATATGAAATGAATTTTGGTTCAAGTAAAATGTCAATGTAATTTTTCTTAATTTTACATAAATCCTAGCTGTTTCTATGAAAATGTCTAGACATAATATGTATTTTTAAATATATGATATGAATTGTTCTGCAGTAGAGTTTATAAAATCAAAACTATTACCAAAAAGACTGTCTCTCTTCTTCTTCAGGTGCTGTGGCTGTTGAGTTTTGACGATAAGAACACCTTGGCCGACGCTGTGGACAAATACTGCATTGGAGTGCCGCCCATCCAGTGGCTGGCTTGGATCCCTCAGCTCCTCACGTGTCTGGTGGGCTCAGAGGGAAAACCACTCCTCAACCTCATAAGCCAGGTTGGATTCCACACTACATTACCTTTTCTTAGCAGAACATTCATGCTTGATATATCCGTCTAATCAAGATTAATTTCTTCTGCTGTCTTTAATAAGAGACAGTCTTCAGTCAGTCCCCTCTTTGTCAAATTCTGCCGGTTCCCCTTTTAATTTATTCTGCAAAGCATTGTTATTGGGTTAATATCAAACACTCTCCAACTGTGGGAACAGAACCACCAATTAAACAAGAGACTAATTTGCCCTCCTTGATGGAGTATTATTTCCAAGCCATTTAAAAAGCTCCTGAACTTCAAACAGGAAACAGCTGCTCCAAGGGGCTCAAAGAGAGAGGGAGAAAAAAAGAGATGGAGGAGAGAGTTCTGTGTTCTTAACCCACGTAAAATGACGGCTAAATCCCCCTCTCGTTCACTGACACGTTCCAAGCGGGTTTTGCATGCAGCTCGACCACCTCTTTTCTCACGTACACATGCCAGACCAGCGACTTCTAATCTCTCCATTTCAGCGCAGCGTGCAGTGGAAATGCTTTACTTTGAGATTAAGTACACTTGAGTCCCTGATAAGAACCCAATGAAATGGATATGTTTGCACACCATAATCTCAATTAATGGAGTTGTCAAGGCTGTTTTAGGGATGACAAGTCTCCTTGTTGAAGGATCTTTGGGGTCTGATCTAAGGCAGGGATGACGAGTGAAAGGTAGATGTTTTGTAAAACTCTCGATTTTCAAGTGAAATCTCCTGCGGATGGAGCACCTTTATCTCGGGCTCTGAATTATTTAGCCGTGCTCCACTTGGCGGGATGTTTTAAAAACGTTTAATGTAATATTGATGAAGGTGAGCTGTTGGGTGCCTTGAGAAGAAACTGAGGCGAGGAAAACTCAACACCTTTATGCACACAGACACCCATCACATGCCAGCACTCGCACACCCTAAAATATGATGAGAATTCTCTCCAATTTTAGGGGTGATCTCTTCCCCTTTTGCCTTGTTCATTTTTAATGCGATACTTAACAAGCTCTTAACAGAAAGTCTTGGCCGTGGCTGCTTTTCATGTAAAAGCCCATCTGGACTCAGAGGTGTCTCTTTACACCTAAAGGCCAGCCTGTTTTCCGCCGTCTGCTTGACAAAGATCGTGTTTCCACTCTAATGGCCTGCTTGAGCTGGCTGCTGTGAGACCTGAGAGGGGCTGCGGGTGGTTTGAGAAGGACCGCTGTCTGCCGCCTTCATATTTGTCTTCATCCCCCCTCACACTGATGCGGACAACATTCACACCCCTCACGGATATTGCAGTGCCGGGAGAGAAAGAAGAGAGGAACAAGTTGATAAGCATGTTTTTGGGACTATTACATAACAATAAAAGGATCCAAAGATTGGGTTATGAGTCAGACTCCTCTGTTGGTTGGATTTAAAGTATAGAGCCTGGGGGCAGGCATTTATTTTTCTTCAAAATATGTGAAATAGACCTCACAACTTAGTGCTTTGATTACAGCTTACAGTTTTAAACAGGTTTCCCAAACATTCTGCCGGTCTACAAGTGATTGTTCAAAAACATACCATTGTTACCATTCATACTGATTTCATTTGAGTGGTAACAGCCCTGTTGTGTCTTAATATTCTAATAGAATTAATTGATTAAATGTAAGAATTTGACACACAAGATGATGCAAACATTTAATTAGGTTACAAAAATGCATTATAAATCCCATTAAAGGTAAAAATCCATTTAAACTTGTTGGAAAAGATAATTTCTGTCACTGCTATGAACTGACCATCACACAGAATATGAAAAATATCAAAAGCTTTAGGAGTCAGCTGTCAATGCTAGTCCTAAACCTGCCAACACAATAAACACACTCAGCAAAATAACGTCTAATTATCATTATCGATAAAATCCCAGAAAATATTGAGATTATATATTATTGTTTTTTTTTTCAATATCGCACAGCCCTAACTGCCATAAATATTTTTTACCGGCCATGAAACTGACTACTGACTACTAACAGTAGTTTTCAGGTACAGAAATTTAATAAAGTAATCAAATGTTAAATAACACTGCATAATCTGCACTTTATAAATTAAACGACGTGAAACAGAGCTAATTTGAGGCGCACAAGTAATAAATTGAGTTCCCTTTCTCATCATCTTCTGCTTCAATGTTTATGGCAAGGCCATAAAGTTGCCGATGCTGCACTGGCCCATCAACTGTCAAGAGGGTCATGTTCTCACATTGCATTGTTAGAATTAATAAAAATGTTACCGGACAACTGACAATTGGCAGTTTCTCGACAACGCAGATTTTTACTCACATTTGGCGCTTGGTGAGTGTTAATTTTTAGGCATGTATATATAAATGTTTATGTATATTAGAGATGCACGGATCAGCTCTTACAACATTCAAACCTGCTGTTAAAAATAATTCATCCACCCGCCACCCACCTGAACCTATGGTTTTAGGCTTTATTAGTTTATTGTCATATACATACAGCGCTTCAGAGCCGTCATACATCACTGTCACATACCCAGCACTTGATTTGTCCTTATTAACTACTCCACTAGAACGCTTCCACACGGTACTTTTCTTTCTTTCCTTCCTTTTTGTTTTGTTTTGAAATCTTTTTTTAAATTTCTCTCGGATCTGTTTTGCCTCCATTGCTGCTTAAACAAATGGATCCTGCAACTGCATTGCATATTTCCATCATTAATAATTAGTCATCCACAATTATCAGAAATGTTAATGTTATTTTTTTATTACTTGGCCCCCCCAACCCACAGATTATCCACAGTGTCTGCGAATATAACCGTGTTCGGCGCATCACTAATGTATATGTACATATATATGTATATTGGTGTTTGTGTGTGTGTAAAGTGACGACTATAAAGATAACTAAAATGATTTATATATCAATAACTATAACAACTATATTAGTGTCCACACCATTGCAAGTTATTGTTCTGTTTATTCTAAGCATGTGCTGTAATCATAGCATCTTCCTCTTTAAAGCAGGGTGAATTCTGATTAGCTGTCAAAGCTTTTATCGTTCATCAGCTGAAAAAAAAAATGTATTGTTTCTCTGTGCCGTTATAGTTGTGGTGTGGACTCTGCTATTCTTTTATATTTAGAATGATTTTTACAACTATACCTTTATCGTTATAGCTATCGTCCATGCTGTGAACGGGCCTTTACTGTGATATTACACATGATCAACCCTGCGCTAACTTTAATTAAAAAAGACTTTTGCATTTTGATAAATACATGAGCTTTTGGGCTAAAACATGAAACATCCTGAGCCTTCTTTTTGTGATGCTGTTCAAGGACACAGCAGATCTCCGAAAAGGAGAAAGTGTACACTCGGGTTTGACAAGCTTTTAGCGAGTGTCATATTGAGCCATGGTTTTAATCTGCCCTTGATGTTTGTCCATCTCATTGCTTTCCCCCTACGGTTTCGTTTTCAAAAGCCTGCACTATCACAGAGAAGTTTCAAAACATGTCAGCACAACGTTTCTCACTCTCGCTCTGACCCAAGCCCACAGGGACGATCTGAAATGTAATCTGCAACTGTTTCTCTCAGGTGGGACGTGTCTACCCTCAAGCAGTGTACTTTCCGATCCGAACCCTGTACCTGACGCTGAAAATCGAGCAGAGGGAGCGCTACAAGAGCGGTATGACTGGAGTTTTTTCAGAACATTCATATCCAACAATATAAAGTCCTACAAAAGTCAACTTTTTTTTCCTTCATGTGCTGTTGTTTCTCACTTTTCCTCAGACTCTGGCCAGCAGCAGCCCAGTTCAGCGGCTGCCCAGACCCACTCTGCGTCTGACCCAGGTCCCATCCGTGCCACCGCTCCCATGTGGCGCTGCAGCCGGATCATGCACATGCAGCGTGAGCTCCACCCCACCCTTCTTTCCTCTCTGGAGGGCATCGTGGACCAGATGGTCTGGTTCAGGGAGAACTGGCATGAGGAGGTGAGTGGTTTTGTGTTGAAGAGAGGGTTTTTGTATTCCAAAGGTGAGTGGCTACCTCTTAAAGCACATCAGCCCCAAGCACAAGTTAAACATGACATGAATGCGTTTTCTGTCCGGTTTGCTTACGTTCTTTAGTCTCATGCCGCATGCTCTCGTACACGTAGCTGTTTTCAGAGGGCCGGCTGACTAGATGAAACCTGACAGAGGGGAACGATTGGGGCTCACTGAGGCTGAAAAGTGGTTTTGCAGTGCAGGTGGACATTGGCGCTTCAGTGCTAATCGGGCTTTGGCGAAGGGCTCGTCGTGATTGATGGGTGAGGGATTGCTGAGATTGGATTGCTGTGACAGGCCTGATGCGGTGATGCGTCGAGACTGGACAGGGATTCAAGAGCCCCACTCTTGAGGGGACGCTCGGCGACAAGGGGCCGAAGAAGAGGAGAGAAAAAGGGCGAGGGATGAAAGTTTAGCAAGGAGAACTGGAGGATGAAATAAATTGGCATTGAGAGAGCTCAGTGAAGTAAAACATGGGTTTAATTTTCCAGACATTGATGAAGTGTAGTCCCTGACTAAATTAGTCTGTTAATGGTGATCTTCTTCACTTGAAGTCTAAGCTTAATCTCTGCAGCAGAGACCGGTAGAGGCAGGCTTTTACTGATCTCTCTGGTGAGCATATTCGCCTCTGAAGGATTTTTAGTATTATCAAAATGGCAAATTGGATTGAATATGTAGGAATGGTGTTATCCTTCATGGTAAATTGATGATAACTGGTTAACCATTCATCCTTGTCTCTTGGTTTCTCATGTTTCGCTCATTTTCTTCCCCAGGTTTTGCGGCAGCTACAGCAGGGCTTGGCGAAATGCTACTCTGTGGCATTTGAAAAGAGCGGAGCTGTGTCCGATGCTAAAATCACTCCACATACACTCAACTTTGTGAAAAAGCTGGTCAGCACGTTTGGCGTGGGCCTGGAGAATGTCTCTAATGTGTCCACCATGTTCTCCAGCGCCGCCTCAGAGTCCCTGGCCCGCCGAGCTCAAGCCACCGCTCAAGACCCTGTGTTTCAGAAGATGAAGGGCCAGTTCACCACAGGTCAGAAAACACAATTCAATTCTTGTGCATGTTATTTTACATAGAAAAATATCTTTCAGCAAAGTGACATTTTTCCACCTCTAAGTTAAAAAATGCAAATTTCTTGCATCTGAATCTGACATGACAAAGAGTTTGTAGGCAGTTTGAAAGATTACACATGGTCTTCCTACAGTAGCGGTTTTCAAACAAGGGTTGCGAGACTGAAAAAATGGGACGCCAGGATGATTTAAGGAAAACATTAAAAAATCACATAAATAAATTAATTAAAAAACTAAATTTGTTTTCATAAAATCATAGCCTATATAAAAGAAACACGCGAAATATGGCTATTTAAATAATTAACAGATTAATAAAACGAAAGAAAAAACAGTATGCTGCTGAGTTTGGTTCCTTTCTGTGAGGCGCGGCGCTCCACAAACAAGTTGACGGAAAGGAAACCGAAAACATTTTGATTCGAATGAGAGAGTTACGTGAGCCCAACGCCGCTTACTTTCATCAAAAGCGGTTGTTAAGAAAAGTGCTGAGCTGAATTTTTGTGCCATCTGTGCACAACAGTGTTTTAAATGAGAATAAAGTCAAATGCACCTTTAGCCCCATTGTATTCTATATGCTTGGCTTAAGAATAGGCCTATATAGGCCTATGGGCCTCTCTTGAAAACGTTTGAAAACCACTGTTCTACAGTCATGAAAATTTTTGAAACATCAGGTAATTTAAAAAGTCATGGAAATTTATTTAGTCAAAATCAGTGTTATTTTCATATTGCTATGGTATTTATTAATATTTTGAATTCTCTTATATAATTGTTTATAATTTTGTGCTATTTGTCAATTTTATTCGTTTTTGGAGTTTTTTTATATATAATATAAAATATTTCTACAAAAATTTTTTTTAGTATTTTTTAGTAAGTTAAACTTGAACTTATTTCAGTTAGTTCTTCATTTTAATTTTTAATTTTAATTTTAATTTTTGCTTAAGCTTTATATAAATTACCGAAATATGGATTAGTTTTAGTTTAACAACAACACTTCATAGTATAAACTTGTCTTGTGATTCTAATCTCTATAAAATTAATTTAAGATTCGTATCCAATGAAAAATCATGGAAATCAATTGGTCATGGTCTGGGAACCCTCATTATAGCTGGATTTTCTTGATCCAATCAAATCTCAATCTCGAAATCAACCCCAACCTTTATTCTGTTTCACGTTGAAATGGCATATTACAGAAGTTTAGTGCATTCTGAATGCTGTTTTTTCAAATGACGTTCAATGTCATTGACAGATAAAATAATTCAAGTCAGCTGACTCTTTGAAAATGAGCTGTCACACGTGGACTTCTCACAGTAGCATCGGCAGAAGTCTAAACTGTAGGCAAGCGCACTTAAAGGATCACGTCCCCTGTGCACAATTACACATGCTTTCGTTCTTGTCTCTGTTCTGCATAACCACTTCTGCTCAGAGTTAACCACAGGCCTCTCCACCAGACCGACTCAGAGAATAATTGGCTCTGTGAACCATGTGATTAGATTTAATGGGAAGATGACTATGGGCAGAACTGTGTGTGTATAAAGGTGCTGTTGACTGTAAAGAAATTACACAGCTTTAAGTCAACATGCTCACCAAAAAAAAATATATATATATACTATACATGCCAAATATGTGTGGATTGTTTTGGAGGAAAAAAGTACAAAACATTTTTTTGGTAATTTGCAAAATGTTTTGTATTTTGTAATATTACTTTTATTTATCTAAAATTTGATTGTTGTTTAGTTTCATTAGGTTAAGGGGAAGTGTATAATTTGTCACTTTTCACAATTTGAGCAATTTCAAACCTGTCTTCCATTTTTCAACAATACGGTTTTTCCCCAAACTCATCCCGCAGGTTGAGCTTGTTACTCAATTATCTGGCCCACTTTTACAAATGTAAATCGTAGTCTCCTTTTGTTTTGTTTGTGTGTTTGTTTTACTTTTAGTAAGGAACCGAATGCTGTATTTTTTTTTTCTGTGACTTTTACCTTTAAATCCCAAATGTCCTTCACCCCCCTCGAGATGTTTGTTTTTAAAATCTCTCTGAGTACGGAAGAAGTTGCCACGGCTCTTTCCTGAGGCCAGTTTTGTACACATTGCCCGACAATAACCTTCCAGTGCCCCCAGAGCATGTGTGATCCGAGGCGTATGTTAAAACAAACTCCCCCTCAGCTGTCCTCTGCTCAGGAGAGCAGAATGTTTATACTTTCCTTCCCTGTCCACCTACAGTCTCTCCACCTCAGTAAACCTTGAATCCTGGAGCTACTGTTCTTGTTTGCTTCATATTGAGTTCTATCCGGAGGCCTGTGTGTGTGTGTGTGTGTTCATGGCCTTAGAGGACTGTTAAGAGTGTAAGGGTGTAAAACAGATGTTGTGGTGCCAGCTGTCTCTGGGCAGTGAGGCGTGGCCAGCGCGCCCTGAGCCTTCTTTACTCACCCGACACCGCGTTCTACTGGGAATGAGTTTTTGGAGAGGAACCAGCAAAGCACACAGCCTCTTCAATCTCTGTATCCTTCTCTCCTTTTCCCTAGAAGTTTCTCCTCCCAATCTCTCCATTCCAACACGTGTCCAAACAAACACTCGGCACCATTTTTTAAAAATCGTTTAAACCAATCACATGCAAGCCAGGTGTATGTTATTGTTTATCATAATGTGGGCTAACAATATAATTACATTTTTAACTTTTGATGAGATCTCATTTAAATGTTTTTTGCACTCAATTGCACACAAATTAAGAAAATGTCATGCTTGTATTAAATACATAAACATGTTCAAATTAAACTATTCAAAATGTAATTATTTTTAATGAAAATGTAAAAATATAAAATTAACATTTATATTTTATATATAAAAAAATGGGTGTGTACTATGCACATTGGGAAATTTTCCTGAGGTAAATGTAATGTTAGATGACAAGTTGTTTACAAGCTATTTTATTGACATCTTCCTGTGGTTTAATACTGATTGGGTGATGGCATAACACTTTGTCTACTCCGAACGAGAGCGGCACAATGCAACGCGGAAAAAGGAAAGAGTCCATTAATGATGATGATAATAATGTTACATGTATATAGCGCTTTTCTGGGTACTCAAAGCACTTTACATATGGAAGGGGAGAATCTCCTCAACCATCACCAATGTGCAGCACCCACCTGGATTATTCAACGGCAGCCATACTGCGCCAGAACACACACCACACACCAGCTTATTGGTGGAGAGGAGACTGAGTGATAAATCCAATCAGTAGCCTATATAAATGGGGATGATTTGGAGGCCATGATGGAAAGAGGCCAATGGGCAAATTTATCCAGTATGCCGGGGATACACCCCTACAGGTTTTTCCCAGGAGGTCTCCCATCCAGGTACTGACCAGGCTCAGCCCTACTTAGCTTCAGTGGATGGCCAGTCTTGGGCTACAGGGTGAAATGGCTGCTGGCATTAGAATCAGTGTTACTGTTACTTTTGCTCCATACGAGACTCTTTGCTATTTTTGTTTTAAATATATGGGAGTCATAATGCCATTTCATAACATTTTAATATTTTAAATGATTTTTTTCTTGAATATCCTTTTGGAGATTTTTGTAGATTTTCTTTACAAACACCAATATACAGATACATTTTTAAATCAATGCATAAATTGTGTACCTTGAATTTTGTATTGAAAGTAATAATGTAATGCTGGGTAAAAAATACTAGTAAAAGTACCGTGATAGAATACTAGTGGTGTTTATATTTCTGAAATGCTTGTTTTACTTTCGCGGGGTTATGCTATTCTCGACCGTTGCGGTCTACATTGATCTAAAGCGGGAGCGTGTCTGCGGGGCCGAGGCTGTTTCAGGGCTCCTGTTGTGCTGTACACTGTGTTCACTCAGGCATTTCTGTGATGGAATTTAAAGTAGAGAATTCACCAGAGACTGCTGCACAGCGAGCAGCGCAGGCAGACGGCCGATGGGGGTGGGGTGGGGGGGGGGGGGTATTTTTAGCGCTTGGCCACCTCCACCGCCCGAGCATTATTAGGTGCAGAAAACTTCCGCCTACTGTGTATCTCATTCACAGGTCAGAGAGCAGAGACTTTTTTTTCTACAGCAGCAGGGAGCTCAAATCCCCCTAGAGTTGAACTGATCCCGGGTCAGTGAGAAGTCTGAAACTGAGCGCACCGTACACCCCATCCATGCTCAAAGATGCAACATTTATCAGAGAAGAACCCGTGCTGCCCAGGAGGTGCCGTTATCTGAAAAACCCCTTGCTTCGGGCCACTGTCACTGCAGGGGATTGTCTGTTCATTTTTTTTCTAAATTGATTGCACCAAGTCGACCGCTGCGCGTAGCTGTGCTTTTCAAGTCAAATCTCTTTCTTAATGCTCACTGGTCATTAAGCACCTAAACAGTCTTAAAGTCTCTCAGAAAGAGTCAGATTGGCGGAGATTACAGAGCGTGTCTGATTTCATAAGACATCATCTAATTTGGGGCATGGAAATGGGCGGGAGCCGCAGTGCTTATGGCTGTTTACTGCTGAACAAAATGTCACACAGGACGTTGACGATATTGCAAGTGTCATGCGAGCAGTAAGAGTTTCTTAAATGGCCTTTCATTATGTGTGGCAGCCACATCTCTCTGGCTTTGACATGAGTGGCAGCTCAATGCAAGATGCTTTTGAATTAAAGCCTCTTTTGCCAAAGCGTTAATTATACAAAGATATTTTTTCTGCTGGGTGTTTTTCCTCTTAAATGTCTAAAATTAAATGCCAAGCCATTTCAGTATCTGCGGTGTGTGGTTTTATTAATGTGGCGCAACAGAAGTATGAAAGTGGAGCAGTTTTTAGCCTATTTGATAAAGACGTTCTGGCCTGGAGGTTGTCTCTAAAATTGGGAACGTGGCTTGCATTCCGACCATACCTTTTGTGCGTGTTCTCCAACTTAATGCACAATGTCATTTAGAAGTTGCATTGAGCAGTTAATCCTTTTTTTTTCCTTCTTATGAACCTTGATATTATCAGCACCATCACGTCGCAAGGGGAACCTGGGAGGAAGTGCACTACTTCTGTTTCCCTGATCCAAAGATAACGTCTCCTCTTGTCTCAGTCTCTTTCTCGCACTCTCTGCCACTTTTGCGCTGCCACGTGTACCTATTTCACACATCCAGAGTCTTTTCCTCTACCTGTTTTTATTCCATCTTCTTTTGCAGTTTTTTTTCTTAGCAACCTATCTGTTCCTCTGCTTTACCGTGCCCCGTCACTCTTTCCATACACAGATTTTGACTTCAGTGTTCCCGGCTCCATGAAGCTGCACAATCTCATTTCAAAGCTGAAGAAGTGGATCAAGATCCTGGAAGCCAAGACGAAGCAGCTGCCTAAGTTCTTCCTGATAGAGGAGAAATGCCGTTTCCTTAGCAACTTCTCGGCCCAGACTGCCGAAGTGGAGATCCCGGGAGAGTTCCTCATGCCTAAGCCCACACACTATTACATCAAGATTGCCAGGTAATAATGAATACACACCAGGGATGGGGTTGTGCTGGTCGACTGATCATTTAGTCATCCAATAACTGACTAGTTGATCTGTCTTAAGGAAGTCATAAATAATTAGCCTAGTTTCAACAATACCTGATGAATTTTACCGCATAAAATATATCAACCCTCAAAATCACAAAAAGAAGCTAGTCAGCCTCACTAATCATCTATTCACCCAAGTAGTTAGATTTATTTTTGCAAATTGCATCTGTGTAGGGGCCAGCAAAAAACAAATATATCCTAATTATTCAGGACTGGCTTTAGACAAATAAGTTGACTAGTGATTTTTAAATGTAGCTTCATGTTCTTAATACACACTTGGACTCGTAGGTGGTTTTTGATTAC
Source organism: Scardinius erythrophthalmus (assembly GCF_964197995.2). Lineage (NCBI taxonomy): Eukaryota > Metazoa > Chordata > Actinopteri > Cypriniformes > Leuciscidae > Scardinius > Scardinius erythrophthalmus. The sequence goes on along the minus strand of NC_138238.1, from coordinate 18,663,659 downwards.
ATTTTTTTTATTCACCCGTCGGAGTTCTAAGCTAGACTCCAGCTGAGACCTTAATTCTTTATGATTACTTTATCACTTAACCATCATTCCCTCTCTCACCCTCTTACTCTACCTCCTAAGGTTCATGCCCAGGGTTGAGATTGTTCAAAAGCACAACACAGCTGCTCGACGCCTCTACATCCGCGGGCACAACGGCAAGATCTATCCATACTTGGTGATGAATGACGCATGTCTGACGGAGTCCCGCAGAGAGGAGCGTGTGTTGCAGCTCTTGCGGCTACTCAACCCCTGCCTGGAGAAGAGGAAAGAGACCACCAAGAGACACCTCTTTTTCACAGGTACTGCGGTAATCACAGATCACACAGAAACGGTCCCTTCCCCATGACTACATCTATTCATGTCAGCACTTTGGACATGACCTTTCGTTTTAATGACCAGCTTCAAGCCTGAAGTTTATTTGTAATAAATAAATAAATAATCAAAAAAATCAGTAGAAGTATACTTAAAACATTATAAAGAATAAAATAAAAAAAAATACATTTTTACTTCTCTAGTGACATATATTTTAAATTGTGGCATACATGTGTTCAGATCTGCCCCATTTGAATTCTGTCCATTTGCACTCAGTGCTGGACTCAATGGCCTAGTTGCTCTCAGACAGATTGGGGGAGGTAGAAGAGAAGAAAAAGAAGCAAGATTGAGGTGAAAATGACCAGAAAAGCTGCGTAGTTGTAACAGAAGAAGAAAGAGAGGGGACTGGAGCAGAAGGAATGAAAATCAGGTTGCTCTTCTCCCTGTGGAGACTAAGGGAGGAAGATCTAAATTGTCTTTTTTGTGACAGACAAATTAAGATGAAACTCTCTCAGGTCAAAGGTCCAGGGTGCCACATTTTAGCTTTTCGCTGGAACATTTAGTCTTTACTTTTTTTAAATGAAAAGAAAAGAGGTTGATTTTGATGCTGTAACGTAATTAATAATCTTAGGGATGGTCAATGCACATTCGATTTTATCATGAATGAATGCATTTCACTAAAGTTATTTATTAGATTGGGTTTATGAGGTATGAAATGTCCCAGTGGTCATGTGACATCCTCCTCAAATCTGTTCTCTTCCCAGTCCCAAGGGTGGTGGCGGTGTCTCCTCAAATGCGGTTAGTGGAGGACAATCCATCGTCTCTGTCTCTGGTGGAAATATACAAGCAACGATGTGCTAAGAAGGGCATTGAGCACGACAACCCCATTTCCCGCTATTATGACCGGCTTGCGACTGTTCAGGCTAGAGGAACTCAAGCCAGCCATCAGGTATGCCATGAATAATGTAAAAAGTATATCAATTAAAAAGGTATGAAATTGCCAAAGGCATGTCAAATATATTTTTTCCTATATTTATATTTTATATACAGATCTGGATGCCTAATGGAAGTAAGAATAGTAATAATAATATACAGGGTGGGCCATTTATATGGATACACCGTAATAACATGGGAATGGTTGGTGATATTAAAGTCCTGTTTGTGGCACATTAGTATATGTGAGGGGGCAAACTCCTCAAGATGGGTGGTGACCATGGTGGCCATTTAGAAGTCGGCCATCTTGGATACAACTTTTGTTTTTTCAATAGGAAGAGGGCCATGTGACACATCAAACTTATTGGTAATGTCACAAGAAAAACAATGGTGTGCTTGGTTTCAACGTAACTTTATTCGTTCATGAGTTATTTACAAGTTTCTGACCACTTATAAAATGTGTTCAATGTGCTGCCCATTGTGTTGGATTGTCAATGCAACCCTGTTCTCCCACTCTTCACACACTGAATGGCCCCCAAGGTCTCCCGATCTGACCCCCTTAGACTTTTATCTTTGGGGTCATCTGAAGGCAATTGTCTATGGTGTGAAGATACGAGATGTGCAGCACCTGAAACTACGGATACTGGATGCCTGTGCTGGCATTTCTCCTGCGGTGTTGCTATCAGTGTGTGAAGAGTGGGAGAACAGGGTTGCATTGACAATCCAACACAATGGGCAGCACATTGAACACATTTTATAAGTGGTCAGAAACTTGTAAATAACTCATGAACGAATAAAGTTACGTTGAAACCAAGCACACCATTGTTTTTCTTGTGACATTACCAATAAGTTTGATGTGTCACATGGCCCTCTTCCTATTGAAAAAACAAAAGTTGTATCCAAGATGGCCGACTTCTAAATGGCCACCATGGTCACCACCCATCTTGAGGAGTTTGCCCCCTCACATATACTAATGTGCCACAAACAGGACTTTAATATCACCAACCATTCCCATGTTATTACGGTGTATCCATATAAATGGCCCACCCTGTATAATAGAATAACAATAGATTTGACTTGGGGAATAATAAAAACCAATAAATACCCTTACTTTTTGACTTTGGGTGGAAATGAACTGGACATTTACCCTAATATGCAGTTCAGTAAATGAACCAATAAAACAGCTTTTCTATCTTTTCAAGTCCATTTTTTGTCCATGTTTTAAGGTCCTGCGTGACATTCTAAAGGAGGTCCAGGGCAACATGGTTCCTCGTAGCATGTTGAAGGAGTGGGCTCTGCACACCTTCCCCAACGCCACAGACTACTGGACTTTCCGCAAAATGTTCACCATCCAGCTTGCTCTAATTGGCCTGGCTGAGTTCATGCTGCACCTGAACCGTCTCAACCCAGAGATGCTGCAGATCGCACAGGTACCTGAATGACTTGACGTAATGGAACTGATCTCATATTTGATACTAGCTTTCTTTCATCAAATATACATGCATCCAATAAGTCCAAAGCACACATGCTTCAGTTTTTGTTGGCCACTCTCTAGCTGTCCTGCAACATTTGCGATATGGTATCGGGTCAGTGCAGGTCCGCAGAGTGCATTTGAAAGTCTTTTATTAGATATGTGCGTCAAACATTTGCATTTGGGAGATTACCACGGCAGGCAGAGCGGACAAGCAGATATGTGCTGTCTTTGTCTCTCTCTCTCTTTCAATAACACACAAACCATCATGCATTTCGCTGGTGTATCACTTCCAGAGTAGCTCTCCGTTTTACTTCAGATATTGAGATTGGTCCTGTGCAGTGCCTAAATACTGAACTTGAATCACACTTGAACATGTTCTTATTGTACTTGGAGTTTCACAATATTTGAGTGACACTTTATCATTATTAAACAAAAAATGTAGACAATTATTCAGATTATTATATGAAATGTAATCTTAAGCATGTTATCTGTGAAATCCTTTATTGGTGATGACGATGCTCTACGTCAAGGGCATCAGAAGGCAAATGGAGACTTTTGTTCATATGCTGAAATGCTGATGCAGACCACAGTGGGTGTAGGATCGATACTTCCTCACATTTTTGTGGTCGGATGTCTACAACGCTATCCATTTTTTCCCAGAGTGCTATAGATTAGCTGTTTTCTGATGTTGGTCCCACCTGAGTCCCACATGAGCAAATGGGCTCCTTTCCCAAATTTGCTTTATTTCTCTGGACGGAAACTAATGACTTGGCGCCACATGATATTTATCTCTCAAAGTTAGCTGAAGTCTGCAAATTGTACTTTCGGTTTGACAAGGTCAGATTCTCCGAGATTAATTAAATGACACCACCCTAATGTGTTGTTCCCCCAACAGGACACAGGAAAACTCAATGTATCATACTTCCGCTTCGATATTAATGATGCCACTGGTGATCTGGATGCCAACCGGCCGGTCCCCTTCAGGCTGACGCCCAACATCTCTGAGTTCCTGACCACCATAGGTGTATCTGGACCCCTCACGGCTTCGATGATAGCGGTAGCACGTTGCTTTGCTCAGCCTAACTTCAAGGTACGCTTTACGAAGAACAAGAATAATGAAGAATGAGACTACACTTTCAGTCTCTAGGATTCTTGACCCACTCTCAATCTGTGTCTCCTCTAAATCAGGTCGATGGCATCTTGAAAGCAGTTCTTCGGGACGAAATCATCGCTTGGCATAAGAAAACGCAGGAGGATACATCCATGCCTCTGTCCCCAGCTGGACAACCTGAGAACATGGACAGCCAGCAGCTGGTGTCTCTGGTTCAGAAAGCTGTGACAGCCATCATGACCCGCCTTCACAACTTGGCTCAGTTTGAGGGTGGTGAGAGTAAAGTAAACACGCTAGTGGCAGCCGCCAACAGCCTGGACAACCTGTGCCGCATGGATCCTGCCTGGCACCCCTGGTTGTAGGTTGTGTAAAGAAAGAAATCCTGGCAGATCTCAGAGAAATGCAATACTGTGAAAGAGAATGTCAGAGTGGATGAATTTGTCCTGCACATGTTTAAAAAAAAAAATGTCTTGGTTTGAATTCGCGTATTTGGAAGGGGTTATAAAATGTGCAAACTGTAATTTAAAAAAGAACATGATATTACCTAAGATCTTTAGTATTCAGTGTTATATCCACAGGTAAGAGATACATGCAGCTTTGTTTGGTTGGACAGAGACTATTGTAAAACTGATGAGCTTTGTATAGTGCTTTTGTTGAGACTGTCATGTCAGCGAAGAAGTGTGACGGTACAATACAGCCTACTGTTTCCACCGCCTTTTCTTGGCTCCACACTGGAAGAGCCAGCTATCCCAGCAGATTTTATGCAACTCCCATCAAGTTCTCCTTTTACGCCTCTGCCATTTCTCTCTGACTGACGGCAGCCTTTTAATTTACATGAATCAACACTCAGAAATGTTCAGCATGTTGTTGTGAATGTCATTATTTAAAATTGTATGTGGGCATTTTTCTTTTTGTTTACCTTTGTACATGTAAAAATGACATTGCATCCCTTAATTGCTTGAACTTTTCTACAGGTCTGTGCAATTTAAAGCCACCATGTTACTGTCAAACATTCGACCATAGATACTTTTTTTTTTTTCCCAAAATACTCTGGCAAGGCAAAGACTTATGAGTGTTAAGACTGGGGTAGGTTTATATTAAGCTCATTTTTAGTTACTCATAGCACATACAATTATTTTATCCGTTATTACAGCTCAAAGGTTTTCAACTTTGCCTTTTTAGGAGTGTCCCAAAGCGTTTGTATCTCAATGATGCACCTAAAAGCATTTTTGTATACATTCCCCTCTTTTGTAAAGGTACAGGATATTGTGCCAACATATGGAAAGTTACCTCTGCAATGTAAATATGCATTTTGTTTTAATAAAATGCTCTTTTTCAAGAAAAAAAAAATCATAAGAACGTCTGTGGATGTGTAGCCCGGCTGTGATATGCATCTCTGTGGGTGGTTGATTGAAGGACACTTTCAGAAAGAATAACCTTGTCTCTCGCTGATTGCCTGAAGTACAAGAGAGGACCTGAGTGAGAGCACGCCGTGGAGTCCTTCGCATCAGGTCAGATCTCAGTCTGCTTTTCCTTCTTTATTACACCCCGTCAATATATCTCACCGAGCGCCGTCTTCTCAGAGTTACACATGCTGTCAGCGCTGGCTTCAATCCCATAAACCATTGCTTCAACCCTGTATGCTTGCACAGCTCAGGTGCTTATCCTTCTTCCTCTGATCTCTCTCCAGCCCGTTTCTACCATCAGTCAGGGACCGTACACTCCCATTTCTGTCCTCCTTTTGAGGTCCTTTGCCACCAAACAGTCCTGGGGGCTGATGTAGAACTACACTGTCTGAACTTGAAAGCGCTGCAATATTTAACTCTGAATGTGAGAGATGTGTCGTGAACCCCACCCCCCCGCTGCATTGCCCCGTGATGTCTAGACTGATAGGAGGAGGATGTGGGCTAACTGATTGATGGAGCCCCCTCTGGGAGAGCTGTGATTGGCAGACACATGGAGGACAAACAAACCACCATTTCTTCACAATGAGAGAAAAGAAAAGAAAAAAATCTTGATCTTCATCTACCTGCTAAAATTCAGTAACGTTCATGAGTGAAAGTTGAATGAGAATTATTCCTTCACTGTTTTTAATATTAAAGGTGGAGTAAGTCATTGTTTGATGTATGTTTTATCATCAGTTTAATTTGCAGACAAGTTACTCCTTAAAGGGATAGTTCACCCAAAAATGAAAATTCTGTCATCGTTTACTCACCCTCAAGTTGTTCCAAACCTGTATGAGTTTCTTTGTTCTGCTGAACACAAAGGAAGATATTTGGAAGAATGTTTGTAATCAAACAGATCTCGGTCCCCATTGACTTCCATAGTAGGAAAAACATATACTATGGTAGTCAATGGGGACCGAGATCTGTTTGGATAAATTTTCATTTTTGGGTGAACTATCCCTTTAAGAGGATGATTTGAGTTGTAACACTGGCGCTCAAAACGTTGCGTTTACTCTCACTTTAAAATAATATATATATATATATATATATTTAAAGCAGAATTTTTTCAAGATGGAGCTGAGGTAGCGACAAATGTTTTCTTCTGTATTGTGACGTGAGTGAAACAGGTTTCCCTACGAAAAAAAAAAGTAGGGAAGGAACTTGGGTTCTATTCATCGGTTGTTGATTGGATGGAGGCAACTGGAATAAAATCGTGCAGTCAATTGTAAGAAAGATGCATGGTTTAAGCGGACTAAATAATTGTGAAGTTTAGCATACATCACCAAAGAGAAGAACAAGTTATGAAATTGTAATTTACGAAAAAAATGAGAAGAAAGAGAAGAAAGAAGAAAATTGTAAGAAAGATGCATGGTTTAAGCGGACTAAATAATTGTGAAGTTTAGCATACATCACCAAAGAGAAGAACAAGTTATGAAATTGTAATTTAAAAAAAAAAAATCCAGACTAACAGACTTGTATTCTGCATGTTTTACAGTGATGTTTCAGATTAATTTGGGGCTAAATTGGGATTAATAATGTGGCCAAATACTAGAATGGAAGCAGTACTATTTAATCATTCATGTCTTCATAGGGTGTCTGGTATAATTCCAGCAAAAGCCAGTTTGAGTTGGTTTTACCCAAGGTTATTTGGCAAGTCCAGTTGTTTTTCAATTAAACCAGATTGTTACAGATCCCTTCCAGTCATTAGTGTGAAATCAAAATATCCAAATAAATGGATGTTGAAGTGTCTTACAGATTGTGACCTTGCTTCCCATTATGAGCTGACAGCTGCAGGCTTACGATAAAATGTGTAAACGCTAAGCTGACATGAGCAAATGTGTCTGTAGGATGTCACCTATAAACCACGAACGTTACCTCTTTTTTCACACCCTATAGACAAACTACAGCATCCAGTGTGACTCTTATCCGCGATCTCACAGAGCGTGCCTTGAACCGAAGAAAATGTCATTTAACGCCTCTACACAGGATTTGAATTGGGATTGTTTTTGCTGAATAGCAGAATTCTCATACAGTTGAGCAACCATTATTTTCTGCTGTTACAAATTAATGGCAAAAGTTTTCAAGGTGATGCTCTGTGGTGCATTACCAAGTAAAAGTCATTTGAAGGAGGGCCTCATGCTAGTACTGGGAACAGTTGAGCTGATTAAGGATAGGTTTTGCACCTGCCTCTTTGGAGGACCCCTCTTGAAAGATGTCCAAAAAAGCAAGATATAAAGTTGTAAACACAAGGGGAGGCCTGGTTAACTTTGGTCTTTATAAATCATGGGTGCCCAATCCTACAGAGTTCAGCTTCAACACATCTGCCTGTGAGTTTCTAGTAACCCCGAAGACCTTGACTAGCTGGTTCAGATGTGTTTCATTTGGGTTCAGACTAAACTCTTCAGGAAGGTGGCCTTTCAGTAGGAGGTTTGGACACCCTTGATATAGACAGACCAGAGTTCATCAGGATTTTCCTTGAATTTTTACTTTATATCTTTTTTTTTTCATCTTTCAAGATTGGTTCTCCAAAAAGGCTGGTGCCTGTGAAGGAATTTTTTAATAATCATAATTAACAACTTTTCCTCGCAGGATTAATATTTATATGCTTTTGAGACCTAAATGTCCCCAACACTTTGGCCAAAGTCAGTGTGTGTCTGACACATCTGAATATAACAAAAGGGGAAATTAAACTAGACATGTAAACTCTAAATCTAAATATATAAACGTATGACTTTGAGTAACAAAGTGAAGTAATCAAGAAATCCAGATTTGCTTTTACCTAGTAACAGAAGGGTTTGCTGAATTATATATTTGTAGAACCAATCATATTAGATAAAAATGATGTAATGATGAGTAATGTCTTGTTACCTTTGATATGCCCCTGTTCTATAAAAACTGTTGTTCTCTTTTTGCTGGTGGGATTCTCTCTGAAAATGGTCTGAGGTCCTGATTAAAGCAAATTCCAAGGCATCGTCTGGATTCTGTCTAATTGCTGCGCAGCAGGTTAGTGGAACACTAGAGATCTTATTCCCAAGTGTCAGTGTTCATAGGGGGCGAGACGTCGTCCGGCTCAGACTGAGGCTCTTAGATGGGGTTCTGATGTGGTCAGGTAGCTATAATTCTTAGGCTGTTAGTGAAAGTTCTAGAAAACTGGGACGCTTACATGGAGGTGTAATGTGTCGTCCATTCATTCATTCATTCATTCAAATCAATAACAACGATATCAGCTTACTTAGTATGTACTTGAAGTATATCAGGGTGGGGTGCACATCATTGCAATCTTTCAAAATAAACACAAAACATAACAGTTCAACAGTTCAAAAACAAAAGTTAAAACATAGGCATCTAATGCGGTCAGGGTGGGAGTCACCTGAGGATAATATTGCAGGTGTCAGGGATACCTGGTTTAACTTAAGTGCGTAGGGGAAAATCTACCACATGCCCGAGGCCATCGCAGGACCGCAGTCTGTCCTCGATTCGCTCAGCTGTAGCACGTGGCGCTCCTTCAAATGACTTTTACTTGGTAATGCGCCACAGTGCATCACCTTGAAATTATGCATCTCCTTTGGCTTGTTTCTGGGTATTGGTCCTCTCAGCTTAAGGCCCCTGGCAATCACAGGCCTTGGGCATTTTGCCCCATTACTCCTGTCCATAATCTGTCCATAGCTTATTTAGTCAAGGTATCAGCGTTTAAGTGCCTTGCAGTAAAATTCATTCTTCCTGAACCAATAACCACTGATTTCATTGATTAGCTGGTTGGAGAGGTACATGGTGTCATTTTGTTTGGTGAGGCTAAATTACTCATTGCAACGCTTCTCTAAAAAGAACCTCTGCTGAAGTATTAGCTTCATTACCTGAACTTTCCCAGCACTCCCCCTGAGATCATTCTCTGCAGTTCCTCTGTCTTTGGGTGCTTGTCAGAAACACTTCACGTCCTAAACCAATTAACCAAGCTCTTCTCAGAGTGCCCTGATCTCCTGACAGGCTGGGAGGAGAGGCTGTTGTGCGTCTAACAGGATCTCTCCCTGCTTCTCCTCCCAGTTCGCTGATTTAATTTGTTTGGTAATATGAGGATTGGCGTGTTCAGCCCAGATTCACTGCAAAGTGAAATTGGACAAGGGCATTGGAGCTTCAACATGTAAAACTGTCTCACCTTGACAGCTGGCTGAGTGGACTGGGGATTGCCTGCAGAGATACCTGAAAGGACCACACACACACACACCAATTCAGTCTCCATCGTATGGGTTCAGGGTACATCATGATGAAGGAGAAAACCTATGTTGTGTTTTTTAAAGGGAGGCATAGAGACACTTTGTAAATCTCTTGATCATTTTGGTTGCTGAACAGTGAACTTTTCCCGAATTGTCCGAAACACGGTTAATATACACTTCCTCTTGTCCATCAGCCTATAGACAAACGAAATGGAAACTGTTATTTACTGTGTTTTACTTCTCACTTTCTACTCCATAACTATGTTTAGATGGAGAAACACTGACACTGCAGCTACAAAAGATAATCAACTTTATCCAAATGTCAGTGAACATTACTTGGGTTGATTCCAGCCCGTCAGATCCTCTGCTCTTCATCATAGATCATACAACTTTGACTGACATTAATGGATTCCTGTGGGATTTTGCAGAATGCCGAGTATTTAAAGTTAACGTGTGTACATTGGAAATTTTATTTCCCCAGAAGGTGTAAACACTGTGCCACTTCCAGAACATAGCTGTTTGTTTGACCATTCTGACCAGCCCAGCAACACTGATTCAACCAATGGTGTGAGTTTGGGGCAGGGCTATCTGTTAGATTGACCAATGGCAGATAGGTTAAGTATTCTGCAAACCTGTTTGAAAACAGTTATAATTTTTGCTACTTTGCAGATGTCATTAGAGGCACATAAATTAAACACTTCACTTTTAGAAGACCCCATAAATTGGCTTAATGAGTGCAACTTTGTTTTCTATTCAAACAGGAAGTTTGGACAGGGCATCTCAAGGGGGTTGTCCGTTTTTTAAATTGCTAAAAGGCTTGAAGGGACAGTTCACCCAAAAATGAAAATTGTCATAATTTCACCATCATGTTGTTTTAAACCTGTATGAGTTTCTTTGTTCTGTTGAACGCAAAATAATATATTTTGAAGCATGTTGGTAACAATGTATTTTTATTTATTTTTTTCATACTATGGAAGTTTCATACAAACGCAAATTTCTGGTTACCCATATCTTCCTTTGCATTCAGAAAAATAAAGAAACTCATACAGGTTTAAAACAACATTATGGTGAGTAAAGGATTACAATATTTGGGTGAAATATGCCTTTAAGTTATTGTCACTGCATGAATCATGATTTGCTACTTGCTAAGTGTTTGATTGGATAAAAATATATGTAGTGCAGGGTGAGTCATCAATATTCTTGGTCTGTTTTCCTGGAAGAGAAAGACTGTATGTTTTAAATGGATCAAAAAGCATAACTATTTATATAGTAGCCTATATAAAGAGCTGATAAGTTAAGTAACAAGAATCAGCTTACAAATGTTTTTAGTGTTATATTATTGGCAAATTAAACTGAAATGACTGAATAAAATGATAATATCCAGCTGGTGGGTTAATTAGATAAAGTACATTAAACCGTGCACTGCAGACATTATTCCCAGACTCTCTGCCTAGTTGTCCTGAGAGACCGACACCAGGAGCATCTTAAGTCCGGCTCATTTCCACCTCCAGTGAAGGGAGACGGCTCCTAAGGTGTGTGTATGAGGTGTAGCCCTCAGGGAAGATAGCCGATCTCAGCCAATCCCAGCGCCCTGCAGACAGAAATGATCCTTTTGGGGACTCCAAGACTGGAGACTTGCTTTATTTTATTAATGCCTAAGTCAGAGAATATAACTTATGGTTGTTCAACATTTTTCTCTATTCAGTCTGCCATGTATTCATATTCAAAATAATTGCTTTATTCATAATAAAATCATAACATAACCATTTTGTGACCAGGCCCACATTAAATCTGTATGCGCAGAATCCACAAAAAGTTCTGCTATAATTTCCATAATCAGAATTCCCATCATTTAAAATGTTCTACGTGTCCCCATTCTCGTTAATTATAATTCTGTCAAATTACTTTATTTTAGCTACCAAAAAAAAAAAGGGTAGCTAAAAATTTTTTAGCTACCATTTTTAAACCAATTCCATAGATTTTCCTCCCAAACCAATGCTGAAAATCATCAAAATCAAAACCCTATCTGGGTTCTATATCTGGTATCTAACATCTGGGTTCTATCTATCTAATATCTGGGCCTGCTTATGAGTTTGGTTGAAATTCTAATATCATCAATAATATCATCAATGGCTGATCTTTAGTACATTGTGTCCAAACCAGATATTTAATTTGGTTTGCTATGATGAAATCCTGCTCTATTCTCTCTTAATGTTTTATGATAATCACTGGAGCAGCTCTGGAGGGGGCCAAATGGCTCTTTTCTGACATCCTGCTGTATCAGCAGCACAGCAGCATGTCGTCACCCGACCGACTGACGCTTCGGTATCCTGGGATTACAGTCTTAATGAAACATTCCCTGCACCATTTCTCTTTATGGCCTATAATGATTATTAAACAGGGCCGTGGCGCTATCAGGAAAGCACAATAAAAGCTAATGATGTAGCCAATGCTTTAGCCAAGCTTCATCAAAACACCTGATATTTCTGCATTGGGAATCCCTGATTAAATATTTAATTACATATTTCATACTTCAATTCACTGAGGACATTCATGTGGATTTGAGTGTTTGTACAAATGCTCTGGCGAGGTTCTTTTTAGTAGCCTATATTTGAGATGCATTGGGTCAGTGTGGTTGCTTATACCTTGATTGCTCAGGTTGGGTATGTGTTTTTAATCATGTAAAAATATTTGAAAGGGCTGCCTAGTTTTTTCTGAATCAACCATTTTGTCATGCAGAGAAATGATTCAAATTATAGAACAACACACAGCCGGCCCGTATCGTATGCTCTGTTAGTGTCTATGCATAAAGAAGACCTCGATTTATCCTGCTATTTGATTTCCATAAAACAAACATCACACTACATCATAGCAGCACTTGCTGATTTCTCCATATGCATAAACCATTAGCTTCCATTACAAGCAATGTGTTCAAGCTAATGAGCAAAGCATCGCTCCCTAGAGAGAAAAACAAACAAAAGGAAAATCAACTAAATCTAGTTTACAAAGCAAATCCTCCTCCTCACATAGACCGGCTGCTCTTTACAATCCGACAGACGCGGCTGGATACTGCCAACGTTTGTATGTAATGGGATCATGAGTTCAACTGTCTCAAATGAGATTTTAGAGGCTGTAACACCTAAAAATGATGTTTAATGGTGTTTAACCCTATAAAGCCTATATATCATGACGCCTTCAGGTCTCTAAATGATCAATATGATCAGAACTTTGCTGAAAAACCTGTTGTCCACAATCTACTACATGCCCTAGGAGTAACTTTTATATTGTTAGTAATATTTGAAAATGAACAGTACATTACAAACTATCAGAATTTCATCTTACCTTTCATCCAAAGTTTTTATATAAATAACAGCATCTGCACCAAATTGCACATTTTTACTTCTCACTATGAGCCATTAAAGCCTGATGCGTATGAATGTGATACAAAAACAAAACTCATATGCATAACTATTTTTTCATATATATTTTGTCTGACAAAATGTGTCAGGCTTTACAGGGTTAATAATTCAGGTGGCTTGAAATAATGTTTATGCTTTCTTAAACTCTGAAATTTCTAATAAAAAGTCATCAGCTGTTACAGAACACAATGTCATATCAAATTCTGTATTATTTTTTAAAACCATTTGCCTTGTAATTGATTAGCGCATACGATTATTATGTTCAATAAAGCAGAGGGAACAATAGAGCATACATGAATGCCTAAACAATTGGCGAATCTCTTTCCAGTGCTCCGGTTGAATTGGAAAGTACGTCTGCTTCTATTTTCATCAGCAGGCTAATGTAATGTCATGACTAATATTATCCCCATTGACATGACAGGCACAATTTATTTCTTAATACTCTCAGAGGGAAGCTATACTCAGCGGTGCTTTTCCATCTCACTGATAGCCATCAAACTGCGGCCCTCATTTCAAACAGGGCTCAGCCGTCGCACTGCCATGAGAAAAGGAGGCCTTTCGTTCACACTATTTCTCTCTTCTGTCTGTCCACCCAATCGCCTGGAGAAAAGTCAAACAAAACCATTTAACTTTGTTGTCCATTACAGCGGCATGATCTATTAACAAGAAGGCAGATGCATCCCAATGACAAATTCCAAATGTAATAGGATTCTGACTGATCATGATCCTAAATTATCTCTGAGGCGAATAGTGATTATTGCATGTTCTAACACCTTGAGCCATTGAGCTCATACAGCTATGAGATCATGGAGTCTGATTTTTTTGCATGATGATGATTAGTATTATTACATTCAGTAGTTCGGAGCTCATTTAAAAAGATCTATTAGGAAATAAATTAGGAATTAAAAAGTGTGAAGAGTCATTTAAATCTACTTTCACATAAATAAAGATAAAGACTGTACTTAGTAATTTTCTATAACAGTGTTTTTATGTGTGTGTGTGTGTGTGTGTGTGTGTGTGTGTGTGTGTGTGTGTGGCATGGAGTGGTGTTCTGAAATTAAGAGGCAAAGATTTTTTTTTTAAATCAAATGTAAATTCATCCATTAGTTTCAAAACAGAAAAGAAAGCAAATACAATTCTATTTTCTATTTTCACATTAACAATGTAATGTTCTATTTAGTATTAAATATACATGTCATCAAGTTAGTGTTTTTAAGCATTTTTATATTTATTCCAAAATAATAACTCAAGGCAATAACAATTAAAACAATATATTTGGTCACACTGTAGGTTAAGGGTCCAATTCTCACTATTAACTAACTAATGACTATGACTTTTGCCTCAGTAAACTCCTAATTACTTACTAAGTACTAATAAACAGCCAATATCCTGGTAATATGCATGCTAATTCACAATTAGTTAATAGTAAGAATTGGACCCTAAACTAGTGTTACCATATATTATATTTGTGAACTGATGTTCAGCTGTTCTTTTTAAGTCAACTTATTTTCAGATCATCAGTCATCAAGCTCGGTAAACATTGGTCACAGAAACAGAGATGTACCTGTAATTTAACAAAGCTGATTGCAAAGTGGATTTTTCACGAACTGCTCTGACAGACAGGTTGAAGATCCAAATGCAGTTTTATTGAGGCAATCCAAAATCATAATCCATGTAACAGGCAGAGGGTCTAAACCAAGGCAAACAATAACAGAGTCCAGGACATAGGCAAATAGGGAAAACCAGGGAAAACCGGGGAAAACCAGGGAAAACCAGGGAAAACAGGCAGGAGATCAAGACCATAAACCAAAGGAAACAAGAGAGTAGAAATGCAGTGTGACTTTAGCAAGACTTCGCAAAGACTGAGAGAAAACTCAGGGCTTATATACACAGACATTAACAAGCTAATGACATACAGGTGGATGTAGTCACACGATAATGAGTCTAGGCAAAGGTTTATGGGAACCGTTGTCCATGATGGAATGGCAAAGGACTAGGGAGGAGTGCCCTCTCGAGGCTATCATAGGCACTCCGGCCTCTAGACGCTCCTAAGACAGTCACATAAATCTAGGATGGAGGTCGTGCAGAGGCGGAACCAGGGGAGGGATGGAGGTCCATGGACAGGAAGCAGGACTGGGAACTGAGGAGGATTAATGAGCCAGGGCGGATCTGGCAGAGCAGGCAGGGCAGATGGCCAGGGTATCGCTGACGGGACTGAAGACCATCTCAGCGGAGCAGATGACCACCACAGTTGAGTAGACGGGACTGAAGTTCCCCACGGTGGAGCAGAGGACAACCACAGCAGAGCAGATGGGTCTGAAGACCACCAAGGCTTAGCTGAGGACCACCACTGCAGATCAGGTGGAACTGGAGAAAATAAAATAAAGATGTTAGGGTTGGCCTTTGGGGCAATGTCAAATCATGCAGAGAGTTCAGTAATGGCCTCTTTGGCCATAACAGGGCAGGCAGGACATCCAGGGGTAATGTCCATGACAAGGTAGGTAGAGTCTTTAATCGTGGCCTCGTTGGCTGCAACTCTCGAACTTAGAGAGGCCTCTCTGGCTGAGACAAGACAGACAGGAAGTTCAAACTGGAAACCAGTCTCAAACGCCTAGGAACTACTTTGGTAGCTTCAGGTGCAACGTTCATGACGGCTGGAGATTCTGGCGTGGCGTCCATGATGGCTGGAGATTCTTGAAGAGGTTTTAGGGTGGCGGCCATGTCTTGAAGAGACTCTGGTCTTGGGACCACTAGACTGGAAAGTGCTGAGAGCATCCATCCATCTTCCTAGCGTTATTCCCGCTTATTTACTGAGAGTGCTGGGGACACATTCACACTCACACACACTCCTACGGACAATTTGGCATATCCAATCCACCTAACCTGCATGTTTTTGGACTGTGGGAGGAAAGCACCCGGAGGAAACCCACGCTGAGACGGAGAGAACATGCAAACTCCAGAAAGGACTCCTGGCTCAGCCAGATTAACATGAGATTGAGTGAAAATGAGCATTTCACCCCCCCTTTAAAGGTGCAGCAAGCGATTTCTGAGAAACGCTTTTGAAAGTGGATCAGACCAAGAACCACAACCCACTTGTAGCCAATCAGCATTGGGGGCATATACACACCTGACGGGGGAGGAGAGAGAGTGATTTGAAGAAAGACTGTAGAAAGAGAGATGACTGAGAGACATTACAGAAGAGAAAAGGTCTGAGGAATATCACTGGAAAAAGAAGAAAGAGCAAGAGGCAAGAGCTTTAGAACCCACGTTAATATTATAAAGCTTTCCAGCGCTGGAGAGACCTAAGAGAGAAGGCCTGAAAATGGACGGCAAGGTTGCGTTGTTTCTGCTCCGTACGTGAGTAACATTGTTTTGCTATGTTTCACAGAACCAAGATATGCTGTTGTTGTAATGTTAGCTATAGTTACAGGACAGTTTTGAGTGTTACTGTTTTCTGCTGGTGTGCTGCTACCGACTAACAATGAACTCTTGCTTGTATACTCTTGTGAACTGTATGTTAATTTTTTGTTATACCTTGTTGTTTGTTCATCTTTGCTTTATTTTTCATGAAGCATTATTTTGCTTTGCTTCAGCTATGGTAAAGAGACTCTTGCATTGCGTGTTCCTGCATTTTGGGGGCGGGGCAATGAAGAGAGGTGTGTATTTGTTTTGGTTGATTTAAAATATCAAAGGCGTGTTTGACTTGAAGTGGCGCTGCAGGCCGATCGGTGTATGACATCAAAGTACCGCGAGAGTGGTAGCATACGGAACCGTCTGCTCTTTAATCACTTTAATCACTTACGCAATACTTTTATGTCATACACAGATTGGTCTGCACAGTGCTGCCTCAAGTTGAACACACCTTAACAGTGTTTTGCTTACTGCACCTTTAACTTGTCAGTGATGGCAATTGCCCATGCCATAAGTTGGATTATCCAATAGTTTTGGCTGTGTCTTTGTGACAGTGATGCTGTTGTTGTGTTCTCTTCTTTAGAGGCCCACCAAATTGGGGAATTTATTGATAAACCCGACTTTAAAGAACCAATAACTGATAATTACATAAAAACAAATATTTGATCAAATAAATAATACTTTTATCCTTGTTCACCCCATTTTTTAACTATCCAATTAACATCTACTATAAAACCAAATTCGGTCCCACACAGCTTTTCTATGCTGAGGCAGGCACTTTGAAGAATGGTAGGGCTAAGAGCTTAAGAGAGATAAAGAAGACCCATCAAGTCTGCTGTGTTCTGTCACATGGGTTGTTCTAAAACTTCATTCCATTAAGTGTGCTGTTCTAATGCTAATTAGCTGGTATAATTGCTTTTCAGTTCTTCAGCTGTGATTATCACCTGAGCTGTGTTCTTACGGTTCTGTCCTATGCTGCATCTCAATTCGCCTATTTATACTACGCACTAAAAGTATGTACTCTTTTTGTGAAGAAAAAGTGCATACTTTTTCATACAGATAAAATATACCACGGATAACATTATATAAATATTTTTTTTTATCTTGATTATTAGTCACTCAAACCCCTTTAACTAAACCTCTCTACTGAACTGTCGGTTGCGCATATCTGCCATGTTTTGTATTTTTATGAACACCTTTTACTTGTGTTTGTAGTTCTACCAGAAAGACTCGGGAGAATAAATACTGTGACAATTCTACATTTATTAACAGCCCAGCAAGCAATAAAGTTCTTTGGCATAGGCCCCGTCGGTAGCTCGCAATCCGAGGGTCCAGACTCTGCATATCCTGCCTGAAGATAAAGGCAGGGGCGCAGCCGACCCCCTGTGAGGTATGGGAAGGGACCATCCTGGTGGTGGTGGGGAGGATGGAGGGAATGGAAGCGTCAGCATCTGCGAACTCAAACGTGTGTAAGTACCAATCTTTTATACCACGAGTATTAGAATGTGATTGGATATGAGAAGGTAAAGTGACGTAACAATTGAGTCTTCCCGGCAGAACTTATGCTAAAGCTTTCATTTCTGAACTGGATTCTCCTCCAAAGCACAATAGGTTATGGGCAATATTAGCTGTTATGTGAGCACGGATCCACACTTCGAAAATCCACCAGAAATTTGTAGACCATCCGGGGACTTCCGGTATACTCTTTTCAACATACTATGCTTTGGGACACACTTATTTTAATCTCACATACTGTTTAGGATGGACACTGAGACGCAGGGCTAGTCTGAGCAGACAAAAGGTTACGCCTGAAATTTGCCCTTCAGTTTTCATCAACAAGCAAGTAATTCAAGTCCTTCAATGGTGTTCATTATTATTTTGTCATAGGAATGAGAGGAAAAACTCGTCAATTGTTACCAGGCACAGAAAGTAATTCTTGTCAAAGGACACATGCCAATGCCTTCAGTGTGGATTTTTTTCATAGACGGCCAACACCATGTAAATGTCTGCAGCATTATGATTAATGGACTAAATGCCCTTACTGTATCCTTCACTGAAGCTACTATACCCTCACCAGTCCTGTTCCCTACGGTGACAAATTCCTATAATTTACACATTGATTGGAAAGCCCACAGGAACGGACCATGCAGCTGGGCTAAAGCGGACTAATGACTAATGCTAGATCCTAATTGTACATTTACACAAAAGTGCTTGTGAAGGATTTGATGCTTATTTCAACATAAGCCATTAATATTCATTTTGTTCCAGATATGCTTTTTCTCATCAAACACCACAATTTGTGCACATAAGGTAGTGTATATAGTGCAATCGTTGTTAGTATTTTTATTTTTAAAGAAAGACTACCCAAATACATTTTCAAAAGAGACCCTATCATTTATACATGTGCAATACAAAGCACAACTGTGGGCAAGCTACTCAAAAATTAAGACAAAAGTAGCTAGTACAGTACACTATAAGCTATATGGAAAAGGTATATTATCTTGCTACATTTATGCTACATAATAATTTTTAATTATAAAATTATTAAAATAAAAAGCTGTAATTATTAAAAAAAGAGGTGTAAAACAAAATTATACATTAAAGGAGAACTCCGGTAAATTTTAACATTGAGCTCATTTTTTGGTAAATTTGGAGTGCTGTCAATACAGAGAACAACGACAAAAATCGGTGTTGCCTACACCATGTTATCCTATTTTTAAAATTTGCACCTTGTTGACTTCAATGGGGCAAGTTTTAAACCTGCTTTTAGCCTCTTAACATCCTTGATGTGTCATTACAAGTGCTCAGCCAATGAGAGTGATTCCTTCAGAGTGATCACGGGTGAATCTGACTGCAGTAGATATGAAAGATATTAATAAAAATGATGTTATTTCAGCCAGCGCACATACCTGTATTTACATCCTGTTTTCGGTCGAAGTCCATAGTAATCGATTGTCGAGTTCACACGCATAGGTTTAGTTACCTATGATCACGCGCGTGAACATGACAATCGATTACTATGGACTTCGACCGAAAACAGGAAGAAAATGCAGGTATGTGCGCTGGCTGAAATAACATCATATTTATTAATATCTTTCACATCTAATGCAGTCAGATTCACCCGTGATCACTCTGAAGGAATCACTCACATTAGCTGTGCACTTGTAATGACACATCAAGGATGTTAAGAGGCTAAAAGCTGGTTTAAAACTTGTCCCATTGAAGTCAACAGGGTGCAAATTTTAAAAAGAGGATAACATGGTGTAGGCAACACCGATTTTTGTCGTTGTTCTCTGTATTGACAGCACTCCAAATTTACAAAAAAATTAGCTCAAAGTTAAAATTGACCGGAGTTCTCCTTTAATTTTTTTATGCATATGTTTGAGAAGAAAATAATAATGTGACATTACATGACCGCATTCTATCAAGACAACTTTTCAAAGCAACTTTAACAGGAGTACAATGTACACTGAACAAAATTATAAACGCAACACTTGTTTTTGCCCCCATTTTTTCATGAGCTGAACTCAAAGATCTAAGACTTCTTCTATGTACACAAAGGCCTATTTCTCTCAAATATTGTTCACAAATCTGTCTACATCTGTGTTAGTGAGCACTTCTCCTTTGCCGAGATAATCCATCCACCTCACAGGTGTGGCATATCAAGATACTGATTAGACAGCATGATTATTGCACAGGTGTGCCTTAGGCTGGCCACAATAAAAGGCCACTCTAAAATGTGCAGTTTTATCACACAGCACAATGCCACAGATGTCGCAAGTTTTGAGGGAGCGTGCAATTGGCATGCTGACTGCAGGAATTTCCACCAGAGCTGTTGCCCGTGAATTGAATGTTCATTTCTCTACCATAAGCCGTCTCCAAAGGCGTTTCACAGAATTTGGCAGTAAATCCAATCGGCCTTACAGCCGCAGACCACGTGTAACCACACCAGCCCAGGACCTCCACATCCAGCATCTTCACCTCCAAGATCATCTGAGACCAGCCACCCGGACAGCTACTGCAACAATCGGTTTGCATAGCCAAAGAATTTCTACACAAACTGTCAGAAACCGTCTCAGGGAAGCTCATTTGCATGCTCGTTGTCCTCATCGGGTTCTCGACCTGACTGCAGTTCGTCGTCGTGACCGACTTGAGTGGACAAATGCTTACATTCGATGGCGTCTGGCACTTTGGAGAGGTGTTCTCTTCACTGATGAATCCCGGTTTTCACTGTACAGGGTAGATTGCAGACAGTGTGTATGGCGTCGTGTGGGTGAGCGGTTTGCTTATGTCAACGTTGTGGATCGAGTGGCCCATGGTGGCGGTGGGGTATGGTATGGGCAGGCATATATTATGGACAATGAACACAGGTGCATTTTATTGATGGCATTTTGAATGCACAGAGATACCGTGACGAGATTGTGAGGCCCATTGTTGTGCCATTCATCCACGACCATCACCTCATGTTGCAGCATGATAATGCATGGCCCCATGTTGCAAGGATCTGTGCACAATTCCTGGAAGCTGAAAACATCCCAGTTCTTGTATGGCCAGCATGCTCACTGGACATGTCACCCATTGAGCATGTTTGGGATGCTCTGGATCGGCGTATATGACAGCATGTTCCAGGTCCTGCTAATATCCAGCAACTTCGCACAGCCATTGAAGAGGAGTGGACCAACTTTCCACAGGCCACGATCAACAACCTGATCAACTCTATGCGAAGGAGATGTGTTGCACTGTGTGAGGCAAATGGTGGTCACACTAGATACTGACTAGTTTTCGGACTATTTTTGAGAGAGATAGGCATTTTGTGTACATAGAAAAAGTCTTAGATCTTTGAGTTCAGCTCAGCTAAAATGGGGGCAAAAAAAAAAGGGTCCCCCTCTCCAGTTCAGGCGGACCTAGACCTACTCTAAATGTTCCAGAGGGGAGCAGCGAAACTCTCTATAGACTGGCCATCACAGCAGACAGACCAGGGAATGGAGAGAAATCTCTATGATGGCAAGAGACTTCTGTCACGTTCCCCACCCGTGAAACAGCTCAGTCCAGCGTTCCCCATTTGTTTTTTAGAAATGAAACATTTCTGGGATAAGCCTGTTTCACACAGGGTTCTTGTAAAAGGATTTTCTAGGCCGGGTGTTAATAGCATGGAGGAGATAGGGATGTCAAATGCCCATCCTGTTGAGCTGTCAGTGGCATATCACTACTACGATCTACTGCTGTGCGCTCCATTATGGCAGCAGGCAGAGACAGAGAGAGAGACAAAAATGCACAAGTCTCATTTGTAGAGCTTAGGCTTCAAGATAAACAAGGCAAAAAAGCTGCTTGGTACCCACTAGATAATTTACCTGGGTCTCAGAATGAACTCAGACCTGTATCAAGCGTTTCTGTCGGAGGACTCTCTTCAGCTGGGCCCACGACCATCTGGCTGCCTTCATCTCAGCTTCAGTGCACAGTCTGCACCTTCAAGTATGTCTTGGCCTGCCCACTCTTCTATTTCCTTGTGGGTTCCACTCCAGTGTCTGTTTGGTGACATTTTCAGGGTTCTTGCGGAGGGTGTGGCCTATCCAGCCCCATTTCCTCTTGCATATTTCTAGATCTTTTTATGGCCATGTGATGTCTTTGTCAGTCTCCAGGTTTCAGATCCATACAACAAGACTGCTTTCACGTTGGTACTGAAAAAGCAGACCTTGGTCAGCTTGGAGAGCGCTGTTGAGTTCCAGATGGGGCGTAAGTTGTTGAAAGCATGTATGGCTTTGTTGATGCGGCTACTGACGTTCTCATCTGCTCTTCTGTCCTTGCTGACCACACTGCCTAGGTAGGTGAACTTGTCAACATCACTGATGTCCACACCACGTAGTTGGATTTGGTCCTGTTGTTTGTTTTTTGATCCTCATGGTTTCTGTTTTCTTGGTGTTTATTTTGAGGCCAATTTTCTCTGCTTCCTCCGAGAGCCGGTTAAGCTCCTGCTGTGCGTATTGTTGACTGTAGGCTGATATTGTGTGAAAATGAGATCCTCCAGCTGTTTGGTGAAGGACCAACGGATCCCTGTGTTGGCATTTTCTGTGGATATTTTCAATATCCAGTCCACTACCAGCAGAAAGATGGTCGGTGACAACAAGCAGCCCTGTCTCACTCCGGTCCGCACTTCAAAGGGTTCTGTAAGTTTTCCTTTGAAGTTTTCCATCCAATAGGCTGTCTGCTGGAAATATAGGTGGGAGTTGCTCTGGAGGAGGTCTGTTGAGAGTTTCTTTAAAATTTTCAGCCCATCTTGCTCTTTCTTGGCATTCGTTTGTGATGATTCTGCCTTCTTTATCCTTGACTGAGCATGTTGGCTGGGTGATCCTGCCTGCAAGAGTTCTGGTGATCTCATACAGCCTTTTCATGTCCTTTTTCCCTGCTGCTGTTTCTGCCTCTGTCAGGTAATGAATACATTTCCTCTTATCTGCCCTGGTGCTCTTCGTCACTCTTTGGTCGGTTTTCCAATACTTTGCTTGCAGGTTTTCTCTTGCTGGTCTTGGCAGTGGTTGATCTGCTGTTTCAGTTCTTTCCTTTCTGTGATGAGGCCCCAGGTGTCTGCTGTTAGCCAGTCCTTGTGCTCTCTGGTCTTCTTTCCCAAAGCTTATTTGCAAGCATCTGTCCATCTTCTTTAACTCTTGCTAATTGTCTTCCACCGAAACCATGCTTGCCCATAGTAAGCTCTTTGTTGCTGTTGTCATTTCCTACTTAGGCATTCAGGCCTCCCATTAGAATCTTTCAGTCTCTTCTGTGTAGCCTGTCGATGGTAGCCTGTAGTGCCCTGTAGAAGTCTTCTTTCTCGTTTTTCTCTGCGACATTGGTGGGTGCATAACACTGGATGATGCTAATGTTTGTTCCCTTAAAGTTTAATCTTGCTGTGAGGATTCTTGCAGAGACAGGTTCCCATTCCAGAGTGCCTTGGCTGTGTTTAATATCATGAGTAGCCCAACTCCATGTGCGTGTGCTTCTTCTGGGCCTGAATATATTATAGTCTCTCCGCCTGCCATTTTTGTCAGTCCATTTTCATTTCATCTTGTCTCACAGAGTCCTAGTATTTTGAGGTCGTATCGTTTCATCCCTTTTGCTACTTGCGCAGTCTTCCCACTTTCATACAGGGTCCGATGTTCCAGGTTCCAATTTTGGTTTTGGTCTTGGCTGTCAGAAAATTAATCTGCGCACTGGCTTCCTGAAAGCTTTCACCAGGGTGCGTCATGAGCTCTACTGGAGAGAAATCATCCTTGGCCAAGTTGCTATCTGCGCATGTTTCTGCAGTTTCTATAACTTTACGTTTTTTTTATGGGAATGGGTTGTTAGCCCAGTGCCCAACCCCCAACCTGGAGGACCAGGGACCACTCTTTGTCTAGTCTCTACCTTTCAACCACAAAGTGAGAGTGACGTCACTCAGCATGCAACTCGAGTCAGGGACTATGCTGGGGGCAGTTTCACTGAGAAAAGTGGTTACAACGGATGCATCACTCACAGGTTAGGGTGCAGTGTGCTGGGGCAAGATAGCGAAAGGAAATGGCCCGGAACTGTTTCTAGCATTGAAACATTTTGTGCAGTTCCTAAGGAACCACCACGTTTTGATCAGATCAGACAACACACCAGATGTGGCATCGCTAGGAAGCCACACGCTCGCCTCAGCTTCACAGTCTGGCATGGAAACTGATTGTGTGGGGCGTGAAGCATTTTCATACACTATGGGCAATGTATGTCTCGAGAATAATGAATGTGGGGATGGATCTCCTGTCTAGAGGAAATCCTCTGTATGGAGAATGGACTCTCCACCCTCAGGTAGTGAGCCAGTTGTGGGAGAGGTTTTAGCTGCCTTAGATCTCTTTGCCTTGCATGAAAATGCTCATTGCCCTCTATTCTTCTCTCAAGCGAGAGGCGGTGCGCCTATGGGTGTGGATGCTCTGGCTCAACCGCAGTCAAACAGAGTCTGATTGTGCCAACTTTAAGAAGGGTAAGATGGTCACTCAGTAATGCTGATTGCCCTGAACTGACCAGGGAAGTTGTGGCTGATGGAGATAAATCAACTCCTATGCGACCAGCCTTGGCCTCTCACATTGTGCAGGGACCTCCTCTCACAAGCAAGCCCATGGGGATAATTTTTTACCCAGCCCCAGACAAAGTGGCTCTCTGGTCCTGGCCCGTGAAAGGTTAAACTTGAGTTTTTATGAGTTTACATCCGAGGGTGATTGAAAAAATTCAGAACGTACAACAGCTTCAACGCACTCTGCATATGCTCGGAAATGTAATGTGTTTGAGCGATGGTGCGCTCCCTTTTCTCTGTTCTGTTTACCTTGCGGGGTCAAGCAAACAGGTGGTGCATGCTCTTTCGAAGGATCTTCTGCACCCAGGGGAATGGAGGCTTCACCCGGACATGGTGCAGAATATATGGCAACAGTTCAGCGAAGCAGAAGTGGATCTTTTTGCAACGGAGATGACCACTCTCTATCACTTGTGGTTTGCAAGAACAGAAACATCTAGCCCATTGGGATAGGATGCTCTATCTTCAGAGTGGCCAAACCGTCTACTGTATGCATTCCCACCTCTTCCGTTGTTGTCGGAAAAATTGCAGTGTGCTTATTGAGTGTTACTTGTAGCACCCCGATGGCCACTCAGGCCTTGGTTTCCCATGCTTCTGTCACTATTGGTGGGCAGGCTGTGGTTCAGAAACCCTCCACCTTCCCCAGCTCCACCTGTATAGATCTGCTACGGGTAATTCATGTACACTATATTGTACAGCAACAGTCCCGTACTTGCTCTGCCGCAGCAGCAGTAATAACGTACAGCAGCAGCAGCAGCAGTGTAGCAGATCTAATCCACCAAGACCAAACATACAACATTGTCATACCCATTACCATGCCAATCACTCCGAGAGTTGTCATGACAGAACTAGTGCTAGAGCTGTATCCACAAGTCTGCTCTATGCAACACATTGGAATTTCTACTCTTCATGGTACAAGAATCGTGGGTTGGATCCTACATTCTGTGAAGTTCCAAGAGTTCTAATTTTTTGGATTCTCACAAAGCAGCTTCCATGTTGAAGGTATGTGGCTGCAACCATTCGCCTTAGGCACACAGATCAGCTTTTTGTTATGTTGGTGCCCGGAAATACCCTGGAAATCCAGAGTTCTCACGAGAGCACAAGCTGAATTTGCTCAGCGAGTTTACTCTGGCGTTGAGTAATGATGCTCATTAAAAATGCCCTTGTATCTGAGCTGCACCAATCACATCGGGTTATCTGATATAGGCGGGCCAGAGGTGAGCTAAACAGATGACGACAGTGCTGTGACGTCGAAGTCATTAGTAAACATTGCAAGATGGCTATGGATGAACACCAGTTGTTTGAAACGGCTTTGGCTGCTACAATGAACCAGTTAGACTTGGCTTTTTATCTAAAAGAGGAACAGAAGACGGCGCTCTAATCGTTCCTTTGCAAGAAGGGCATTTTTGCTGTTTTGCCGACCGGATACGGCAAGAGTCTAATCTATCAGTTAGCTCCGCTGGTAGCTAAGCGTATGGGGCTTGTTGTGATTGGTCGTAGTGTTGTCCAATTGCGTGCAGTGAGATTTTCAAATGCATGCTTGGTGCCGCCCCTCGAGCTGGCCGACTTTTTTTAGTCGATGCCACACCATTAATCTTTCAGATTTAGGTCTGGATTTTCAGGATAGCCCGGAAAGGAGCCGCTATATCAAAGCAGAGGTCATCACGATGGCATTCAAGAAAGCCCAAAGGCCTCTGCCAGAATGTATCTCTTGTCATTCCACTAGGGTTGTGTCTACATCTTGGGCTGCTTTCAGAGGATTCTTTAAGGTGAATATTTGTGCAGCTGCTACTTGGGCTTCTCCATGTACCTTTGCCTGCTTCTAAAAGCTCAATGTTGCTACCCCTCATGCTGTCAGTTCAGCAGTTCTTCAGGACTAACATTGAATTTTCTCAGGTGAGTGGCATTCCTCATGTTGGTAGGAGTCATCCACTAATGCTTATGCACCACCTCTAGTGGCCAGGAGGAATGAAACAGAACGCTAGTTACGTAGGTAACTGTGGTTTTGTGAATTCTGGATGACCGCCAGACTTATTTGTCACTCTGAATGCGCAAGAAAGGCGTATCGAGACTAAATGCAGAGCTAGTGTGTCTATTATACTCGAGGCTCCGGCTATGTCTCCATGTGACTTTTTTAGTATATTATCTCGAACTATCGAGCTGGCTGCAATAATCCACTTGTGCTTAAGCACCGCCTCTGGATGCCTTTTTGATGCCTGAAATATGGTCTGTGGTTAATAACATTTTCACTTTTTATTATATAACATAAAATACATCAGTAATACCTCCTTGTGACTTTTTTTTTTATCTTCTACAGTACTTATCTTGAATTATCTTGATGAACAAAACGTGTAAGAATCATAAACTTGTTGGTCACAGTGCTTATTTTTGTCAAAGAAACCAGGGTGATGCTAATTTCCAGCTTGACCTAACTTCAGAGGTTGACTTGCGGCATCAGTTGCGTTGCTTCACTGCCATTCATAAATTGGATGTATTGTACACTTAGGAATCTCTTCGGAAGTAGTGGGTCATGCTTTCGCCTACTATTTTATTATCCTTTTCACAAACGTTTTTCAACTACTATATACGTATAAAGTTTTAAAAAATTATAATTCCATGAGAATAGGGAAGTCCATACCACAACTATAATGATAATGCTACAGAGGAACTTTATCATTGGAATCACTTTCAGAATGTTATTATTTTTCAGCTGGTGAATGACAAAAAAATAGAGAGCTAATCAGAATTCACCAACTTCAAAGAGCTTAAGCATTTAAAGTGGCAGGTGAAATATCTGCAGCGTGCACTTATAATAAACAGAGTGTTATCGTGTGTTGGTGTGGACAATAATATAGTTAGCGTTATAGTTATTTTTTAGTTAGGCCTATTGTTCATGGTGTGAAATGTCCTTAAGGGCTGTGTAAATCCATTAGGCAAGAGACAAGCTACTTTACAATAAATTTGGCAAAACTTAATTGCATGGACTACAACGCATTCATCAACAAAGATTCATCACTGTGATTCTGCCTATATATCCTGCTGGATGTCCTCTTCATGTACTTCACAAAGGTCAGTCCCTCCATATGCCTTATTGTGACGAGGAATGAAGATTAAAGTAAGAAGAGAGACTGAAGCTCTTAATATGTACAGTGTGCTCTTGCCTCAAAGGGTCAGAGCCATATAATCATTCGCAATAACATTCTTATCTACCTAGAACTGTAGTTACACTAGACACTGGGAACAATTGTCAAATTAATCAAGGTGTCAGGTTATGGTAGAACAAATAACCTCATTCTGCTTGTATGTGATTGGTAGATTGTACCTGGACTTTCTACTGTAGCTATAATTAAAAGCAGTAATACAGTTGTCAATGTCAATAAATCAATTCTCCCTCTCTGCAGGAAACAAGAAGAATGGCCTTGTCCCTGACTTTTAGTAGTAAACATATATTTTCATTCAGTTCTCACGAGAGATCTCCCCTTAACCTGAGCTGAAATAGCTGAAACAACCTTACTAATTGCTAAATATCCTGTTATTTTCTGTCATGGTAGCCCATGTTTTTGGCTGACCTTGGTCTAGACCTGACGATTGCGGCTAAAAACTCACTCATACTGTAGCTTTTTATACTCTATTTACAATAACGCAAAAGTTTAGCATTTATAAAGACTGGCTATCTGCTTTATAATCTCATTTAGAGTGAAAACAAAGATAATATCCAAAACTTTCCTCCCTGCAAATTTGACAAAAAAATATTTTTGCATAATTTTTGGGAGCCTGAAACTGTCAAGGTAAGCCATAAATGTTCCATCTGCTTCTGCCGTTGCAGTGTCTCATTTAAATGAACACACTTGACACACCCTGGCAATTGAGACAAATGAACAGCACAGAAAGTATGCAAGCGTGTTTGTGAAATGCACAAGTACAGATGGAGAGAGTTTCTGTACTGTTTTCCCAAAGTCCTCTGTGAGTGGGTGGTAAATTGACAGCCTGTAGTAATTACTGATTATGGCAGTGATAACCCTGTAGATTAAATCCCAGATTGTTTTCAATCAGCTATTTGTGAATACGCCTTGTCTCATCGGATCTGGAAGGATGCCAGATAATTGGAATTAGAGCTTCGGAGGTGTGTTGCGCCATTAAACGGCAGAATCAATCATTGGGATTGGGACACTCGACTCACACTTCAATTGTTCACATGCGGCATGTTTCATGGATTAAATATGAGAGCAGCTTTCATAACAGCGTTGGCAAGAAAAAATATTCACGATTGTCTGCTGTGCGTGAAACTTATTTCTTTACAGTGTTTTATATTGTCTGCTCATTATCTCTTTATTATATGGCTTGCTCATTATCTTGATCCTATTTTATGACACAACTTAATCATTACAGTCAGAAACCTCAGCTGGAAAGATGCTGAGCAGCGGTGCTGTTTGCTCATGCTGTCTTGGCCCCAGACATACAGTTGTATCAGGTTAGTGTTAAACAGGAAGAGTGATGAGGTTTTGCTGAGAGACAGCATCTCTATCATGCCAAGAAAGTGTGGGCTCCGAGTCTACATCAGTGTCAGCGAGAAAAGTAACACACTATCAGGGAAACAGAATGTCTGATGGATGAGCCTCGAATACTTCTAGTTCACATTAATGGGCCTGCTCTATATTAATTGATGCGAAGGAAATTGTTTTCCATTTAAGAAGTACTATTAATGTTGTAATGGTAGTTAGTGTGGATACATTATGGAGGGGAAGAAACTCAAGAAGAGGGTTTTTTTAGCATAAATTTGGTCCAATTTATAGGAAACAATGCAACAATTTTGGGATGATCAGGAGATAATGAGTTTTTATTCATTTTTTATTTGTTTATAAATACCGCAATATATACCCTTACAACTTGGATAATATAATTACAGAAAACCAGGATTATTACTGCCTTTAACATTTTTACAGGAAGGCATTATGTTAAAGGTAGGGTAGGCAATGTTTTTCATAAACACCTTTTGTTATACTGGTTGAAACTCTCTTCACATCCTGATAGCAATCAATAATAGAAGTGATCTAAATATTAAAAAACGTCCATATATCTTCTTTGTTTATATCCATTTGTTTGATAATTTGAGAAATGATTGTAAGATCAAATGTAGGAGTAGGACAGTTTCTATGTAACACTTTATAAATGAGGTCCACAGTCACAGGGCGCTGCAAAAAACAGCAGCCACAATTTACAGTTCCTCCTGAACCAAAGCAACGAGCTTATGCTGTGGTTACGCCATGTCGTAATTACTGTAATTAAGAGATGGCAATTCGTGACGTTCTACTCCCTGCGTGCTGTCATGCCTTTTTTAGGCCGATACATTTTTTTGTCACAATCAGCAAACATCTCCTCACTATCCGCCAGCTGCCTATCCCTAGCCTAGAAATCTAGACGCACCCTAGCGGCAGCAAAATGTATTTTGCAGCCAGGGCAGTCTAGCAACTCTTCATTGACTTTCGAGCTGCAAAAACCTAAATTGGGTCAGGCCAATCACATCGTGTATAGAGTAGGTGGGGCGGGCTTAACATAATGACGACAGAGTTGCGACGGTTACCTGCTACTTGAAAACAAAGAATGACGGCTGCTGCTGGCGAACAGTCTTTCGAATCGGCTTTGGCCGCGACTCTGGAGGACTTGTAGTTAGGTTTTTCTTTGAGAAAAGAGCATAGAACAGCACTGAAGTCATTCTAAAAAAAAGGAAGATGTGTTCGTAGTTTTGCCGGCCAGATATGGCAAAAGTTGAATCTATCAACTAGCTCCGCTGTTGGGAAAACGCTCTGGTTGGGTGAAGCGCTGTCCTATTGCGTGCAGAGGGAATTTGAAAGACAGCCGTTTATCACGCCCCTCGGATTGAGCCGTGTCTATGGTGAGTTGCCAGACCCAACATCTTGATGTAGGTCTGGCTTGCCAGGCTAGCCTATCCCCTGAACACACCGTAAAAAAACATGGTCTTTGTAGAGAGCCCAGGCTCCACAAACGGCAACAAAAACAAACTGGGCCAACCTGCACCACGAAATATAACAAACAGTGTTCCAGCCAATAACCGACAAGAATGATTTGGGGAGTGTGTGGGGAGTGGAGGAGAGAGAAGCATGAAGAGGGAAGTTAGCTAGAGGAGAGATGTCCTAGACAACGACTAACGTTACAATTATGTTCTCTTGAATTTTCATATGGCCGACACACGACCAAAGAGACAACGTTCCGATGAACACATAGCAAAGAAGTATACTGTTAGAAGGAAGCACGGAAGGGATAGGGAGGGGATGGGATGAGGAGGGGGGAGGGGACGGGATGTTCGAGCTATCCTCCGTTTTTTTTGACAATACTTCGAACGTCAACAAGAAGTGACGTCACCCAACATCGTTTAGAGCACCTTTAAAGTTTGACAATAAAAATGTATATTATATAACAATGTTCTACACTAACAGAGCTATGCAATGTCAATGGTATTCTTGAAAGCTAAAGTATAATTCATTAAAGGGAAGATCATTAAAAAAGATCAAACAAAAATAATTTGGTTACTTGAAAGTAATGCATGACTTGACTTTATGCTATTGTGCTAATGCTAACAGTGTTATAGACCAACTTCAATTGCGGTTTCTAATAGTAGTAACAATAACCCTTTATTTCAAATAAATTATTTCATAACATTAATAATGCAATTAGTAATCAATGATTTATTGTTTCCTTTCTATCTGTCGTTGTAAAAAAAACATTGATATAAATGTAGGTGTGGTGAGAGTATTGAAAAGTTTTAGCTGGATAAAAAGTAGTTCATTGACAAACTGACCGTGGTTATTAATTCTTCAGTATGTTGATAGATTTTCTTAGATATTTTCAAATGAATTAGCTTAGCCTCGGTGCCCTGTAAAAGTGCCTAATACTGTAATGAGTTTGATTTTATAACAACACTTCACTGCACCAATCCCAAGGCCTGGGGCGCTAATTAAAACATTGAGCTATTAGCAATAATTCAAAAGGCAAGTTAAAAAGAGATGAGAGCTCATAGAGGTTTAATAAAACATGTTAGCTTAAGAAATGTTCAATTATGTTGAAGTGAGCTGTCAAAAATACTAAACAGGCTACTGAGTGTGATATATGGTTTATATTTACAAAATTATTCTGTTGCAGTTTTGCTCAAGGGTGTAGAGAAACAATGACATGAAAAGTTACTTTCAATATCAAGTGATGAACCGCGACAGTCTAATTGTCCGAAATAACAAATACTAATGTCTTTTTTGGGGAGTGTTATTAATTTTGTGTTTATAATTTGAAAAACTCATTTTCTACTTTAAAACCGTTGTATTTTGCAATACTTCTGGTGAAGAGGGTTAACAATATGTGAATCTAATAAAACATCATCTCAAAGAGGAAAATAAAACGCAGTTAAAGAGTGATTAAGTTCTTTCACATGGAATAATAAGGCATGTACCGTTATCTCTCATATTGACTACTGGTTAACTCCGTACAATTTACATAAAGAAGATATTTCTGTTAATATTCTTCCCACGACAAGAGGAGATGATAATTTCTCAAATTACGGCTTTTACTCATAAATCTCCTCCAAATTTGTCGTATAATGAATATCTTGAGTTATTCACACTTCAAAGCCAATTAGATGATATTTATAAAAGGAGGGCAGAGGGGGCCTTCATTAGAGATGGTTGGAAAAAGGTGAACAGAATTCGGCATATTTCTTTCAATTAGAAAAATTCTGTGCAAAAACAAATACAATTTTGCATTTGAATATTAATGGTACGATAACACATGACTGAAAGGACATTGCAGATTACTGTTCAACCTTTTTTAGCACTCTTTACAATTCAGGGTTTAATGAAAATAATTCCTCTGTTTTTTATAGATAGTCCTACTAATTCGAAAGCTATAAATGAAGATCAAAAAGAACATTGTGATAGTTCTATATGTATAAAGGAAGTCCTTCAAGCTATTACAGAGCTCAAGTTAATAAATCCCCTGGTGTAGATGGTTTAAACTCAGAATTCTATAAAACTTTCTCAGAAGAACTAGGTCCTTTTCTTTTAAATCTTTTCTTACAATGTATTGAGTGTGGTAAACTCCCGCCTATGACACAAGTCAAGTCTTAATTCCCAAACCAAAAAAATACAATTTAATTTTCGACAATTTGCAACCAATTTCCCTAGTTAATAATGATTATAAAAATTTTGCCTCTATATTAGCTTCTAGAATTAAGAAAACTTTGGATTTTATTATCGATGACACAGTCAGGTTTTATGCGTAATAGACACATTTCAAATAATAATCGCTTGGTATTAGACCTCGCTGATTACCCACATCTATACCCAGACGAGAGTTTAATTCTTTTCTTAGACTTCCATAAGGCCTTCAACACTGTTGAACATCATTTCATACACTGAACAAAATTATAAACGCTACACTTTTGTTTTTGCCCCCATTTTTCATGAGCTGAACTCAAAGATCTAAGACTTTTTCTATGTACACAAAAGGCCCATTTCTCTCAAATATTGTTCACAAATCTGTCTAAATCTGTGTTAGTGAGCACTTCTCCTTTGCCGAGATAATCCATCCACCTCACAGGTGTGGCATATCAAGATACTGATTAGACAGCATGATTATTGCACAGGTGTGCCTTAGGCTGGCCACAATAAAAGGCCACTCTAAAATGTGCAGTTTTATCACACAGCACAATGCCACAGATGTCGCAAGTTTTGAGGGAGCGTACAATTGGCATGCTGACTGCAGGAATGTCCATCAGAGCTGTTGCCCATGAATTGAATGTTCATTTCTCTAGCATAAGCCGTCTCCAAAGGCGTTTCAGAGAATTTGGCAGTACATCCAACGGGTCTCACAACCGCAGACCACATGTAACCACACCAGCCCAGGACCTCCACATCCAGCATCTTCACCTCCAAGAGACCAGCCACCCGGACAGCTACTTCAACAATCAGTTTGCATAACCAAAGAATTTCTACACAAACTGTCAGAAACTGTCTCAGGGAAGTGACGAGATCCTGAGGCCCATTGTTGTGCCATTCATCCATGACCATCACCTCATGTTGCAGCATGATAATGCACGGCCCCATGTTGGAAGCATCTGTACACAATTCCTGGAAGCTGAAAACATCCCAGTTCCTGCATGGCCAGCATACTCACCGGACATGTCACCCATTGAGCATGTTTGGGATGCTCTGGATTGGCGTATGCGTGTTCCAGGTCCTGCCAATATCCAGCAACTTCGCACAGCCATTGAAAAGGAGTGGACCAACATTCCACCGGCCACAATCAACAACCTGATCAACTCTATGCGAAGGAGATGTGTTGCACTGCGTGAGGCAAATGGTGGTCACACCAGATACTGACTGATTTTCGGGTTTACCCTAAAATAGGTGTCGATGATTTCTTCATTAATTTCATTAAAGCTTCATATTCTAATGCAAATTGTTCAATCAAGCTGTGTAATGGCACCTCACCCAGATTCAATCTCAGTCGTGGTATCAGACAGGGATGCCCTATTTCCACATATTTATTTTACTTTGTTCACAACTTCTTGCAGATCATATTAAACAGAGCATTTAAGAGGCGGGCAGTGAAATCATTAGTTAATTGGCAGACCATACCACTCTTTTTATAATTGTGATCAATAATCACAATTATTGATAAAATGTTGTTCAACTTCTTATGGAAAAATAAAACGTACTCGGTTACTAACGTAACCTCGGTTCTCTCTAGAAGAGGGAACGAGTACTGCGTTTTATCAAAACGCTACGGGAAAAGTCTCTTTTCACGAAACACTGAAGCAAAAAATTATCCTTTAATTTTCATATATGTAAAACGCGTTGCGGCAGCAGCAGACAGCTATGGCGAGACGGCTTGCTCGCTCATTGGCTGCTCTGCGGCAACTGCTTAAGCCAATCGAGCGAGGCCTGGGATGACATCAGGCCAATGAGGGCGCTTCGCGCCCTCCTCGCCACTTCCCGCCGAAACGGGCGTGGCTTACCTCTATAAAAGGAGCTCGAGAAGGCTGACTCACTTGATTTTGATCGCCGAAGCGAACCAGAGTGAACCGTACGCACGGCAGAGAACGCAGTACTCGTTCCCTCTTCTAGAGAGAACCGAGGTTACGTTAGTAACCGAGTACGTTCTCTTACGAGAGTCCTCTCGTACTGCGTTTTATCAAAACGCTACGGGAACCCCTTGCAAAACGCCGTGCGTGCTGGGATAAAAACACTGATCACCGGAAGCTTTTTCAGGCATACAGTGCATAATCACCAGATTGACTCACACAGAGTCAGGGAATAAGGGTGAGAGCCTTAAATCCCTATATTTTAGCGTCGTAGAAAAACATGTCCACAGACGCAAGTATAATCATCACATAGACAGGGTAGGGAACCTGAACTAATGTGGAAAATGTGGGTCTTACACAGTTCTGCCCAAGATAGTCGGTAGCGCATAGCGCATGAGTTTCAGCGGTCTGATTAGACGGCTGAACAGATTACACCGACAAAAGCTTAGCCTGCAAGGCGGGAACCTCTAGGTTATAAAACCTGATAAATGTAGACGGCGAGGCCCAACCTGCCGCCGTACATATATCCTGTAGGGAAATCCCGCTGGACCAAGCCCACGAAGAAGCAACGCTTCTCGTAGAGTGCGCTCTGACTCCCAGAGGGCATGGAATGCCCTTGGCAGTATAAGCCAGCGCTATGGCGTCAACTATCCATCTGGATAGACTTTTTTCGAAACAGCCATTCCTTTGGAACGTCCGCTGAACGAGACAAAGAGTTGCTCTGTCTGTCTGAAGACAGCAGAGCGGGACATATAAGCTCTTAAAGCCCTAACAGGGCAAAGAAAACTCGAGTCCCCTTCCTCACTCGATGCCGGTAGGGCAGCCAGGGATATAACCTGAGCCCGAAAAGGCGTGTTGAGGGATTTCGGCACATAGCCATGCTTAGGTTTGAGTATGACTTTAGAGTCATTAGGACCAAACTCCAAGCACGCCGGGCTCACAGAGAGCGCGTGCAGGTCGCCTATGCGCTTCACTGAAGCGAGAGCCATCAAAAACACTGTTTTGAAAGACAAATGTTTGAGGCTAATAGACTGGATAGGCTCGAAAGGGGCACCTTTCATGGCCGCTAGGACCGTAGAAAGGTCCCACAAAGGAACTGAAGGAGGTCTGGGTGGATTCAGTCTCCTAGCTCCCCTGAGGAAGCGGATGACTAAATCATTCCTTCCCAGCGACTGACCCAGCGTTGAACCAGAGAACGCTGAAATAGCCGCCACATACACTTTGAGCGTGGAAGGGGATCTGCCCTTATCCAACAGCTCTTGTAGGAAGGAGAGAACCTCCGTTACCTCACATTCGAGGGGTGAAATGCTCCGAGCTGCACACCAGCCGGAGAAAACCGACCACTTCGAAGCATAAAGCCGCCGTGTCGACGGTGCTCTAGCCTGAGTGATGGTATTCACGGCTCCCTCTGTGAGACCAACGGGTATCCGTTGAGCACCCACACATGAAGGGACCACAGTTCCGGGTGTGGGTGCCAAATCGAGCCCCCGGCCTGCGAGAGGAGATCTCTCCTCAACGGCAGCGGCCATGGAGCGATATCTGCCAACTGCATCAGAACTGGGAACCATGTTTGGTTCTCCCAGAACGGAGCTACAAGCAGGACTGGGCATTTCGTTTCCCTGACCCGTTCCAGCACCTGTGGCAGGAGGGAGACGGGGGGAAAAGCGTATAACGGGCAGCGCGGCCACCTCCGGGACAGCGCGCTGTCGGTCTTTGAAAAGAACGCGGGGCAGTGCGCGTTTTCGCGGGACGCGAAAAGGTCCACCTCCGCTCTGCCAAATCTCTTCCACAACAGCCGGACTGTTTGTGGGTGTAGAGACCATTCGCCCGGGGGAACATTGTTCCTGGACAGTCTGTCTGGGCCCACATTCTGAAGCCCAGGTACATGCACTGCTCTCAGCGAGCGTAAGTTGTGCTGAGCCCATAGTAGGAGGCGTTTCGCCAGCCTGTACAGGGATATGGATTTCAGACCGCCCTGGCGATTTATGTAGGACACCACAGCCATGTTGTCCGAACGGACTATGACGTGTTCGTCCTTGATGCGGGGACAAAAACGCGTCATCGCGTTGTGCACTGCCAGCATTTCTAGGCAGTTTATGTGTAGGAGCTTTTCTCGTTCCGACCACAGGCCGAAGAACGGTCTGCCCTCGAGCAGAGCTCCCCATCCCGAGGTGGATGCGTCTGTCGACACCATCCTCACTCTCGAGGAAGTCCCCAGGCTTACACCTGATTGGTACCAGTCGTCCGCCGTCCAAGGCGCCAGGGCTGAAACACAGCTCTGATCGACCTTGAGGCGTAATCGACCGGTCGCCCACGCTCCGCGCGGTACCCGCGTTTTCAACCAGAACTGCAGCGGGCGCATGCGGAGCAAGCCCAGCCGGAGAACTGACGATGCTGAAGCCATGAGACCCAGCATCGTTTGAAACTTCCTGAGCGGGGTGACAGCGCCGCGGCGGAAAGACCTCGCCGCGCGCTGAATGATCAACACGCGCTGTGGTGACAGCCGCGCTGTCATAGACTGTGAGTCCAGAACGACGCCCAGGAACAAAATCGATTGACTGGGGTTCAATGAACTCTTTGTCCAGTTGACTGTGATACCAAGATTCTCGAGGTGATCGAGTAAAATGGTTCTGTGCTCCACGAGCTGTGATCGTGATTGAGCTAGGATCAACCAGTCGTCCAAATAGTTCAGCACTCGCATGCCTCTGAGTCTGAGAGGAGCGAGCGCTGCGTCCATGCATTTCGTAAATGTACGGGGTGCTAGGGACAAGCCGAATGGCAGGACTGTATACTGGTATGTCTGACCCTCGAAGGCGAATCTCAAGTATCGCCTGTGGTGTGACGCTATTTGTATTTGAAAATACGCGTCCTTCAGATCTATTGACATGAACCAGTCTTCTCGGCGAACATGCGCGAGAATTTTGCTGGTTGTGAGCATTTTGAAACTGCGTTTCACCAATACTCTGTTCAACCGTCTTAGATCCAGTATGGGTCTGATACCGCCGTCCTTTTTGGGGACTAGAAAGTATCTGCTGTATAGCCCTCCTTCGCTTAGAGCTGGGGGAACGCGCTCTATCGCCCCTTTGCTTATCAGTTTTGATATTTCGGCTCGAAGTAGGTGAGCTACTTCCAACGAGACCGTAGTTTCGACGCGCGCTATGAAGCGGGGAGGGCGTCGACAAAACTGTAGCGAGAAGCCTCTCTTTATAATGCCTAGCACCCAGTCCGAAACCCCTGGGAGCGCTGCCCATGCTTCTGCATGGCTGGCTAGGGGCTGGATACGGAGCGCGCTCTGATCGCCGTGCGACAGAGGTGCTTCGGGGGATACAAACATAGGCGTTATGCCTGTGGCATTTGAGGCGGGGCACGCGCTTAATACAGCGGGCGAGACGCTCGTCCTCGACCTTACTACAGTGCTTGGCTGAGTGAGGGAGGACTGAGAAAGTCTCATAGGACCCATGTGAGCGAGTAGATGTGGGCTGGGAGCGGGCACATTTACTGCTTTGGGCGCGGCGTCTGCCTGAGCAGAGCGCGCGCTCACAGTTCTCGTTTTTACAGAGAGCCTGTGATGTGTTAGACATAGTGTTCGTGGGCACTGGGAAGTGGGCACTCTCACTATGCTGGAAGCGCAACCGACCTGAGTCGATTTTATGTGCGCGGGCCCTACGTGTAGGGCTGTGCTTATGTGTAGTGATGGGCACTGAGGAGTGGGCATCGAGACTACATTTATAGCACCATCGGCCGTGGCCGGGACACCAGAAAACACACTCTTTTCGAGATTTATCTGGGTAGCCGTGAGAACGGCTTTTGCGTGCAGGCAAGCGGGCGGCAGTGCAGGCTTGCTCTCTGCAGAAAACACTGGAACAGTCGCAAACCTTGGGACTGAAACAGCGGGGCGCTTGGGTGGGAGGCCGGCCGCAACGGGACTCACACACCTGCGCTTTCCCAGGCTTGCTAGGACTTCTTCGGCACTTCCGGTTTTACCACAACCCTCGATCGCGGCCCGCACGAAGAGGGGCGCCGAGAGCGGGGCCTCGAGCTGCGCTGTTGTGGCTGCTGCGAAGAGGCGGCCGAAGGCGGGGGCTGAGGCTGAGAGCTCCGCGGGGTCCGTTTGTCACGAACCGCTGCAGAACCGGAGCGCTTCGGTAGGAAGTGCTTGAAGGCTTGAGACGCTTTCTGGGCCTCGGTAAATCTCTCCACGAACTCGGAGAGAGAAGAACCAAAAAGGCCGGTGGAAGACAGCGGGGCATCGAGAAACGCAGTGCGCTCGGAATCGGCCATCTCCGTGAGCGTCAGCCATAAGTGCCTCTCAGCGACAGTGGCGGAAGCCATACACCGTCCCATGGCTTGTGCGGCGGCTTTAGTAGCTCGGAGCGTGAGATCTGAAGCGCTCCTTAGATCCGCGATGCAGATAGCGTCAGGTCCCATCTCGTCCAGCTTACGGAGGAGATCACCCTGGTAAATCTGCAGCGTATCCATGGTGTGTAGCGATGACGCGGCTTGCCCAGCGGCGGAGAAGATTCGCGCGAGCAGCGTCGACGTCATGCGGCAGGCTTTGGAAGGCAACACCGGTTTAGTCCGCCGTCCAGCAGAGGGCGGGCAAAGGTGGGTCGCTAT
This sequence comes from Scardinius erythrophthalmus, assembly GCF_964197995.2. NCBI lineage: Eukaryota > Metazoa > Chordata > Actinopteri > Cypriniformes > Leuciscidae > Scardinius > Scardinius erythrophthalmus. The sequence continues at coordinate 18,624,523 of NC_138238.1, read as the reverse complement.
CGCCTGTTCCACCGGCGGAAGAGAGAGGTAGCCTCGGTCACTGGCATTATCCAGAGAGGAAAACGCGGGTGACACAGATGAGCGCGTCCGCGCAGAGTAGGGCGCGTTCCAAGCCTTCGCAACTTCTTCGTGTAACTCAGGAAGAAAAGGAGCGGGCTTAGATTCCGGAGAAGTGCGCTCACCAGGGAGGAAACTACCATCCAGCCGGGTTCGAGAGGGGGGCTCCGGTGCAGACCACTCGAGGCCGAGGCTCGCCGCGGCCAGTGCGAGTACCCGCATGAGCTCCGTCTCAATGTTGGCTCTCGTTGAGGGCTTGCGGGCAGGGGGCGCGAGATCCTCAAAGCTCGCCCAATCCTCGCTGCCTGAAGCTAGCAGAGAGCAGGAATCCTTCTCCCCCGACGCGGCCTCTGAACCGACTTCCTCTGATGAAGCGGCGGCAGACTGCGGGCGCTGAGCATCAGGAAGTGATTCGAGAGAGGCCGGTGAAGCTGGCGGGCGAACCGGCGAGCTGGGTCGGGCTGGAGCGGGTTCCGGGACCCGCTGCGAGCGGCGCTTTTTACGGCGCGGCATCGCGGCGGTGAATGCAGGCTTGGAAAAGGATGCCAGGCGAGTCCTCAGAGTCACCATCGGCAAAAGCTCGCAGTGAGGGCATCCGCCGTCAGCGAGCGCGAGCGCTGCATGGTCCTCACCCAGGCAGGAAACACAGATGACGTGCTTGTCTCCCTCGGTGAGTGGGGCTCGGCACGAGCCGCAGGAAGGCATCTTGAAAAAGACGCAGCTCTCTTAGGGGTGAGTGTTGCGAAGAACACACACACACACACACACACAGAAAAGCAATAATATGAAAAGGATATAGGCGTCGGAAAGCGCAGCAGGTACGGCTGTAGAAGGCGGCGTTGGCCAGCGGCTTCGAGTGGCTCGTCCCGCTGATGTGCTTGCCTCAACGACGCTGCTTCCGTGATCCAGCGATGCGTGCGCTTCGCTGAAGAGATTAAAATCAAGTGAGTCAGCCTTCTCGAGCTCCTTTTATAGAGGTAAGCCACGCCCGTTTCGGCGGGAAGTGGCGAGGAGGGCGCGAAGCGCCCTCATTGGCCTGATGTCATCCCAGGCCTCGCTCGATTGGCTTAAGCAGTTGCCGCAGAGCAGCCAATGAGCGAGCAAGCCGTCTCGCCATAGCTGTCTGCTGCTGCCGCAACGCGTTTTACATATATGAAAATTAAAGGATAATTTTTTGCTTCAGTGTTTCGTGAAAAGAGACTTTTCCCCTGGCGTTTTGATAAAACGCAGTACGAGAGGACTCTCGTAAGAGAACCCATTATATAAAGAAATCTGTGGTTATGAACTCAACTGAAAATGGAGGCCTGAACTTTTTAGATTTTACCACCCTTAATCACACCTTCAAAGTTAACTGGCTTAAGCAATTTATTTTGAAGTTGTCCTCATTCAGTTTGTTTTTGGTCAGATTTCTGTTCCTTTATTAGGGCTCATATCATGCCCAGCTTTCAACTGTGCTTTAAAAATGTGTTTTGTTTTGTTTTTCTCTTATGACAAATCTTATCATAAGGAATATTACCTAATTAATCTGCTTCTTCTGTTAGCTAAATTTAGTATTCATAAATGTAAATTTGGAGGAAACAAGCTGCAAAGTGCGTTTCAATCTGTAAACATTTTCACATTTTTGTTTAACTTTTAAGTTTGTCACTGTTTCTGTATGTCTTTTTATGTTTGTTTATTTGGTTTACTCATTGTATCCCCCTGACTGTAGTTGTAATTCTTAAAAAAAAAAAATTTAAAAGGTGTCTGTCCAGTGATAGACATTTACACGTAAAAAATAAAAAAAAATAAAAAAAGTTAAAGAGTGATGAGAGTGAGACATGGGCCTGTTTACACAACATGATACTTCTGAAACATAATTATCAGACAAAATAATAATATTATGTATTACACCTTGTTAAATATAAATATACAGTACTAGTTAGCTTAATTTTGCAGCCATTAGCACTGAAACAAAGGTGAATATACGAACATACACTGCTGCTGAACACGTAGTTTGCCACGTTTACAGTGAGAGCGGTTTAATGGAGGTTCCTGTCCCATGTCAGCTGGCTGCACTTCATCAGAGGATAAAATTTAATATGGGCTGTAATGAGGGCTGACAGGAAATAAATATTAATTAAATGAGATCAAAAAGTGCTCCAGCACATGCCTTGATTAAACTTTTAGCGAAGGCGTAATTTGGGGTGTACTGCAATTCGGAAAGGGGCCGCATGTTGTTTTCCTCCGAGTGTCTTCTAATCTGTTTGTGTACGTGAAATGGTGTTACTACAGGCTAATGGCCCAGCAGTCAAGTGCCAAATATCAGCTTTCATAGCTTTTATGAATTTTAAATTTCGAAATTAGCTCCAGCAGTCACATGAGTGATATCTATTTCATCTGTTTTGCGAGCGGTATCCATTTCATAGGAATGGATCAGCATTCTTCTTTTGATGTTCCCAGCGGTTTTCTGATTACCATTCGCTGTGTGGATTTTCCATTGTTTATTGATTAGGTGTTCATAAATTGTGAAAGAATATCGCAATGATGAAGTTGTTAAAAGCATTTTTAAATCGATTACTGTTGGCAAGTGGGAAAGTGCTAAAGCAGAGGAGAACTTTAAAATGAGTGAGGGCTTACTGCAAACCCCAGAGTCACATTGAGAGATTACAGGCAGAGCAGCACTGGAGCAGTCAGGATTTATTTCCTGTCCCCTTTGGTTGCAATATTGTGTTTTTAAATTGAATATGGTTATGGTAATGTTTTTGATCAAGGATGGTGGGGCTACAGATAATTGAGTTGTTTAGATTAGAAAAAGCATTTCTCCACGCCATTATGACATGCACTGCCTGGACGGCTAGCGCACAACGTGGCTCGGTCGGCTGTTGCTATAGCCGTATAGAAAATAATGTTTGAATTGTAATGCTGTTCTCGTGTGTCAGAGTCATTTGTCTTTGTTCTGTGTGCTTGTGTCTCGCTGTGTATCACAGGAAAGATGAATGCGGCTAATAGACTGTGACACAACCATTAACTACAGCTGTAATGAAAGTGTAATAGAATCAAACAGTCATTTCTCTGCAGAGCCCCAGAAGATACAGGTAAACGTCTGAAGACCGGACACAAAGGCCTATGCTTTGCCTCCACATTTCGCCCTTGAACTCCCATCAGCCTCACTGGAAACATCAAACACCTGGGGAAAAAATTGGCTGACTGATCAGCTCCTTTACATATGAAACAAATCCACTGACTGCATTATTCTTTCAGTCTTCAACAAAGGAATAAGGTGTTCTTTCATGTGTGATCTCAGCTTTTGTGAGCTTTTGTCCTTGCTCTGTAGGAAATATTGACTTTAGAGATATTCACTCATTTTATGGAAATGTTACGCATAAGGGACAATAATAAGCTCTTGTTATTAAAGGCTGCTGGCCCTCTTCTTTGGACCTGCAATAATGGAGGCACGAGTTTGTCTGGTGAACAATTGTCTTGTCAATGGGGAAATAATTCCCAGAACTAATTTTAATGTTTTTCATATCATTTACATAATATCAATATTTGTAATTACCCCTGGGTTATATCTATGTTTCATGAGATAAAATAAAACCACTTAAGCAGTGCCTTCTGTGTCCAACTGTAATAGTGAAGTGATTTTCACATTGGCTGGACAGACATACAAATGCTTATCAAATTATTAAACTATTATTATTAAAGTCCTAAAGAGATCTTCACACTTTAATCAAACAAAATATAATAAATAACTTATTAAAGATACATTACCAGTTACAATTCAGTCTCCAGAAAATGTTGCTAGACCAAATCTCAATATAATTGTCAGGTGTGTTTCGATCACTTGTTAGTTGTCATGGTTAGCACTTGAGTTGTGCACCTGTTTCTTGTGCAGTTAATCTACACACTCAGTTCTTTCTGTTCATTGTTCGGTGTTGTCTGTAGGTATTATGTAATGCTGTATTTTACTGGCGCGATCCTTCTCCTCATTGCCTTCTTCGTTCGGCGTAATTATGTGACTGTCAGAGCAGAAACGAAAGCTGATGCTCTCCGTATGTTTTCCCGTCATCTCCGAGTGTGTTCATACGTAAATTGCGCCTGCTTATTTTGTCCATTACATCAAAAGATCTGAAAAAAACATATTTACAGATCCATAAACCCTCCCCTCAAAGAAATTGGGACAGAAGTGGTTGAAAGTGAGACGGATTAAAACACCAGGTGTAAATGGGTATGTGTCTCCCTCGTCTACTTGTGATTCGATCCACCAAAACGCATCTTATTACCAGGTATAAACAGGGCCTAAGTTATTGTGTGCCCTGGAACAATAACACAATGAAGAGTTGCTTCAGGAATGGGCTGGACGACCACCTCGTGAAGGTAATGCTGGAAAGGAACCCCATCTGCACGCTGCAGCAGTACATTGATTATGCACTGTCTATTAGGTTTCTCCATGATGGTGGGGGTATTTAAAGATGAATTTAATATCACCACCTGCTTGCCCACTCCTCATGTTCCAGGGCCCATCCACCCAGAGGACGTCCTCACACCGGAGCCCACCACGGAGCCCAACAAGCATTCAGCCACGGCCACCATGGACCATCAACCAGAGCCCACTGCTGACTTAGAGCCCGTGCCCACCACAAAGCCAGAGCAAATGCCAGAGGCCATCTTCGTCCCGGAGCCCGAGCCCAGCTCAGAGTCTGACCACGTGTGAGAGCCGGCAACAACGTTCTTTATGAAGGATAGTTAGTGGAGTTTGAGGGCATGGGGTGGAGTTCCGCCCATCCTCCCGCCACTTAAGTGAGTGTGCTGAGCTGGGTCCCCACTGAAGTACTATTAGATGAGTTGGGTGATATAGTATTTTATGGTCTACAGTCTCCGCTGGTCCCGTCCAGTCCCAAGTCGTCTTCGTCGTCACTGGTTCAGCCCAGTCCCAAGTTGTCTTTATCTCTACTGGTTTAGCCCAGTCCCAAGTCATTTTGTATCTGCTGGTTTAGCCCAGCTCCAAGTCTCCTGGTCGCCACTGGTTCCGCCCAACTCCACGTCTCCTTTGTCACTGTTGGCAGTTCTTAATTTGAGCCAGATCCTGCCGGATCCTATTCAGGAAAATGTCAGATTTTGGATTTTTGTGTTACAGCATTTGTTTTTGAACGATTCGGCATAAACAAGTGCATTACATGGTGAAAGTGCGTGCAAGTGAGAGACAGAGTGAGACAGAGCGAGCGTGGGTTAATGCAGATGTATTTGAAGGTTATGTTTTGCTGGCCTTAGCATATATATTTTTATCACCTTTCTTAAGTTCAAAATCATTCTCGTTGGTTGGTTCTTGCTGCTTATTGTTTTGCATGCAGTAAAGCGTAAAGTTTGTAGAGTAACAAAGTTTGGAGAGACTGTAAATACCTGATGAATTATTCTTATAAAAATTAAGCGTAGCGTCAGTTCTGGCAGGTCACGTTAGTCAAGACTCTCAGCTGATCCACGTATACCTATAGGAATCTATAAGCTCCTTCAGTATTATCAGCAGCTAATTACCCTCCTCCATCCCCAGCTCCTCCTCTCGTCAGTCAGGATTTGGCCTTCTGAGTACCCTTTGAATCAGAATAAATTCTCGAATTATGTTGTACTTTAAAATCTTGAATTAATGATATCTGTAATACATTCATGTTGGTTCTGTTCTGTTTACCCTAAGGGGGGTTATTGCTGCACTCCCTGCTCTTATCCATGCTAGGCTGCATGGATGCGGAGGGAGTTCTTGCCCAGAACAGAACCATACCGCCAATCCTAACTATATGCTAATTGTCAATCGTATTTGACGATACGATTAATCGTATTAGTGGTCCTGACAGAAATAAGTTAATATCACCAAAATGTCAATAAGACAGTCAAGCATATTTCACTTTTTCATGAGTAAAGCTGATGGTTTTTCTGATCAAAAGAGATCCCGAAGATGGAACTGCTAGTACTAATTAGGATGGTGGGAGACACAAGCAACGGGAGTTAGATCAGTCGGAATCAGAAATTGATGTAGTGGAAAAGGCAACTATGTCATCGGTGAGAGAATATCACTGATCAACTGAATGGTTTTTGGTCTCAACATAGCTATTTATGTGACAGAATAATACACCAGGCTGTAGTTAGGGCCCTGCAGAAACTTGTGAATGATGTTCTTACAGTTGTGCCGTCACCATTTAATGACCTAATTTTATGTGGTGGGAAAACTAAAGTTGGGCAGTGTTGGTCACAGCTCCTTTTAATTGCTGTTTTTGATCCGGCAATTTTTCATTTACAATTTAAACATTGGTTGTTGGTCCCATCCAGCCTCCCACTCCCTCCTTCTCTGCCAATGCCATCCAGTTCCTCAGCCCCACCTCTGCTGCTTCCCTTCCCTTCCCTTCCTCCTTCACTGGCTCCGCCCTGCTGTTCAGATCCGCCTTGAGACCCCCAGGTCTCAAGCTCCGCCCTGGTTTGTCGATCCCCTAGCTCCACCTCAGGCCTCCGAGCGCTGGACTCAATCTCTTCAAGTTGATCCATCGGCTCCACCTTGGCTCCACACTCCCTTGGCTCCACAATGGTACGCCATCCCTCAGGCTACGCCAGGCTCTTTCAACCCTCCGGCTCTGACCTTGGTCAGTTATCACCCTGTTTGCCTCATGGACTTCCGGGTCCCAGGCTACATTTCGTCCCTCCAACCCTGTCATCCTTATAGCTCTGCTCTGGGTCACTCCTTGGCTCTTACCTCTGTCGTCTCCTCCATGCATAGTCTCCTCCCTGGCTCTTCCTCCAATTTTCTCCCAAATACTCTTCCGCTGGTCCTCCCTTGGACTATTCCTCCTGTCCCCCTCTGATGGACCTTTTTTCTGTTTCTCCCTCCTCCCACCATTAAGGTGTAGTTTCTGTTTACGGCACCAGGAGGCTCCTACCGGGAGAGGGGAGTTATATCAGATGTTTCGTTTTCATGGTGTTTGTTTCATGGTTTTCCTCTGTTTTAATCACTTGTTAGTTGTCATGGTTACTAAGCAAGTTGTGCACTTGCTTCTTGTTCAGTTAATCACGAGTGTGTATTTAAGCCCTCAGTTCTTTCTGTTCATTGTTCGATGTTGTCTTCATGTGTTATGTGAAGCCGTTGCGCTTGAGATTTGTGTTTTCTCTTTTGTAGATTACTTGTTTTTATTTTATTTTTGTTAAATAAAATTAGAAGTCTGCAGCAGCGATCTCTCTCCTCACTGCCGTTATCCTCCTCATTCACTAAACCTGACTATAATATAATTTATTATGTTTTTTATAATTTTATCACCAGCTCTTTGGAATACTCGATTCTGATTTGTCATTCACTGCAGTCAGCAGTCTGATATTTCCTAATGATATTTCTGATACGTTTTCCATAGTAATGCTCTGTAAAACCAGTGTCACACTACAGACTTTTTACTCCATTGACCTCCATTCATATGAATTTGAACATGGCAGACTTCACTCTGAAAGGTTTTGTGAAGATCTAAAAATCACATCTCTTGGCTAAATACAAAGTTGTGTATTTCAAATTTTGAATGTATTGTTTCATTTTTATCATAAAAAAACAAGCCCTAGGACATGACATAATTTCCTGTTCGGTGTTGTATCTAAAGTGATTTTGCAAGTCGTGGCTTAAAGTCTGCATGACACGGAAGTTGCATATCCAAGTGAAATGGCTTCTCAAATGTGAGAAAATGTTGGGTGGGACTTGATTATGTCTACTGGGAATTGATAGTTGGATTGTTGTCATTTGTTTGGATCATTGAAGTTAATGGTTTTGAACAAAGAGGGCACATGAATAAAAAAAAATGTATGTGCTCGGAAAAATCATTGATAATAAACACTACAACATTCCATAAAAAAACTGAAAAAGAAAAACAAACAAAATTGGCAACTAACTGAAACCCGCAGCTGCTTTCCTGCCTCTCATATACAAACATAATTTTGGATTTTAGATTGTATTGACAATGACCTGTCAGGGTTTATTTTGTGGACTGTCTAACTGGATCCCTTACTTATTATAGTCCTAAAATTAACCTCACATCTTAATCAAACAAAATCTAAATCATTGTTTAGTATCTTAATTTAGTAAATGTCTGAAGTCTAATGTAATAATTTGAAATCTTATTAAAGTGTATATACTAGTTCAACTCAACCTTCAGGGGTATTGTTGGACTATATTTAAACTTTAGTTATATTGGATGAAAACAATGATTTATCATATTTTCCATTTAATTGCATTTAATAATTGTTGAGGAGAAAAACATGTTTTCTTGCATTTTCACCTTTCCAATATTATGGATTGCTCAGTTCACACACATTTGTGTGACACATGCAGATGAAGACACATGATTCATGATTAGCATGAAAGAAGAGTGACTTGTCACTCATAAGTCGTGATACACTCGAGTGGCTGTTAGAGAAAAGGTTTTTTTTTTTTTTCTCTCTATGGCTATGAGAGCAATAGACAGCAAATTACAAATATCCAGCTTACTAATGTCATGCAACGCCAACATACTTATATTGATCTTGCCTTCGCACCGAACCCTCATGACAGACAAGTTATAATAAACATATTTACCTTCAAATGATTATCTCTCTGCTTGAACACACAAACACGCAATTGGATAGATCCAGCAATATATCAAAGAAGGGTCTGGTGATGAAATTCCAGCTTGATGATGAATCTCTCATGGTTGTATATCTGGGGAAATAAAACAACCGAATTTAGTCTGATGAAGAAGCTCGATGCACTCCACAATCTAATGATTTAATAATAAAAGATATATAATGTGCAAACGCAAAGTGCTTCAAAAGCTCAGATTCATTTCCTTTGTTTAAAATGCTAGATGATGCACCATTAAAACAAAACCATAGCGGTGACTAATTAATCATAAAGCTTCAGTACAACTGAATGATAATCTCCACTGAGAGACAGTATTTCTCATTTAAATCATGAAATGCAAAATACATGAAAACAGAAAAAACATGATAATACACAATCCAAGTGTATCAATTTCTTTGAAGGAAAGCAGCATTTTAAGGAAAGTACACTTTATAACTGAAGGACCATGTATCATATATCATATAGTTCAGTCCAGTATATAGTTATTTTCAGTTTATGGAGCTGTAAGATAGATGTGTCACATCTTTTCAAGTATTGTGGGGTCTGCTCGTCGATACCAATCCAATGTGCCAAAAATGTCTGAATTAGAGAATCTTTCTCTGGTTCTTCAAAGGTATTCTAACAATTTTCAAGACCAGCAACTTTAAAGTCTATAAAAATTGATTTGTTTGCCATGGGAGCAGACCCATTTAGACTCTTTGGGGCGTGAAATCTTTGTGAGAAATGGGTTTATCAATCAGAAACATGAAGAGATAGAAAGAAATAGAGGTTTGAGTTAAATATAGACATTGTTTGATGTACCGAGTCCCTGCAGTATAAAACAAAGAAAAGAAATACTGCGACTCCACAGAGGTAGGTCTGTCCACACTTATGAAATCCAGTAGAAGAGGTTTCCTTAGCAGGGCTAACTATCAGAAATTATTCTGCCGTAGACTGCACTTGTTTCATTCAAATAGAAATATTTGAAATAACATTATTAGAAAATACATCCCCAGGACACATGCTCTCTATTGTTTAACATGTTGAAATTGCACATCAGGTTCAGGCATCCTTATGACCCGGAGCTCTGAATTCTCATTCCATCCATCATGTTAAAGAAGAACCCGGGAGAGATGTGAACAGATAGCACATCGCAGACAACTGAAGCTGAAAATATAATTACATTTTATTGTCTTGCTATTTATAACTAATTTCAATTGTGAAGGTAAAAAACGAGACAATGTTTTGATCTACCATTAAAGGGTGTCATTGAGGTGGCATACAGTAGAGGCTACACTTGAATATAGTTGCTGAGTGAATATATTTTTGCTATACTGTATACCGTCCATCACTCTAATCTCAATCAAGGGGACAGTATCAAATGATCAAATTTAAAGATGGGCATTTATACTAAATATAACTAAATCACTCTAATTTTTTTCTAAAGTACAGGAAGTCAAATCAGTGAAGCATTTTTGTGAATTTGTTCGTAGGTCCATCCCTAAATGTAAGTTAACCCTCAGTGTTGCATTGTACAAAACATAAAATACTTACAAATTGCCATGGCCACTGTTGGAACGAACCAATTCATAGAATGAATTGAACTTTCTGCTACATATGACCCCTTACGTAAATTAAGCGTAGCGTCAGTTCTGGCAGGTCACGTTGGTCAAGCTTGCATCAGCTGACACTCAGCTGATCCACATCTACCTATACGAATACGACGACGCCTATCACTGTATTCGTAAATAAGCTCCTTCAGTATTATAAGCAGATATCGCGTTTCTCAGGAGCTAAATTACCCTCCCCCATTCCGAATTATGTTGTACTTTAAAATCTTGAATTAATGATATCTGTTATACATTCATGTTGGTTCTGTTCTGTTCTAAGGGGGGTTATTGTTGCTCTCCCTGCTCTTATCCATACTAGGCTGGACAGCGAATAAGAGCCATGCTATCCAGTTCTAGAGTTCTTGCCCAGAACAGAACCATACCGCCAATCCTAACTGTATGCTAATTGGCAATCGTATTTCACGAGTGGTCCTGACATAACAAAGATATGGGAATATACTGCAAAATATAATGTATTTCCATATGGGAAACTAGTGCTTATATTTTTCATTATATTCTGCAATATATGCATTGACCATGGCTATATACATATGACATATTTATAAATGAAGACAAAAATAGCATTACATGTAATATTTAAGTTTTATCCTTTATTGTGTAGCCTACATTGCACATACATGTTCTCATATAAATGTGAATGTTCACACACACATTCACGGAATGAGTTACAACAGATTTCTAGTTCCCAGCATGCTTTGCCTCTGACTAAAGGAGAGCAAATGTTCAAATTAAGTGTTATTTAATGTGTTTTGCTCAATATTAATATTGGGGGGAGATCTGTTTGTGTTTAATGTTCTATTATTTTGGAATTTAAATGGTTTTCTGGGATGTCTGAGTTTTTGGGGTTACTGTTGTGCTGAAGTGTAGAGCCTGTGGTTCGGTTGACGATTGGCCAAAAGCCATTAAGGCTGTAATTACTTTATTTTAAAAGTAATAGTTGTGCACCCCTCAGCACAGTGATAGTCTAATGGCTGAATACTTTAGTAGGCTACATGCAGGTGTGCTTGTGCTTTTGTTAACTGCTCTTAAATATATATTAAAAAAAAAATACATTATATAGGCCTATCTCTATGTGTGTTTATGCTGCATGACTAAATATGTCTGCAATATACATATTATATATATTACACATGCAGTACCATATATGATCACATATACATCTTATGAAGTGTATTACTGAATATACATTGTAATATATTAGTAAATATATTGTCACATATTTTTCAATAAATGAAAAGCGGCAATTCCTTATGTATTATTCAATATGTTGTAATATATTAACACAATATATTATTCTGTAGATTTTTAAATATACTGGTAAACCATTTAATATATGAATCATTCATAGGGAAATATATTTTCTTTTCATAAGGGACCATTAGGACAATCCGATTCACTAGAATGAATCTGACCTTCCAATGCTTGTTAAGTCTGACGCTACGTCAATGGTTTAGGGTGCAAATGCTCTATGAGATGCTAAAGGCAAACAAATATGCTTTTTAAAAATCATGATCCTAACTTTTATCTCCATTCCGTAATCTCAGATGGCCAGTCAGTGATTCATCTTTAATGAATCATTAAAATATTGCTGTCCGGGATGGTGTGAGCCCAGAGACTGCAATGTACACCGTGAGTTTTTAAAAGCTTAGCTTAAATGTGTGATATGAAAAATAGTGTTCATAAACGGCTGTTGAGAGAGTATTCTCAATTGAAACGAGTAGAGGCTGGAACCTGGAAACAGTTGGCTATTCCTTATGTCACGACTTAACAAGCAGATAAGGGAGAGAGGGGCCATTTAGGTGAATTTACAATTAAAACATGTTTTAGCATTTGGTTGCGCTAATGCTAGCCATTGAATAAAGTTTGTTACTGAAAAAGTTAGACTATTAGCTACTTTCATACTACTGAAAAATGTAGCATCGTTACTTTTAGATTCTCTGCCCGTTTCATATTTTTTTTAACCTTCATTAACCATTAATACATACAACAGATAAGATTCCAAGTCATTTAACTAATATATGAACAAATAGCACGGTTCAGCGGCATCAGTGCTCAGTGGGTTCTCAGATATTGCTCTGAACATTGTGATGTGTGTGTGTGTGTGTGTGTGTGTGTGTAGTGGAGGTGGGGGTTGCTAAAGCGATTTGATGAATCACATGTCATCATTTTCCATCTTGAATTTCAACCCATAAATCTTCTGATCTCTGTCGCCAGTAATTGTTGCTTCATACCAGTGTCCCAAACCTCAGCCCCTGAACTAAAAACCCAATTACTCTTGCATGAAAGCCAGAGTAATTAGCCTTGACTGATAGGTTACCATACCATTATGCTCCTAATTAGGTCCCTATCAGACCCAATAATATATAATATTGTACTTCAGACTCTACATAATCAACCCGGATGACATAACTCAGTGCATAATCATCTGTCTGCAGGAGAGATAAAGCTGTTAACTGATGCTAATGTACTTTTTAAGCAGCTTTGTGTTGACAGGGATTTCCTGTACTGTAAATGGCAACAATTTACTAAGCATATATTTGACATGTGACTGACGTCCAAATTCGAGGAAGATGGTTGTGTCTGTATCGAAGGGCAAAGAGGACACCGGTGCTATAGCTATAGCAAAAATATGTTTTAAAAATGTTTTGCTAAGTTATGAAAAAATATTTCTGAATGTTAAAAATGTCCAGTTTTAAAATGTTTTAAAAAAACAAACTCTAAGGAAGCATTCAATTTGATCATTTTTCAAACATTATTGAACATTCTTCAACTCTTGGCGACTAGTAAAAAACTGCGAGGGAAATAAACTCTCAGCTGGCTGGCTTTTAAAAAAAACGTGGCGCTCCCATTGAAAACAATTAGGGAAAAATACGTTAGCCTATAAAACAATGCTTTGGTGGACACACAGCCTTATAGAGAATTCCTTGCCAGAATTTTAGCCAAAGTTCTGAGAACGTTCCCTGTTTGCTAGGTAGCAACCAGTTCTACGCTTGCTAACAGCATTGTGTGCTTTGTGGGCACTTAGCAAAATGAGCCCAGGCTAATGTATCTCAAACGTACCCGCCTGGGACACACAAAGTCACTGTCAGACAGATAGCTTTATTAGCACAGAATTGCAGAAAGGAGAAAATTGATTTAAATTAGGGTTAATAGAACTTGCAGAGAAATCTAAAGCAGCATCCATTAAGTGTCTTTAATTCTCCTTTCATTTTCTCTCTAATCCACCTCCTGGCCTCCAGCCTCTACCCACTGACATGGAGGATAATGAGTACTGGCAGGCGTTAATTGCACCGTCCATTTTACAAAGACCTCATCCTCCAGCCTTGACCATTAGCTCCTCTCTGAGTGCGAGATAAGGCCTGACTGACTGCGTTTGGGGTTGACGACATGTTGGCCACAGAAAACACAGTATTCTGTCTTTCATGTATCCCTCAGGGTTTCTTTACATGGCAGATTTCAGGCTAATTAATACAATTACCGAGCCATTGACCATAAGTTAGACACAAGACTCTCCTCTGTTAATGAAATGCACACGCTGTGTGGAAGCTGAGGAGTCGGACCGGGAACCGCGCTGCAGGAAGATGCTGCTGATGTGATTTTCTTTCTTTTTTTCCCATATGGCACAACATTCTGTTTGGAATCTTCTTAAACATCATCACCATCTGTTTTCAAAGAATAAAAACAGTTGAGTTGCAATTTATGCACTACTGTTCAGAAGTTAGAAGTCAGGACAAAAATAAATGAATAATTTTATTCAGAAAGTATGCATTTAATTAAAACATTTATAAAAGAGTTCTATTACAAATATATACTGTCCCACTGAACTCTCAATTCATCAAAGTATCCTGAAAAAAATGTATCATGGCTTCCACAAAAAAACTGTTTTCAATATTTATATTTCATAATAAATGTTCCTTGATCAGCATATTCGAGTGATTTCTGAAGGACCGTGTGACATTGAAGACTGCAATGGCTGCTTTATTGATCTTTGCCATCATTAAAATTACATTTTAAAATATATTAACATAAAACTGTTGTTATAATATTTCACAATATTACAGTTTTTACAGTTTTAGATCAAATAAATGCAGCCTTGGTGAGCGTAAGAGACTTTTAAAAACATGGAAAAAATCTTTGAACGGTACTGTGTATTTATTTTTTACTTTTTAATCTTAATAATCACAATGACAATTATTTTTAATAAAAAGTATAGCATTGTAAAAATAGTAAAAAAAAAAAAAAAAAAGTTATGTGTATTTCCATTTGTAAGACATGCCTTTATCCTCGTAGTATGTTCCTAGCAAAAAAGTGTTCCCCCGAATCCAGTGTGCGGATCTTTGAGAGCAGATATGATTACTCTGGGATGTGAAAAGTAATGCGGGGGAACAATAACACAATTCTCTCAAAGGTCTTGAGAAAGCTCTCCACCATCTGCTTCAACCATATGGCTGTACTATATCAAATGAGATATTGCTTTTGAAACACAAATATCTCTACTGCTTCTGAACTAATTCTATTTGGCTTTGCAGCTCTATTCCATTACCACAGAGTATTCACAGAGCACGGCCGGAGTGGCTAATCAGAGAGGAGTGGAGACAATTCCCGATAGGCTGTGCCTCATTTAGGTGTGATGTAATGTAATGTGATAACCAGCTATGACGATAGAATAAAGACGACTCTCTACAGAAAGTACAATAAGAACATTTTGTGATTTTATTATTATATGATCATTGCCCAATGTGTCATAGTAGGCCATGCATTTGGCAAGCCATATTTGCAGGCTGGCTTTATGTTCCTTGGAAAATTAAAAAGCATTGTTTCAAAAGACATATAGGATTAATGTGTAGGAACTTGATCTGTTTATATACACCAATGAGCCGAAACATTATGACCACCTGCCTAATATGCTGCCAAAACAGTGCCGACTTGCCAATGCAATGGACTCTACAAGACCCCATCCTTCAAGGATGGAGCAGATCCTTCAAGTCCTGTAGGTTACGAGGTGGAGCCATTGTGGACCGAACTCGTTGGTCCAGTAATACCACAGATGCTCAATTGGATTGAGATCTGTTGAATTCGCAGCTCAGGGCAACACCTTGAACTCTTCCTCAAACCATTCCTGAACAATGTGGCAGGGTGCATCATCCTGCTGAAAGAGACATCTTCCACCAGGAAACACCATTGTCATAAAGGGGATTTGCAACAACATTTAGGTAGGTGGTATGTGTCAAATTTATGTCCGCATGAACAGCCGGACCCAGGGTTTCTAAGCAGAACATTGCCCAGAGCATCAAACTCCCTCCTCCGGCTTGTCGTCGTCTCACAGGGCATCCTGGTGCTATCACTTCCCCAGGTATTCGGCACACACTTACAAGGTCGTCCACAGGATGTAAAAGAAAATGCTTCCACTGCTGGACAGGGGTCATCATAGGCACTCTGGTAGGTCTGCCCAATAAAAGCAGCAGAGTGTGATGCAATGTGTGACAATTTTTGCTTGACTTGTGCCACAGTTGACCTTCTGTTGGCTCGGACTAGACAGGATAGTCTTCGTTGCCTTCGTGAATCGACAAGCCTTGGGTACCCAATACCCTGTTGCCGGTTTGTGGTGTGTGCCTCCTCAGTTCATTGTTGGTAAATTCTCACCACTGCTGACTGGGAGCAACCAACAAGCCTTGCAGTTTCAGAGATACTCTGACCCAGTCGCCTTTCCATAACAATTCGGCCCTTACCAAAGTCACTCAGATCTTCCTGATTCCTGCCCATTTCTCCTGTATCCAACACAGTGATTATGAAAACTGATTGTTTGCTTACCACCCATACACAAAATAAATATATTTGAAATATATTTTCAGGATATATTTTGGAATATATGCAAATATTTGAAATTGGCCCGATAAATATATTTCATACTTATATTTCATATATTGTTGTTATATTTCAGAATATATTTCAATGTATTTTTTCTGTATGGGTCCCCAAAAGTGTCAAAAATATATGTGGCATATATTGCAAATACATTGAAATATATTCTGAAATATAACAAAAATATATGAAATATAAGTATGAAATATATTTATTGGGCCAATTTCAAATATTTGCATATATTCCAAAATATATCCTGAAAATATATTTCAAATATATTTATTTTGTGTATGGGCATCTTACAAAGGACATAAGCACACATCTTATTTTTGTATACTTTAAAATATTTTTGTTTCAAATGAAATGTTTTATTGTGATTTACATCACAACAGGTCAATTTATCTTGCTTAGGAATCAGGAATGTATTTAATTTATGCATTTTTAGACACATGTATCCAAAGCAACACCAACACTATCTCACGACCAATTCGTACGAATTCGAATCGTACGAATGATAAAAAGTTGGCTAATTCGTACGAATTCGTACGACCTCACTCGTACGAATTTGTACGATTTGTCTAAACCCACGTGATGGGTAGGTTTAGGGGCGGGGTCAGGGGTAGGCCATTCGTATGAATTCATACGAATTGGGCAATTCGTAAAATATGTACGATTTTGCATTCGTATGAGTGAGGTTGTATGAATTCGTACGAATTAGCCACCTCGTAGAATTTGTACGTTTTCCCGTGAGATCAGGTTGGCAACACATACATAATTTCACTTTGTAAAACTATGCTCTTTTGCAGGGCTGGGCAACTCTGGCCCTCGAGATCCACTTTCCTGCAGAGTTTATTACCAACCCTTATCAATTTCATCTGCCTGTAATTTCTAGTAATCTTGAAGACTTTAATTAGCTTGTTCAGGTGTGTTTGATTAGGAGTGGAGCTCATATCTGCATGAGAGTGGATTTCAAGTGCCAGTTGCCCACCCATGTTCTGTTGTTTGAGCTTCAGCAGGAACAAGCATCTTCGGTCCTGAAGGGCCACTGTCCTGCAGAGTTCAAGTCCAACTCTGATAAAAACTCACTTGCCTGTAGCTTTCTAGAAATCCTGAAGACGTCAGGGGTTTTCGACTTGCAGCGGCGCTGCGCAGACCAATCCATGTATGACATTAAAATACCGCGAGAGCGATATTCAATATACTCTATTTATACTTTTAAAATGGCAAAAACACTATGTATTTTCACAAATAAAGATATAGATAAAAATCCAAGCATCATTATAAATTAACACATAAATCGCTCATTTTATTTTATTGTATTTTATTGACATTGTATTTTTGGAGGCTTGCAGTAAGTTACTTATTTCCCTGTCCACTGCCATTTATCATGTGATCAGTCACGACATATATTCCTGTAATTCAGTGCCCATAAGCAAGATGGCATCCTCCATCCGGAGAACCCTGTGCCAACTGACTGCCACTGAGATGAATGACAATGCTTACAGATATGATTACATCCTCTCCAGATATTATAGACCTCCTTGGTAATATTTCAACAGGAATTCTACACAATTTTGCACGTCAAAATTACTTGACTTCAAGTGTGAAGCCATGCCACGGACGGAGAGGATCTTAGATTTTGAAATGAGTCATCGTGAAATATGTCAGATAAGAATATTTAGCACATATCAGTGGTGTTGGACATCCTTCAAATGAGACTTTTTATCACAATGAGCTTCCCACTCAACTTTCAGTCCTCTGCTCAGTCTGTTAGATTGAAATTCAGTTGCTGATGTAGCTCCTTTTGAAGCTCATCTCAATTTGAATTTCATTTTCATGTCTTAACCTTGCAGTCTTAATCAAAACTGTGCTTTATAAGACACATCAGTGAATGAGTGAGCAGGAGTCAGTGGCCAGCAGTTAATGTTCAAGTCTCTTCTGATCCACTCAAAGGTCAGTCAAAATCACACCCCAGGCTTTCGAACCTCACAAAAGCAACCAGTTATTTAAAAGATGAGATTATTAAGATGATAATGAATACTGACATTTACTGACAGTGATTTTTAATAACCTCCCAGGATAAGTGATGGATATTTTGGCTGCAAAATTTTTTTTTTTTTTTTTTTCTCAATTTCTTGATCAAGAACTCGTGCATTACTAATACATTTATATATATATTTCATAGTTAGTTTATATTATATATCTCATCTCAATCATGGGCCATTTAGAACTAAACTAAGCTTAGAAATGACCTCATTAATCATTCAGGGTCAAAAAAGATGATATCAAAACGAACGAGGGACATTTCCTATTACGACTGCATCATCTTTGACAGTAATCTATTCCCTCTTCTTGGGTACTAAGAAAGCAAGGCCTGCTGTGGCCTCATTGACAGTAGTGTAAATGAGTTATAGATCCATTTCCTCCCTCTACACAAGATCACTGCCAGGTAATTGGGATGCCAGATCATGAAGAAAGAAAGAAAAATCATTGGCTCTCGCAAACCGGACAGCTCTGTCCCTTCCCCCCTCGTCTCTGAGAGTAATATAGATATTATTTCAGCCTCTGCTCCGTTTTCCTTTCAATGAAATTATGATGTCCTCCACCCTGTGTAAAGGGGAGAATTGGATGCAATATGAAAGCTTTATTGATGTAGACAATAACTGTTTGGGCACTACATAGGTCAGGTGGGGAGGAGCTGGGGGGTGTCTTTGTGAGTCAAAGCAACATGGGACTAGTCGGGGAAAGATAAATAATCTGCTAAATAATATTAGCATCTGACAGATACACAACAGAGATATGTAACAGTACACAGTGAGTGTGTTCAAATAATGATTGGGTGTTTCTTGTCAAGTATAAACTTACTCTTAGTTTGTTGTTAAAGTTTTTTTTTGTTTTTTTTAAGTAGGGCTGGTGATATGGCAACAAACAAAAAAATCACAATATTTTTCCCATATCATGTGATATCGATATTTACTAATAGAGAAGGAAATGCTTTCCACATATTTGTTAGACCTTGAGAATGAATGGAAACATGGAAACTTGTTTGTTCACAATTGAACTCCACAGAGTATAGCTAGCTTTTATTTCTTTCCTTTTAATTCTTTTATCTGAATAAAAGCTTGAATTATCTGTTCATCATATAAAGCGATTTTTAAACCGCTCAATTCATATGGATTAGTTTTACAATCTCCTTATGAACTTTTTGAAGCGTCAAAATGCTAGTTGGGTGAACTGTCAATGGAGGGACAGAAATTGCTTAAATTTCATTTAAAATATCTTCATTTGTGTTCCGTAGATGAAAGAAAGTCTTACAGGTTTGGAGCAACATCAAGGTGAGTAAATGATGACAGAATTTTAATTTATTGGGTGAACTATTCCTTTAAGATTTTAAGGTTTTAAAGGGTTAGTTCACCCAAAAATGAAAACACGTCACACGCCTCACACATGACCAGCGTCGGCCAATAGTGAGCCTACGTGTGACGTACAACATAGACGCGCTGCGCAAAAACACTACGTGAAATAGCTTGAGGCCCAGAGAGAAGGAAATGAATAGTGGAATAAAGTTGTTATTTTTGTTTACTTTTTGCGCACAAAAAGTGTTCTCGTCACTTTATAAACTTAAGATTGAGCCACTGATGTCACATGGACTACTTTGATGATGTCTGTATTGCCTTTCTGGACATGGACAGTATGCCGTCCATTGACTTTCAATGGAGGGACAGAAAGCTCTCGGACTAAATCTAAAATATCTTAAACTGTGTTCCGAAGATGAACGGAGGTCTTACGGGCTTGGAACGACATGAGGGTGAGTCATTAATGACATAATTTTCATTTTTGGGTGAACTAACCCTTTAAACATGACATAATTCAAATTTGCAGGAGATCTACATATTTTAAGACTGAACCGATAAAATCTATGCACAAAAGGATTTGAAAAGTAGTAAAAGTCCATTTTAATGTGATTTTCCAACACGATCTCATAACAATTCGTAAATATTTTACATTTGGTGAATTGGTAGCTATTTGGTATCAGTCTGTGTGATCTCATATGCAAAAAAAAAATTACGGTCTGCTTTCGCCTCAGTGTCAGGTATGTTTAGGTGTGGATGTTCATGCTTACTTTTTTTCTAATAATTGTATATATCATTGATAAAAATCAGGTTGGATTTTCATCTAACAAAATTAAAATGTTTTATTCTTTTAGAAAACACAAGTTTTTGTCACACACAAAAAAAATCAATACTTTGGACACTTGCTCATTCCGATGGACATCTCATGTCTAATTGCAGCAGTTTTATTAGTTACTTGAAACAAAAAGAACATTTAATTATGTAATTTCTCAAAACTCGCCCTACAATGCACTAACCTTGAATATGTTTATTACAAGTACATTCACATAAAATGCATTTTATGGAGGGGTGGAAAATGAAAATGTATGCTGCAAGCCATCATTCTGTGTTTTCATCTTACATATATTTCTCTGAAATGAGCTCCATGGCATTTGACTGTGAACGAGTTGAAGGACCCATTCTGCATTCTCTGATGGCTGATCTAATATTGTAGGGGAAAGTGAGCCTGCAGGGCCAGAGCTAACAGACAGAGGTTCAGCCCCCATGTGCAATGAGAAGTGACCGTGTGTGTGTGTGTGTGGGGGGGGGGGGGTATCTGTTACAAAGCTCTAATTGGATGTTTGATATACCCTGACCTCCTGACAAAGCACACCTCTTCAGGTGAAGAGCACAGGAGGTGCATGCAGCAACATGATAGACTAAAAGTTAAAGGTCTTGTTAAACAAAGGTGGGTATGTTTGGGCCGTTTTTTTCCCCGACTACCACATGAGGTAATGTTCTAATTGGATTTCTTCTGGAAAATTCCGCTCTCAGATTGCTGCCACAGACAGCGTGACCTTTTTGGTCTTAACAATGTGCATTGTCCTTTCATTGAAGGAGGAAGGTGTTAAGCATGAGGTAAAATGCTCCTTTTGTTTGTTCCATGTCCACTTTTGAATATTAGGTTTCAGATGTACGAGTTGTAATAAAGAATGGAGGCCTTACTTTCAATATGAAGGGCCAGTATTGTCAGGTTTGCTACTTTTGTTCAAACAGAATTCATTTTCATAGAAATGCGATACTTCTTTTTGTGAACTGACAATGTATAAGACTATAATTTGTGTAAATAAGACAATTGTATTGCTAAAATATTACCACTATCAAATTTTAATAATACTTTTAAGTATACAACATTTAATTCCAGTCCACAAATGTAATGAGGACTTTTCACTGGTTGTATCAGTCTGTGTTTGCTCATTCTATAGGGAAATTGTCCATCTGTGTATTAGCTGTGAGGATTTTTCAGAGATTTTTTTGCAGGTTACATCCTTACATCGACAAGTGATTTTTAATGTAATATTGCAATATTTTACTTTTTGCTGCCACATCTCTTATTCTCTGATGATGTGTTTACTGGCATGAGGGCGAGACAACCTGTCACTTACATGAGATCACCGCAAAAGCAAGCCACAACAGTCGGATATATGTCACAATAGGGAAGGAATTCTATCGCAACTTCCGTCTTATGCCGCTTTAAAAGCACTCAGCCGATTTGTTCAAAACAGTTTCGAAACAGGAATGAACTGCTGTGCTTGGAGATGCGCAACAAAGTTGACGTGGTTTCGTTTGGAACTAATTTTGTTTGTCAGATGTAGGTTACTCACTATTAACTTCTTGTTTATTTAACTTTTTTATATAAAGAAATATATTGTATGTTTATGTGTTGCTAACCTTATGAAAAGAAAATATATTTCTCTATAAATGAATGATCAATATATTAAATGGTGAAAATATACAGAATAATATATTGTGTTAAAATATTACAATATATTGAATAATACATAAGTAATTATATTTATATTTACAATATATTTATTAATATATCATAATGTATGTGATTTTATATACAGTAATACACTTCATTATATACAGATGTATATGTGATCAGATATGGTTCTGCATGTATAATATATTGCAGATATATTTACTCATGCAGCATAAACACACATTTATGGAGAAATATTCAATGTAATATATTTCTTATATTTTTTTAATTATTTACATTATAAATGTTTAATATTTTCAAGATAGTTAACAAAAGCACAAGCACACCTGCATGAACTAAAGTATTCAATCACTAGACTATCACTGTGCTAAGGGGTGCACAACCATTATTGTTAAAATAAAGTAATTATAGTCTTAATGGAATTCGGCCAATCGTTAACCAAACCACAGGCTTTACACTTCAGCACAACAGTAACCCCAAAAACTCAGACATCCCAGAAAACCATTTAAATTCCAAAATAATAGAACATTAAACACTAACAGATCTCCCCCCTAATATTAATATTGAGCAAAACACATTAAATAACACTTAATTTTAACATTTGCTCTCCTTTAACAGTCAGAAGCAAAGCATGCTATAAACTAGAAATCTGTTGTCACTCATTCAGTGAATGTGTGTGTATTTATATGTGTGAACATACATTCACATTTATATGAGAACATGTATGTGCAATGTAAAATATTTATAAATGAAGACAAAAATAGCATTACATGTGATATTCACGTGTTATTATTGTGTACATATATGTATTAATATAGCCATACATGGTCAATGCATATATTGCAGTATATTGAAAAATATAAACACTATGGAAATGTATTATGTAATATATCACATTATATTTTGCAGTATATTCCTGTATATTTTTGTTCCATAAGGGTATACCATGGATATTTAAATACGTAAACTCTTGAATGCCTGAGACAAATTTCTCCCATGGGAGACTGTGCTTCTCAAACAAGAAAAAATGTATGCCTCAGGACATAAATGAAAGCTTTAGCATAAGTTCTGCCAGGAAGACTCATTGTTACGTCACTTTACCTTCTCATCTATCCAATCACATTCTAATACTCGTGGTATAAAAGATTGGTACTTACACACGTTTGAGTTTGCAGATGCTGACGCTTCCATTCACCTCCATCCGCCCCACCACCTCCAAGACGGATCCTTCCCTCCATCCTCCCCACCACCACCAGGATGGTCCCTTCCCATACCTCACAGGGGGTCGGCTGCGCCCCTGCCTTTGTCTTCAGGCAGGATATGCAGAGTCCGGACCCTCAGATTGCGAGCTACGGACGGGGCCTACGCCAAAGAACTTTATTGCTTGCTGGGCTGTTAATAAATGTATAATTGTCACAGTATTTATTCTCCCGAGTCTTTCTGGTAGAACTGATTGGATCGTTGTGGTTGATAAATACTTCAATAAAAAAACATTTAAAAAATATATATTTTGTGGTGCCATTATGTGTTAGCCTATACAATATTGTTCATGTCTGTCAGTCTTTTGCTCTATTTAGAGTGAATCGGCTCTGGAGTGAATCATTCATCATGGTGGATGCAAACAATTCAAAATTGAAGGTCAAGATTTTATATTTCAAATGATTAAATAATATATTCATTAATTCTGCTCAACTAAATAAATAGATGAATCACCCTCTGTGTAAATGAGTGTAATCATAAAATCAGTGCTTAAAGGAATTGATTATGACAGCTATACATTTTGTTCAGACAAATTCTGACCATGTGGCCATTAAAAATCTGGATGGCATCTTCCAAAAGGCAGGTCTCCTAAAAGTTATGATCATGCTTTGTTTTTGAGAAAACTGCCACTTTTTAAAGGAGAACTCTGGTCAATTTTAACATTGAGCTAATTTTTTTGTAAATTTGGAGTGCTGTCAGTACAGAAAACAACGACAAAAATCGGTGTTGCCTACACCGTGTTATCCTCTTTTTAAAATTTGCACCCTGTTGACTTCAATGGGGCAAGTTTTAAACCTGCTTTTAGCCTCTTAACATCCTTGATGTGTCATTACAAGTGCCCAGCCAATGTGAGTGATTCCTTCGGGGTGAACACGGTGAATCTGACTGCAGTAGATGTGCAAGATATGAATAAAAATGATGTTATTTCAGCCAGCGCACATACCTGTGTTTACATCCTGTTTTCGGTCGAAGTCCACAGTAGTCGATTGTTGAGTTCGGGCGCATGATCGTACGTACTAAACCTATGCGCGTGAACTCGACAATCGACTACTGTGGACTTCAGCCGAAAACAGGATGTAAACACAGGTATGTGCGCTGGCTGAAATAACATCATTTTTATTCATATCTTTCACATCTACTGCAGTCAGATTCACTCGTGCTCACTCTAAAGGAATCACTCACATTAGCTGTGCACTTGTAATGACACATCAAGGATGTTAAGAGGCTAAAAGCAGGTTTAAAACTTGCCCCATTGAAGTCAACAGGGTGCAAATTTTAAAAAGAGGATAATACGATGTAGGCAACACCAATTTTTGTCGTTGTTCTCTGTATTGACAGCACTCCAAATTTACAAAAAAATGAGCTCAATGTTAAAATTGACCGGAGTTCTCCTTTAAAAGAATAATTTACATGCATGACTTTCTGCTGTGAAAAAAAGGATGGTGCCAGTCCTTTTTATTTATATTTTATATTTACTTTATTTCACATTTATGTAATATTATATTTAATATTTATAATACTAAACTTTCTTCTAATACAAATGCCTTTTAAATCCTAATGTAAGCAGTGGAAAAGAATGGAAGCTTGTTTCTGCCGCAGAATAAAAAAATAAATAAAGTTTATATCACACAATTTGTGTTTTTTCTTAGAATTGTGAGTTTCTATCTCGCAATTTGGACTTTATTTCTTACAATTCCAAGTTTATAACTCGCAATTCTAGGGCTGGTTGCATAAACCGCTAAGACAGTCTAAAGGTTAGTCATCCATTTTTTTTTTCTGTTCATAAAGACTGTTCATAAATTTTTTAAGTTAGTTACATAAAAACGTAAATGAGTCTAATCTGTTACTGAAACTGACTACCCCTAACTAACTGCTAGTTGGTCATACTAGTTCACAAGACACAACTTAATGGCTATGTTTATGGACATGGTCCCTGCTGGAGACGTGAGATAGATGTTTTTGTGAGATATAAATTCTTGAATATCTTGAATTCTGAGGAATAAAATCAAAATAACCAAATATAAACTCACAATTGTGAGAAAAAAAGTCCGAATTGTGAGGCGCACTTCCCTTTTCTATTATTTTTCCATGGTGGAAACAAGCTTCCATAGTAAAGGCAAAGGACACAACATGACATTAGATTTCTCGTGACATTTGATAAGGCAACTTGAGGACACAGAATCACAATCGCTCTTCAATAAAGCTTTTGTGCTGTAAGAGACTAGCAATGCTCCTGTTTACCCTCAGGGAAAGTCCCTCACACTTTAGCAGACAGGTCAGTCTACTTTACACTCGAGGAAAGCTCAACCTTCATGAAATCTAGCTGTGTCCTCCAATAGTCATGACATGGAACCTGCTTATATGTATTTATGTAATACTTTAAACATGCTCTGATTTTTTGACCCTTCGTTCTTCATACACATCGTCTCTTTGTAAGATAACAGATACGACACCCGCGTTAGACTTCTAGCCCATAAGACCTCACAGTGGCAGAATTAGCATTTTGTCTTCAGACTTCTATACAAGAGACTATTTTTAATCTGGTAATTGGCAAAGCACAAAACCACTTAAATATGTGTGAGAGTGAGACTATATGATCCGTTTAGAGCGGCTAGACCCTCAAAACGTCTAGTTTCTCTCAAGCAAGACATTTCACACCCATTTAAACAATGCTAACAACAGACTCACAGTATATAAAGAGAGAATACACAGTTCTCATTTAGCAGCATATTTTTATGAAATGATGAAGTACGTGCTGTGAAATATGTTAAGAATAATGCTAAAGCAAGGAAAAAGGTAATCAAGATCTGCCGAGCACAGCCGTTTTACTGTACGGCAGCTGCACGCTGAGGTCGCGAGTATTTCACTGGTTTTCTGTTGCTATGTCTGCCACACAGTGATGTACTTCATGTACTAAATAACTGAACTATGAGTCAAGACACCATGACCTGACAGCTCCCTTGGCCTAACTCAAGCAGAACAGCTCTGCCAATGCACTGTAATCTCATGTTTATGCTGGTGTTTGTATCCAGCCTCCTATAACAATACACCGTGGTGACATTTTGCAGGGAGACAGCCCTGGTAATAAAGGTCTTAGCAAACACTGCTACCTGCCACAGCCAAGTGTCTACTAACTTATAACTGCGAGAAGCTGCTAGAAGATAACCTGCCGAGTCAGCATTCATATAATTGCCATATAGGAGCTGTGAGTGGTACGATTGTAGAGAGAAGGAAACAGTCAAGACAGCAGAGAAAAAGTTTGCCTTTTCGAAAGTTCGGGGGGAAATTATAATGGCTGCACATTAAAAGCCTGCCAAAACATCCATACGGTGAGTCTGACATGCTTATCAAGGGCTTGAAATTGTTGTTAATAATCTTCAACAGAATGATTAGCTAAAGGTATAAGGTAGATCTCACCAGTCAGACCTAAGCACACGTTGCGCTATCCCTTTTCGCACAATTAGAATTTGCTAATTGATGTGCTGATAACAACAACCCCTCTTCGAATTACCATGAGATATGCAAATTAACTCTCGGATGCAACAGTAATATTCTCGGCTGTACAGTCGGATTCATGAGTGAATAAGTCCTACATTTATTCAAATCATCTAGCTGAGTTCCTTCGCTTAGCGATGCTAGTCTACAAACAAAGAATACTTGGCTGTCATTTTCAGTTGAATATATATATAGTGCTTGAGCAAAATAACAAACAGTGTGGCACAGATGACTGTTATTTGGACAGGGCAAGGAGGTTGTTACTATAATCACTGCAGACCAGCCATCCTTAGGGATGCACATTAAAACCCACACACTGGAATAAACACAAGCCTAACGAAATCATTTGAGCTAGAAAGCTTCACTGTCAAACCTCACACTCATTAAAACCATCCGCGCAGAGCTAATTATAGTTTTATATGGGGCCTGTAGTGCGCAACTTATTTCTCTGGTTCATCCACTCAAGACATAAACATTGCATGCTTCGGTTGTGTGACCTCTCACTTCTCGGCGCTTGCTTAAACAAACATATAGACGAAAAAGGTGTAGTTGCAAAATGTTGCTATAAATAAAAAAGGTGAAGACAGAAGGGAAACAGAGTGGGGGCCGCGTAAGAGTGCAGGGACAGGCAGATCTTTCATAATGTTATTGCTCTGGCTTATTTTAGTCTTGTGTGTTACCACATATCTGCTGGCCCAAGAGTACAATCTCTTCATGAGTACACTGTTTACCTCTTCTGCTATCATAAAAATCATCCTATTTCTAGATATCATAAGACTCTGTTTGTTTACTGTAGCTGACTGCATATGAAGGTTGAACAAAAATACTTTAGAAAATGTCAAAAATTATTTTTCATCTTTAGAATTGAAGAGTGCCATCCGTCTCAGTCTGAAATCTAAAATAGTAAACTTAGTCTTTTCTATGTGTATTTTTTGTATCTTTTCTAAATCGTGCTAACGTTTTTAAAAAAGGCTGTTCAAGATTGTCCTTTTATATGCTGCACTTTATGCACAAAATAATGTTTTTAAATTGTCACGATTATGTTCAGTTGGTTTCACTTTCATGGACTTTTAGTTTGTTTTTTGTCTGTTTCCTGTTTCCTTTGTTTTTGTTTTCCCACCATTCATCGGTTACCATGGATATTCATTTAATCATCACAGCTGATTATTAAGTTCATTATCATTGAGTATTTAAGTTTCTCATTTCATTTCTGTCATGGTCTGGTATTTTTTGGTGTTTGCTTTTGTTAATAAACCTTGTTATTATTGTGAAAATCTTAACCTGCCTTCATCCTATTTGGACTTGAAATGTTACAGAAATATAGTTCTAATTCAGTTATCATGTTTTGGCTCTTTTCATTTATTTAAATTTTATTTACACAATTTAAATTTGCACATTGATTCTTAAATTCCAAAGTGTTTAATTTACACATCCATGGTGTTTATTTCTTAGAACACAAGTTTTAATTCACACCCTTAAATCTGTCTTTGTCGCAACCTTGGTGATAAACTGCCTGTTTCTCCCTTTTTTGGGCTTCAAAAACAATTTTCTTTTTATAGCATTAATTGTTATACAATATGTTATACAATATTAATTGTTATACAATATACAATATTCAGTTTTTTTATAGGGACCCAGGAATAGACTTTTGTCCACTGTAGTGGACATTATATTTTAGTGAATTTATCTGACAGGTTTCATGTCTCTTTTCAGAGATACCAAATGTTTGGAGGTTTCACCATGAAAACAACATGGTGTTGTGACTTTCTGTTACAGAACAGGGCATTGATTTCATACGATACGTGTCCACTGTAGAGCACACCAGGACTTAAATCATGTTTATCAGGCATTTTGGGAGACACAACAAGTGAATATGGAAATAAATTATACATCAATATTCCTATATTAGATATTATTATGAAAATGTTGCCAATTATTACTCCAATTATTACACTTCTTTTTTCATTAAATGTTGCTCCAAGAACACATTAATGTGCAAATTAGATACAGTGTATAGATACATTGCATTGAATGGGAATATTAATTTATGGCCATTTTACCCACATATTGCATAAAGTAAAATGGTGTATCAATTCATTCCGTTATTTCTTTCATAACATAGTTGAGAATCATCTTTATACAAATTTTGGTTAAAAAAAAATCCTGAAACCCCAAAATTTATTGGTGATTGAAAAAAAAAAAAATCCCATTGTTTTTGCCTATACATATAATTTCATGTCATTTTATTTTTTAAACAACTTAGTCCTGGCGTCCACTACACATAGCATAACGTATGAATAAAATATTATTTTTCAAAATTATTATTATTATTTTTTTTTACCATTTGTTTCTTGTGCTCTAAACAATGTGATGACATAGGAAAAAAATAAATTCAAAAAAAAAATTGTCTGGGTCTCATATATTAATATAGGTATCAGACTTTTTTTAATTATGAAATTTTGTGATTTTCAGTGTATTTTTATCTTGATGCATTTTCTGCATCCATTCAGTCCTTGCTACCTCAGCATCATAGATTAAGTACACTAAAAACAAAATGTGGCAATGTGCATAAATTATGTCCGTAAATTATATAGTCTCTTCAACAAAAAGAATAAGTATGGCATTACCTAAATTGAAGTACTGTGATCATCTCATAAGTCATTATCAAGTTGTGTTTTATACATTTAAGTATGCCTTTTGGAAGCATGTAATAATGCAAGTCTCATAATATGAATAATAACTGAATGCAACAGAAACATGCTTTTGGGGAGTTTGGGAATTGTAGGTCAAGTAAAAACATATAAGCATTTTCCTGCCACTGAAACGTGTCTTACTTTAATGCTAATTTTAAGATGAAATCAATCCCATTACACCTCCTCACTGTTCCCTTCTGATCATTGACTGAAGTTGAAGCATATTGACTATACTTTAAATTAATTTCAACTTCCATCAAACCCACGCTCCCGCTCTCCATCGCTATCCGAGCAAATTGTAGCATAAATCTCTGACTAAATAATGAATAGACATGTCAGCCAAAGCTTTCATGCCCTCGCCCTATCTGTATCTGTATCTCTATCTTCAGTATAATCCCCTATCTCTGTCCACAGAACTGTATCTAATGGTCCACCCTGATACCTTGCAGAGACATACAGGAGTGGTCATAAATCTATTCAGCCTTATTTACAGCCTCTGCTGTAGTCAGCGCTTTGAAAGGAACAAATCCTCTGTGTTCCCTTTGCCATCTGTGGAGCTCTCAAGCCAGTGCCATTCTGCTGGCCTGCTCACTATGAGAGATGCAACGGAGGTGGACCGAGTGTTGACACAAGCTGCGCATTCTGGTTTGAATGACTTGTCTGTTGTCTCAGTCATTTTTGACATCCTTGCTTTTCATACGACAAATACTGTAGGCGAAGGACATGGCTGAGTTAATGTTATGAGGGAGTTATAGTTGTGTTAAGCCAGTTCTTATCATAGGAATATGATCTTATCACAGGAAATGCAATGAAAGAACAGAAGCTCTCTCATAGTGAAATCAAACCTTGTTTGAAATCAGTGATCATTAATTAGCTCTTTCCTCAGGGAAGAACCCAAACAACACTCGGTTTTGGGGTTTTGCCACAAAATTCAGCAGGGAATTTGAGAAAAACTCCTTCCGCAGACAATCAACCATTCATTGTCATCGCTGACGGTTCACTTGTCTGAAATGTGACATTTGACCTAATATATTATAATTAAGTGATTAGTGCTGTCTACATGTCTCTGTCTTGTACTGAACCTGCTCTTTGTTTGTTTGTTATTTCATTATCTTTATTGTTCCGGCT
Organism: Scardinius erythrophthalmus; assembly: GCF_964197995.2. NCBI lineage: Eukaryota > Metazoa > Chordata > Actinopteri > Cypriniformes > Leuciscidae > Scardinius > Scardinius erythrophthalmus. The sequence goes on along the minus strand of NC_138238.1, from coordinate 18,593,966 downwards.
TTTATTGTTCCTGTTCATCTTTGCTGCTTATATTTTATGCTTTGTGTCAATCTTATGCATTATTTAAATACATATTTGGAGCTTTACAGCACAGAATTGTGGAGTTGATGAAATGAAGATTGCATTTAGAGCAATGCTTCTCAACCAGGGGGTCGCGACCCACTAGCGGGCCACAGCACTTCTGAAGGGGCCTAAAATTATTTCTAAACCATGGAAACAAAAAAACACACATATATATATATATAAATATATACATATATATATATAAATATATACATATATATATATATATATATATATATATATATATATATATATGTTTTTTGTTTCCATGGTTTAGAAATAATTTTATATATATATAATACTAGAAATAATTATATATATATATATATATATATAGCTCCGACGACATTTCTCTTTACAAATTCTCGTTTTAGACTTCTAATTCGTGATCGGTGTTTTGTTTTGCTCTATCCTCTCTTTATGTCATGCGTTGGTTCAGCAGTCACTCTTCAGCACTTTAATGATGGATGGATGGATGGATGCACTTTTTTGGACTTCAAAATGTAAGGTACCTTTCACTCCCATTATAAAGATATTTTTTAATATAACTCCGGCTGAAAAAAGAAAGTAAAATGGCTTGAGGGTGAGTAAATTATGGGATAATTTTCATTTTTGAGTGAACCAACCCTTTAAATGGATAGACCAACCCCCCCAAAAAATTTCATAATTTACTCACCCTATAATGTAGAAACCTTAAAAGTCGCAATACTCTATTATTCCACAATGTGTGACATATATTACGCATCTTCTGAAGCTACGCAATTGCTTTGGATAAGAAAACAAAGTCACATTGTGAGTGAATTACTAAAAATCTTGAAGTCATCTTCTCTAGCTTGTTGTGTTCATGAGAGAATAAGTGACGTCTGATTTATGAGCTAATCAATGAATCAGATGATCCAGTTCATAATGGCCTGTCTGAACAATTTCTTCACAAATGAGTCATCCTTCTCTATTTTTGTGTTTCACAGGAGGAGTAAAATCACATGTTATGATTAACAGTAAACAACATAGCTACAATTTTCACTTTTAGGTGAACTCACTTTAATGAGGGTTCTTTCTTATTATATTTTACCTCATCATTTGCAGTAGGCCTATGCCTCTTTGTCAACTGCTCCATGACATGCCACATGGAAAAAGTCCAGAAATTTTCCACCGAAATAGGTGGTAGAGAGGGGCATGCGTTTTAAATACATCTTAAAAAGTCATTTCAGACAAAAATGGGTAGTAGTGTGTGTTCAGACGCCCTCTTCTTGCACAATTTGACGCTACAGGAAGCAAGCCTGGACTGTCTGTCTTCTGTTTTCAAGCTCAGCCAATCCTCTATGTGCGAGGGGCTTCAGCATCATGATATTTAACACACCCACCCTGAACTCCGACAGAGGTATTTCCTCAAGCGCCTGTCAACGGGCAGGTATCACCTTCATACCAGCTGGATGTTCAGGATGAAACGTTGAAACTTTCTCCACAGATCACATTTATCGACGGAAGGAGCTCGATGCGATGCCAGACTTTTTCGAAACCTGCCATGCGTTCATCGCTCTCAACGACTGAACAGCCTCGATTTGTACTGGATGAGAAAAGCGAATGAACTTGTGCAGCTGCGGCATCGAGAACACGCACTTTTGTGGATAATTTATCAGATGAGCCTTGACTTAATTATATTTCGCAAATACTTGCAGCGTAACAGCTATTACATGTTAAAATAGACTATGAGCGATTGTGTCGAGACTGTTCTCGTGTCTCGTCAACTGACTGCACGGGAGGACTTTAATCGCGAGCGCACGTAAATAACTGGATTATTGTTTCGCATGGATGTGGATGAGCGCTTTTTCTAAATAAACCCCCATTTCTGCCCTTAAACTGGAACATGAAAACGAAAACGTTCCATGTGTTCTTCTCACAAAATTGGGAACCCGTGTTTTATGTACTGTTGGCGATGTAGTGCGCTTGCTCACTTTTATCCCTGCCATTCCAAACAAGTCATTTCTCGAACAAGAGACCCTGAAGATGATCCTCTTTAGAAAATTCCGCGTCTTGATTCTGATGGTGTTTCTTATAGCCTGCTCTATGCACATTATGATAGACTTGTTACCGAAGCTGGAGAGACGGAGCAGTAGCGCGTGCTCGTGCTCGCACACACCCAGCGAAGAGCCGCAGAACTGGGCAAAGCATCGAGCCAAGCCGGGATCAGAGTCCGGCTGGCCTAATAAACACACACTCAGAATACTTCAAGACTTCAGCAACGAGCCGAACTCAAACCTGTCCTCTCACTCACTGGAAAAAATCACCGTTGGGGAGAGACCTGAAGCTTTGAAAAGATTTGAGCAGTTGACAGGTGACGAGAAGAGGCACGCGAAGCGGGACTCTACCCTGAAGAACGCAGTTGTGAAGGGTTCGAGGCTCTCTGCGCTATTTGACCATCCTTTGTACAACAGGCCATTGCCTACTTTAAATGAAGATGAAGACACTTTATTCAATGTCAACACTGATATAAGATTTGACCCTAAAGCTGCACAGAACCCAGAGTGGTAGGTTGAGAATCTCAGAGGGTTTCTTTATGTTTTCCCCAATTAATAGCGATTTACTCATAACAACAACAATAATAAGTGTAGTGATAATATTATATTATAATGATAATAGCTAACTGCATGATTTGTATTATCTTAGAACTTTAACAATTTTGGACACTTTGGACACATTTTGGTCACCTCACCTCTGGTAACAGATTACTCTAAATTGTAATGTAGAAACATGCATTTTCCGTAAAGCTCCTTTGAAATGATATGTATTGTGAAAAGCCCTATAAATGTGAATTGAATTGAATTGAATTAAAAGAATTGTTATTATCATCATGCATTTGATCTTGATGATGTCAATAAACTGATGTGTTCAGACCAACATATTATGATTAATCTCTGTAATGGCTTCTGAAAAAATGCCACATTGTTCATTGCATTTGGGACATATTGTCTTTCCGCAGGAATGGGGAAGGTAAAGATGGGGATTATGCTCCTACCGGCGAGATGTCCTCAGACTCATACCCAAACTGGCTCCGCTTCCACATTGGGATCAACCGGTATGAGCTTTACTCCAGGCACAACCCTGTCATTGATGCAATGCTGAAGGATCTGGTGTCGCAAAGGATCACAAGTGTTGGTAAGACAATATTTGAGATTACACAATTAAGTAGCATTAGAGTTAAACGTTAAATGGGGAAGTGATTTTAGGATTGCAGTGGTTGTGATGCGTGATTTGAGTGCAGCGTCATCTTTCAGTGCTGCTCCTCCTAACAGATTTAAATAGATACTTTGAATGAAGTTTCTCAAAGATAATGGCTAGACTCTTCCTGCACTCTGACTGCGGATGCATCTATAAAATTGGACTGAGATTCACTGGTAGTGGATTCCAGCAGGGTAAATGAATGAGAAGAGCGTGCAATTTAGACTTAATCAAACGCCATGCTGTGGAAAAGTATCTCCTGCCATGCATTCATATTGTCAAGCAGACTTGTGCTTGATGGGCTGCATTTATGTGAAGCCCCAAGGTCAATTTCTCAACTTATTATTAACAGGCTCTCCTGAATACTTAATTCTGATTGGATGATTGTTGTATTCTGTGGTCAGAATATTTTTGTATAATAATCACTAAACTACATATTTGACCACTGTCCTTGGCAACCAATCTCACTCGTATCAACCCGCTCTCTCTTTCTTCTCGGAAGATGAATTTCGTGTCCATTTATTTACTTATTTGCTAAGTAGCTGTGTAATAAGTTACAGAATGCGCAGTGACCCGGTCATTATCACAAAATAAACCCATTTAGGATGATCCATTAAGGAACAAAGACCCCCTGTTTGGGATCTGTGTTTATTTCATTTTAAAGGAAGTTGCATGTTAATCTACGGTGATAGTGATCTTTAAAAAACCTGGTATAGGCACAGCAGCCTAATAAGTGACTTGAGGCGGTGTCCCCTTGTGTTCTTCATCTGTTTGTGATTGCCTGCATATTCATTACAACAATTCATTACAGCTTTTAAAAAAGGTCTTATCAACTTCCCGAAAAGGACAGTGTGTATGTCTTTCGTTTTTTTCAACCGTGTATAATCAAAAACAAGACTACAACCATCTGCGATTACAGGACAAAGAATTTTCACTATTGAATTTTCACATTGTTTTTGCCACTTGCATAATGAGTCTTATTTTAAATGGTTAATTGTAAGAAAGCTCAAGTTGTTTTCCTGAGACGAGTGTTTAGCGCCACTCTTGTTCTCTCTGTAGCAATGAAATCTGGAGGCACGCAGCTGAAGCTCATCATGACATTCCAGAACTATGGCCAGGCGCTCTTCAAGCCCATGAAGTAAGTGATGCCGTTATATAGGACAATGTTAATGAAATGACTCATTTACCCATGGTTAAATATTATAGATGTGTGAACATCTATAATCTCAGCATCTTCTGATTGTCTTATGGGACTATTTCCTGTAGTTCTGTTATTAAATCTTCTGACGGACACCATTGTGTGGTACTTTTAGCTCATCTGCTCAATTCTATTTGGATATGTCTGTTATTATAATCGTGTGATAACATGCTGGGATCAGAGCTATTGAAAATGGATTTATAGTCGTCTGCGTAGTGATCCACAATGGACGGATCACATCCTATTTGAAATGTAGGTTACAAAGGGAGGGAGGTTGTTTTTACGGATTTGACAACCCCTCAGCACAAATAATAGTTGCCTCCCTGTAATTTTCCAGATCTATAAATGGCAGCAAGTAAATCTTTGGTGTCATTGTCAGATTCAGAGCAGCAGCCCCTCCATCTGCATGCGCCTTAACTATCTGTTTCACAGACACTGCTTATGCTTTCTCTGGCAGATTAGTATTTAATGTCTAAGTGGTTTCATTATTATCATTGAGATCCTCTCTGTTTCCTCAATGGTTTTTCATAGCACCACCAGTTAAAGAGTAATGTATACAGGATGTGGGCCTTGGTGACTGAATCATTTCTAATGTGTTGGTCGACCGTATGTCCTGCCAGCTGAGTGCCTTTATTGGCCATGAAGCTGGTGTTCAGACTGCAGACATCCTGTATTCATAAAGACACGCTTTAGCATTGACAAACTTTAATATGAGATGCGTTTCCGTGTGTGAGCATGAAATCGAAGAGTTGATCAATATTCTTGAATTTTATATAGACAAATGTAAAATGTCCATGTTGTTTTCTGTATTCTTCGATTATGTTCTCAGAATTAAGGAAGCCAAATAGGAGGCACATGTGTCCCGTTCAGAGATGTTCTTGGTTTGTTCTTGGGGAGTATTTGAGGAGAGATGAGAACAATGGGTCTTTGGTGACAAGATGCTGATAAATGTTATTAGAGAGAGGAGGTCTGAGCCCAGGCTGTTCCTGCTATAATTAGCACAGACCAACAAAGACACATTTATTTCTTTTCCAGCCACAAGCTAAACACTTCACCCCCATCTTGCTTTTGGAGATCATCTTTTCTCTTGCATTCTCCTTTTTCACTGATAGTTTGAAACCCAGGACTTGCTCGACCTTCTTTGAGGACACGATCTCAGATGTTTGCCAGCTAGCACATTGCTAATGTAATCAAAGTCAAGATGAAACTTCAAACGTCTTTACTCATCTCTGCCTTTGTTTGTAATTACATTTTGTAAATATTGTTTTCATGAACTGATTTGTCTACGTGCTTTCCATGCCTTTTCTGACAAGTCAGGCAAGGATGTGTTCTTGCAACACTTGTGGTTGAGTAGGACAAGTTTCTTTCGTTTTGATTCATGTCCACATGTTCAAATATGCCACACACTCAGATATTCCTATATTACTGTATATAGCCTGAGGAAATTGCTTAATCAGCTTTAATTCTCTTTGCTCACCTTCATGTTGTTCCAAACCTGTATATTTTCCTTTCTTCCCTGGAGCACAAAATAAGATGTTTAGCAGAATGTTCCTGCTGCTCCTCCCAATGAAAGCAAATGGTGTCCAGAGGCTGTCAAACTCTAAAAATAAGAGAAAGTTCTTAAGCGAATAATGATTTAAAGGTCATATGGTTCTTTTTTTATAATTTTTTGGCACATTCGCTTTCATTCTATGGAAACGAGCAGCCTCAAAATCATAAATAACATCTCCTTTTATGATCTAAAGAACAAAGGAAACTATACAGGTGTGGTGCAGCATTAAATGTTTCAATCATTTATTCATTTATGGCTTGTGTTTTTGGCAGAGGAACTGAGCTCCTGAAATAGAAAACTGGTTAGATTGTTAGCAAATTCCCTATGATCATTTGATAGAATAAAAGCTGCTTGATTGGTCTCAAAAGCAGGTAATTTGGTCTGGAATTCATATGTGGTTTCTGCTTAGGCTAGTACTTAGGCTATTTAACAGAATTAATGAAACTCTGTGATGAATGGGTATGTGAGTGGATTAGTGGGTGGACAGATCAGAGGGAGTGATAGGTTTTAAGAACTTCCACAGTTGGGCTTCTCGAGGTTTAACAAAGAAAAGATACAAGAACTCAATGTAGGAGAGGCGAGCTCCTCTGAATGCATCATTACTCAAGCACTATTTAAAGATAAAGGAGATTTCAATAGCAAACAGACGCGTCTTAAAGGCTGCTCTCTGAGGCATGAAATGCTTAAAAATGGATCTTCCTCTGTTCTGAGATAGAGGCGAATGGACAACAACACAATTGTTCTCATCTGCTTGCGTTGTTTGACATATCCCTGTAAATATCACATGACAAGCACACAACACTGACTTTGAGCAGTGGTTCTCCACTGGTTTTGCTTTAGGACTCAGTTTGTGAGAGTCAATGGAAATCAAATGTCAATTCAAATACTGAAAATGTTTCTTTGACAAAAGTTTACTGGATTTTTTACTGAAAATGTATTAATATTAGGTCCAACAATATTAGGGATGCACCGATATGAAAATTTGGGCAATACTGATAACCGATAATTCTTTAGGTGAAAGCCGATAACCGATATATTGGCCGATAAATCTAAATCCAAATTTTTATATAATTTTTTAATGTTTTGATCACAAAACAAAAGTCTCACCATTAAAACCCATGTCCCAAGCACACAATTATAATGTTCTCATTATAATTTTATGTAGCTTATGTGACAGACTTGCACTGCACATAACTGTATTTTCCTTTTTTAAGTGATTCCAATCATATTTCAAGCAATTCGAAAACATCATGGTGAACAGTGAGCATCTGAATTGTCAGCTGAAGTAAATAATCCATTATTTATCGGCTTTAATATATCAGCCATATTTTCTTTTCAGGCCGATAATGATAACATTAAAATGTAACATATTTTAGCCGATACCGATATGGTGGCCGATGTATTGTGCATCCCTAAACAATATGCAAAATTACTAATTATACACAGATTATTTTAATATAGCTTAAATGTGAACATTTTGTTTTCTTTTGTATTTAGGTGTGTAAATAAAACAATTATATTGTGTAGTGGGCACAAACCAAAAAAGTAAAGCATATTAAAAATGCTCTTTTTTTACCATATGTTGTTTTGTTCTTAGTTTTTGAGGCATATTTGTCATATTTATTTTGTCATCCTAACTATGGTTGATTACACAGTTAATTGCATTTTATTATTCACATTTAGCTTCTTTTTTTTTTTTTCATGTTGTCTGGACCCACCAGTTGAGGCCAACTAGATCATCTTAGTACGTGTGCATGACTATGAGTTTCAGAGTTTGAATGAAATGAATCAGATGAATGAGTGTTTGCCTGATATCTCTCACTCATGAAACCTCCATTAGGGTTGATCCACCATGAAGCTGACTGCAGCCCCCCCACAGAAACACTGACATGCTTCATCCATAATTAGCTCCTCCCTGGTCACACTAGACAGGATTTTTGGACAAACATACTGTCATTGATTAAGCTAATCTGATGAGTCATTCTCATTCCGTTGCTGCATGTTTAGCTGTTTGACTAATGAGAGATGCTAATGTAAAATTTATTCTAGAGGTAAGAATTTCACCAAGGAGAAAGAGACAGACCACTTGTAAAAAAAATCATTTGAGAATGGAAGTCCCACCCCTCAGTTAAGAGAACCAGTTAATCAGCTTTTTGTTAGTTGCTTACTGTAGAACATCTGTGTGCTTTAGCTGGATCCCCCTGAAATATAGATTTTGCTAGATTGTTCACTATAGTTAATGATGTATAAAAGACAGAAAACAGTTCAAGAATTTATTGTAAAATAATTCATTTGATTGAATCGCATTAATTACAACCTATATTTTCAATTCAAAATGGAGAAAATTACCAAAAAAAAACAAGTAGTTTGCATCACTGGATAGTATGTTGTTTAACAGTTGTCCTATATATAATGTTTATCTTACCTCACTCTTTCACAGTTAAAACTGAAGAGTCATGCTGCAATTCACGTTTTGGCTTCTGTGTAGAGTAAAGCCCGCCTTCTATGATTTGATTGGCCATCTCAATCATTTTGTCATTGATGAGCACTGTTAGACCACTTAAGCAGACCATCTTGAAAAATCTACTTTTAAAACTTTTTGTCATCCTAAAAACAAACAGAGTGGTGTGTAATAAAGTCCATATGTTACTGAAAAGTGATCTTGACAAGCACTTTTTGAGATTTCATTATTTTCCCTTGCATTCCCATTGCATTAAAGGAACACTCCACCGTTTTTTGAAATAGGGCTTATTCACCTTCTTTCCTGTATTTAGATAGGTGGGCAAATGCATTTTTGTCTCAGTGCATGCATTGTTTTAGTTTGACAGGGTCGGCGCTAGCTTAGCTTAGCATGATGAATGGAATCCTTTGTTGCCAGCTAGCATGTCCTGAGTAAAAGTAATATATATATAAAAAAACCCCACCTAATTACTTCTTGTGGCCTGCGTATTCACAACGAATACAAATTGCGATGCAGATTAACACTAGGCGATTTCCTAGGCAGATATTGACTTGGGACTATATTAGGGGGAAGCACAGGCGAAGCACTGCTACTTGGCCGCAGAGATATTACGTCCTTAATATACAAGTCAATATCTACCTAGGAAATCGCCTAGTGTTAATCTGCATCGCAATTTGTACTCGTTATGAATACGCAGGCCACAAGAAGTAATTAGGTGGGTTTTTTTTTTTATATTACTTTTACTCAGGACATGCTAGCTGGCAACAAAGGATTCCATTCATTATGCTAAGCTAAGCTAGCGCCGACCCTGTCAAACTAAAACAATGCATGCACTGAGACAAAAATGCATTTGCCCACCTATCTAAATGTAGGAAAGAAGGTGAATAAGCCCTATTTAAAAAAAACGGTGGAGTGTTCCTTTAAAGCTACATGATCCCATTCAGAAGTAAAAAAAATATGGTAGGCAAGTGGACATTGGATCTAATCATCAAAATAAAAGCTTTTATTTCATAATGAAGTTTCAGCATTTGCAAACATGGATGTCAGAGTCAATCTTTCTTTTTATAAAACTGCAATAATCTAAAATAGCTCCCAGCCACTTCTTGACAACACTTATGCTGTCCATATACTTTGAGAATTTTCTTTGCTGTAACTAGTTAACATTAACTAGGGCTGGACTGGGACTGAAAATAGCCTGAGCCCAATCCTGGTCCATCACAAACCAAAGCAGATAATCTCCCACTAAATGTATCACTTATGCATATAATACAAACTACTGCCTGCTGTACTTTCTTGTTGATATTGATTTTGTATTGTGTGTGAAAAAGACATGTTTACATTCAAAAGGCAGTACAATTAAATTACACAACAAATGAAAAAATCTATAAAGCTTAAGTCAAGTGTGCAATTTTTTTTAATGTTCAAACACTTTCTTATATCCCAAATTTCTATAAATAAGTCATTTTTTTGTAGGCTCACTTCCTGAGAAATGTTAACACTGTGGTTCTGTGCATCCAGAACATCACAACACAACCACATTGGCTTGGGTTCGGGTGGGACTATGTTGACTGACCAGTTGGCGAGACACTCGATCTCTCCATTTGGAAAAGCCCCGGTGCCATTAACTTGTCTTTATGCGTTGTGTTTAGTCATGCTGAAAGCGTCTTTGTTATTTCATGTGGTTTATACTGATGCTTGATTCATAGTCTCAGAAGCATGTACTTCAGGGGTGTCTGTCATAAAGTATTACTGTCTGAATGATCTGAGTTTTGTGCATCAACAAGGTTAATGATATCTACCCTGGCAGTGCAGTTCTACCAGAAAGTAGAGGCAAAATAACGTAACCAAACATACATTTATTAACAGCCCAGCAAGCAAGTATTTATAAAGTTCTTTGACGTAGGCCCCATCCGTAGCTCGCAATCCGAGGGTAACGGAATCTGCATTTCCTGCCTGAAGACCAAGGCAGGGGCGCAGCCGACCCCCTGGGAGGTATGGACAGGGACCATCCTGGTGGGGAGGATGGAGGTAATTGATAGCGTCAGCATCTGCGAACTCAGACATGTGTAAGTACCGATCTTTTATACTGCAAGTATTAGAACACGATTGGTTAGATGTGAAGGTAATACTGTAAGTGACGTAACAATTGAGTCCTCCTGGCAGAACTTACGCTAAAGCTTTCATTTTCCACAGATCTGTTCCCATCCAAGATATGACTCCCATGACAGACCTTAAGTCTTCCATAAGACAGCTCAGAGCTCACTCACATTTGTAGTGCTTTTGCTTAGTTCTTGTCCTGTCTTTATCAAGGCCTTTTTGCAGGTCTTTGACTCAAAAAAAGGGATTCATACCAGCTTAATGCCCCATGAAATTCCATGTCGCTTTAAAGAATTCATTTTCTCAGTTTTGTTTGCAGTGTTAATTTATTAGAAATAGGTAATTGATTTGACCAATATTTTTTACTGATAAGTTTCTACAATACTGGGACCATCGATAAATGGCATAATTTAGTGTAAAGTCTAATTTAAAAAGGAATAATACAAATTTTATTTATAATGCATATTATATATTTAGTTGTGGTACACTGAAAATTTTTTGCTGCCTTCAATTTTTAAGTACAATCAACTTGGATGTTTAAGTCATTTCAACTTAAATAACATTAAACTGACTTGAGTGTTTAATGTATTTTGATGAGTTAAAGCAATGTAAAAACATGTTATCATAACTTATTGATCATATAATTTACAGCGTACTAAGGGTTTTGAAATGTATTATTACTACGACTACTATACTACTACTAATTATTATTAATTTTTCTCCCATAAACAAACGTTTACAAAAACAATATCTGTTGGTGTATAGTTTTAAAAGCAGATGGGTATGTAAGCAGCATCACAGAGCACAACAGCAGAAACGGATCTATTTTATAACCTGTAGTTACTATCAGTCGAGCACCTCGGGGAATAATTATCTGATAATTGAGGCACAAGGTAAAATACTGTTTTCACAGTTGTTAAAATTCTTGATTGTCACTCTTAATTATAACAGCACAGGCGTTACATGCACGATTTTATCTGTTCTCATTAGGACAAAGTCCCTAATTGGTCCTGAATGTTCCAGAGTATCTGAAACATAACCCTGAATGATGGCATAATAGGGGGACAACAGAATGCACACACCTTGGGGACAACAGAGTACTATAATACTAACTCTGTGAAGTTCTCTGCAGCGTACTGCAGCTTATGAGCAACACCGAAGCTTTGAAGACGTCTGTTCTACAGCTTCAGATAGAGCTGATCTGTGGAGGACGGGGACTGCTCGGCTGAATGGCCTTGACTTTCCTCTTTACTTTCCTCTCACTTGTGTTGGAGTAACGGTGAGGTTGGGTAGACAAAATAAATGATGTAACTGGCCTTGGATACAAATGCCCACAACTAATCTGTGTTAGCAGGCGGACTCCCTCCCTCTTACCCTGTCTCTTTCGCTTCTTCCCTCACATTCTTTCTATTTCTCCTTCTGCTTCTTCCAGGATTACCGCAGATACTTGTTTGTGTTGTGATAAGCGCTTCACTATATCCAGGAAAAGCACGGTGCATTGTACCTCTTAAGCCTCTGCATCGGGGCTCTTTGCTCCTCTCCATAGACTTTCATAGTGAAGGATCAAGAGAAAAGAGAATAACATCACAGGGTCATTCCTACTGTGCCGTACATTTTTATGTCCCCATCATATATGTCTTAATATATTGGAACTCACAATGTTTGAGGATTGAATTCATATTAGTTTGATTTTCTTTTCTTTTTTATCATGGTATTACAGTTATGTGAACAAACATGGGGTAATATTTTATTAATTTCACCAGTTTGCTTTGAGCAGATGCCACTTGTCCCCAGGTACACTAACTTCTGACATAAAAAATTTACAGTTTATTAAAAAATAGAATGAGAAATATTCTGGTTTCATCGTATGAAGTCTCTTATGCCCACCGATGCTTCATTTGTTTGTTTAAAATATAATATATTTTGAATATAATGGTAAAATATTTATTTTATTATAAATGTTTATGTTTATTCTTTTATATTTGAAACCATTTTAAATACCTGTTTTCTATTTTAATAAATTGTAAAGTGTTATTTATTCCTGTGATGGCAAAGCTGCAATTTTCAGCATCATTACTCCAGTTTTCAGTGTCACATGATTTGGTGCTCAAGAAAAATATCTCATTACTATAAATTTTGAAAACAGTACTAGCTGCTCAATATTTTTTTGTGGAAAACATGATTTTTTTTTCAGGATTCTTTGATGAATAGAAAGTTCAAAAGAACAGCATTTATTTGAAACAGTTTTTGAAACAATGTAAATGTCTTTACTGTCACTTTTGATCAATGTGTTGTATCCTTGCTGAATAAAAGTATAAGTAATATCTTTCTTGAAAAAAAAATCTCTCACTGATCCCATACTTTTGAATGGTAATGTGTATATATTTTCCTAATCTTTTGTAATAACCCATTAACTAACAGAAATCAGGTCCAGGAAGTGACATCATTTTAAGTGGAAAAACTACAGCCAAAACATCATTATTAGCTATGAATTTAAAGAAATTGCAGTGTTCTGTGGCATTTATTGGTTTCTCATTCAATCTTGGTATGTCAAATTGGTATGATAATACCCACCAACCTTTCAAAAGAGAGTTAAAAAATATGTCAAAATGAATTTAACATCGTCATATAACTATGACACGTCTCAATTCTCACTGAGAAATGGCTCTTTATTTCCACCCTGTTAGATTCCATCCTGTTAATTTTATTGCCAAGTCCAAATGAATAAAGTGTAAGTAGCTGAGCTCGACCAGAGCATTTTCTTTTTTTTTTGATAGCCTGCCATACCCTTTTCATAGAAATACTACCTCAAATTACAACTCAAATATATACAATTTTTAAAATTCAAAAGGTACTGCATAACAGGAATGACCCAACAATAGATTAACATCTGTTAAAACTGAAAGAGTGACAATTGTCTGCATCTTAAGACTATAGGCATAATTCTAATGTGCTGTTAGACTGGGAGATGTAGGCGAATAACTGAACAGCACTAGAGCAAAACAACTTGCAGAAAACCATTGATCTGTTTACTCAGGATTGCAGAAATAGGCAATAGACCTGAGAAAACATGTTGACCCCATTTGTGGTACAGCATATGCAAATATGAGCTTTGGAAGCTAATTTTTGGTTGATGCACATGGTTTTGTGTCTAATCTCCAATCATGCAATGATGCAGCCATTATAATTTGGGCATTAGAATAATGCTGTTGCTCAGTTAGAGGATTCAGAGGAAATGGCTTTTGTCATGCGCAGAATATTAACAGACACACCTTCACAAAGCCAACACCCAAAAAGCTCTTATTGAGAAACTGTCTCAAAGTTCTGCATAATCCTTGTCTCAACAAACACAGTGCCGCCTAAAAAGCATCTTAACCAACACACATTATATAAGCCTAATGAGTCATTCCAATAGTACAATGTATGAAGTTTTTTTGGGGGTGTCAGAAAGTCAATGAAAACTTGCACAACCAGTATACCTAAAAACATTATGTATGCACATATTGTATATAGAGTGAGGGAACTGCAGGATATTTCTCTATTGTCTACCCTTCCTCTATAATCTATATAGCCTGTAATCTACTCGCTCTTCAGAAAGGCAGTATGCCACGTACTTCACTCTACCAGTGGGACTGCTGAGGATTTCAGGGCTTGCAGCCTAGCAAAAGTGTTTTTTTCCTTCTTTCCCCTGTCTTTTGTGTCTATGCTCTGGGAATTATGAAAGGAACTTCTATATAGCTGGAAAATGTGAACTCTTCAAACCAAGCCAGCATCAAAAGTGCAGTTAATCCAAGCTTTCTCTCACAAACTTGTTTTTCCCCCCTCTAAAGCATCTCAGACTGTTTCTATAAATGTTTAATGATTTCGATTCTGGCACTGCTGTCCTCAGTGTGGCCGATATGTTTCCTATTGTGCTACGGCCAGCTACTGGATTCCATGTTCTCACCACACGGTCAATAGCGTGTGATTTCAGTTGAATTTTAGAGTATTTTGACCCTTTGAACGAAGCTATATTTCATCGTGTTAGATCTCAGAAGTGCTAAGCCTTTGTCTCTTTTAGTCTGTGTTGATTTAATTACAGTTGCCTGTCTGTCGTCTTTTCACAACTATAAAAGAATCAGATAAACCTTAAACGAATTTTCCAGGTTCCATATAAGTTATCAATCAACTGCATGTGTGTCAAAAACCCAAAAAAATATTTCGACTTGAGGCACTTATAATGGAAGTGAACTATGAACTTAAAAAAGTGCTTTTCTTTGTGAAGTAAAAAAAAAATCATTTAAAAAAAATGACTAGCACAACTTTACAACTCTAAGAATTTAACATGTTTAAACAAAACAAAAAATCTTATTTTTAACAAATGCTGAAAACAGTTGCCTAATGTTGTTGTGAAAACTTTGATATATATTTTTTCATGATTCTTTGAAAAAATAATAGCATTTATTTGAAATAAACATTATAAACGTATTTACTGTCACTTCCGATCAATTAAATGCAACCTTTCTGAATAAAAGTAAAAAAAATACAAAGTAGTGAACAGTAGTGTGCTTTTTCATTTTTTCTTAAAATTTTTACATTTCTGTTTTTAAATCCTCCCAAATTTGGTCCCATTCACTTCCAACATTGAACGCTTGTTACACTGATTTATTTATTTATTTTTCAGAAAATGGTGGACGAATCGAAGAGTGTTGTGTTAATCAGCATTATGCCACCCATACTATCGATTGATCTTAACTTATATTGAACTTGGAATATTATTTTTGAAAACACTCCTGAAGGGGAAGCGCTCGCGCCTAAGTGAGGAGTGAAAGCGCAATGTCTGCGAAAGCCAGTGTTTTTTTTTTCACGTTAGACTGTTGTAACCAGGGCTGGGCCTTTTCTTGCCCTTTAATTTATAGAGCTCTGCTTATCAACTCTCGCTTTACTTTTCCACCCACTAATTTACCTAATTTCATGGTGGGATGCTTACCACAGACTCAGGGAGTTTTTTTTTCCTGTTCATTGCTTACAGCTGCATTTTTACCTGGGCATGATGTTTGTTATGGGGGCTGGAAGGAATACTAAAATATTACTCTGGATTAAAGAACTGCAATTGTGATGTGTTGACTTTTTAAACAGAAAGTAATCTAACGTGTATTTATGGAGAAGAGGTTTGCATTAGTCTCCGTTAGGGAGTCTGCAACTGTACTGCAGGGGGTCTGGCAATTATTATTATTAGATATTTGTGGGAAAAAATGCATTGAATAAAATACAATATTATGTTCAACCACTTCTACCAGTTCACTATATTAAGAAGTTAACATTTAGCTAAATGTATAATTGTCCTTTAATTCAGTTTTAATTGCTTTGCAATGTGAGCATCATAGCAAAGAATGTATACGCATTAAGTTTACGCGTCGTATTATAGGCCAGGCTTAAAATGTGACACTCAATTTTATATGTTATGTAACAGGGGTCTCTGGCTGTCCACCAAAGGAGTCATTGGCCTCAGAAGGTTGAAGACACCTGGTCTAAATGATTTAAACATACAACAAAGGGATTCTGCTTTTGCAATTAAGTATGAGAAAATAAGAAAACATGTTGGGCACAAGTCAGGCCTTGCCAGCACTGTTGCCACCAACAGTCAGACCAGACTCCAGCAGTATAATTACTCTAATTGTCTCGGCAATAAATCTGAAGCCAGACATGAAAGAATTCAGGGAACATCTTTAATTATACTCAGTGGGGACCAAATAAGCACTTAGCAACAAAAAGATGTTTTATATAGAATTTATCTAGGGAATGTTTGATTTTAAAATATTTGGAGGAATGCTTCAAAAACGGTGTCTCTTCAGTTTGTTGATGTGCTAAAGCTTAAGCCTCTTTTCACTTCAGAAGACCTATTAAAACCGTGGCAAACAAGGAGACTTGTTCTCATGTCTAAATCATTTCCAAGCACAGGAAAGCTGATTGATTTTGCATTTGAAGCACTTCCAGTGCAATATGTTGTTGTCATCAAGAATTTCAGTGCGCAACCAGTCGCGGCGTCAGGAAACTGATCTTGAGGGTCCACCCCCCCTCCGTGGCGGGAGAGAAGAGCGTCTCTGGTGCAGGTGCAGTGTTCTGCTATTGTCCGTCTTCTGATTGCTCCCCCTCAGGGCCTGAGGAGTGGGTGTTGACTGCCCGCCTATGGGAAATGCACACTATGGTAGAAAAAGGAGACAGAAGGGGTGAAGATTTTAGCTCGGTTTCAAAACCTAATGAGCGACCTTGTGAGTCTACGTACATAGGCAGCAGTCTAAGTTAACTGAAATCGAACCTCATAAGTGACTAATGTAGAATGCGTTTCTTAAGGTGCTGCCACATTAGTGAACTTTCTGTGAAATTTCATGGGTCAAAAAAGTTCCATTGTCTATTGTCAATAGTGTAGCTCACACACAATTCATTTTCAAACCAAGCAGCTTTCTGTTGGTTAACCCAGCAAATTTGTGTGACCAACTTGAACCCATTTCAAAATCTGCCTGAGGGAAACTTTGAAAAATACAGTAAGTATCAGAAATACAGTAAAATACCGTAATCTTGAAATATTATTACAATTTAAAATGAATATTTTCTATTTTAATATATTTAAAATTGTATTTTATTTCTGAGGCAAAGCTGAATTTTCAGCAGTTATTACTCTTCAGTGTCAAATGATTCTTCAGAACTCATTCTAATATGCTGAGTTGGTGCTCAAGAAACATTTCATTTTGAAAACAGATTCAAATTTTTGTGGCAATGTGATATTTTTTAAGATTCTTTAATGAATAGAAAGTTTAAAAGAACTGCACTTAATGAAATTTTATATATATAACTCTGTAGGTGAGTCTGATTTCTCAAAAGGCGGAGCTTTCCCTCAAAAGTCGAAAGAGAGGAGTTAAACATGCAAAATATTTATTAATACTTTTCAGTATTTAGGGAAAAATAGGAGTATTTTTAATCTACTGTACATTTTCTTTTGTTTTGTTCACCATTGGATCCTGCTAGGAGCACAGCTGTGATGCCTTAAAATGCTTGCTAGGTTTAGGAGCATAACAAAAGATGACATGTAATAGTGTGATAATGTTATATTGAGAGCAAAGAAGTTTACTTGTCATAAACAGTACAAGGCCTCTTGTAAGAGTCTTTCTCAGCAGTGACATTTTTACCGCTGCTGTCAGAGCACCAAGGACAGGAAACAACAGAACACCCTTCTGCAGGCAGATGTTTCTTCCATTCTCAGCGTGGCCTCAGTAAATCCCTTTGGGCAAAGTAGCCAAGCTGTTTACAAGGAAAATAGAGACCAGCACCCCAGCAAAAGAGGAAATGCCTTTTAATCGCAGTCGCTCTTCTGAATTATCTGTGCAGCTGCAACTGAGGTTGACACCATCCTTCCTGACCTGAGAAAAACTCTGAAAATGTCGATAAATGTCAAGTGCTTGATCCGAAGCCCGTTGACAGGGTATTATAGAAGGAAAAAGCATTTAAACATCCTGCCGATTTCCTTTTGTTTTATCGCCGGCAATTTTCTGTTTCTGCATGTGGACGGCAGATTTCCCATCCTTAGAGCAGCAATCACTAAATGCTTTGTATGTAAGCACTATGTGACTATGCTTGTATGGCTTGCAGACTTTCAGTTTCTGTGATGCATTAAATATTGTTTATGTGAATTCTGTAAAGTAAATGAAGTAACATAGGCAAAAATAAAATGTTAAAGGCCTCCCTATTATTTCTGCTTCTTCGGGGAGAGGCACACAAACTTGTCGTAATTAGTATAATAGATAATGTCTTGGAAGCCTTAGTAATAATAGGTTTGTAATTATAAAAAAAATTGTAATCTTTTGCTGAACATGCCAATATTTTCCAGCCGAAGTGTTTAAAGCTGTCACAGAGTAGTATTATAGACATTATATGTCAAATTTCCAGAATGATAATCATATTGTACAATAGGTACATTGGCTTTTCAGTCATGTGAACTTTGTCAGTCAAGAAAGGCATCAACTATAATTACTGAATATGATTAACTTGTTTTAATCTTTTTTTGCACATTTAAAAAACATTTGACCCTTGTCCCCTTCATCTGTTGTAACACTTCTGTTTGATCCTTTCCTTCCTTCTTTCCTTCCTTTGCTCTCCTGGGTTAAGCAGTAGTTCAAGATCAAGTAAAACTAAATAATTAGGTATATGATTAATTTAAAAGTAATATTTGTGCCTTGATTTCTAGTCATTGGTGTTATCAATGTTAAAAACTTGTATTTTGAAAATACAATAAGTTGTGGATAAATACTTCCAGGTAAAAGTTCTGAGTAAGAAGTTTTTTTTATTATGTGATTATGTCTAGATGTTAATTTCTTACCATAAGATTAGAATTTTTTTTGAGATTGAGAATCACCCAGAACTTTTCCATTGTGTAACAGTTTCGTTCGCGTCTTGCGTCCTTTGCAGCATGTTGCGCATGACACCCCATTCTAAAAATGTGACACTTAAGTTAAAATAAGTTCAACTTTCCACTCTCCTGCATCTCAGATTAACAGCAAAAACGCGTTCTGTTTAAAGAAAACATTTAATGAATAGTATAAATAAATGTCTTACACCTACATAAATATGTTGTTTAAAAAACATTTTGAGTCCTAATTCCCAGTGAGAGGTCTGGTGTATGTATTTCCATGTTCCGTATCTGGTGCCAAATCTGGCTCTTAACAGCATCTCTCTATTCTCCACACCCATTCTCTCTTCCCGCCCAGATGGATATCACTGCCTTCAGAATGACCATCCCCTCCGGAGAGTTTTTTTCTTCTCTTTCTCTCCCGTGTCCCTCTCGTCCGCGTCTGTCTCGATATCTCTCGCTGTCTTTCTGCCCTCACGCTGCGCTCTGGCCTCGGATCCTGTCCATTAAGCCGTTTCCAGCAGCTCTGTAATATGAAGGAATGGAGTGCCCTCGGCACCCTGACATTCTGGCTGTGTCATCATTAACCTGCCCGTCTGTGTATCTGCCCTCTGCGGGGCTTGCGTTTGCTGCATGGCTGAGGCGGGCGCTGGAATGGCACAAATGATGTGCTTTTTATTAGACGTTGGGGTTATCCTATTAAGGCGAAGGTAGAGTGGGGTGGATATGATATTGAGTGTAAAGCCCTAAAAAGCTCTCTGAATGCCGTCTAGAGATAATCCCTACCTTCACAACACAGACGTGCTCTTTTCTAAGCCTTTTTCCCATGCACTTATACACATTTATCCAAGAGCACTCCTAAACTGCTCACTGAATGCATGGTGATAGGAGAATAATTATTGCTATTATATCAGCTAAACATTGATATTTGGCAGCTCGCATATTTTAATAATCATCCAAGACTTAAATTATTATTTCCCCCTATATAAAGGTAAAGAAAACAAAAACAAAAAGATAAGTTATGTCACAACCATGAAATATGCTACTTTCTGGCCTTTATTTATTTATTTATTTAATTTTATTGTGCCCCATTATGCATTTTCAAATATTGCCTTTCATGAAGTGTGTAATAACGCTGTTTGTGAATGTAAAAGGTCTGAAAGTTTTAAAGGTCAAAGTGCACTACAAATAAAGTTATTGTCACATTAAAGCAGGGCTATTAGAATTTCTTCGCTGTATTCTCGCTTTTTGCTCGCAGGTTTCTCTATAGAGCTCCCCCTACAGCTTCAGAATAGATATTTGACAACACTGTCGAAAAACTTGTTGGCGACTCTCAGACACCATGGCTAGTAGATCAACGACATCAAAGCAGATGGGACATTCTTTAAAACGTCTTCTTCATTCGGGTTCGAACAGCGTGAGGGAGCGCAATAATGACAGAATTTTAGCAGATTTTTTTTGCCGTAAAGCAATTCGTTACATCGCGAGACCTGATATCACGCGATGCTTCCTACGCTGAGGCGGCCCGCCGGCCCAAAGTTGCAAGGGTGGTTTTTCGGCTCACAGGCGCTTGGGGGGTGCGAGATGACCACCATTCAACCCGAAAAAAGTCATATAACTATTCCAATGACTCCGAAGCTGTTCGGTTAAGGTAAAAAAGTTACTTAGTTCACCTTTAAATAAAGAATCGATTTGAACTGTCAAAATGAGTCGTCATCAATTCCAGTCTCACTCGCTGTTACATACCTAGCATTGAGCATTGAGGAAGCCTCTGGAGCTGAAATTCAGATATGGTAATGGTCATTTTGTTTTTGTCACACGCTGTAAGCGGTAGACCAATCACAACAGACTGGGCCGTCTGACCAATCAGAGCAGAGTAGACCAGAAAGGAGGGGTTTAGAGAGACTGAAACCTCGAACAAACCTATTTTAGACTCTTTAAGAAATGAGGTGATGTGCAATGTATATTATGGGAAATTTGTATGTATGTAAACCTGTTGTAGGAGACCTCCAAAATAAAAATAGGAACCTTTAAAATTGCATTATAGGAGCACTTTAAGATAATTTGCTGGTTTTGTTTTGTTTTGTTTTCTAGACTTGACAGATGTCTTGTACAGAAGACCGAAGAGACAAAAAAAAGTTATTGGGTTCCACAGGAATTCCAGTCGGAATTCTGTTACTGCGTTAAACAGAGCTAAGAGTAGCTGAAAACGTAATCAAAATAGACATATTGTTAAATAAATAAACACAATGTTGAGATTGTGTACTAATTTCCGGCGCTTTCTGCAGAACTCTGCAGGCACAGATTCCATGTGGGTCTAGTTATTGTAAAATGTCTAGTTGACTCATCCTGTGCTGTAAATAATCGACCTTTAAATGCACACATACACACAACACATTCACAGCAGCTTATGACCATTAGGCTGTTGGAATGCTAGACATTCCTGGTAATGCCCCTTAAGAGAGTAATATGGGAATATGGGATATAAATTATGTAAAGCCTTCTCCCAAGAGCTCTGTCATATCCTGCTGTTTTGCTTTTGACTGCGTTGCAGCAAACTCTGTGTTGTTTTCCAGTCAGAAGATAACACCTAATGCTGCGGACCGATATTCGCCTCACTAAAAGGCTTTTCCACTGTAAGACAAAGGCTAATGTTGTAGCTTGTATTTAACAATAAAGCAAACGTCCCCTTGTAAAGTCAAGAGTTGGTCATCCCCTGAGCAGTTATTCTGCTGTTCCCAGGGTTAGCATTAGCATTGTTTTCCTGTGGTTGAAGAATTGCCTTTGTGTTCTCAGCTGCAGGCTTTAGTCTGAGGAGAGACAATTAAGGTGTGCTACGTGCACTGAGAGCCAAATCCAAAATGGAGGACTCAGCCTGACTAATTAGTGCTAATTGCTGTATAGGCAAAGCAATTTGCTTGTTTTCTCTTCTGTACTGTAAGTCATACATCTTAAGACACCACTTTCCTTTCAGAGTTTTGCAGTGTACCATGAGCATGCTAACACTTATGATTGTTTTGAGGCAACAGTGATTAATGGGCTTTTTAAAAAGGTGTTGTATTGTCTGATCCTTACATTTCTGTTTTATAAAGCTTTTTCACTTGACATTTTAGATACAGAATGTAATCACTCGTTTTCGGTTCTGTGTTGTTGTTCCTTTTGAAAAAAGAACATGGAGTCGATAAGATTAAGTTATGTCACAACCATGAAAGATGATTTGCTACTTGCTGCTCATTTGTATTTATTTTTATTTTTATTTAATTTTTTTTTAATTTTTATTTTTTCTTGTTTTTTTCTATGTGTACAGTATTACAGCCATCCAATGTTGAGGTTGAGCATGCTTCTATGATTGTCATTCTATACAGTTTCAATAAAGATAATAAAAATAAGTGGTCTTTGCGTGGATGGGGGCATCTATTTTTTGACAAATTTTAGGAGTACACTAGAATATAGATGGCCTCAAAGCTAAAATCTAAAAGCCATAAAAACTTAAATTTTTCATTTTATGTAGCCTGCAAAACTGTTTAGTTAAACTTAGGTCTAGATTGAGCTGTGAAAGCATGTAATGGATGCCACTACTATCAAAACAAAAGACAATAAAGAGCATGGAGGTTGCACCAGATACTGAAGTCAATCGTTAAAGTGCCTTGAAAAATGTTAAGGAGAAAACAAAAATTATATTTTTATTGAGATCTTTGTTTGATGGGAATCACAATAACCTCATTATAGCCTACTTGTTTTCAGCAAAATCTCGGCAAAATCTCAGATGATGCATTTAACATTGACCTTGTCAGGGCTTTGTTCTGTTTTTATAAGCTATGAAAAGGACATGTTTGCCTAGAAAAGCATGGCTGAGTGCCGGAAATCAATGAGAAATACTCACTGATCCCATGGGTCAGTTGTAATTATAAATGATAATGGCAGATGCTTTCTTGCTGCTGGAAAGCAGTGGCTGAGATGGAGCAGTCAATTCCAGTCACTGTACATGGAGGTGCTTGGAACTCCAGTATTGCACAAACTTGACATGGCCCATAAGCAGAGTCGGAAATTACAGGGGCTTGGCGCAAAAATGGCAAGTTTGTCCCCAAAATGTCCCTAAAATGTCCCTATTAGGGGTGTAAGAAAATATTGATACACTGGAATATTGCGATATTATATTTGGCGATACTGTATCGATTCTCAAAAACACTGTATCGATATTTATGTTACTTTAAATCCAAAATTCGTGTCAGTGGCTTTGTGGTAGGTTTAAACCCGACCGCCAGATGGCAGTGTTATCTGAGAACGCAAACTGTGAAGGGGAGATGCAAACATGGGTGAATCGCTAGCATTAGCATTAGCTCACAAGATGATACAATTATTCCGGCTCCGGCGCTGTGATTAGTGATATAAATGCAAATGCAGATCCCACTGTTTTTGATTTTGTTTTTGCTCAGGTTTAATGCATATGGTGGTATGTTCTTTATAACAATTTTTTTTTAAATTACTGTCTTACAGTATCGCAATATATCGTATTGTACCTCTGTAACGTGATACGTATTGTATCGCCAGATTCTTGGCAATACAAAGCCCTAGTCCCTACAGAATTAATTTTAATCTACTGTATTATGACTTTTGCGAACCAATCACATGCATTTCTGTTGAGCGTATGAATGTAATGATCCAATCAGAATCGTTTAGTTTAGACCGGTGATAAAGAGTTTTGTTAGTGCTCACGCTCACTGAATTACTCTCTCTTGCGGATTCTCTCATCATAAACAACGAAGTGCAGATACAATGTAAACGAGAATCGTTTAGCAATGTAGACAAAGATTATAATGGAAGTTTTTGCGAGAGTGCATAACTCATGCTAGACTGAAGTCATGGACTGCTTAAGTGATGGGGAATATGTTTGCTTTCTGTATTTATTCTCAGTAGTACGAAGAACAAACCGGTTTTCGAACTAAGACAACCAATGTAAAGTCTTAATTTTCTAATGCATAAAAAGCAATAAACTGATTCATAAATAGTTCTTAACTTGTTTTGTCTGTGTAGCCTACAAGGAAGCGTCAATTTATGTATTAATCAACATTAAAAATCATTATTACAATATCACGAACAATAATGATTTGTCAAATTGCAGTTCTGCCCTGTAATTAATTCCTGTTTTTTTATGTTTATAATTATATACTTCATTTAGGCTATTTGCATGCAATTGTCATGTAAATAATCATGCCATGTCAGATGCAGATTCTGTTCCACCTTTGCACTGTTCTGATTTTTGATGATGTTGATAAAATTGTATTGATAACAGTCTAAGTAATTAGTTAAATTTACGCATTTGACATAAAAGACATCAGATACATTTAATAAGGTGATCATAAAAATTGCCCCTGGAAATGAATTCCAGTGGACAATATTGCCAATATTAACAAAATAACAATATAATATTAAATTTAGCATGAACTTGGTTCCTTGCAGAGCATATGCCCTCTGTTTTATAATTTAACCAATTAAACAATACAGTTGAAAACAGTAGTTCGTACTGTTCGACGTGTCAACTGATTGGGATCAAGCTTAGGGAGCCTGTCATCTTCAAGTATTGTTAAAACGAGCCAATGCACATTGGCTTGCGTGAATTGCATCACACGCTCCACCCCGCAGCGTGGGTATAATGTCTCTGAAGAGTGTTGTTCTATACAACGAGCGAGTGTGTCTGTGTTCTTCTGGAAGACTCTCCCAGTGCTGGTGTTTCTACAGCGGGTGCAGGTCGGTAGCACGCCATGGCGTGAAGTGCATGAGGAGCTTACTAGGTCGTAGACAGCACCTTTTTCTGCCAGAAACCGGCTATGTAGTTCCTCCCCCCTCATTACCCTTGACGGAGGAGCTGCGAAGGGATATGAGGGTATCCCTCCAGTGGAGCGGTCTGTCGTGGAAATCGCGAGCTTCTAGGCTCTCAACTGCTGTTTTTAACAGCATCAAATTCTGTGTTTGTTGACGGTTGGTTAGAGGGTATAGAAGTGAGTGCTTCACTGTTTCAGTTCAAGCGCTGCCCCGGACGAGGCAGACCCAGCCCTGGCTTTTCTCTGTCCCTTCCGCTCCTTGCGGTTATAAGAGGACAGAATGCAAAGCCTCAGGACCTCAGACCAGCTCTAGTCTGTTACGGAAACCAGCAGAAGGGAAGGCTGTTTCCAAGCTGAGGTTGGCCAACTGTGGTTGCGATCATCTTGGTGTATATTTCCCAAGGCGCATATTTCCAAGGCTAACTCTCGGATGCACTGGGGGAACCTGTGCTAGGCTGGGCCCATATGTTGTGATCCCTACGGCCCATATGTGTATTCTTCCACGGTACGGCTCCCTCCGGCATGCCCGTGTCTTCCCTTGGCAGAGCCTGCTCTGCCGTCACTGATCGGTTGCGTCTCCCGCCTGTTATAGGCTGGAGCCACCTCAGTAACATTCCATAGGTTGTACTGCCCGGTAAATCGCCCAGTCCATATGTGTCATTCCTCACATGTTTCCTCCCTTCGGGCAGGATGTGGCTTCCGCAGCGTATTCCTTCCAACGAAAGGTTAATGCTTTACCAGTGGTCTTGTGAAACAGCAGTGACTTCCCTGGCCTAAGCCCTGTCCTATCTCCGCCTCAATAATGTGGGGGGATCAGGAGGCTTTTTTCTAGGCACTGGAAGGTGGCAGCACAAGTGGTGTTTTAATAGGGATCCCAATCAGTCGACACGTCGACTGTGTCGAACGTGAGCGACTGAAAGGGAACGTCTCGGTTACATATGTAACCCTCGTTCCCTGAAGGAGGTAATGGAGACGTAGTCCCGTCGCCACTATTGCTGGACCACCGCTGACTCCGGGCTCCGCTCGGCTCCTCAGCGAAAATCAATGAGTGCGTGCATCCACTTCCGTATTTATACCCGCGCTGCAGGGCGGAGTGTGTGATGCAATTCACGTACGCCAATGTGCATTGGCTCGTTTTAACAATACTCAAAGATGACAGGCTCCCTAAGCGTGATCCCAGTCAGTCGACGCGTCGACTATGTCTCCGTTCCCTTTTTCAGGGAACGAGGGTTACATAACTAACCGAAACGTATAACATCACTGCATGTTTTACAATATATTTTAATTTAATAAAAAGTCTTAAAATAAGTAACAACTGACAGGCGGATGTTTGATGTTTAAACTTCATTTTGACAGATGTATTGGCAGTGTTATTCATCGATTTGAATCTCTTTTTGTAACCTAGTTTATGACTGTTATTCTTGGTTAACATTCAGTGTCACGTTTGATTTTAGGTCATTACAAATCATGTGTCCCATCTCACCATTTCATCATTAACCCACCCTGGGGTTTTTTACGACCAGCAGAAAGTGATAAAGCTCGGTAATAGAGACTGACAGGGTCACAGCCTTGATCATGGATACAAAGCCCTATTTCACATCAGAGGCACCTAGGCACGGCATTCATGGCTGAACGCCCCATAGACCTGCTCTTAAACGATACACGTTTATGTTTGAATGACCAAAATAAATGAATAAAGGAGTGAGAGTTTTGATTCAATGAGGTCAGCCAGCCAATGAGAGAGGAGACGAGCAGACCTGCAGGGCAGAGATAGGAGCTATTTGTCTCTGGATGTTAGGCC
Source organism: Scardinius erythrophthalmus (assembly GCF_964197995.2). Lineage (NCBI taxonomy): Eukaryota > Metazoa > Chordata > Actinopteri > Cypriniformes > Leuciscidae > Scardinius > Scardinius erythrophthalmus. The sequence goes on along the minus strand of NC_138238.1, from coordinate 18,567,370 downwards.
TGTGTGGATCATGGAGTTTCAGTATGAAACCAAGGATGATACTAGGCAGTGGGTGAAATAGGAAATCGTATTTGTAAGCCCATTTTTAAATCAAAGACTTTAATTAACTTGTAAAATACGAGTAAGATGAGAACATTCTGGGAGTTTCTGAGACCTCCAGTTAGACTTTCAGTGATTTCAGAGAGTTTATTATCCAGTGAGGGTCTATGTGTATTGCTGCAATATTTCCACAGAGCCTTATGATATTATAAATATATAATATAAATAAATAAATAAAATTACATGAAAAAAAGAAAAAAAAAGAAAAAACAATTAACATATAATGCATATAAGTAATGCATTATCATGCATTATAATGATACATTACAGCCCGTTTATTGTTTGTATTATTTTATATTTTAACGTGCATTTAGTTTTTGGTTATATTAAGTAATAATTATATATATAGGCTATATATATATATATATATATATATATATATATATATATATATATATATATAATTATATAAGTCCTTATTTTATAATTATATATGTACTTATCTTTTTTCTTTAATTTGTATCTAGGTTATCTTGTTTTATTTTATGTATATAATTTTTATGTTAACAAACCTCAGTTATAGCAAATAATAATAATAATAATAATCCTGACATAATTTTATTATATTTTAACTTGTATCTAGGTTCTCTAATCACTAAATGTATCATATTGTTGCCCAAACCCAGGCGATTCCCTCCTCTGCCATTCCTCCACTTTGAGATGTGTGACAGCAGCCCCTTCAACATTGAAGAGCCCAGATCAAACCACAAGACTGAAAGCACACCATCCACACACTGCACACTTTAACCTGACTTTAACCACTTGTCAGGCGGGAGATATGTTCTGTGGCTCGTGTGTGTGCGCATGTGGGGGGTGTTATCCCAGACGTGCCATCATACAGGGAAGCCTGTCAGCCCAGGCCAGTAAATCTGTCAGAGATTATGTGCAGATGATGGATTCCTCTTTATGGCTTGTTGATCTGGCTGGAATATTTACACGATGCCATTACAGGGATGATGCGCATGAGAGGCTGATGCTGTGGTCTCACTTATTTAAGCCTGCCTGTCTTTCAGCTCAGTGTGTGCTCTCTTTTTTTTCTCTCTTTCTCTCTCTCTTCATTAACCCCTAGCTCTTCCTCTCTGACTCTCTCCATTTGTGTGTGTGTGTGTGTGTGTGTGTGTGTGTGTGTGTGTGTGTGTGTGTGTGTGTGTGTGTGTGTGTGTGTACTGTTTCCTGTGAGTTCCTGGGTTTTCTTTGCAGTCAAGATCTATTAGTCCATTGTCATCTCAGAAGTCTCATGTTCAGTGATTGTGAGAGCACTCAATGCTTATCTCAGAAACACAATACATGTGCAAAGGATCTGTCATTATTTTCAGCCTAGCCAAGTTTCTCATAGCAAATTTTTTTTGCTCTGTACAAAAAGCAGCCTGTTCCTGAGGGGGTGTTTTTTTTTTTGTTTTTTTTTTGTCTTGCGCGTTGTGGCCCGTATTAACGTCAAGCCATTTTTCACGCTTGTACTGGACTTAAAGAAAACAGCTGGCTCCATATCATACCCTTGAGCACATCTGTGAAAGTGTGAGAAAAGAGAGAGAGGTGAAATACAAACATTACACTTGATATTAAAGGTGATATATATTTTTTCACTCTTAAAAGTTTGATTCTAGATTCTAGATTAACCTAGCCTGGATGCCAGCCAAATTTAGCCCCGCTAATTAAACATTTTTAGGTCGGGAAGTTCGGTCTGGACTTGATCCGTTGTGGAGCTATTATGCCCAAACAAAAGCTGTTCAGACCAATCAAATTGTCAGGGCGGGCTTTATACAATGATGGACAGATGATCAACAGTAACGTAATCATCCATGTCACCAAAGAGCGCTTGGGTTGAATTTGTTTACAACAAAGAAGACTGCCGCTGGAGAATTGAGATTTCACACTTGCAAATAAGTCAGATAGAACAAATGCATATATGGCGTACTGTCCGAGGAGAGGCTCCGGGCTCTAGCCTGGTTAAAACCAGACCATTCTCAGTAGTAACTGAGTTATGGTCTGGCAAAGCTGCATTAATAACTCATTTCCAAAGGGGCGTCACCAACGGACGTCGCTCAAATGCCTTTGGGCACAATTGGATAGACCTAAAACCAATCAGAGCGATCGTCATCGTGTAAAGCCATATGCTGCGTCTTAAGTTACACTACGCCATAAAAGTATGTACTCTTTTTGTGAAGAAAAGGTATTTACCTTTGAATGTGTAGCAAAAAAGTAGGCAAGCTTTGGGACATACTACTTCGTCATCTTTATCAGACGGATCTGTCGCGTGCATCCTGTCACGTAAACTGCCCTGTCAATCATCTTGTCACAGTTAAAATCCTCTATTAAATCTAATTTAATTTCCTACCGTTTCGGAGAGAAATGTAGTAGCACGTTCATCTGCCAGTGGGTCTTTCATGGAGACTGTCCTCATGTGTTTGCAATTTGAATATAATAATGCATTTAAAAGTTGATGCGCTTCACCAACAGACGTCGCTCAAATGCCTCTGGGCGCAATTGGATAGACCTAAAACCAATCAGAGCGATCATCATCGTGTAAAGCCCGCCCCAACGTTTCTGATTGGTGCCGCGATTTCTAGGCCATGGAAATGGGCTTGAATGAGCTCTTTGCCAGACTACTTCTCGAGCAAATCTAAATTTGCCGGAAGTTGTCTGGGTTTTCCCAGGCTATCCGGGCTCGGTATTCGGCCCAAACCCAAAGTACTCCCCCCGTATTCCAGGCTGTGGAAGAATAGGCCAAGAGTGAGTGGAGGGATGCTGAAGACTGTCAAGGAATGTTTGGTGAGTTGACAGAGTGAATAAATATATCCTTCCTCTCATGCTGATAGGGACTAGACATGGTAATTGTTTGATGACAAGTTGATTGGATTGATTATTTGAACGTGCTCCTCCCGAACTTTGTTTATGAAACATCATGTGTAGATTCCGCCATCGCGTCTGTTATAGAAGATATTGACAGCGCATTAATTTGAGAAGAGGAACAGAGAACCGCGATCAAGGCATTTGTACTGCATGGTTGTAGGTCCATCCAATTGAGTGCAGAGGCATTTTCCTTCCTGGTTCGGTTGAAACACGCCGCATAATCAAAGCTCAATGGAGCAGTATCAGACTCATATTCTGACTAGAATCTGAGTTTGACGACGTCAGGCTAAGATTAACCCTGTAAAGCCTGAGAAATATAATAATATTAGTCAGAAAAATCAAATTTTTGAAATCGAACATTTTATTGAACTGTTAGACAAAATATTTTAAAATATCTTTAAAAAGTTTGCATGTGTATTTCATGTAGGGCTGCATGATATATCGAAATAATCAAAAAATGTACATTATGATTTGCATATCAAAACGGCTTGCGATAACTGCAGGATTTAAAAAAAAAAAGGTCGCCGCAGACAGCAGAGAGTAGACTGGATTCATGACTGTTGCATACGTGTGACATGCTTAATGTTATTAAATGCAATATGCGAAGTACTCACACGTACAGAAAGCCGCCTCTTAGAGAGTGCATGACCCCGAGTTCAGTTCTCTTCCACAGCTTATATGGCCAAATTCACTCACAGTAATGTCAAAGTGCCTGTCTTGGTGAGTATTCATGTAAACACAGTCAGTTATGTCTTAAGTGGACTAAACAGTTGAGAAAGGACACGTGCAGCTCTTAAAGTGAGAGCAGCCTAATAAACCTGTTTCTTTCTGTGTGCTTAATGTTAATCAAACAACAAAAGACTAAGAGAAAATCACTCACTGCTCCTGACTAAAAAACTTTTGTAGCTTTAATAAGAATCAGTATGTATTTAATTCATCCATACCTGGTTTACACAGATGTTAAAATGACAATTTTTATGTAATGCTACAGTAAAACACTGCTGTTCACTTTCAGAATTTATAAGGATTCTTTCTTCTCACAAAAGAAGAATGTGAAACATGTATGTTGGTTCTATTGTTTTCAGTTTTTAAATATTTAAATATAATTGAAATTTATTTTACACACTTAAAGCATTATCGAATATCGCATTATTTAACGAGTTATTGCATATCGCATTTTATGTTATATCATATTTGATACTGCATGCTTTTTTTGGCTCATATATTATGATATAGTGAAAATATGGAGCTCAAAACTCAAGGAATATGAAAAGAGACCTAAATTGAGCAAATCTGCAATTTGGTGCTGATATTTATATGGCCAAAAAGTAAGAAGAAATTTATTTAATCATTGAGAATTTTACAACAGTATATCAGACCACTTGCATAACATGCATATACATATCAGTTGTCAGTCTACAGTAGATTTTACAATGATATGTCTTAGTAAGATGAAATCTCTGTAGTTTTCATTATGGGGGGCAAAACATAATGCAATGCGAGACTGTTTGTCCATGCAATGGAAGACAGAGGGGGCAGAGTACTGCACCATTCAGAACTTTTTAAATACCAAGTCAAATCATATTTTTGAATTGAATTTTGATTAAGGCAAGCCCATTTGAATGTGAGGATGAAGAAATAAAATTAATTGTATGTACTAATTTTAGAACAGAAAAGTTTGTTAAAGGTTTACATATGTGAAGCGGAAGTCATTTTTTATTTCATGCCAACTTTAAAAAGCCTTGACGTTTGAATGTTTATAGCCCTTGTGGACAGAGATAATGGTAAATGGATTAATCTATTAGTTTTTGCAGACCAGGATGGAAGAACACAGCATTTCCCAGAAGGCATCACCTGTGTTGAATTTCTTTGAATTATTGTTCTGTAAATTTCTCTTCTTTTCATTCCAATTCAAATTCCCATTCATTGTGCTTCTTGTGGGTTGTGGTAATTGAATTCAAATTCACATTCAGGGAGCCAGATCTTCATTTCATTTTGAATTTTTTCCTAATCCTACTGGCGTTGATGGATAGATTGTAAAAAATAATGTCTGCTTTCACAAACACTCCCTGAAACCTCATCCATTATTTTTGCAATCTCATTAATGCCAAAACACGAGTTTCACCAAACAACAAAATACGTGTGGGAGTGACATGTAGGTGAGTAAATGATGACAAAACTTGTGAACTGGCCCTTTGAAGCTCACAATTAAATTCATAAAGCCTATATTCCAAAAAGTATATGCTGGCCTTGTGCGTAAGCAAATTTGGAAATGTAACTCAATAAACCTGTCAGAGCTTTAAAATGAAAAAAGCCGCATCCAGAGACAGAGAGAAAAGCATTTCTCTGTGGAATTTTTACAGCAGGTCTGAATATCCCCTCACATAAAGCAGGCTCAAGGCCGACGTCAGTCTCTTCTCTCACGCTCATCAACAACTCGACCGCCACTGTCAGATGCAACCCTAAATACCAGACATCCCCACTGACCTGCCAGTAGCACTTCTAAGCCAGAGAGGAGGAATGGTTTGGCCTTAACTCAGGAGAGGTCGCCCTTAAGAGATGGAAAAGCATCAACCACTTACATTTTTTAAACAAAGAAAAATTACACCGCTGTTTGCTTTGACAAGTTTCTTAAAACAATGATGCATGTCACTGGTGCAGAACAAGTAGAAAAAGGTAGAAAAGAGGCCTGGCTAAATATATAGCAGCATTTCTGCACTTTTCTGTCTTTTTTTAAACTAATGTTATTATTATGCAGTGCTGTGAGAAACAGCGACTGCTGAAGTTTGTAATGTGAGCCGCCTCTTGACATTACCCGTTACCTGTTATCACAAACAAGCCACAGAATGTAGCTTTATTCCCGTCCTGGTGCCTCCTTCTCTAATATTTGCTCCCAACGCCATGACATTCGCTCCAAAGGTCGTTTCTGCATGCTTCTGCAGTTTAAACAATGCTCCGTTTGATCATCATTCACAGTCAGTGTGGCTCTTGTGGAAAACAGCTTGGGAAGTGACCAAATTTAGTACTCGCACCAACAGTTTTTCTTTTAAGTGAAAGTTCACCTAGAAATGATCATTCTGTCATCATTTACTCACCCTCATGTCGCTCCAAACCTGTCGGACTTTTTTCTTCCGTGGAACAAAAAATATATAGATTTTGAAGAATGTCCAAGCTGTTCCTTTGTATATAATGAAAGTGAATGGGGACAGTGGCTGGTATTGTATGAAAAAGAGCAGCTTGGCCAATACTACTTGATAACTCATTTTGTGGGTTTGAAAAGATGCGAGGATCAGTAAATAAATAATGACTAATCATTTTTGAATTTTTGGGTGAACTGTCCCTTTAAGGCTCCAGAAGTGTCTGCTTGAACATTGTTTTTTCTTTATTCGCAATCGCAGTCTGACCAACACACCTCCTAAGAATGCTGGGATAAGCTTTTACAAGTGCTGCAGCCATCAGGCTTTGTGAGATGAATTTGCTTTCATGGCTATTGTGTGAGCTTTTTTCGTGTTTGTCCAGTGTAAAGCCAACTAAGGGATTTGGCAGAATATAGTGTCCTAGATACTGTGTCCTGTTTGATTCATTTGTTTGCTTCTGTGTGTTTTCTTAATAGATCAGGGTTTTATTATTTATTTTTTTGGTGGTTGTCTGTACCTTTTGCACTTTGTCCATCAGGAATTTTCTAATCTGCTACTGTTTTATTGTTTGCAATGCCAGCTTTTACATGTAGCCATGGCCTTGAAACCATATGTGTACTGTGAGAGACCGATATAGGCCTACATCTCAGATTGATCGGCTGATATTTGGCTATTTCATGCCGGGTTTGGGCTAATTAACAAAAGTTCCTAGCATCTGTTTAGTGTCAGCTCCAAAACCTGGGATGTTAATTGAATGAAATCCATTAGAAACTGTTGTACAATGACTATAAATTCTATATTACTCTAAATTTCATGTTCTGTATTTCAATATAGTTGCTTGCTTGGCATCCTCAAACAGCCAACAATTAAGTTAATGAACTGTTAATTAGTTTAATGAATAATAATAATTAGAGATGCACAATATTTACAGTATCGCTAATAGCCAGTGTTTGAGTTTTTTTAAATCTTAAATATAGGCAGACACTGGATATGTAATTGCGAGCTAATTAAATGTTCAAAATTAATATCCATTGTTAATATTATACATTAGAATGTTCTTTTTACTGTTTTATTTGCAATTCATTTACACAAAATAGTATTAAATGTCAATATCAGCCATTTATGGTTATTGGCCATAGCATAAAAATATAATAGCATAACCCAGACAGCAACATAGTGTCGGCCCAAATCCGGCCCACATCTGGTACGCGTTGAATCCACATGTACCAGATGTGACCCGGATCTGGGCCAACACTGGGTTATTCCAATATTGCTGTTTATATTGCCATTATATAAGTCGACGACTAGCGTTTATACTAGTGTCTTTGTGAGCCTGTTTGCATGAATCAATAATCTATTGGCTTGGCAGGAGTAAACAGAGTGTTTACCTTGAAGTGCAGGGTCATGGAGAGCGCTCTCTCAGCGTATTTTGCTCACTAGAGGCATTCTGCTCTCAGCTGAGTTGGTTTTAAGATCCCAGAGGGCGGACCATCTTGAGGCTCATTTAAGTGTAGGCTACTTTAAGAGTGGCCACCATTCCCATGGCGTCTTTTATGGTGAACCACATCCACCGATCACGCATTTGAAGAAAATAGAGGAAAAAAAATCACCTTGAGCTTTCAATCTATATCCCAACAACCCCCCACGCACACAGATTGCACCTGTTTTTCCTTTCGGTTTTATATTCAGTGCCTCATAAACTTGTCAATTTGTTAATTTAAATGAAATCCATTAGAAACTGTTGTTACTCTAAATGCTATGTTCTATATTTTTATGTAGTTGTCTTTAATTGTCTTTAAAGAGGGATTTTTTTCTTCTCTCCGAGGTGTAGTTAATGTCGAATGTAGGAAACTAAGCTTTACAGAATTCATCGGAGGGATTGTTTTGACCCTTTGACAGGCTGGCCTGTGTCTGGTTTCTTTTGTTATAATTTTCTGGTCCAGCAGCCAGTCGAATGTTGTTTTCCTCATGTCTCTCTGGGGTTTTACGGGAATAAATGAGAGCTCTCAAGCTCCAGCTTAACAAGGTTGTCTGGAGTGCCAGCGTGAGTGGAGGGAGTTTCGAGTTCTCCACCCACAGAACACTCCTCAGAGGGTTTTGCCATCAGCTGCGGTCTATGAGCTTTTAAAAAGCCTGTGTATTATTATTATTATTTATTTTTTTCCTGTTGGGACCATTTGTGTTATGGAGTTGATGTTAATCACTAATTTTACCTTGATGGAATCCTATTTGATGAATAGCATATACAGAATAGAGGCAGATATGTGCAGATGCTAAGTGCTGTCACCGCAGCGGAGGCCTCGGCTGGGTCAAGTCTTTGGGCACAGTGGTGCTCAATAAGTGCTTAGAGACTTAATATTACTTTACAGTGCATTAGACAGTGAGCTATCATAATAGCTGTGAAAACAAGCCTGATGCGGTTCCCAGAGTACTGAAATTATGAGCTAAAGCAAGTGGAATTGTGGTACACTGTCACACAAGTGAACAGGTGTTTCCTTCAGAGACTTTTATGTCCAATTATGAGTTTTATTAAAACAGCTTTGTGTTTTTTTCTTTGTTTGTTTTTTGGTTCTTTACAAATGTTGTATAAATGTATAGAGATACACTATCGTTCATAAGTTTGGGGTCGGTAAGATTGAAATGTTTTTGAAAGAAGTTGGCTGCATTTATTTGATCAAAAATATAGTGAAAACAATAATATTGTGTAATATAATGATTTAAAATGTGTTTTCTATTTTGATAGATATTTTAAAATGTAATTTATTTCTGTGATGCAAATCATTTATGTCTTTAGTGTCACATGATCCTTTATAAAATCATACTAATATGCTGATTTGGTGCTGATTTGGTGCAACAGTAATGCTGAAACCATGATACAGTATTTTTAGGATTCTTTGCTGAATATTAAGTTCAAAAGAACAGATTTTAATTAAAGTAGAAATCTTTTGCAACATTATAAATGCATTATGCTGAATAATAGTGTTAATTTCTTTGAAAAAATTTAACTTTTGTACAGTAGTCTATTTTTTAAATCTTAAAATTACATTTTTTAAAATTACCCAGTATTTCAAATAGACAGTGGTGTTGGCGAAGAGCTTGTGTGTGAATAAATATCTCCTATGAGCATCATTTCTAGTCAAGCTGTAATTTTGCTACACAATTTCATGTGTATAAATAAATATTTAATATGTTTTTAATCGTAAATAGACTGTCAGACGTTGCTAGTGGACAAATGAAGAAAAAAATATTGTGAGAGTGAAAAGTCTTTTAGGGGTGTTTACTTTCCACACACAAAAAAAACCCCACACATACACACTTCTCTGCCAATTAAACATCTGAGCGTCTGAGGGCAAGCGTCCAATGGGTTCATCACCAGGACACTTCTGGGTTTGTTGCAGAAGTAGGCCTGTTTCTTCCGGCAGAAACACAAATCCATTTTAATTCTCTTCATGCCTGAAAAGAGGTTCACAGTTGGCGAGTGGAGCGATATTATCCGGGGCTCTGAGGAGCGAACTGCAGAAGAATGTGAAGTTGGAGACTCTCGTTTGGCAGGTCCCATGCTGTGTTATTTAACGATCGGTGAGCGTGTCAGTCTCACAGCTGCGCCTTGAACGACTGCCGCCAGCTGAGGACGATACTGAATGCCTGATTTCGCCAAGATAAGGATCTGTTTCCATTACAGAGCTGGCACTCCTCCCGCCAGCTACCTTGCCTTCGGTTTGCCACAAAGATGTTGGGATGTGACAAGATTCAGTTCCCAGAAAAGTCATTGTTTTGAACCGTCCTTACATGATTAGGGCTGTTACGAAAGGCGAGAAACCCAGCTGGATTTAATTGTCCTGACATTCGGACAGCATTCAGAGAGAGAGAGAGAAGGGAAGAGCAAAGAGAGAAATCTCAAGTATGTTTGAAATGGAGGCTGCTGAAAACATTTCAGCGGGACCGTATGAAGTCGGCCCGGGTTAAAAATAGTTTCTCTGGCTCTTGTCTGTGGAGAAATGTTTGCCTGGAACTTGATATGTCCTCCAATGACCTACAAGTATTGATTAAATGATATTGTTTTCGTATTGTTTGGCCTGTTACTAACTGCTCATGTACAATATCATAATTTTGGATGTTTCAATGAAATCAAAATGGAAGTTCTGTGGCTTTAAGTCCATGTCAGTTAGCTTAAGAGTATGATAGTGTACTCCTAAACGCTAACAAAACTAGCCTTTAGAAATATAACATTAATGGGAAAACTGACTGGGAAATGATTGATGACTCATCCTGCACTACACAGATTTCTGTCCAATGAAATCCTCTCTTAGACAAAAATGCCCCTCCCCCTAAAACGTCCTGCAAATCCTAACAATAGCAACTATAGCTAGCAGATCATGGCCCTTTGAAGGATAAGCCATTTGAAATGTCCCTTCCAAACATACCTTTTCCAGAGGAAATAAGGGGATGTTTGCACGACACCATTTTCAACTAAAACCGTAAAACTTTGTATGCGTTTTGGCCGTTCGTTTACACGACAACGACGTTTTGGGAAACTTTTGAAAACGGGTTTTAAAGTGCAAGTGAGAACGGTCTCCGTGTAAACAAACTAAAACACGAATCTCTGAAGACGATGACGTCATGCACATGCGTATTACGTGTTCAGTCTATAGTGTTTCATCGCCATCTAACAGCCTGGCAGCTGAATACAGCGTTTTAGTCGTTTTCGTGGATCCGTGTGAATGGGAATCGTTTTGACAATGGTGTCATCTGTACGCGGAAAACTCAAAGGGAAAACTTCTCCGTTTTAAGCATATTGTTATTGTGTAAACATAACCTAAATCAAAACAGGACGGAAAACTGTTCTTCAAGCAATTTTGTGATCTTTAATATACAAGCTTTAAGGTATTAGCATGAAAATGAAAGTTATTGTCTCTGTCAATTATTTTAGGAAGAAATAAAATAAGGTATTTTTTTCAAAAATACATTTTCTTCCAGACATCAATCCAGAAATAATGGAGGGGCGTCTCTTAAAGTTTTCTTGACAGGGTGGCTTTAGTTTCAAGGGCTAGGGCTGTGATTATGGCTTTGTTGATGAAAGGGGCTCACAGCAGATTAACCTTTGCCTTGCAGGCAGACACGGGAGCAGGAGACACCCCCAGACTTCTTCTACTTCTCAGATTTCGAGAGGCACAATGCCGAGATCGCAGCATATCATCTAGACAGGTAAAGCGCCATAAATGTCAGCCTCTGGCATGAATAGAGTGTGTGGGATGTTTGTCTTCCTCTGAATGTGTACGGATACATGCACCACATGCTACTTATAAGTATGTTCCCTGCTTGTGTATATGAACCTGTGGGGCCGTGTTTGTTTGCACAAGAATGTTTTGTGTGCGTGTGAATGTGTAACGCTTGTGGTGTCCTGCATGTTTTCAGCACGTTTGAACTTGTGTTTGTATGTATGTGTGAAAGTACAGTGTGTGAGCATATCTCGGGGCAGTAAGCAGTCTGAAACCTGCAGTTTAACACTTCCAAACACCAAATGCAGAGAGAATATAATGACTCGCTCTGAATGAACGCAAACACATCCGTCAGTATCTGATCACCGATCGAGCTCCATCCAACAATGTCTGCTTATTGGTGATTACCCTTCTGATGAATGTCAGTTAGTGATTGAGAGGCTTTAATTTGTGTCAGCCGCAATAACCCATGTACATCTGTCATTGTCAGCTCATTGCAGCCGAATTTATTGGTTGTTTGCTATATGAGTCAGATTTTCCTCGATTGTGATCTGAGACTCTGGGATTTATTCCCATTATAGTTCGTTTCCATTCTCATCTCGTGTTCTCCTCATCATTGTGATGGGTGTGAACATCCGGAAACATTGTCCCAGCCCTGTCGAAGAGGAGACCCAATGGGCAAAAAACATTTGAGAAAAAAGTATAATATAATCATAATATAATTATAATATAATATAATATAATATACAGTTCAAAAGTTTGGGGTCAGTCTGAATTATTTTAAAAGAAATAAATACTTTAAGCAAGGATTCAGCAAGGATGCACTCCCACTACTGTCTAGCTGTTTTTTTAGAACAATATCCTTATGATGTTTATGCAAACCAGGAGTGCATGTAAATACATTATTGTATACAGTATATTAAGTATATAGAATACTTAATGTGAACTTTTAAGTACGGTACATTCCATCAACTCCATATAGATGTACATACTTTTTTTAATGTATATTACTTTAAGTTTTGATTTAATTCTGCTTATTTAATTCTTTCTCTCTATTCTCCTGTGTATATTTATATGTAAGTAAGTATCTAGAGCTTCTGGAAACCAGACCAAACACATGTGTATTTTTGCAATAATGTTACTTTTGAACTTTCTAATGAATGCTATATTTATTAGCGCTGTTAAATCGATTAATCGATAAAAAAAATTGTTTATATAAAATATGTGCATGTGTATTATATTATAGTGTCTGTGTGTATAAATATACAGCACTAATAAATGTGACCCTGGACCACAAAACCAGTCACATGGGTAAATGAATAAATAAGCTTTCCATTGATGTATGTATTTGTTAGGATAGGACAATATTTGGCCGAGATACAACTATTTGAAAATCTGGAATCTGAGGGTGCAAAAAAATCGAAACATTGAGAAAATCTCCTTTAAAGTTGTCCATTTATGTTTGCGATTGTGCTGCATTCACTCATAAAAATAAATGTTTTATATATTTACGGTAGGAAATTGACAAAATATCTTCATGGAACATGATCTTTACTTAATATCTTAATGATTTTTGTCAGAAAAGAAAAATCTATAATTTTGACCAATATAATGTATTGTTGGCTATTGCCACAAATATACCCGTGCGACTTGTTACTGGTTTTGTGATCCAGGGTCACATATATATAAGTATGAAAGTTAAGCTTTTCCATCAGAGGAATACATTTTAATCAAAATAAATAATACATTTTAAAATATATTATATTGGTATATTATATAACAAAGAAAACATTTATTTTAAATTGTACTAATATTTCTCAATATTATTGATAAAAATGAAGAATAGTATGTTAGATGTTAGTATAGATGTTAGTAATAATATTTATTATCTTTCACATATTTACCAGTATTATTTATCTTTATTATTTAATTATTTTTCAAGAATGCTTATTTTAGCTAGAAAACAAATACCCATTAAGAAGATGATTTTTGGAGTGTAATGTCTACTTATAGTTTCTTGGGAGAGGAGGCCCAACCATACAAATCTGAAGGCCCCTCACATGATTGGCGTGTTGTCTTGTCCTGTGCTGTTATCCAGCCGGCACTGGATCCTGCTCTCCGGCAGTGCGAGCGTGAGTCAGACTGAACCCAGCATGAGTCTTGGGCACAATATAATCATTCAGCAGGCCCAGACCGGCCTGGTCCGCCTCGCTTCTGCACATCTGGCCGGGAGTAAAATCTAGTCAGAACACACAGGCATGTGTGTGGGTAGAAAGCGCAAACCAAGAACATGAAAAAAACACCAGCTTTTCTAAATAAAGTTCATCTGGGTTAGACAAAAGTGCAGGTTGTTATTTCTATTTTAAAGCGCCATCACCCAGTGGGCCTCTCTGCCCTCGCAAGCCCACCACGGCTAAATCTGACAACGTACCATTAATTATCGGATTTTAGTTGATGGGAAACGCTTATTGTAGCGTGGCTTTGGGGAGGAAGACGGGATTGAGGGAGAAGAGAGGTTTGCAAGGACAACTTTTCATTTGCCCCACAGTTCCCACTGAGTTATGCATCGGACAGTGAAAGCGCTCCCGCACACAAACTCTCTCTGTCATCTCTGTCAGCATGACTGGGCAATTAGTAGCTTCAAGTGCTTTTATCCCTTCGGCCCCGTCCATTAGTTGTTTTCAGGGTGGGTTTTTTTCCCAAGTTGCCCTGTCAGCAGAGAGTCTACACTTGCACGCAGGGTGGACATGTTTTAAAACATGGATGAGCAGACCACGCTCACAAATAACCAGGAAGAATGCCAACACATTTATGTTCCATTCAGCAATAAATTCAGCTTCGCGCAAGGTCAGTTCCGTCAAAAGATACAGTAAATTCTGCCAAAATGTGTTATTTCCTCAGTATGAAATATGAAATATACAGTAAGGAAAAGGGTTTTGATAGGAAACAAATGTTTCATCCCTTGACAGGCTAGTGCTTTATTATTCACAATCTGTGAAGTGTATTTTATGTCGTGTACTTTGAGCGCCCTCTACTGGTGAAAGTTATTATCAATTTTACCTCCCATAGTTTCTTCCCACAATTCTCTATGAATGAGTGTTTTGATTTATTTGAGCAAATCTGTACATAACTTTTTGGGCTGCAACATTTTTTATTGGGCTTCAATCCGTATGTGATATCCATGTAAAAACTAACTTGTGTCTCCTTTGATTGATGATCAGGATCCTGGATTTCCGCAGAGTGCCGCCGGTGACTGGGCGACTGGTGAATATGACCAAAGAGATCAGAGATGTGACCCGTGACAAAAAACTGTGGAGAACCTTTTTCATTTCGCCAGGTACTCAACATCCAGCAGTCACTCTCTCATTATATATTATTATCAATTTACTGACTAAAGGGGACTTATCAAAATCAATAGTTTTGGCCCAAATAGCCCTAACTGAGGCAAGATAATTTCTTATCACCAATTCAAACTATGCTTTTTCTGATCTCTTTGATCTCTTTTGTGCTTATCTTTATTATCTAATCAGAGGATTCTGCGATTTTCTACTACTTCTACTACTGTAGGTAACCAGTAGATGGCGCTGTTGGTCAATTAATTGTCAAGTGAGAGCTAATTTGACACCAACTTCAGATTTATGACAAATAATCCCCTTGATAGGCTGCAATTAAAATATGTACACTACCTTTATTGTGAAATAGGCCTATTGTTACAATTAAAAAATAACTGTTTTAGTACTCCAGTCTTCAGTGTCACATGATCCTTCACAAATCATTCTGATTTGCTGATTTGATGCTCAAGAAACATTTCTTATCATCAATGTTTGAAACAGTTTTTCTGGTTGATATTTTTGTGGTAAATGTGACAATTTTTTCAACATTCTTTGATGAATACAAAGTTTAAAAGAAATAGAAATCTTTTGTAACATTATAAATGTTTTTACTGTCATTAAATGCATCATTGTTGAATTAAAGTATTCATTCCTTAAATTCTTTTACAAAACAAAATCTTTCCGCAAACTGTAGTGTATATTAACGTCATGACAATAGTTTTCAATTACCTAATTATTTGATGCTGCCACAGAATTTTAAAACAAAAATCATAAGTTAAAGTCAATGTGAAATGCTATTTACTACCAATACAATAATGTGATAGTTTTCCAAGTGAAACCAATATTTATTTGCCCTTAAACTGCTAGGAACCAAACAGCCAGTGTTATAAAGTAGACTTAAACAACACATTACATTTTCATAAAATTCATAGTAATCTAGACACATTTTTTCACTAAATGTTTAAGGAGGATGCATGATAATTACTCATTTCTATCTATATGACACAGCAATACTGAGCTAAACATATATTTTTAATTTTTATCATTTCATTTCTGGAAATTGGAACATGCATTTGGATTTAATGTTGACTTTAAAATCATCATTATAAATGTATTGAACTGTCTGTCTGTTTTTTTATCACGCTCTATCATCCCTGCAGCCAATAACATCTGTTTCTACGGTGAATGTTCGTACTACTGCTCCACTGAGCATGCTCTGTGCGGGAAGCCTGACCAGATCGAGGGCTCTTTAGCAGCTTTTCTACCCGACCTGGCCTTGGCCAAGCGCAGGACCTGGAGAAACCCCTGGAGACGATCCTATCACAAACGCAAGAAAGCAGAGTGAGGAATACACAGCACACCTCATTTAGAGAAATGCATCCCAATAGTGGAGCGGCTAAGTGATATAATCGTTCAGTTTATGATACAAGCGTGAAAATTGGCATGAGCAGTCTCCATGGGTCACTTGACAAGAAAATTGTCCGAGCCACTTGAAATTTCAAGATGGCGGCCAATTTTGCATGGCAATTTTCATGCTTGTATCACTAACTAAATGATTTCTTAAGCCTAATTGCTCCAAGGTGGTGGCCATCTTGAAAAATGGCCGCCATCTTGAAATTTCAAGTAGCTGTAGGTGGCTTATTGTCAAGTGACCCACAGAGACTGCTCATGCCAATTTTCATGCTTGTATCACCAAATAAACCACTATATCACTTAACTGCTCCACTAAGGTGTCGGCCATCTTGAAAAATGGCCGCCATCTTGAAATTTCAAGTGGCTCGGACAATTTTCTTGTCAAGTGACCCATGGAGACTGCTCAAGCCAATTTTCACGCTTGTATCATAAACTGAATGATTCTGCCAAACATAAGCACTTAGCCGCTCCACCACAAGAAACGTTCGTATATTTGCATATTACTGTTAGGGTGCTTTCACACTTGGTCCGATTGCCTGGTTCGGACCCGAGTTCGATTGCTCCCCCCTCCATTATTTGGGTCCAAACGATGGCGCGTTTGCATCAGCAAGGCAGCAGCTGTTTAACCCTGTCTCTTGGTGACGACGATGCAGGAGACAGAAAACAGCGTTCACGTCATCCAAACCAACACGAACTCTGACGTCAATCGAACCCGAGTGAGCACCAAAAGTGCTAGTGTGAAAGCGCCCTTAAAGGGATAGTTCACCCAAAAATGAAAATTAGCCCATGATTTACTCACCCTCAAGCCATCCATGGTGTATATGACATTATTCTTTTCGACGAACACAATCGGAGTTATATTTTAAAATATCCTGGCTCTTCCAAGCTTTATAATGGGAGTGAATGGGGGACGAGATTTTGAAGCCCTAAAAAATGCATCCATCCATCATAAAAAGTAATCCATACGGCTCCAGGGTGCCTTCTGATGAGAAGCGATAGGTTTTTGTAAGTATAATATTCATATTTAAAACGTAAAAAAAAAAAATCTATATTAACTAGCTTCCGGCAAGGCTAACCCCTGACCTGACGTATGACGCAATGACGAACGTGGAAGCGCAGAGGATAGAGCAAAACAAAACACCGGTCACGAATTAGAAGTCTAAAACAAGATATTTTAAAGAGAAATATCGGAGAATTTCGATATAAGAGAAGAAGAGCTTGAGTTTGTTGCACAGCCCTATTTGTTTAAACCGCGGCGTCAAAGCTTACGACACTCTTACATCCTGCGTCATACATCGCGTCAGGGGTTACTCTTGTGGCGCGTAGTGTATGCTGGAAGCTAGTTATTATAGCCAACAAAGTTTTAAATATGTATTTTTTTCTTACACAAACGCATCGCTTCGCTTCAGAAGGCCTTTATTAACCCCCTGGAGCCGTATGGATTATTTTTTATGATGGATGGATGCGCTTTTTTGGGCTTCCAAATTTTGAATTCCCACCAATTATTAAGCTTGGAAGAACCAGGATATTTTTTTAAATATCTCCGATTGTGTTTGTCTGAAAGAAGAAAGTCATATACACCTGGGATGGCTTGAGGGTGAGTAATTTTTAGGCGAACTATCACTTTAAAGATCACTGTTTCATTGGAAAATGTAGGACATATTCATGATAAAACTCATTAATAGTAGTGTCTCGACTCACTTCTAATCGTCCAGTTTCTCCTCAGATTATCATGATCGCCCTCCAGTGTCTCATTACATTGAGCTTCAGCATGTTTTTCTTTGTAGAGTGTGTGTGTTAGCGTGACACTAATGAGGTGTGTGTGTTTGTAGGTGGGAGGTGGATCCAGATTATTGTGAAGAGGTGAAGCAGACGCCACCCTATGACAGCGGCACACGCCTGCTGGACATCATGGACATGACCGTTTTTGATTTCCTCATGGGTAAGACGATCTCACAGAAGTGCATCATTTGTACCTGAACACAAAACTAAAGCTGAAATTCAGTCAAGGTATTTATATAATAAATGTTCATATTTATATGTCTTCAAAGGAAACATGGATCGTCATCATTATGAGACTTTTGAAAAATTTGGAAATGAAACTTTCATTATTCACCTTGATAATGGAAGAGGGTAAGACATTATTCTCTCTTTTTTTTTTACTGTCAATGAAAAAAGCTTCTTAAATTCATTACTATTAATGTGCTGTGTGTGTGTTTTCTGAAGCTTTATCATACAAATGTCATTTCTATCTGATTTGTCTCTTAATCTTCAGCTTTGGGAAACATTCTCATGATGAGCTCTCCATACTGGTGCCTTTGAGTCAGTGCTGCAGGTCAGTATTATTTATTATTATTCAGTATTTGTCATATCACTGCAAGAATCTCCAAAAGTTGTTTAGATCAAGGCTGTCAAACTTAACGTGTAAATGTGATTGTGGCGTTTCACTTTGTATTGTAGAAATTAATTATCAATTCACTAGTTCGCCTGCCCATTAATCGTTCCGAAGCTCTGAGCTTAACCCCCTATAACAGTACTACATAATGGGAGACTGAGAGAAATAGAGGAGATGGTGGAGGGTTGAGGGATGCTGGAAGACTTGTTCGTAATGAGTCAGACTTGCTCGTAATGATGATCGACAGGACTGAATGATAAGGCTCCTCCCGAACCTGCGTTTGGAACTTCATTAAAAGCTCAACAAATATCAAATGTTAAATTGAAACACAATGTTATTTGCACAAACATGAATGAAAAGAATAAGATTAAATACACAAACGTCTGTTTAAATTCTAATTGGCTGGAAGGTGTGAATTTTACAGCACAGTAGAGTCAGAGATGGGAGATGGTGCTGTGCACACACAGAAACATTCAGGAGCACAGAAACTCTTCAACGCTGCCATGCGACTTTTAGAAATAAAATAGCTTCACTTAAACGCTACATTATATTTCTCCGCAACTGTTTTTGAAGTAATTAAACTCACAGCTTCACCGTTAGTAGAGAGAGAGACGCTGCACAGACACAGGTAATTCACACACGCATCTCTCTCTCTCTCTCTTTATATACCGGTATATAATTCATAATTTATTCACATTTATTTGAATAAATGATAGCATTTATTTAGAAATAAAGAGATATATATATATATCAGTGTGTTCCATTCAGTGTGTGAAGAGTGGGAGAACAGGGTTGCATTGACATACAACACAATGGGCAGCACATTGAACACATTTTATAAGTGGTCAGAAACTTGTAAATAACTCATGAACGAATAAAGTTACGTTGAAACCAAGCACACCATTGTTTTTCTTGTGACATTACCAATAAGTTTGATGTGTCACATGGCCCTCTTCCTATTGAAAAAACAAAAGTTGTATCCAAGATGGCCGACTTCTAAATGGCCACCATGGTCACCACCCATCTTGAGGAGTTTGCCCCCTCACATATACTAATGTGCCACAAACAGGACTTTAATATCACCAACCATTCCCATGTTATTACGGTGTATCCATATAAATGGCCCACCCTGTATATATATATATATATATATATATATATATATATAGTGTATATATATATATAATTCATTCAAATAAATGTAATATTTCCACACTACTTATATCATGTTATTATTATATCTCTTATATATACACACATATATATATATATATATATATATATATATATATATATATATATATATATACACACATATATATATACACTATCATATACTATCTATTTAAAGCGGGCAGAATGCTAGTACCGTGACTGACGAAAGAACCCCTAGAACCTTAACTTACGAAAATAACAGCCTATTTTACCCTTCCGGTCAAATATTGTGCTGCAAACATCAATAACCGATTAACTTGTCAATGCTGTCAAATGACCATGGTATAAGTGGAATAATCCACAGCTAAATTTTTCCGCTTAAAGGGGGGGGTGAAACACTCATTTTCAGTCAATCTCATGTTAATCTTGAGTACCTATAGAGTAGTACTGCATCCTTCAAATCTCCAAAAAGTCTTTAGTTTTATTATATTTCTAAAAGAAAGATAGGCTGTACTGAGTCTTCCGGAAAAAAACGAGCGGCTGGAGGCGTGCCGTGTGAGCGGAGCTAAAGCTGTGCTTATGCGCGGATAACTAACAACACTCAGACATTTGAAGCAGAAAAGCAGTTTTACTCACCGCCTGCGGTTCCAACGCACGACTGTGAACCTTTATCGTTGGGATAATCCTTAAGCATTAGACGATCGTCGCGAATCCGCCGTCGAACTGGGCTTTGTTTATAAAACAATCATCGTCGAAATGCAGGGAACAAACAGTCTTGCACAACTCTGTTGATGCTCCGGAAAAACAAACTCCATCCACTGGTCCCTTAACGCCGGGTTCTTTGGGAATCTGTGCAGGGTTGTCTTGCCCTGGCAACCAAAAACACACTTCTTTGGTGACATTGACTTCCCTAAAGCCGAGCATAGCGCTTTGATGGGCGTACTGCTTTCGCTCTCTCGCTCTGGTCTACGAGTGTGCGCGCGCCCGCGTCCTTCCGGAGAAGTGCCTTAGGACCCGTATATGGAAATTCCACCCCATCTGACGTCACACATGGAATTTTTCCGAAACTTGTGACAAAAGTTCACAAAGAAACTTGTGACAAACCGGAAGGAGCATTTTTGGAACAGAAATACTCCTTCAAACGTTCAATTTAATTTTTGAAACTTTGTCCATGTTTAGCATGGGAATCCAACTCTTTAACAGTGTAAAAAACTCAGTATGTATGAAATAGCATTTCACCCCCCCTTTAATCCACAGTTAGCCGTGGATTATCCCTTACTTATTTGATCATGTTTTGAAATAGATATTTAGAAATATTAATTATTTCTATGAACCGTTATTATAAATGTTATTTGATTCATTGAAATGAAAACTATTTGATTAGTCCTAATTTTGAAATCCACAAAGAATGTCCTGATTACTTTGTAGTTGTTGGTTAGTGATTATGTCTGATCTGTTTGACTCAGGATGAAGAAGTCCACTCATTTACGGCTTCAGCTGTTGGCTAAGGAGGAGTTCAAACTGAGTGTTCTGATGGAGGAAAGTCTGCAGGCGGACACGCTGACGCCCATCCTCATTAAACCTCATCTGGAGGCCATGGACCGCCGGCTACGCCTGGTGCTTCAAGTACTTACCGACTGCATTGAGAAGGAGGGCTACAGTAACGTAGTAGAGGACGACCTGGGCACAGAGGGCTTGAACACGGGCACGGTCCCACAGAGGTAGTGGGCGCAGACTGATCACTGATCATCCTTTGAAGTCCCGCCACAGCTCTATAGACCATGAACGTCTTGCAAGAGATGACTTTTCTGAATTCAGTGAATTCCAAAGACTCATTCCTCAACCAATGGACCATGTGTTCAAACAAGGACACCGTAGACAGAGAAAGCAGTCCAGCATTTATTTGATCCAAAATGTAAGATGATCTTCACATGTAACAGCCGGTGTTATAAAGCAGTGGTTCTCAACTGGTGAAGCGGCACCTAAAATGGGGTCACAGACTTGTTCTGATGATGTATAATTATTATTTATGTACTTTCAAAAAATAAAATGGCCATTTTTCCTATTCAGCCTATATCAGGTTCAAAATGTGGCATACTATTGGGTTTATGCAGTTCTTATTAGGCCTGATAATAATTTTCAGTGTAAAAAGGATATTTTTGGTTTTATTTTTTTATGGTGAATAACTTTGTTCCTGTGTTGAGTTGCCACTTAATATGAGATGTAAAGCAAAACCAGTTGAGAACCATAGTTATAACGGATCTAAATACATAACAAAAACGCTTATATTTCCATGTCTTTGCAGAACATCATTTAACCAGTATTTGCTGTCCCTTTGGGAAAGTATTTGAACTTTAGAGATATATCGACTATTTTTTTTTTTTTTAAAGTTTGGCTGAAGTATTTGCAGCTAAAGAAGGTTCAAACTACAGCTTCACAAACTCTTTCGCCGCTGTACATGACATGTGCATCTGTCTGAATATATGTGGACTTTCATGTCTTCAAATAAAATACTTTATACTCTCTCCATACAAGGAGGAATAAGAGGGACTGTGCATTCATATAGCAACATATTTTTCTTTACCTTATTTCGGACAAAAAGCTTTGAGTGAAATATTAGTTTTCTCCCAAAACCTGTCCCGTCTGTCATGTAATGTTGTAGCTGATCAGATT
This sequence comes from Scardinius erythrophthalmus, assembly GCF_964197995.2. NCBI lineage: Eukaryota > Metazoa > Chordata > Actinopteri > Cypriniformes > Leuciscidae > Scardinius > Scardinius erythrophthalmus. Next base: position 18,545,097 of record NC_138238.1, on the reverse strand, counting down.
ATTTATTGAGTTTCATATTTATTGTTCTTTAAGCATGCCACTCATACATTCTGTTACATGAAATCAAAGAGGTAAATTTATCTGGAACATTAAACCAGTTGCAGTATTTGTGCTATAGCGAGTAGATAAGTAACAATGTGCGGTATATGTTTGAAAAAAGTTGATGGTTTACTGCATCGTCCTTAAAATTTAACAACTCACTTCATTCTGTCTTTGCCTACTCTACCTGCACATCAAGATCTGTTTTCAGTCAAATTGAAGGCGACATCAAAAATTCAACATTGTCAGTGACTGCTGCATTTTCACCCACATGTGACCTGTAAATGGAGCACTTAAATTGCACAATTAAATAATGTCAGATTAATGACTAGAATTTTCATGCTATTAAACAAAAAATGTGAAAACAATGTGAAATTATGTGAATGATGTTCTTTAGATCTAATGGATGATATACACATCTTTTTAGTCCTTGCAAAAAAAAAAAAAAACATTTAAAAATCTTCAATTCGTTTTTTTTTTCCCCATTGACACAGCTCTTAAAGAAACAGTACGTGAGAGTTAACATGCATGAACACCACTCGGTTTTGTCGTCGGCAGTAGCACAGTGGTCATGTTAGTTTTGCTGATTGAGCTTTTTTCTTAGTATCATTTTGTATATGATATGCTGCAGCGTATGTATAGACATGCATGCACATTGTAACATTCGTTGTCTTTTTAGTTCAGGGTGGGAAGGATGTGGGTGTTTATGTCCAGCTCTCTACAGCCTTTGTTGTGCTACAAAACACATTTCTACTAACACTGCTGAAAACGTTCTGTAAATACCGTGTGAATCCAGTGCCTGTGCAATTAGAGAAATACTTGAATACTCGGTTGTGGAGATGTGAGAGTAATCAGCGGAATAAATGTGGTTTATTATATTATGGCTACATTGCAATTTCATACGATTTGTTGTTTTCTTCATACCTGCAGTTAGTATTTTCACAGTTTCAAAGGATTACAGTATGTTTTGCTGTTGCTGTCATATTTTGTCTCTTAATGGGACCTTTTGTTTCAGTTTGTCCATTGGTTATGGTACAATAAACAGAGATTAAGCAAATGATGGAATACAGATAATCTTTTTTTTAACATAACCTATATAATAATTCCAGTGTAGTAATCATAGACTTTTAAATACGGACTGCATGTCATTAGGTAATGCTTTACAATAAGTCTCATTTGTTAACATTAGTTAATGCATTAACTAACATGAATTAACAATGAACACTTTGTTCTTAAAGCATTTATTAACAATTGTTAATGCAAGTTTATAAAAATGTCCATGTTCATGTTAGTTCACAGTGCATTAACAAACGTTTAACAGATAAACCATTGATCATAAAAATGTATTAGTAAATGTTGAGATTAACATTAGATTAATAAATGCTGTATAAGTATTGTTCATTGTTAGTTAATGTTAACTAGTTAACAAATGAAACCTTATTGTAAAGTGTTATCGGTTACACTTCATTTTAAGGTGTCCGTTTTACAGTAGGCCCTAATTATATATGGATTGAGTAATATGAATTAACTACATGTTCTTACTATATGGTTAGGGTTATGAATGGGGTTTGATTTAGGGTTAATTGCATGTAATTATGCATAATTTAGTACTACAGTTACTACATGTAACGTATGTAATAAGAACACTGTAAAACAAATCTTTATCACTAAAAATATTTTCAAAAAACAATTGCTTCAATTTAATAGCTACAAAATCACCTTTAGAGCAAATGTTTGTTCTAATAGCAATCAAATATAGAAATTTGTTGAAATAAGTCCAACTGATCAATCATCTACTGACCATAAATGATCAGTTAGAGGCCTGTGTAAAAAATCGGTAATAATTAAAGTGATTAGAAAATGCATGGGCTGTTAACATGACATGGTTATACATGAGCTAATAATGGTATTAATTAATGATCCGTCTAAACAATTTTAAAAGCTGTCCAACTGTACCTGAAGCCCACTGTTCCACTTTAACATGATCAGTTAAATGGGACTTAAAATAGAGCTTCAGAAATCATTAGATATAGGTACATTAATGTAAGCACTGCAGATGTTAATAATGTTTTAAAGTATTTTATGAAGTGTTACTGAGCACAGGAATTTGTTTTATTAATTAGAGATCAATGAGTTTGCTGTGTCTAAGAGGTTCCTATCTGTAAAGGTTGAAAACGTACTCGGTTACTAACGTAACCTCGGTTCTCTCTAGAAGAGGGAACGAGTACTGCGTTTTATCAAAACGCTACGGGAAAAGTCTCTTTTCACGAAACACTGAAGCAAAAAATTATCCTTTAATTTTCATATATGTAAAACGCGTTGCGGCAGCAGCAGACAGCTATGGCGAGACGGCTTGCTCGCTCATTGGCTGCTCTGCGGCAACTGCTTAAGCCAATCGAGCGAGGCCTGGGATGACATCAGGCCAATGAGGGCGCTTCGCGCCCTCCTCGCCACTTCCCGCCGAAACGGGCGTGGCTTACCTCTATAAAAGGAGCTCGAGAAGGCTGACTCACTTGATTTTGATCGCCGAAGCGAACCAGAGTGAACCGTACGCACGGCAGAGAACGCAGTACTCGTTCCCTCTTCTAGAGAGAACCGAGGTTACGTTAGTAACCGAGTACGTTCTCTTACGAGAGTCCTCTCGTACTGCGTTTTATCAAAACGCTACGGGAACCCCTTGCAAAACGCCGTGCGTGCTGGGATAAAAACACTGATCACCGGAAGCTTTTTCAGGCATACAGTGCATAATCACCAGATTGACTCACACAGAGTCAGGGAATAAGGGTGAGAGCCTTAAATCCCTATATTTTAGCGTCGTAGAAAAACATGTCCACAGACGCAAGTATAATCATCACATAGACAGGGTAGGGAACCTGAACTAATGTGGAAAGTGTGGGTCTTACACAGTTCTGCCCAAGATAGTCGGTAGCGCATAGCGCATGAGTTTCAGCGGTCTGATTAGACGGCTGAACAGATTACACCGACAAAAGCTTAGCCTGCAAGGCGGGAACCTCTAGGTTATAAAACCTGATAAATGTAGACGGCGAGGCCCAACCTGCCGCCGTACATATATCCTGTAGGGAAATCCCGCTGGACCAAGCCCACGAAGAAGCAACGCTTCTCGTAGAGTGCGCTCTGACTCCCAGAGGGCATGGAATGCCCTTGGCAGTATAAGCCAGCGCTATGGCGTCAACTATCCATCTGGATAGACTTTGTTTCGAAACAGCCATTCCTTTGGAACGTCCGCTGAACGAGACAAAGAGTTGCTCTGTCTGTCTGAAGACAGCAGAGCGGGACATATAAGCTCTTAAAGCCCTAACAGGGCAAAGAAAACTCGAGTCCCCTTCCTCACTCGATGCCGGCAGGGCAGCCAGGGATATAACCTGAGCCCGAAAAGGCGTGTTGAGGGATTTCGGCACATAGCCATGCTTAGGTTTGAGTATGACTTTAGAGTCATTAGGACCAAACTCCAAGCACGCCGGGCTCACAGAGAGCGCGTGCAGGTCGCCTATGCGCTTCACTGAAGCGAGAGCCATCAAAAACACTGTTTTGAAAGACAAATGTTTGAGGCTAATAGACTGGATAGGCTCGAAAGGGGCACCTTTCATGGCCGCTAGGACCGTAGAAAGGTCCCACAAAGGAACTGAAGGAGGTCTGGGTGGATTCAGTCTCCTAGCTCCCCTGAGGAAGCGGATGACTAAATCATTCCTTCCCAGCGACTGACCCAGCGTTGAACCAGAGAACGCTGAAATAGCCGCCACATACACTTTGAGCGTGGAAGGGGATCTGCCCTTATCCAACAGCTCTTGTAGGAAGGAGAGAACCTCCGTTACCTCACATTCGTGGGGTGAAATGCTCCGGGCTGCACACCAGCCGGAGAAAACCGACCACTTCGAAGCATAAAGCCGCCGTGTCGACGGTGCTCTAGCCTGAGTGATGGTATTCACGACTCCCTCTGTGAGACCAACGGGTATCCGTTGAGCACCCACACATGAAGGGACCACAGTTCCGGGTGTGGGTGCCAAATCGAGCCCCCGGCCTGCGAGAGGAGATCTCTCCTCAACGGCAGCGGCCATGGAGCGATATCTGCCAACTGCATCAGAACTGGGAACCATGTTTGGTTCTCCCAGAACGGAGCTACAAGCAGGACTGGGCATTTCGTTTCCCTGACCCGTTCCAGCACCTGTGGCAGGAGGGAGACGGGGGGAAAAGCGTATAACGGGCAGCGCGGCCACCTCCGGGACAGCGCGCTGTCGGTCTTTGAAAAGAACGCGGGGCAGTGCGCGTTTTCGCGGGACGCGAAAAGGTCCACCTCCGCTCTGCCGAATCTCTCCCACAACAGCCGGACTGTTTGTGGGTGTAGAGACCATTCGCCCGGGGGAACATTGTTCCTGGACAGTCTGTCTGGGCCCACATTCTGAAGCCCAGGTACATGCACTGCTCTCAGCGAGCGTAAGTTGTGCTGAGCCCATAGTAGGAGGCGTTTCGCCAGGCTGTACAGGGATATGGATTTCAGACCGCCCTGGCGATTTATGTAGGACACCACAGCCATGTTGTCCGAACGGACTATGACGTGTTCGTCCTTGATGCGGGGACAAAAACGCGTCATCGCGTTGTGCACTGCCAGCATTTCTAGGCAGTTTATGTGTAGGAGCTTTTCTCGTTCCGACCACAGGCCGAAGAACGGTCTGCCCTCGAGCAGAGCTCCCCATCCCGAGGTGGATGCGTCTGTCGACACCATCCTCACTCTCGAGGAAGTCCCCAGGCTTACACCTGATTGGTACCAGTCGTCCGCCGTCCAAGGCGCCAGGGCTGAAACACAGCTCTGATCGACCTTGAGGCGTAATCGACCGGTCGCCCACGCTCTGCGCGGTACCCGCGTTTTCAACCAGAACTGCAGCGGGCGCATGCGGAGCAAGCCCAGCCGGAGAACTGACGATGCTGAAGCCATGAGACCCAGCATCTTTTGAAACTTCCTGAGCGGGGTGACAGCGCCGCGGCGGAAAGACCTCGCCGCGCGCTGAATGATCAACACGCGCTGTGGTGACAGCCGCGCTGTCATAGACTGTGAGTCCAGAACGACGCCCAGGAACAAAATCGATTGACTGGGGTTCAATGAACTCTTTGTCCAGTTGACTGTGATACCAAGATTCTCGAGGTGATCGAGTAAAATGGTTCTGTGCTCCACGAGCTGTTATCGTGATTGAGCTAGGATCAACCAGTCGTCCAAATAGTTCAGCACTCGCATGCCTCTGAGTCTGAGAGGAGCGAGCGCTGCGTCCATGCATTTCGTAAATGTACGGGGTGCTAGGGACAAGCCGAATGGCAGGACTGTATACTGGTATGTCTGACCCTCGAAGGCGAATCTCAAGTATCGCCTGTGGTGTGACGCTATTTGTATTTGAAAATACGCGTCCTTCAGATCTATTGACATGAACCAGTCTTCTCGGCGAACATGCGCGAGAATTTTGCTGGTTGTGAGCATTTTGAAACTGCGTTTCACCAATACTCTGTTCAACCGTCTTAGATCCAGTATGGGTCTGATACCGCCGTCCTTTTTGGGGACTAGAAAGTATCTGCTGTATAGCCCTCCTTCGCTTAGAGCTGGGGGAACACGCTCTATCGCCCCTTTGCTTATCAGTTTTGATATTTCGGCTCGAAGTAGGTGAGCTACTTCCAACGAGACCGTAGTTTCGACGCGCGCTATGAAGCGGGGAGGGCGTCGACAAAACTGTAGCGAGAAGCCTCTCTTTATAATGCCTAGCACCCAGTCCGAAACCCCTGGGAGCGCTGCCCATGCTTCTGCATGGCTGGCTAGGGGCTGGATACGGAGCGCGCTCTGATCGCCGTGCGACAGAGGTGCTTCGGGGGATACAAACATAGGCGTTATGCCTGTGGCATTTGAGGCGGGGCGCGCGCTTAATACAGCGGGCGAGACGCTCGTCCTCGACCTTACTACAGTGCTTGGCTGAGTGAGGGAGGACTGAGAAAGTCTCATAGGACCCATGTGAGCGAGTAGATGTGGGCTGGGAGCGGGCACATTTACTGCTTTGGGCGCGGCGTCTGCCTGAGCAGAGCGCGCGCTCACAGTTCTCGTTTTTACAGAGAGCCTGTGATGTGTTAGACATAGTGTTCGTGGGCACTGGGAAGTGGGCACTCTCACTATGCTGGAAGCGCAACCGACCTGAGTCGATTTTATGTGCGCGGGCCCTACGTGTAGGGCTGTGCTTATGTGTAGTGATGGGCACTGAGGAGTGGGCATCGAGACTACATTTATAGCACCATCGGCCGTGGCCGGGACACCAGAAAACACACTCTTTTCGAGATTTATCTGGGTAGCCGTGAGAACGGCTTTTGCGTGCAGGCAAGCGGGTGGCAGTGCAGGCTTGCTCTCTGCAGAAAACACTGGAACAGTCGCAAACCTTGGGACTGAAACAGCGGGGCGCTTGGGTGGGAGGCCGGCCGCAACGGGACTCACACACCTGCGCTTTCCCAGGCTTGCTAGGACTTCTTCGGCACTTCTGGTTTTACCACAACCCTCGATCGCGGCCCGCGCGAAGAGGGGCGCCGGGCGCTGGACCGAGAGCGGGGCCTCGAGCTGCGCTGTTGTGGCTGCTGCGAAGAGGCGGCCGAAGGCGGGGGCTGAGGCTGAGAGCTCCGCGGGGTCCGTTTGTCACGAGCCGCTGCAGAACCGGAGCGCTTCGGTAGGAAGTGCTTGAAGGCTTGAGACGCTTTCTGGGCCTCGGTAAATCTCTCCACGAACTCGGAGAGAGAAGAACCAAAAAGGCCGGTGGAAGACAGCGGGGCATCGAGAAACGCAGTGCGCTCGGAATCGGCCATCTCCGTGAGCGTCAGCCATAAGTGCCTCTCAGCGACAGTGGCGGAAGCCATACACCGTCCTATGGCTTGTGCGGCGGCTTTAGTAGCTCGGAGCGTGAGATCTGAAGCGCTCCTTAGGTCCGCGATGCAGATAGCGTCAGGTCCCATCTCGTCCAGCTTACGGAGGAGATCACCCTGGTAAATCTGCAGCGTAGCCATGGTGTGTAGCGATGACGCGGCCTGCCCAGCGGCGGAGAAGATTCGCGCGAGCAGCGTCGACGTCATGCGGCAGGCTTTGGAAGGCAACACCGGTTTAGTCCGCCGTCCAGCAGAGGGCGGGCAAAGGTGGGTCGCTATCGCCTGTTCCACCGGCGGAAGAGAGAGGTAGCCTCGGTCACTGGCATTATCCAGAGAGGAAAACGCGGGTGACACAGATGAGCGCGTCCGCGCAGAGTAGGGCGCGTTCCAAGCCTTCGCAACTTCTTCGTGTAACTCAGGAAGAAAAGGAGCGGGCTTAGATTCCGGAGAAGTGCGCTCACCAGGGAGGAAACTACCATCCAGCCGGGTTCGAGAGGGGGGCTCCGGTGCAGACCACTCGAGGCCGAGGCTCGCCGCGGCCAGTGCGAGTACCCGCATGAGCTCCGTCTCAATGTTGGCTCTCGTTGAGGGCTTGCGGGCAGGGGGCGCGAGATCCTCAAAGCTCGCCCAATCCTCGCTGCCTGAAGCTAGCAGAGAGCAGGAATCCTTCTCCCCCGACGCGGCCTCTGAACCGACTTCCTCTGATGAAGCGGCGGCAGACTGCGGGCGCTGAGCATCAGGAAGTGATTCGAGAGAGGCCGGAGAAGCTGGCGGGCGAACCGGCGAGCTTGGTCGGGCTGGAGCGGGTTCCGGGACCCGCTGCGAGCGGCGCTTTTTACGGCGCGGCATCGCGGCGGTGAATGCAGGCTTGGAAAAGGATGCCAGGCGAGTCCTCAGAGTCACCATCGGCAAAAGCTCGCAGTGAGGGCATCCGCCGTCAGCGAGCGCGAGCGCTGCATGGTCCTCACCCAGGCAGGAAACACAGATGACGTGCTTGTCTCCCTCGGTGAGTGGGGCTCGGCACGAGCCGCAGGAAGGCATCTTGAAAAAGACGCAGCTCTCTTAGGGGTGAGTGTTGCGAAGAACACACACACACACACACACAGAAAAGCAATAATATGAAAAGGATATAGGCGTCGGAAAGCGCAGCAGGTACGGCTGTAGAAGGCGGCGTTGGCCAGCGGCTTCGAGGGCTCGTCCCGCTGATGTGCTTGCCTCAACGACGCTGCTTCCGTGATCCAGCGATGCGTGCGCTTCGCTGAAGAGATTAAAATCAAGTGAGTCAGCCTTCTCGAGCTCCTTTTATTGAGGTAAGCCACGCCCGTTTCGGCGGGAAGTGGCGAGGAGGGCGCGAAGCGCCCTCATTGGCCTGATGTCATCCCAGGCCTCGCTCGATTGGCTTAAGCAGTTGCCGCAGAGCAGCCAATGAGCGAGCAAGCCGTCTCGCCATAGCTGTCTGCTGCTGCCGCAACGCGTTTTACATATATGAAAATTAAAGGATAATTTTTTGCTTCAGTGTTTCGTGAAAAGAGACTTTTCCCGTAGCGTTTTGATAAAACGCAGTACGAGAGGACTCTCGTAAGAGAACCTCTACAGATGTCAAATAATATTAAAGAATGTTAAGGAAACATCAAGGTATTCTTTAAAATACATTTTTATTCATAACAAGTATGACTTAATTATAGAATAAACTTTCAAAGGAGCTAAAAAGGAGCTGATAATGATAAACAGTAATGCAATAAAACATTTACATAAATGTATTTCATGTAGATTTTGTAATTTAAAGTGTTAGTTCACCCAAAAATGTCATTATTTACTAACCATCAAGTTGTTTAATACCTGAATGAGTTTCTTTTTTCTGTTGGACACAAAATAAGATATTTTGAAGAATGTTTGTAATCAAACAGTTGACTGTCATTGACTTCTATAGTACCAAAAAAAATAAAATGTTATAAAATATTAGGTTATACTTTATTTTAAGGTGTCATTGTTACAGTGTAATTATATATTTAAGTACTGAGTAATATTAAGCAACTACATGTACTTACTGTAGGGTTAGGGTAGGATTAGGATTTGTTTGAGGGTTAGTTTTATGTAATTATGCATAATTTACTGTTAGTACATGTAACAAGGACACTAATAAAGTGTTACCAAATTTTATATACTATGGGAGTCAATGGGTGCCGTCAACGGTCTGGTTCAGTTTAAACATCCTTTAAAATATATTTTTTTAGTGTTAGAAAATAGAAACTCCTACAGGTTTGGAACAACTTGAGGGTACGGAAGCCCTAAGAGGCCATGGATTATTTCTATCTTGTTTTCTCGTGATGACGACTTAATTTTCTCGTGATCTCGAGATAACAACATTTGTTATCTCGAGATCACGAGAAATTTAAGTCGTCATCACGAGAAAACAAAATAGAAAAACATTATAATCCATGGCCTCTTAAGGCTTCCGTATGAGGGTGAGTAAGTGATGACAAAATTTAAATGTTGGGGGGGGGGGGTGAACTATCCGTTTAAATAAGGCTTTAAACGCCTAAACACGTTAAAAGTCTCTGACAGCTGCATATCAGTGTATTCAGTGGCAAAAATCCAAAGGCATATGTAAATGAAATATATCGAATGTTATTATAGCATACGCCTATAACATTTGATACAACAAACATTTTAAATATCTGGGGCAGTTTTGCCTCAAGCCCTGGCTAATGGCTGACCTGTCCCTGATGCACAGTGTTGTTGTGCTGGTGCAGTAATGGTCTGGTCTGGTCTGGTCTGGGGGGACAGGGACTGCAGTAATCAGAGCAGCCGCAGACGGTCCAGCAGAGGAAACGGCGTCATGGGAACGGACCGGGATTCCGCAGGGAACGTTATCAGATCGCACTCTCTGTGCACTCAGAGTCTGACAGGAAACGCCACATGAGCGCGAATATCTGTGTGATCGTTACAACGCAAAACAACTGGACTTAAATCATTGACTGTTTAATTATCACCTGCTAAAATATCAAATCACGGCCAACTTTTAACAAAGCGTAGACTAATAACAAAAGCAAAACAACGATTTTTGTCCGTGTTCAAACATGGCAGCGAGAATCGAGATCGATCTCAGGCCACACACCGACATCTCGCGCCGCGGGCTGTTTGCTCGTGTTTCTCAGTCCTTCATACGCCACTTAATGTTCTTTTGAACACACATCCCCTTTTTAGTCACGGAAACACAATTTATGGCTATTATGTCGCATTATAGATTGCATCTACAGAAGCCAAGAGTTAGTGCCGAGAGATATGTGATTCAAGGGGCCACAACTTTGTGAGAGGAACACAAACAAACTGAAAGAGTTAAGACTAAAGACACGAGAAACATGTTTGTTAATGTTTCATTCGTCGTTCAATTATAGTTAAGAGGGTCAGACTATAAAAAGAAACACGACAAAACAAAACATCCAATCCCGAGTAGGACTGGACCACCCAGAATCAAAGAGTGAATGAGTGACTGGAGTTTGTTGATCACGCCCCGGGTTCAGACGTTTACAGTAGTTCCAGTCATGTACGCCCATTACAAGAGCATCTGAGTAGCAGCCGGTCACTTACACTACACACATACACACACACTTCTCATGAGAGCTGCTTCGTTTATCTTGGCCAGCTAGAGCCTTTTTTATTATTATTATAAATCACAAAGGCTTTCCACCCTGGACGTCTGATGATGTTTGACAGCTCGCAATATCCTTATAACTGTTTTAACTATGATGGAGAAGGATATCCCTCTTGTGCCACAGATGAAGAGAAGAAAGTGTGTCGTCCGGCTTACAGGTATTTCATTATTATTATTTATTATTAGTAGTATTAATAATATTTTTTTGCTATATCAGTAAAAAATATATTTTAGCACTTTTACAATCATTTTATGTTAAGTTAAATACATTGTTGTAAAAGTTGTTGATATTTTAAATTATTGTTTTATCTTGCATTGTTTTATTATTTTATATTTCAAATTCTATTTCTTAATGTGGCGAATGGTGTTGAGCATTACAGAGGGTAATGATATTTATTATATATTTATAAGTAATGAATGAATCATTCATTACTTATATATATATAATAAATATGAAAGTTTATTATATTATATTATTTATATGAAACATTTTAAAAGTTATAATGTATCAGCTATGTAAAATGAAAACAATATGTAGTAATTATAATTTCAGTATTTTTTTATGAAATTATGACAATAAGTTTATGCTGTTGTCTAGATCAGTGAAGACTTGCAATAAAGCTTTTGCAATGTTAGCAAGAATAATAAGTGTTTCAGAACATTTAAAGCTTATTATATTCTTATTTTTTATTAATTATTTGTGTGTGTGTGTGTGTGTGTGTGTGTGTGTGTGTGTGTGTGTGTGTGTGTGTGTGTGTGAATGATTACAAACGAGCATATATCCCTTAAATTAGGGCATACAAGCCTCTTTAAAAGGACAAATCTTCGCTAACATGCGTTTTCTGTCTCTCTATTAGTTACATTGCACTAATAGCGATGGCTATACAGCAGAGCCCAGAGAACAAAGTTACCCTATCTGGAATCTACGAGTTCATCATGAAGAGATTTCCTTATTACAGATCCAACCAGAGGGCTTGGCAAAACTCAATTCGGCATAACCTCTCTCTAAACAGCTGCTTCATAAAGGTATGAGGATGGAGGCTGGATGTGTATGCTAAAATGTAAGCGTAAAGTACCTAGATAAAAAAAAAAAAAAAAAAAAAAACACTAAGTGGATGAACAATTTTCATTATACAAATATAACCAGATTGTTTTGTTATGCTGTGCAACCAGGCATGACTGGAAGTTCTGAAGTCAACAAACGTTTTAAGAAAAAGTAAAGAAACCCCATAGTTATAATTGTAAGGGCATTATTACTAATGGTTTTCTTAACTTTAGGGGTTTGCTGTAACTGGCTGCTGATTATTTGTTTTCCTCAGGTGCCCCGTACGGAAGGTAACGAGAAAGGAAAAGGTAATTACTGGACGTTCGCCACGGGCTGCGAGTCCATGCTGGACCTCTTTGAAAATGGCAACTTCCGTCGTCGGCGTCGCAGACGCAACATAAAAATGGGCCTGAAGGAGCCAGCCGAAACCTTTGTTGCCACGGACACTCATCAGGGCGTCGCAGTAAGATCCACAGAATCAGATTCGTTCTGCCCCGTGAACACCAGTCACAGACCGGCCCAAAACAACCCACCCCTCAGCAAACCTGAGCCTGAGATCAAATTCAGCATTGACTACATTCTGTCCACGCCGGACCCTCTGCCAGGGTTCAGAGCCCCTAACAGTATAGCTGGAGCTGTGATCCACCACCTGGAGCCACAACATCTCAATCTACACTTCTGGACCATGTAACCTAAACCATAGGAGGCAGAACAGATTCAGTAAATACCTGAAAAAGACAAATTAAGCTTCAATAGTGTGCAAAAAGTTCTTCCCATAATGCAAATTGGCTCGTCAATATAGGCACATGCAGTTTATTGTGTGCTAGTGCTCTCGTCAGTAAGTCTGCTGTCGCTCATGTTAGCAAAGCTGTTAAATAAGAATGTAACTTATGAATTATTTAATGATTAATAATAGGATTTTGAGTATACATATATACAGTATGCTCACTTTGAAAAGGTCACTTCGAATATCGCAATGAATTTTTGAAAGCATAGACAGCTGATTTTGATGAAATCAATCAATTAGACTGCTCATGTCAAACAAGTAACACTTTACACTAAGGTTCCATTTGTTAACATAAGTTAACATAAAATGTTTTAATAACATGGAAAATACTTCATTAATCTCAGTTAATGTTAATTTTAACATTTACTAATGCATTATTGGTTTACACTTTCTTTTAAGGTGTCCTGGTTACAGTGTAATTATACATTTAAGTATGAGTAATGTTACTTACTATGGGTTAGGATTTGGTTTAGAGTGTGTTGCATGTGATTATGCCTAATTTATAGTTACATAGTTACATACCAGGACACTATTTTACAGTCGTTACACATTCATGTTGTTAATTAATATTACTCAGTACTTAAATGTATAATTATACTGTAACAAGGACACCTTAAAATAAAGTGTAACCTAGTGTAGTGTAAGTGTAACATTATTTAATGGACCTGAACAAGCACAGTTGTATTTTATTAACTGACGTTAACAAAATGAATAAATGCTGTAACAAATGCATTGTTGAATAATGAATTAACTAACGTTAACTGATGCGACCTTACTGTAAAGTGTTAGCAATACATAACTCACAATTTAGTACAAATTACAAATATTAATTACAAATCTCATGAGGTGTGTTGGTGTTGAGGACAAGGGTTTGCTGTTAGTGAAGTGTTTGCAAACAAATGCGCTAACATGAGGTTAGTGTAATCAGCATTCCCTGCTCACTGCACAACTGCTGAACGACTCTATTGTTTACATATGTTGTTTATAATGTGTATCATTGGCCCTTGACAGTCTGTGATCCGTATCAATCACTGATAGACTGAGAATATGCTCCCCTGGGCAAAACCAGAGGCCTCCATATCTAAAGCCCTCCCCAGGGTGTTATTAAGCTTTTGATGGTTTATTTGGGAATCTGTTTATTTTAAAGCATCTTTAAACTTTGTACAAAGATGATATAAGAAGGAGAGTTTTTCAAAGGAAAAAAGTGAGATGTGCTACACTATTATCAGTCCTAATTGTTTGGCTGATTCAATTGCAGTATCACATAATTTGGTTTGGTCATTCGTTTTTAGTTCAAATCAACCTGCTTGTATATATATATATATATATATATATATATATATATATATATATATATATATATATATATATATATATATATATATATGAAGAGTTCAGATGCAAAAACCTCTAAATGCCATCTGAAATTTCCTCCTAGAATGATCATTTTTATCAAGCTCATATATTTAAGTTCAGTAATTTCACTTAAATGGCAATGAAAATGACCTATTAATTGCCATTTAAGTGAAATTATTGAACTTAAATATACAAGCTTGATAAAAATGATCATTCTAGGAGGAAATTTCAGATGGCATTTAGAGGTTTTTGCATCTGAACTCTTCATTCATATATATATATATATATATATATATATACAGTATATTATATACCATAGCATCTGCTAAATTAGTAGGTTTATAGAGCAATGCATAGATCTATGAAATATTGTTTAAATGCCAATATAAGGCAATAAAGCAGTAATTATTGAATATAAGGCCTCATTTCTTCCAGTCACCAACATTCATTATTCAAGATTTGAGAAAATATTCTATACTGTATATGTTGTAATCTCCTAACAAACAGTTATTCTGACATTAAAATAGTTTAAAACAAATTGTTAAATGTTATAATTATGATTAAACAAAAACAGGTTATAAATAAATAACTCTACATCCCAGCCAGCTTTAATAATAGTGATTCCTTTTATGTCCTATTTATATTATATATATATACACGCATTTCTATTTTCAATATATATATATATAGATTGGACTTTCTTCAGGCCTACATACATATACATACATAAGTGCCATCTGAAATTTTCTTCTAGAAGGATCATTTTTATCAAGCTTGTATATTTAAGTTCAGTAATTTCACTTAAATGACAATTCATAGGTAATTTTTATTGCCATTTAAGTGAAATTACTGAACTTAAATATACGAGTTTGATAAAAATGATCATTCTAGAAGAAAATTTCAGATGGCACTTAGAGGCTTTTGCATCTGAACTCTTCATATGTATGTATATGTATGTATATGTATATGTAGGCCTGTAGAAAGTCAATTTCACATGCCATGAAAATGTTCCTTAATGGTATAGAAATGCATTTGGCATATTTGAATAGACATAACTGAATATTAGCAAACTGTCAGACAAGTGCAGTCTAACCTTCTCCAAATCTCCCTAATCTCTCTGACTGACCTTTTCCCATTTATACGAAGTCCGACTAATGCGATCCAAACACTCTATTAGAATACATATCACTCATGAAGCTGGGAGTTTAGAACGGGAAGCCTGTTAACATTTATTTTCCTTCTAAGGTGTATCAATCATGGCTTGCATTGTGCTCAGGAGGGGACATTTTTCAATTTAACCTTTATATTACGGAGTGACTGCATCAGAAAGGTTTCAACACACTTAACATGAGTGGCATTTAATATAGCATTACACTTGCAAGGTTAGCCAGAGATGTGACCTTATTCAAATCCTGCTGCCACTACAACACCTATCCTGATGCAATTATAATTAAACGCCTTATGCCGGCTTGCAAATCCTCTGATCGATCACTGATATTAAGGTAAATATTGCACTGCCCCCAGTGAACATCTAACTCTAAAAGTGTTATGGATCAGCAGGTTTCTATTAACAGCATTGTTGATGTTGCGTTCTCTGGTGTGGATATATTTGGGTAAATTAACTTAGCATAAAGTGCTTCGAGGCTTGATCTTAAAAGGCCCAAGACACCCCCCACCCCCACCCCTCCTAAAAAAAACCTCAAAGCTCTGGCTGCATTCCTTTACCCTGCCATGGCGTACGGATTAATGGTAGTTTAAGGAGTAAACGCTCATTTTTGATTTGCTTTTTAATTAAAACCAGTTTACACTTCATAGATTAATGTGTCTCTGGAATATTGTGACGGTGTTGTTCACTTGCCTTGTCTGTTGTCGTACAGATCTTGAGATAAAAAATTGTATCTTTCCCTCTTATATTTGTAAATAAACCCTCTTTTTGTGCATATATTTATTGCGTTATACTGAAGCGTTGTCAGCGAGGTGAAATGAAAGGCTTAGGGCTAGGTAAACAGCACTGAACGAGGAAATTGGGAAATCAGTGATGTGCAACGATAATAGCACCCATATAATAAACATAAACAGCTAATTTGCTCAAAATGTTTAGCTTTCATTGCCTTTTCCCCTGTTTTAAAATTGGATTTTGGCCAGGAAATTATTACAAAAACAAGATAGCGATGAAGCCTTTAAGAAATACTTATAATGCAATAATAAGTCCCTGATTAACAATCATGATTTCCTTAAGGTGTGATTTTTAGCTAAGGATGTAGCGTTCATTGAATAACTCCCAATCTGGATGTGCACATATGCTTCTGAATAACCTGGAAGCTAAAGAGAGCTCTTTAAATAACTACGGGTTATGAGGTTTGCTACTGTATGTTTTGGACTGACACCAGTTAAAGGGATAGTTCACCCAAAAATGAAAATGCTGTCATCATTTACTCACCCGTCACCCTCATGTTGTTCCAAACCTGTATGACTTTCTTTCTTCTGCTGAACACAAAAGAAAAAAAGTCGGTAACCAAACGACTGATGGACCCCATTGACTTCCATAGTAGGAAAAAAAATACTATGGAAGTCAATGGGGACTAGCAACTGTTTAATTACCAACCTTCTTTAAAATATCTTCTTTTGTGTTCAGCAGAAGAAAGGAAATCATACAGGTTTGGAACAACACGAGGGTGAGTAAATGATGACAGCATTTTCATTTTTGGGTGAACTATCCCTTTAAATGTAAGATTTTTTTATATACTGTATATTATCATGTTTGCAAATGTAGCGATCAAAATATTTTGTGGTAATCAACATCATCTCTAAATACCTAAAAATTCACAGGAGAGCATAAACTGAACAGGCCATGTCATAATAATGTACAGTCATCATACATGCATTTCTATCAATACAAAGCCATGATTATCAAGCCATGTTTTAAATGCAATACTTAGTCATTTGAGGCATTGAGGTTATCACATTAATTACAGAGCTCAAAAAGCGAACACGTTAATGGGCCGTTGCACTTTGATCAGGAAATAATTCATTTCTATTGCCCTAGATGAAAGTGTTCATGCACTTGTTGTGAGTGTTTACTACTACAGCCTTTCTAAGTCATTTTAACCCTTAGTCAGGAATGTGCCACGCGAGCCTGATTCTCATTGGTGCTTGCATCATTTCCTCTAAATTGTGGTCAAATTTGTCCACATGCACAGAGGATTGTTGTCTTCAAGGGTTTACGAGAAACAGCGTAACTCCTTCACTGGCAGTCACGTAATTAATACTCATGAAATAAGGTGGTTATGATAAAGACACTCACCTTTTAGATCTTGAGCTGCTCTTCACTCACTTCTGTTTGAGATCATTTCCTGCTGAAAGTGGTACTTTCATTCAAACTAGATGTTTTAGTAGTCTGAAACAGGTTATCTCTTCTTCCTTCTCCTTCTCCAGCCTTTTCTAGGCTGTCTGTGTTTTGAACGGTTCAAAAGTTTGGAGTTTCACCACGATTTATTTGTATTTATTTGATCAAAAATATAGTAAAACGGTATAGTGAAATATTATTATGATTGAAAATGGATGTTTTCGATTGTAATCTATTTTAATGACCCAAGTTCAATATTAAACCATCAAAATATGAGGAAAATATTTATTTTTTTGCTATAGCAGAAGTTCTGATTGGCCGGAACTTCAAAAATTAAAATTAAATATGATTCAGAGCTTAGCTCAACAATTTAAAATCTTAATAAAATGGCTAAATGGTTCAAAATAAAAGTATAACAGCACTACATTTTTAAAAATAAAATAATAACAGTGAACTACATTTTAACGTTAAATCTATAGTGCTGGGTGGTATACTGGTTCAACTGGTAGGCTATACCGGTTTCAATTTTGCGTACGATTTGCATTTCTGAAATAGCCTACTGTCATACTGTGTGTCGCTGAAACAATCTATTCAATGGAGAGGGGGGCTCTTTTAATCGTAGCCTATATCCTTCTTTCTAATGGTTCTAACTTTATAACACAACAATAAATAATCCACACACAACTAACTTTCTATATTGTAAATACCATGTAGAGCCCAATGATTTCCACAATGCGGACACGCAGAAGGAATCACTGAATCCATTGCGACTAAGAATAGATGTTTGCCTGTCTATTATTGGATCATTACTGCAGTGATTAATATGTTTATAAAATGTTATATGTTTTTGTTCTCCTGCCTCTAATTGATGGAGTGTGTAGGCTTTTAATTTCTTAAACTGTCATTCTGGAATATTGCCATGATGTGTCTTCCCACATGGCTATGTCAAACTGTCCAGAATGACAATGTCAAATTGGCTCACATTGTGAAAGAATGGTTGAGAGCATGAAGAATCATTTTTACACATGAATTGAGTCCAGACCTTAAATCATTGAAAGTGTTTGGGATGTGCTGGAGTAGACTTTACAGAGTGCTTGAATTTCTTTTGAATTTCTCAAAGGCCCCTAGGCCCAGCGAGTTTTGTTCCGATCGACCTCCATTAACCTTGTCTGACAGCTGCTCAAAATTCATTAGCCGCCCCCGACCACGTTTTTCGTGATATGCGGAAGTTTGATGAAAATTTCTTGTTTTGTTCAAGAGTTATAGCTTTTTTAGTAAAAGTGGCTCCTCCCACTTACAACGGTTTGGTGACCCTTAGAGACCACGAATCAAAAGTTCAAATTTTTTGATAATTATTGACAATCAAGACTCCAGAGAATCAAGCTGCACTGGTTTGGCTCCGATCGGGCCAAAAACCTAGTTTGCAAAAGTAGGTTTATCAAAAAAATCCAAAATACCTAAAAATTTTGACGGGACGACGATCAAATTCGAGGCATGCATTTTGGTCATCGTGAGCCAAGGATTCCAATGATATAAGACACTTGACTTGAGCATACGCCTAACGGTTTAGGAGTTTTCGTACTTTTGACTGCTGTAGCGCCCCCGTCAGGCCGATCGGGGCGAGCCTTGGCGACGGTGTAGACTGTGTGAGTACTACCAGCCCTCAAAGTTTCAAGTCTCTAAAACTTACGGTTTGGTCTGCCCGATCACTTTTAAGGGAGAATTTATTTACGAAAGTTTCACGCGCTTGAACCCCTAATTAAAACATTATTTTTAAGAAATAGAACAAGTTTTCATTTAAACAGTAAACTGCCAAAAGGAATTATTACATTTTAAAAGGATAACTAAATTGTTTTGTTCTGGGTTCCCTTTCAGTCGCTCACGTTCGACGTAACGTCGACGTGACGACGTAATTGGGATCACTTCAGAGAGCCCTATCAACTTCGAGTATCTACAGAATAAGCCAATGAACGTTGGCGTGCGTGAACGCGTCACGCGCCCCCGCCCCGCCGCGCGGGTATAAACAGGAAGCGGGCGCACGCACACATTGTCTTTCACTTCGGAGCCGAGCTTTTGCTTTCACTTCCGAACTCTACAGGAAAAGACTGCCTTTGAAAACGAGAAAGGACTCTCCTTGTGTTGGTGTGACGGCGCGATCAGCGGTGGCCGCGAGCATTGCAGCTCACAACTGCTGTTTTCACAGCACTATTGTTCTGTGTTTGTGTGTGTGTGTGTCGGTTCGGTGGGCGTTTCCCCGTGTGTTCATTCACACCGCGGCTACCCCTGGGTGCCTCAGCACTGAGAGAGTTATTTTTCTATTTTTTTGTTTTCACTAAAAGAGCAACACAAGCGTGACCCTGCGTCTTTTTCAAGATGTCATTCCGCTTGTGCGTTTCTGGATGCCGTCGTTCCCTGGCGCCAACAGATGGCCACAGTAGTTGCCTCTCGTGTTTGGGCATTCAACACGCTGAGGCAGCTTTTGTGGATAGTTCATGTTCCCATTGCGGGAATATGACTATCGCAGCGCTTAGATCGAGACTCGCTTACCTCAAGGGAGGTGCAGTCCCCTCGCCTATGCCCCGATCTAGTGTCTATTCTGCCCCGCAGAATAGACCTACTTCGGTGCATGACCAGGGTGATCTGAGGATTACCGTGAGGGCTTCCCCGTCGAGTCATCCTCCGCGGGCCCCTCACGCCTCACAAGCGCTGTCGCCATTGGGGCTCCTTAGTGAACGTCTTGGTCCTTCTCCGGAACGGCCAACCGTTTCCTTTGGGGCTCCAGCTGACGATCAGATGTCGATCGCAGCATCGGAGGGGGAGCTGTCCTCTGGAAATGACGACTCGGCTGCGTTGCCCCCCTCGGGGTGTGTAGCGTTGTCCGAGCCGGATCCAGAATGGACTGCTATGCTTTCCCGGGCCGCCGAGAAGGTCGGGCTTGCGTGGAATCCTCCACCACGTCCCGAACCTTCTCGGTTGGACGATTGGTTTCTCGATTGGTACCTTTCTTTCCGGAAGTGCATGAGGAGCTTTCTAGGACGTGGAAGGCACCGTATAGTGCCCGAAGCCGTTCTAGTGGCTCCTCACCCCTCGCCACCCTCGACGGCGGGGCAGCTAAGGGGTATGTGGATATCCCCCCAGTGGAGCGGGCCGTCGCGATGCAGCTGTGTCCGGCGTCCGCTTCCTCTTGGCGGGGTAATCCACGCCTCCCGTCCAAGGCCTGTAAGTTTTCGTCCGGTCTAACGGCGAAGGCTTACAAGGCCTGTGGACAGGCTGCTTCCGCCCTCCATGCCATGGCGCTCTTGCAGGTCCACCAGGCCCAGGCGCTCATGGACATGAACGAGGGTGGTTCTGACCCAGAGCTCCTCCGGGAGCTCCGTGTGGCAACCGACCTCGCCCTCCGGGCGACGAAGGAAACCGCACGTTCGGTTGGTCAGGCGATGTCCACTCTGGTGGTCCAGGAACGCCACCTTTGGCTCAACCTGGCGGATATGAGGGACACCGATAAATATCGGTTCCTGGATGCCCCTCTTTCCCAGGTTGGGTTGTTCGGCGACGCGGTCGAGAGCTTTGCCCAACAGTTCTCGGCCGCACAGAAGCAGACGGAGGCCATCCGGCACATCCTGCCCCGGCGGACCCCTGCTGCTCCCACCCGTCCGCAGGCCGCAGACCCTCCGTCTACTCGTCGCCGTGGTCGGCCTTCTGCGGCGTCCTCCGCTCCCGCTAAGCCCCAGCAGCAGCAGCCATCATCCAGGCCTCAGCGTGGAGCAAGCCGCAGGAAGCCGACCCCGCCCGTCCAGGCCGCTGCCAAACCAGGAGGCAAGCGACGGTGCAAACGACCCTGAGACGGGCGGCCCAGAGGTGGATCAAGTTGCTCTTCAGGAGATGGCGAAGGCGCCACTCCTTCCCCCGGTGGAGGGCCGGGCGGAGAATCTTTTGTTTCCTTTTCTTTTTGTTCCGCCACTGACCCACGGGTCAGTGGTACCCACATTTTCAAAAAAAGAGCAATTTCTGAAACCTCTGGGCCCCAAGAGGGCGCGCTTGGCAGTCGACGACGCCGCCATGCCTTGTCACTCCCGAGCCCCTCTTCCATCGCCAGCGAGCAGCAGTGGCTGTGTTCCGGACGTGCTGTCGCCTCCTCACACTCACTCTGCCCTTCGTCGGAAGCAGGTATGTGTTGCACCACACACTCAGACCCCACTTCGGGCCGCTGTGCCGTCCGAGTCGGGTCCCTGCATTCCGCCGCGCTGCCCCACCCCGGGTACGTCTGTGGTGCCGTTAGTCCCGCTTGCTCGGTCTCTGGGAGCCTGGTTAACGCTTCCCAGCCCGTCTCGCTGGCTCATCCGTACCATCAGACTCGGCTATGCGATTCAGTTCGCCCGGCGCCCCCCTGCTTTCAGGGGCATCCTGTTCACCCGTGTTCTGGCGGACAATGCCCCGGTGCTCAGGGCGGAGATCGCAGTCCTACTGGCGAAGGACGCGATCGAGCCGGTCCCTCCAGCCGATACGAAGACCGGCTTCTACAGCCCGTACTTCATTGTACCCAAGAAAGGTGGTGGGTTACGACCAATCTTGGACCTGCGCGTCCTGAACCGGTCCCTTCACAGGCTACCGTTCAAGATGCTTACGCAGAAACGCATTTTCAAATGCATCCGTCCCCAAGATTGGTTTGCAGCGATCGACCTGAAGGACGCGTACTTTCATGTCTCGATTCTCCCTCGACACAGACCGTTTCTCCGCTTTGCGTTCGAGGGACGGGCATATCAGTACAAGGTCTTACCCTTCGGGCTGGCCCTGTCGCCCCGCGTCTTCACGAAAGTCGCGGAGGCGGCCATTGCTCCCATGTGCGAGCGTGGTGTTCGCATCCTCAACTACCTCGACGACTGGCTTATTCTGGCCCAGTCGAGAGAGCAGTTGTGCGAACACAGGGACATGGTGCTCAGTCACCTCAGCCACCTAGGGCTTCGGGTCAACTGGGAAAAGAGCAAACTCACCCCCGGGCAGAGGATCTCTTTTCTCGGTATGGAGTTGGACTCGGTCAGCATGACAGCGCGCCTCACCGAGGCCCGTGTCCAGTCAGTGTTGAACTGCGTGAGCACGCTCAAACGCAGAACAGCGGCACCACTGAAACTGTTTCAGAGGCTCCTGGGGCATATGGCATCTGCAGCCGCGGTTACGCCGCTCGGATTGCTTCATATGAGGCCGCTCCAACACTGGCTCCACAATCGAGTCCCGAGATGGGCGTGGCAGAGCGGCTCGTGCCGGGTCCAAGTGACTCCGCACTGTCGCCAAACTCTCAGCTTGTGGTCGGACCCTTCGTTCCTGCGGGCAGGTGTTCCCCTGGAACAAGTGTCCAGGCACTCTGTGGTCTCCACAGATGCCTCTACCACCGGCTGGGGGGCCACGTACAACGGGCATGCAGCTTCAGGTCTGTGGACGGGGCCTCAACTGCATTGGCACATCAACTGCCTCGAGTTGTTAGCAGTACGTCTTGCATTGAGCCGTTTCAAAACGCTGCTACTAGGCAAGCACGTACTGGTCCGTACGGACAGCACTGCGACCGTTGCGTACATCAACCGCCAAGGTGGTCTACGCTCCCGCCGCATGTCACAACTCGCCCGCCATCTCCTCCTCTGGAGTCAGAAGCATCTGAGGTCGCTTCGTGCCGTTTACATTCCGGGCCTGCTCAACCGTGCAGCCGACGAGCTCTCACGGCAGCAGGTGCTACCGGGAGAATGGCGACTCCATCCCCAGGTGGTCCAGCTGATTTTCAGGCGCTTCGGGACCGCTCAGGTAGATCTGTTTGCCGCCCCGGACACGTCTCATTGCCAGTTGTTCTATTCTCTGACCGAGGGGACCCTCGGCACGGATGCTCTGGCACACAGCTGGCCCCGGGGCCTTCGCAAGTATGCGTTTCCCCCAGTGAGCCTTCT
Organism: Scardinius erythrophthalmus; assembly: GCF_964197995.2. Taxonomy (NCBI): domain Eukaryota; kingdom Metazoa; phylum Chordata; class Actinopteri; order Cypriniformes; family Leuciscidae; genus Scardinius; species Scardinius erythrophthalmus. The sequence continues at coordinate 18,522,042 of NC_138238.1, read as the reverse complement.
TGCACAGACCTTGTGCAAAGTCAGGGAGGACGAGGAGCAGGTCTTGTTAGTTGCGCCGTATTGGCCCAACCGGACCTGGTTCCCGGAACTAGTGCTCCTCGCGACAGCCCCTCCCTGGCCCATTCCTCTGAGAGAGGACCTGCTCTCTCAGAGACGGGGCACCCTATGGCACCCGCTTCCAGACCTCTGGAAACTCCATGTCTGGTCCCTGGACGGGACGCGGAGGTTCTAAGTGACCTACCCCCTGCGGTAGTTGACACCATCACTTCCGCTAGAGCCCCCTCTACGAGGCGCCTCTATGCTCTGAAGTGGAACCTGTTCGTTGACTGGTGCTCCTCCCATGAGGAGAACCCCCGATCTTGCTCGATCAGAGCCGTGCTTTCCTTCCTGCAAGAAGGGCTGGAGCGAAGGCTGTCTCCCTCCACCCTTAAAGTGTATGTTGCCGCTATTGCTGCACATCACGATGCTGTTGATGGTAAGTCTTTGGGAAAGCATGACCTGATCGTCAGGTTCCTGAGGGGAGCGAGGAGACTGAATCCTCCTCGCCCACTCTCTATACCCTCTTGGGACTTGTCTCTGGTCCTTTCGGCACTTCAGAGACCACCCTTTGAGCCTCTGCAATCAGCTGAGTTAAAAATTCTGTCCTGTAAGACAGTACTCCTGGTTGCATTGGCCTCTATCAAGAGGGTAGGGGACCTGCATGCATTTTCGGTCGACGAATCGTGCCTAGAATTCGGCCCGGATAACTCTCACGTCATCCTGAGACCCCGGCCCGGATACGTGCCAAAGGTTCCTACCACTTTCTTCCGGGACCAGGTAGTGAACCTGCAAGCGCTGCCTTCGGAGGAGTCAGACCCAGCCCTGGCTTTTCTCTGTCCCGTTCGCGCTCTGCGTCTGTACGTGGACAGAACGCAAAGCCTCAGGATCTCAGATCAGCTCTTCGTCTGTTACGGAGGCCAGCAGAAAGGGAAGGCTGTCTCCAAGCAGAGGATGGCCCACTGGATAGTGGATGCCATCGCCTTGGCTTACGAAGCCCAAGGCGTGCCCTGCCCGCCTGGGTTGAAAGCCCACTCCACTAGGAGTGTCGCTTCTTCCTGGGCGCTGGCTCACGGCGCCTCGCTGACAGACATCTGTAGAGCTGCGGGCTGGGCGACACCTAACACGTTCGCTAGGTTTTATAGCTTACGTGTTGAGCCGGTTTCTTCCTGTGTGCTCGCTTCTACTAGCCGGTAACACCGAAGTTCCCGCTCTAGTGTCGGCTTGCTGCGCCACTCCCTTCCTAGGAACGGATACATGCGCTTTTTACTCCAGTCGAGTTCCCCATTGGCGAACCCTGTGAGTTCCTCCGCACCCCTTCGGCAGTTGGACGTTGCGGAGCGTCCGACGCCAGGCCTAGTGCTCGTATGCTTGTGTAACTTGTGCTAGGCTGGGTTCCATATGTGGTGATCCCTGCGGCGATCCCATATGTGTATTCTTCCACGACCAGCTCCCTACGGTGAGCCTGTGTCTTCCCTTGGCAGAGTCTGCTCTGCCGTCACTGTCCGGTGGTCTCCCCCTTCGGGCGGAGCCACCCCAGTGACATTCCATATGTCGCACTGCCCCTTCGGCCAGTCCATATGTGTATTCTCCACATGTTACCTCCCTTCGGGCAGGATGTGGCTCCGCAGCGTTCTTTCCCCTGGAGAGGTACGCTTTCCCAGTGTTATCCAAGAGTTCCGCTGTGTGGGGTATAAGGGAACAGCAGTTGAACTCCCTCTACGCAGGTCTTCCGCCTCAGCAGTTGGGGGTCTGAGAGTCTTGCGTAGGGCGCTGGATGTGGCAGCAACCGTGGCGTTTTCCATGGGATCCCAATTACGTCGTCACGTCGACGTTACGTCGAACGTGAGCGACTGAAAGGGAACGTCTCGGTTACTGATGTAACCCTCGTTCCCTGAAGGAGGGAACGGGAGACGTAACGTCCCGTCGCCACCGTTGCTGACCATCGCTGCATGGCCGTCACAAATCTCGGCTCCTCAGCGAAAAACAATGTGTGCGTGCGCCCGCTTCCTGTTTATACCCGCGCGGCGGGGCGGGGGCGCGTGACGCGTTCATGCACGCCAACGTTCATTGGCTTGTTCTGTAGATACTCGAAGTTGATAAGGCTCTCTGAAGTGATCCCAATTACGTCGTCACGTCGTACCTTCAGGGAACGAGGGTTACATAAGTAACCGAGACGTTTTTTTTATACCACTTTACAGTAATTTTATAAATTGATTTGATTACCTCCATTTTTTTAAAGTAAATTTGTTTTTGACATTGCAATGTTTTCATATTCTCTATACTCCTGACAGTAAATTAAACCACTGTGAGCTTATATAAAGGTCCAGCCATGAAAAAAAAAAATAATAATTTGATATACTGTGAAAACACCAGAATCTAAAAGCATACAGTAATCCAGATTTTTGGTCATACCACCCCGCCCACACTAGTTAGATCTGTAATTCAGTTAGAATAGAAAATACATTTTATATGACAATTTTACAATAGACAGAATAACAGATCACCGTTTTGGTAAGTTTTATTGGAGTTCAACACATGCATGAATCAAACAGTACAGAGAGCAGCTTGAGGTATAACAACAGGTAAGCACACAGACCAACACCAGTGCAATCTGTAAAACCAAGATTGACCAGAGAAATGATCACCGGTTAGAGAGTACAGCTTACGCCAGCCCTTCACACACACACACACACACACACACACACACACACACGCTGCAGTTCCACTCCCTTTATAGAGATGTGTCATGTTGGAAAGCTAGATTCTCTCCTTCCCGTCCCTTGATAAACACAGGATAAACACGGTGTCTGCAGCAGATATCAGGAGCGGTTGTTCACACACACATATAGATAGACACACACACATAACTCCAAATACATATCAAAGAGAAGAAAAGTGCCGTACCCATAAAGAAATGCTCTCAAGGTACAAAAGGGTTTCTTTACTGAAGACATTGGCAAAACCTGACCACATGCAGGGGAAAATTTTTGTCTGCCTAAAATAAGTCAGTGAAAGAGTTTCACTCCAAACTGCAACAAGAGCGGAAACTCCAAACCTATGATTCTGAGCTTTACAGTTCCTTCATACTAATATAAAGTTAACCAATACTGACTTCTGAAATAAAAGATGCTAAATAAATTTCTTTTACATTCTCAAACTGTACATTTCTGAGACTAATTTACAGCCAAAACCATTTCAAATGAAATCAAACTGTAGTGCAGCATTGAAATTGAAGTTGCTAATAAAGTGATATAACTCAAAAGTTACATCCATCCATGGATGTATAACATTATCCATGTCAAGATGAACCATATCAGCGATGGAGTCAAAAACAATAACAACAGCAATTACATGAGATGGTTAACATCCATGGGAGGTAAAATCTGTATGTTTTTTTTATAGATTGAATTTAGTGTACATATTAATAATGTGTAGGGGGATACATAAATCTCTTAAAACGAACAAATCAATTATGAAAATTAACAAGTCCCCACAATTATGTAGTGTCCCTCAAGTCTCCTGTTGTCAACAGAACAAAGCCACAATATTTTAGTATTAATGCTCGTGCATTATCAGACTGCATCCCTGCTACAGCTAACCTTTAGTTAGCTCTATAACAAACCAGACATTATTGCTGCATGTACAACAGCTTCAGCTTTTCATAGCTCCTTAAACAGTGTCCCTTAAAATTGCGGTAACTAACATTTACAAACACAGCATAATGAACTCCAAATAATTCTCCCAAAGGCGGCGATCCTCAAAAATCACCCAGTTTTCAAACTGAAATTATGAGTGCCAAAGCTTAGTTACTCAAAAAAATCTGGGGTTGTTTTCATTTGTAATACATAATTTGTGTAGTGTGACAAATCATATAAAATAATTAGCCATGCAAAAGTGCACCGTCCCTTTGATTTGTGCTCACCTATATCAACAAATAAAATCTTGCACAAAAACAAACACAACTAAAACCCATCTGGATGTTAAAAGCAATATATGTCTTAAGTTAGTTGACTTTACACTTAAATTATTTGCTAAGGTTAAACATTTGGTCCGTCAAAACAGTATTTACAGAACAGCGAGACACAGCACTCGAACTAATGATAGTGTCAGCACACTATCCTCACTAAATCAAATGTCTGGTGTGCAAACATAAGAGTACCAAACGTTACATGATCATTAGCGGACTACACCTTAAACTAGCCACAATCTGTTCTTTAAGGCAGATTCATTTCATTCCTTAATAGCAACGCTAAGCTTGACACCCTTTCTGCAGCAGTTGTGAACGTAAAATCCAATTTAAACTGCCTTGCAGTCACCATCAGTTCTCTAGAAACTCCATTTGTTTTTCGGTCTCGTAATAGAGAGCGTTGAAATGAAGGACAGCTTAAATTTTGTATTTGAACAAAAGCTCTGTTAACAGCCGAAAGGCGAATAATTCTTTCAGTGCAAATTAAATTGAAATACATACCTTTTGTTCCTATTAATGCGTTCTAATAGGCAATGCTTTTGCCAAGTAAAATAATAACATTAAAAGAATCCAGTGAAATAATAATCATATAATTTTCCCTTTGATGTGACCTATTCTGCCTTTTAAATATTCAGTTTTAATTTGAATATATTATAAATAATGCTTAAAAATTATGTCTCATTCATAATATGACAAAATTCTCAATTCTGAAAGCTGAACTGCTACCATCATCTTTCTGCTATGGTATGTCTTGTCAGAGGTATTAATTGGAAATTGTATAATAAATAATCTATATATAACATCCCTTTAAAGCAAATATTCCGGTAGATAAAGTTGAGGGGGGAAAGAAGAAGAAGAAAAACTAACAATTATTAACTCCCTTTACAGGTTATCCTTGAGGAAGGAGAAATAGGATTTTTCAGCTGTTTGCATGCAGGACCACAGTGAACACAAAAATTAGACATGGCCGGATCTAATAGACTTTTACATTAATTTTCTTGCTTTATACCACAAATATCAATTAAAAAAATAGACATTGACCTCTCGAACTCGCACGGAACGGTATGCTTTTGGGGAGTTCTCGGTGGAGCATTTTCAATGGAATGACAACTTGGTAAAGTAAGAAAATGTCCATTATGAAAATGTCTAGATCATGAAACAGTTCTGATCACTTCAGCTGTGATAGTGTTGATTGAGTTGGAGAAGCAGGAGAGAAAGAGGGGATGCTGATGGATCTGCAAAGGGACTGACCCACCACCGCCACATGAGCAGAGCTGGGCCGCCCCTGAGGATCTGACACTTATCTACAAGGCAAAGAGGGCGTCCTCGGACCTGCCTGGCTTTTTACTCGCACTGGCAGAAGCACCGGAAGCAGCAGGAAGCTCGTCGCTCGGGGGGGTCGGCAGTGTGGGCACCATCTCTGCTGCTTTGGCTCGCTCCTCTAGAAACTTGTCAAACTCTGGAAGAAAGTTTTCATAAAGTGTTTAAAGTCAAAAACTGCTGGGTCTATGAATAGATACACTACCACTCAAAAGTGGCAAAAACATATTACAATTTCAAATAGTAGTAGTATTTGAGTTTATTGCCATAGCACCACCGGCTATTACATGGCAGATACATACTAAACATTTAACAACATAATATCATGAGTACAATATAATGAAAAGAAACTGGGCAGTCCAAAAGAACATGTTTTACATGTTTGACAAGTTGGTACTACAGTATTGACATTTTGGTGCTTCTTCACCCTTCAATAAATGCCCATGAGTCAGTCTAGTATGGCCTATCCGACACCTTGTAAATGCAACTTGGTCGTGTCTTGATCTAAATGGATAGACACATCTTTTCCAAACCACAGAATTTATTTCAAATAATATGCTATTTTGATATTCTACCCATTCTAACAATTAAAAATAACTGTTTTATATTTTACAATGTAATGTAATATAAATGTAATATATTTTTAAAATGCATTTTATTCCTGTGATGGCAAAGCTGAATTTTCAGCATCATTACTCTAGTTTTTAGTGTCTCATGATCCTTCAGAAATCATTCTAATATGCTGATTTGGTGCTCAAGGAATATTTCTTATTATTTTCAAAGTTTCAAACCTATTGAACAGTAGTATAAATCAAGCAATTCTTCATACCTTCACTTGTCACACCCTCCTCTCCATCTCCTTTCTGAAGGGAAGTAGAAAAAAGGGTAAAATATTTCAGCGCATTAAGGCTTTTTAAAAAAAGGAGCACAATTTGTTTGCAGCCATATCAAACATTATAATTTCTTCCCTTCAAAATACCAATAAAAGTTCTTGAATTAACAGATTATCTAAATTATATAACCCAAAACATCCAAAGGCATTAGTATAGAATATCAAAGTGTTAAAAGCATGTCAAGCAAGGGTCTGTTCACTACGCACTCTGGGTTTTCTAAAATAACTGACAGAATATCCCAGAAAAGTAAGGAACGCAGCAAAACCATTCAAGGAGAGTTGTTAGTGACCCAAAAAAGAGGGTACAAGGTAGTCAGCCAGGAATAAAAAGGCAAACAAAAAAGAAATATGCAGTTACATATTTCTTTTCAAATAAGTGAGTTATGTCCTGAAGAAGACGAAAAAAAAAAATCAAATGAAATAAAAATAAACAAAAGGAAATCTCACCACATCAGTACAGAGCCACTCCTCAATGTCATCCATGACAGAGGACTGGTCAAGAGCTGCCTATGGGCCCAAACCATGGGCCGGAGCCAAGCAAATAAAAAATAAAAAATAATAATCCCAAGAAAACATGACAAAACAAACAAACGACAAAAAACAAAACAAAAACAATAAGACTTCAACATAAAAGTCTTAATCAAATATTAGTAAACTACCCCCATATGGACAAGTGAAACATGCACGGCGCGTCACCGCAGAAAACACTATTGAGCTGCACTGACTGATTAATATTGGTCAAGAATTACTAATAAGTCAATTATTTTAGAGGTTGCTAATACAATGCTAAATCAGATATATGTACAATAACAATTTTAGGGAAAAAAATAACATTACGATGTCTAGAAATCAATTTAAATAGCAATGTTACATTGGGTTTAATTAAATCTACTAATATTGTTAGTGCCAAGAATTTTTGCTTGTGTACTTAAATGGTCTCGTGGTTAAAACTTTTGCCAAGTGTGTCAGAGGTTCTGGGTTCTAATCCGCACTCTATAGTTTTGTTTTGTTTTTTCTCATCAAAACCGAGTATGTTCATCAGTGGTTACAGTCTATATCATGCATTTTGTTTTGTGATTTCACCAGAACGAATAGAGTCTCCGCAACGGCGATAGATTGAAGAGCGCATCCGAGTGAAGACTGTGCACGAGCCACAAGAGAACACTATCCATATATTGTATCCATGCAACTGAGAGCAGCAGCAATAAGCGATCAGCTTAATTTCAAAAACAACACATTTTAGTGCTAGATCATCTCTTATTTAATAACAAACTAAATGAATGCTCTGCTAGTTAACTGGAGATGTTTTATTTATTTGTATTAGGTACATCATAATGTTTCAAAAAGTAGTGGGGGACAATAGCGATCCTAAGAAAAAGTGGTGGGGACATGTCCCACCCACAAATTATGCCTATGCACATGATCAATAAAAATTAAAGCTCCACTTTCACATGAATGCTTTACTTTGCGTGTCAGAATGTTTGAATCACTTGTAAAGCTGCTTTGAAACAAACAAATCTGTATGGTAAAAAGCGGTACATAAATAAAGGTGACTTGGCCATCATATATTCTGCTATATAAACAGCATAAAATAATTACAGCACCATTCACTTGCCTCAAAAAAATCTGGTATTGTTATTATTATTATTATTTATTGCTACACTTCAATATTTGAATTATTCCATCAGAAAATGAACACTTTTAACGTTGTCAGACTTTAAAACAACAGAGCTGCGCACTTCAGATGATATCTCCGATTCAGAATCTGACACAGACTGATTCATGTTCCATATTGGTCACACAAATTTCAGTTCAGTTAGAACCAGATGCATATTTGTATTGATGATTCTAATTTGATTATTTTATATCCAATGGTTGATATTTGTGTTTTGACGTTTTGACTCCTATCCAATTTTCTACATTAAAAATTGTCTTTTTATTTGGGCTAGTAAAATTCATTTCGGGCTACCAAAATCTGAAGAGTGTCTGCCCGAAGGGCTCCCAGCGATTTTGAAAATTTTCAAGCCCTGACACTACATACATTACTGTGTACTACGTACTTAGAATAACAGTAATATTCAGCTTTATAAACCACTCCAAAATAAGTATCTTAACATCCAGCTCTATGTCTCCTTAACATGAAAACAAAAAGTCCATACGTACATATGCTGATGGAGAAGGCAAGAAACTGTCCGAAAATAAATCACACACACAGTCACAAAAACTTACCCCAGTGTTTTGCTGTCTGACATCCAAAGTCGGGGCCACTCCACTTGAAGCCTTTGTGTCTTCGAATGGTACACTGGGAGTTCAAAACCAGGAATGTGAGAGTTAAATGCTAACAATATAATATAATATAATATAATATAATATAATATAATATAATATAATATAATATAATATAATATAATATAATATAATATATAGTCATGGTTTCACAGGCAGGGCTTAGATTATTGTAAGTATCTTTTATAAACGTGCCTTGGAAAAAAAACATTACTGGTGTGCATCTTGAGATAAAACAATGACACTGACATATTTCAAGATGTGTCAGAGCAAGTTGCTTTCGGTTAAAACAGCTCAAACATGCAGTTTAGTCTGGGACTAACTTAAGCCTTGTCTGTGAAACCGAGGGATAATATAATATAAAACATATTTTATTATTGCCTATTTATGATTTAAATTATATAATATACTATAGGGTATGATGCCCCTCCCCCACCTTTACTGTAATTGAATTATAGTGATCTGTGAATATATAAATTATTTTAAACTAATTGGTTTAGTATTTTACATGAAATGAGACAAACACATACATACTTTTTTAAATCAATTAAAAAAACTATAAAGTAATTAGGGATAAGTTAATGCTGTGGGGTATTAGAACTAATTGGCTTAATGTTTCCATTTATTTCAAATTAATAACATACTGAATGATGTATCATCATTAAGCCATCTTTAAACAGGATAAAATTGCCATAGCACATCAAATATGATAAACACGAGAACCAATGAGGTTTGTTTTAGCGCGAAGCACACTCAATGCACACACAATCTTCCATGTTTACCATGAATTATGAGCTCCATGTATGTGCGTTTATTAAATTAAATTAAATCTGTTCATCATATAAAGCGATAGTATCTCTTCACAAGATCTGAATAAATCCGCTTGATTCAAATAGATTAATTTCACAATGCCTTTGACCTTTTTGTTTTGGTCATCTGGACTTTCATTGGAAAAACAGAAACCTCTTAGGCTTCATTAAAAATATCTTAATTTGAGTTTAGAAGATTAACCAAAGTCTAATGGGTTTGGAACGACATGAGGGTGAGTAAATCATGAGAGATAGGTGAACTATCCCTTTAAGGGGGGCAATTAACTCTATTATACATTATAATCTATTGGTTGCATGAAATTTTGATTTGTTTATACTTCTTCCGCTCAGGAATGGTACCAGTCCTGGTCTGGGCAAACATGTCAAAGTCATCTTGGGGTTGACAGGTAGTCAAAGAGCTCAAGGTGCCAGTCACACTGTCAGAACCCACATCTGTGAAGCAACGGTATTCTCACATTAGTGCAGGCAAACAAAACAGCTTCTCTCTAGAGATCAAAAATGTACAGAATATTGTGCATCCAAGGTCCGAGACTCACCCAAAACCGCCAGTCTGGAGGAGAGTGTGACTGGAGAGGCAGAGCGAACAGCAGCGACGGAGGGAGGCAGGCTGGACGGAGGAGTAGCGCTGATCCTGGGACTGACCACCGCAGGAGACCCCGGTCCCAGGTCAATCAGGTTATCCTCTGTCGCCTCGTTCAGGACCTGTTGATATGCAATACCATTTCACATAGACACATTAGTTACAGACACTTTAGGGAAAAATGAAAGATTATTGATTTGCTATCTTACCTTTACACCATGAACATTTTCAAACTGGTTTACATACTTCTACTCTTTTTACTTTTGCTTAAAGGAATAGTTCACTTCAAAATGCAAATTCTGTCATCATCGTTTGTTTCAAAGGAAGATATTTTGAAGAATGTCGGTAACCACAGTTGATGGACCCCATTGACTTCCATAGTAGGAAAAAAAAAAGTGTACTATGTACTAAATGTACTATGGAAGTCAATGGGGTCCATCAACTGTTTGGTTATTGTCATTCTTCAAAATATCTTCCTTTGTGTTCAGCAGAAGAAAGAAATTCATACAGGTTTGAAACAATTTTCATTTTGAAGTGAACTATTCCTTTAAATGTTTGCTTTAAAAAAAAAAGAGAGACCCTGCAGTCAGTTCTACAGGTTGAGAGGAGTTAAGACAAATGGTTTGGATGTATTACATACAATGTTTTCACCGGTTTCACCAACTCTTTTGTGAGAGGAAGTCTAATCTTTAACTCAAAGAATTGATGAAAAGGTGAAGTGGTGAGACTGTACAGGAACACTGACTATTAGACTGGGCACTAGAAGGACGGTTAATGGATATTCCCAGGCCAGTTATTACTCCATGTGTGTGAATGTTACTCATAGCCTTTGTTTCTTTGCCACTTAAAAAAGGTATGTTGCTGTAATTCAGAGGAGTTGTGCTTAAATGTGTTTGAATCCTCTATTTTACTTAAAAAAGAAACACCAAATAACGTCAAAAACGTAATTTGTTGATGTCGTGGCACGTTGGTACAGGACATGCTCGTGACAAGAAATGATTTATTCCAAGGCAAAAGTCCATAAATAATAATAGTAATAGACACATGCTGTCAAAATGTGATTTGTCAGAAGCCATAATACATCTGTGCTGTATTGTATTGTGTAACAAAGTAAAGAAAAAGCACATTAATAATCTGTGATAACTGGCGTCAGATTCTATAACAGTGAACTACGGTACATCATATTTAATAAGTGCATCTCGTCGCCTTTCCATAGTACTAGACACCACATGAATAAATTCAACAATTGTTTTTAACAAAAATACCCAAAATACATTGCAATTCAAAAGTTTGGAGTTTTTTATGTTTTTAAAAGAAGTGTCTTATGCTCACCAAAGCTGTATTTATTTAATAAAAAATACAGTAAAACCAGTAATATTGTGAAATATTATTACAATTTTTCTACTTTAATATATTTTAAAAATTAATTTATTCCTGTATTGGCTGGAAAGCTGAACTTTCAACAGCAAGTCTTCAGTGTCACATGATCCTTCAGAAATCATTCTAATACGCTGATTTAGTTTTCAAGAAACATTTCTTATTTTTATCAATGTTGAAAACAATTGTGCTGCTTAATGTTTTTGTGGAAACCGTGATATATTTTTATCGTAATATATATATCTTACTGACCCCAAACTTTTGAACGGTTGTGTATTTCTCTCAGGGAATAATGAAAACTACAAAAATAGCATAAAGTGGCATATTATTGCTGCATTATGCTATTAAAAATCATATATCCATTACATAAAATGCACCGTTCCTAAATCCCCATGTAGTCTATTTTATCTGAAGCAGTGGAGGAACTAGTACTAGGGTAAGCAGATGGAGGGGATGGCAAGCAAAGGTCACAGACTGCAGGACAGGCATTCTACATGCTAATGGAGGTTCAATGGATGCAACACGGGACTGGGACTGCACCGGCCAATACTGACACAACATTCTTTAGCATCTGCATGTCCAAGTAAAAAAAAATGATGACTCATACTTGCCTCCCTCAGCTAGCAATACCAAAAATAAAAATAAGAAAAACAAAATCACAAAACAGACCAAACCACACAATAAGTAACACCAACATGCAATCACATTTTCAGTTGATAACCGCACATGATGAAAGTGTATGCATCTCAAAGCAAACGTACCATGCTTTCTCAGAGCATACTGTATATTAGAGCAAAAAGCAAGCAATGAGGGGAAGAGAAAATGGCACGTGTGACTCTGAGCTGTGCTCTTGGCATGAACAATTTACCTTACATGTGTTTGGAGGGGGAAAAAACACACACATTGATGATGAACTGATGCTAGCACACAGATAAAACCACTCTCTTAAAGAAGACACACAACCCACCCCATTGTTTATGCCTTGCGCAGTTCGGCCAGATCGGAACCTCTCGTATCTAAAGAAAAGGGAGCAAACAAAAACCATTAAAACCTTACCCTCGCTTAAAACAGTCTTTTCATGAAGCTTTAAGAGGATAGTTCACCCAAAAATCATTTACTTACCCTAATGTTGTTCCAAAACCATTAAACTTTGGTTAATCTTTGATACACAACTATATTTTTCAATGAAACAGGAGATGCTTCTGTTCCTCCAGTGAATGTCCAGGTAACCAAAAAATATCCATAAAGGTCATAAAGGCAGTAAAATGAGAGAGAATTCTCAACGGGCCTGAAAATTACAACCCGACCCGACCCGGCCCGTGGCTTTTAAAGCCCGGACCCGATGTAACCCGACACATAAACATGAATTATCTGCCCGAACCCGACCCGCGGCCCGACGCTGCGTCGGTTTTTTTTTTTTTTTTCTCTCATACACGTATTATCATGACCAGCAGACGGGAATTCAAATCAACCTTTAATGTTCACGCCTTTTAACAATACAAACAACTGAAACAATACACTTTAAATATATAAATAGGCTGTAGTAGCGACGGTGAATTCACCTGCGGCAAGTTTACTTCTCACCAACTCCATCTTCTTCTCCAGGCTAAAGGCGTGCACGCAGCGGCGTCAGGTCTGCCCCCGCCCCTCTCCATGATGCACGTTACACGCAGCAGCCAGACTTTCTTTACGGTGACCAGCAGCGATGATTAATAAATGTTTTTTGTTTTGTTTTTTACTGAGCGGAAAAGATTAAGCCCGAGGTCCGACCCGACCCGAGTCATTTGATTATATTTTCGACCCGAACCCGGCCCGAACCCGCGGGTCCCGTCGGGTTTGTCGGGCCGACCCGACCCGTTGAGAACTCTAAAATGAATCCACATTACTCGAGCAGTTCAAATTCTTGTGAAGTGTTACGATCGCTTTATATGATAAACAGATTTCATTTATGCTTTTATTCACATACTGTATAAACACATAAACAGAAGCTTGTGTGTGCATCACATGCTAAAACAAACCTCGTTTTCGTGCATCAACACTCGCACATTTGAGCGTCTGTGTTTAACATGTGATGTGCTCAATGTATGTGTGTCCGTAATTCTTTAGATGTAAATAAAAGTCTAAATAAAATCTTTTCATTATATAAAATGATAATTTCTCTTCACAAGACTTGGATTAAACTGCTCGATTCATATGGATGAATTTTATGACGGTTTTATGATCTTCAGATTTTTTTTGGTCACCTGGACTATCAATGAAGGGACAGAAGCCTCTTAGGTTTCATTAAAAATATCTTCATGTTTCAAAGATTAACCAAAGTCTAATGGGTTTAGAACAACATGAGGGTGAGGAAATTATGACATTTTTCAGGTGAACTATCCCTTTAAAGAAAAGGCAAATTCATCCTGCTTGTTCACACCTCTCATATCGTAGGAAAATGTTGTTGAGGTCGTCGTTGACGTGCAGGAGCTCCTCCGTGACTTCCTCATTGGACACGCGTGAGATGAGCTCAACTATCCTCTGCTGCATGGCCCTGCACGTCCTGTTTAATTCCTTCCAACAAAGCAAACAAGCCTTGTAATACTGAATAATAAAAATGGTCAATATAATGCTGTACCAACACTCCCTCTAGTGGCCTTATGTAGCTCTTTCAAGACTCTAGCAAAATTAACATAAAAAAAATAATAATAATCTGAATGAGAAACCTGCAGAAGCTCATGATCAGATAGATCCTCTTGACCGGGAACCATCTCAGTCAACATCTCCGACATCACCTTAGTGTTCCCGCGCACAATGTCGAGCTCACTGCGCAGCTTGCAAATCTAATCAATGATATTTTATGACATCATTAAGCAATCTGAGGAAACAAATGTTGATCCATCCCATTTAAAAGAATGAAACAAGGAGGTTCTGTACCTGTTCTGGGGAAGGGTTGATGGGCAGATTGGGCATCTGTGGGGGAGTGTGGGTCACAGGGGCAGAGAAGGGAGGAGCGGAGGCAGGGTGAGGGTGAGGGTGAGGGTGAGGCTGTGGCTTGGGCTGGACTGGGGCGCTGTATTTCGGCTGGTCCATCTCTGGAGCACTTTGCAGCTATTATCAACAGAGCAAGACAATGAAAGATAGCGCAGAGATAAAGAGGGAAGGTAAAGCGATAAAGTAAGTAAATGATAAGGCCTATTACATTTTAGAGGAAGCCACCATAACCTCTGTGACAAACAAACCATAACATACCTGGAGTCAACACCTACCCGTTGTGGTGTGTGAATGGGGGACAAGGTCTCCAATTCAGACGTTGGAAACTCTATACCCTTCCTCTTCATTTCTTCATAGACGTGGACTACTCCTGTTAAATCTGGACTACTCCTGAAGGCATCTGCCCATGCCTGATGTATAGAGTACATGCAAATTAATATGTGAAAACATGACATAAAATGGATCAGAATAGCTAGCTATTAATATAGTTTAAAACTGGTGTTGTATACTATAAAACTTTTCGGTTCTATATGGTTATCCGGACCACACCTGACCACAACCGCTCTTGGTTGGTCGTAACCCCAGTGACGGGTAGGTTTAGGGGCGGGGTTGGGGTAGGTCATCACATGTGATCCGGATAACCGTATAGTACCAACTTTTCTAAAGGAATGCACGTTCAGCTGCTCAGATCTTCTCTACTTGAACATTCAATACTTTATTAAACAAGCTGTTTAAAAGTTTTGTGTTCAGTAGGATTTTTTAAATGACATTTTGCAAGTAGACTCACCAAAGCTGCATTTATTTGATCAAAAATAGTATAAAACAGTACTATTATATTATTACAATTTAAAATAACTGTTTCTATTTTAATATATTTTTAAATGTAATTTATTCCTGTAATGGCAAAGCTGAATTACTCTCTTCAGTGTCACATGATCCTTCAGAAATCATTCTAAAATGCAGATTTCGGTGCTAAAGAAACATTTCTTATTATTATCAATGTTAAAAACAAGTGCTGCTTTAATATTTTGGTGGAAACTGTGATACATTTTTTGCAGGATTTTTTGATGAATAGAAAGTTTAAAGGAATTACATTTATTTTAAATATAATTTCTTTATTGTTACTTTTAAACAATTTAACGCGCCCATGCAAAATGAAAGTATTAATGTATTTAAAAAAAAAATACTTAACCCAAACTTTTGAAAAGTAGTGTAGTAACTACAATCAGGTGACTGTTTTAAATAGTTGTTTGAATGGCAAACAAAAATGCAAAGGACTAATTTCACTTGCCTAGTTTCTTTGGACAACGCCATTCTAGAAATTCCATCTTGATAATTTTATTATGAGAAATTTCTGGCATCACATTAAATGCAACACCATGTAAATTGAAGTTACCCTTGGTCATTGGAGCCAAACTTGGTAACCTGATCCACTAGATTTTAATGAGCACAACTTCAGTGCCGACGAATCAGCCGGATCTCCTTGACTACCGAGCATCAAGTAACCAGCCCCATTATGCACCTCCTCTCTCTCCTTTTTTCTCTCTCTCCATCATGCTCTCATTCTTGTCATTTTCCTTTCCTCGTGGTATGTTTAAACCATAAGGCAAATGCATTTTTCTTGACTGATCATGAACAATCAAAACCAAAAAAATCCAGATTTTTTCCATACCTGTATCAAAGCTAGTACTTTGTCCTGCACTATGGCCGGTGGGTTGTTTTTAGGAGATATAATTTTCACCAAAACGCCATCTATGAAGTCCCGGGTGGTGACGAGTGCGTGGAACCGATAGCCACAGTTCTTTACACATGTCTCAAGAACCTGAACACATTATGAAAATCTAAATAAACAGGACAATTTAAAAAGGAATTAACAGCCGTTAGTAAGATTATAAAGAGAAAAGTTTCCATCGACTGTTGCCCACCGTCAGTGTAAGCATCACCTCCCTGTAGTTTTTATTCCCATTAAGCCTCTTCTTCACAGCTCTTATAGCATCCTTAGGCCTATAAATCAGATAACACATGCAGCTAAAAAGCAATTCATTATGGAGTTACAGTCAAACCAAAAATTATTCAGACACCAGATATATTTTTTTACTAGTGGGTGCATGACACTATAGTTAATTTATGTAAGTGAGGATAGCAAAATAAAGTAAACTGTGACATATTACCCAAATATTATTCATACAGTGGACTACCAGTAAAATTTATAAAAAATCTGGGACCAAAAATGATTCACACTTTGACCTGAACATGTTTTGCTTAAGTGTTTTTTTCTATAATTGCTTTTTACACCAAAGACTGAACAAAATTAAGCATTGCTTGGTAATTGGTTGACCTAAATTGGTATTATCTAATTGTGTACTTAAATTTAACATTTGACAGCTGACAGCTATTCAGCCTAATTCATTTGTGAGACAGTCTAACAGAAGGATGGCCAAACCCAGTGAAATATCAACTTTGAGTTCTTGTCATATTTTAATACCATTTTCAAAATAAGAAATACTGAAGGTGTCTTAATAATCTAAATTTTGGTTTGACTGTTCAATGACATGGTCAAGTGAATGAATCATGTTCTGCTAGAAAGCATTACCAGGTTCTATAACACATTGTTGAAGAATAATCATTTTATGTAACATCCTGGACTTGATCCTTCAGCCATCATTAAACATTTTATATTATGAAAATATGTATGTAACAGTTAACTATAACAATGACAGCAACTTCTGGATTTGTGTAACATGTTTATCGTTTCCTAAGGCGTACGGAATATGTCAGCAAAAAGGTTAAATGCTATGAATCATGCATCTTTCATGTCTCACCCATCTTCTGTTTCATTGATTAAGTCACATATTTCCATATTCAAGGTCCAGTCTTCACTTTGCAGGGAGCCATCTGTGGCCCTTTCTGGAGAAGATCAAAAGGCAAACTGATAAGAGAATCTGTTACTAAGAGAATCTAGAGAAACATCGGCACTGATGACATTGCACTGATCTGCAAACCGCTATGCAATATGTGCTTGATAACGCTGGGTGTCTTCCAAAGCAAGCGGTCATGTTCCTCACACAGAGTGGCCATTTATAAATGTTGTTCATTAGTATGATTCATTTATACACATTACCTCAAGCTTTAGCTATGAAACTGGGTGTGAGAGATAGACGCACTGTCCTGTGGCTAAGTTAGCAGGCTAATAGCCGCTGTAGTAACGTTACTTCAGTTTACTTAAACTCATTTCAGCATTTCGCCTCCCTAGAATTGGTCATTTAAAGAATTAAGGATATTACTATTTTGCAGCACATTTTCAGAACTAACTGTGAGTTAGACCAGCTAGCATGAATGAGCATTAGCTGTAAGACAGCTAACTGGGAGGCTCTCCATATGGTGAGCTTCTGTACAGCGGCTCGGCAAAATGCATCGCTTTAGAGGTTAACTTGTTGTGACACAATGTTTAAGCATCAATTAATTTCTGAAAAACATACCAATGCACTGTCCCACCGGAGTGCTGTATGGGTTTCCCAGCAAGAACTCCATCTTGTCAACATATCCAACGCCAAACAGTCAATGAGACAGTAAACACTCAAGCCCCGCCAATGAACGACTCCTATTGGTTGGTTTATTCAGGGCTGCAAAGCTATTGGCCGAACCTGCTGTCTGTTTTTGAGATGACACGCCAGCTACTTAAAGGGACAGTAGTGAACTCGTCGACACTACTGCTTTAAACCGCTGATTTGATACTTTATTACTAATGGTTATGTATCGGTTTGCCCTTTCAGACTATGCACTTAAGAACCAGACATTTTATATGTGACTTTGACCTTAAGGGAATTGCTTGAAAAGCATACGTCTGGGTGACCATGTAGCAAAAACAAATGAGGTGACTCGATCAGACATTTGCACATGATTGTAATTTATCAAAGAGTCTCCAATTTTTTTTTTGTTTCTAACATATTTGCCTTCACTGCTTCATTAAACTGACATTTACATACTAGGATTATGCATTTACAATTTTTCCATGCAGCAGCTGTTATAACTAAAAATACACATAATGACCTTAGACATCTTTATTATTGCTCAAAACACAGCTGGACAGCAACATTGTTTTGCTGGTTAGGTGGCTAGTGTCACCTCTGCTTACTGTAAAACGTAAACAAAGACAGATAACAAAAAAATCTGTTTCAGTCCCATAAAGGGTCTTTTTGGCCTATTCAATCCTGTAAAATTTTTCTCTTAACGGCTGTGCTTTCAGAAGACAGATGCACAAACATTGCACCAGCAGCTGTTCGTGCCTGCAACTCATACATGTCGTAATCATGGGCCCATTCCACATTTCCCCAGCTCTGGATCTAAGACAAAACAGAACAGAAATGTACAGTAATCATAAACATGGGGAAAAAAATGTACCATGCTATAATCATTAAACATTTGGAATAAAAAAGAAACCAACATACCTGGTATTCTTCCTCAAGTCTGGACAGCAGAACCGCTTGTTCCACGCTTAGGTGTCTGTCAATCAGCCCAAGGGACAAGATCAACGATTTCAACTGAGTGATCACATACTCAAGCCCTGTAGGAACATTAGAAACTGCACTGTTCAAACAGGCCCATTCACATAAGTTGCAAAAGCACCAAATATCTTTACCTGTCAGAGACCAAAAATTGTAAGAATGAAGGTGTTGACGAAATGTCTCCTTAGTCTCTTCTGGGATTTGAGGTCCCATTATATTGGAGGATGAGCCAATGACTACATTGTATCTAAAAATAACAAGATGTTCATATACACCATTTATTAAACCTGATCTAGCCAAAATGTGTAAATAATCTAGCCAAAACGACTACATATCACCTTTGTTCTATCCAGTTCATTACAGGCTCCCATTCATTTGTCTGCAGTTCCACAAGAGCTGGAGGTTCTTCTACTCTGTAACTGCAAGCAAGGTAGATCTGATTTAATGAAATCATAATACTGTCAGCAGATGTATTTAGGAGAACTAATACCATTTACCTTTAATGTAATTTTGTGGCACAATAATGGCAGAGAAGGTCTAGTAAGATCTAGGTTTAATTAATTAAAAAACGTTAAGTAATAAACCAGTGAACCTCACCAGATAGTGTCAGTCTCCAAAAACTTTAAAGCTGCTGAGATCATTTGTTCTTTCGTCCTTTGTGTTGGGTTATCAAGAGCTGTGTTGCAAAGTGTGGTCTATATGGACAGAAATAAGTCGTATTAGCATATATACCATGTAAGCCAGTTCAATTACATACAATATATATGATATCTTATTTTCTTCATGCTTTGTAGTTGCATTTAGCAGATTAGAGTTGGGCAATTTGTGACAATATAAACAATCAAGAAGTTGAAATCTGCTACATATTGTAGTATATACATTTATGTAAAAAAGAAAATACACCCTCTTTAAATTCTATGGTTATACGTATCAGGACATAATAAAAAATTGTGTCTAGTAATAAAAAATCATCTAGTTCTTCGTAGGTCTTAAAATTAGGTAAATACAACCTCACATGAATAACAACATAAGACATATTACAGTGTGTCATTCTTTATTCTACAAAAACTTGGCCAAAATGGTATGTGTAAAATTAAAAAACTAAATACACCCTTACTGCTTCCATAGGAATTAAGAGGTTGCTGTCATAGCAACAAGTCTGTTCAACCCAGCTCAACCCTGCTCAGGAGCAAGCAAGGTGATACTTAAGTCTGTCCCAGCCACTGCTACTTTCTTACAATAGTACCCTATTGAACCAGGGACAATAACATTAAAAAATTATAATATTTTTATAATATTAAGCTTGTAATAATTATATTAATATTACAATAATTATAATATTGTGTTGTGTTGTGCAGTCCAGTGATTTTAGACAACTTAAACCAGATATTTTAATCAAATCCACAAATTTGTTAGAAAGAACCAAATTAGCCAGAGATCAGTTATCACGATTAGAGGATCTGACACCTGTTAAACAATCTCTGATGTATTAAGCAAGGTTAGAAGAATGGACCCCAAGTGTGTGTTTACACAACGCCAAGGAGGAATTTGTAAAGTTGCATCTGAACAAACCACAAGACCTCTGGAACAGAGGTCATACGACGATACCAAAGTGGAGATGTTTTGCCATAATTTGGAAACCAAACAAACACCTCTTTGAGTTGACCATGAACACCTCTGTATAACAAAGTATTCTAGAGTCAAATGTGAGGCCATCTGTCCGACAGCTAAAACTTGGCTGAAATTGGGCCGTGCAACAGGACAATGATCCCAAGCACAACAGCAAATCTTTAACAGAATGGCTGAAAAAGAGAAGAATCAAGGTGTTTCACTGGCCCAGTCAAAGTCCAGACCTCAACCAAATGCTGAAAATGCTGTTGCGAGACCTTAAGAGAGCTGTGCATAAACAGATGCCCACAAACCTCAATGAACTGAAGCAACGTTGTAAAAAAGAGTGGGACAAAATTCCTCCACAACAATGTAAGAGACTGATAACATCATATAGAAAACGATTACTTCAAATTATTGCTGCTAAAGGTGGTTTTACATCATATCATAGGGTGCACTTAGTTTTTCACACATGGCTTCTCCATTTTGGCTTTATTTTTGTTAAATGACAGTAATATGTCATGTTGTTATTCATCTGAGGTTGTATTACCTAATTTTAAGATCTGCAAAAGACAAGATGATGTATTATGTCCTGATACATAAAACCAAATAATTCAAAGAGGGTGTGCTTTCTTTTTAACGACTGTATACTGCTTTATGTAGACGAATACAGTTGAATTTTATATTTAACTTTTAATATATCGCTGGGTGATAACATAGTTAATATACAATTTAGAAACCTTAACGTTTAATAATAATGGCCTACTAGGTGCATGGTGTAAAACTTCAGTGTTTCCTTCTGAACGTCCCACTCTGTTGCAACAGCTATGGCAAGAGCTTCATTGGGAACTGTGAACAGCTTTCCACCTGGAGTCTTCAGCTTTCGCTTGTCAAGGTTTATTTCAAACAAGCCCCCTGTAGACAACACAATTTTCTCTTGTTGAAAACCTACATGTATTATTATTAGTATAAGTGTTGCAGATATGTGTAATGACGCTCACCATCTACTTGAGATATCGAGACATTCTCGTAGAACTTCTTTCTTTCTGCAAAACGCGATGTAAGAACAAGAGATCATGCATCGATATATTAGGTTTGTCCTTATAGGCTATACATATCTGTAAGGATCTTACCCGTTATGGCACTGGCATATTTTGCCTTTTGTAGGTGTGTTGATAATCTAGGAACAAGATGCCCTTGAGGAAATGGCCAAATGACCAGGCCAAATTGTCTGTGATACCTACAAATATTCCGTAACATCTTATATTTTAAACTCTATGTATTCGCATTAACGTAATAGTTCGACCTGTGATCAAATTCAGTCAAGGTTAGAAAGCTGGATCAGCCGTTGAAGCAAATTTGACAAATCATCGTTACTGTTTCAGGAATAATAGAAAACACACGTTTTAAGTATAATTAAGGCTAATTCGGTTATTTAAGAAATATAAATAAATACTCTGTGACTAGGGATGTCACAGCATGCAGCAACGTGAAACCAAAGCGTGTGAAGCTGATGACTGTGATGACCTACATAAAGGACCGTAAAGGACAATTCAAAATAAAAGTCCCAGAAGCTCCACCTGTAGACTACAGGGATTCGAACATTTATTACAGTAAACACCGGTGCCACCTAATTCTGATCCAAATGAACGTCTAAAGAAATAAGAAATACAAATATTTTTGTCCATTTGCAGGCAATCGAATATACTGACTTCGTATGCCCTTCTTTTAATGAAAATATTGACGTTAGGCCTACGTGAACTAGATAAACTTAGGCTACGTTTGCTAGATTTCTTCTTTTATGAATGCCTAGGATAAAAAAATTGAACGAGCGAGAGAAAGAAAATGATTTTACAAATAAAGCCTTTATGAGAAGCTATATAATCCGAGTAATCATACATGACTCTGGAAAAAGCGGGAAAAATAAAGTTGCTCTTTAAACAAACACAGAAGCCAGAATCTGCTCTGATGTGCAGGTAAATCCCGCCTCTTCTGCATTAGTTCACTGTGGATTCCAGATATCGACAGGAGTTTTAAATATAACCTTCCTTCCCATCAGCCTGGTTTTCATCTCTCCTTTACAGGGGCTGTAAATCAGGGCAATCAAAACTGTAATGGGAATTACAATGCTTCAGATAAACAAACAAGACTGCCTGTAACCTCGTCAATAGTTTTGTTCTGTGCTTTCTATTTCATCTCCATTTAACTCTCTTTTTTTTTCTTCGAATAAATGTCTTCCCTTACAAAAAAAATTGTCTATGGAAATAAAGTTTCATCTAAAAATATTGATAAAAAAAAAACAAAGGAAAGAAAGGAAACTTGATCAAATATCGGCCTACTACAATTCAAAAGTTTGAAGTGAGCTATAGCTCACTATATTTGATATTTCAAATAAATGCTGTTCTTTTGCGCTTTCTATTCATTAAGAATCCTGAAAAAAAGTTTGCTCAAAAATATTAAGCAGTAAGCAGCACAATTGTTTTCAACGTGATAAGAAATGTTTCTTGAGCAACAATTAAGCATATTAGAATGATTTCTGAAGGATCATGTGACACTGAAGACTGGAGTAATGATGCTGAAAATTCAACTTTGCCCTCACAGGAATACATTTTATTAATTTAAAATATATTAATAAAGAAATCAGTTCTATAAACTGTAATATTTCACACTATTGCTGTTTTTACTGTATTTTGAGCAAATAAATGCAGTCTTGGTGAGCATAAAATACTTTTTGACTTTTGAATAGTGTATTTAGGCCTACCTGAAATTTAACCAAATAAAGGACATAATTTAAAAAAAAAAAACAGCCTATGATGGAGATCCAATATTAATGTATTATACAATATAATCTGGCCCTTGCTTTTGGCCTGAGATGCTGGGATAGCCTCTGGGCCTCTCGCGACCCTGCAGAGGAGAAGTAGTAGGCTATGAAGAATAGATGGATGGATCTGTTGCATCTATCTATGATATTTTGGCAAAAACAACTGCTTGTTCGGGAATTAGAAAATCAACCACAGTTTTGATGAGCACCAGTTCTATTTCAGCAGTTACTATGAAGGACCTGTGTGGATACTGTGGGAGAGCAAATTTATTAAAATGTTTAATTTAGGTTTACATTGAATTTAGCATGTTAAGGTTATAAATTATGATTATCGGAGTTTTCTAGCAAAAGACTCTGGTCAGTCCTGTTTTACTGAAACTCTTGGAGTTTGTGTTTTAGCAAGAAAGTCCAGCCAGTCCTGTACTCGGGTCTCAGTGTTTAAATAGATATGCTGAGTGGATTAGGGTGGGCAATGCTCTGTCTAAAACCGGTTCCTAAACCTGTCTTTTTCGGTTCCTGCCCCTAAATGTATATAAACTGTAAGAGAACATTCACGTCAGACTTGGTGACTGCAGCTAACGACAGCTCGTGTTCTCAAAAAAGAATCCTGCTGAAGAAACAACCTAGTCTCCTGGTATTTCGATTCTAAGTTCACAACAACTTGGTGCCGTGAACCCGGATGGAGAAAAAGGAAACTCAAAGAACTTCAAGCTCAAAGACCTGAATCCAGATTGAAACAGCAAGCTCAACAAAAGATCTGCTTTCCAGACTGCATCTTTTGGAATCCAGAGCGAAACTTCCAGCTAAACAAAGA
This sequence comes from Scardinius erythrophthalmus, assembly GCF_964197995.2. Taxonomy (NCBI): domain Eukaryota; kingdom Metazoa; phylum Chordata; class Actinopteri; order Cypriniformes; family Leuciscidae; genus Scardinius; species Scardinius erythrophthalmus. The sequence goes on along the minus strand of NC_138238.1, from coordinate 18,498,030 downwards.
TTACCAGACTGAATCTTTCCAGCTTCCTCCAGATTGAAACTTCAAGCTCAAAGATCTTAAAGTCTGACTGAGTTCCAGAATCTTCCTTTACAACCAAGGGTTGGTGAGTTTCACTCCTCCATTCAAAGAACCGCTACAGACCAGTATAGCCTGTGTTTATCCTCTGTGCCGTTCAGAGAAGAGTTAACAGACAGCTGCAGGGTTTTGTTAACTAAGTTATCCTTTAAAAAAGTTTTTTTTAGAGATGAAAGATACCCTCTGCCCGTCAGGGAAGATTAACATTACAGGTTAATATTGTGTATCCTTTGCTTTAGGCAGAGAAGAATTAGCTTTACGTGCTAGTTATTTTGGTTTATCCTCTGTTTTTTTGTAGGCAGGGCGGTTAAGTGTGAAGTGTTGGTCATTTGGAAAGTTAACAATAGTTAAGCTGTGTTAACAAGTGTACCCTCTATTGTAGACAGTAGAGAGAAGTTTTAATGTTTTGTGGGAACAGAAATTCACAAAATGTTTAGGAAAAGTACTAGACAGATTACACCTTTTTGGACAGATAGTGAATTCAAGTCTTTGTTATCAGAGCACATGGACTGAGTCGTGACTGAGCCAGTCAGATTGAATTTAACAAAGAAATTTGGCATTGATCCAGAGAAAGTGTGGTCAATTGAAGATTGCAAGAAAGTGTTGGTTGCATGTATCAGGAAGAAAAATCTGAAAGGCATCATCTGTTGTCACCGAGAATTTAGCTTATCCATTGCACAAGAACAAGCTCATGTATTGCTACATTAAACGATCAGAACAAACAATTGCAGACTCACATGTCCTGTCTCAAGACAAAGGTGGGCCATAACAAAGCCTCAACCAAATGTGATTTAGAAGACCAACAGTCAGATGAAAGTTATCCTGATTTACAGTCTTTTGATAGTATAGAGGACAATGTCAATGCAGATGTAAATGCAGTTGAAGTGTGCGTAGCTAGACAAAAGCCTCAGGGAAAAGGTGTTGATACAGATCCATTTGCAACCCCCATATTGCAGCCACAAGCAGTCAAAACATCTTTACGTCCGAAAGATATTGAGAGAATTGCTGAAAATTTGCCATGAGTGCAAAGAAATTTTTCTGAGTTTAGGAGAGCATTGTTCAGTAAAATGCATCTTTACGACATGTCGTTGCCGGAAGTCACACAGCTGATGTCACAAATTCTAACTGAATCTGAATTCAACAATTTTGAGTCTGCTGTTACTTACGAACTGCAACCTGTCAGTAAAGGCGATTTGAGAGAAGGTGTTTTGAAAATCCTAAAGAATATCTTAGGACCGAAAATCGATTGGTCAAGAGTTACTAGCTGTGTACAAGAGAAAGAAGAAACTGTGAGTGAATATACTGAGAGGTTCTGTCAGGTAGCTGCAGTGTACAGTGGAATAGTGGATGATTCCGAAAGTGTGTTAGCTGACAAAGGAGCTCTAATCCGAATTTGGGCAGATGGTCTTGTAGCTGAGTAAAGAACAGCCTTGCCATTCCTAGATATTACGTGGGCTAAAAGAACTCTCAGAAGTAACCTAGAAAGTTTAGCTATTTGGGAAAGAGACTCTGATGTCAAAGAGAGAGTAAGAATTGCAGCAGTTTCTGTTAAGGTCAACTCAGAGAAGCAAAAGAAACGCAAAAGTCCTAGAGAAGCCAGTTGTTCTTACTGTGGCAAGCACGGACATTTTGGAAAAGAATGTAGAAAAAACAGAAATAACTTAAGACAAGTTAACAACGTTATGCAGATTTTACTACATTTGTTTGCTACTTTGAAGCAACCCCTACCCTCGTCATTGGACTCGTGGGTAAGCTTTTTGAAGTGTTAACCATTTGGGCTGTGATTGCTTAATCTCCCCAGTAACTCACAACAAAGATGAAAGACTTATTGACTGTCACAGCCTTTGTTTGGGGGAAATTCAGTAAACTCACAGCCTTAAATGTTACTGCAGAACACTACAATCAGACACCATCCTCTGTTAATGATGTTTATTAGGACTGATGTTTCACTGGAGAATGGAAATGTGCCAATTTTCTCACACACTGTACAGTGTGTACACAACACAGGGATAGGATAGGACACGGACCAGTGAGGTGCCCAGGGGAGAACTGGAAGCAACAGGCTTTCGGGGGCCAACCCTGCGGTGAAGATTCCCTTAGAGGCCCTTCCCAACCATAGTCCATCCTCACCTCACTGTTCTTTTTTAGGTGTCTCATAAATTAAGAAATAGGGAAAGAAGGAACCACAATTAGCAGACTCAGATTGAATAGAGGATACAACCCTAATGTTTGTAGTCTTTACAATGAATACTGGTCTTTTGCAGTTGTTCTTTGTTTGTTTGTTTTTAACCATATGCACTGACCTACACACCTGCATATGAAGAACAACAACTAGACCAACTGCAGAGACTACAACCAACACAGAAGAAAAAAAATACACAACGCAGACTCACCTACGGGAACTTCAGTCATCCCTCATCATGATCAAGATTGTCGTACTACTACTAACCATCATGGACATCGCACAAAGTGTGGACCCCAGAACCAGGACTCACTTGTGTTCAAACGTGGTGGTCAAGAACTCTTGAAGCATTAATCCCATGGTGTACCTGAGTGCTGCACCCGGTTAATAGATCCAACAGAGAACTTGAACAAAATCCAACAAGACATTCTTGATCTTTCAACAAAATTACACCAGATGACTGAAGACAATTCTTCATGGTTCTGAAACTTGATAGGTAAACCCTGGCTGTGGATTAAAGAAATAGCAATGCTGCTGTTATTTCTCCTACTGGCGTTCTACGTATGCTTCCACAGTATCAAGTGTTTCATTCAACAAATGACTCACGCCTCGCACAAGAAAATGACTGGTCCAACCATAAAAGAATATTACCCGTAAGAACTTCACGGACCCTAATTGCATGTTTTGTTTCTGTGTCAGCATGCAATTACAGATGAACAACACAGATCACGCTTTGTGCCTGTAACTTACACAAGTTACAAGATTGAACTTTTAAGTGTATAAATTTGTATTTTGTGAGAGTTTTTTAAGACTCTCAAAGGGGCAAATGTGGGAAAGCAAATTTATTAAAATGTTTAATTTAGGTTTACATTGAATTAGCATGTTAAGGTTAGGTATAAATTATGATTATCAGAGTTTTCTAGCAAAAGACTCTGGTCAGTCCTGTTTTACTGAAAATCTTGGAGTTTGTGTTTTAGCAAGAAAGTCCAGCCAGTCCTGTACTCGGGTCTCAGTGTTTAAATAGATATGCTGAGTGGATTAGGGTGGGCAATGCTCTGTCTAAAACCGGTTCCTAAACCTGTCTTTTTCGGTTCCTGCCCCTAAATGTATATAAACTGTAAGAGAACATTCACGTCAGACTTGGTGACTGCAGCTAACGACAGCTCGTGTTCTCAATAAAGAATCCTGCTGAAGAAACAACCTAGTCTCCTGGTCTTTCGATTCTAAGTTCACAACAATACCTTTGGTTAAAATGCTTGACAGAGGTGAGTGACTGTGGTATCACACTGTCATATAGAAAGTAAAAACTGTCACAAACTCACTTTACAGGACTAACCGCATTCTCCAGTGAGAAACAGCCTTTTCTGAAGATGCTGATGGCACAAAGGCTTTATTCCTGAAATACAATACTAGATCTGACAGCATAAAGTAATCAGGACATGTTCTCATTTGTAGAGGATACACAAGCACCTTACACTCTAAAAAATAATTCTGTGGCTTAGTAAATGTTACAGTAATATTTAACTTTATTAACTTAATAAAATCTCTGAATATTGTTTACTTGATTGTTTGAGTTAAACATACCAAAATAATTGACTAAAAATCCAGTTAATTTTATCTAAAATGTAGTTATATTTAAGTGTTTTTCACTAAAAGAATTTAATATCTGACTAGTAATAATAGTAAAACCAAATATTTATAATAGCCTACACTTAATATATTTGTGAAATTTCTATCAAAATATTTGAGAATGGAGAATTAAACTGATCTGTTTCAAGAAACAAAAATATTATTAATATATTTAACACACTTAAGAAATTGAGTAAGATTACTCAATTAAAACAATGCACCCCTCCCCCACCCTCTGACGTGACAACAACTCAACGGTTGATTGAGTGAGCGGGAGCTGTTTGAATTCTCTGCAGTCCAGAACAGTTCTCTCTTCTCAGCGTTGCAGAATTGGTGCATTTCCTTTGTGAAATTCAGGTTTGTGTATGTTTTATTTTATCTATAAAATCATTACTGTGCTTTAAATCATTTTATTTAATGCAAAACAACATAGAGGTGTAATTCGACACCTAAACAAGAGTCGCACCTGTCTTTTCATGATTGAAACGCCTTGCATAAAACACACGACTTTATTCCTAATGATAATCAATATAATTAATTTGGATTATAAAATGTCCTCAGAACTGTGCACTGTTTGTTTATTGGCAGGTTATGGAGTCAGTCGCTCGCAGTATCTTTCGGCTATGAGTGAAACGCAGGACGGCGGTCTGAAGTTAGAAGTCCGTCTCCGGCACGAGAACCAGCGCTGATCCGGTGGAAATTGGATAAAAGACTGGTTGATAACACTTGAATTAGGCTATCTGAGTGTTTAAATGTTTAATTTTTACTTATAAAATGTTTGTTAAATGACTTTAAATGTAGGCAATATTGTATACATGTTAAAACAGTGTAAAATATGCTGTATTGCTGTAGCCTACTCATCGACAATAAAGGCCAATGTCATGTAGGGGCGAACCGGGGCAAAAGTAACGCGGGACGAAAGTAACAAAACGATTTTCTCAGAGCCCTGACTATATTAGCATTTCAAGCTATGACAGCACGTTTAGTACGCAACCCTTTACGGAGCTGCCAAATATCATGTGATTTCGTCACAGTTTCCCGCGGTTAGGTCCGGAAAGCAGTTTTCGAGTTCGATAAGTAAATTACTGAAGCGATACTTTTTTTCTAATTACAAGTTGTGTTTTTCGTATCATGTCACACAGTAATGATCAATCTACCGGTTATTAAAGGATTAGTTCACCCAAAAATGAAAATTCTGTCAGTAATTACTCACCCTCATGTTGTTCCAACCCCTTAAGACTTCAGAATTGTTAATATAGTCCAAGTGACTCCAGTGGCTCAATCTTAAGTTTATAAAGCGTCGAGAATACTTTTTGTGCTCAAAAACAAACAAAAACAACGACTTTATTCCACTTTTCATTTCCTTCTCTCTGGGCCTCGAGTCTTTTCACGTAGTGTAATAGCATAGCGCGTCTGTGTTGCACGTCACCACGTATCACACACATGACCAGCGTCGCCCTATAGTGAGCCTACGTGGTGACGTGCAACACAGACGCGCTACGCTTAAACACTACGTGAAAAGACTCAAGGCCCAGAGAGAAGGAAATGAAAAGTGGAATAAAGTCGTTATTTTTGTTTGTTTTTGAGCACAAAAAGTATTCTCGACGCTTTATAAACTTAAGGTTGAGCCACTGGAGTCACTTGGACTATATTAACAATGTCTTTAATACATTTTCTGGGCCAGCAAGTTATAGTGTCCATAAGCCTGTGGAGGAGTGATCCAGCACTCAGATTTCATCAAAAATATCTTAATTTGTGTTCCGAAGATGAAAGAAATTCTTACGGGGTTGGAACAACATGAGGGTGAGTAATTACTGACAGAATTTTCATTTTTGGGTGAACTAACCCTTTAAGTGCTGTAAGACATCCTGAAGTTTGCCTTGTCAGAGTTTTTCAGTATAAAAGTAAATCGGGTTTAATTGTCAGGAGTTCCTGTCGGGATGAAAGTAACACTTAATTGTTACTTTTGTCCCGCTATAGTGAAAACATGTGTTTGTCGCGCTGCTAATTTGGTGACTTTCTCTGTGTTGCAGCATTTATTAAAACATGTCAGATTATACCAACAGAATATGGCAAGAGTGAGGAGATAGAGGTCTGATTCAACCAGATGTCTATGAGAGGGCGTTCACATTTAAATCAGCTGATTTCTGTCACCATTTTTTTCACTCAATCTGTTTCCATTTACCCTAGTCACATTTAGGTTTTAGCCATAACTTATAGCTTTTATAGCTTATACCTCCACCTATGAAGTGGGTATGCAGGTTTCCATCCTGATGTTTTTATGCAGATTTTAAATTTATGCATAAGAACAGCTTGATGGAAACATGACTATTGTTACATTATGTTGAGAATTTATATTATGGTAATTGAATTGAATTTTCATATTGTTCATGTTGAAAACACATTTTATAAAATAGATTGACATTGGCAATAAAAAAATATTCTAAACAATTCAAGTTTGTAATGCTGGGTTATTTTTGAAACCTTTAAAAGAAAGGGCACATATATGTACCTTTTAATGCTTTTTGACCCTCAAAAAGGTACATATATGTACCTTGAGATCCAATAATAAGCCCTATGGGGTACGTTAGTGTAGATTGTACCTTGGGGGACAGAAATGTACTCCTACTGTACCCCTATTTCTGACAGTGTACCTTTTGTTTTATTTAGACCTTTGTACCAGTCACACTGAGACATTTCAAATGATACCAAACATGTATGATGATAATTATAATTGATAATTACTCAATGATAATTATTCTCATTAAACTATATGGATTTTTGGGTGATTTTCATGTGATCTCAGCATGAGAGAGGGGGAGTGGGGGAAGAGGGCAAGAGATGTATTAAGAGGTGAGACTTGCGTCTCAAATGGTTATGCTAACTTCACAAGAGTGAGTTCAAATGTTAATTTCCTTTGTTCTCTCAGAGAGTAGCTCTCTCTTCCTGTTCTTCTAGTTTTTCCAGTCTTACAATGTAAACTACAAAAACATAAATTTGTGAAAATGGTGACGTCATATGCATGCATATTACGCGTTCAGTCTAAAGCATGCATTATAGGCTACAGTGTTTTTAAAGTCCCCATGATATCAAAATTGGCTTTTAGTATATGTTAGCCTTACTGTTATCTATAAGCTAGTGTGCTCCAAAACAATGACAAAATTCGCATTTAGAAGAAATAAGCTTTCAAAACTTACAGTCTCTCACTTCCGCCAATATGGATAAATTATTCTGATGACATCACTGTGCACTTCAGCTTCTCATCAGATTTTCTGTCCAATCAAATGCTCTCTAGAATCTAAAGTGTCCCGCCCCCTACACTATAAATAGACACTGAGGCTGCGGCTAAAATCGGTCACTTGTTCACACATTTACTATTTTCTACATAGTGAATGGCACATAGTGCCCAATATAAGAGATAGGGAACGATTCAGACAGTGTAAATATGCTCTCCATTGGGGCGAATGAAGTCTGGTTTCACGTTAATGTCACTTGAACCACCGCAGCGCACACACTCCGGTGTGGTGAAGTGATAAGTCCCTGCTTAGGACCCCAGTAGTATGCCTGATCAAAAGCTGTTCTCGCAATTCTTAAAGTAATCAATTAAACTTTAATTCAAGTAATAATCTTTTATTTTTATCCTGATTATTTATATAGTTTAAGTGAAAGAAATTGCATTTTTAGATATGTTTTGCAACATTGTTAATTGTTATTAATCAATAAGGCAAAGTATATATTTTTTTTAATTACAAGCATGTCATGTCATAATTAATTCTTAAACAGAATTATGTTTGTATCATATTTGTTTGTGAAAAAAACATTATCTAATAATTTCGGATAGCTGTATGCTATGCTACTATCTAAGCTAACTAAAAAAAAACACTAAGAATGAGAAATGTTTAATTTCACAATCTATAGCTTCGGTTATACACTGTTAATTATTTCCCTGTTAAATAACTGGAAATTACTGGCAGCAGGGTTACCATTATTTTCCTGTTATTTTAACAGTTAATTCCTGTTACTGTTTTTTTACAGTGCACTCCCGTAATGTTTTTCAACAGGAATTTACTGTGAATCACAGAAAAAACAGGAAACAACTGGCAGCAGTGTTACCATTATTTTCCTGTTAAATCACCATTTATTTTGTTTCCATTAAATATTGTTAATTATTTTTAGCATAGTAACGTGTACCACTGATTGTTATAGACATATTCTAGCTTGAGTTAATACAAGAATAGGCATAATCCATCAGATAACACTTAAGTGAAAGAAAACTAATAGTTCCATGTTGAAATTAACTTTTTTTTATTGTAATACAAACACTGACAGGTAAATACTTACACATGTAGGCAGACATGGATCAGACCAATCACAGAAATATACTGTATATCATGTTCATTGCTGACATCTGTGGTCGCTGGACGAAAAATAACAACTGCGTCTGTCTTAAACTAGCAAAGACACTTGCGTTTGGCTTTGCGCTGTGTTGGTGCAAGATATACACTGTGACTCCTGGTCACATAAAAATGTTACACATAGGCTTCGTGCTGTAGGTTAAAGATGTAAAAACGGTAAAAAAAGATGCCAGCCCTGTCACAAAGGTGGACTGGATCCCTTCACAAATGATTTGGCCCTCAAGGCTGAGCATCCAGCGCTGGAAGCGGCTTTCCGTTTCTCCTGAAACAGAAATGTTTTAAACTGTCAAATTTCTGTTTTAGTTTTCATTTTGAATACAGTTTAGTTTGATACCATTGAATTCACTACATACAACACCAAAGCCAAACTGTCCTATCTAAAACCAACTTACCAAGAAGTATCAGACGAGGAGTGGCAGGTATAGAGAGTGAACTCTCAAGGTCAGCTGCAGTGGCATATCCCTAGGACATAGAACAAATTAAACACAATATTAATGACATAAGACTACCACTGAGTGAGATGGATATATAGATAGAATGAGAGATGGAGAGACAGGAAAATATAGATAAAGAGAGAGGGGGATATAGATAGAGAGATAGAGAAAGATACAGAGAGAGATAGTGATGGATAAATAGATAGGAAGTGAGATAGATAAAAGAGATAGAGGGAGAGAGTTAGATAGATACAGATATAGAGGGAGAGACAGAGAGAGGGAGAAAGAGGGAGAGATAGAGGTAGAAATAGAGGAAGATATAGGGATAGATAGATAGGGAGAGAGTGATAAAACAGAGAGATAGATACAGGGTAGGTAAAGAAAAAGAGAGAGATAGTGAAAGATAGGTAAAGATAGAGGAATAGATATAGAGGCAAAGTGAGGGAGAGATAGATGGTCAGAGAGGAGTGTGTGTGTGTGAGAAAGAGAGGCAGAGAGAGGTGTGTGTCTGTTTGTGTGTAGGGTAACTTACATCTGCAAGAACAATGAGTCCTGAGACATCTTCAGAAAAGTGAGACAGAAGAAGATGGATGACCTGATAGGACCGCTCGACATCATCTGTTGTCCACAAGTTTGGCAAGAAAACATTATGCAAGCCAATTAGACTTATTGATAGATTAGCAGTAAATTGCAAGATTAAAGCAAGTAAACCATTCAAATTTCCACCTGGTTCTGTGCTGTCATGGTACCCTGCATCTGCATCTGTAATAAAATAAAATCAAATGTAAACATTAATCTACAACTCAATGATAATCAAAACAGCACAAAAACACAAAATAGGGTGCACTATGCCAATGCAATTAAAAGAGAATAACGTTAGCTGTTCACATAGCTAACGTTAGATATTGCACTAGCCCGATCAGTAGGCTATAACGTTAGCTGTTTTTACTGGATTTACCTCATTAATAGGCTAAAACCTGCACATAAAGTCGTCACACCAGCATGTCTGGTAGCCCAAACAGCTATAATCCATCAAAGACGAGCAGATGACATGAATTCATCAAATACAGTCTTTGACCAACTATCTAGCATAATAAACAGCTAATCAGTAACTTAAATAGATTGTAAGCCGTTTGATTTGACGTGCATATGGCAAGAATGCCACACAAACTTGACCACGGGAATGCTACTTAAACGTTATAGGCCTAACGTTAGCCTATTGTTTAGATTTAGATCGTATAAGTTACATAAATGGACATTAAAATAAGCGCATTGTTTCTAAAATTAATGGACAAACTATCGAAATGTTGCTAGCTTGAATCACCTTGGCTCATTAGCAGCTAGCTAGCTAGCTAGCTAAGTTACTTCATTTCATGTGGTGTAAGTCCGTGGCGTTTAGTATGTATACATCAACATCACTGATAAATGTTCAAACTATGCATGACTTTAAAAAAACGCTTTAATCTCACCGGATTATTGTGATTTTGGTCGATATCTCCACCGCGATCTTCCGACATGGATCTCCGTGTTCGTTGCAGGTTCAAATGCCGCCTTCTAACTGTTACGCTCCTTCCCAGACTGCAAAAAAATACTGTATGATCATGTTATTTCAGATAGTGGCGCCAATAGACATAATAAAGAGGCGCGGGCGCCTGCAAGCGTGCTGCGTGTCATACGGATATTTACACCGTGTTCAGAAAGAACAGGGGAGACACACACACACACACACACACACACACACACACACACTGGGAGCGCAGTTCTTCAACTAAATGTATAAGCCGTCTCGCGTAAAATCCGGAGTGTAGGGTATTAATAGGGTAATAAAAGGCTATTACACCCACGATAACAAACACATTTGCGCATGCATAAAACACCGCAAACTTTCTTATTTCTGTCTATGGAATAGGCTATGCAAGATTATTCTTGATAACATTTGCAGTAGAGAAAACAGGTGTTTAATTTGTCTAATCTTCATTCAGTAAATGCATACAATATTTAGTTTGTTAGTAATGGATTGTACCGTCGACTATTGATTGAATCAGTCGTTGTTTAGCAACCTAAAAAAATTTATCTCCAAACATACCAGACCATCATGATCTTACTCTATCCGACATCTTTGCTTGAATTTTCGATTTTGCGGTTAAATAACAAAAATGAGGTGTTATTTAACAATGAGGTGTTAAATAACAAAAATGAGGTGTTATTTAACATATATTTCCTAAATTTAACAGTAAGGCGCAGTTATTAAAAATAACAGGTTAATCATGTTGAAATTTGGGCGTAAATTAACAGAAACATTTAACAGTGTATACTATTATGAAACATATAAGTTAAAAGACATTAATGGTCGTTATAACGTATAGTTCAAACGACTTCTATAATAAAGTGATATCTGATTTGTAACCAGGCACTAAAGCAATTACCCATAAAACGTGCTTTAAACCAATCGGATTGCTTGGGTCCTAAGCTGGGACTCATCACTTCGCTGGGACTAATCTTGAGTCCCACTGAGGCACTTCAGTGGGCCTTTAATCGTCTTTTTGCGGATCCGTGTGAATGGGGAAAACTTTTCCGTTTTTAGTACATTGTTGTCATGTAAACGTACCCTAAGATTACTCATCAGATATGAGGTTCCACAATCCACAGTGATGTCAATTCACATTTATTTATATAGCGCTTTATACAATACAGATTGTTTTAAAGGGTTAGTTTACCCAAAAATGAAATTTATGTCATTAATTACTCACCTTCATGTCGTTTCAACCTATAACACATTCGTTCATCTTTGAAACACATGAAGATATTTTTGATGAGAAGCTTTCTGACCTTTTTGCCGGCATTTACAACGTGAACAGCGTCGGAGACTGACACGGAAGAGAAGAAATTGTTGAAAAGAGAAAACAAAATTATTTTTGTTTGTGTTTTGTGAAAAAGTATTCATAAAATTAAGGTTGAACCACTGGAGTCACATGGACTATATCAATATGTCTTTACTACCTTTCTGGGCCTTGAAAGTGAAAATAACATTGCAGTCAGAAATCTCTCGGATTTCAACAAAAATATCTTCATTTGTGTTCTGAAGATGAACGAGGTCTTACGGTTTTGGAACGTCATGAAGTGCTGACACAATTTTCATTTTTCAGTAAACTAACCCTTTAAAGCAGCTTCACAATAAACAGGAAATAACAGTGCTAATGTAAAAATGTATCAATTATGAAAACAAATGTAATTTCTACACAAGACATTACATTATTCAGCTCAATTTAGTTTAGTGTTGTTTCAGTTTGGGTTAATAATCAATGTTGCAAATTTCATCAATTATTTAGCTAGTTCAGTTCAGATATCAGCAGAAGGCAACAGTGTTTATTATTCAACTCAAGTCAGTTCAGTGTTCAGTGTCAATGTTGCAAATTTGTGTCATTATCCAGCTATATTCAGTTAAAATTCTAGTCTCATTTGAAAGTGTCAGTGCAGTTAAATCAAGAATATTACTGAATATTAATTGGTGTCATTTAACTTAGACTTAGTGAAGTCTTCTGACAGTTGTCTCCCAAGTGATTGTCATCAGCATCAAATCTGAGAATGATAACTGGGTGTAACACTAAAGCCATTTGTCCTCTTAAAATAGCTGTTTGGGAGGGGTTAGGGAGGAGAGCATGCCGTAACATTTCTGTGTTTAGTATGTTACACAACTACGCTTTAATTGAAAATAGTTTCACTTATTGTTCCTATGTACCAGGAAAGCAAAGGGACATATGATCGACAGCTACACATCTACCTTCTATAATTAGTCATGAGAGGATTAAAATAGCTGTTCAGCTGAGGCATTCAGATTCAGAATACCTATTAAACTTGACTAACCATTGCCATATCAGCTTTATTGGTCAAACCCTGACCCTTGCTTAGAGCTCTGCTTTGGTCAATATTATGGCATGATTGGACCTTACAGTAATTCTAGTTTGCTTACACAAGAATTTGCATTAGTTACTGAATTTCTTTTGTTTTGTTTTATTCAACAAGTATATAGGCCTATTATTTAACATCACTGAAACAAACTAAACACTTCAAGTCATACCAACATCAGGTAGAATCAGGTAGAAATAGCTCTAAGGTTACAATTGTATGTTACACTTTTTACACTATTGCACTGTAAATGAACTGTTAAGGGCCGATCACACCATGAACGATAACCATACCATTTAAATAATCATTCTAATTCTATGAGATCTAATTGGTGTGTTCAGGCTTTAACTCTGTATTAAAACAGCACAACAATGATGTTTTTAAAATGAGTCCAGTCCTTGATTCTCATTGGTCAATACAGCGTTCCAGCTATATTATTATTTTTGCTGCATCTTCATGCGGAAAGATGCCAATTAATGAGTTAGCTTACTGAAAGTTTGTGTACTTTTTTTTTTTTTTTTTTTTTTTTTTACATGTTAACCATAAGCAATAAGGAAATTAAGGCCATGTTGTTTATGGATATCACAGTCAAAAGTGTTGTAAGGTTCAATTCCATAAAATTCCTCTGCTTTAGGATGGAAATTTTGACAGAACAAATAGCCCCAATATTTAGGTGAAACTAACAGAGTAAACTATTCTGGGAAATAAGTTATATTGCTATTGTTATTATTTTGGCTCTTGACATGACCTTGATCAATTAAGCATCAAACTTGTCAAAGAAGAAAGCCCATGACTCATAGAACATTGAGAACTGCCTGCGAATGAATAAATATGTACAGTAAACCATCTGTTGTAAGTAAATTAATGACTGCAGTCAACAGCAATAATCCCACATTACAACACTGTCAAAGCATATGCAAACAATATCAATAGAGTCAACAAAAGCATAATTAAATAGATATATTTATGACTGTTGAATGCTTTGGCAAGGAGATAAAAAGAAGTGGTGCTGGAAGGGGTGAGTGAGTAAACTTTATTGTGCTCAAACAAGGAAAAAGAATACATTATATTTCTCGTTACAGGAAGAGCTTTTATCATAACCAAGAAACTGACTTCATGTTTATGACCTGTTTTTTGAAGACCCAACCTAATGGTAAACTTGAGACTGAGGTCCGATTGTAAATTTGGAATTGTGCACATGGTGTGCATACGGACTAAAACATATTCAAGCAAGCCAAGAAAATCTTCTTTTAAATTGTAATGCATCTTTGAAAATTAGCCGCTAAATATTTTCACTCATACACATCACATGGACTTCGTTCTCAGTTTGCTCCGTCTTCTCTTGTTTAGTTTGTTGTCATGGATGTTAATTTGATCACTCATTATGTTCAGCTGTGCACACACATTTAAGTTTATACTTGTTTTACATTGTCAGGTATTGTTTATGTCAAGCCTTGGTTGTGGATGCTTATTATTTGGATCATATTGTGGATTTATTACAGCCTGTTTGGGTTTATCTTAGTCTTCTTAGTCGTGCTTGTGTGTACTAGCCCGTGACAAATAGCTGTGTCTTAAAAACTGTAATTTTGTAATATGCTAATTATTGAAAATGAGCATCCTGAACCTGCATATGGGCCCTTGATGTGACTTGCATCCACTGCATTGTTCACAATTACTGTAATCACACAAAGAAATGTTGTTCAATATCCTGAATAATCAATCATGCTGACAAGCCAACATTTATTTAACCTTAAGATCCATAGAGGAAAGAAACTATGACCAATAGTTAGATGTCAAATTGAATCAAAGCGAAACAGATAAGTGGAGAGAGCTTTTTCTTTTTTTTCTTTTTTATATGCTCTCAATAGATGGATTCTGAAAGAGTATGCTGATATTGTGTTAATGTAATGAGGCATGGCATAGTCACAAAGCAGGGCATTGTTAAGTAACAGTGTTGTTAACTTGTTTTATAAAGGAAGTTCAAAGCTACTATAATGAAGTATTTTATAATGAATAAAATCATGTTGTACAACCTAAATGCACAAAAAGCTATTGTCCAAAGTCACCCAAGTTGCTCTTTCTTTAAAGATACACCCACACACACACAAAAGACTGTTATTACAAAGAAATCTCAGAATACGACTGACTGGCAATACTCAATACATTACGTTTTTTAATTTAGAGAGATTGATAAAAGGATGGACGGATGTGATATAAATGCTTTTCCCAGGAGCTTGAAAGTTTGCACGTAGTACTTTAGATAAGAAAAACAAACGTGCAAAGCTTCTTCCTTGTTCATCCCAATTTAGATGCTTGAGTGTTGTTGTCATACATTATCGTAAATGAGACCTGAGGCATTTGATGGCTCCTGAATTACGTGATCCAATATATGATGACATATTAAGTGACCTTTAAACTCGTTATGTCTTACAATTGTATTGTGGCTCAGATAAATAGAAAGTAGAAATCTTTTGTAACATTATAAATGTCTTTACTGTCACTTCGAATAATGCCTCATTGAATAATGCCCCATTGTTGAATAAAATTATTCATTTTTATATAAAAAAAAAAACATACCCCATACTTTTAAATGGTAAAGTATTATGGTTTACCCAAAAATAAGAAAACACAATATTGTTTTCAACAGTGATAATAAGAAATGTTTCTTGAGCTGCAAATCAGCATTAGAATGATTTCTGAAGGGTCATGTGACACTGAAGTTCATGTTTCCTTGAAAATAGAATGTTCCAGCAAGTCTGCTTGATCAATTACCAAAGAAGCATGTCAATATTAATCAGGAATATATATATATATATATATATATATATATATATATATATATATATATATATATATATATATATATATATATATATATATATATATATATATATACAGTACTGTGCAAAAGTCTTAGGCATGTTAATACCCCCCACCCCCCAAAAAATGGTTTTAAGTCAGTAATTTATATATTTTGCTGTAGTGTGCAGTAGGAAATATCAGTTTACATATCCAAACATTCTTTTTGCCATTCATTTTAATAATCCAGTGAGATTTTTGTATGCACAAGGAATCTGACAACAGCCGGTATCACATTTCACAAGGCAAGAAAAATAAATGTATTATAGTGAAAAATATATCAAATAATCCTTTAATGTCCTATTACTATTTTTAACATGACAAAAAAAAAAATGTAATTAAGCAACAAATTGGAAAACTATTTCAGCCGTATTTTAGAAATATTTTGGCAACTTTTATAAGGGACTTTCTTTAGGGTATTTTCCAAGTGGTCATCACATTGTTCATTACTGCAGCTGGCTCCAGATCAAGTCTGGGGGCACGTGTTGCCCAGGTTCAGTGGGTGGTGCACGAAAAGCACGTGTTTTGGGGCCTTCATCCGGACAGCCAAAACGTGCGCTTGGGCTCCTTTTCCAGGTGATGATGTGTGCATCCATGAGGCATGACAAACCCTCACTGCTGATGACCTTGAGATGATTCTGCAGAGGAGTTTTGGCGGTTCTTCAAGGCCAGTGTGACGCCAGCAGCTTCAGATCAATGTTCCAGCTGTCTGCCCTCTCATCACCCTCAGTTTGAAGACACACCTGTGAGCCCCACTTAGCCTGTCCACCCCCACAAAACCACCAGGTCATCATGGGAAAATTACTAAAGAATGACAGGACTGAATGAACTGCTCACCGGTTGTTTTGATGAAAAATCATTATCCCTTACGGGAAAGGTACTCCTTAAACCATTAAGACTAAGTTAGTCATCTTCAGTAATTTTTTTCTTTAAGACTGTTCATAAATGTTTTAAGTCAGGTACATAAAAATGTAAATAGGTTTTATTTTGATACTGAAAAGTAAGACAGATTGCCCCTGACTAACTGCTAGTTGGTCATAGTTCTTAAAGGGAAAGTTCACCAAAAAATGAAAATTCTTTCTTTCAATTCACCCTCATGTCTGTGTCACGGGTGGTTGCAGGAAGGCAGACGGAGATGAGGAAAACAGGAACAAATCAAAACACAAACATACACTGAAACGGGACAGTGCCGTTCTAAAACCGTAAGACTTTTGTTCACCTTCCGAACACAAATGAAGATCTTTTGATGAAATCTGAGAGATTTCTGTCCCTCCATTGACAGCTACGCAACTACCACTTTGATGCTTCAAAAAGTTAATTAAGGGATCGTAATCCATATGAATTGAGCGGTTTAGTCCAAATTTTCTGAAGAGACTCGATTATTTTACATGACTAACAGATTTAATTTGGTCTTTAGCTGCTTGACGCACTAGAACAAACCTCATTGGTTCTTGCGGAAGCTCAAACGCGCTGCGTAACACGAGAATGAACCTCATTGGTTCTCGCAAGTCAAGTGAACATGCTAGGGCTTCTGTTTACAACTGATGTGAGAGTTGATGAATGTTTATGAATAAAAGCCTAAATTCAATCTGTTCATCATATAAAGCGATCGTGTCTCTTCAGAAAATTGAAGCCGCTCAATTCATATTAGTTTTATGATCTCTTAATGAACTTTTTGAAGCATCAAAGTGGTAGGGACAGAAAGCTCTCAGATTTTTTCAAAAAGATATTAATTTGTGATATTTTAAAAATGAACAATTTATATCAACGACTGAGATCTTAGTTCTCGCGCACGCGTCGTGGCGCTCTCGTGAACTCACGTCGGAGACCCACACGGAAGAAAATTAAGTTGAATAAAGTCGTTATTTTATATTTTTCCGCAAAATATTCTCGTCGCTTGATAAACTTAAGGTTGAGCAACTGTAGTCACTTGGACTATATTGCGCCAGCTCTCAGATTTCATCAAAAATATCTTATTTGTGTTCTGAAGATGATCGAAGATGAATCGGCTAGTGTTGTTTGTTTTCTTGTAGCACACCACAGACAACAATGACTTTTTATCACTGACAAAATTGTGTCATAAATTCTCCCACATTGGTTTGAAAACAACACTGACGTTACATTAGGCCCTACTGGCAAAATAATGTGTCATTACTTCTCCCACCCTCTCTCACTCTCAATTTCGCACGTGCCCGCAGCCGCTTATCAGACTAGCCCCTTATTTATTTATTTATTTTCTTATCAGATTTCTCTTTCACTGTTCACTCCCTCAATTTTCTTTGATCACGTGAGATAAACAACACGCCCATGGCTTTCGGCTGGCTATAAATGAGGATGAAAGTGATGCTGAAAGAGAACAAGGAAGGAGAGATATCTTACTGTGATCTCGTTCATCAGAAACAGAGTCAGCTATGAGTGACCTTCGCTTTCCTGTCGATGTCCGTCTTATCGGAGTAATGAAAAAGGACAAGGACAAAGTAAGAATAAGATGTATCCGTAGGATAACTTTAAATACTGACAACGCTGTTGAATGTAGCGCATGATTATAATTGTTTGTTTGTTGATTTGTTACAGAAATACATGACATCTGTGCTATGGTCAGACCAGAGTGAGGTGATAGTGTACCGATCCCTCCGAGACTTCAAAACGCTCCATGTACGTTTTAGTTATCTACTTAGCACAGATCGTTACTAGAAGTGAAAAAATAGTTATTTAATTTACATTTCTTTCCATTAGAGGCAATTAAAAAAGAAGTTTCCGGTGGAAAACCAATCTCGGAAAGAGGATAGAGTGCTACCCAGATTCGGAGGTATGATTAACAGTTTTTTAGGTGATTAAAATGTAACTAATGTTGAAACATCTAAATGTACAATTTTTGGTTTGTTATGTTCTTACCATAGTAATAACAGTAAATTATTACATAATTACAAGCAACTAACCCTCAACCAAATCGTAATCCTACCCTAACCCTATAGTAAGTACATGTAGCCTAGTTACTTAATATTACTCAGTACTTAAATATATAATTACACTGTAACAATGACACCTTAAAATAAAGTGTAACCCATTTTTTTTGTTAAACATTGTTTAAGCCTGACCTATGCATAAAGTAGTAACAAATTCCTGTATTTACATACTTTACATATTGATGCTCACATTGCAAAGCCTTTCAAACAATTATTCATCATTATTATAATTATAATATTTTATGTTGGAGGGAAACAGCTGAACTTTGTCTGCATGTCTGCAGTACTCCCATTAACCCCCTAGAGGGCCCTGTTAAAGACAACTCTTTTATCCACAACTATTTGGTTTTGTTGTTCATTGTGATTTCTGTTGTTTACAGCTCAGTGCATGATGCCATCATTTCAGTTGAAAGCTCTGGCTAAGTCAGTGTCTCGTCTGAGGAATCTGGAGAGCTACTGTTCCACCCTTTTGCAGTGTGACACATCGGTGTCACATTCCACAGAAGTCATTCAGTTTTTCCTGCCAAATGAGCAGGAGCTTCTGCCAGAATATACCCAAAACAGGTAGGCCATGTAGATTATTGCCCTGCAGCAAATAATTATGTAACTACAGCATTCCAAGAATATGTAGACAGTTGGCTACAGCTCACTTCACATTTCTGATTTGATCTGTTTTGGTTGGCAGAGTTCAATATCCGTGCTAACCTGCTGGAATGTGTTTGTGCAGTAAATGTCTGTTAAAGCTGTTCTTTTCTCCCTACAAGTGTGATGATTCTGCAATCAAACAGCATCCCCACTGTCAACAGAGGACCTGACTTGGCAAATAAACGTCTGAGCAATGGCAATGTGACCCAGCCTTTTGTGTCCAAGACATATCGATGTGTGGCTCCGTATGAGACTAAAGATACAAAGAACAAGCCCTTTAAAGTAGCTGTGGATGAAAGACTGGATGTGCTCATCAAAGACAAAGCAGGTATGTCTCTTGTTCCTCAAAGAAGTGAACTAAAGTTCATAGTGCAGATCCTTACAGCTTCTTAATATTTATTCTGTGGTGTTGATCAGGTTGGTGGCTTGTCGAGAATGAGGATAAACGACTAGCTTGGTTTCCTGCTCCTTACCTGGAATTGTGTGATGAGGAGGAAGAAGAAGAGGAAGAAGAGGAGTTTGACTCACCTACTTTTGAAAGTAAGATACAGCTGTTACATAAACGTTCTGTCGTATTGAATCTCCAAAGATAACCTTGCTAACTGAACATTTTTTCGTTCCCCTAGTGTCTCTGTACTGCGCAACAAGAAGTTACACATCTAAAAAAGAGGACGAGCTCTCTCTCAGCATCGGCGCTGTTGTGGAGGTGTTACAGAGGTCCGATAATGGCTGGTGGCTTGTTAGGTAATTAAAGTTGTTTACTCCCATTGCACTGATGTTCAGAGAATTATCTAAATTATTTTAAGACAGATGGCTGCTAAACCTTATGATTGACTTGCCCTAGCAACCTATGTCCTACATTGTCTTTTGTTTGCTTCTGACATCTTATGCAAACTTAAATCTATATTTCATATCCATTTATCAATTTATTTGGCAAGCAACTTTGCGATAAGCATAATATACAGTCAGCCAGCCATTATTTAAAAAAATAGTTATAAATACATAAATATTAATATCATTTGAAAAATGGTTTTCTCTTTTAAAGGTCCCATGGCATGAAAATTTCACTTTATGAGGTTTTTTAACATTAATATGAGTTCCCCTATCCTGCCTATGGTCCCCCAGTGGCTAGACATTTTGATAGGTGTAAACCAAGCCCTAGGTATTTTTGAGAAAATGTCGTCATATGTTTGGATGTATGTTTGGATATACAAATGAACTCAAAAGTATTTTTTAGTTCCTTGATACGAGCCTCTGAAGAACCAGTGGGTTATGTGAATTTCTGATGTGTAATTGTTCAAGTTCAGATAGATAATCTTTCTCTCAAAATCGTTCAATACTGTTTATGCATCAGTAAATCAACTTCACGTCGTTTCTCTTGGTGGGATGAAAATAATCTTATGTAAACTGTGATTAAAATATATACAGAAAGTGATCAAAGTACAATCCCTTTCCAATTGCCCAAGCTGTCAATCACACAGCGCGAGTTTATCTGGACACTTGCCAAAACTCGTTATGAAATCAATGATGCTGTTACGCTGCACAACGAAGCTCTTACAGTACTTACCTCATGCTTGCATTGGTGAAATCATTAGTGAGAGTGCAGAAACTGCGTTGCAATGATAAGATCTTCATTCACGCGATCAACAGGCTGTCATCTGCTCAATGCCCATCACTGCAGTAATAGTAAAAACGTATAATAGCTGTAATAGTAAAAGTATTCGAGAGAGTTCCACATGTAATGCTAGCTATTTCATAGGCAAGCATGTCAGCCAATCACAGCAGTGGCCGTTTACACTGAAGTCTCACACAGACACTCCCCTTCAAACAGAGTGTTCAAATCAGAGGCTAAAATCATGCTAGGAAAAATGCCTTTTATTTCAAAATTAGTTTTAAAAATTATCTTAAAAACATACTAACATTATAAGGGCACCCCAGGAAACATTATAAAATAATAAAATAATGCATGTCATGGGACCTTTAATATATTTTTTAAATGTAATTTATTTCATTGATGGCAAAACCACATGCCATTTCTTCATTCTCACATGATCCTATAGAAATCAGTCCAATGTGTTGAGTTTTGACCAGTAGTGGATGGATGGATGGATGGATGGATGATTATTTCTAAATGTACATGATGTGTCTGTCCCATACAAAACTTAACCTTAAGCTTGTATTCCCTGTGCAGATATAACAGAAAGGCAGGCTATGTGCCCTCCATGTACCTGAAGCTCTACAGCAGCCCCAGCTTTGGCCTTCAGACTCTTCAGAGGAAACTTCACAGCTCTGCTATCAACCTGTCCGTCAACAACTCTGTAAAACCGGAGCCTCTGGTTCGCTCACGAAACAGAATGAATAGTTTCCTCAGCTCCAGCTCTCTGGAAATGCTGTCAGAGCCCCAGAGCCAGAACAGCGATCCGGGACCGCACGAGGAGTCTGGCAGCTTCAGCGATGATGGAACCGACTTCAGCTTCAGTTCCTCGGACACCACCTCCATGAGCCCAAGCATGTCCAGCTCAGAGGGGGAAGAGGGCCTGAGACAGCAGGATAAAGAGCCAGACAGTATTGATAGTGGTATGTCCAGTGGCCAAACCAGCCCCATCAGCTCAGACACTGGCCAACCTATGAAAGGAGTCGGAGCTCCGAGGATACCACCCCGACCACAAACTCAGGAGATCCTCCGCCGCTGCACGACCTACACCCGTAAAGTTGCTCTGGCAACCTCTGCACGCCTTGCTCCTGAAAGAGAAATCATGAAAGATGGAGGTAGAGCTTGAAATGAGTGAGAGAGTGTATGGGTGCAAATGATAATGAGAGACTTTCTGCCTATTTTTGGTCATCTTTGAGTCTTAAGATAAAACAACAATATTAATCTGGGTTCATTATAATCTTCTTGTAATCATTTTTGGGGCTAAATTAATTATATCTCAAATAAATCATTTGTATTATACATAACCTGTTAATGGAGTTACAGTGTACATATTTAAAGGTTTCAAAATTTGTTTTCATTTTTTTTTTTACTAACCTTATATTCAGACTGTTATATTGTCTTGAAGTTAATAGTATTCCATATTGGAAAAAGTGTTTTATTTGTACCTTTGCTTGTATACATATGTTTCAATAAATGTTTTGACTGCATTTTAATGATTCTGATGTCATGGGATGCTTAATTGAATGTGGTAATTTAATATATACAGACATATTTGCATGCACACATAAAGCATTATATACTATAGAAGTATATATAGAACACTGTAAAACACAATACAGAAGCAAGCACTAAAGATATGAATCATTTCCAGATCATAAAACACTGATTGCGCAGAAACTGTAGTGTAGAAAGTTTCACGTTCTATAATGTAGAAAAGATGTGTCAAAAAAATCGGTTCTGAGCATTAAGACTTGCAGTGTAAATGCAGCCTAAAGACTCCCATAGCACTTTCCCGAACAGCACTCAAACATTCCTTATATAATGAGCTTCACACGAATCACCTGTGCACATTAATTTCATTTAGGGAGCACCCATTCACATTAACCTAGGAGCGTGTACGTTAAACATCTAGTCATCATCATACTGTTCCCTGGCTTCATACTGCAAGTCTAATTACTATCAGTGTTCAGTTTGTCTTTCTGAAAATTCCCCTGTGTAATTATGACGGGAAGCTAAGTCAGCAAGTCGGTAATAAACTTTAAACATTAACATAAGGAGTGCCGAAGATTTCTTCATAGGAAGCTGCATTTCCTTGCATGAAAACAGACATTCCCGGAAACAGTTGGTCACCTTTTATTGCTTGTTTGTTTATTATTACTATTCTAGAGATGTGTACGTGTTTGAGGACACTTGTGGTGACAAAGTCAAATTCCTCTGTCAATTTCACCTTGTTATTCACCATTGCGTCAAGTCATCTTTAGTTATACAGTGCTTTATGCAATACTGACTGTTTCAAAGCAACTTTACAGTGATAACAGGAAAATGATTTATTCACGAGTTCCTTTGCCCATATAATCTTTAAGCTAATAAGGTTAAGCGTATTTGGCTTGATGTCCGCAATGGAGGGTCTCAAGGAAGCAGCTTCAGCTCGAGCTTAGATTTACCCTCAAGTGGGACTACTAATGCTTATATGATGAGTATGGTATCAAGATGCCTAAATTATGTTGGTGGAGTTGGGTAGGTGGAGGGATGCCAAAACTGATGCCAGAGCAAGGTGAGCGGCTGCTTATGTGCTCCAGTAATTAATTGAGTTCGCTCCTCCCGAAATTAAGTTGTGATCTTCACTTCATTTCGGCTGTACAGCAGCTCTAAAAGAAAATAGTGTCAGCTGAAGTCAATTCAGTGTTCCGTTGTAAAGATCATCACTTATTAAATTAGTTCATTTTCATCTATAAAAATGAAAAACAGTGATGTCATCGTCCAGCTCAGTTACGTTCTCCTCCAATAGTGTCAGTGCAGTTAAATCAATAATATGGTTGAATTTTAAGTGTTTTGGGTAACTCATTACAAGTAACTTGAGTTACGTAATCAGATTACTTTTTCAAGTAACTAGTAAAGTTACGCATACTTTTTAAATTTACCAAAAAAAATTCTAAGTTACTTTTTCAAATCAGTAATTCACATTTATTGACTGACAGCTCTCCTCTCCCCAATGTTTGAGACAAATAAAGTGATGAGGTGTGTGTGTGTGTGTGTGTGTGCGTGCGCTGTGTAAACATGATGGTTATTTTAGTTCTAGACTAAATGTGAACATGCATTTACTCATCTCACTTGCATGAAAACATCTCACAAGTATTCCTCAAGATGAATAAAAACAGTAAAATGCAATCTCAGAATTTTACGCAAAACTTTTATAATTAACTTAAATTACACAAATATACTTTATGTATTTAATCTCACTTTATTAACCAATGTCTTTGCTGCTCAGTGATCTAATTCAACCATATTAATAAGCAAAAATGACTTTAGATTATATTTAGAAATAAGAGTGTTGAACTTCCTTTACTTGTATCCTATTGTTCTTTAATCCAGAACAGCAGCTGAAAGATTTGTTTGAGCTGCGCCCTACTGTACAGGTGTAAATATGTATTTCCTTCAGCCTGAGGCTTATTCATTTCACTTTTGGTGTGAAAGGGCCTTAACATTTGCCAAAAATTGACTAACGCAGTTAGTTACTTTTTTTGGGAGTAACGCAATATTGTAATGCATTACTTTTAAAAGACACTTTCCCCAACACTGATTTTAAGTGTCCCCAACCAAGCAAGCCAGAGGCGATTGTGGCAAGGAACCCAAACTCCATCAGGTGACAGAAATGGAGAAAAAAAACCTTGGCCAGTGAATGAACATGGTGTCATTATGATTCAGACTGCATCACAAGTCAGAAATCAGAATTTGGATCGGTAACATTCAAATATTCCATCCAGTTCCTTTTGCTTTAAGATCGGATTCATCACGAAGTTGGTCATAGGTCTGTGCAGAGGATCTCTTTGGTTCTTGTGTCAACATTCACTCACTATATTGTTCTATAATGATTATTCCGCTTCTAGTTTGTCCTACATTCTAGAAATTCTTTGATTGTTTTGATTGTAAGTTTAATCTAGATTTTTTACAAATTCATCTACTTAAATATATTTATGCAAAATCTGATGTGTAATCTGCCTTACACAACTTAGCAATTGACACATCTTACCCCCATTCTCCCCTGTACATATGAATGGTGGCCAGTACAATCTGGTGTTTTCTTTAGTGTAAAAACCATTTTAGCTTTATAGCTAAAGCTATCCCAATTACAGTTGTTGACTTAGTTTAATTGTTAAAGTTTGGGACATCATTTTCCCACATACTGCATTATGATTTATGATATATTCTATTGTATATAAAGTGCTGCTGTGTGTTCATTGGTCATTCAGACCTGTGTGTTTAGAGAATAGGGCTTGTAGCCTCTAGAGCAGGCAGCCATTGAAGTTCACCGGTTTCCATAGCAATGCTTTTGTCTAATAAGTAAAACCTAGATGGTACCAAAATAGGGTCCCAGTGTGTAAAAAAGTTGTCAGGTGCTAACCACATTTGTCACTTGTGCTAGAATGGAAAAGAAGAGAAAATTGGACATCTGCAATGCATTTCTGAATGATCCAGGGTCAAGTGATCTCCTTTGGGATGTTTTGCTCTGTGTTGTGATGACAGATGTCTGTCTTTTTGCCTCTCCAGATTATTTAAAATATACAGCATATCTATTAGCCGTGTCCTCGTAACACAAGTGAAAATGGTGAGTTTTTCTTCTTTTTTTTCCCATTACATTAGATACAATTAGATATTTGTGGGGAAAAATACTTTATGTACATATTACAAGCTTTAAACATTATGTTTAAAAAGTCTGATAATATATGACTTGAATCATTTTACTATAAAAGGGTGGTTTGAAATAGTTTGATTTAATATTAGTAATATTAATCATTGAAAAAATAGTAATGATGCTAGCAGTCAGCACCCATATGCCATCACAA
Source organism: Scardinius erythrophthalmus (assembly GCF_964197995.2). NCBI lineage: Eukaryota > Metazoa > Chordata > Actinopteri > Cypriniformes > Leuciscidae > Scardinius > Scardinius erythrophthalmus. The sequence goes on along the minus strand of NC_138238.1, from coordinate 18,472,421 downwards.
TATATGAATGAAATGTTTGGTATTTTGGTATTAGACTGGAGGTTATGAAGTGGAGCAGTTTGTGGAAACCCCAGATGATGATCTGATTTGTGTCATCTGTAGAGCCGTTCTACGCTGCCCTGTACGACTCAAATGCAACCACGTCTTCTGCAAGGAATGCATTTTACAGTGGATGAAAAGGTAGCAATTTTCAATATTTTATAAAAACCAGAACAAAAGAGATTAGATGAGGCTGGGAAGTGTTGTAAACGGATTTCCAGGACAACAAAATAAAACATAAATAACAAAAAAGAAAAGTGAGGTAGGAAATTAACATTTCCTGTCTGGGTTATAATTTGATTTATAACTTAATTGGCATAGTGTACTCTGAATTATCTTGTTTAATTTGAAATACATTACACACATCTGTCTGTTTAAAAAAAATATCATGGCTAACCAGATGGGATGGATTGTAACACTTTCCAGTATTAAAGTATTCCAGAATTTTTTATGTGTTTGAAAGAATGAAGATGTCAAAAATGCAGTAAAAACAGTAATGTTGTGAAATATTATTACAATTTAAAACAACTATTTTAATATATTTGAAAATGTAATTTATTCCTGTGATCAAAGCTGAATTTTCAGCATCATTACTCCAGTCTTCTGTCACATGATCCTTCAAAAATCATTCTAATATTGCTGATATTGCAAGATAAACATTGATCAAATATCGTATGCTTAATATTTTATAATCTCATTTTATAATAATCTTATGCTTAAGATTTAAATTTGATAGAATATTATTTTATTTTATGCTTTTTATAATTATTTATTTTGTAATAAGATGTACTATTTTTAAATCTATTGCTTAATATTTTTGTGTGCATTCTGTGCAGTGGTGCATTTTTTCAGGATTCTTTGATGAACAGAAGCTTCAAAATACAAGCATTTATTAGTTTTTTTTTGTGACAAAAACATTCTCTAATGGCACTTTTTATCAATGTGTCCCTGCTGAAAAAAAGTATTAATTTCTTCAAAGAAGAAAAAAACTTAACGACCCCAAATATTTGAAGAGTAGTGTACAGTACTTCTGCTTTGGATGTTTGAGCAAATGTTAAAGCCAGTGTTGTTTCAGACAGGTGAAATGCCCTTGCTGCAGGCAGCCTATTGACCAGAACCAAATGCTGGTTTTGTTTAAGCTGAGTAAATCCATTGGCCGTTTACCAATCAAGGTAGGCAACATTTTTAAAGCTCAAGTCTAATATATAGTTGTGTCTCGTGCTTAAAGGGTTAGTTCACCCAAAAATGAAAATTACCCCATGACTTACTCACCCTCAAGCCAGCCTAGGTGTATATGACATTCTTCTTTCAGACGAATACAATCGGAGTTATATTAAAAAATGTCCTGGCTCTTATGGCAGTGAATGGCTGTTTCTGTCATCAGAGTGCATCCATCCATGATAAATGTAATCCACACGGCTCTGGGGGGTTAATAAAGACCTTCTGAAGTGAAGAGATGTGTTTGTATAAGAAAAATATCCATATTTAAAACTTTATTGACTAAAATAACTATCGATTTACGGCAAGGAAAGAGTAACCCTTGACCTGACGAATGACGCCATGATGAACTCGGAAGCACAGAGGATAGAGCAAACCAAAACAAAACAAAACACAACACCAGTCTAGAGAAATGTCAGAGGAGCTTGAGTTTGTTGCCCAGCCCTGTTTGTTAGAACCGCGGGAAGGCCCCATTATACTTCTGCGTCGAACTCACGCCGTAAGCCTGTTTTATACTTCTGCGTCGGACCTACGCCGAAGCCTTTACGCTGTAGGCAACGCGTTGGTTTCAAATTGGCCAATTTATACTTCTGCGTCAAACTCACGCCGTAGCTACGTCGTAGGCTGTGTGTAGCGCGCGTACCCTTCGGCGTACCCTGACGTGTACCTCTCCAAAAATGTAACAACGCGCCAACTCTACGCGGACGCAAGCGCTGTGATTGGTCTGCTAGGACCGCTCCCTCGGGTTTCACACGCTCCCTCTGCATGCGCGTCAACGCGGACAACGATGCAGAAGTATAAATGAAAACCAACGCGTTGCCTACAGCGTAGAGGCTCCGGCGTAGGTCTGACGCAAAGTATAAATCAGCCTTATACTTATACTTATATACTTACACTTCTGCGTCTAGCAGACCAATCACAGCGCTTGTGTCCGCGTAGAGTTGACGCGTTGTTACATTTTTGGAGAGGTGCACGTCAGGGTACGCCGAAGGGTACGCACGCTACACACAGCCTCAACGTAGCTACGGCGTGAGTTCGACGCAGAAGTATAAAACAGGCTTAAGCTTTGACGCCTCTAGGCCAATTTATACTTCTGCGTCGAACTTACGCCGTAGCTACGTCATAGGCTGTGTGTAGCGCGCGTACCCTTCGGCGTACCCTGACGTGCACCTCTCCAAAAATGTAACAACGCGTCAACTCTACGCGGACACAAGCGCTGTGATTGGTCTGCTAGAACCCCTCCCTCGGGTTTCACATGCTCCCTCTGCAAGTGTAATTGCGCGTCAACGCGGACAACGACGCAGAAGTATAAATGAAAACCAACGCGTTGCCTACAGCGTAGGTCCGACGCAGAAGTATAAAACAGGCTTTACGCTACTCCTACATCCTACGTCATACATGGGCGCAAGACTATGCATACGGTCGTCTGCTGGAGGCTAGTTATTTTAGTCGATAAAGGTTTAAACTTTAAATATGGATCTTTTTCTTACGCGAACACATCACTTTACTTCAGAAGGCTTTTATTAACTCCCCAGAGCCGTGTGGATTACATTTATCAAGGATGGATGCATTTTGATGGACTTCAAAACAAAAACGGCAATTCACTGACATTATAAAGCTTGGAAGAGCCAGGACATTTTTTAACAAAACTCAGATTGTGTTCGTCTAAAAAAAAGAATGTCATATACACCTAGGATGACTTGAGGGTGAGTAAATCAGGGGCTAATTTTAATTTATGGGTGAACTAACCCTTTAAACGGTGAATGTGGAACAACACCATGTGTCTGTGTTCCTAGTGTCGAAATGCCCAGCAGGGCTGCAGAACCACGTTCCCGCTCTCGAACGAGTACCTCCACATCTCCAACTGTCCATATGAGTGGCAGCTCTGTCCTCATGAGGGCTGTGGGCAGCAGGTGCTGAGGAAAGATGCCCAGGCACATGATCAGAGCTGTAGCCACTGGCGACAACCGTGTCCCATGGGCTGCGGGACGCTTCTCGTCCGAGAGAACCAGGCCCAACATAACTGCTACCGAGAGCTACATCAGCGCTACGTAGCCGAGCGGAGGAAGCAGAGGGCCATCGCTGCCAACCTACGCAGGAAGATGCAGCGCATGCAGAGCCGGATGGCACAAATAAGGAGGCAGATCAATCTGATGTGTGAGAGCCTGGAGGTCGACGATCTGGAAATTGAAGCAGGGGAGGGAACCAGCACTTGGACTGACGCTAGTGCCGCCAATCCGAGCAGCAGCAGCAGACGCCAGCCCACTAACAGTTCAAGAGTCAGAAATACATGACGGAAATATCCTTCAGGATTCAAAGAAAGCATTCGAGTTAGTTTTTTATGTGCGAGTTTTATTAAATGTATTTTTCCCTTTTTGTAATCATCTGGGATAGTTCACCCAACAATGTTTAACCACCTTCATGTCATTCCAAACTTGTATGACTTTCTTTCTCCTGTGAAACATAAAAGAAGATATTTTGAAGAATGTTTCAGCTGTCCATACAATTAAAGTCAATGTGGTACAAAACAACACTGGAAAAAAAAAATCTTCTTTTGTGTTCTGCAGATTGCAAAACAAAGAAAATCATACAGGTTTAAAAACATGAGGTTGATGACAGAATCCCTTTAAGGGCAACACAACCAACCAATTTTACAGATTTATTGTTTGTATATAGAGAAAAGCACGATAAACAGAAAAAGGTCATTTTTTAGCACATTCCTCCTAGAGCTTTGAGAGGTTAATAAAGTGAGACGTTGATGCTAATGCACAAATATTAAAAAGAAAAAACAATTACTGTAACATTCAAATGCCTGCTTAAGTTATTACAGATTACAGATATTACAATCTTGAAGTGACACTTGACAAGAAAATGTGAAATCGTACAAAAACTGTCTTTGATACTATATATTAATTCATAATGTAAAAAGCAAACACTTGTGGAACATGTAAGACGAGTTCTGACTAAAAATGAATTCTTTAATAAATTCTTTATTATTTACTATTTCCTTGTTATTACTAATGTTTATACGTCTAATTTAAGCTATTGTGGATGTTCAACAAATAATCAGTTGTCCTTAGGACATAAACACAATAAGGTAATAAAATGGTTTAAACACACATTAAGCCAATGGTATGATAGGAATCACTGTTTTGGGTTTCCAAGAAATGGGAATGTATGATAATAAATTAAGAGAGAACATGTGTGGGATGTTTGAATGAAGCTGATTACAAGTTACACCCCTAGTAGGTTTTTTAAGTTAAAGGAGCGAGTTCCTGATACCGGTGTATTGACATGTCTGTCCACAAGGAGGCACTACTGTAGTTCTGCAGAATGTTCCAGATCACACCTGTCAGTGGAGGCCACAGAGGAATGTTGGGACAGCTTTGCAGGGTGTTGTTGGGAAGCTGTCGGGTTGTCCATCCCAGAGTGCATTAGCGGCAGGTAAATGTCATCCATGTTGGGCAAAACAAAAACTTCCTGGAAAATGATTAGGAAATAGGACAAGAATTGTTATGGAGGTTAATTCAAATATTTTAAAGTACATAATTTAACTGAAATAATTAATAAAATATAATCAAAGTAAAAGCTGTCAGCAAGTTTCTAGTGAAGCTATCACAATCTCATCAAAACAAACCTGAAACTCATCTTGTAGCTTCTTTTCAATCCATTCAGTCACATGACAGAAAGTCACTTCTCGCTCTCCCAGTTTGGGCCTGACTCTAAGGTCAAGTTTCGGGGGTCCGCAGAAACCATACCTAAAAAAGAAACAACAAAACACTTATTATTCTGGTGCATGTATCCAAAAACATGTCTGCAAACCTGAATTTACAAAAATTACTTCAATATTCCATAAAAAACGTAACATACTTAAGTCACTTTGTAATTATGTAAAAGTCTTGATTTTGTTTTCAGACTGTACTAGAATATGCTTTCATGCTTGATTGTTCAAAAAACACATTATTTTTCACATATTTTACATTATTACAGCGCCTCTCTCCCCAGATTGGCCCGAACGCACAGTTTATTTCCTGTTTCGATTAAGCCCCTCCTTCCGAAATACGAAATGTGCTGTGATTGGTTTGCTAGCCCAGTGTGTCGTGATTAAGAGCGCTTAGCATGTCACGCCGCGCACCATAATCACAAGTTTCATCTGCTCAGGTGTAAATATTAAGGATGGCGTCAATTTCAAACCAATTCAAGCCTGATTCAAACTTAAGAATGTAAACAAACAAGAGGATCGTCCAGAACAGATTTCAAGCACAGACTTTGCAAGCACAGATTTCACAGGACGTTTCAGAGTGGTACTTTTTTTTTTTTTTTTTTACATTTTAGACACAAAGTTAATTTAATAATTTAATCATGATACTTGTCGGAAAACTATGGTAATACAAACAGTTAACGATCACAAAACCATGGTTCATTTTCCTACGGAGCGATGAACAACCTTACAAAAGCAAGAGCTCACAAAAACTACAGTAAACACTATATCAACACTAATTTTGTCTAGCAGGGGAGCCGGAGGCAAACAGCTTTACCCTTTTGTTTACATTGTAGCAACAAGATAAAACTTATAATTGGAACTTATAATAGAAAACGCAACTAGAAATAATAAGACATACTGACAAGTTGTGATCCACAAACAACAGAATGTCCAGACAAAGTGGTAATTGCTCCATTTCAGGAGAAGCTTTTGTGCGTGGCCGGCATTGTCACAGATAAACGTTGGGATTATAATGTTCAGGAACAGTGTTTAAAATAAATTTGACTCTAAGTTCGTCAGCCTCAGGAAGGTCAAACAAATGAGTTTTGGAAACGGGGTGGACAAAACAGTGTCTCTTTGACATAGCAGTAGCTCAACCAAGCCTTGCTCTTTGTTTTTGCGTATTCCATGGGTGTGGATTATTTAAATGAGTAACACTATGACTTCACAAGATCCAAAAAAACGCGATGTAGTCCAAACGAGCCGTTTATTGTAGTTCTTGAAGAGTGGATTCTGTTTAATAAAAGATCTCCCTTTGGAGTGGACTTTGAGCTTTGTAACCTTGCAGATCTTTTTTTATGCTCAAACAGCAACATTACACACTAACTAAAGTAGAAAAAGTGAAAAAGCATAATAATATTTTAATACTCTTTTGTCATGCTTTATTTTGATGTACTGACTAACATACTAAAGCACAAGTTAAGTATTTGATTATAATTTTATCTGTAGTGTGTTGCTCAATATTACATTAATTTAGTATATTTTAATTGTACTAAATTGCTACTTCATAATTGCAAAATGTGTCTAAACACAAGTTTTAATAGAAATTACATATTTTAGTACCATATATCCCTGTCAGTACACCGAGCAGTATAATTTAACCATATTTCAAAGACAATAAAAGTTATTACGAAACTACATATAAGACACTAAAATCCTGCTTAAAGGAACACTCCACCGTTTTTTTAAATAGGGCTTATTCACCTTCTTTCCTACATTTAGATAGGTGGGCAAATGCATTTTTGTCTCAGTGCATGCATTGTTTAAGTTTGACAGGGTCGGCGCTAGCTTAGCTTAGCATAATGAATTGAATCCTTTGTTGCCAGCTAGCATGTCCTGAGTAAAAGTAATATATATATATAAAAAAAAAAAAACTAATTACTAATTGTGGCCTGCGTATTTACAACGAGTACAAATAGCGATGCAGATTAACACTAGGCGATTTCCTAGGCAGATATTGACTTATATATTAAGGACTATATTAGGGGAAAGCACAGGCGAAGCACTGCTACTTGGGCGTGATATCTCTGCACCCAAGTAGCAGTGCTTCACCTGTGCTTCCCCCTAATATAGTCCCAAGTCGATATCTGCCTAGGAAATCGCCTAGTGTTAATCTGCATCGCTATTTGTACCTGTTGTAAATACGCAGGCCACAAGAACTAATTAGGTGGGGTTTTTTTTTTATATTACTTTAACTCAGGACATGCTAGCTGGCAACAAAGGATTCCATTCATTATGCTAAGCTAAGCTAGCGCCGACCCTGTCAAACTAAAACAATGCATGAACTGAGACAAAAATGCATTTGCCCACCTATCTAAATGTAGGAAAGAAGGTGAATAAGCCCTATTTAAAAAAACGGTGGAGTGTTCCTTTAAGCAGGTCAAAACTATACTATACTTTCATTTAATTGAAATGAACATGCAATTAAGTGTCAGGAAACATAACATTCATTTCAAACTTAAGTATATTCTTTTAAAGTATATTAATTCCATGCTATTTTTTTTTCACAAGGGGCCCCCACAGTGAAATTGCATCGGTCCACAATCCTGCTCCTCCTCTTTGCATCATTGAATTCATCACATCATGCCCAGTTAGCAGACTTGTCTCTAATCCTTAATTATCAAATTGAAATTGAATTACAACAAAAAGTTAAAGAGTGAATGACACCAATCATTAAGGAGCGTGATTGCTTTCGATAATCTCTGTAATCATTGTGTGAGCTTAAGCAAAGCTTCAATCCCCGATGCAACATTAACAGCGTGTTCAATGGCTTGTACCATATTCTGTCTGTGGGGGGAGGAGGAATGTTGACGGCCAGGGTTCCAGAGAGCTCTTTAACTTCCACCGCAAGCAGAAGAGGGGTGTTGGACATTTCTTCTATCTTCTTCTTTATGTACTCATTTTCTTTGGCCTTCTGGAAGTACTTCGACTTGGCAATCTTGTCAACAAATTTCAAAATCCGCCTGCTAGTGCTGCCTCCAGCTGCAGCCCTGCGGGGGGCAAAGTGAATTTTTCATCAGATGGCTTTGATTTATTTTAAGAAGTATTTTTGACAAAGAACTCAAAAAAGACAGAGATTATGTTTTAAAGGCATAATTCATCCAAAAATCATATCGCTCCAAACCCTCTTGGCTGGAACGCAAAAGGGGACATTTAGCCAAGCTGCTCTTTTCCATACATTGAAAGTGAATGGTGACCGTGGTTGTTTCTAGTCCCCATCCACTTTCACTCTATGGACAAGAAGCAGGGTTTACATACTCTGAAATATCTCAATATATTGCATGTATTATATTGCATTCAATTGAAGAAAGAACGGTTTGGAACGACACGAGGTTAAGAAAATTTAATTTTCCGGTGAACTATCCCTATAATGTCAGCAAGCCACTTGACAACATCTCGATGTTTAATTTACAAAGACAGCATTTCTGAAATACATCCCATCCAAATAATGCAAATAGTTGCAACATCCCAAACTCTGAGATCTCAGAGAATAACGAATTATGTTTATTGAATTATGTTAATTGTTCAGTAAATAATAATTACCCCTCAACACCAGCTAGAGCCTTTTCTGTCAGGGTTCCTTGAGTGTCAGCAGATGAAACTTCCTCCTCATCCGAGGATCCTGCACTTGAGGATTCCTCATCACTGTCAGCCAGCACAGAGAGCCTGGACCTGCTACTGCACAACACATCCAGACAGGACCTCATCATAACCAGATATAGACATAAACCCACAAATGACACTAGGATTATACTGAGTTTGAATGTTTTTTGTCTCTTATGCTCACCAAGGCTGCATTTACTTGATAAAAATACAGTAAAAACAGTAATATTGTGAAGTATTTCTTTGTTTTCTATTTAAATATATTTTAAAATGTTGTTTATTCCTTTCAGCAACCATAACTCTTCAGTGTCACATGATCTTACATCAGAGATCCTTCAGAAACCATGCTAATATTTGGTGCTCAAGAAGCATGGCTTATCAATGCTAAAACGGTTGTGCTGCTTAATATTTTTGTGGAAACCAAGATATATATATATTTTTTAATGAATAGAAAGTCCAAAAGAACAACATTTATTTGAAATCAAAAATATTTGTTGTAATCTAACAGTGTTTACTGCCAAGTATTGTTTTTCTGCAGGTCATATAGTAGACTTTATATATGCCATGCTGTTTTGAGATAATAAGTACTGGATGATGACAATTCAGAAAGGTTATTTTATTCTCCAAAAACTTACAGCACATTGATTGTCTCCAACTCTGTCTCTGCCTCAAGGACTCCCTCCTTCCCAAGTTTGGAGAGGTTGATTTTAGTCTCTAGAGTCATCTGTAGTGCTCCTGTGTACTCCACCTCCACATGCAACCATAGACCTGACACAGAAAGATATTTTTCTTTTAATAATAGCAAAAGTTACCTGTTGTTGTTATAACTGTTGTTACAAAAACTTTTACATTCAGCAATAAATATCTAGTTCAGTCATGCAACTCTTTACCACATAGCACAAGCTGCACTGTAAAATCCAACAGTGATTCTAACTAACACTTTTTAGTTAACTTTACTTAATGTCTTAACTTAATTGTAAAAATCTAGTAATCTGCACTATTCACATACTATGTTTACTAAGAAAACCCAAGTTAAGATTAATTGATTGGTTTGAGTGTGGTTTTTGAGGCGGGGAAAATCTTAATGGACGTTTCACTCATTTCCTCCACTTCTGCAGTTATTTTTCTCTGTTTGCATTCACTCATTTCCCAAAGTCATCTTGAATGTTGACATTTTAATACAAATGAAAAATTTGAGAGAACATCGCACAAGCTGACTTCATAAATTGATGTTGATTTTCCTCAAATGTTTTAGTCACCATTATGGTGATCAATGTTCCCTTTGGTTGGGCACTTGGAACTTAATTTATACTATTGTAATTCGCTTCCCATTGATGCAGCGATTGCAACAAGAAATCAGTTATTCGGTTTTAAAGGAAGAGAAGTGTATATATATATATATATATATATATATATATATATATATACTGTATGTATATATATATATATATATATATATATATATATATATATGTATGTATATGAATGAATGAATGAATGATGTATAACATAACTATATTTTATGTCAATTAATGATCTTTTATAATTTTGTTGCTAACACTTATGTCCTAAACACCTTGTGAAACTTTTAATTGGGTTTATATAATCCTTCTATATTTGTGACAATCTTGCAATTGATCATACTTGAGTCACACAGACTTCAACATTCAGCCTGCAAAACACAACAATGGTAACAATTATATGTTATTTAAAGTAAATTATCAAGTACAGTCCTTTTTTAGTTACTAGAACTCCTGTGTAAGTGAACTATACTAAGCATTTGTCAGTACCACATACTATTCCTATTTAACTTTACTTGTTTTTTTTTCGGTTTGCATGCTTTTTTTTTTTTTTAAGTAAGTCCAACTAATTAGATTTTACAGTGTGATTGGCCTTTGCTGTTTCTGCAACCAATGAGATTACTTGCTCAACAACTGAATAGTCTGGTTCAGTATTCGCTGTAGGCTAGTCCTGCAGCATGCCATCAGAGATCCATCTGGATCAGATTCTGAATGATTATCAAAACAAGATGGAGTCCATCAACACCCCTAATGCTGGCACAGTGCTATACCTCGTCCTCGGTCGACATTTCATTAAGTAACATTAAGCAGTTTTGATTTATATGCTGTTTAATGTTGATGATATGATTGCATATGATATCGCAAGTTTCTGCATCTTCTTCAAAACACTTCTTCTTCTTGTGTTTTGATATTCAGTACTCTTTCATAAGATGCATAATAGCACCCCCTACCTTATAAAAATGAAAACACGGAAAGCTGTTAAAACTCAGGGAAGCTCTTTCTCATAAAAGACGAGATAACTCGTCAATGGCAGGGAAAGAATTAAAGAAATGCTTATTCAGAAAATGCGTGATTTCTTCTTATAAATTAAATAAAAAGTAATAAAAAAGTAACAATTAAAATGTTAGATATATCAGCTCAGCTCACATATATTAATTTCCTATTTTAATATTGACTAATAATGTTGTAAGGTGCTGAAATCAAAGACTCTAAGAGCCTGTGTTACTAACCTATATGGTCAAGATCTGTACATGGATGGAAGTCCATATAATTATAGCACAGTAAAATGCCCACAAGTCTACTAGCACACATTATAAATCCATAAATGGGATGAGACCTGAGCGAGGGAGCCAGACAGTTGAAAGCCATTACATGTTACATAATGCTCACAGATCATGATGCGGAGAGTAAAAGACACACACTGTGCCCTACACAATAACAGCTTCACTTCTCGTGGGGATAATACATCCCGCATGTTCTTCACATTGAGCTCTTCACCATGCAGCTGAGCGTGTAAACAGACACGTGTACACGCAAGCTGCTATTCGCTGAGGAGAGTGAGGTGATGTTATGCGCTCTTTTGATCCCTGAGATTACAGAAGGATAATAACATCTCATCTACTACTCAGTGCAGGAACACATACGCTCAAGCAGTCGTGATGGATGAATGACCAAATGCTCTTTTATAAGAGGCTCTTAGGAGCCCCACTCACCTCTGCTGTTGATCTGTGGCAGTGAAGTGCCTGTTATCTGGGGCATACTGGAGCCCATGGCCAGTTCGGTGAGGGTCAGTTCATCCATGAAGTAAGGCAACTGTGGTAAAAGAGGGTAAACTCAGAAACACATGCACACAGGGTAGGACTATTATTATCATAATCTATTTATTTCACTTGAGGAAGATAAAAAAAAAAAATCCTTTATCCAGTTAAAGAACATGATGTAATTCCTGTCTGTTCTCTTACCCGAATTTTGCTCAGCTTTCGCTGTATTTTCTGTTGGACTTTATCAGCCCAGTACTTTTCATGGAGGAAGTCCCAAAAGATTCGACCAATTATTGCGTTCAACCAGACAGGCTTTGTTTCATCCTCACTGCAACAAAAGGTCTGCTCCTAAGAGGGTGATGAAGACACATTGTAATTTTCTACAATGTGGGGTAAGCTGCACCCCTTTTGACTTAAATAGTCCTCAAAGCAAGGAGAAATTAAATATTAAATAGGTAAAAATAATAGTTCTTCATATATTTCAAGATATTTGCTCTCAACTGAAAACACTGTGCCAAAAATATTGCTTCTGAACAAAAGTGGTCCAGTGGCACAACTTGCTCCACTTTAGGGGTAAACTGTCACATCTAGAGATATGTTGAATCATTTGGAAAATATGTGAAAGATTTGCATTTTAAAATTGAAATATGAACTTTTTATTATTATTAATCCAATTCCAAAATCCCATTCCAAAACTGTATGAAATTTTATGATTTTTTATGACATTATGAAAGTGTGCCTCAAAACAACATTTTGAAATGTGATTAATAAATTAGCTTCAATTATGTTTCAGAATATTATATGCTGTAAAACATCTTTCAGCATTTTGTAATATATTTCCTGCATTTGAAGGCAAAACTAACAGGGAAATAAGCTTAATTTAATAATTCATGGGTAATCTTTAACCAAATAATTTACCTAGTTTTATATTTACCCAGTTTTATATAGCAATTTACCATCATGTACTGTATAGGAGGATCTTTGTTGACATCTTTGTACGCATGCGCGAGTGGTTGTGTGGCAACAAATCAAACAGTATTGCGGGCTGTAAAGACGCGACGAGCACTTTCAAGAGAGTTAGCGGGCAAAATCCACAATATATAAGCACTTTAACATCTGAAGACCGGAGGAGGTTTGGAGAGAAGCTCAAAATTTGTATTGGTGACAAAATCGAAGTTATTCAAAGCCCATATGAGATCTCCGCTGACTGTGCGTGCAACTCCCCAAACAGACGAGGCATTTATACTTGAGCAACTGTTTTGTTTTAGACTGAACACCAGACCATACAACTGATTTAGACGCGCAAACTGGGTGATGATGAGATGTACTAATATCCGTCTGCTCGGGCAGATTCGGCTCAAAGTCGTGCATCTGCGGATGCGGAGGCGGAGGCGCGCGCGCTGTAAAGCCGAATCTGCCCGAGCAGGCGGATATTACTAGTTTTTTTATTACCTTCGCGCTCATGCGGACGCGTCGAGTATAAACAAGGTTTTACAGCTCAGCCACTTGTTTTTTCATATTTTTTTGCAAGTGGAAGATCTTGGTTTACATTTGGACTTGGATGTGATCTTATAGGCTTGAAAAGGTTGGTGACCACTGCATAACGCAAACCCAGTCAAACGTTTGACAGCAGTATCTTCTATTCTATGCGCCTTATAATCCGGTGCGCCCTATATATGAAAACAGTTATAAAATAGGCCATTTATTGAAGGTGCGCCTCTGCTTATAGTGCGGAAAATACGGTAGTCTGGGTGCTGTGGATCGCGGTTTGGGACACCTGAATCAGAACGCGAAAACATATGACTCGGTTGATTTGACTCAGTTTTATTATTTTTTATTTTATTCAATCTTCTATAAATACATAGTCACTAAGACTTAGGCCTACCATGAACAAAATGAGCCTCACAAACTCGATCAGTAACGTTAGGAATCCAGGCTTCGGAGCGTCCAGGTTCAATCGCCTAATTGCACACAACCATTTCTTTCGTTTTTCACGATCCTTTTCGGAGGGAATTCGAAAAAACTTTTTATCAGGCCCCCAACGAGCCGTACAATCCACCACACAGCAAGAGTGAACCATCCTCTTCTCTAAATCCTCCTCCAAACGTGCAAAACAATCAATTTATATGTATCTAGCGGTGTTTTCTGCCACACGATTCCCATGATGCAACGCGGCAAACATAAACAATGACGCCACAAAAGATCCGCCTATAGCCAACATGTTTGAGACCTACAAAATGCGCTTATACATACCTGCCATGTAGAAAATTGACTTTATGCCAAAAAAGCATTAAATAAATAGCATTAAAAAAACGCTTTTCTATTCAGCGGCACACTAGCGTTAAAATTTGTAATCAAATTTTTAAGCGGTGAGGATGAATTAAATTACTCAAAAGTTTATAACCCATTTATATTGTTATAAAAGAATTCTGTTTTACGTAAATGCTGTACTTTGAACTTTCCGTTCATCAAAGAATCCTGAAAAAAGTGAGTATATAAAACAGAGTGTCTATTTACACCAATAGCTCGCCTTGTTGGCAGAGGCTATTTACCCTAACTCCACCAACCATTTTCTGATTAAGCCAGACAAAATTGCAAAAGAAATCCCATTGAAAACAGGATCAGTTCAAACTCATTGTTCTCCCTTTTCCCATTGCATATCAGCTCGGAGAGGTGGTTAAAAAATAAATAAATGAAGAAGATATTTGAAAAGTGGAAATAAAGAGGAACGAGTGTTTAATAGTGTGAATAATGTATTTATCAGGTTAGAGGTAGTTGTAGGGGAGGGCTTTAGAGACAAGGACGATAAAAGGATTAGTTCACCCAAAAATTAAAATTATGTCATTAATTACTCGCCCTCATGTCGTTCCAAGGCGTTCATCTTCAGAACGCAGATGAAGATCTTTTTAGTGAAATCTGAGAGCTTTCTCTCCCTCAATTGACAGCCTACGCAGACTCCAGTGGTTTGACCTTGATTTTATGAAGCGACGCGTGTGCTTTGCACAAAAAAAAAACATTATTTGCCACATTATTTACAAAATATTTTGAGATTAATATTTTGTAAATAAAGTGGTAAATTATGTTTTTTGCGCAAACAAATCACTCGCGTCGCTTCATAAAATTGAGGTTAAAGGAGTCACATGGATTACTTGGATTATGGGTTTTTGGGTGAACTAAACCTTTGTCCCAATAAGTCAGCATCCATTTATGACTTTAATAAATATAATCATTTACACTGAATATGTTGTTATTATTGTATACTGTTTTATAATACACTGAGGTGCAAATAGTATCTGCCCAGTATAAATAGCATCTAACAACAATTTACTTGAAATTGACTACATGAAAACAGAGCACAGCTCATATTATTTTTAGGCTACTGTATTTTTGGTCAAATAATTGCCTGGTTGAGCATAAGAGACTTAACATTTAAAAATGATACTGACCCCAAACTTTTGAATGGTAGTCTATGATGAATCATTGGAAAAATATGTGAAATATTTGCATTTTAAAAT
Organism: Scardinius erythrophthalmus; assembly: GCF_964197995.2. Classification (NCBI taxonomy): domain Eukaryota; kingdom Metazoa; phylum Chordata; class Actinopteri; order Cypriniformes; family Leuciscidae; genus Scardinius; species Scardinius erythrophthalmus. Next base: position 18,457,222 of record NC_138238.1, on the reverse strand, counting down.
GAAAATATGAATTTGATTGTTTATAAATAAGCAAATTCATTAAAGGGGTGGTTCGGGATTTTTGACATCAGACCTCATTTTTAAGTCAGCCTGGTTGTTATTCATCAGTGGAGACATTTTTTTAAAAAAATTATCCAGTCCTTATATTTGGACAGTTAGCCGATGCTAGGCTAGCGCGAGTCAAGGGTAGATGTTAGCCAGCCATTAAAAACCGCTTTACCCACTCCACAGTGCACCAAACGCAAATCAATTATAACACTAGACTATCGATGAAAATGTACGTTGAGAGAATAATTTTAGAAATCAAACTTACCTTTCATCACATTGCATTAGTTATAATTTGTTCCCTGTAATCATAAGCCTTGTCTACAGCAGCAGCGGAGTGATATTGATTACCTAGGCAACCGAGTGAGCCGGTACACACATGTACTGCACACACTGTAGTGCGCTTCTGTTCTGTGTTTACTTTTTGCCGCATTACTAACTGGAGCAAAGTAAAATTCCGCAGCTGCTGAGAAACTAGTTCCTTTGGGATCATTGAGATGAAAGGTAAGTTTGATTTCTAACATTATTCTCTCAACGTACATTTGCATCGATAGTCTAGTGTTATAATTGATTTGCGTTTGGTGCACTGTGGAGTGGGTAAAACGGTTTTTAATGGCTGGCTAACATCTACCCTTGACTCGCGCTAGCCTAGCTAGCCTAACTAAGGACTGGATAATTTTTAAAAAAAAATGTCTCCACTGATGAATAACAACCAGTCTGACTTAAAAATGAGGTCCGATGTCAAAAATCCCGAACCACCCCTTTAATCCCATTCCAATATTTTTTGGGGGCACATTTTCATATTGTCAGTGTCATGTTCTGTTTGTTTTGACTTTCACTCGTCACATGTGTTCCTTTGTTCACCATGGACACTAACTACATTTATCACAGCTGTTCATCCTTTAGTTAAACATCTCTGTGTATTTAGTTCCTGCCTATGGTTCAGTTCATCGTCCAGTATTGTTCGTGTGTGATGTTTGCACGCTGTCTCAGTTCTGAGCTATATAAATAAACCTTGTTGTTATTTGTCATCTTCTTAGTCTTCCTTGGATATCTGTGACACATATAATACAGCCAGTAAAAGTTTCAGGTTTCAGTAAAACAAAGGTTTAAATCCAGTAAACAAATGTATTTCCTGCATTTAGAGGCAACACATTTTTGTTTTACAGTTTTTTTTTCAATTTTAGCATCTGCCTCTAAGCATCTGACACACTTCCCACACCCACAGGAATGAAGCTTTGTTTAATAATTAATGGCGAATCTTTAGCTAAATATTTAACCTAGTTTTATTCATTAGCAATTCACCATCATGTAAAGCCAACATGTTTTAGACCAAGATAAATGTGCTTTGACATACAGTAGGCCTACCTGTCATGTAGAAGATTTACTTTGACGTGCTTTGGCAACATCTGTTTATCAGTATATCAGGCTTTTGTACATGGTCACGTGACAAAGATTATTCACAGCTTGAGCGTTTACAGGGATGACAAAGCTTGTCCACTGACACAAAGCGTTCTATGACAAAGCATGTTTGTTTAAAGCTCACCTGCTCTTTGTCAGTAGGACTGCCCTGGGTGCTGCTTTGGCAGGGGCTTTGAACAGGACTGGCGTGTGCTGAGAAGACGAGACTGGACATGTAAGAAGTGTAGTCTGGTATGTTCTCCTTTACTTTGCCAACCAGATCACTGTGGAACACATCTTCACTGCTGTCCTTGACTGAGCCGTCACCACCACGTGACAGACCAAAAGTGTTCTCCTCACACAATACAGATTTAGCTACAGAGCAAAAGAAATGATTAGAATAGTGTTTCCACTTTGTTTAATGATCATACATTTTAACTAATCGAATATTGCTTGTACCACATCTAGCCATATTTTAACCATATTCATACTGACTGGATGAATTTAACTGAATGGATGTATGTTGATTCTAAGCAATCAGTTAGTTAATAGTTAATAATAAGTAAGGGTTAATGCCCGACGAGGTGTCCATTATCAGGTATTAATGGACGACGGCGAGGCGTGAACCGTCCGACACGCAGCGGAGGCGTTCCTTGGTTACGCCTGACGGTTTATTTAGGTGTACATTATCACTTTTTAACGGACACCCTGCAGCCAATCAGAATCGAGTATTCACCCAGACCATGGTATAATAATAGTTAACAATAAATTGTTAACATGATAATCTTTTTTGAGAGCAGAAATCTTAACTTTTTCATTTATTTATGACTGACAATATGCATCACATTAAAGGGATAGTTCACCCAAAAATTAGGCTAATTCTGTCATTAATTACTCACCCTCACGTCATTTCAAACCTGTAAGAACGTTGTTCATCTTCGAACACAAATTAAGATATTTTTGATGAAGTCCAAAAGCTTTTTGACCCCCCTATAGACTGCAATGTAGTTACCACTTTCAAGGCCCAGAAAGGTAGTAAAGACATCATTTAAATAGTCCATGTAACTACAGTGGTTCAACCTTAATGTTATGAAGCAACGAGAATACTGTTTGTGTGCAAAAAACAAACATAAATAACGACTTTATTCAACAATTTCTTCTCTTTCTTCTCTTCCACATGCGTGTGATGCTGACGCAGGAGCCGGCCAATACTGAGCCGGCTTTCTGACGTAGAACCCGGAAGCGCTGCACTGTGTTCACAATGTGAACAGCGTCAGAGACTGACACAGGAGAGAATAAATTGTTGAATAAAGTCATTTTTTGGACACACAAAGTATTCTCGTCGCTTTATAAAATTAAGGTTAAAGGGGTCATATAATGCCATTTTTGTACAAGCTAATATGATTATTTAGGGTCTAAATTAAAAGTTTGTAATATACTTTAATTAAAAATTCTCATTAGTATTGTAAGAAAACGTTGTACATAGAAAACATGCCGTAATGTACCCTGAGTGTAAACAGCCGCATTCATCGTGAAGCGTGCAGCAAGCGATTTGCAAAGATTTATAAAGATTAATATAAAGGTTAATAAAACGTTACACTCACTTCTTCTTCTGGAGGTGCAGCAGGAACACGAATAGTTGGTACCGATCCTTTTTTCAGGAGCAGCTTCTTAGCAAAACCAGCTTTATAACGTTACTGACTCTCGTTTTTGTAAAGCAGTCTGGTGTGTGAAATGATTCGCGCAAACATGAAAGCATTGAAGTTGATCGTGGGGAATATTCCCTTCGAAAACAAACTCAGCCACTGCGTCTTCAGCGGTTCGGATTTAGGAACATCAAAATGACTGCTGTGTTCCTTATAACACCCAAGAACAGAACACCACAATCGCTTAGACGCCATTCTGCTCATAGCCAGTGCTCCAGCGTATCAACAATGACCGCGCCGGTCCGCGCGGACTATGATTGACAGCTCACTCACGAGCGAGGGCGGGTCTGTGTTGAAACGCTGCTGTCAATCAACAATCGTGGGAGGGGCGTCGATTTTGTGACGTCACAAAATCGAAATGGGGGAAAACATATAAGGAGATTAAAAAAAAAACACTGGATGGATTTTTATCATTTTATGATGGTTGTGTACAGGCACTGCCAACACACATTTCAGTACAATCAACTTGTAAAAGTGCATGTACCATTATATGACCCCTTTAAACCACTTTTGTCACATGGACTATTTTAACAATTTCTTTACTATCGTTCTGGGCCTTGAAGGTGGTAATGACGTTGCAGTCTGGGGTGTCAGAAAGCTCTCAGATTTCGTCAAAAATATCTTCGTGTTCCGAAGATGAACGAAGGTCTTACGGGTTCGGAACGACATGAGGGTGAGTAATTAATGACAGAAATTTAATATTTTGGTGCAGTAACCCTTTAAGTTGATTAGTTTATAGTTTATATTAAAACTGTGTTATCCAAATGAATAGAAATTTTATATGCAATTTAAATACATACATCTTAAATTTAGGCCTAATTTTTTTTGGAGTGGTGGCATATTTATTCATTCTTTGTTTTTGACTAACACAAAGCAAAGTTAAAATATTCCCTTATTAACAAAAATAAAATAGATTAAAAGAAATGATCAATAAATTACATTAAAAGCCTGATCAAATATGTTATATAAATCAAATATCATACACACATGCAAAAACATTTTTTGACATTTTGTCAAATTATGTTTTTTGTACGTACGTTGTATGTTCACTTCATCATGAATGATTGCAACTTTACCACCAAATATAGATTCAAAAAGGTCCTCTTCTTTGTGAACGGACACAGAAAACAGTCGATGGAACCATTCCTCTTTCTCCCGTCCCGTTCGTCCAAAGAGGTAAAGTGTGACAGGTTGGGAAACATTAGTCATAGATCCAGGGGGTTTCTCTACTTTCTGAACCTCGCCCGGACCCTCTACTGTCTCGTCTTCTTCCACAGCTCCTTCTCCTTCAGCCAAAATTATGCAGATAGGATACTTCCTGTTCCACACTCTCTTGTGTGCCAAAGCCAGTGGCAGAAGAAATACCTGTTACCAAGGCAACAACTTCATTATGATTATGTGACATCCATGCAACATTCTGCCACATTATAATTCAAGCTATTTGGGTTTAGAGACCATAAGCAAAACTGTGTCGCACTACCACTGAAGGGCAATGCACCTCTTTCTACTAAGGGGATACAAACCTTGCTGCCAGTGAGTCGAAATATCCGTGAGTGGGTGAATTGCTTTTCGTAGCAGGGCTCATCAAAGGCAGCCCAGCGGGGAATGTTGTTACGTGGGTAGTCAAGCCGCAAACAGGGTCCATCCAACGTGACAAACACGGAGTGCATGAGAGATGGCTGATAAGTCTCTGGATCGTATGTGTAAATCTCGTTCATCCAGCCCTGGAACACAGATACACTTTGCTTAAACTCTACTGTAATCTCTGCATCCTCGCTACAAAGTTTAACACAAAGACTGACAAATTCAAGAAGTAGGGCATCAGGATAAGAGCTGTGATGAGCAGTGGGTGTATTTTATTCTGCATCAAGACACTGAAGAGCAGAGTTTATAACACAGCAGATTGGTAATAAGGGTTTTGCTCAGTTTTTGGAGAGAAGCAAGATGCTTAATGCTTACTTTAGACACTGTGAAATTCACTGCAGTGTGTTAAAAATAAAAACTGATTCCCGAAGGACATAAGCTTTGACACATTGAAGTGCAGGTCTTGGTTTAATAGCAGTCTGCAAGTTCTGTTGCTTTTCTTAGCATTTAACCCTATATTGAAAAGACCAACTACATGTCTTCTGCCCCCTCATGGATTATCCATGCTCTTCAGGAATTAGAAGGACTTGTAACAATTTCCAAAATGTCTGCCTCTGTGTCATGAACTCGTGATGCATTTGTTTTTGCTGGGAAATTAAGTAAGAACAACTTTTATATTGTTATTGATATTTCAAAATGAAATTGTAATAAGTGGATATTCAGGATATTCAACTTATGCTAACTTGATTTTTTTCATACTTTATAAACAGAAACATTGTGTTGAAAATGGGTGTATCAAATATGGCTAAGAAATATGGGTATTATTCATCAGCTAAAAATGTCTTTAATTAAAAATCTCTTTACTAAGATACATTTATAATGGAAACTGATATTTATATGCATCAAATTAATCAAAAGTGACAGTAAAGAGTGAAGTAAAAAATACTGACCACAGAAGAGAGGATATATAAGCGTATATTGTATATATTACAGTTCTTTTTAACATATTGTCCAAAAATTCAATAGAATGTTTTGATATTCTGACTATTATTTCATACTGGGTTACATTACAAATGCATGCATTATATTAATGTATGCAAGTTTCCATTGAAAGTACACCAATTCTGTTTTAACAAATATATTTGCAATGAAAATGCAACTCACCTTGAGGGAAGGTACATTGCTCTGCGGGGTTTCAAAGAGAATGTTATTATAGGGGGTCCCATGTAGTCTATGTTGGTGACCGGTGGACAGGTCTCTGATGGAGCCCCAATGGATGAGCACAAGCCCCAAAATTAATCCAAACACTAAACCAAGGAACAGGCCAGACCAATATGCTGACAAAGGAATGATAAAATAGCAGTATGACACTAATCCAATATAACCAAGAGCCACTCCTGGCACTGGAGAGGAGCCTTGCTTTGTCAAACCTTGATCAGTTTTGTTAATGCTGGTCTCCATCACAGGTCCAATGTCTATCTGTGTGCTATGGTGGTCATGTGAGAGGGAGGATTTCTGCAAACACCGTTTACGATGTCTCACAGGCCAGTTGCACTCCGGTAGAACCTCACTTTCTACTTTCCTAGCACGTTTAGGAGATTCGGATACAGTCAAATCAGTGTTCGATTTCCCGATTCCGACGTTTTTGTAGCTTGGAGAGTCCATCGATCCTGTGCTCCTTTGGTGCTTGGGGCTTCCAACACTTTCCTCACGCATGATCTTACTGAACATGCTCAAAGGCTCCTGCATGGCCTCTGAGAGCTTGCGTCGGGTGTCCTCCAGCTCCATTTTAAAGAAGCTTGCTTTGGGCTCAGTGGGGGACAGGTTGACCGGAGATGGAGGGGCGGTGCGGGAGTCACCATTGCGGCTTTTGGGCTGGGTGAATTGCGTCCACAAGTGCAGATTGAGCTTGGAATCAGACCTGGATTGAGACACTTCAGGCTCACTGCGAGAAAGCTCGGTGGAAATCGACTTTACAAGGCTGAGGAGTGGTTTGGGCTTTAAAGAAGACTCTTTCAGTTCCAGTTCTGTAGATAATGACTTCACTAAGCTGGCCAAGGGCCGGTGAGTAGGCGAGAGGAAGCCAGACCCCGGAAGAAAAGAGTCTCCCAGGGAGCCTGATGAAGGTGGAGAGAGAGGAACTTTGAATGCAGGTGAGCTGAGACCCCACTCCCCCTCTGTCTGAATGTCGACCGAACATGGTCTTTGGGTATGGAGGGAGCTGAGTGACTTTTTGCCATCACAGTCCAAGGTGAATATGAGGTCATCGTCGTCAAGATTGTCCCATTCACCCTCGGTGTCCGTCAACTGGATCACTATTCCCCTCCGGTCCGTGTCATGCTGTGGCTGTAGACCCAGCCTCTGGATATCACTGGACAATTTGTGGGTTCCTTCATTCCCTGTCATCCCTGCCATGATTTATCTCTACACGGCACAAGTAAAACATTTTTGAGTCAGCAAAAACAAGACAATGAAACTATTTTGCCCCAGATATCTGGGCAACACAGTTATTTTGCTTCCATCAGCAGTTTTTAAAGCATTACACAGCATTATATGACTATGAGAAAGATTCTTTCTTTGGCAATGCTCATTTTGGACAAAACATTGACTGGACTTTTGTTCCACAATCAAGTAACTTCTACAACTCTTTTCCCTCTACAGCAGTGGTTCTCAACCAGGGATGACTTCAAATTATTTAAATTAATTATGCTAAAATATAAATTTACTCAAGAACTTCTTCAGCACTCCCAGTTTCTGTTAATTCACGAGTTCACACTTATACATAATCAGATTGAGTAAAAGAGTATGCGTGTTTGGCGTGCTGTCCGAGGAGAGGGTCCCGAGCTCTGTATTTTGGCCCGAACCCAGAGTACTCCCCCCGGATCTCTGGTTAAGATAGTAAGTAACCAGGCGAGTGTGAAGAGACAGGGTGGTGGAGGGATGCTGAAAACTGTCGGGGAACATGTTGATTTCAAATATACCGTCTGATAAAGGGGGCTTTCAAGTCAAAAAGCTGAGAACCACTGCTCTACAGATGACCCTCTTTGAATATGAATATTGTCTAGACTAGAGTTATAAATCTTATATAATGCATATACAGTAGTCGACATTTGAAGTGGATCAAAAAAGTTCATCAAAGTTGTCCTATAAGAACGGGCAGGGTTTTTCCTGCATAGAGAATTATGAGGTGGCCGCCTCCGTCAAATTTCGTGCCACCTCCGGCTCTCAACAAAACTCGGACAGACAGTCATGGTCAGATACATTTTTTCCACCGTGACGGTTCTGTTGCGGTTACCGCTTGTGTCCATTCTCAAACCGTATAGTGCTGCTGCTGCTGCGCGCAATGCGCGGATAAGTAATAAAACATTCAATTCCAATTAATCGAGGGTGGATGACAGATAAATAATTTTGTGTTGAGTTTAATAAAGACACGGAACTCGGTAAAACGCAATGAACGTGCGTCACTTTACTTTCGTTTTCAACAACGTAACGTTAATTCTCTTCATGGAAAACCAATCAAGGAAAACATATCAGGAGGACTCGACAATAACGCTTGTCTGGGACCATATACTTTGTCCGGGACACGTGTGTTTTTCTTTCTTTCTTATTTGAAGGGAAAAGTGAGAGAGAATTGTAGCCCATCCGGATAAATGCCCTGATTAAAAAAAAAAATAATATAAAAATATTCCGAATCGCCGAAAACGTGAGGATGATTCTGTTTTATTTAATTTTATGTAAGTGGCGATTGAGAGCCTATAGCTGATAATAATATAGGCCTACCTAATGTACTGACGGTAACACTGTTGCGCTGTTGAGGCTCGTGCTGTTATTTGTAACATATTATAGTTAAGAAACAATATATAGCCTAGGCTACACACGATCAGAGTGATGTTTTCCTGAATGCCATCAAGATTGAAACCGAGACTGATTTCATAACAGTTCAATAAACAAATAGTTAAAATTAAGTCACTTACATTTGAGACGCAATGACTGTTTTTGTTCTGTTTCTGCAGCGAAAATAGTTCCAAACAAAGATCACAGCAGAACCGTAACGTATCTCACAGCAACACTCAGCCGTGTTTCATTACTGAATGATTCAGCGTTTTGAACGAATCGATTGAGTCAAAGATTCAATTACCTATTCATAAACTGCCTCATTCGGAATGAATCAGCCTTTTGAACGAATCGTTTGAATGAATGACTCAATGACTCGCTCATTAAGACGGTCGCCTGCCGCCTCCTACTGGCGGTTTAGTTTCATATAGTATAATCTTTTCAACATTCCTTATTTGTATATTCAAAAATATTTAAAATAATCTAATTTAATACAGTTATAATTTTTCAATGTAAATTTTTTAATTTGATTGGAAACAGCCTAATGTCTTATTTTAATTGAATATATTGATCAAATTTAAGAATTTGAAATGAAAGATTGGAGCAAACATTTAGTAAAATAAAACCTTATAAAGGCACAAAAATTATTCTGTTTTCAAACAGCGATGTAATGAAACATTGACAATTTACGTTTGAATGGAGTAAAGCCTCTGTTAAGGCTATTAAGGAAATGTAATTTTGCCAAAAGAAGAACTTAATTCTTAAATTGTTCATTTTTAATTAGCCAACTTCAGTGTGATGTTACCATATTATCATGCTTAACACTGAGAATTTGAATAATTGTAATGTGATCAGATGCAGATATCTAAATCAAAGAATATGGGTGGTTTGCGGGTGGATTTTTTTATTTTTAACAGTGGATTTGGGTGACTCAAAGTGCACCAGATTAATGAATTTATCTTTAAAATGTACAAAAATTTCTCCCCCCTAGAGGTACCAACCTCCACTCACAAAAATAATGCCGAAAACACATTAGGCTATATGATGATCTATGAAAAATAACATTTAATTACCCTATTATTAAAATACATTATTAGGATTTTACCACCTCCGCCTCATTTTGAGCCAGGAAAAACCCTGAGAACGGGTATTGTTCAAAATTCATGTATAACTTTCAAAAAGGTTTTGATCCACTTCAAATGTTGACTACTGCATAAGTTTTGGGCGATAACAACTTTGAAATTCTAAACACTTTTTAAAAAAGTCAGAAAGCACTGACACTATGTTATATAAGGATTTAAGAAAGATTTAAGAAAGTTCATGCACTTTGTGCCTGATTTTATCCTATATGTGTAGAAGGCAAAGCAATGGCGCAAGAAAGATAATGCTGAATATTTGCATTTACTCTGTTAATGTTAAATAGCAGCATGTGTTTTGGTCCCTAAAGTGCTGAAAATACACTAAGATTATTGTTTAACTTTCAGGAAAATGTTCTTGTTTATACAGTAGGCCTATTTAAAAGAGGTTATGTAATACTTAAATTCAGAATACACTTTATTTGTTACAGAACCCATCTTCATTTTGTTTTGCCCATAAATTGTAATCATTTCTATATAGACTGTAGCATTCTAAAATACTATTAAGCCCATCAAGGGACCCAGAATGAGAGACTAAGCTATATATCTCTAAGTCAGGAAAAAAACGGGACTTTAGTTCAGTAAACTGACTCAATTAAAAGCAAAAATCTCCCACTATCTTTCTAGGTCAAGTAAGGCATTTAAAAGTAAGTTAAAGACGGCCTTCTGTGGTTATGTAACCCTGTGACACCAATTCTCCAGCAACTGGCAAACTCTCTTTAATCCCTACTCCATTCAAACCGGACTGATGAAATAATAAACCAACAGACTGTCCAAGGGCACATCTATGTGGCATGATGTCAAAACTCATGTGTCATCTAATATACTGAACAATCAACAATCAAGTGTATAAACAGTGTGCCAATACCATCATTTGGTGAGGTAGAATGAAATATGAGTGGCATTCTTTCAAGCTGACCATGAAATGGTTACAAATTCTGCTAAATAATATCTGTCAAATTACAGGTATGACTTGCAACAGGGTAAAAACATGATGTACAATGAAACATTCACTCCCAAAATGTTATTGATTACTAATTTAAATCTCAGACTTGGATACACATGGCCTTTAATAATCTCTTCTGAACTACCACTGGCAGTAAAATGCATGTTGATGGACAGGCTACTGGAAGACAACCATAGAAAGATCTAGACTAAATGTTGGAAATAAACAGACATAACTTTTGTAGAATGTGTTATTGATAAATAGAACAATTGCATGCTTATAAAACGTCACATAAATGCCAAATCCTTAAAATTCCTTCAAATCTGACTCGTAAAAAAAAAAATAATAATAATAATGTTTCAGATGGATTATATTCATTAATAATTCTCAGAGACACGTGCCAAACAAATACTGAGCAATACGATACACTTGAATTCATTGCAACGAACAGCAACACAGCATGAGATTCATCACAGCAGATGGTGTGTTGCTTTGCAGGATTCATGCAGTATATAAAATGATAGGGATTCTCTTATTAAAGCAAAACTAACTAGATTAAGGCAACTTTGTGACATTTAAGAAGCACTGGCAAATTACATTTTCTGTGATAACGAGATCATTTTAAAATAATGAACTCACCCAATTTCTGCACCATCGCCTGATCTCCAAAAAAAAAAAAAAAAAAAAAAAAGAGCTTTTGTGTCCCTTCAGTAACACTGAGTCGCAGTTCCGAGAATAATTTCCAGAGAGGAGACAGATTACACTTTCTTGAACCGTCTTGCATGAATCATGAGTCTGACTCTGCACACAGTTTACCATCAGACTTTATGATATAAACCACAGTTACAGACCAATGTGCGTTTGTATCGTCCGTTAGGGCTGTGCAAGATGTGCATGTGTCGGTCGGTAAATCTGGACTGTGCAGCGCGTGCAGCTACGGAGTTTTGAATTATTATAACACTTATGCAGTACATCGCTGTTATATTAGGCTACTGTGAAGCTGTGTATCCCAATAGAAACTAACTCCTCCCCCTCACAGGCTCCATCCAGATGTGATTTTGCGAACAGCAGCTCTTCAATCTGATTATAGGAAGCATGGCTGGAGTCCACTTTAATCCCGATTAAAAAAAAAAAAAAAAAAAAAACTCCAGCAGCAACACGCTCAAAGACACAACAGGACATGTCAATGACCCATAAGCACTCCACATTTGTCCTGAATCTGTGACAGTGACCACGTTTACATGCAGATTACGATTAATTTAGGCTATTCTGGTAATGCTTGTAATGTAATATGCATAAAATACAAATAAACTTTTCTCCGGACATAGAACTAGAAATGCTCACTCTTACAATATATTATTCCGTAATTTTGGACAATTTAATAAATTAATTCAAAGTCATTTAAACTCGTTAATTCTAATTAATTTCTTTATTTTTTATTTTAATGTGCTACACAAGACGGGGAAAAAAATTATCATTATATTTTTTTATGTTTGTAAAATGTAAATTTACTGTTCGCCCCAAACATGTTTCTGTCATGACAACTCTTGGAGAGATTGCCATGGTAATGCAGAACATGAAATCCATGGGGAGGAGTCGGATCCAGATCCAACTCCTCCCACCTTACATATACCTAAACCTACCCATCTCCACCCCCTGATCCCTGAACCTACCCATCTCCACCCCTTAATCCCTAAACCCACCCCTAAACCTACCAATCTCCACCCCTTATATCTGGATCCAACTCCGCCCCCTGGATCTCGTGTACTGCATTGAGGTGCTACTGATGAATGTGGCAATGTTAATGTATTTGGTCTTGGTGGAATAGATCTGCTCCTGCAGATTAAGTACAGAGACTTGCTGTAATACATTCAGACACGCTGCTGCTGCACATATAACATAACCCTCGTAGCTGTGCTAGTGGAGCTATACAGGTGGAGCTGGGAAAGGTGGAGTGTTTCTTGCTCTGTCCAAATACCCACACTTGCAGTCTTTCAATGAGCGTGAAGACTGCAAATGTGTGCAGAACAATTGATTACCCCATGGCAGGGGTGCCGCTAGCAATTTTGGGCCCTATGAAAGAATATGAGGTTGGGCCCCCATACCGCACCCATTCCATTACTAAGATCGATCCCCAAAAGCATGGGCCTTTAGAATCGTCCTAACTTTCACCTCCTTAGCAGCGCCCCTGCCTGATGGGACATAGACTTGCGAATGCACGTGTTTACAGAGATTTTCAATACTTTGCATTTTAAAATAAACTTCTAAATGTCTGTTCAGCATGTAACTAACAGAAGACACAATATTAAAATTGTGTTGCTTCTTAAGTGATAAAAAAGCAGTTGCAAATGTTGTACAAAATAAACACCCTCATCAGAACTGCATGCGTCTAGCGGAAGAACAGCTACTTCTCTCTGTTTATGTCTATGACAAGTCACGCAGTTACTGGGCTACTCCGCAGTGGTACTACCCATAGATATCATATATGATATATATGGTACTACCAGTCTAAAACAGTCTAAACCAGTCCAAATATAAACACTTATTATAGGTGTACCATTACAGTGATTCAGGGTAAGAAAAAAAAATGGTTTGGAAAATGGATTCATGATGTATTCACACATTATATCATTTTTGTAAATTTTGAACACAAATTCAATTTGTGATTTCGGGGCACATGAGTTCCCGAACATAATGCATGATGGGATACGTTTAGCGACGCGCTCTCAAGTGGCCAAGACCACAAGTGTGGGTATTTGGACAGGGCATCTGAAAGCGCGGTGCAGACTGCTGTCAACAAACAATACTAGTATTGGAATGTGCAGATGCCACAGCAAACAATCAGCTGCGTTATGTGGATAACAATGTGATCGCTAACAAATTGAGTTAAAGGGGTCCTTGATTATGATTTCACTTCTTTAACTTTAGTTAGTGTATAATGTTGCTGTTTAAGCATAAACAACATATGCATAACGACATATACGACACTCAAAGTTCAATGCAAAGGGAGATATTTTCTTTTATAGAAATCTATTTTTAAGGACTACAAACGGCTTGTAGGGACTATAACGAGCTTCTTCCAGGGTTGGTGATATCACAAACCCTAAAGTACTAGCCCCGCCCACTGATTCGAGCATGACAAGTAGTAGTAGGTATATAACAGACATGACCTTAACACTGGATCTAGTAACTAAGCGATAAACATGCCTTTGAAGAGTGCAAAATGTTGTGCAGTGCCATGTTGTGGAAAAACACAGTGGGCCCTATTTTAACGGTCTGAAACACAAGTATCAAGCACGAAACGCAAGTAACTTTGTGGGCGGGTCTTGGCGCTGTTGCTATTTTCCCGGCAGGATAAATGACTCTTGTGCCCAACGCAAATCTAAAATGGGTTGGTCTGAAGTAGCTTCATTATTCATAGGTGTGGTTTGGGCGTAACGTGAAATAAACCAATCAGAGCGACATCTCACATTCCCTTTAAGAGCAGGCGCGCTTGTTCCATGGCGGATTGCTATTATAACGGCGATTTGCCAGGCAGGCGCACACCAGGAGCGGTTCACAGCCGAGGAGACTTACATTCTCGTCAGGGCCGTAAAAGACAGAGAAGTGACATTGGGGATGGAAAAACCCACCCAAAATAACTTCGGTTGAACAGGCGTATGATAATTTGGGTAAATGTGTAAGCTAGATGTATGCTTTTATAATAAACTGTCTGTCTGTCTGTCTGTCTATCTATATATCTATCTATCTATTTATTGTAATAATGTATGATTTGCAAAAATGGAAACTGCTGCTTCTGTGTAGATGAGAGAATCAAAGTGCATGCGCGTTGTGTACACACTACATTGATTATGGCCAAGCATGTGCCCTTAAAATGGCATATGAATAACATACTTACATACATGCCACTGACTTTAGACTAGGTTTTTCCTGGTCAGTGGCGGAATTGTTTTCTAAACCTGCAAAATAGCACCAGGGAACGTTTGCGCCGGAACACGCCTCCTTTTTTCGCTGAACCGCCCCCGGGAGCGCAAATGTATTTCCTAATTTACCGACGTGCGTCTGTGGAGGGAAAAGTCCGCTGTGCGCGGGTGCAAAATAGGAATGATACATGTGTCGGCGTACGAAGTCAATTGCACTGGGTGCAAGATAGGGCCCAGTAGCTGCATTGGTTTTGCAGAGAGCCTGACATTAAAATACTATGCCGTGCCTTCTATATTGAATCCGAAAGGAATGGTGCAACACACTTACAGTTTTTACTGCAGTCACTATTGCTTTGTTACAGATCAAAGATTTATTATGTACGGATTATGTGTAGATAACTAAAATCACCAGTGTAGTGGCCAGTGATTTAAGCCTATTGATTCATGTAGGCCTACAGTCAGATGTTTTTATCTCAAAATCGTTTATTGTCATGTCAGTAAATCAAACCAGCGTCTAAACAATCAACTTCACAGTGCTCCTCTTAGTAGGATGAAAATAATCTGTTATTTAAACTGTGATTAAATTTCAGAAAGCAATCAAAGCACGCTATGTAAATCAAACCGTCATGATTTTCATTGTGTTAACACTGTTAGTTATGATGAAAGCATTCATTAGTGTGCAGAAATCTAGTTACAATGACGAGATCGCTGCATTCATGCGCTCAACATGTCCGTGATCGGTTACAATGCTCATCAATGCAACCTTTCACTCCACAATCTAAATATGATGCTATAATCAACACTTTTCACGATTAGTAAACCTTGAGAACTGTAATTGTCAAAACATACTAAACGTTTTCGAGAGAATTCCACATGTAATACTAGCTATTACATAAGCAAAGATGTTAGCCAATCATTGCAGTCTTACAGCAGACACGCCCCTTAAAACAGAACATTCAAATCAGAGGGCTACAATCAGGGTAGGAAAAATGCCTTTTATTTCTAAATTATGACCATTTTTGATGTAAAAATCATACGAACATCATACTAACATTTTTAGTGGACCCTTGGGAACATTATAAAATAAAAAATAATGCAGTTTGTTACCCCTTTAAGGACCTATCAAGCGGCACCATCTAGAGTTTCATGACAGAACTTTGTATTTTTTCAATAGCCTCAAATTCAATTTAACATCATCCTGAAATTATCTTTGTTTGGACATGTGCAGAAATAAATTAATATTAATTATGGTGAATATTCTGAATATGTTAGCATCTTATTTTCTGTCTTATTTCTAGAAACTGGAATATGTAGCCTACTGTTTCCGGTTAGGAGAATCAGATTAATCCATACTAACATAATCATAGTATGACCACACTGATTGATATAAGAATATTCTTGAGCATGTGGACGAGGTCAATTAATCGCAAAATAATAAAAATTAAAAACTCCCACAGTGCAGCCTGTCTCCGAGTCCTCACTAATATTTCTTTATCTCACACTGTGCTGAGATGGGGTAAAAGAGGACAATTTGGCCTAGATAAAGATTTGTGACGCTGTCTTAGCACAGCTTTCTCTGCACTGAGAAGAAAAATGTTAAAAGATATACATGCAAGCTCACTTTGTACTTCCTTATGAAAACCATAAAAAAACACACAAAAAAAACACTATGATCTCTAACAAAAAAAAAAAAAAAAAAAAATCTGTGAAAATTTGGAGTATTTTCAATGAGCAGTTCTAATCTGAAGGCTAAAACTCCTACCAATCATTATTCTTCACTCAGCATATCTTACCAGCTATTTAAAACCACCAATGCCACATGCAGCAGGTCAAAAATAGTCTGCCTTTCAGGACCAGAAACCCAAGGCCACAAGGATACCATGTGGAGGTATACGCTAAAAAGACAAGGACTATGCCCAGAGAAGAGGAGTGCAAACACAGAGGATAATGTAACTATTCTGCTTTAAAAAGAGTGACTGACTCATTGTTTTATCTTTAGTGCATTTGTAATATAGGCTTGAAAAACATTTCACTTATCTTGTTTTATTTAACTTGTAAAGAACTGTCAAAATGGCAGCTGTTTTTGATCAGTTTATGGAATTTCACTCAGTTCATGGGACAAATGTGAAACTGGACCCCTCGAGGACTCGGGCCACCCGAGTAGAAAGCTTTGCAAATGGCGTCTGCTTCAGTAAAGACCCTTTAAGCCCTGGCGAGATCTTCCTAGTGGAGATTGAAGAGAAAGAACTGGGTTGGTGTGGTCATTTAAGGATTGGACTTACTGCCCATGACCCACGAACACTGGCAACTGTGCCAGAATACTCTCTGCCTGATCTTGTGGAAATGGGAGACAGCTGGGTGTTTGCAATAACAAGAAACCATAATAAAGTCATTGAGGATGGAGGAGAAGCAGAGGATGGTGAACAGCCAAATATAGGTGATGAGGCAGGAAACAAGCCTAAAACATTTTTTACAGACACTCATCTGTATGTAGAAAACATGAGCATACCAAGAGACAAGTTGGTGGGACGCAGTCGACCCGGGAGGTTCAGTCACATCCTGGATGATCTGTACAAAACCAATGCTTTACCCCCAACTGCCCGCCGCAGTCGGATAGGGGTTGTCCATGTACCTAAGGGACAAGGGTATGGCGACATGCACATTATCATCAATGGTGAAGACATGGGAGCCTCTGCCAAGGGGATCCCCACCAGTAAGCCACTGTATGCTGTTGTGGATGTATTTGCAGCTACTAAATGTGTTCGGATTGTCCAGGTGGAATATGGCTGTAAGTTTCATTTTTACTTGCTAATATGATTTGACATTATTGTATGACAGACTGTAATGATTCCTCTCTCTGCCCCTTTGCTTTAGTTTCTTCATTGCAGATGCTCTGCCGAAAGACAATTCAGAAACACATCGTTCACAGAATGGCTTTGGACTGGTTGGAACTTCCGGAGTTACTTAAACACTATTGCAAATATGAGTGAGCAAAACCTATCAAACATCTGGGTAGATGCAGCAAAGACTTTTAAGACTGAGATTCAGTCAAATGTTTTTTCTCTCCCTTTTGAACACAAGAAACATGTTATCTGAACAATTTAATAAATGTTCTTCAAACTCAAGCTTTGTAGATGCAAATTATTACATCAAGAGTGGCATGAGCACTTAAAACTTGATAATTCTACTATTTCATTTTCTTTATTTAGCCTGCTATAACTTTATTATTAATTGATATAAAAAGTATAATTTATACCTGTAAAATATGAATTTATAAATGTATCCTTAGGACACAATTGGGTCTGAACCTTTCTTTTATGTTTTTAAAATGTTCATTTAAAAAGTCTTCTCTTTGTTGTTGTTTTTTAATTAGGTAAATGCAAAATACTTGCATTTTCACTTGTGGCCTCAGATTTTGGACAGATTTTAAAGATGTTGCTCATGAACATTCCATGCAACATTTCATAGCATTCTGTTAAAACTTATTATTATTATTTGATTTAATTAATCATTTGAATGAATAATTTTAATGAAATAAAGTATATGTTGTACATGTTTTTACATATTGAGGAACACTTTACAATAAGGTCTCATTTGATAACATTAGTTTTAATGTATTAACTGACATGTACTAACAATGAGCAATACATTTTGTTACAGTATTTATTAATCTTTGTTAATGTTAGTTACTAAAAATACAGTCGTTCATTGTTTGTTCATGTTAGTTCACAGTGCATTAGCTAATGTTAACAATTACAACTTTTGATTTGAATAATGTAGTAAATGTTGAAATTAACATTAACTAAGATTAATAAATGCTGTAGAAGTATTGTTCATTCTTAGTTCATGTTAACTAAAGTTGTTAACTAATGAAATCTTATTGTAAAGCGTTACCCAATATTTACCACGTAGATTTGAGTGTTCGGTTGATCTGCATTGACGCCTAGCGGTCCTTTGGGGGAAGTTCAACCGAACAGTTTTGTAATGGTCACGTGACCGGAACATTGTCTTCGTTGTTTATTCAGTTTCCCAGCTTGTCCTCGTACTTGATCTGCGCATAAAATACGCTGTTTGATTTATCTGTTGATCTCTGTCAAACAATGTCATTTTGTTCATTTTTCGGGAAGGAGTTGTATAAAGATCATTTCAAACCCGGTAAGTATTTTTTTTTTTCTAATTCATTATTTAACCTGCTCCCTGTACCTTTAGTACAGTTATGATGTAACTGTTATTAATACATTGGATGAACGAACTGATGCAGCGACAGTCCCTTTTCTATTTGCTGTACTACTCCATAGCTAAGAAAACAAAATGTTTGTGTTATGTTAATTTAAAAAGAACATTTTCCTGATTTATTGTTTCTCTGCAGGTATATATGTTTGTTCCCAATGTGGACATCCACTCTTTTCAAGCAGATCCAAATATGCCCATTCCACCCCTTGGCCTGCCTTCACAGAGACCATCCAAGAGGACAGTGTAACAAAAATGATGGAGTCATTAACAGCCTTCAAGGTTAGATCAGATTCAAAACATTACTTCATATTTAAAGACACCACAAATATGTTCATATGTGTTCATACATGTTAACATGCATGTGCAGGTTCTGTGTGGCAAGTGTGGTAATGGACTAGGCCATGAGTTTCTGAATGATGGGCCAGAGGAGGGCTTATCGCGTTTTTGAATATTCAGTCACTCGCTTAAGTTTGTCCCAAAAGGTAAGTCATCACCACCACCATCAGCAAATGTAATTTTTTGTATAATATGCCAGTATCATACTTATTTACATAACTAAGTAACCACTTGAATTCATCCTCAAACTTTTTTTCTCATCAGATAAGGTTGATAAACACTAAGCGAAGTGATTGTCCATGCTGATGAGGCTGCTGCTGCTTTGCACACTGGTAACCGGATGTTCAGCTCATGAAGTGGACAAGGGGAAAGCCCCAGATTGGGGGTCCTGTTCACAGATATATTATGACCGTCCCAGACACCACAGAGACCAATGCAAATATATTTTTATACTAGTCTGCATAAGCTAATATGAGCATGTTCAAGATTTATTATGAATGAATGAAAATACTTACTGATAAAACCAGTCTCGAATATTGTTGATGTAAAATGTTAACTGTAAACCTTCAATAAAGCAATTTACGTGTCATTATCGAGATTATTATTAGGCCTATTATCATATACTATTAACAATAGTAAAATACTTGTAACATTATAATAACCTTATTATATATACTGTTATACAGGTTAGAGTTTTGTGAATTTTTGGAATGAAACATCAAAAGGATAAACAATGCAGATTTATTTTTACAGTCATCTTTGATCATATTTACCAGGGGTGCCAATAATTCTGACTACAACTGTGTATATATATTTATATATATATATATAATGTAAATGGCCACTGATTGATGGGGTTAATAGGAAGACCAATTATAAAGCAAAAAACAGCTTAACCACTTTGTCACATCAAAATAAAAAATTGAAATGGCCCAAAAACATGGAGACTGTTTTTTTTTTAATGAGCAATCGGCTTGAGGAAATTTAAGGTACATCTTTGTGTCTGTGACCAAATCAAAGATTGATAAACTGAAAATAAGTTTACTATTAAAAAGTATAGCTGAACATCAGTTCACAAAAATAAAATATATTGTTTAATTGTTATTGCCTTGAGTTATTTTGGAATAAGTGTAAAAACACTAACTTGATGACATACTTGGTTTTAATAAATGGAACATTAATTACATATACAAAAATACAAAATAGAATTGTTTCTTTCA
This sequence comes from Scardinius erythrophthalmus, assembly GCF_964197995.2. NCBI lineage: Eukaryota > Metazoa > Chordata > Actinopteri > Cypriniformes > Leuciscidae > Scardinius > Scardinius erythrophthalmus. Next base: position 18,436,858 of record NC_138238.1, on the reverse strand, counting down.
TCTTTTTTTCCTGATAGTATAAGTAATGTTTATTTAACCAGAAAATTGTGACATTAAGTGTAAATGCACACAGCCACGAATATACGATATACGATATATATATATTTATTACATGGCTTGGCTGAATTCCAATGTAGAATGCGGTCTGTTATTTCTTGATAACAGACCGCTGCGAAGTATAACAGACCGTTGCCATGAAAAACAGCGCGTTGCTATGGACGCGGAATGGACTATTTTCTTTAGCGGAAGCAATACAATCGTTTTTAAATCAATAAACTCCTTTTTAAATAAAGAATTTGTGTCAAATTATTTATTCATTTTGTAGGTAGCCATGTAATAAGCGGGATAATGTATAGTGAGCCGGTTGTTATAGTGAATAACAACCCCTTCAGGCTGATTCAAGATCCCTCCGCTTCGCGTCGGGATCCCGTTCAGCCTGTCGGGGTTGTTATTCACTATAACAACCGGCTCACTATACATTATCCCTTACATATGTATATATATATATATATATATATATATATATATATATATATATGAAGAGTTTAGATGCAAAAGCCTCTAAGTGCCATCTGAAATTTTCTTCTAGAATGATCATTTTTATCAAGCTTGTATATTTAAGTTCAGTAATTTCACTTAAATGGCAATGAAAATTACCTATTAATTGCCATTTAAGTGAAATTACTGAACTTAAATAAACGAGCTTGATAAAAATGTTCTAGAAGAAAATTTCAGATGGCACTTAGAGGCTTTTGCATGTATCTGAACTCTTCATATATATATATATATATATATATATATATATATATATATATATATATATATATATATATATATATATATATATATATATATATACACGGTATATGTATGTGTGTGTGTGTGTGTGTGTGTGTGTGTGTGTGTGTGTGTTACTGTATTTCAACCGAATTGTTCATCCGAAATCTTATTAGTTTATTGATTCCTGCATGAATGTGTTTATTTTATTGTCTGCATCATAAATAAATTTATTGAAATTATAAAATGTATTGAAATTACATAGAAACTGTCTTTTTATTTTGGTTTCCGCTATTAAAATTTGAATTAAAACAATTATTTTTGTTTCATTTGTTGTTGTTTTTAAATATTAGCAGCAGTGACATCCATAGACTGTAGGTGACATCATGTCTTGAACCGCCAAAATGACGCTGCTCCGCTCGCTCTCGCGCTCATGTCGTAGAAGAAACGGTCACATATTTCATCATAGCTCGGAGTCGAGAGACCCTTCATTCTTCGCGCGCCCTTGACTTTGTAAGAAGAGAGAGATTTTCTACGAAGCTTAACCAATAATAACAAGTTGATTAATTATTTAAAGAGTATTTCAATTATATAACGAGTTATATAGATTACAAATGAAGTAAGACTTAGCAGCGAAACTCTTTTACCTCAGCGTTAGTTCGTCAGGTCAATAGGAATGTTGCTAGCTTTTTTGTTGTTGTTGATAAATCTCATTTGCTAAGTTAGTTGGATATTACTTATTGGAATTACATAGTCATGAGTGTTTTTCCGTTGTGTCACTGTTGTTACAGAGATGAAAATGACGTACGCTCCAGTACAACCATATGTGCCAATACGTGACCTAAACATAAACATCACACACTCGGTGAGAACTTACTGAGGCAAATATCAGAAGACTTATTCTTGAGTGCCTGGTTATGTGGTATCGTAATTTTAATGAATAATTTGGCAAATTACATAATACATTATTTATATCTATATATTCTAGGCTACTTAGTTTTGTGATGATAAATGGCTTTTAACCAAACTGGCCTTTTAACGCATGTAAGGAATGTTTTCAGTTCGAAAAATAAGGTCTTTTTTGTTCATTTTCCAGAAAGTGGTTGGAGTAATAATTGGGAAATCTGATTCAAGAGGATTTCCAGACAGGAAAAGTTGGTTACATTACAAATTTCTTGTTTTCATTTCATTATATATATATTTTTTTTTAACAGTCTTTTCTTTTGATTTCAGATGCTGGCTCTGAAAGGTTCACATTCAGCTTCACCGTAAAAGATTCACCAGAACATTTTATCAATGTGTCTGCATGGGGAAACGAGGAATACATCCAAGGACTGAGCAGTCACTTTCAGATTGGGGATTGTGGTGAGATTTAGCAGTGGTAATCATTAATTGTAGATGTCACATTCGTGTGTTAACAAAACTAACTACTAATAATAGATGAAATACAAAAAAAAAAAACGTATAATAATAGATGAACTACATTGAACTGAAACTGTGAGCCAAAATAGCATCTTCTGTTTTAGTTGTAATTGAAAATCCCCTCGTTGTGACCAAAGACTATGAGAAAGAAGAAAGATTTTGCCCTTCAACTCCCAGGTAAAAAAAAAAAAAAATCACGTCTAACTAATAAATATTCTGTATCATACTGTATTTGTAAGTGATACATAACCATATTTCATCTCAGTACCTACAGGCTGTTGCTAACAGAGACTCACTCAAGCATTAGAATATGCTCAGATTTAGAAACAGAGGCCAGGATTCTGCCGCTATTCCACATCCCAATTAAAGACCCAAGGGACTTCTATTCATTGGGAGACATTACTGCAAATGGACAGAGTCTGGATGGACACATTATTAACATTCTAGCAGCTTTGCAGTCGGTTAGATTCCAACAATGTACTGTCAGCCCTTCACACGGATGTCAGGGAAGTTAACACACCCTGACATCAGTGGCTGGTGGGCAATTAAAAAGCAATTTTCCACCCTGCAGATGTAAAGATCCTTTTCAGTGATTGAGGTTTTGTCATCCAAAGGTCGGAGAGGAGAAATTCTTCTCAAAATCTGATGGGCGCAAAGGACAGAGGCTAGAAATAAAGCTCTTTGATGACACTGGGACATCATTTCCTTTAGTGTGGTGAGTTAAATTGCATTAATTCAGTTTTGTTTTTAAAATTAACAGCAAACATCAACGCCAAACACTAAATAAAGTGATTTCATTTCTTTTTTAATCCAGTTGGGATAAAGAGACCATTCGGCTGGTACAAACACTGACTCAAAAAGAAACAGGTAATATGTTTATTTGTCTGTTTATTTTTCAATTGCAATTTCTAATATGTGGGGAATTTAATTAATTGTACTTATTTTTTCCCAGTGCTGTTTATTGCAGATGCTCGCATCACCTTTGACAGTTTTCGTAGTTGTATGATAGCAACAGCGACCTCAAAAACAATCATAACAGTCAACCCTGGTACTGGTAGTGATGTGAAATGCTAAATTAAAGAATATATTTAAAAACGTACTATTGTAATGTTTTAACAAACTGACTTTATCCTTAAAATCCTTATATTCTTTCAATTGCATTCTAGAAACAGCAGAAGCCAACCAGCTGTATACGTGTATAAGGGAACTGCTAGAAGCCGGAGGACTGGATGACCAAAACATCCTCTCAGGTGATGATGTGCCATGTAAGTCGCTTGATCTATATACATCTAGACCTCTACCATAAACAGTGCATTATGTGTGTAGCTCATACAGTAACACACAGCATTTATTTCTCAGTGGATTCCATTAGTGATGTTCTGACTGTGAACCAACTCAAAGCCAGAAGTCAAGAACATGCTGATGTCTTTCATTGCATAACATATGGATTCATCACAACTCTTGATCTAAGTTCCTCCATCTCCAAAGTCATTCGCAAGAAATGGTTAGTGTGCAATGCTTTGACAGTTTTGTGCAATGACCTAATCGGGGGTTTCCACGCATCCTGGAAAATTATAGAAATTGTAAAATCTCCTGTTTTTTTTAGCCGAGAATGAAGAGTTTATTGCTCCCTGAAACAATTACCGTTAGTTGCAAAAAGTGCTGTGTTCAGGGATGCTGAGATTTGACACGTGAGAGAAGTATTTTGAATGGTCACATAACGGCCCTTGCATCAGTTAGCTAATGTTATTAACTGTTAAAATGTTTGCAGCAAATGTCAACTGGAAAGCAGCTACCTAACCTTAACATTTAATTTATTAACTTACTAACTAATAATTTGTATGTGTAATATAAGGCAGCGGTCAGCATGGCAACCTACAGCAGTGACACAGCCTGTTTTATTTAGTTCTGATTGTTGTAAAAAGTACTTTGGTACTATTTCTATTCTGAAATGTGAAAAAAAAAAGGTCCCGGCTGATAAGTGACTATAGCGCATCAAAGGTTTCTATTTACAACATGTTTTTAGAGCATTAAGTATTGTAGCCAGTGTTGAGCACATGAACGCAATGGGTTTTTAAGAAGTTAATTAGAATCCTCTAAATAGTGCTTTTGATTATAAAGGGAGCATTCTTTGTTTGCAATCTGTACAAAACCCATTCACTATTTGAATAGAAGTTCTATTTTTAGTACACACGGCAAAGTTTCAGGAGGGACAACCATTTTTAAACGTGGGAATGAATCCAAAATTGTGTTGACTGACAGTGATAACCATAGCAACAGACAAGACAAAAAAGTCTGATAAGTCAAAATAAATGTGTGCATTAAAGGAACACTCCACCGTTTTTTGAAATAGGGCTTATTCACCTTCTTTCCTACATTTAGATAGGTGGGCAATGCATTTTTGTCTCAGTGCATGCATTGTTTTAGTTTGACAGGGTCGGCGCTAGCTTAGCTTAGCATAATGAATGGAATCCTTTGTTGCCAGCTAGCATGTCCTGAGTAAAAGTGATATATATATATAAAAAAAAACGAATTACTTCTTGTGGCCTTCGTATTCACAACGAGTACAAATAGCGATGCAGATTAACACTAGGCGATTTCCTAGGCAGATATTGACTTATATATTAAGGACTATATTAGGGGGAAGCACAGGCGAAGCACTGCTACTTGGGCGTGATATCTCTGCGCCCAAGTAGCAGTGCTTCGCCTGTGCTTCCCCCAATATAGTCCCAAGTCAATATCTGCATAGGAAATCGCCTAGTGTTAATCTGCATCGCTATTTGTACTAGTTGTGAATACGTAGGCCACAAGAAGTAATTAGGTGTTGTATTTTTTAATCACTTTAACTCAGGACATGCTAGCTGGCAACAAAGGATTCCATTCATTATGCTAAGCTAAGCTAGCGCCGACCCTGTCAAACTAAAACAATGCATGCACTGAGACAAAAATGCATTTGCCCACCTATCTAAATGTAGGAAAGAAGGTGAATAAGCCCTATTTCAAAAAACGGTGGAGTTTTCCTTTAAGTGTAAATGCAGACTAACAGACCTGCCGGTAACAAGTACATGTAATGTGTTCACGTGACTCATTTAAAGCAATGTTTACATAAATGTTTGACGGCGACATGCAAATTTTGTATCTGTTATTTATAATTATTATTGGCTTTTGTTTAATAATTGTATTTTCAGAAAGTAAAATTTCCGATATTTTTTTTGCTATGGTATTGCAATTGGTTTCGAGAATCATTCGTCAAACTGTATAATTAAAAAATATGAAATAACTGATTTTATAGTTAAGTCATGGCTATAAACTGTATGTCTTTTAAAGACTTAAAAGGAATATATTACTTTAGTGCCTGATCCTTGTGTATTATTGCCGCCGTAGTGAAATTGAAAATGTCCTAGAAAATGATCACTGAAAAAGAGTGGAAACCATGCCTAATGTTCACAAACCTGAGTTTTAATAAATCATTTCTCCACTAGTGCCAAATGCAAATTTCAAATCAGTGAGGAGATTCAGACGTGTTCCAATGATGCCTGTCCAAATCAAGGACAACAGCTCCAGGCTACCAAAGGCTTTGATCTGCTGCTGGACATCAGTGATCACACTGGGACTTTGCAGTCGTGCAACTTGGCAGGAACAATGGCTGAGAAAACCCTGGGCTGTAAAGTGAGCGCATCTAATACTTGCAGTAATGCTCAGTAATGCTCACTTTAACTTTTACAACTATTTTGTCTCTGATAAAAACCTTTGTGCGTTGATATCACAACCCTTGGGTTCATTCACCTGACCTGTGTCTAATAATATATAATAAGTAAACATTTAAATGAACTATGTAAATAATATTTTATACAGTCTCTGTGTACTGTAAAGAATAAATCAAATATTTTTTCTTGACAGACAGAAGCGTTTTTGTGTCTGTCGGAGTCTGAAAGGACAATTCTGCAGTGGAAGTTCCTTCTGGAGAGATGCAAAATTTATCTAAAGGTTAATCATGTTGACCATTTGCCACTTATTTTTAATATTGGACATTTAAGGATGTCATTTAATCTTCTTTTTAAATTGTAGGTTCTTCCATCTCCTAAAAGCAGAAGTGGAATGAGGGCAAGGATTTTGTCATGTGTACTCGCTGACCCCGTTGAAGTGAAGCAAAGCCTTGCCTCCTCTGTGGTTTGATGCTGTTTTGCAACAAAGCGACACGGCATGGTTCCTCATGTGAAATCAAATAAACTGTTGGCCAGCTTGTATTAAATTCACTTTGGTTCAAATGCATATGTAGTGACTAATAATATATGTATTTTTTGACATTTTGCTCCAATGTCGCATTTGATTTCATTGTATTGTAACTGGTCTCTATAAATTAATTAACTTGATGTATTTTTCTTTGCATGTTTGTTTCAAACTAATTTAATTTGCTCAAATGCTTTAACTAATAAAAACAATGAATACTGAGCACTGCTGCCTCGGAACCTTTTATTTAAGGATTGTTTCTGTGAGGACTGTTTTGGATGGAGCGCCGCTTTGGTTTGACATTTGTAAATAATGTTCATTTCGCTGTTGAGATCATAGTTTTGTATGTATCTAATCGAATTTCTAGTGCATTATTCGCCCCCAGGTAAGAACATTGACTCTTTCTTTTTTCGAATCAAGTTTGTCCAATTGCATCTTTCAGAGAGCATTTTAACCATATCTATGATTTTAACACCCTAAAACCATGTCAAGCTATCACAACAGATTGTTCTCTTGATCTTGTTGGCAGCATAAACAGAAACAAGTACATTAAAACGTATCGAGGTATATTCATTAATTTTCAACAGCCACAGCTAAAACGAGGCATTCTCCTGCGAAGTTGTGGTTTGGTCTGGACTGAGTTCATCATGAATGTGAATCAAGGCACCGTGGGCAGTGATCCGGTGATCCTCGCCACTGCTGGGTATGATCACACCGTGAGGTTCTGGCAGGCTCACAGCGGCATCTGCACACGAACCGTCCAGCACCAGGACTCTGTATCCTTCACCAACAACAGCCTTCACTTTCATGACTACGGGTCTTAACACTTTTACAAAGTTAACTTTGTATTAATGTCAAAATAGAAGTTTTGGTTACACTTTATTTTAGTGTCCTTGCTACGTGTACTTACTGTAATAATAACAGTAAATTCTGCATAATTACACGTAACTAACCTAACCTAAACCTATTCCTAACCACAACCATATAGTAAGAACATGTTGTTAATTAATATTACTATTACATAAGTATTATACAAGTACGTATAATTACATGCTAACAAAGTCACCCTAAAATAAAGTTATAAAAATAAAGTATTGTTTTAATAATCTTCTGTTGTGCTTTACGATTAGTTTACTAACAAACAGCACATGTAAAGTAATTGATTATGATTTTAACTGTAGTGCTTTATTCAGTATTAGTATAATATAGTTTAAATGTACTAAATTGCAACTTCATCATTACAAATGTGTAATTACAAATCTATTTAAATAGATGACACAAATTTCAATAGAAATAACAGTTAATTTCAACTTATACAAGTGTATTTTAGTAATCATACATGTCTGTAAGTACATTCAGAAGTACACTTTAACCATATTTGAAAATCAATAGATGTGTATTTTAGTCCTACTTAAGTGGGTCAAAAATTGTACACTGCAGTTCATCTAATTGCATTTAATAAAAATATAATACATTTTCATTTAATAGCAAAGAACACGTGATTAAGTTTATTAAAACATTAAATTCACTTTGCACCTAAGTCATTTTTTATTTAAAGTATAATTTTTCTGTAATAAGTACAACTTGTGCTTTCCAACGTTTACTTCTTTTTCACAAGGGACTGCTGGTACAAAAAATACTTTAAAGATGCTTAACTCAAACACCAGCAGGTAAATTCTCTTGAAGTAACGCCTGACAGAAGCATGATTGCTGCTGCTGGTAAGTTCAGCACGCACCTCATTACGCATAAAACTACAAATAGTGCAAACTGTGTTTGTTTTTCTTTTGTTCCTATACTTGTGTAGTTTTTACACTGTACTTTTGTTCTTGCATTTCAGGTTATCAGCACATACGCATGTATGACTTAAACTCAAATAATCCAAACCCTGTGATCAATTACGACGGTGTCAGCAAGAACATCACGTCTGTCGGCTTTCACGAGGATGGTCGGTGGATGTACACGGGTGGGGAAGACTGCATGGCTCGCATCTGGGACCTGAGGTAGCCGAAAGCTTTCTGCTGTATGTAGCCTATAAAGTCCGTTTTGAGATGTTTTAAGTGCTGTTTTCATTCAGGTCAAGAAACCTACAGTGCCAAAGGATATTTCAAGTCAATGCACCTATTAATTGTGTGTGTCTTCATCCCAATCAGGTCAGTTGGATAATATTTCATTATATGCTACTGATGCTCACAATCAAACCAGTCAAAAAAACAAGTAAATTTTCTCTAAATGTATTTGCTTCAGGCTGAATTAATTGTTGGGGACCAAAGTGGTGTTATCCATATCTGGGATTTGAAAACAGACCACAATGAACAGCTCATCCCAGAGCCAGATGTGTCCGTCAATTCAGTCCATATCGATCCTGATGCCAGTTATATGGCTGCAGTCAACAGCTCGGTCAGTAACCAATAACAGTCCTTAAAGGGATAGTTCTCCCAAAAATCATTTACTCACCCTCATGTCGTTCCAAAGGCATAAGACTTTCATTTATCTTTGGATGAACGGAAATAGACAGAATGTCTATCCACCCAAAACTCAGATTCTTCAAAACGTTTATAAAGACATTGTAAAAGAAATCCATTATATCTCTTTATGAACCTTTTGAACCGGCAGAGTTCAGAGGGTGAATTGACATTCAATGGAGTAACCCTCATTTGAACGACATGAGGGTGAGTAAATAACAACTTTCCCTTTAAACCTTCAGAATGCCACACTGCTAATGAAGTTGTCCTAATATGTACTGCATATATTCATATTATATCTGAACCGTTTAGTTGAGGTTGGTCAGATTTGGTTAATTTTTCCTTTCACTGTAGGGCAATTGTTATGTGTGGAATTTGGCTGGAGGAATAGGTGATGAGGTGACACAACTGATACCCAAGACCAAGATCCCAGCTCACAAACGCTACTCGTTACGCTGCAAATTCAGCCCAGACTCCACGTGAGTGTCTTGCAAAACACTAATCTGAGGAACAATGGGAGAACAGTGAAAAATGTAAATAGTTGATTCTTGTTTACAACTATTATACAAATCAGTGCTTCATTTTTCATCTCTTTGCTAGATTACTGGCCACATGCTCTGCTGACCAGACCTGTAAAATTTGGAGAACCTCCAATTTTTCTCTAATGACAGAGTTGAGTATTAAGAGTAACAACCCTGGAGAGACGTCCCGAGGTTGGATGTGGGATTGTGCCTTCTCTGGAGATTCACAGTACATAGTTACAGGTGAACACACACTTTATTTTACAGTCCTGTTCTGCATGTACATACGATGTACTTACTGTAATAACTGGGTAATAACTAGGTACTGGTCCTGAAACTACCCTTAAACCTAATCTTAACCAGTGTAGTTAACTTACATAACTCATACTTTGTTGGAAATAAAGAGCAACCAGTTTTGTGGTATGGTTAGGTTTAAGGGTGTAAGGGAAGGATCAACAGTTGTTACTAAATTAATTAATTACAGATTTAATTACATACATGTATTTTTTAAATACAAGTACAATGTAACAACATGTTTGTACACAATAAGTGCATTATATCAAACTATTAATTTAAATGTAAGTACAGAGTACCCCCAGTTTCACAGACTAGGCTTAAGGCTTGTCCCCGACTAAAATGCAATTTTTTAACTGAAAGCAACTTGTACTGACATATCTTAAAATCTGTCAGTGTCATTGTTTTGTCTCAAGATGCACACCAGTAATGTTTTTTTTCCAAGCCATGTTTATAAAAGCTACTTTAATGTCCTAATTGAAATAAGGTCTAATCGTGACCTAATCTAAGCCCTTTCTGTGAAACCAGGCCTTAATATAAAGTAGGTCCAACAACGACAAAGCAACTATTGCAAATCCATTTTTTCTTCGTGTCAGAAGTACCACAAGCACTTGAAGTACGCCAACAAATAGGAGGAAGCATAATTTTACTGTCGGGAATTTGTCGTGTCGCGCCACATCCAGTGTAGACAGCATCAGTACTGATTATAATGGCTTTTGTCGCGTCGCGTCGCTTCGGTGTAGACACAATATAAGAGATTATTTTGTGTTGTTGTTTTGATTTGGTTCTGGTTTGGATTGTTCTGTTGTTGTTGTTATTTTTGTATTCTGCCTTGAATGTTACACAAGATAAAAATACTTCATGCAGATTATTAGTCAGAAGTTTACTTCCTCTTTCTTAATAATGTTTGTTGCCTCCTTGAGCTTAAATAACTGCTGGCAGCCTTGTAATATTTGCGTATGAGTCCTGAGTGAGAAAACTGGATCTCAGCATCACTGAGCTACTGTAAGGTGAACTCAAACAGGGCAGATCATCCTGGCAAACCAAAGAACTTACAAGACCTGGCGTGAGTTGTATAATCTTAGCCACCATTTTATGTAACTGACTAAAAATTTAGAACCAGTTTTGAAGAAAAAAATGAGATCATTTAAATTAAATAAGTTTATGCAACCTCGTTTTAGTAAATCTTGGCCGCATTGTACTAATTCGTTCCCTCATTTTGATTTAACTAAAACAAGGGAATAAATTATTACAACGTGGCCACGATTTAGGAAAATGAGGGAACAAATTATTATATCGTCGTAACAAGGGAACAACTTAGTAAAACGGGCTAGCGTATGAGTAAGTCGTTGGAAACAAATTCTTAATTCGTGACTACGTTATACATATTTTTTTCCTGCATGTCGTGTGCTCTTCATGTGTCAGGACAGTGCTAAAATATGTTTTTCATTTTTCTTTCACGCTCAGTGGAATTATTTGAAGCATTCCTGCTTATATGTTAATTGTTGTGTATTTTCAGCGTCCTCTGATAACCTGGCACGTCTGTGGTGTGTGGAGACCGGAGAGATCAAACGGGAGTACAGCGGCCATCAGAAGGCTGTTGTGTGTTTGGCTTTCAATGACAGTGTCCTTGGATAGTATGCCGAAGAAACTCATTCAGCACCGACATACCACCCGACATCTGCATCTATGAACCATCCTCGTGGTATTAAATGGACTTGTTGCATTAATGATAACCCTCAATGGCTATGATGATGAAGACAGCAAAAAACTGTCAAAAAGTTGTATCCTTATCATTGCTAATTCAAATGTATGGTAGGATACATATACCTTGTTGCAAATACCCAGTAATTGTATGCATCCACACATTTTGTCAATAGATGTTACAGTAACACAATCCGAATACATTTAGCTTTTGATTATTATCCAGACATCACTGAATGATTCCCTTCTTGAATTAAAATATATGAGTGACTGAACACAATGGTGCTTTATTGTAGACCAGCAGTGTTTTCCATTACTCGTCTGCATCAGGTTACAGTCTTTGAGCCAAGTCATGTTCAAACCACTGCAAAAATGGGGCTAAATACAAGAGAGGATGAAGATAAGGATTTATCAGATAACATGACAAGATGGTTCTGGCTTCGTTGCCAGATTGGCATTAAATATGGCATTTGCTTAGCCTTTCCAGTTGCTCTCATCGACGTCAACACATTTGTTTGTTTGCCTGGCGTGTGCTGGTACACTGGTACAGGAATGTCACTCCGGCAGGTAGTAGAAACACACAGAAACGCAAATGTTGCTTGGGAAGCAGATGTCGATGCAGAAGTAAATAAGTCTTTGTTTCCCGGGACCTTCAGGGAAAAAAGGAAAGAAATCTCAAGGTTCTTATTTCTATAGATGTGCCGATGACAATCATAATCAATGTCCTGTTCCTTGTTCATGCTCTGCTGGTTGTCACTCTAAAAAGGTCACAACTCCATGCAACTGGACTACTGGATCAGGTTTCTGTCACACTGTGCTCTTTATAGAGAAACTCAGCATGTTCTTGGCTTGTTAAATGTCTTCTGTACATTTCTTGTCACAAAAATCAATTGATAACAATGTTTTAACATTTTATTTAAAAGTAAAATGTACAGTACAATTTTAGCTTAGTACAGCATTTGTGGTATTAATTAAACAAATTTATTTTCTCCTTTTCTTAAAAAAAAGAAAAGAAAAATCTGGGCTACATTGAGGCACTTCCAATGGCACTTCCAATGGAAGTGAATGGGGCCAGTTTGTAAATGACAAAGTACTCTCTGTTTCAGTAGTTTTAACATGATTTCAGTGTAAAACAAATAAATCCCTGTGTGAAGTTATACCCAAATTTACAACTTTCTCGCCATGGCAACCTAACACCTAAAACCCTAAAACAACCATAAAAATGTTAGTAATACAAACGTTTTAACACAAGAATGCAGGTTTAATGTAAGTGTTTATGGCCTGGGTTTTAGAGACAGGGCTTAGATTAAGCCAGGATTAGGCCTTCAGTTCAATTCAGGACATTTAAGTAGCTTTAATAAACGTGCCTTAAGAAAAAAAAACGTGGTGGTGTGCATCTTGAGACAAAACAATTGCACTGACATATTTTAAGATATATCAGTGCAAGATGCTTTCATTTAAAACATGCATTTCCTTGTCTGTGAAACCAGGGGTAAATGTCTACAATTATATTCACTATATTTCTGCTTTAAAATCATCCCAAAAATTGGCCACTTCCACTGTACATGCTTCACTGTAACCTCGATTTTTGCCTAAAAAAATAACTTTTTTTTGGTAATCAACATTATGCCACAAATGCTGTCATTTGATTGTTGTATTTTTTTATGTTTTAGAAAGTCTTGCATTCATTTGATCAAAAATACAGTTATAAAATGTAATACTGTGAGATGTTATCACAATTTAAAACAACTGTTTTCTATTTTAATATATAATTTCTTCCTGTGACAGCAAAGCTGAATTTCAATGTGAGTGGCGTGTCGGTTGTAGAGAACCTGCTCCTGCTTTAGTGTGCACATAGCAAAGGAAGTAAAAAGGAGAGAGAAAGAGGGAAGGAGAATTCCCCAAAAAAAGTCACACAGAGAAAAAAGGTCAGAATATGTTTCATAGAAAAGTAAAGATTTCGTTTACGGCACATGCAAATAGTTCTACATGATCCCTCATCTTAGAAACAAGAGCAAGCAGCCATTACTCTAGTATTTAGAGTCACATGATCCTTCAGGAATCGTTCTAATATGCTGATTTGATGCTCAAGAAACATTATCTATATTGAAAACAGTTGTGCTGCCTAAAATATAACTTTGATTGTTTGACATACTCTTACCATCAGATCTTCTAGTCCAGTACACAGAGGCCTGCTGACAGAGGGACTGAAGAGGTTCTTGAAGGGTGGAAGCTTCAACACGACTGCCGGGCAGCACTCCCAAAAACTCGGTGTGTTTTTCAGTCTGATTTCCCACCACCCAGACCTGACGAACCTGTGAGAATCATCACATATCTCACTGTATATCATTGCAGAGTAAATTATCCTCTAATGCTGTGATACCGACTCACCGTATTGTTCCTGTGTGAACTCATACATTGTATAACTCCTAAATGTATAATTGTGTCTTGATGGGTTTAAGTGTTTCCTCTAGTACAAAAGCCATTTGTAATTACACCACTTACTCCAATGAGAGATCAGATAGACACTTGTTAAAGCGGGGTGATGCTTGAGCGAGCCTGAGACAAGCAGTTTATGCCTCTCAATAGCTCATTGTGCACCAAAAATTGGAAATCTTGTTCAAAAGGCTATTGACCACGGATTGAGTTTCCAAAAAGTTTTCTAATGGCTTTAATCAAACGCAATGATGCAAAATCTCAACCGAGACCAACGTTTTAAGTGGTCAGCGATACTTATCGGTTCAACAACCCATGCCATTCTGCGCAGATCATAACCCAGCGCATGAATCTTGTTAAGTGCTGAGAGAAGTGTGTCCAGCGCAGGTTTGCGGACGGGAGCTCTGTCTTTCCAGTAGTGACTTATAAGAGGAAAAAGCCAACAGAGTGGCCATTGTGCACCCTGTGGTCCTATCCTGTAACGCGATCCAGCCAAGGTGGATCAGATGGTCTGTGGAATTCGGACTCGGCTACACTAAAACCCTCCCGAGCTGGTGCGGTCCATTACTCCCTTTCTGGAGTCACGGAGGAGAAAGCAGCCAAAAGTGCTCTCTAATCTTCCCAAGAGCACTGGGGTGGAGCTGCGTTCAAGTGTCAGTCAATTTGCCGGCCAGCTTTACGTTTAAATGGCATATAGGGTCTTGGCTGCTGAATGTGATCCGGTTAAATACACCGTGGCAATTGACATTCTCATTCATATGGTAAAAATACGAGACTCGACAATTTATTCCTGTGATGGCAAAGCTGAATTTTCAGCAGCCGGTGTCACATGATCCTTCAGAAATCATTCTAATATGCAGATTTGGTGCTCAAGAAACATTTCTTATTATTATCAATATTGAAAAAAGTTGTGATGCCTAGTATTTTTTGTGGAAACCGTCTTTTTTCAGGATTCTTTGATTAATAGAAAGAAAGCTTTTGAAACATTCTAAAAGTCTTTACTGTCACTTTTGATCAATTTAGTACACCAAGCTTTTGAACGATTGTGTGTATTCTATATTTAATGGAATGTATTATTGCAGGTTACCATCAGATCTTTTGGTCTGGCACTAAACTAGGAAGCTCGACAAGCAGAAATCCTTTACCTGTTGCTCCGACTCGTTTAGTTGAGATTGCACATTCTCGTAATCCAAGCTTTCCATCCGGCGAAGAAAGCAGCTGTCTTGGTTGTCAGGTTTGTAGCATACCAACCCCTGAGGAAGAGAGATAGGGAAATGTAACCGAGCTTTAGAGGAAAAGCCTAATCTGTGCAGAAAGAAAAGAGTCTTACATGTCTCATGTCAAAAATCACCGTGGAGGTGTAGTTGACATGGGAAGTCACAGAGTAGGTCACTACATTGTTGTGCTTGTCAATCAAAGCCGACTGATTGATCAGGTCCCCCATGTGATCGGGAATTCTGACAACCTGCAGGGAAGACTGTGTGGAAAAAGGTTCGTTTTCAGTGCTAACAAAGCTTGAAAACGTTCACATTTTGAAATGCTCGGACTCTTACTTGTGTCTTATGCTGAAGCCCTAGATGTGCCGTCACACTGAGAGCAATGATAACAATGAGCAGCATGGCAGTGAGACTGCACCAGAGAACTTTGTGAGGAACCCTGGAGGAGCTGATGGGACCACAGTGCTAGGAAATCCAAACACACATTCATCTCCCTCCGTGTTACATTTAAGGCCATTGCACATTCACATTAAAGAATATTTATGCACATAAGCAAGACATAAAACAGAGCTAAGCAAAACACAAACTGACATATTTGTGCTACACCCTTAAAAATAAAAATTCCAAAAGATTGGTTTTGCAGTGATGCAATGGAAGAACCATTTTGGGTTCTCTAAAGAACCGTTCAATGAACAGTTCTTAAAAGAACCATTTTTTTCTTGTTAAGAACATCTTAATAATCTAAAGAACCATTTTCCACTACACTGTAAAATTTATTATCACAACATTTTTTCTTTTGTAAAATTAACTTATGATCATTTATGTGGTTCAGACAACCTAATATTTTGAGTTCCTGTTGATTAAACCAATCTCTTTCATTGTATTAACTATTTTTTTCTATTTCAATGAACTTAAAATTGAAAGGCAACCAGGTTATTTACTTTTTTTTAAGTTAAACCAACAATATATATTTTATATAAAAAGAATTTGCACAATGGTAAGGTTCCATTGATGCTAAAGAACAATAGATTCCAATAAATAACTTTGATTTTTAAGAGAGAAGCATGTTCTCTGCTAATGGAAACAGCAATATAACCACATGAACTCTCACCATGTTCTGTGGGTCCTCCAGACTGGTTTCTGAATGCTTCCAGCACCTCACCATTCTGCCCTGTTTTACTTCTCCTCACGATACCTGTCTTACTCTTTTCTGTATAAGCCAATGTTCATGACTGAGACTGACCAGCAGAGCCTGCAGTATAGGTGTCTTAACTTCTCCCTGCCATCCTCTGCCCCCCACCTCTTGCCTCACACCAGGTAGTCCAAC
This sequence comes from Scardinius erythrophthalmus, assembly GCF_964197995.2. Taxonomy (NCBI): domain Eukaryota; kingdom Metazoa; phylum Chordata; class Actinopteri; order Cypriniformes; family Leuciscidae; genus Scardinius; species Scardinius erythrophthalmus. The sequence goes on along the minus strand of NC_138238.1, from coordinate 18,420,467 downwards.
CCACTGGCTGACTACCCCTATACCAGACAATAGACAAAAGGGAAAGGTAGATCGGCACTGTGGACAGGGCTTTTCGTCGCAGAGCCAGTTTTAAGGCATCGACTGGCCTTGCCTTTAGGCTGCTGACTGACCAAGGTGACTTTAATAACTTCAGTTGTGGTGAGAAAATTGAAGAGCAATCGCATTACAAGGTTAGTTTACCCAAAAATGAAAATTCTGTCATCCTTTACTCACTCAAGTCGTTCCAAACCTTGCTTTCTTCTGTGGAACACAAAATAAGACCTTTTGAAGAATGATGGTAAAGGTTTTAAAACATAATTCCTTAAAATATCTTCTACACTTAAAAAAGTTGCTGCCTTAAATTTCTAAGTATAATCAACTTGCATGTTTAAGTCATTTCAACTTAAATTACATTAAACTGACTTAAAAATGAGTTGAGTCTTATAAAAGTGTAACTAATGAGTATACGTTATGAGTATAACTTATAAAAAAGTTGAAAATTGCTTAACTTATTTTGATGAGTTAAAGCAATGTAAAAACATTTTTTTACAGTGTTTTATGTTCCTCAAAAGGTTTGTTCCTACACGAGGGTGAGTAAATAATGACAGAATTTTGGGTGAAATACCCCTGTAAGTACATTATTAAGAAAAAAAGTACACTTTTCATGAATAATTCTTATTTATTTGATCTGTCACATAAGATGAACACTTTGTTCAAACCGTGGTGAGAAGTAAAATCCTACCAGGTTGATGGGAGTGACGACAAAGCTGTCATTTAAGTGCAAAATATAATAATTACAAAAATGTATAACATGTTCTCACTTATGTTACAAGTAAAGTGAATTAACAGTAGAGTTGAACAAGTACTTCTAATAAAATAAAAACAAACAGCACAATTTTGAGGGTCATTTGTTTGGTAGTACCCGAGTGTTACTGATCAGCAAACACATTACAAATGTCACAATTTTTTTTTTAACAAAACAAAATACAATAAAACAAACAATAACACTGACATATAGCCCTTATATTAACTTTAAAAACAGTGGGATATTCAAAACAAAAAAGAGGTAGGCCAGTTTAAAATGAAGCCTTGATAGTGAATCACACTGCATATTTGTGAACATACAATTTCTGTTAAACTGTAATATTAAAATAGGTTATTTTGTTCCATACTGACACCCATATATTGATAAATATTCTCTACTAAAGTAGGTAAATCTCAAGTAAATTCTCACTATGCCTGTAGTGCAGGTAAAATATCAGCAATGCTGTCTACATAGTAGTCAGGCACCATCCTTTGCCGATGTGGACATTCGCTCTTCATGTTTGCCTTGGCTTCTGCTACAGTGGAAACTCCTGTAAGGGTCAGCAGGGTCTTCATGCCACAGTTTGACCCTAGCACGATGTCAGTGTCCAGTCTATCTCCGACCATCAGACACTTCTGAGGGTCCAGGTCGAACTGGCTGGCCACACACTCGAACATGAAGCGGCTGGGTTTTCCCACCACTTGAGCTTGGCGTTGTGCAGCGGTCTCTACCGCCCGTAGGAGGCACCCTGTCCCTGTAGAAAAGCAGAAGACAAGGTCGTTGTGATAACACGACATTCAGGTGATTCATATTTGTGACGTCATTCATATTTGCTTACCGGGGACCGCTTTGCCTCCCTCCAGAGGCAGCCTCGTGTCCGTGTTAGTGCCCACGAACTGACAGTCGGGGTTACACAAGTACTGCAGAGCTCTGTTGAGCTTCATGTAACTGAAATGCTCATCAAACCCGACCAGTACAGCTCGGACCTCCTTATCGAGAGGAACGTTGGCCCAGTCGATTTGAACTCCAGAGATGGGGTCAGGCCCCACGCCGACCGACTGGATTCCCACCTCCTCGAGCTCCTGCTTCATCGCGTTGCTCCCAATTAAATAGACTTTTCCGTCGAGTTTACACATATTTTTGAGGTACATCGCCGAGCAGTACGCCGTCCCGAACACCTCGTCCGCGGTGGCATCGAACCCGAGCTTGCCTAATTTATCCGCGTACATTTGTCGGGTTTTCGTGCTGTTGTTCGTGACAAAAAACACCCGCTTTCCGTTTTTCTTCAATGTATTGATAACCTCAGGGGCTCTGGGGACTGCCTGGTCCCCTCGCCATATCACGCCATCGCAGTCAAACAGCACACTGTCCACCGAGTCCAGTAACTGTCGGCTCAGCGCGCCGCTCAGACTCGTACATTTAGATGCAGCCATTCCTCAAGTTACTCTCGTCCTGACAGCGATCTTCTTTCTTGTCCTCGCCCCGTCCTAAAATAACATTTGATCTACAAAACGTCCGCTGACTAGATCGAGAAGATGAGAGAATGACAGCGAGCCGAAGTTTACTCGTTTCTGCGACTGAACGGAACACTAGCGATTCATTCGTTTGTCAATGACACTCTACTACTGTACGTAACGTTTTATACTAGTAATACACTTCCGCGCCGGTTTAAAGGGCCAGTGACCATAAAATGGCATGATGAAATAGACCTTAAAGGAATAGTTCGCTTAAAAAAGAAAATTCTGTCATCATTTACTCACCCTCAAATTGTTAGATATGTTGAAGATTTTTTGAAGATTGTCGGTAACCAAACAGTTGATGGACTCGTATTTATTTTTTTATGGAGGTCAATTGCTCCCGTCAACTTTTTGATTACCGATATTCTTCAAAATACTTTGCTTTGTGTTCAGCAGAAGAAAGAAAATCATACAGGTTTGAAACAACTTGCGGGTAAGTAAATGCAGAATTTAAATTAAGTGAACTATTCCTTTATGGGCCATTCACACCAAGAACAATAACTATAAAGATAACCATATTAGAGGCCACACCAGCAGACGATATCATGCTGTTTATTCTAAGTACGTGCTTATCTGTCTATTTAAAATGGGATTTGTTTTTTTAATATTTTATTAGGCTACCTATATTTTAAGTTTAATACATTAAAGGTGCAATAATAGGGGATTCTCTACAGTACTTTGTTCCAAATGAGTTTCTTCTGTTGAACACAAAAGAAGATATTTGAAAGAATGTTGGTAGTCAGAAAGTTGACAGGAGCAATTGACTTCCATAAAAAAAAAAATACTATAGAAGTCAGTGGCTGCCCTCAACTGTCTGGTTACCAACATTCTTTCAAATATCTTATTTTGTGTTCAACAGAAGAAACTCATACAGGTTTGGAACAACTTGAGGGTGAGTAAATGACAACATTTTCATTTTTAGGAGAACTATCCCTTTAAATTAAATTGTGCTAAAGACAGTTAGAAAATAATGATTTTGAGTTCATTAAGCAAAAGTGCATTGATGTAGTGGGGCTTTTTAAAAAACATGGTTTATATTGTGGTTATGTTTTATCAATAGAGAAATGGAAAGACAGCATATAAGCTAAATAATAAAGAACTTCCTCTGAACAATCTGTCAAGACAGACTAAATGGTGCCAGAAAAACATAGCACCAAGTTCTTGTGGCAAATAATTTAATGATTTGTTTTGTTTTTTTACTTAAAGGTACATTTAACAGTATTTTACTGTAAAATTACACAAAAGTTAAGGTTAGATCTATTACAGTTTTCTATTTTTGCTTAAATGCATTTAGCCTATTGATTTATTTAGGAAAACATTTATGTATGCATCTTACCCCAAGTGTCTCACTTCAACCTTTCACTTAAAAATAAATAAATAAATAATAATAATAATAAATATATATATAAAAATAATTATTATTATTATTAATTTATTTTTTAAGTGAAAGGTTGAAGTGAGACACTTGGGGTAAGATGCATACATATTTACACTATAATCTAAATGAATCACAAATCCCACAATAATATAAAACTTATACAAAAACAAAAAAATACATTCACAAACCTATTGTCATTATCTAATGACAATAACATTTGATAATTTGTTGAAAATTTGTTCAGATCATGAACCTTAGTACATATACAATATATTACATTTCAAAATATAAATCTAACCCTCACATCCCAAATAATAGTCATAATATGCTTATGTTACAGTTTTCCATATCTCATTCATGATAACATGATAACTATTAATCCTAGTCCTCCAGAAATGTTAAAAAAAAAATCATTGTAACAAAAACACTAAATTGCATTAGAAATTAGATATTCCATATGACTTTAGGACATTACTCTATTGAATTGACTCAATGCATATCACTGACAGCCTCATTTTCATTAACATAAATTAAACATGGGCATCAATCCTGAGAGTACTGCAAGTTTAAGTATATATATGCTTAAATGTGAAACTATTAGAAAATTCTTATAAAAAATAAGTCAGAAAACAAAAAAGAAAGAGAAAGGATACCAATAATACATAAAGCTGAGAAAGTATTTATTAAAAATCCCATTTACCCAAATAAAATAGTTTAGTACAAATACACTGTTAAAAATAACAACAACAACAACAGTTGCTCTAATTTTCTTTTTTCTGAACAGGACATAAGGGCCAAAAGATTTCCCCCACATTTTTGAGGATTCCCCTATGATAGAAACCTCTGAATGGATTGTAAGAGGTCTGGCAGTTGTGTCCAGTGTACGGATGGCAATGCTGGCAGTTGTGACCTTTTCCTTTAAACCACTCATTGGCGGTTTGATTTATCAAAGCCAAATACATGTGAAACATACAATAACCCGCCAAGAGGAAAAAGACAAATACAAGGAAGCCCAGCATGAAGACAATCCGTGGAAACGTCAGAAAGAGATGCTGTACAAAGAATGCAATGGGAAAAGATTTATTAGAGAGATAATCCATGAACCACAGCACAGTTATTAGTAAAGAGGTTATTATTACCTGGATGATAAAGAGCGGTCCAGCGGGATGTTGCGCACCCTGCTCGTCAATGTAGTGTGCGTGCAGGAGTCCAGTTCGCAAAACAGTTTGGAGCAACATGTCTGCTGTAAGGACTGCAATGTCACCTGCCATGACGCACACACTCAGGAGGTACAGCAGGAAGTATCTGATGTTCTGGGCACCGATGCAGTTGTTCACCCACACACAATGATGGTCGAATCTCTGGACACATCGATTGCAAACCCCTGAACAAATGATATCAACAGCGTATAATGTTGATAAAGTAAAATTTTAAAACGGAACAAAGAAATGCAGTTTTCGACAGTACATTGGGCCATTATGATAATAACAACAACAAAAGTTTGTTTGCTTATAACTTAATTATTTTGTAAGGGACAAGGGAAATTATTTTGTGATACCATTTAACTTGTATTGAACGCTGAAACTTCCTTTAAATTAGTTTATGTGAGATAAAATGGGGTTAGTAATAGTTGATTCCTAACTATTCCTAGCTAGCTATTCATAGTTATTAGCTAAACATTAGTAGTGTGATGCTAGATCTTTACTGTATAAAATATGGTAACGAGTTTTATGGATTTAACTTAAATTTCATTCATCTTTTTCACTTCCAACAGTACAATAGAGTCAAACAGCGCCCGTCCCCTTTTTCAGCGGCACTGGTTCCGGAAGCATTTTTTCCATTCATTTTTCCAATTGGGATTTTAAAATAGTGTTTGTAAAAGAGTTATAAGCCATTAACCAAGCCAATCAGCTATAAGGTGAATCATAACATTACAAACTTTGATTTGAAGCAAAAAAGTTTTTGAAAATCGGGACAGGTAAAAGATTGTGTACTTAACGGTTTTAGTGAGGGAAAGAACTAGCATGAAGCATTGGAGATGGAGAAATATAAAGCTACTCATATACAAATGTTGTTTTATATGTATAAAAATACATTTTTAGTTTATTGCAAAATATGCATTTACTAACATTTCAGCATTTTGAGAGCATGGAGAGATCGCCTCGATTACGTTATTCCAAGTGCTTCATGGGAGTGGGCGGAGCTAAAGAGCTATTTTGGAGCATGTAGCTTTTTCCGAGACTGATTGGTGTAATTTTCTGTACTGCATTATGGGTAATGTAGTTTTTCACCAGGAATTCCACTGTTAAACAATTATAAAAATAAGCTGAAATAATGCAGGCTGCAGCTTCAGCAGAAGAAAATACCATGAATTAACGACCTCGTCGCTCACAGTCGAGCTCTCTTTAAAGGTTTAGAAGTTATTGTTCAAAATCTATAATCTACTGTAGTTTTTACATTCGGAAAACTGTTGCACTCTACTGTAAAAAAAGAAAAGTTGACTTAACTTAAAATTATAAGGCAACTTGCTGCACAGATTTTTTGAGTTGACTCAACTAATAGAGTGTACTCAATTGGAGATGTTTTAGTTGAGTCAACTCAACTATAGAGATGTTTTAGTTGAGTCAACTCAAAAAATCTGGGCAGCAAGTTGCCTTATAATTTTAAGTTAAGTCAACTTTTCTTTTTTTACAATTACATGGAATGTCCCACTAGATCTATTTTCGAAGTTTATAGTAAAGGATATAGTAGTAAGATAACTTACCGCTCAACAATTAACAGGTTTTTACTGTTGCAGATAATTAGGGTTTTTTTAATGTTAAAATTATGATAATTTTTTACCGTGCATGTTCTTAAGTTTAAATGAAGGATTAACAAACACTTACTACAGTGTTTAGATCGGGCAGGTTTGACCAGCTGACAGGTTGAACACCTGACTCCCTGCTGGAACAGTTTTTCATCATACTGGTAGACCTTTAGTTGTGTAGTATGGTTTGCCTTTGTCAGTGTGCCTTCAAAAGAAAAGTCAAACTGAATGGATTTGATTTTTTTATTCATGAAAATGAGACAAGTCTTCGTTTGCTTACCAGGGTCTCTGCTACAACACAGGTAGAACAGATAGGACTTCAGAGCGAGGAGGACATAGGGAATGCACAGGCTGATTGAACTTGTGCCCATATCCAAACAGAAGCCAAAGACCTCATAGGAGAATTCTCCATACACAACCACTTCAAGTAACAGGTGCAAGTAAAGGAAGATATTGTTCCTGATGTGAAGGAAATAATTGGACATAGAATGTCAGGGAATGTTCAGGAAACACAAATACTGATAAAATAATGACTTTGAATACACTGTAAGATACATTGGATCAAAGTGTCTTTTTTTTTTTTTAAATGTTAAAGTGCCACTGAAAGTGCCAACTTTAAAACAGACTAATTTGTTTGGAAGTTTATAGGTAAGTTGTATATTTTATTATAGATACAGGCAACATAATATGTTAGAGCACACACTCCGTTGGGGACAGTATGATTTTTTTTTTAAAGAAATGAATACTTTTATTCAGCAAGGATGCATTAAATTGACAATAAAGACATTTATAATCTTACAAAAGATTTCTATTTTAAATAAATGCTATTCTTCTGAACTTTCTATTCATCAAAGAATCATTACATCAAATCGGAACGTTAGAATGATTTCTGAAGGATCATGTAACACTGGAGTAATGATGCTGAAAATTCAGCTTTGCCATCACAGGAATAAATTACATTTTAAAATATAATAAAATTGAAAACAGTTTTTTTAAGTTGATAATGTATGCTTTACAAAATTATCTGGTTTCGACTGCATTTTGTTTTTGAGATGTTATGAAACTATCTGTCAGTTTTTAATATACAGTATAAAAAGATTGTACTAGCAAAACATATCTGGTGTGACCAGTTCAAACTTATGTTACCTCTGATGGAACAGTCTGTGCACAGTCCTGTAGCAAATGCTTTGGAGACATTGTGGGATCAATTGAGAGACAACCTAAAAGAAAAAAACAGTATATAGCCTAAATGACACTTTAAACAACTGCAGAAATCACTAAGTTTGCAGGACTTCTCCTAGGCTCTTACCCCTGTGAATGTGTCCAAAAGCCGACCGAGAGGAGTTTGCTGATGTCCTGAATACTTACAAACCAGAGCAATGCAGGTGAGCACTACAGCCACATATATACCAAACAGAGTGAGGAAGTCCATTTGCCACTACCTAAGCAGCAGCACAGGACTGTGAATGAATAACTGACTTCACTTATTACAGATGCTTATGTTTGTATATGTCGAGATCAAAGAGCTTAAATCAAAACCTAATGTACTCGTATGTATGGCCGAACCAGAACTCATCCATTAAACCATATACAACTGTGTTTAAAAGTTTATTTGTATACAGTACTGGACACACAGGTCTAGCACTGGCAGTGTATACAAAGAGAGGCAAGCGAAGGAAAGTTTTACCTTTTATTCACCTGAGCACCATCCTCCCACACATTTACTATTTCCGTACAGACCTAATAGCGTGAAGTAACAGCAAGAACACGAAACAGTGTTGCCAGATCTCAAAATAATAAAACCTTGCATGTCAAAACACGCCCCTACGTGCTGCCTCCCCAAAATGATATATTTAAAAATATGATTTTACATTTCAAAATAAAATAAAACGTATTGCACTTTTGTATTCTGGAAATAAATTTAACGACAACCAAAGCGACTTTTCGGTGGAAAACAACAATCCCAAAGCGGACATGGCAACACTGATACGGAACTTACTCAGTCACGACAACTGCGTTGTCAAAGTAAAAGCTTCTTTTTGATTTTTTTTTTTTTCAGACTCGCTTTTTGAAGTCGTTTCGTTTGTCTGTCAATACAGTCTGCAAATGACGTATTCTTGTTTCGAAATCGTGTCTCTCAAAATGCGTTTAAATATTTTAAATATTTATTATAAATGATTTAGCCGTGCACGTTATTATTATTATTATTTATATAATGTGCCCTCGTAATCTTTAATCAAAATAACATCCCCTTTTTCTCTCTGATGACGTGTTAACTGGCGCGAGGGCGGGACAACAACCTGTCACTCACATCAAAGCACTGGCAAACCACAACGACCCAACGATCAATCCCCGATAAAGGATTTAATCAAGTTCCGCCTACATTTATTTTCTTATTCGAGAAACCTCAATCGGATTAGGCCGCGGTCCAGTAGGGGGCCTCAGTGATCCTCCAGGGGGCCGCGAGATAACTTAAAAATATTCTCATAAATTCATTCATTTTTATGAATACGTCGAATAAAAAAATAAATTAATAAAAAAAAAAATTAAAACAAAGCACCACCTCTCTCGTAATTATTCTGTGATTGTTTCGGAGCAGCCCAAGCCGTTTCTCATCGCGTTTTTCATCGTATGAAATGCAGACTGAACGGCGTGTGAACACTGAAAACCAGTGTCACTAATACAGCTTTGATGAATGACTGTAAAAAATGACGGAAATGAAGGTAAAGACGATTACAGTGACATATCGTGTACATTAGGCACGCGCAAGTCCGTTAACTAATGCGTAAACAAACCGTGCGCTCTCGGCTTTAACATTGGAGTGAGCAGGGCACTTGTGAGCCATTATGTAGCCGTTTGGAAGGCACTTGATGAAGGGAGCAACGAAAGACAAAGTAATTTCCTATTTTTTTTTTCATCTGGGATGTTCCCATGACAATAGTATTGGTTCGGAGAGGAGGGGGGCTTGGAGTAAAAAAGGTTGGAAACCACTGCTATAGGCCTATGTCACAACAAGTAGACTGTCTCCACTCACATTTCATATCTGGATAATGAAACTGAGTGAGTACTATCATTCATCAGATGGCATACAACTTTGCTCTGCTAACATACCTACATTCTGATTACAATATACTCTTTAATTATTCTTCTGAACTTCAGCTTTTCTCCACTTTGCTTATTTTGCAAATGTTCTTTTAAAACATTAAATTATTTAAAATTGTATCATTTGTCTCAGAAGCAGATAGTTAATAAGTGTGTAGGCCTACTTGTTTTCAGTTCAGGGTTGCCATAGCCTTCTAACTGTTTCTTCTTACAGTTATCATGTTACAGACCTGCACATTCACTAGAGGTGATGCCTCAAAAGAAAGGGATACCACCAAAGCCCTTCGAGAATACTCCACCGAGCAAAGGCAGTCGGTATTTTCTTTTAAGGTATGCATGCATTTGTAAATCTATGTTAACAACATTTTTATGAATATGAAGAAAGTTTTCTATGTGTTTTTAAAGTTACTCTTTTTTTGCACCTTTAGTTGTCAGACCACAACATATAAGTAAAAATTAATTATAGAAGTTAAATGAGAGCTAACAAATTATTGAAGGCTGGAGAATGGTTTTGGATATTTCAGTTACCACCCTTTTCTTTTATTCCAAATTTCTTTTTTTAACGTCTATGGATTCTACTGTAAACAACCAAGTTAATTATGTTTAATTAATTATGTCTAATTTATTTCTGCAGTTATAATAACAGAGCTATTTGGCATTTTAAAATAAGGAAGAGAGTCTTTACTGTCAGTGCAAGAATTTCCTTTTTTTTTTTTAAGTTTTGCAATAAAATGATATTTTTTTCTATATACACAACCACTTTTCGGTTGTATTGGTAAGTGGAGATGTTGATTGAGGAACAGTGTGTTTGGAGATACAAGCATTGGCACTAAATAATTCAGTTAGCCCTGTATAACTTGTCTTTGCTTCAGTCCTACATAATACGTCTATTACGTTTTACTGCTAGTTATACAGTTTCCCCATTCAGATTGTAACCTTGAAAGTGAAACTGCACTACACACTGTTTATACTGTGGTGGCGTGTTGATTTTTTTATTATCTTCCCAGGCCAGAACTCAAAAAACAGTCTGGAAGACCTCGGTTGCGCCTGAGCTGCATGTCAGCTCACTCAGTAAATCGATTTTTTCCTCCTGAATCCCCCTCGGATGCATGACAGCATGTGTCCCTGCCATGTGGCACGAGAGATCTCGAGATGCAGCGTTTAATCTGTCTAATCCAGAACAAGGGCTTTAATAGCACTGCTCCTGTTCAAAGATGTGTGACTGCGCTCTTCAGTGCATTCAGACGTTCTAATTATCCACCATCGTCCTGCCAGATCCCCAAGCTGCTACTGGGCTACTTTTTGTCCCTTGGAGAGACAGCTAGAAGAGAGAGTATGGGAAGGAGGTATTTATAGAGAAATGGGGCCTCACTTTACCCTTTTTGGAGAGAGAATCATTAAGGATCTGTGCTAGGTGTCCCAGTTTCTTGATTTGAGCTCTGCAGGCAGGACTAGGAGGACTCGGCAGAGATGCAGAGTCAACTCATAGACAGGATCACTCTGGCACTCGATGCAGTGTCACCCTTTTTTTAAGTGGCAGCGCTCTGCGTGCCGCACGACGATGGGGGGCATTCGCAAGGCGTTTCCCCCGAAGCGCGGTGCGGTTCAGTAGGAGGATCTCGGTGACAACGTAGAAGACGTGGACCCGGCGTTTCACCCTTAGAATTTTTGATACCTGTTGAATTACGACAAAATGAAGAAATTCCTCCAGAATAAGAAAGGGAGATACTCCTTAAAGCAGAACAAGCCGGGTCCTCGCATTCCGCCCAAAGATGCTTGTAGTAAGTGTTTAGTGTTCAAGAATTTCGTATTAGTAGTATAATGTTGTATTAATACTAACATGACTTTCTCTCAGCAGCACATTTAAAGTCAATTTAGATGCACAAGTAGGCTAATACTTTTATGAATGACCTTCTATCAATCTACAGGCCTAGGCTTTGCATGGACTGACCCATAAACACAATATTTTACCAGCCGTTTAATTGTGAATGTTGATAGTGGGGTTATTTGAATGTCTTTTTGTGTTCTGGTTTCACTAGGGAGCACTTGCTATGCAATGAACTTGAGTTTCATGTTGCTGATGCTGTGTTCAGGCAAATCTGTCTTCTAATATCGGATGATTTGGGAGCCTCTGTTCTTTTTCAATGAGGTCAATGTTACTGGGAGGTCTAATGTATCAGCTGAGACTCTGTATTTAGTGAAGGTTACGTGGTTCTCTTTATGTAGGCCTGCATTACTTTGTCTTGTCAGGATAGGCAGAAATTCACAAATCTTGGCACATTGTAGCTTCCAGGTGTATTTATTTTAGGTGCTTGACATATTTTAGTGTCTGGTTTAAGCATGTGTCTGCAGTGCAAATTTCCATTTTTCTCAGGAACTTGATCATTCTGGTGTGGATAAGCAGGTCTTGGCTGATTGACATTTGGACCCTTTACATTATCCTTTTATTTGCCATCTTTTTCACAGTCCTCACCATGCCAGCATCCAACCAGAGCTGGCCAGAGGAGTTTGGCTTTCAGATAGGGGGGAACGGGCCCAGCTACATCCTGACTGTGGAAGAGGGAAGCAGTGCTCACCTGTCTGGACTGCAACCTGGAGACCAGGTCTTGGAGATTGAGGGGCAGAATGTTTCCAGTCTCAGTGCTCAAGAGGTTATTGCCCTTGCCCAGTCACAACGAAACATCCCGCCCAGTATCGGAGTGGTTTCACGCATCCAACAGGTGGGTCAATTACATGATGCTCACTTTTTGTCAGAATGTACTAACTGGCAGAGTGTCTAGTCTATTTACACCAAGTGCTAATAGACCACCTTGTTGGCACAGGCTATTTACACTAACTTTGCCCACTATTGTCTGATTGAGCAAGACAAAATTACAAAGAAGTCCTGTTGAGAACAGGATCAGTGGCACGGAAAGTAAGGCAAGTGGCATTAGCTTTTGATGCGAGTTCGAATCTGCCATTTTCCGAACTCATTCATCTCGCATATCAGCTTGGAAAGGCTTTTATTTAAAAAAAAAAAAAAAAAAAAAAATCGAAAAATGGAAATAAAGTGTCTAACGGTATTTAATAGTGGGAATTAAGTGTTTATTGGATAGGTGTAAAAGAAGGCTTTATGGATAGGGACAAATAATGTCCAAATAAGGCAGCATCTATTTATGATTTTAGAGGTACACTATGTAACTTTCGGCACTGTATCGGTTAATAAACAAAACTGCATGCGTCTTGTGGAAGAACATTATAGCCAGAGCTACTTCTCTCTGTTCATATATATGGCAAGTAATGCAGGTACTTTTACGTTTGGCGTCCAGCCTGGTCTTTAATAGTCTGATATAAATTGATGAATGATTAATGAGCGGGATATTGCTTATATTGTATATTTCCAAGTATATGATACAGCTTTCATTCTTCAGGTCAATAATACTGTATATTCATAGGGAATAAAATCAGTTAAAATAAGGAAAGCGATATTTTTATCATAGTATCCTTTCAATGGTTAAGGGGATTTAAAATGACTGGCTGGAAATGCATTTCTGGAAATCAATTTTAGTCTGTCCATTTGTTTTATTAGTATGTTTTTATTTAGTTATTTATTTACCTTTTTTACAATTTGAAAGATAATAAAGATATTGTTTGATAAGTGACATTTCTGATTGTAAAAAAATAGAGCTTGAAAAGTCCTTGAAAGTCCCGGAATTTAATTTTACAGTATCTATACGAAAATAAACACTTATTATAGGCATACCGTAGTGATTCAGGATAAGACAAAAAACAAAATAGCTTCATGCTGTACTTGATCATTTTATAAATTTGTTCAATTTTAAACTAAAAAGTTACATAGTTTCCTTTTAATTAATATAATCATGTACACTGAATATGTTATTACTGCATACTTTTTTGTGGTATTACAATAAACGGTAACACTTTACAATAAGGTTCATTAGTTAACATTAGTTAATGTATTAACTAACATAAACTTACAATGAGCAATACATTTGTTACAGTTTTTATTAACATTTGTTCATGTAAGTTAATGAAAATACAGTTGTTCATTGTTTGTTCATGTTAGTTCACAGTGCATTAGCTAATGTTCACAAATACAACATTTGATTTTAATAATCTATTAGTAAATGTTGAAATTAATATGAACTAAGATTAATAAATGCTGAAGAAGTATTGTTCATTCATAGTTCATGTTAACTAAGGTATTTAACTAATGTTAACTAATGAACCTGCAAATAGTATCTGCCAATAAGTATAAATGGCATAAAAGTACATATACAATTATATATTCTGTTTCTATCTATATCAATGGGTAAAATCTGTTGCATTTCACTGACTGTCTGCAGATGGATATCACTCCAGGCCCTGATGGTCGCTTTGGATTCACTATAGTGGGAGACTGCCCCCTGCTGGTGGAGGATTGCTCCCCCTGCTCCCCAGCGGGTCGTAGTGGTCTCCGAGCTGGAGATTATGTCATGGAGGTGAATGGGATCCCTGTGAAGCACCATGAGATGGCCGCCGCTTTGATAAAGGCCTCTCAGGGCCGAACACTGCGTCTCGGGGTGCTGTGCATGGGCAGTCGTCAGAAACGCAGCAGCGGATGCATAGAGGGGTCTCTGAAAGACACAGACGGCTTGCGTCAGGACCGCAAACACAAGGCTCTGGAGTTCAACAGGAGGGTGAGTGAGTTTATCTGACAGACTTTGAATGCGCTTTTATGAATCGGTGTACAATATCGCTATCATTCCTTTTTCAGGTTGAGGAGATTTTGAGGAACGATCCAGAGGTGAAAGAGAAACTTTTTGCTGTGCTGAAACAGTTTGCTGCCGAGAGGAAGGTAGACTGGCTTGCTTCCGTTCTTCCTGACATCTTGACAACCGAAGAGCAGCAACAGCTCATCTCAAACATCAGGTATCCATGACAACTCAATCTGCCACATACAGTGCTCATTAATTTTTGATCTCAGGTCCACTCTCTGACCCAGATGTTTTCAGCTACTGTATTTAGCCGTGCAGAACAGATTGAAGGCCACCAGAGGGCATCAGTTTAGTATAGGATAGGTTTTGCTAAATATATGAATAAGTTTTTAGTCGTGCAGAACAGATTGAAGGCCACCAGAGGGCATCAGTTTAGTATAGGATAGGTTTTGCTAAATATATGAATAAGTTTTTAGTAAATGTTTTGCTGCTTTTATTATTATGTTCTAGAAAGTCATACTATGAGGGACATATTTGCAGTGAGATAATTAATTAGCATGGCTTTCTGTATAAACTGGGTTGACCTAAAAAGGACACTGATAGATGTGTCTCCATCTGGTGCTGCAATGCAAACTGATAATCTTCTAACCCTCTGATGTATGCTGACACTGTTAATAGTGAAATTCCCTTTCCAGTAAAGCCTACGCCTCAATGCCAACTGGGTCAATAACATAAGACGGCACTGACAGAGAATTCTAGTGTTGATCCATTTGTTGGCTTGTCTCTGGACTCTGTCAAGCTGTTTGGCAAGTGATGCTTATTAGGTCAGCTTACACAGTCTAGCAAGTGATACGTTTTTAGATGTTTTCACTTAATTAGATGTTTGATTATAATATACCTTTCAAAAATGTGGGGTCTGCATGATTTTTTTCTTTGATCTTTTTTAAAAGAAGTCTCTCATGCTTACCAAGGCTGTATTTATTTGATCAAAAATAAGTGGAAAATTGTGAAATTTTATTACAGTTTAAAATAACTGCTTCCTATTTTAATATATTTTAAAATATAATTTATTCCTGTGTTGGCAAAGCTGAATTTTCAGCATCATTACTCCAGTCTTCAGTGTCACATGATCTTTCACAAATCATTCTAATATCCTGATTTGGTGATTTACAGCCAATTTCTTATAATAATATGACATTTCTTATTATTATCACAGTTAAAAACAGTTGTGCTGCTTAATATTTATGCGAAAACCGTGATGCATTTTTTTATTCTTTGATAAATGGTTGATAAAAACAACAGCATTTATTTGAAGTCAAAATCTTTTGTAATATTATAAATGTCTTAACTGCAACGTTTGATTAATTTAAATGCATCCATATTGAAATTGTTTTTAATGTCTTTCAAAAAAAAGCTTTTGAATGGTAGTTTATGCAGTTCTAAGAAATATGTGTATATTAGTTTTAGTTTGGTGAAGATGTTTGATGTGCAAGGTAAATCAAGTAAAATATTTTACCTGTACATTTTCACCTACTTCAAGTCAATTTATAAGGAAGAACATCATTAAGGTTATACAAAGGGTTTAATATCATGTTTGCTAAACAGAGACAAGCTATTTTTCTCTGCACAGTAGGTGTTGTTCCTTTGTCTTATGAGATAATAACCTTTGTCACTGCGTGTAATCCTCTTTAGAGATGAATCTGGTAAAGGGAAGTGCATGGGGATGTCACCATATGTTCAGCAGCTTGGGGATCTTGAGTTCCCTGTTATTGTTGTACTATGTAATGCTAAATGTGCTGATGTTGAATACAGGGCATTTGTGAAAAGAAATTAACCACTTAGTATTTGTTATTCAGTATGTTTTGATCCGTTACATTTGAACATTATCTGGGATGGATTTTAAGCCTATCTGGGTAGATTTAGTTTGCATTGGCCTACTAGGACATTAGCCAGTTCCCAAAACATTTGAGCTATGCTCTTTTAGTTGACAACAAATATCTATCTGGGCGCAATCATAATTTCTAGAAATCCCTCATTTAGGCCACATAGACAAGCCAGTTTAAGGTGTCATTGTCTGTTGTGCCATCCTCAGTTAGAGTAGTTAACACAAGTTTGTTGTTATTCGTTATTCAGGAAACTGAATGCTTTGAAGTGAGAAAGATAATAGAGAACAAGAGTTTGGTGTCGGTAAGATTTTTTACCAAGGCTGCATTTATTTGAAATAAATAAATAACAGTAATAATTGTGAAATATTATCCATCCATCTTCTCCCGCTTATCCGGGACCGGGTCGCGGGGGCAGCAGTCTAAGCAGAGATGCCCAGACTTCCCTCTCCCTAGACACTTCCTCCAGCTCTTCCGGGGGGACACCGAGGCGTTCCCAGGCCAGCCGGGAGACATAGTCTCTCCAGCGTGTCCTAGGTCTTCCACGGGGTCTCCTCCCAGTGGGACGCGCCCGGAACACCTTCCCGGGAAGGCGTCCAGGAGGCATCCGGAAAAGATGCCCGAGCCACCTCAACTGACCCCTCTCAATGTGGAGGAGCAGCGGCTCTACTCTGAGCTCCTCCCGAGTGACCGAGCTTCTCACCCTATCTCTAAGGGATCGCCCAGCCACCCTGCGGCGAAAGCTCATTTTGGCCGCTTGTATCCGGGATCTTGTCCTTTCGATCATGACCCAAAGCTCATGACCATAGGTGAGAGTAGGAACGTAGATTGACTGGTAAATCGAGAGCTTCGCCTTGCGGCTCAGCTCTTTCTTCACCACGACAGACCGGTACAGGGACCGCATTACTGCAGAAGCTGCACCGATCCGTCTGTCAATCTCCCGTTCCATCCTTCCCTCACTCGTGAACAAAACCCCAAGATACTTAAACTCCTCCACTTGAGGCAGGAACTCTCCACCAACCTGAAGTGGGCAAGCCACCCTTTTCCGACTGAGGACCATGGCCTCGGATTTGGAGGTGCTGATTCTAATCCCAGCCGCTTCACACTCGGCTGCAAACCGTCCCAGTGCACGCTGAAGGTCCTGGTTTGATGAAGCCAACACGACAACATCATCTGCAAAGAGCAGAGATGAAATCGTGTTGTCACCAAACAACCCTCCGGCCCCTGGCTGCGCCTAGAAATTCTGTCCATAAAAATCATGAACAGAACCGGCGACAAAGGGCAGCCCTGCCGGAGTCCAACACGCACCGGGAACAAGTCTGACTTACTGCCGACAATGCGAACCAAGCTCCTGCTTTGGTCGTACAGGGACCGGACAGCCCTTAGTAAAGGACCCCGGACCCCATACTCCCGGAGCACCCTCCACAGGCCGCCACGAGGGACACAGTCGAATGCCTTCTCCAAATCCACAAAACACATGTGGACTGGTTGGGCAAACTCCCATGAGCCCTCCAGCACCCTGTAGAGGGTATAGAGCTGGTCCAGTGTTCCACGGCCTGGACGAAAACCACACTGTTCCTCCTGAATCCGAGGTTCTACTATCGGCCGTATTCTCCTCTCCAGTACCCTGGCATAGACTTTCCCAGGGAGGCTGAGAAATATTATTATAGTTTAAACTTTAAAATAACTGAATATGTTTTAAAATGTAATTTATTCTTGTGACAGCAAAGCTGAATTTTTTTCTGAGTCACATGATCCTTCAGAAAACAGTTGTGCTGCTTAACATTGTGGAAAAGTGATACATTTTTTCAGTATTCTTTGATAAATAGAAAGTTCAAAAGAACAGCATTTGTTTGAAATAGGAATCTTTTGTAACATTTTACATGTTTTAATTGGCACTTTTTATCAATTTAAGGCATCCTTGCTGAATGAAAGTATTAATTTCTTAAACAGAAAATCTTACTGATCCCAACCCTTTGAACTGTAGTGTAAGCCTAATACAGTTTTTTCATATACATTGAATATATTTTACCACTTACAGTAGCTTGTATCCAATAAGCCATACTATCCCCACCTACTGAAGTAGCATCACACACATTATATGTGTACAGATATGTGCACATGCAAGTTTATAGTTGTTGAGGGTCAATTAATGTACAGTTCACCCAATTAAACACATGAATTGATAAAATCATATCACACTGGTATCATTTAATCTTCACTTTTAGACAAACGTCTCAGTTTCTCTTCAGTGCTGATCTTCTGCATGTCATTGTAGTGAGGCAGCGGTCTCGAGGCAGTTGCAGTCAATAGTTCTTGATGGCTCAGAGGCTGTTCAGTTGGGTTAAAGTGACACTCATTGTTCTAAATATATCGTTTAAGTAGTCACTTCACTTTCATCTTGTTCTGAGTCATGATACACTAAAAGATGAGTTGCTGTGGGTGAGTACCTTTCATCAAACTTTAATATTATTCATTATTCATCGATCTAAATGGAATTTATCTATTCAATATTATGCAGTATTTTGCTGAGAACATGATTGTGAATGTTGATTCATCTGCAAAATGGTTATGAAATGGTTTTGTCTTTGCCGTAAAACTTCATGTCTAAGATTTTAACTGTTCATGTAAAAAAGGTTTGTGTTCATGTTGTGCCAATGATATTTATTTTAGAGATATGTGGCTTGTTAATCTGATTTCTGTATTCTTCACTAGTTTAATTATTCATATTTTTACTTTTACTTTTCCCACAAACAGAGAGAACTGCTTAAATAATTTTGAAATCATTTTTGGATTACAGTGAACTGAAACAGAATTAATAATAAGTTTGTCATTGTGCGGTCAGAGTATATAATTAAGATATTAAAACAGAGCTACTCATATTAACCTTTGCTCAAAATGTTTTTTCTTAATAGCAATCGCATTTGGTTAGAAAATAGGCAGAGCATGGCACCATCTGCCCCCTTAAATAAATTTCACTTTACAAATGCAAATTCAGTCTGGCAATGTTAGTTCCGTCCACATTTTCTGAGAAGCTCAATAAATGTTAATGCACTCTGGTGTATGCTCTCATTCAGAATACTCATGCTAGTGCTGTAGTATTGAGGTGTGTAATGGCCTGTTAGGGCACTTAATGCTTTATTTATTCTTGCCTGCTGTCTAAAACTGCTGCCATTAATGCAGCGATTGTTGCGCCACCATAATAATGTGAACCTGAGGCAACTCTTCTCTCTAGAATTGTCTAATGGTGTGTTTTTGTCACTACTGTCACCCAGGCAATGGGGAGAGACAAATGTTATTGTGAAACTGTATAATTTTAAATCATATTTCCAAGTAAATTGTTATGATTGCATAGCACCTACAGATATTACAGATTGATAGAGACTGTGCTTATAAAATTATGAAGTAATTTGCTTGTATGTGAAGCGATGTGGATATGTTTTACTTAAAGGGATAGTTCACCCAGAAATGAAAATTGTCATAATTTACTCTGCCTCATGTCATTCCAAATCTGTATGAAAACAGAAATAGATATATTTTTTTAAATTCTCTTTGGGTGAGTAAGCGATGACAGAATATTCATGGACTATCCCTTAAAGGGATAGTTCGGCCAAAAATGATATTAAACCCATGATTTACTCACTCTCAAGCCGTTCGAGATGCATTTGTCAATCATTTTTCAGACGAACACATTTTCAGTTATTTTAGAAAATGTCTTAGATCTTTCAGTGGTTATAATGTCAAGTAATGGGGTCCACCTCCTTCAAGTCCCAAAAATGTGCATGCATCCTTCACAAAAGTAATCCATTCGGCTCCAGGGGGATAAACGAAGGCCTTCTGAGGGTAATCCGTGCGGTTTTGTTGTAAAAATATACATATTTAAAACTTTATAAATGAAAATAACTGGCTTCCGGCAACGGTCGACACGCGTTCACGGGAGATGGATAGCGTCGTGACGTAGAACGAACGCGACAGCGCAGCCAGAGAGCAGAGCAAAACAAAACTCCACTCAGGATTTCCGCGATTTAAAAAACGATTAAAAAAAAAAAAAAACGTGTATTTAAAAGAAAATGTCGGAGGATTTTGATATTAGAGAAGAGGATATTGAGTCGCGTTCGTTCTACGTCATACGCCGGCATCCATCTCCCGTGAACACGTGTCGACCGTTGCCGGAAGCCAGTTATTTTCATTTATAAAGTTTTAAATATGTATATTTTTACGACAAAACCGCACGGATTACCCTCAGAAGGCCTTCGTTTATCCCCCTGGAGCCGGATGGATTACTTTTGTGAAGGATGCATGCACATTTTTGGGACTTGAAGGAGTGGACCCCATAACTTGACATTATAACCACTGAAAGATCTAAGATATTTTCTAAAATAACTGAAAATGTGTTCGTCTGAAAAATGATTGACATATGCATCTCGAACGGCTTGAGGGTGAGTAAATCATGGGTTAAATATCATTTTTGGCCGAACTATCCCTTTAATATCTATGGAGCATTTGTGTAAGCAGCTCTGATATGTTTAGTATTTAAATGGTGTATGTGATATAAAGAAAAGAAATTAATTACATTCAGTTTGTGTTTTTATAACCTATTAGCCTCATCAAATAAATAGTTTGTCAGTGACAATAGAGACCTACAAATATCAAGAGAATTTATGCCATGACTCAGAAAATGAATGTGCTTTTTATTTGATCAACACACAGAAATGCTAATGTCAGTGCATCACCTTCAGAGAACAAAGCAGACAGAATTGCGCTGACGTTACACTCAAGGTTACTAAGGTTACATTTGCTGAGGTTTTTCAGTTGGGGTCTTTTTACTGTTTTTCTGGTGGGTGGCATAACAGGCTTTTCCATAACCGCCAACGTTGCATAAATGTGACAAACATGGCCTTATTTTTATACTCCATCTTATAAAGGCGAAGCTATAATCACAGTCAAAATTGGTTTTGCTTCCTGTCTGTCAAATGTTTTTCCCAAACAGTTCAAATTGTTTCACTAATTTCAGTATGCGCTGAATCTCTTCAATTATATTTCGAATGTCATGCTACAAGTGAAAGAATTTGCTAGTGCATCTAAAATTTGATGCTCTTCCCAGAGAGCATTGAAACATCACTAACAGCAAAAAGAGAATGAGGAATAAGGAGAGAGAGAGAGAGAGAGAGAGAGAGAGAGAGAGAGAGAGAGAGAGAGAGAGAGAGAGAGAGGCGGTAGTGTTATATACTCCCACACCTTTGCTATTGCTGGATTCTGGTATCTGTACCAGAGCTTCTGGAGTGGGAGTTTCAGATGAAGACAGTACTCAGAGAGGCTGCAACATGTTGGAATTCGATGAAAAATCTGGATGTCCTTCATTACTCGGCTTACTTTGAGTTTTTTCTTGCCTCTGTTACCCTTTCCTGTTCTCCATCCATCACTATTGAATATACTCATGGATTTTAAACAAGTCTCACAGTGATCCTCCTCATCCTAATAACTGCGTTGGACTCGAAACCGAAGCTTCTTCACTTTGGTTCCTGATAGAAACCATTGGATGGGAAACCTGACTGTCTGAATTGAACTAGCAACCTTTAAAGAGTCTGAACGATAATGGCTCCTCGTAGCTGATTTAAACCTTTTTTCTCTGTTGCCTTCCTGTGACCATGTTTGCCAGGATCTTCATTCCCAAGAAGCATCGGCAGCGCTTTGATGAAGCCGTCTCTCAGAGTCTCCTCAACCGTGTGTGTCGTAGCAAGAGCCTTGGCGAGCCCCAAAACAGGCTCCGCCGGAGCCGAAGTCAAGACCACCACGAGCGTCCTCAAGGCTCGAAACGGGCCAGTTCTGTGCCCAGAGATACTGCAGATGAACCGGCCCAATCCGACCGTGGCCTTAGGAAGAGCACCACCATGTCTTCCAGCCACTATGTCACTGGAGCCAACCAGAGGTATGTATCATATGCTGCCTTAATGTGGTAGCTTTTCGATGTTCCTTTCATGTTTCGGTGTTTCCTTTTCGATGTCCTATTATTTTATGTGTGAAAAAATTAGCTGTTAGATTTCATCTTCCATGCTGTTTTGAAAAGACAGTTTTATCCCAAAACACTGCAGGAAGTCTCCTCAAACGCATAGAACACTGTGTTATATGTGGGAGACTTTGTGTGTGGGTGGGTGAGAGAAGCACTATTTGTTTTCACACACACATGCACACACACATGCACAGACTGTCCACATCACGAGCACTTTTTCATATGATGATCTACTGCTTGAGTGTTTTATAATGCAGGATATATAATCAGCTTATCACACTATTTTGATCATTAAAATCGTGACTTAACCCAAATGGAAAATTGCCATCATATCACATTCAAGCCATGAAGCTGCTTATTTGAATTTCAATCAAAACAAAAGCAGATCCTCTTGTTGTTTGGTTTTTCCTCTTGTACATTTGCTTGTAATGGACATTTACAGTGTGCCTTTCTATATGATGTCATCAGTATTCTTTATTTGAGAATTGGAAATGCTGTCTTAAGTATTACTGGGGAAGTATCAAGCAGAGTGTTTAGATTATTAAATACTACAGCAAAAGTAGATCTGATGTGCTGATACCCTGTAGACTAGGCTATATTCCTCACCTGCTCTTCAATAAATAATGCTTCCTTGGCTCAGTCCTTATGTAACCCCCATAGAGGGTTTTCTATTTTTTGAACGTGTCTTTGTGTATCTGTCATCCCCTTTCTAATCCGCCATCAGTGTTTGATTCTAGCGACCCACCTTGTGTAAAATAGCTCTGCGACAAGAAGCAAATGTTTCAATTGCTTTCCTTTATCTCTGTTTACTCAGTGGTTCCAGTGTTGCCTTGAGGTGTTGCCACAGCAACTGCTAAGGCTTGCTTTACTCTAATGATATGTCATAGGTTTTCTTTAAGACGCTGGGAAATCGCATCTTATATGGCCATTCAAGTGGTGCTTTGGGATACTTGTCTGTTTTGTTTAATATAGATCATTATCAAATGAATAAATTGCTATGAATCAGTATTTGGATGTTTGGCCTCTGAAATATGTTGGCCATGTACTGTCAATAAACAAACTAGGATCAGTTTTCATTAATGGAGCTTGTTTCATAAGTCTTGTATAGATATAAAAATAGAGTTTTTGAGTAAAACCTATGTCTAGGGACTTGACTAATAGCAAACACCCAGCAATTTATAACAACCATCCTAGAACCACAACTGCTCTTTTGAATTAAGCCAGTAAGCAACCACACAGAACACCCCATCAATGCCCTAGCAACCACCTAGAACACCTTAGCAACCACAAAACAAGTCAAGTCACCTTTATTTACATTGCGCCTTTTACAATACAGATTGTTTCAAAGCAGCTTTTACAGTGATAACAGGAAAATATTGCAACAAAGCTTGTTTCGGCTGTACAGCAGATCTAGAAGAAAATAGCGATATAATCCAGTTTAAGGAAGTTCAGTGATGGTTCATTTTCATTGTAAAAAAAGTTAATAATTTAGTTCATTTATATATATATAGCCGCTCTGGACAATACAGTGATGTCATTGTCCAGCTCAGTATTACAGGTCAGAAGTCATCATGCCGGTATGGAGACAAGTTTGTTGAGGATCAGTGTCACTGGCTGTCGTGTCGGTGAGGCCTTCACAGGGGAGAGTCTAGTTGACACAATCTCTGCTGACACTTCAGGGATGCGTTGTGGTCATGTCTAGGCGCAGGTCCACCATCTGATCTGGATACGGCCAGGATCCATCTGACTACATAATGCGTTGTGGTCGTGTATAGGCGCAGGTCCACCATCTGATCTGGATACGGCCCGGATCCAGCTGATTACAGTAAACCTCGGAATAAGCAGAAAGACTAACATTAGCGTAGATGCCATTCATCTTATGATATAACGTGTACATCGGGTGTTATTGGAAGTGCTCCAGATTCCGGCTGGCCTAATTTATGCAGCCTAATAGATTTTATAGCCTAATTTTAGTCTAGATTTAAACTGACAGAGTGTGTCTGCTTCTCGAACAATGCTAGGAAGACTATTCCAAAGTTTAGGTGCTAAATAAGAAAATGATCTACCGCCTGCAGTTAATTTTTATATTCTTCTAGGTATTATCCACTGGCCAGAATTTTGAGATCGTAATGGACGTGAAGGACTATAATGCGTTAAGAGCTCGCTCAAGTACTGGGGAGCTAAACCATTCAGTGCTTTGTAAGTAATCAGCAATATTTTAAAATGTATACGTTGTTTAATAGGGAGCCAATGCAGTGTTGACAGAACTGGGCTAATATGGTCATCCTTCCTGGTTCTAGTCAGAACTAACTGCTGCTTTTTGGACCAGCTGGAGTTTGTTTATTAAGCATGCAGGGCAACCACCCATAATAGCATTACAATAATCAAGCCTTGAGGTCATGAGCACATGAGCGCATTTTTCATTGAAAGCATGTCGTTATTTAGATATATTTTTAAGATGGAAGAATGCAGTTTTACAGATGCTAGAAATGTGGCTTTCAAATGAGAGATTGGTATTAAAGAGCACACCCAGGTTCCTAACTGACGACAAAGACTTGACGGAGCAGCCATCAAGTGTTAAATAGTATTCTAGGTTAATACGTGCAGAGTTTTTTTGTCCAATAATTAGAAACTCTGTTTTTTCAGAATTAAGTAGTAGGAAATTACTAGTCCTCCAATTTTTTATATCATCTATGTATTCTGTTAATTTTGTGAATTAAGTTTCTTCGGGGCACGAAGAAATATAGAGTTGAATATCATCAGCATAAAACTAATGCCATGCTTCCTAATGATATCTCCCAAGGGTAGCATGTACAGGGTGAAAAGCTACGGTCCTAGTACTGAGCTTTGCGGTACTCCATACTGAACTTGTAAAGTTTTAGATTTCTTTAGAACAACACCACGGCAACTGCAACTTTTGACTTGAGCCTTTAAGTAACCATCTAGCGACCACACAGAACACCCCATCAATGCTTTATCAACCACCCAGAACACCCTAGCAACCACTAAGCAACACCATGGCAACTTTTTTGAATTGGGCCAGTAAGAAACCAACCAGAACACCCCATCAAAGCCCTAGCAACAACCTAAAACACCTTAGCAACCACAAAACAACACCTTGGCAACTGCTCTTTTGACTTGAGCCAGCAAGTAACCACCTACCAACCACACAAAACACTCCAGCAATGCCCTAGAAACCACCTAGCAACCACGGAACAACACCATGGCAACTGTTTTGACTTGGGCCAGTAAGAAACCACCCAGAACACCCTAGCAACCGTAAAGCAACACCTTGGCAACTGCTCTTTTGACCTGAGCTTGTAGGTAACCACCTAGCAACTACACAGAGCGCAACCGCAATGCTCTAGCAACCACACAACGGTAAAGCAACACCTTGGCAACTGTTTTGACCTAGGCCAGTAGGAAACCACCCAGAACACCCATCAAAGCCCTAGCAACAACATAGAACACCTTAGCAACCGCAAAACAACACCTTGGCAACTGTTTTGACCTGGGCCTGTAAGAAACCACCCAGAACACCCAATCAAAGCCCTAGCAACAACATAGAACACCTTAGCAACCGCAAAACAACACCTTGGCAACTGCTTTGACTTGGGACAGTAAGAAACCACCCAGAACACCTTAGCATGTGTGAAAAAACCCACTCATAGCACCTTAGCAGCTACATAGCAACCACACACTACACCCTAACAATGTGGCAGTTTTGCACAGACATGTTCTTCAGAAAGTGTAAGAATCTAAGTATTGTATATTACCACACCTTCAGTCAGTATAGTCACTAATCCCTCTTTTACTTCCTCTGCAGAACAATCCGTGTGTACCGGGGTAAGAAGAGTTTTGGCTTTACTCTGAGAGGTCATGCTCCTGTGTGGATCGACGCCGTAATGGCAGGTGCGTATGAAACTGTGATGAATAACGATAAGCACTTGCTACCTTTCAGTACTTATCAGAGTGAAAAGAGCACTGACTCGCAGGTGAATCAGGCTTTTCTTTTTCTCAAGGTTTCTGATCTGATGCAGAATTATACATCCTGGGATACAGATCTAGCTCTAGAAATTAATTTTTACCGTCATATTTTTGCCACCAGCCACCGGTTTTTGTGGCATGTTGAGGGTCATATCGCATATAGACTACAGAGACGGCTGTAATAAAAAGGCACATGGAAAGCACAGCTGTGGTCAGAGGCTTGTTTCAAGGGGATGTAGTTTTTTTTTTTTTGGTGCATTGTGAAAAAGGAAGGAGTGGGCTGCTGTACTAATGAACAAGCTTTGGGTACATTTGTACTGAAGTCTGCACAATTGTACGTTGCGAGTGGAGTGAGGGCGGTAAGTGTGTGAGGGTCTGTATGACGATATTCGCCCACTGCAGGCCTGTGCTGTGGCTAGTTAACACTGACTCAGCCACCCTGCTTATGAAAACAAGTAGGAGTCCAGCATCGTGATGAGAAAACAGATTACAAACCCTCTCAGACCCTTTGACGGAGTATCTTGTTGTGTTTTAATTACAAACAATCACAAATGGCAGCAGTATTACACATCCATAAGATTCACTATTTGTGGGTGTGTTTATTATTTACCGTATGTGTCTGAGGTTTTATTCTCAGTCACAAACCCGTTTTCCCATTACAGGTAGTCCAGCTGAGGCATGTGGCCTTAAACCGGGAGACCGCATATTGTTCCTCAATGGCCTAGACATGAGGTGAGTTTATTTTTCTCATGTTTTGATGATGCTTTAAAAGTTGCATGTCAGTGAAGTGTTATTACAGTAGATACTGTGGTAAATGTACAATTACTGTTCATTATTTCATATCACCTGAGGGGTAGATATTATTTCCCATTACATTATTAGCTTTGCCATCAAGCTTAATATACTTAAGAATTTAAGAAATTAAATGGCCTCAAAGTAGTTAAGTGATTTCTCAGAAACATAATCAATTTTACATTCCCAACCATTTTTTTATTTATACTACTGTTCAAAAGTTTCGGGTCAGTAAGGTTTTTAAATAAATTAAGACTTTTATTCAGGAAGGATGGATTAAATTAATCAAAAGTGACAATAAATCCATTTATATTGTTACAAAATATTTATTTTTCAAATAAATGTTTATTTGAACTACCTATTCATCAAAGAAATTCAGAAAAAAGTGCATATTGGTTTCCACAAAAATGTTAAGCAGCACAACTGTTTTTAACACTGATAATAATAAGAAATGCAACAAATCAGAATATTAGAATCATTTCTGGATCATGTAACACTGAATACTGGAGTAATGGCTGCTGGAAATTCAGCTTTGATCACAGGAATAAATTACATTTTAAAATATATTAAAATAGTGATATTAATATATATCATTTTAAAGTAGCCTTGGTGAGCATAAGAGTCTTCTTTCAAAAACATTAAAAAAAAATAGTTGTAAATATTACAAGTAGATTTAACTCAAATGTGCCATTTAAATTGTGTTTTAGTTAAATCATTTAAATTGACTAAAACACAAGTTAAACATTAATTGGGGCAGGGGGTTTTCATCTCCCAGCATGCTTTGTGTGCGGTTGGATGAAAATATTTGTATTTATTTAAAAATATTTATTTTTCATATGTTCATATGTTGTGAAAGTAATACATACACCTTTTAGTACTCCATGTGATTGTTATATGAGGATTTGAAGGGAGGTATTTTGAGGGTTAACAATGTTGTTTTGAGTAAAGCTGTTAGTTAGGTCAGAAACAAGCTATTATTAAATTCACTGTATTCATAATTTCATATTATACATTTGTATTGTGCATTCTGCCCCTTAACAAACCTTTGTTGATTTAGGCCTAAATGTAAATCCCTTTCCTGCGGCCATGATTTAGCTGCTTCTTGGCTGTGTAGTTAATCTCAAGAGCACAGCAATTTACCCGACTACTGTAGATGCTCAAGTTCATGCTGCCTCTGGGGGACTGACAAACACTGAATTATAGCAATACATTTTTTTCCACCAACACCAAGTGTACATTTATAAGTATTACTTAAAAAAATGCTACTTACACCCCATTTTGTCCCATATTATATAATCCCTCTCCGATCTCTAAACTAAAGTTTCTCTCACCAGTCTCACAGAACAGAAATCATATAATTAAGTCCATGAATCAACTGCGTTAAATGCAATAGGAAACATAATCTCATTGATCACAAATTGAATATAATCAACCAACTAATTCCATTAATCAATATTAATAGATTAAATAAAGATTCATAGACATTTGTACATCTTTAAAGTTGTTTATAAGTAAATGGTTTACGTTTTAGATGCTGTCGGTACGCCAGTATTGTGTGTTTTTGTGTCTATGCATGCAAACATAAGTAAACAGACGTGTGGTATAACCACACTTTACGTAAAATACATTCAGATACTAATGAGATCACTTTGTTAAAATAAATCAGTTAGGGTTAGAAAGAATTCAAAAGATCTTTATATATGAGTTAATTAAACAATAATAATTTGTAAATTACAGTGACAATGAATGCCTATTAATGTATTAACAATAGAGGCTACAATATAAACTATGATTTAGCTCTTTTGCAGGTGATTTATAAGTACTTTATTACAGTATGCATAAAGTATTATATAATGTCACCTAACATTATGTTATATGATGTTATATCATTCAAGATAATTAAATAATGAAAAATATCATTTAAGTTTGATTTGAACAAAACCTTCTCAGCTTTGTCTTGTTAACTAGACTATTGAAGAACAAATTGCTGCATCAATGCTAATAGTTAATTCATTATTTGTTCAAATTACACATGAATTCTATTCAATTTACATTTAGGAACTGCTCCCATGAGAAGGTGGTGTCCATGCTGCAGGGCAGTGGTGCCATGCCCTCTCTAGTGGTGGAAGAGGGCCCTGTAGACTATCCGCTGTCAGATACGGAGCCGGAGGAGACCCCCACCATCCAGCGCTCGCGTTCCCCGGCCCTCAGCTCCCTGCAGTGGGTGGCCGAGATCCTTCCTCCCAGCATCCGCGTGCACGGCCGTACCTTCAGCCAGCAACTTGAACACCTCCTCACCCTACAAGAAAGATACACCATTTGCAAAGCTCTGGAGACGTTCTTCCAGCACAGGTCAGGTCAAAATTCATAATGACTTGAGTGGGAGAAGACACATGACTTAGTGTAATATTAGTTGAGGTTGGCAGCACTGAGATTAAAAACAATCTTGTCTAAGTTGTTTTACCAACTTCGACCCTAACAACAGTATTATGTATACAGGTCAAAAGCTTGGAATAATTTAGATTTTATTTATGTTGTTGATAGAAGTTTCTTATGCTTACCAAAGCTGCATTTATTTGATAAAAATACAGTAACAACAATAATATTGTGAAATATTATTACAATTTAAAAGAACTGTTTTCTGTTGTAATTTGTATTTTAAAATGTAATTTATTTCTGTGATGGCAAAGCTGAATTTTCAGCATCATTACTCCTGTCGTCAGTGTCACATGATCCTTCAGAAATTATTCTAATATGCTGATTTTGTGCTCATGAAACATTTCTTATTATCATTGTTGAAAACTGTTTTTTTCTGCTAAATATGTTTTGTGTAAACTGTGATACACTGCCATTCAAAAGTTTGGGGTAAGTAAAAAAAAAATAAAAGAATAATAATTAATAGTTTTATTCAGCGGGGATGCATTAAATGCATCAAACTTGACAGTAATTTTCCAAAAGGTTTATATTTCAAGTAAATGGTGTTCTTTTGAATACTGAATACCATCATGATTTCCACAAAAATGCAGCTAAAACTATTTTCAACATTGATAATAATTTGAACCAATATTAATAATTGAGCAGTAAATCAGCATATTAGTATGATTTCTGAAGGATCATGTGACACCATAGACTGTAATGGCTGCTGAAAATTCAGCTTTGCCATAGCAGGAATAAATTACATTATAAAATATACTAATATAGAAAATATTTTCAATTGTAATAATATTTCATGAATTATTGTTTTTACAGTATTTTTAATCAAATAAATGCAGCCTTGGTGAGCATAAGAGACTTCTTTCAAAAATATCAAAGAATCATAATGTCACGGACGGATTATGATGATGATGAGGTGTAGAGCATGAAAATGCAACCTGAATTTTATTTAACAAAAACAAATGAGCATAATCCAAATTTAAGGATAATCCAAACAGAAGAAGAGCAACGTAACAGCGTGCATCACACAAACAACAGCAAACAATGAGGAACTGAAACAGAGGGCATTATATACATGTGAACAACCAAACTACTGAGGGGCAGGTGTGCTCTAATCAATCAAACAATGAATTACCATGACAACCAGTGACAAGCGGGAACATAGGAAACAAAGAGAAACAAACTAAAAGTCCTTGAACATGAAACCAAAACAGACAAAACGTGACATAATTATTCCAAACTTAAATTTCTGTTAATTAGAGAAGTAATTGTATTTAATATGTATGACTTTACTAGTGACCAATGCAATTGTTTGTCCAAAAATATACAATTAGAAATGTGTTAACCAATTCTAGGCAACATATCTAATTGACATTCATAGACTGTAACCATCTTTCCATATGATTACAAATGTCATTGCACGCTTTTCCCACAGCGAGGGATTTTTTGCAGCTTGGCAGCGGCAAGGCAAATGTGAGAAGCATTCAAAAATAGCTTCAGCCTCGAGCATAAATAGATAGGCCTACTCATAATCAGAAACAATCTGTGGGTTCTTCTAAATGTAATAAATAACGCTTGCTGGTGCGACTGCTTGCTGAGCGAGCAGGCCAATTAAATTCTAAAATGGCTTCCTCTGTTATATGTAAACAGGAATGTGGACACGCTCATTGTAGATGTGTTTCCTGTGCTGGACACTCCTGCCAAGCAGCTGATTTGGCAGTTTATATACCAGCTGCTGACCTACGAGGAACAGGAACACTGCAAGAGCAAGATCGCCCGCTTCCTGGGCTTCAAGAGTGCAGGTTAGCCGTGAGTCCACGGTGTGAATGTCAACCCTCTAGTGGCTTTCTGTCCTGAATGCATTGTAATTGTTCATGTGTATTACTGCAGAACCAGAGATAGGTCCAGAATCACACAGAAGGAGCAGCTCCATGCGAGTGTCAGGTACCTCTCACAAAAACAATGTGAGAGAGAGAAGCTCAGATGACTGCATTATCGGCACTCACCTTGGAATGGGTATGTCATTTTCCACTTGTTAGTGTGCTGGTTTTTGATCGATGAGCAGGGTGCAAAATGAACCTTTTCCACACTAAACATATACAAAAATAATATAATATAATAATATATAGAAGTCTCTTATGCTCAAGGGTGCATTTATTTAATCAAAACATACAGTAATAATAATAAATTGACATGTTATTACAAAGTTTATGTTTAAAATGTATTTTTTTTCCTGTGATGGCAAAGCTTTCAGAAGTCATTACTCTTCAGTGTCACATGATCCTTCAGAAATCATTCTAATATGCTGATTTGGTGCTCAAGAAACATTTCTTATTATCATCAATGAACACAGTTGTGCTGCTTAATATTTTTGTGGAAACCGTGACACGTATATTAAGGATTATTTGATAAATAGAAAGTTCAAAAGAACAACATTTATTAGAAATAATTTTTTATATAGATTTATTTGAAAAATGTTTTTACTTTCACTTTTGGTCAATTTAATGCACCTTTGCTGAATAAAAGCGTTACTTTCTCTCAACCCTCAACCTTTTGAATTATTATTTTGATTTAATTTGAATTATTTTGATTTTCCCCTTGCATACATGAGATAAGCTATTCTCAATCCCTCTATGAAACTACATACGTCACAAAAAAAGTCAAAAAATCAGTTTTGACTCTCATTTGATGATTGTTCATTTTGGATCCTGCTGATAATATGATATAACTAATATAGTTTATATAGAATACTGTATCTGCTACGCATCGCTTCATTTTAACATTAGTTCAGCTATAGCCATGCCATTCTGTCACTCTAGTGGGGTAAACAAGCAGTCAGAACTCCTCTCAGTCATGTTTATGATTCACCAGCATCTATTTAATAGCTTTAAACTGCTTGCAAGCGCTGTACGCCTCTCAGCCGCCCCCCTTCCAGAGCTGCTGCTAAAGCTCACTGCCCACAGTCTCTTTTTAGCTCCTAAAGGGCAGGCAGCTTTCAGTGCACATGCTCTGTTTCTGGACTGGCTCTCTCTGTGTCTCAGGAACATTCACTGACCCTGTGACTCCAGAAGAAAGACAGTGTGGGGATGGGACTTCCTTCCCAGAGTCCCCAGATCTCGACCACGTGGGTACCATTTACTGCTCATCCACAATTCATTGCACGGTCATCACTGCTATTATGAAATCATGCCTAGTATCATCTAACCACGCCCCAACCCGTAGATGTCAGGAGTGTACACGGAGCTTGGGAACGTCTATCCCGAGAAGAGCAACCAATCTCTCCAGAGTCACTCCTCACCCAGGGCTGTCGGCATGGGCCACGCTGAGAACAATACATACACTTTGTCTTTCTCGCATAATAACACAGGTATTCTGAGCTTACTCTGACATCCACAACTGACACATGGGGCCTCAGATAAAGAGACATGCAGCCATGATTATGATGACAGATATTACGATATTGGCTGCGTAGGACCTGTGTGACCATTTTACACTAAATGTGCTTGCTTATGTAGATAATTTAAGATTTTAACACAGGGGTTTTCAAACTGGGATCCAGGGAGCCATAAGGGACTGCTAGGAATTATTATTATTATTATTTTTTTTTTAAGAAAAAAGAATTAGAAAATATACTTATTTCAAAGTTAACACACTAGCTTTTTAATTAAATATTTTTTATGCATAATTTCTTTTATTATTAGCTTTATAAAGATTAGTTGGTTGTTATTAACCGTAATTATATTATTTTATTGACAACAATATATTTTAACAGTAAGAAACTAAAAATAAATATTTGAAGATTATAAGTTGGCAGAAAAAAATGGAAAAAAATATTTGTTGTGAAAATTATTATACAAAAAACTTTTCATTTTTAATCTTTCTCTTCAGAATTATACTCTAGTTCTAACATTAAAAGTGGGTTTTAAAAAAATGTCCAGATATTATTGTAATACAGTAGTTATTTTGCTTAAGTATAATAACAATATAAAAGATGGTTACAAGTACAAGTTCCTTACAAGTAGGGCTATGGAATCGACAAGTTTGAAAGTCCCTAATTTAAAGCTGCATTCCGTAACTTTTTCGGGGTTAAAAATAATCCAAAAATTTTTGAGCAAGTACATAACCAGCCAGTGTTCAAATCTATGTGCTTGCCTTATCTTGATTCAAAACGGTAAGCTTGTAATAATGTTTTTAATTCCAGTGGTACTGGTGGATTTCCGCGGGAAATTCGAGCATGTCTTTGCGTCATTACGTCACATCTGCACATAAAGAAGGAGTCTCGGCTAGTAGGATATATTGCGTGTGAGGATGTTGGAGGTTGAGATTTATAGCCTTTTCTCACAGCACTTGATATAATTAAACTTATCAATTTGACGGCGGATCCAGAAAGGTTCAAACGACAATCAGTGGACAATCAATTTGACAACTGGAGATTCACCCGTTGTAAAATGCAAAAGACTTCGTTCCGACTTCAGAGTGGCTACAGAAAAAAAGAGACTGCAACTGGGCCCATGCGAAAACAAAGATAAAGGTCGGAAGGGCATTAAATGTAGTTACTCAAAGCTGATGTTGTTAACATTGACAATTTGAGAACAAAGCATAATTTGCACGGTTTGACGTGATATGATAAGCGATCGTTAGATTTAATCAGCACGATTTACTGCAATGCTATTTTTCCCTTAGTTGGTCAGAACAAAAGTGGATGTTACTTACTTGTTCAGATGACATTTTCCAGTGAAAATTCTTATGTTGGTCCTACTTCCAAAAACTAGAATCTGTGATTGCGAATGACAGTATTCACACCGGCGCGGTGACTGACAGCCGCACATTCTCCTCAAAACATCCGCGCTGTGCCGTGCCAAGGCACAACCCACGTAAAGTTTATAATTCCGCGAATAACTGCAATTGCAGATTTCAAACAGAGATGGCGACAAATAGGAAAAACTACGGACTGCAGCTTTAATGTATGCATGTTTTAGTTCTTAGTTTTATGTAAATTGGAATCTTTTTAGAAAATTTAGCAATATCTCTCATAGTATTCCTGTGTACTATAAATGTTCCTCATGATTTTGTTCATTTTGCAGGGAGCCGTAAGTCAGGCCTCTCTCTTTCATGGACTGAACCCTTTCCTGGCTCTCAGTATGATCCTTACCAGCAGACTGTCGCTTCTCCAGACAGTGTGGAGTCTAATCCTTATGTTAGTTTGGATAGCCCCCCTGCCTCCCCCCTGCCTTCTGATGAACCTAGCCCTCTACCCCAGCGTAGGAAGCTCTTCACCTTCTCACGCCCACCTCGCAGTCGAGACACCGACAAGTTCCTGGATGCTCTGAGCGAGCAGTTGGGCCACCGGGTTAATATCGTGGATGACTTTAAGGGAGGAGAGAATGACTATGAGGAGGT
Organism: Scardinius erythrophthalmus; assembly: GCF_964197995.2. Lineage (NCBI taxonomy): Eukaryota > Metazoa > Chordata > Actinopteri > Cypriniformes > Leuciscidae > Scardinius > Scardinius erythrophthalmus. The sequence goes on along the minus strand of NC_138238.1, from coordinate 18,385,657 downwards.
TAGTGTCAGACACAGAAAGAGTTTACTATTTATCAGCTAACTTAATGTCACAAAAATATATGTAAATTATTATACACAAAATGCGCATTTTATTTTATGTATTTATTTTTATTTTATTTTTTAAACATCTTGTCCTATGTAGGTATAGCTAGTCACATTTCCTTTTTTATATTTTTAATAATTTATTTTTATTTTATTATTTAAATCTCTTGTCCTATGTAGGGTCACCTATTTTATTTAATTTCATTATCATTGGCAGTCATGGCCTAATGGTTAGGGAGTCAGACTGGTAACCCGAAGTTTGCGGGTTCGATTTTCAATACTGGCAGGAAATGACTGAAGTGCCCTTAAGCAAGGCCTCTAATCGCTTTTATTTTTTTTTATTTTTTATTTTTATTTTTTTTTTTTTTTTCTTGTCTTATGTAGAGTCACATTTCAGATTTTATTTTAAATTGTTTTTGGAAGAGCATTATATACATTTATGTACCATGTTGTTTTTTAAGCCCTAATTGTCTTTGTGACACTGTCAGATGAGTTTCCAGGATGAACAGGAAGTGAACATGCCTCATGAGTTAAGCAGTGCCAGCAGTGAAGATAACAGCTGCAGCGATGATTCCACCTCAGTCACCTATTCCTCAGGCTCTGACCACATCCCCCCTCCACCCCAGAGTCCTCCTCCCCCGCCACCACCTCTCCAGTTCACCGACCCGCCCTCGCCCCTCCCCCTCACCCCGGAGCACTTGCCCCAACCTCCTCCCGCCTTCCAGCACCACCCGATAATAGTCCCGCCCCCACCACCACCTCGCCCCTTCCTCACTAACCGCCCCTTGTTACACAAAGTGCTGCCCACCAGTGAGGAGCTCAGGGCTCAGCGCACCCTTGTCCGACGCTCCTCTCCCCAGCCCAGCGCTCAGTCTGTTCTCCAGCTGCACCAACCAAAGGCTCATCCCATCCTACAATCATCCCCGCACACCTCCCCTCAACCCCCACATCCAAGCGCACATCACACTCACCTACGACATCACACCCAGTCCATCTACCAGAGCCAGCAGACCTCTGCTCCCAGAAGCTCCCCGAGCCTGACCAAACAAAAGAGCCTCCATTCCCAACCTTCCCAGCAAAGCTTTGAAAGCACACTCTCAAGCAAGGTACCCCCACCACCGCCACCTCCTCTACCCCCACCTTGTGATCCACCACCTTTGCCCAAATCCAGTCCGAAAGCCTCTGACAACAACCACATGAGCGTGAAAAGACTGCGCTGGGAGCAGGTGGAGAACTCTGAAGGAACTATCTGGGGACAGGTTGGTAGCGATGCATAACAACCACAGAGCACATCAGAATTGAATGTTTAAGTGAAAGTGGAAGTCATGTGATGATGCATTACTGTTTGGATATGTCTGTTTGTTAGCTTGGAGATGATCCTGACTATCATAAACTCAGTGACATGGTCAAGTACCTGGATTTGGATCTGTACTTCGGCACACAGAGGAATTCCAGTAAGGTTTCTTTTCTTTTCTTTTTATTATATCCGGCTCAATGTGATATTGCATGTACATATCATCATCCTGTCATGCAGTGCTATGAAAAAGTGTTTGCCCCTGACTGTTTCTCTGTGTTTTTACACTGAATGTCATCAGATCGTCAACCAAAATCTTTGAATGTTTAAAAAGTTGTCTTCATGAACAAAAAATAAATAAAATAAAAATATGTAATTACTTAAATGCAGTTATTTGAGTGTTACAGGACACTGTGAAAGAATTTTTTATGAAAATGATTTCAAGGAATAAAATAATTTTATAATTCATAAAAAAATAATTTAAGAATATATAATTATTTCATGTAACGTTAATTTATGAATGTATTAATTTATTATGTATTTTATTCTAATAATACAGTTTATTACAAAAGTTTGGGGTCGGTAAGATTTTTAAATGTTTTTTATGCTCAATAAAAAAAAAACAGTTTTCTATTTTAATATATTTTAAAATGTAATTTATTCCTGTGATGTCAAAGTCAACTCAGGCATCACAAACTTCAAGAAACATTTATTATTATAAATGATATTTTCAGTATATTACCAACATATTATTATCAATGTTGAAAACATTGTGGAAACAGTGATACATTTTGGATTCTTTGATGATTAGAAAGTTCAAAAGAACATAATTTTTTTAGAAATAGAAATATTTTGTAACATTTTAAATGTCTTTACTGTCACTTTTGATCAATTTATAGCATCCTTGCTGAATAAAAGTATTTATTTAAAAAAAAGCCCAAAACCCAAACTTTTACATGGTTTTGAATGGTAGATATACATTATGTATGATGATTTAATAATATAATATAATATATAAAAAAATTATATGTACAGTACTACCAAAATAAATTTCAGACACATAAAATGATAAAATGGGACAAAGACTTTTTTATAAACAATTAATATGTAACATCTCATCAGTCTGTATATTGCTGTCTTCATCCACATGTACATCCTTTTTGTAGCTTTTCATTTTGCTGCTAAAAATGAACTCAATTACCTTGTCTATTTTTGTACTTTTCAGCTCATCTCTCATGGAGAGCTATGTCTCTCAGATCCCATCATTCCCATCCAGTTATTGGCATCTCACAACCTCTTTTCATTCTCATAGCCCTCCATATATTGTTTCCACTACTGGTGCAAGGAGAGCACATCCTTACATTGTTATTAAATGTGTCAGTCTCTCTTCCAGAGCCCACTTTCCTGCCCGAGAACTTTAAAAAGAAAGACGTGGTTGAGATTCTCTCCCATAAGAAGGCCTACAACGCTTGTGAGTATAAGTAGGGTTGTGTTGGAGTGCAATCATCTAGATTGAGCTCTGGGTTGAGTCAGGTTTGTTGTTTCGTGTGACGTAATGTGTAGGAGTGGGTTAAAGAGGTGCTGTAGGTATTTGCTGCTGTAGCAACTGTGTGGAGAATTTTCCCATTGTGAAGGTAAAGAATCCATGTCTTATTAAAGGGATAGTTCACCCAAAAATGAAAATTATCCCATAATTTACTCACCCTCAAGCTAGTTGTACTGTATATGACTTTCTTCTTTCAGCCGGCGTTATATTAAAACATATCTTTGCTCATCCTAGCTTTATAATGGGAGTGTCTACCTTAGATTTTGGAGCCCAAAAAAGTGCATCCATCTATCATAAGAGTAATTCATATGACTCCAGGGTGTTAATAAAGGCCTTCTGAAGCTAAGCAATGCGTTTTTGTAAGAAAAATGTATACCATATTTATAACTTGGTTTATTCACTGGCTTTCACTGGGTCATAGGTCACTCTTCCGCCAGAAATAGACTCGCATACAGCCGTTACCAGAAGCCAGTGATTATAGTTTATAAAGTTATCAATATGGATATTTTTCTTACAAAAAACACATCACTTCACTTTAGAAGGTCTGCATTAACCTCCTGGAGCCGTATGGATTACTTTTATTATGGATGGATGGATGCGCTTTTTGGATCTTCAAAAACTCAAGCTCTACTCACTCACATTATAAAGCTTGGAGAAGCCAGGATATTTTTTTAATATAACTCCGATTTTGTTTGGCTGAAACCAGAAAGTCATATAAACCTAGGATGGCTTGAGGGTGAATAAATTATGGGATAATTTGAATTTTTGGGTGAACTAACCCCTATAAATCTGGCTGCCCTGTTCAGCTATCCTCATAGCGCATCTGAAGCTGTCCCCGAAAGAACTGCGGGAAATCCTCATGACCATGAGCACCGAGCGCCTGGAACCCGCACACATTAAACAACTGCTGCTCTACGCTCCCGACGACGAGGAGGTCAAACAGTTTCTGCATTACGATAAGGACCCCGCCAAGCTCAGTGAGCCCGACCAGTTCGTCCTACAGGTGCTTTTACCTGAGACCAAGGCTGTTTTTCCTGAGTTCTGTAATTAATGTAAATAATAATTGATTCTTATGGGCTTTTTCTACAGATGCTACTAGTTCCTGAGTATAAAACCAGACTTAGGAGTTTACTTTTTAAGACCACTGTGCAGGAGAAAACAGAAGAAATGAGAGCCGCATACGAATGCATATACAAAGCCTCATTAGAGCTCAAAAACAGCAAGAGGTTGGCCAAGATCCTGGAGGTAAAACACTTATTTCAGCAGATATGCCACCAATAATGAATTATAAGTGTTAAATAAATCCTGGATCTTATGCAAAGGAGTTGGTGTTTCTGAGCCATTCATTCTTAAACATTTGCTATCTTAATTATAAATATTAATCTTACAATATGCACTGTTTTTAGTTTGTTTTAGCAATGGGAAATTATCTCAATAACGGTCAGCCCAAGACGAATAAAACAACAGGATTCAAAATTAATTTTCTTACTGAGGTATGTTTGTTTTATTAAAGATTGTTCATATTATATATATAATTTTTTTTTTTTTTTTTACATTTCTCCTAATTATGAATTTAAATACCCCCCAGCTAAACACAACTAAAACAGTTGATGGAAAGTCGACCTTCCTCCATATTCTTGCCAAGTCACTATGCCAACACTTCCCAGAACTCCTCGGCTTCTCCAGGGACCTCATAACAGTGACTAGCTGCCAAAGGTAAGCTGTCAGTACAATTTCCTATTAGATTTTTGTATATACACTGCTGTTCAAAACTTTGGGGTTGTTCAAATTTTCAAAGGGGACCTATTATGCCCTTTTTCAAAGTCTTACCCTGTAGCCCAAGATTGGTCACCCACTGAAGCTAAGCAGGGTTGAGCCTGGTTAGTACCTGGATGGGAGACCTCCTGAGAAAACCAGGTTGTTGCTGGAAGAGGTGTTAGTGAGGCCAGCAGGGGGTGCTCACCCTGTGGTCTGTGTGGGTTCTAACGCCCCCTTATAGTGATGGTACTGTCAAACAGCACCGTCCTTCGGATGAGACCGAGGGCCTGACTCGCTGTGGTCACAAAACATTCCAATCTTCGAAAGAGTAGGGGTTTAACCCCGGCATCCTGGCCAAATTTGCCCATTGGCCTCTGTCCATCATGGCCTCCTAATAATCCCCATATATATATATATATATATATATATATATATATATATATATATATATATATATATATATATATATATATACAGTGCAATGCATAAGTGAATACACCCATGCTAAAGTTGACTAAAAAGAGGAATAAAAAATCATATTTTGGAAATTGAACTTAATGCCTTAATTTAAAAAATTAGGAAAAATCCAACCTTTAAGGACACCAATTTTCTTTGTGAATGAATAATGTATCGTAAATAAATAAATGTTCTTCCTTAAAATACATGGTGCATAAGTGAGTACACCCCTATGTTAAATTCCCATAGAGGCAGGCAGATTTTTATTTTTAAGTTTTTTTTTTTATTATTTTATTACGATACATTATTCATTCACAAAGAAAATTGGTGTCCTTAAAGGTTGGATTTTTCCTAATTTTTTAAATTAAGGCATTAAGTTCAATTTCCAAAACATGATTTTTTATTCCTCTTTTTAGTCAACTTTAGCATGGGTGTATTCACTTATGCATTGCACTGTATATATATATATATATATATATATACATATATACAGTGAGGAAAATAAGTATTTGAGCACCCTGCTATTTTGCAAGTTCTGCCACTTGGAAATCATGGAGGGGTCTGAAATTGTCATCGTAGGTGCATGTCCACTGTGAGAGACAATCTAAAAAAAAAAAAAATTCAGAAATCACAATATATGATTTTTTAACTATTTATTTGTATAATACACCTGCAAATAAGTATTTGAACACCTGTCTATCAGCTAGAATTCTGACCCTCAAAGAACTGTTAGTCTGCCTTTAAAATGTCCACCTCCACTCCATTTATTATCCTAAATTAGATGCACCTGTTTGAGGTCATTAGCTGCATAAAGACACCTGTCCACCCCATACAATCAGTAAGAATCCAACTACTAACATGGCCAAGACCAAAGAGCTGTCCAAAGACACTAGAGACAAAATTGTACACCTCCACAATGCTGGAAAGGGCTACGGGGAAATTGCCAAGCAGCTTGGTGAAAAAAGGTCCACTGTTGGAGCAATCATTAGAAAATGGAAGAAGCTAAACATGACTGTCAATTTCCCTCGGACTGGGGCTCCATGCAAGATCTCACCTCGTGGGGTCTCAATGATCCTAAGAAAGGTGAGAAATCAGCCCAGAACTTCACGGGAGGAGCTGGTCAATGACCTGAAAAGAGCTGGGACCACCGTTTCCAAGGTTACTGTTGGTAATACACTAAGACGTCATGGTTTGAAATCATGCATGGCACGGAAGGTTCCCCTGCTTAAACCAGCACATGTCAAGGCATGTCTTAAGTTTGCCAATGACCATTTGGATGATCCAGAGGAGTCATGGGAGAAAGTCATGTGGTCAGATGAGACCAAAATAGTACTTTTTGGTCATAATTCCACTAAACGTCTTTGGAGGAAGAAGAATGTGAGTACCATCCCAAGAACACCATCCCTACTGTGAAGCATGGGGGTGGTAGCATCATGCTTTGGGGGTGTTTTTCTGCACATGGGACAGGGCGACTGCACTGTATTATATATATATATATACTAATTCAGCTTCATCACTGTCTCCTCTCCACCAATAAGCCGGTGTGGTGGGCGTTCTGGTGCAATATGGCTGCCGTCGCATCATCCAGGTGGATGGTGCACATTGGTGGTGGTTGAGGAGATTCCCCAGTTCTATATGTAGTGCGCTTTGAGTGCCGAGAAAAGCGCTATATAAATGTAATGAATTATTATTATTATTATTGACTTTCAAGAAACCAGTTTGAGATTATTTGGGCTCTGTGACATGGTGCGTTATCCTGCTGGAAGTAGCCACTTAAATTACCTTTCTTTCCAATTATGATGCTCAATTTGAACTTTAGCAGATTGTCTTGACCATGTCTACATGGCCAAAATACATCAAGTTGCTTTACATTTTGAAAACAGTTGTGCTGCTTAATATTTCTGTGGAAACCATGGTACATCTTTTCAGGATAGAAGAAAAGTATTCATTTCTTTACACACACACACACACACAAAAAAACCTTACCTACCCCACATTTTGAATGGTAGTGTAATTTTCTCTTTTGGTGTTGGATCAAATGGAAATGCAAAAATAATATTTGCTATAGCGTCAATTAGGCCTAAATGTACTGATGAATGATTGATGTTCACACTTGTTTTCTGAAATGCAGTAAATCAGAGGACCGTTACTGCTGATCTCAGTGACCTTCACTCCACCATCCAGGACATAAGAACTTCCTGTGTAAAAATCCCAGCTACTTCAGAGGATCGCTTTGCAGCGGTTATGAGTGTATCCACCAATCAACAGCATTTTTATGAATAAGTTTACTCTTATAGATTGAGTCAGCACATAATATGTTATCCTGTGAAAATGTATCTATGAGTTGCAATGTATCAGCCCTTGACTCTGATATTAGAGCTTCCTGGAAAACTGTCATCCAGCTGTGCAATCCCTAGACTCCTTGCAGCAAAGAGCAATGGATGAGTTTCATAAAGTGGCCTCCTACTTTGGAGAAGACAGTAAGGCCACAACCACAGAAACCTTCTTTGGCATCTTTGCTGAGTTTATCTCCAAATTTGAGGTGAGTTTTTTTTATATTTCAGTAACACTTTACAATAAGATTAACATTGGTTAATGCAGTGGTTCCCAACACTGCACATTTGAGAGGCCGTTCACACAACACTGTTTTCAACTGTTTTTAGTACATCATTGTCATGTAAATGTACACTTGGATCTCTCACTAATCAAACACACCAGATTCAACTCATCAGGGGTGCGTTTCCCGAAAGCATCGTTGGCCAACTATGGTCGCAAGTTCCGTCGTTACCAATAGAGTTCAATGGGCATTGCGATGAACTTGCGACCATAGTTGGCCAACGATGCTTTCGGGAAACGCACCCCAGCTTGTTAGTAAAGGCTCCAAGACCTCAGATGGGTGTCAAATAAGAGAGACATCAGAAATGTGGTTGGGAACACCTGGGTTAATGCATTAACTAACATTATCCGTAACACTTTACTCAAAGCCTTTATATATAATGCATTATAAAACCATTTTTAATGCATTAATTATACATTGTAATGCATTGTTTGGTCTCAAATAATTGTAACCACAGTTATGATACATTATAATATGTTATGCCTTTAGAAAGACATTTTTGATGTAACAAGGAATCTGCAATTATAATGCATTTTAACTTTGGTTACTATTATTTATTAAAACATGTAACGCATTATAACATACATTATGAATACCTTTATAACGCATTATGCAGTACGTAAAGGCTTTACGTAAAGGGTTACCACATTATCTAACAATGTGCAATATATTTGTTACAGTATTTATTCATCTTTGTTAACGATAGGTAATTGTTTGTTGGTTCATGTTAGCTTAGGGCCATTAAATAACATTACCAGATACAACTTTGATTTTAAAATGTATTGGTAAATGTTATAATTAACAGTAATTAAGATTAATAAATGCTTTAGAAGTATTTTTCATTTCATTGTTAGTTCATGTTAACTAATGTAGTTAACTAATTTTAACCAATGGAACCTTACAGTATATGCAGTCATGTGAAAAAGAAAGGACACCCTTTTGAATTATATGGTTTTAAGTATCAGGACATAATATAAAATTATCTAGTCCTTGGCAGGTTTTAAAATTAGGTAAATATAAACCTCAGATGAACAACAACACGTGATATTTACACCGTGTCATGGTTTATTTAACAAAATGCCAAAATGGAGAAGCTATGTGTGACAAACTAAGTGCACCCTTACTGCTTCCATAGGAATTAAGAGGGTAAGTAGCAGTCAGGCGCTGCTAATCTAATGCCTTTGATTAACTCTATAAAAGAAGTTTTGTCAGTTTGCTGGTACAGAGCATTCAGGAGTGTGTTAAGCCGGAAAGACATCAGCAATGATCTTAGAGAAGAAATTGTTGCTGCCCATCAATCTAAAAAGGGTTACAAGGCCACAATCTGAAGTCCATCATTCTACAGTGAGGAAGATTATTCACAAGTGGAAAACATTCAAGACAGTTGCCAATCTTCCCAAGAGTGGACATCCCAGCAAATTCACCTTAAGGCCAGACCGTGTACTGCAAAAAACCCAAGAGATACACCTCGGACTCTACAGGCCTCAGTTAGCATGTTAAATGTTAATGACATTAAAATTAGAAAAAGACTGAACAAGTATGGCTTGTTTGGAAGGGTTGCCAGGAGAAAGCCTCTTCTCTCTAAAAAGAACATGGCAGCACAGCTTCGGTTTGCAAAGTTGCATCTAAACAAACCACAAGATTTCTGGAACAATGGGTCTCATTCATTCACTAATAATTGTGTTCTCTATTCGTATTTATACACACATTTGGACTTCTCATGAGAACTTTCCGCCTAATTCACAACACGTTAGAACCTCGTTCTAAATGATGATGAATTTGGAGTATTCTGCATGCCCGAGGTAAGTGATTTACATAAAACACACCAAGCCATGTCCATTTCACCCTTTTCTTTCATCACTCTCAGCAAACATGACGCTCTCTAAAGACGTGTTTTCACCCGAGAGCACGCACAGCAAGATCCCAGAGCAATGCCAAAAGTGTCATCCTCAGAAAAAGTTCAACAGCAATAAACACCTTTTATACAAAAATTAAAGACGATTAGCCAGCTGTACATATGCATATCTGCATCTTTATGCAGAGCTGATAGGCCTATATATGATGAAATATAGCCTAATTTATGAATGGTTTCAGTTGTTCCTTCATTTTTTCGTGATTAAGAATACATTTTAGAAGGAAAGTTATAGATGAATCATGATTTGTTTGTGAAAATGTTCATACATCGATTTCACTCACAAATTCGTGTGTACGCATACTTGGTGAATGATACCCAATGTCCTTTGGACTGACGAGACCAAAGTGGAGATGTTTGGCGAAAACCAAACACAGCATATCAGCACAAACACCTCATACCAACTGTCCATCAGAATGGTGGAGGGGTGATGATTTTGGGCTTGTTTTGCAGCCACAAGACTGGGACAGCTTGCAGTCTTTGAGTTGACCATGAGCTCCTCTGTATACCAATGCATTCTAGAGTTAAATGTGAGGCCATCTGTCGGACAGCTAAAACTTGGCTGAAATTGGGCCGTGCAACAGGACAATGATCCCAAGCACAACAGCAAATCTTCAACAGAATGGCTGAAAAAGAGAAGAATCAAGGTGTTTCACTGGCCCAGTCAAAGTCCAGACCTCAACCTGATTGAAATGCTGTGGTGGGACCTTAAGAGAGCTGTGCATAAACAGATGCCCACAAACCTCAATGAACTGAAGCAACGTGTAAAGAAGAGTGGGGCAAAATTCCTCCACAACAATGTAAGAGACTGATAACATCATATAGAAAACGATTACTTCAAGTTTTGCTGCTAAAGGTGGTTTTACATCATATCATAGGGTGCACTTAGTTTTTCACACATGGCTTCTCCATTTGGGCTTTATTTTTGTTAAATAAATAATGACACGGTGTAAATGTCATGTTGTTATTCATCTGAGGTTATATTTACCTAATTTTAAGACCTGCTAAACACCAGGGGCCTCATTTATAACAGTTGCGTACGCACAAAACAGGCCCTGAAAGAGGCGTACGCCACTTCCGACGCATAAGTTGTGATTTATAAAAACAAACTTGACGGGAAAATTTGCGCACCTGCACGCAAACTCTGACCCATGCGTACGAACGTTTTGGAGATGGAGCAGTTTGGCGACACCGATGGTGAGCTGGAGTTAAGTGTCTTTTTGGTCACTTTTAGACAGAAAATCTAAAGAAAATTAAACATATACAGAAAGATAATACAAATATAATTTCACTCACCAAGCCTGTCACTGAAGCAAATATCCATCCCTTCTTAATGTCCGCGCCAGCGAGCGCGTTGGGCCGTTTAGTGAAACTGACGCAAATAACAGTTTAAATAAATAAAATAATGATTTAAACTATGTTTTACTTCTGATATAAATATTTAGATTAAATATGCCATTCAGATTAATGGAGTTAAACACTTAAACATGAAATCATTACTGAGAAGTTACAACATTTTTTATATTCAAATTCAACCAATAGAAATATTTGTTGTGGATGTGGTGTTTTTGAACACTTTTCCTCTGGCATGCTGTGTTTTAATGTTTTAACCACAGAGATAATTGCTTATCATGATAATACCAGACTGTCTGAGAAAATAGTTTCGTGCAAATAATGCAAGGCCTATCTGCTTCAATTAAAAATACAATTCGGCCAGTGGGAAAGATTGAGAAAAACTTTCTCTGAAATGTATTTTACACTATTTGATTTATGTATTCAAAAACAAGGCAAGGATAGGCAACTACTTGATTTTTATTAATGTAATGTGTCTTGTACCGTTAAACGTTATCACGTGGATGAATAATCATATGCAAATGATATGCAGATGAGGATCTGCATAGTAAAACTAGCCGTTGTAAGCTCCATATATGGTTATTTCAGGGAGGAGACGCATGTGCGCACAATCTTCCGCTGACTGGGATTTATAAAGTGAATTTTGCGCAGGTTCTGGCGTACGAACGGTTTTATAAGTCTCAATATATTTTTTGCGTACGCCTTTTTTGGCTTTCGGGCGCACGTACACTTTTAGTAAGGTTCCTACGCACAGATTTATAAATGAGACCCCAGATGATTTTTAGTATGTCCTGATGACCAAAAACCAAAGAATTCAAAAGGGTGTACTTTCTTTTTCACATGACTGTATATGTAATAGCCTATTTTTGCTTTGTTCATCATGTGCCTTATGTTTTTGCTCGTTCCCGGTTTTGTTTTGTGCAATTAACAATAAAAGTGGGGGTTTGCTGTTTCTCTCTTCAATAGAGAGCACTGAGCGAGACACAAGGAACTGAAAACCCCAGAAGCCCCAGAATAGCCTCACCGTTGGCCTGGTGAAAGCAACAGCATCTGCTGTCTCTAACCCAGAATGTGCCAATAAACACAGAGAACTTGATAGCGTGAAAGGACAAACCTTACTTTAAAATGTCTTGGATGAATTAAAAATATCTTTAGAATAAAGAATATATATATTTTATACAGAACTTTCAGCCTGTTGATTGAGAAAGTATATTAATATAGCTTAATTATTATTCATTTTGTTTTTGGGATTTGCTGCTTAGAATGTAACGGGAACATAAACACTTCAGTTGATGGTATTTTTGATGGTATATTTTTGGTACCGAGGTGAATGAATGTTTACTCATCCTCAAGCCAAATGTATTTTAACACACAAAAGAAGTTTCAAATGAGATTTAAATCCTTCACAGTATTAGTGTTTTATTGTTGAACTCCATTGTGATTCGCTGATACCACAGCCGAACAAGAGTGCACACCCTTCTCTAAAACTAGCTTCCAAATCTGTATTGCAAGACTAGTTGTACATCGGTGGTTCCATCTCGCATGAGAATCTGTGGCAAGTTTTACATCACGAAATCGTTTTTCAACATGAAAAGACGACGATAAAGCATCACATTATTAAATGGCAGAAGGGTACACAAACCATCTGCTGTTTTAACATGAGAATGTAGCTTGTCTGACTTTTTTAGGTATTATTGTTTAAGGTAACATAATGCATTTCTTCCTGACGCCTTCTGTTCTGAACAAATGCATGATCTTCCTTATTGCCTGTCTTTGTGTCATGTGTATTTTTCTTTGTCAGACTTCTTTCTCTAAATCAAAGACCATAGATGAGGAGAAAACACAATTTGCATTTGCATGTAGCAAAGTATTTCTATTTATGTAATGTATTAACGTTTTGATTGTTTCTGTATCAATTTGTTATATTGAACTTGTTTTATCAAATTAATTAGTTGTAAACTGTTGGCGTGACTAGCCTAGTGTTTTCCTGAGCAGTTCTATATCGGCTTCAGTATCAACAGGCCACATATTGCTGCGTTTTATTGAGATGTCTAATTTGTTTTGCCTGAATAAATACGCTTTTGCGAACATTAATCTCTGTGTAATTATTATGATTTATTTATTTTTTTACTGTAACTGTTTTAATGGAGCTGTGGAATCTCTGAGTCACGCTTTGATTTCTTTCCCCTCAAAATGTTGTACTCAAAGGAATTAATATTACTTTGAAAAATACTATGCTGATATTTATCTCAGTAATTTCCTGTTATTGGCATTATTCTTCAGGGTAGACGCTCTTTATTTTTCCACATATGAAAATAAGGCAATAAAGAATAAACATATGTTTGGTTGTACTGTTGATTGACCGGATAAATAAATAATGGGAAATTCTTAAAATTGTATTGTTTCTTTTTAACAGTTGCTTTATTGTTACAATTAACCACAGTTTTGCATTTGAATTAAAACGTGTAACTTCAACCGTATCTACACGTGCCAAATTGTAAAGAGATTTTTTTAAAATGCATTTATACTTTCAAAATAACATAAATCTTTTTTTTTTTCGAGGCACTTTCCACATCCGATATGAACATCATCATAACCTCCTTGTTACCAGGCAACACTATAAGTGCTTCAAATACCAAAGATCTTAGATATGTATATATATATGAGGCAACATCCTATGAGGCTACATTCTTTCTTCATAAATAGATACATTTTATAATGTTGGAATGAGATCTTGTTTATATCGGGTCCTTTACACTAATCTAAGGTGCAGAAACATCTGAATGAGGAGAAAAGCCAAACGTAACAAACAACACAAGGTCTATACACTGTAAAATACTTTTTTTTCTTTCATTAATTGAGTCAAATCAACTCAATTAATGTGGTTCTTCAGATAACAATATTTTGAGTTTCTGTTGATAAAACAAATCTCCACTGTATTAACTAAAACATTTTATTTCGATGAACTACATTTTAAGGCAACCAGGTAACTTACTTTAAAGGGATAGTTCACCCAAAAATGAAAATTCTGTCAGTATTTACTCGCCCTCATGTTGGACACCATGCTCACACTAGGGCTGGGCGATATGGCCAAAAAAAAAATATCACGATAATTTTTTTTATATATCAGTCGATATCGATAATTATCACAATCTTTATTTCTTTCAAGTTTAAAGGCAGATTTTTGCTCCTAAGTAAAAGTTGTAGAAACCAGAGCGTTAATTGTGGTTTTAAACTACTTTTTATTGTCAGAACATATCATGACAGAAACTCTTGCCAAAACAGGTGAACATTTCACAAATCTGAGGTGGAACATTCAAACATTTGTCATTTTTCCTTAACAAAATAAATATCTTTATTGGACAATTAATTTGCTAATTTTTATTTGGTAAAATGTAATATTCTGACTGTTTGAGTTTTATTAAACTTAACCATTGGTCATCCAGTATCATGCATTTAGATGACAACCACAGATGAAACCAGGCATAGCCTGTAGCACCTCTATCATGGCAAAATGTAACTTTTTGGTTTCTATGGTATTTGTGTGAAAAACAGTAGACTAAATACATTATTAAATACTGTAATTATATTCCATTAGTCCTTTAACCCTCTGGTGTCCTTCATTTCAGAGTCACACTCAAGACCTTCGGGACCAAATGGTCCGGGAGGGTGGGAATAATATTTATAAAAAAAAATCATCTTTTTTTTTTTTTTTACTTTTTTTTTTTATAATATTTTTTCTTTTCTTTTTTTGGTGTTTTGAGATAATTTTATGATTTATAATTAATATTTATGCAATAATTATGACCCATTTTTTCCCATTGAATATAATAGAATTTTTTTATATATATGATTTTTTTTTTTTTTTTTTTTTAAAGCTGTATTTCATTTTAGAGTCAAGCCTAGGCCTCATGAAATCAATTTTTTAAATGAGATGGGTGCCATCTGGTGGATACACTGAGCATTTTTATCACGCAATAGACCATTTTTACCACTAGATGGATTTACAGCTTTCTGTAGAAAGGCTTGCGAATTCTAGTGATTTTTGCATACATTTGCCATTTTTTTTTTCAGGTTGTTGATTTTAAAATATAATAACAGATTCACAAAGACTATTTTTGTATTTTTTGTTTGTTTGTTTTATACATATTATGTGTTTTCATATTTTTTACAATTTCCCATTCATTTCCTATGGGGGTCATTTTTGACCAAAGAGCAGAAGTGTGACGACCACTTAGCATGCTTGGATCATGACCTCAATATTTTTTGTGTGTTCACATACCTAATACCATAAAAGTCACATAGTTTCGTAACATTCCGAAGAAGCTGTGATTTTTAAAAATTCAAAATAGATTTATGTAATCTGAATTTATTAGTGTGTATGTGTATAAAAGTGTGTGTGTGTGTGTGTGTGTGTGTGTGTGTGTGTGTGTGTGTGTGTGTGTGTGTGTGTGTGTGTGTGTGTGTGTGTGTGTGTGTGGATGTGTCTATTTTGCACTTTTGATGTTTTTTAGATTCACCCCTTCACTGTTGTGTGCTTTTTTTCTGGATCGTGGCTGATTTGTAGATTGTACGCACAAAAAAACTCTGTATTTTCACATTTTTGCCAATTTCCCATTCATTTCCTATGGCGGACCATTTGGTCCCGAAGACCTTGAGTGTGACTATTTTTTTTACAACCACTTAGACTATTCAAATCCTGTCGCCAATTTTTTTGGGTGTTCATATACCAAGTACAAACAAAGTAAATTTCGGACCATTCCGATGAAGCTATGATTTTATACATTTTTTTATTTAAACATTTTGGGACCATTTGGTCCGAAGAACACCAGAGGGTTAATACATTGTCTACATTAATAATATAATACAATTCAATATGTATATTACTTATAATTACCTAATTATATTTAATTATAGCCTACCGGTATTACTAGGGTAACGCTACAGTAAATCCATGGTAAATGATGGGAATTTGTAGACGGAAAATCCTTCTGACTATATCGTTACGCACAGTGTTTCTCCTGTTTGTCAGCGCTGTTTCATCTGCCTTTATTAAACTGGTTTAAATCACTGAGACATTTGTGTTCTTCGCTGAATTCAAGCGCTTCTCACTGGATCTCGTGACCGAGACCGATCAGAGTAACGTAAACGCATCTGCTCTAGTCTAGTGAACCACCATAGTGAGCTCGCGCTGCGCTGCCGTTTGGACTTTGAGCCGAGCGGATAAACGGTCCGTGTGGCGCGCGGTTTAAATGAGTTTCGGCGCATAAACATTATCGAACATTTATCGAACTCTTGATATCGTTTTATCGAGAAAAATTATATCGCGATAATTATCGTTATCGTTTTATCGCCCAGCCCAACTCACACTCACCATTTCATCAAAAAATATCTTCATTTGTGTTCCGAAGATGAACAAAAGTCTTACGGGGTTGGAACAACATGAGGGTGAGAAATTGCTGACAGAATTTTCATTTTTGGGTGAACTAACCCTTTTAAGTTAAACCATTAATATTTTTTTTTACAGTGTACAGCACAATTGTTTGGGTTTATTTAGATCCAATATTAATGCATGCACATGTTTTAGAAATGTCTTGATGATGATTGGCTATTGTGTTTGTTCTGCAGTTAAATGTATTTTTATAGGAAAATCCACAACACTGCATAACTGACCAGTGTCCTCTAGTAGATAGGAAGTTGATCGCCTAAAGCTGTGCTCAGTACTTGCTTCTCATCACTATGGTTTCTTTCGTCACATAAAATAATTATTTATTTTGTAAGTAGGCATGTAAAAAGAACGTACAGTACATGAGTAGAATGTAATTATATGAGTAGAGAAGACGGACTGACATTGTTCAGATGTCCCACAATGACAGCTTCAACTCTGACAACGTACAAAAAGACTTGAATAGGTAATTCAATTAATGAGCATATAACATTTAATTCAACTGAATGTAAATGTTACATCTGAGAAGTCAACAACTAAAGACCAGTTCTTGTTTCACTTTTTTTTTATTTCACTTTGAAGCAGTAATACAAGGCATTTATTTAGCTTTTTTTATAAAGTCTTCTGACATGAAGCCTCTGAACTTCAAACGCACCATCAACATTTAGTCTCATAAGTGTGAAGTCAGTTTACTTTCCAAACCTTGGTAAAATAACTCTTGTAAGTGTACTTGGGTAAGGCAGCATGGTAAAGGCAAGGAAAATGTACAAAGAAAAGCTAACAGTGAGCATGATCGCCTACATTTTTCTCTCACTTGAGAATCGATCAGAATCACGTGGACGTGATGAATCAATTCACCAAACATCATCACATGATTGACAGGCCGATGATAATCGCCACTGGGGTTCGTTCTTGTGATCTTGTCAAAATGGTTAAGTTGCAATATCAGTAAAAACAATTTTGAATTATTTTAATACTTGTAATGGAGACTTTATAGAATATGAGACGAGGAGGAAACAATGTAAGCAATAATGTCTGCTCTTAGCTATTATACAGTAAGAATAACATCCAAGTGGCACATTTTCCCCCACTTTGGTACCATATATGGGATAAAAGGAGGGAAATACAAAGCTATCCTTGTCAAGGCCTGGTAAACATACAAACAAAGCCATAACATAAGGTTTCCATACCAGGATATCACTAAAGCACATGTTTTGACCTTTTCCATCACATAAACTGACAGCGGAACACTTTAACTCTAATTTTAGCAATCAAACGTCCAATAACATATAGCCTCTTTCACATACGCACCAGTCAGGATTACTTTGTTTTACACATAGCTGAGTGGCGCTCTACCACATATATTTAGGTCCAGTCATATTAATGCCCCAAAATTATGAAAACATCAGCTGTGAAAGGCAGAAAATGAATCATTACGCATTTGTATACTTAAACCAATGTATTGCATGTAAGTAGTATCCAAACTGGAATATTAAGGCTTGCAAATGAAAAGAAGGAATGTACTGTATTGGCTGACTGGAGACCTGCAGTCACAAGCTATACAAAAAGCAAGAGTTTTTGCATTTGATTTAGTGTCTTCACCTTTTATTTAGAGTATTTGCTTTGTTTAGCTAAGGCCACTTAAGACTCACCTCAAAGTACCTCATAACAATCAATTTAGTTTCTTGTTCACCAAAATCGCCCATCACTGTACAGACCTAGTTCCTCATGCAATTCAGGCCTTTTTTTTGTTGCTGTCATCAGCAGCTTTAAATAAACATGCTACATCTTGGGGCGTTTGCATCCCTGGTGCCACTGGGATTGTTGATTGTCTTAAGTGTAGGATATTTGAGAAGTACAGCCAAGATGATAAACACTTTGGTAATGTGAGAAGAGCAGCCCTTTAGCAAACCTTTGGTTAAGGGAAAGGGTGTCAGGGTCAAGGCCGTCTTTACAGGACGGTGCTCTCTGTGTCAAGGTCTGAGTCCTTCAGATGGGTAACAGGCTTCTCAACGGCGATGTCAGGAATAAGAGCTCGACCAAGTGCTTTAAATGTCATCCCCGAATCTGCAAGACACAGGATTAGGACGTTAGACCATACAGATTTATGGATTGTTAGTAATAAAAATCCTTCAGCTTGTTTGAGATAAACTGAACTAATGAATGGAAATGCTGTTTGACTTGCTATGATGCCATGCAGACAGGAAGAGATCAACCAATATTTTACAACCAACATGATACCCATTATTTTTAAGCTTCCAATAACCGCTACACAGAAGTGAGATTTAATAACTGATTTATGTAAGCTTTTTTGCACAACCCCAGGAAGTCGATTTTATCATGAGGATTTACAGCGGGGGAAATAAGTATTGAACACGTCATCATTTTTCTCAGTAAATATATTTCCAAAGGTGCTATTGACATGAAATTTGGACAACTCTTCTGATTATTCTTTTCACTCCTCTATCAGAAATCTTGTGAGGAGCACTGGTCGAGGCAAATTTATGGTGAAATTATTGTCTTTCCACTTCCGTATTATGGCCCCAACAGTGCTCACTGGAACATTCAGAAGCTTAGAATGGCGCCTATAACCAATGCCATCATTATGTTTTGCAACAATTAGGTTGCGAAGGTCTTGAGACAGCTCTTTGCTTTTACCCATCATGAGATGTGTCTTGTGTGACACCTTGGCAATGAGACCTTTTTGTAGGCCATCATTTGGGACTGAACCAGCTGTTATTAATTCCACGGACAGGGGACTGGATTGCTTTTTAATTACTGTAAGTTTTCAGCAGTTGTCTTGGCTTTCCATGCTTTGTATGTATGACTTACTTGGGTTGTTACCAACATCTGGTGAAAATTTCATGTCAATAGCACCTTTGGAAATATATTTACTGAGAAAAATGATGACGTGTTCAATACTTATTTCCCCCACTGTAATTCACCCTAGACTCTATATATATTTATATTTTTTAAAACTATTTCAGACCACATGGCCATATTAACAATGTTGTTTTAAAACAAGACTATACAATAATAATAATAGCAGTAGTAGAAGTAATAATAATAATAATTTATTATTAAATTATACAAGTTAAACAAACCAGTGAAGAAATATATTAATATAGCAATAATACTATTGTCCTGTAAAATAAAATTGTATTACTAATTCATTAATAACAATTATTATTATTATTTTACAGAACATTAAAATGACAAAACTAATATTCATGGCTGTCTTCATTTAAGAAACAGTGATTTTTGCAAAATGGTTGCAAGTTTGAATCCCCACTTAAATATTCTGTAACACATCTCACTAAAGCATAAATAGCTGAATTCATTAATATTTACATGAACAAATTGTTAATTAAGCCATAGCAAGCAGTGTATTAATGCAGTTTTGGACACTATTCTTTAGAAACCTATCAATTGGCTACATTTATTACTTGACATGGTGTTTTTTTTTTGTTTTTGTTTTTTAGTATTAAAGTACACCCCCTGTGGTGAAAATCAAGCTTTTAATGTTGTTTTATGTCATGTTTTTAACATGCTTTAAGACAAACCATGTACAAATTCATAAGTCAACACCATTGCTGAGTATTTTCTCGTTAAAACTGCAGTGAACCAAAGACAGTCTCAAAAACACGGTTTGAAATCACTGGTGTTTCTGACGTCACAAACTACCTTGTAACCAATTACCTCAATGTGTGATCATCAATGAGTGGATCTTTGAGCTGGTGTGAGTGAGTGGAGGCGGGGCTAATTAGCAAATTCTTAGAACTGCGTATACTAATTAAAGCAAGGGTGTAGAGTTACATGAACTTGAAGACTTTTTTTTTCAAGGAACAAACATTTAAATATGTAATTTTGGTGATCAAAGATGAGTTAAGGGATAAAATTACTGACTACAAGGGGACTTTAAGCAGAAAAGGGTAAATCTTCAGTCACTACTGATACACACCAAAACGCTCTCACAACAATGAAGCGACCAAATGTTTTCACAGCCAGGTGGTGCAATTCTAAAATGTTAGTCTGTTAACTCTTATATTGTTTTTATTTTAAACTGCTGTTAAACTTAAGAGCACGACACATTCATTCATACAGTGTAATCTCTGTATAGGCTTTCTGATGTGAAATCATGTCTAAAAAACGAGCTATCTTTATGTAAAAGCAGTGGTATTGCAATTGAATCCACTTCATCAACAAAAAAAGAATGAGATATCTTGCTGGTAGGAGAAGTGAGAATTGTCAGCTCTTTTTTGATTTAGCAACTACGTTAATAAAGGCTTATAAAGGCATCTTAGCAGACAGAATGTTGATCAAACATTGGATTCAGACTGGGTTTATCCATATCCTAACTTTCAGCATTCAGACACAGCCTTCATGTGCTCTGAAACCTCACAGAAATGCAAACAAACATGCTGTTAAACAGAAGCTAGTGTGACGGAAATAAAAGAGCTTCACCCATTGTTTTGAAGGCAGCGCTGCAAATTCCATTGCTGTCGCTTCCTGTGGCTGGAGGTTGGGGCGGAGGGGGAACAGTAGGTCTGTTGCGTGGTTTAGGCACAGGCCTCGGGCGAGGAAGCGATCCTGACTGGAACACCGGGGGAGCCGTGGGACTGGGACTGTCGTGAAACAATGCCGTGGGCGGAGGGGTGCTTGGAGGAGTGGGAGTGCTTGGAGGGGAGGGGTCTTCTCCGGGGTCACCAGGAGCGGTGGGTTGGGGAGGGGGTGTGGCCTGTGTGGGAGGCTGAGGGGGTGGATGGTTGGGTGCCTGAATGGGAGCCTGGATGTTCGAATAGCGACGAGGGTTCGCGTTTGTTTGAGCTTGTGTTTGTGGGGGGCTCAGATTGGTGGGAGAGTAACTAGAAAGTGGTCTAGGGGAGGGGCTGAGGGACTGAGGGGTGCCTGAAGAGGTTTGCTGTACTGACTGATTGGTTGGTTGGCCTGGTGGAGGGTTGGCTGGCTTAGGAGGAGCCGGGGCCGGCTTCTTTGTACCTACAAATAAAAAGAGAACTTAAAATGAGCTCTTTCTGGGGTTCTGAGCTGCTTTCATGTAAAGTCCCTGATATACTTCAAGTGAATTCGAAGAACGAATTGGTTTGACGTCATCTCGAAGTTTGTTTTGAAGTACGAGACAGCTAGCCATAGCAAACTTTACAGGGGCTCTACCTTCTTTGATGTGGAAATCTTCTTCTTTTTGGTCTGTAAAGGTCAGACGCTGCAGAGCTGCTTCATAGTTAAGTTAAGTTCAAATTATAGTCAAGTTAAAATTGTAATTCTAATTGAATGTGACACTGACACTGTTTTTTTTGTTTAATACTGTTAAGTCAGGCTCAGACTACAGGAGTTTCAGGTCGATTTACCCCTCCTGACATAAATAAATAAATAAATAAATTGCATCCAGGGGATCGGTCGGTTCTGATGTTCGGCCCAGATTATCTGGTAATGTGAGGCATTTACAGATCAAATCTTAAACCTCTCGATCTGCTCGCAACAATATAAAACATGTTTGATATTTAGGATTTTGCATCGGGATGATTACTTCCACAATAGCCAATGAGAGACAAGTCTACAAGGAGACGGAAGTGACGGAACTTTTGAAATGTCAACCGTGAAACAAGCAGCCCTACAGGTCCGGTGGACGACAGAGATGGAGGAACGGCTGGTCTTATAATGTCTACAGCAAGTTGCCGCGACACAGTATCCATTTTGTTTACATCCGCTTCCCCGTGAGGTGCAAAATCTAGCATGATAATCTTGTAGCATGTGCAGGTTTGAGATTTGAAAAAAGACAATCTGTGAAGATTCTCTTTATGCAACCAGATTTCACAATAATATAAGATTTCAAAACTTTGAGTTTGAGCCCGGCTTTAGGCTGCTATCTTTAAAGCAATCTATTGTGTAAAGTGCTATATAAATAAACGTGACGTGACTTGACTGGAGTGCCGAATCGCAGAGATGGTGCAAACATATCCATGTCACTATGATTGGATGACTTCTAAAACTGATCTTCTCACCACTCTCATTTTTGTAACATTTTTATTTTGTTATTGAGAGGAAAGCGTCCAGCGCATATTTACAGATTCAGCTAAACGCGGGTGGTGCTGGGATGTTCACAAACAATATATCACTGATCAGGCATTTCAAATGTCTTTTTAACTCCAAGGGAAGACTGAAAAAGTACTGTGCTGTAAGTATTTCAGAGCCTAAAGTCCACTGACCTCTGCGAGCCATGTGAGGACTGGGTCCTGAAGATCCAGCCACAGGCGTCCCCACACTCAGCTGTCCTGATCCTCCAGTGCCGTTTCTCTGAGCTGGAGGAGTTGAAGCAGGGTCTCGGTTCTTTGAGCTGTTAAGCAAACGGAGAGAAAAATCAACCAATAATATTTAATAACATTCCGCAACATTGACATTCCACAAAATGCATACTAATAAATACGAACTTAATCCTTTTCTGATGGAATATTTTAATATTAAATCGTTTGAAATGGTTAAAGCCATAGCCATTCAGCATTTTTTTTAAGTGAAAACCATTAAAAACCATTACTAAAATGTGAATGGACCCTTTTCTAGGTCTAGCAATATACAGTACAGAATAGTGTGACTTTATATCATTGCAAAATGTAAACTGTATTATCACACAGCTCTTTATATGAAGTTGGTTTTATAAGCATGTCCAAATTTTCCGCATACATGCAGTATACTTGTGTAGGGTATTACTACTATACAGCATTCTCAAATGCTTGATTTCGTGTAAACAATTTATACTGTGAAAAGTGCTACACTTAAAGTGTTAGTTCACCCAAAAATGAAAATTCTGTCATTAATGACTCACCCTCATGTCGTTCCAAGCCCGTAAGACCTCCGTTCATCTTCGGAACACAGTTTAAGATATATTTTCTCTGGTCCTTGAGCTATTTCACGTAGTGTTTTTGCGCAGCGCGTCTGTGTTGTACGTCACATGTAGGTTCACTATTGGCCAATGCTGGTCATGTGTGATGCGTGTGACGTACAACACAGACGCGCTATGCAAAAAACACTACTTGAACTCACTCGAGGCCCAGAGAGAAGGAAATGAATAGTGGAATAAAGTCGTTATTTTTGTTTACCTTTTGCGCACAAAGTATTCTCGCCGCTTGATAAACTTAACATTGAGCCACTGATGTCACATGGACTACTTTGATGATGTCTGTACTGCCTTTCTGGACATGGACAGTATGCCGTCCATTGACTTTCAATGGAGGAACAGAAAGCTCTCGGACTAAATCTAAAATATCTTAAACTGTGTTCCGAAGATGAACGGAGGTCTTAGGGGCTTGGAACGACATGAGGGTGAGTCATTAATGACAGAATTTTTGGGTGAACTAACCCTTTAAGTCAAACATTTAAAATTAATTTTTGCTTATTTTATCTGTCAAGACAGTGTAGCCTAATAAAAGCTGTTTTGTTTTAAATGGAGTAAGAGAATGGGGACAGACACGATTAGATCACATGACCAGTCGAATACTACTTGCTTTATCTCATGAACTCCCCTGTTATCAGACACCTATCAATCATAGCTAATTGCCATCGGTTACTGAAAAGCAAGAGAGTTAAAAGACTCGTTTTGTCCCTCCACAGCATCTCCATGTGCATGCTTGGCTGATTCATTAATGCATTGCACTGGTCCGGCACATTGCAGGAGTCTTACCTGATCTCCTCAGTATGCTGAGCTAGAAGCTGCTGTGCTGCTGCCAGGGCGGCCATCCCCAGCGCCAGCCCGGGCTGGCAGCTCTCTAAGCCCATGCCCGCATGTGCAGGCTGCTGGAGCAAGAGTTCAGTCATAGACTGACCCCCTGCACTACCTGCAGCCTCCACTGGGGGCAGCGGGGGCTGGAAGCCAGGTGAAGCGTGCTGCTTTCTAGGTACAGTATTGCCTCTACGAGGATTGTGGTCCATTAATTTATTAGCAGAGCTACAGAAAGAAAAGACAGCAAAGACACCACTAGTGCTAATAAGTTCCCAGGAGAGCGACACCACAGAAACCAAGAGGGTAATCTGCATTGGTAGAAACCCCACTCACATCACACATACTGCAGGGTTAAAAGGGAAAAGCAAGAGATTTATCAGTAGAACTGACAATACCCCAGAGGTTAATGGTGAATGTAATCTAATCCGCTGTTTTAATTGCTCAATTAAAGTGAATTGATCAATCTAAATTCAATTTAATTGCATATCTTTGTGAAGCAAGAGAAAATAACCAGTGTGATTCAGGCAATCAAACTGTTAATAAAAAATGTGTGTGAAATTTGTGTGGTACCTGTCTCTCCGGGGCAATTCACCATCTGGGCCCACCATGCTGCCAGGTCTCTTCCTCTCTATGGTGCCAGAGTCATAATCTGGTGGGGTCAGGTGGTTGACGTTGTTTGGAAGTGGTGCGGGCATCGAAAACATGCCGGATACATTAAAATCCACATCTGAAGGAATAACAAGAAACAGGTTAATCTTAAAACTGATAGCAATACTTTTTTTCATTGGAAAACACCATATATTTAAAGCTTTATGGCCCCTACCTTCAGGGAAAAACCAATCTGCATGCTGAATGATGGGTTCAATAATAGTAACCACATGGACAGAGGTTGCAGCAGCCATTTCTGCTAGACTCCTGTGGGTAAACAGAAGAGAGTTCAGAAAAAGGCACAATTAAATAAGTTAGCGTGTTTGCTGGATGTTTCAGAATATTCTGACCCCTCGGTTTTGGCCCACAGTAGATTGGGTCCAAGGACAATGGCTATGTTGCTGGGGGTCATCTTGTTAATGTCGCTTTCCTGTGCGAGCTTTGCAAGGAACTTAATAAGGTATCTGCAAAACAGAGCAAATTCCCGAATCAGAAGAATGCAATTTAAAAACAATTTTTAATCACCATCTGGAACTCCTCTGTTGTTGTAGTAAACGGGAAAGCGGGATTCTAAAGAAAATAAACTTTGCACACATGGTCTTAAATTATAATAAAAAAAAAGTTATTTCAGTGATCTGCTGGTGCCAGAACATTTTTGTTTATACACTAGAATAAAAAAATAATAATAATAATAATAATAATAATAATTATTATTATTAAATAAATAAGTATGTGTGTGTGTATATATATATATATATATATATATATATATATATATATATATATATATATATATATATATATATATATATATATATATATATAAATGTTTTATATATATCTAAATATTATAAAAAATAATAGGTTTTCACCATGTTTTTATTTCTTTTAAGTCATTATTGATCACCCTTTATGTCTGTGTGTGGGTTTTTCATACTTCTAACCAATGAAAAGCATTTAAAAGAGATTGTGACTAAACTCTATTGGATTTTTAAACTGTCAGTCAAACCTCTTAACTCTAAGCGCTTCTTTAGTGAATGAAGTGCCGCATGGAGTTCGGATGTCTCTGCTTGCTTGCAATGCAAAGGTACTGTAAATAAAGCACTGGTTGTTTGAATAAGGAGCGGAGAAGAGTGTCTTAGTCTAGCATTTGTGTTAAGTACTGTCTTAAAGGGGACCTTTCATGCCCTTTTCAAAGTTTGGATTTTGTTTTTGAGGTCTAATAGAATAGAACAAACATTATTTGTTCACATATTTTACATTGTTGCAGCACCTCTGTATTATGATGTGTACTGTACTTTCCCAGAAACAGTGCGGTTTTGGACATTTGAGGGTTCTGCCCGACAACGATTATATTCAAGATACATTCTTAAATATTAAGTCTTAATATTTTACAGGGAAAAAAAGATATTAACTATTTAGTAGTTACTTTATTTACTCTTATTTATTATTTTATTTATTTTTAATTTAATAATATTTATTTTTAATATAAATAATATCTTATTTCCTAGATCCTAGTTTCTAAACTGCGTAGTATCATGTGTCTGGGTGGCAATATGCATATGGAAATAATATGCAAATGATTTACAATAAAACTTTAATCAATCAATCAATCTAAAAACATTTGTGCAATCCCATTTTAAGATAAAATCTGTGCAGTTTTATACATAGAACCCCAGAACTTTGCACAAAATTATTACAATTCACATTCAGATTTAACTGAAACCTACCTGAAGTTTGCCTTGTTGTTTTTTGGTAACTGATCGCAGGTAACCCACAAAGCCTGTAACCGCTTGTCTGGGTCAGAGACACTTAAAGTAAAAGCACAGTAATTAGCAACACAAACATGATTCCTTTAAACCTTTATGTAAAGTACTGCAAGATGGCTCACTTGGATGCCTGTATCCACTCATCATACATCTGGTAAGTCATCAAAGGTTCAGGCAGCTCTCTGAGATACGACTTTAATGCCCCTTAAACCAGGAGAGTACGATTCCAAATTAACATTCATTAAGTGCGAATGACACGTTACTTGTACATATACAACAAAACAGGCTGTACCAGCAACGGCATGTGGGTCGGAGTAAAACTCCTCCAGCTGTGAGGTGGAGCAATCCAGAGCTGCCTTCAGCTTCTTCAGTTTAGAGGCTCCTGCAGCTATTCTGAAAAGACCCTGGAGAATGATGAAATTAAAGAGCATATTTTCAGGTATATTAAGACTATTAGAAAGCCAAGACCCAAATTCATCTTCTAACATACTATTAAATGTTTATTTTAAAGTTGCAGTAACATGATAATTAAGCCTTTTTTATGTGTCAGTACAATGTGGACACATGTAAAAGTTGAACAATACTTCTATTGTGGTTCAATACAAAACGAAAAGCATTTGCCGATATGCCTTGAACAGCCTGGAAAATATTTCTGTGGTAGATCAATTAGGGATGTCCCAATCAAGTTTTTTGTGCCTACGATCCGAGTCATCGAATGCCGAGTATCTGCCGATACAATACTTGTATTTTCCTAGTGCTTCATGCACATTTCAAGTACATTAAAGTTATTAAAATCAATCTAAACAGAGCTGTGCAGAGTTTTTCAGTAATTCCAAATAACAATTACTACAGTAATTATATTTACATAAGATACTCACTTACTCTCTCTCTCTCTCTCTCTCTCTCTCTCTCTCTCTCTCTCTCTCTCTCTCTACACTGTGTAAAGACATTGGTAGATGTAAACATCTGTTACAATGGTAAACATTGTAAACTGACTGTGCGGTCACAATTATGAAAATGGTACCACTGATATAAACTTCTTGGGCCAGATTTAGTAAACAGGATAAATTAGCATGAGTGTGCAATTCCAAAAAAGTGCCTATAGGAGCCTATGGGAAAAGTGCATATGTGCGTGATCTACTGACAATGCGCAAATGAAAGAACACAGACACAGCCGGATCATTTCCATAATGACCAACGCAATCTACCAAGAGCAGCGCAAATTAGCGTCTGGTTTAAGACATGCTTTTTTTGGGCCAGTAAATAATGGCACAAATACCAGTAAATTGACTAGCGCAAACCTTAGTCAAGTCAAGTCATCTTCATTTATATAGCGCTTTTAACATTGTAGATTGTTTCAAAGCAGCTTTACAGAGATAAACATATAATTTATGGTAACAGAGATTGTTTTGGTTTTATAGCGGTTCTTTAGTGAAGTTATTTTCCAGCTAAGGTTAGTTATGATTGATTCGCTTCCGTCGCAACAATCATATGTTATTAAATTAGGGGCCTTAGTGAATCACCTTGCATGACTCATTTAAATACTCTCGCCCATTGCCTTTTAAGCGCTAATTTTTCACTGCGTGTCTTTAGTACTGTAAATCCTGACAGTTTTGAACGCCCAAAGAGGTTTTGATTTGTATGACTGATGCATTGTTTGCTTCGGTCGTGCCGTACCTCCTCTTTCATTCCAGTCTCCAGCAGCATCATGACGCAGGCCTCTATAGGCAGTGCGATCTCTCTGCCACTGCGCTTCAGGTGTTCGTCCAGAGCAGTTCCAAACGCTGGCTTCTCAGTCCACGAATCTGTCAGGAAAACAGAAATAACTAGTTACTAGCAGCATCAATTAATTGAAAGCATCTCTTTATTAAAGTAAAAGATGTCAATTACAGAGGGAGCATTCATCTGTGATTCATGCGACACTAAATACTACATCCTGCAGTTAAGTCCACTTCGATGAACTAGGTGGGTGAGATGTGAGAAATATTACTCATGGGCCACATGCTGGGACATCAAGTCAGTTTGCCTCACGTTTGCTCGCAGGAAACCATCACAACAATTTAGAGCACTCAAGTGCCAGATTTATGGGCACAAATGAGAACGAAAACAATTAAGCGCCTCTGAGGACTGCACAGAAAAACACTGGAACACATCATCAGGCTAAATTCACATGGTTTCCGTTTGATATATCTACATTAGTCACTATGGAAGGTCACGATGTCCAAAACTCATGTAACAACCAACTAGCTGATTACTCAGTTTAATAGTTTATCTACATTTTCCTACAATATTTTTCAGCAGTAGCGCTTTAATTAGTGTGCTTGTATTTGTATGTCTTTCAAACGTGGAAAAAATCGTCTCTCTTAAGATTGACGTCTTTTTACGAAACCAGTGTAAACAGAGTTCACCCAAAAATGTAAATTCTGTCATCATTTACTCACCCTCAAACCTGTATGACTTTCTTCTGTGGAACACATTTTAAAGAATGTTGGTAACTAAACAGATCTGGTTACCATCGACTTCCATTGTAAGAAGTCGATGGGAACCAAAACTGTTAGGTTTTCAACATTCTTCACATATCTCCTTTTGTGTTCAGCAGAAGAAAGAAATGCATATAGGTTCAGAATGACATGAGGGTGAGTAAATGATGACAGAACTTTCATTATCCCTTTAATTACACAAGGCTTCCTTAAAGGGACTCAAAAATTAAAGTTGCGTCATCATTTACTCACCGTCATTTCATTCCAAACTAGTATGACACCCTTTCTTCTGCAGAACATAAAAGATATTTTGAAAATTGTCTTTTCAAAATTTCGATAATTTTTTTTGATGTTGATTTTGGACCCCATTCACTTTTAATTACATGGACAAATGTAGTAGAAACCTTCTTTAATATAACTTGTTCAATGTTCTACACAACAAAAAGTCATACAGGTCAGGAGCAACATGTGAATATGTTGACAAAAAAATTCTGTTTTGAACTATAATTAGACAACTAGTCCTCGATTCTGAAAATATGTAGTTTTGCAGATGCCTACTGGTCACTGAATTAGGTTTCATTAGTAGTTATTTCAGTTACACAGCAATAAGAAACTGTGCCGTCACCTTGTTGGGCTTGAATGGTTGGCAGGACGCTCTCGAGCAAGGTGAGAGATTTTCTGTGGTAATCAGCTTGTGCCTCTAATAACTGAGAACAGAGAAGACATCGAGGAGAGACGCACAGCAGAATGAACAATGGGACTGTGGAACTGAACATGAATATACATAGCAACTGAGTTATTGAACCCATGGATGAAAAACAAAACGCTTCTTACCATTACATAGTAGCGGGCATAGTCTGCCTCCTTTGAGAAGAAATTGTACATGTCTGCTGAAAGTTGATCCTTAAAAAAAATGGACATGATTGAAACTATTGGTATGATTCTGACTGTGCAGATTCAAATTGGTTATTACAGGAAACAAGCGAAGTGTTTAACCACATGCTCTTGACACAATCCATTATGCATTTGGCAGATACTTTTATTCAAATTGACTTGTACTCAAGCTATACATTGTATCAGTAATGCGTTCCCTGGCAATCAATCTGTACTGTACAGGAACACACACGCTGAGCCTTAATTGCTCATGCGGGCGATGCAGGTTTGAGACCTTATTTCATGTCTCCACTTACCAAAAATGACTACTCAGTCAGAAAGAAAAAATTCTCTATGATTACACATCAGATTTTTGCAGTTATAACAACCGCTGCATCATAAATCAGTCATCATATGGCTGACTAACAGCTTGATGGTTCAGCCGCCGCCAGATGAATTTTGGATTTAGCAGATTGATGTCTAGTCTTATTTGACACTGATTTGTGATAAGAAATCTCATATTCGCCATTTAACAAAGAAAAAAATTGTGGGCTAAGAGCCACGGTTTTCATTGAACAGACTTCAGAAATCAAGGTTTTAATAAAAACGAAAATGGATGTTGAATATGTAAGGGTTAATGCCCGACGAGGTGTCCATTGTCAGGTATTAATGGACGACGGCGAGGAGTGAAGTCCATTAATACCTGACAATGGACACCTCGAAGGGCATTAACCAGCTTATACCATCACTTGCCAAATAACACATTTTTAAAACATTAGTTTATATTTTAATTAGTTTTACAATCGAAATCTAAAGTTTTTACAAACAATAACTTGGTTTCCCTGGTTACGCCTGACGGTTTATTTAGCAACCGGAGATATTTATAGTCCGCTCAGCTCGTAGAACCCTTCAGTTTACTGCCTGTTGCTATGGTTACTCACAGCTGGTGTAGCCAGCGCATTTATTTATTAATTTCGAACGGTAAACGGTCAGTTTCACCAGAACTCCTTTACTAGGTGTCCTCTATCACTTTTTAATGGACACCCTGCAGCCAATCAGAATCGAGTATTCACCCAGACCATGGTATAATCACTTATAAAATATACACCTACACTACCGTTCAAAAGGTCGGTAATAAAAGAATTAATATGAAATATTAATCTTTGGTAACATTACAAATGTATTTACTGTTACTTTTGATCAATTTAATGCATCCTTGCTAAAAAGCAATTAAACAGTAGAGTAATATTACTTTTAGAAAAAGCAAAAATCTCAAGATTCACCCCCTACTTCTGAAAGCATCACTTGTATTTATATTAAACATTATATTTTGAGAATTGAATTGTGCTTGGCCGAACAATCCTCCCATGGCTACCCACTTACTTTCCTTCCAGCAAATCAATTAGAACAACTGAGCTAATGTTGTCATCTAATTAGTATTCATGAACCAAACAGAGGTGGTGTATGATGCGTCCCCCTCCCCCACACTTTTAGCCCCTGCTATCAAACGCTGGTGTAAAATCCATAACCAAGCGACTCATAAGGAGTAAGGCATGTTTAAGCTTGTTTGCACATCAGTACCTTACACAGCTCCATTTTGTTCATAGCTTCGTCGACTTCTTCTTTAAGCAAGTCTGCTTTGGCTGTCAGTGCTTGTGTGTTTGTTCCTGAGATTATCGACTTGGTTGCCTGCAACCACCTATGAAGAAATCGATTCAGTTTTGAACTGGGTAAAATTAGAGTTATGATATAATGAAACCTAGATGTATGATAGAAACGTCACCTTGCTCGGGCAGAGTCATAGTCCAGAACCAGCTTGGCTAACTGCCGCCTCTGTTTCAGGATGTTAGGAATGTCCACCTGACAAATCAATAGGATTAGGTATGCATCGATATTAAAATTCTGGCCCAGATTGATAATTATGATCATATGTCCGATAACCAATGAATGGCTTGAAATTAGCATGCATAGTCCGTACCTCTGCTAGCTGATTGAGGGGGTCTAAGATCTCCTTCTCAATGATCACCTCGTGCTGCATTAGCTCAGATGCCAGTCTGTTCTCGGCATCTCCGCACATCTCCATCATTTTTCTGCACAGAAGATACTGAATATAAACTACCATCAAAGTTTGAGGTTGTATGACTTACCAGGTTGGTAAGATTTTTTAAAGAAGTCTCTTATGCTCAAAGGATGCATTTTTTTAAATAAAAAATACAGTAAAAACTAATATTGTGAAATATTATTATTATTTAAAATAAGTGTTTTCTGTTTTAATACATTTTGACATATAATTCACTTCAGTGATGGCAAAGCTGAATTTTCAGCAGTCAATACTCCAGTCTTCAGAAATCATTCCATGGGGCCGTTTACACTACACCGTTATCAACTAAAAACTTAGACTTTTCATGAGTTTTGGCCGTTCATTTACACGACAAACAAAAAGGTGGCCTCAAAACACAAAAGCAAAACAGGTTTCAAAGTGCGAGTTTTTGAAAGCGATGCCGTTAACTTACAAAAATGTGAATTTGTGAAAACGTCAAGCGCATGCATATTTTGTGTTCAGTCTATAGGCACGTAGTTTTACTTTATAAAGTGACATCGCCAACTACTGGCCTGGCATGAATAATACAGATTTTTTTAATAGTTGTTGTGAATCAGTGAACAGATCATTTTGACAACGTTGTCGTCTGTACACGAAAAATTGTAAAGGAAAAACTTTTCCATTTTTAGTACATCTTTGCCATGTAAATGTACCCTACATTTTTTTTTTATTATGAATGTTGAAAACAGTTGTGCTGCTTAATATTTTTTCCTGGTAACGGTGAAACATTTATTGATGAATAGAAAGTTCAAATGAACAGCATTTATTTGAAATAGGAATAAAATGTCTTTAGTCACTTTTTATCAGTTTATGCATCCTTGCTGAATGAAAGTATTCATTTCCTAAAATCTTACTGACCCCAAACTTTTGAAATGAAAAAGTGCACTGACACAATAACACATGTACAAAACCTCTAATATACCGGCACTTGTGGTGATTTTTTGAAATGTGTGACTCAAGCTCAGCAATAGGCCTATGTCACACTTCCTGCTTCCGGAACGCGTAGTAGGGATTCAGAACTTCCGGTCAACAGTATTTCTCGATAAGGATTTAGATTATCAGCCATAATGTCTAAACCATCCGAGGTAGACTGACCACGCGCTATGAGGTTGTGAAACGAAGGTTTTTGCTCCTGTAGAAGCTATAAGTTCGTATGAAATCAACCTTGTTTTAAGAAAAACATGTTTTATCCGCGATCTTATAAAAAAAACTACACTACCCACAATCCTAAGCGTAGCAGCAACGTCTGCTGATTGGTCCAACTCGCTGTTACCATAGAAACGTTTACCTTACTGGCGAACGGCCCGCCGCTGTTGTTGTAGTGCACTGGGTTGCTCTGCGTTAGGACGTAGACAGCCATACCTCAGCTTTCACGCTTTTCCACTTGAGAGTTTTCATTTACCATCCGAACCACATCGTCATATGTGACTTCAGGCAGGTTGCGGAGAGATTTGGTCCAGCAGTATCTATCGGACTCCGCCATTGTAAAAAGCTAACCGGAAGAGCCGTATCCCTACTAAAAGACGTACTTCCGGTCTTCAATTTTTTCGTGACATAGGCCTATATAGACCTTATGCATAACAGCGCCATCTTTGATTTTTAATGGGAATAAAAGTGAGGCTGTGAGGGATAGACATACATCTCTTCAGAGGGTTGTACTGTTATTTAATGTGCTTTTGAATTGTTCTTTCAACGAAACACTGCAAAAATATATTTCCAAGAAACTTCAGTAGACATAGAACTCCAGACACCACGAGCAGTGGAAAACTATAAGTGATCTAGTAGCTTTATACAGCTTTTTACAGAGGATGCCATTGAAAACATATTAAGTCTATCCCTCACAGCCTCGCTTTCATACCGGTCATGGCGCTGCTCTGAATGTCTATAGTGTTCTTTTGAACAATTATCTCATTTGTATTATCCATTAACAATCTAACAATAAAGAACCAGATTTAAGAGGAAATCAATTTAAATCTATTTAAATGTTGATGTTGTCCAATTACCCAATCAGAGACTCCTCCCCCAGCTGGCTCCCACCATCCTGCATGGCCTGTGACAGCGCTGTTAGTGGAAGCTTTTTCTGTGACAGAAACACAGAGAGTTTGTGACACAACGTGCAAAGCAGATCAAATATAAAGTGAAGACTGATATTTTGTGCAGTCATAAGCACTGTTATGCCCTTACATGTCTCTTCTCAGCATCAGTGCCTATCTGCCCCTGCAAACACGCAGTCATTCTTTTGTGCGTGTTGTGCGAAACGACTCGCACCGACTCCATACGCCGCTCAATCTGTGCAGGATAAAACAAGACATCAATAACAACCCACAATTCATATTGAGCCGTGGCTACTGCTCGATGCAAAGTCTGCTTGCATTGTGGTGAAAGTAAACAGCCTGTAAAAAGTGCCTCAGGCATGTTATGTAATAAAGCAATGGATGCCTCTGTGAGATGAAACTCATAGCCTTCACCCTACAGCCTTGGAGTTTGTGTCAATTAACAAGTGTTGCTGATAGGAAGGACTTAAAAGAATTTTTTGCATAGTCTTAAGGGTGTGGTAAGGTCAAGCACGATTTATTACACCCCTCCCTTTGGAGGCATGAAAAAGATATGTTATGTTGCAGAAAGAAGACAAGTGTGACTCATCTGCCCTATTGGGACGCCTAAGATTTAGATGCGTGAGCTCAACACTGGGATGCCATAAATAGAAAATACAGATGCAGGCCAGACCCTCTTTTTCTACTTCTATCTGTTATATAAAAAAAGGGGTGCTAATGATGATGGACCCTTTTCACATTTCCAGGTTCTGAGAAGAAGTCATCGTCATGGGTAAACTTCTATAGCCGTGAATGGGAGACGATAGCAAATATAATTTTTGCATTTGCTCTAAAAAGAAAATAAATCTGGAAAAACATTTCCACGACTTTTCAAAACAGGGAAAAAAATACAGAGAGAAAGATGTCAAATTTGCCGTCACTCAGCTGTTGTATTAGAAAGGTAACATAACACAAAGTATAGTATTGTAAATGTGCTATAACTTTTTTTTAAACTAAAATATTAAAAACTTTTCTAGATTTGATGACAGAAACGCATCATCACAGTCCATGAAAAGGGTCTATAGATTAACAAAGTAAAAAGAAAACGAAAAGAGTGAACAAATAATCATTCATAATCTTAATAGACAATTTTATTTTTTACATTTATTTTTTCAAATAATTGTAGAATAATTAAAAATAAATTATTTAAATCAAAAATAACTAATTTAATAAATAAATAGAATACAATTAAAAGTGATGTGTCAATCCAACCAGCTCTGAGATGAATGAGAAGACAAAATATATGAAAATAAGAGAAAAAAAGACAAATGGTCTATCATGAGGGAATGACTACAATCCCATGAAGCACTACAAATGATGTAGTAAAAATAAACATAACTGACAGTGACAATATAAAACTACTGATTTATAGTCATTAGCTGTGCAAGTATAAACTATAAATAATAATTTTAAAATATTCATGCAAACATATGACTCGATTTCATTATTCACAATGCTTCATGGGAGTAATATGGCGGATATCACTCCCATGAAGCATTGTGAATAATGAAATCGAGTCATATGTTTGCATGAATATTTTGCAATACATTTCATGTCATGATAATCTGATTGGTGGATTTCTCTTCAGGATATTTATCAGTTTTTTTATCTGGAATTTGTAAAAAAAAAAATTTCAATGTTGAAGTTGAAAGTTGCTTTAGCTGAAGCATTTTCCATTCCACTGCTAAAAGACAAGTCATTCTAAACCAATAAATACATCTGCAGCAGAAAGTATTTTGCAAAATAAAATTAAATAGCTTGATATGATTGTTTGACCCCCTTCCAGTATACAAAGCATTTACAATTGTGTCTGTTAGAACGAATTGACGACTTCTGGCCATTAATGAACTGCTCCAACATTTATAAACTGATAAATCATATTAATAATGTATAACTCTAAGACCTGACAAAATGTGATCAAAGTACAATGTTCAGTTGTATTGATTTTGGATTTGACTGGCATTTACTTTTTAATTCATTATTTAGGCTGCTTATACAATCTACCCGCAATAAGTTCAGAAAAAAAGTGCGGGTGTCATCTTGTAAGTTTTGTCAGACCAGAGGTCCACTGTCTAAGACTTTGAAAAATAACGTCATGACAGACATGTCAGCTTTTTGATGCGAGCAGGGTGGGCCTGCTCGAACACATGTCAGCCCTAAAAACAACCATGAAAAGAATGTTACTTCAGAACTGTGAGAGCGGTATGACTGAACAAACAGTGAGGATCCGAATGAGAGAGAGAAAAATCTGACTCATGTTCCAAAAACAGCCCAGTTCAGGAATTCCACAGGCTGGGAGAGGAGATAAGCACCTCCTCACACTTCTCTGCCTCTCCTTTACGTCATAACATTCCCTCACAGCCGTCCCGACGCAGCTGGGTCAAGCGTACATTCCGCTCAGGCGTCTCCGGCATGAGAACCCCATGAGAAGGGGAATCACTGACTGTTATTGTCCGGGCTTTTTCTGCTGAGGGAGATCCTGTTCGAGGGGAGTTGTTTGGATTATCTGGTGTGAGAGGTCTTTAAATGTTTGCCTGTTGCCATCACAGACAAAAACTGGCAAGCAAACGGCAGACTAAACACAGAAACAATAAACTTTTTTTGTACTGGAACATATTATACGGGGAAACACCACTATAATACTGATTAGTCATTGGCGAAATGAAAACCGCAGGCACGTCCTGTTCGGACAAGCGATTAGGGAAAAACTGGACGCTGTTCAAATTGGAAGGGAGCCACTATCCAGATGCTCAAGATTGTCAAAAATGTCCCCAGAATGCATCTGTGAGTGGCACGAGTGTAGAAGCCCTGAAGTAACATGGGTGTCCAGACAGCTGAGAATGGGGTGATGGGAAACCGCTGTGATCCTCCCTGAGCTCCATGCAGAACCCAGAATAAAAACGTGTGTGCCACGGGGGGGATGTCAGAATAATTTGCGCTTGATGCGTCCAAACATCTCAGAGATAATTTTAGCCGCAGCCGGCTAAGAGCGATAAACAAGCTGTCAAAAAAGCTAGCGGACACAATATCGGTGGAAGTTCAGATAATGAATCGCGTTCCTAGATTTCTAGAAGGTTGTTTTGGCACAATTTCCATAGCAACAAAACTTTGTACAATTTCACTGGGGACAGTTTCACATATAAAGAGATTAAAAGACTCATGACGCAAACCATTATGCTGACCGTTGAGAAGAGAACATTCTGTCTAATGTGACAAAAATAAATTGCATGGAATGGATTTGCTTGACATAAAGGAGTTCACCTTTCCCAAGCCAGTGACTCACTAGTTTCCCACCATTTAATGCAAGATGGATAAGAGCCAAAGAACAGGAGACAGAGATGGAAAGGTAAGCAGTCACCTGTAACAGGTCATCACTGAGGACCTCTGTTTTCTCCGCTCTGTAAAAGAAGTCAACAGATCATTAGAAACGAATCCCATATTTATTTAAAGACACAGTTTGGCCAAAGTTTTGTGACAGTATATTAATAATAATAAATTAGTATAATTGTTATTTTTAAATAAAAATAATAAACAATTTCACTCTAAGAAAATTACAATACTAATATTTAAGGCTGTTTTAATTTCTTCATTTTTAAACATTAAACCATTAAGCTTTTATTTTGGTGGAAAAACACAACAAGCCCTTAAAGGCCCACTGAAGTGCCATTAAAACGTGCAGCATTATTCAATGTGTTGACGTAAATTCCACGGAAACAGGAAAACATAGATGGGACATATCAAGCAGCTCGTCCCCTTTTTTAAAATATCCAATAGCGTTTTGTTTATTTCATAGCTCGGCAAGAGCCGTTGAGCTCGGTAAAGCCACAGTTTCCTCCTAATCTCCTCCATATCGCTTTAAAACAGCATTCTGTGCAGAATTCAAATGGGTCCAATATGTTTTGTGGTCCGCGCCGACTTAACACATTGGCCTATGATCCACTCTATCATCATCTATCATCACTCCTTCGCCCCAATGGAAAGCATATATACACTGTCTGAATCGTTCCCTATCCCCTACATAGTGCACTGTGCCATTCACTATGTAGAAAATAGTAAATGTGTGAACAAGTGACCGATTTTAGCCGAAGCTTCAGCGTTTATTAGGGGGCGTAGGGGGCGGGACGCTTCAGATTCTAGAGAACATTTGACTGGACAGAAAAAGTGCAGAGTGATGTCATCAAAATCACTGATCCATATTGGCGAAAGTGAGAGACTAAGTTTTGAATGCTTATATCTTCTAAATGCGAATATTATCATTGTTTTGGAGCACACTAGCTTATAGATAACGGTAAGGCTAACATATTCATCCTAAAAGACAAAACACTTCCATTTTGATTCATGGGGACTTTAAAGCTTCTCTTTTGCTGACAACATGGAAAAATGGTTGAAATATGTTGCATTCCCAAATGCACGTTTATGTGATACAAACTCAGAGCAGATGTAGAGATGAGTTTGTATGGAGCAACATTTACTGCAAATCGAACCATTCTGAGACATTGAAAGCAAGTTAGTGCGCAAACATTAGGAGTAGTGGGTAGTGAACACACACACACACACACAAGGAGCAGTGGGCAGCCATTTTTGCTGTGGCACCTGGGGAGTGATTGGGGGTTAAGGCGATTTTCGTCCGATTTTGAGCCGAATTCTGACTCGTGCGACTCTTTTTCGGGTCGGGCCGATTTTCAGCTTTGTCGTGCGTCCTTTGTCGTGCAGTGTTCGTGCAGTGTACAGGGGGAAACGAGAGGCGATTAACCTCTCACGACCGGCAATCGGATGGTCGGATGAATTTCAGGCATGTTAGAAATTTTGGTCGCCCCTCGTGACTATATCGCACAGTTGAAGCAGAGCTACGAACCGATTGCCCTAAACTCAGTGTTTCCCTCACTGCGCCTGCGTGAAAACAGTTTCATCCGCAGCAAAAAAAGAAAAGAAAAAAGAAAAAAAGGGAGATCTTTAAGTTCTGTAGTTCAAAGCTATTACTGTTGCTTACCTCCAGTTCGTGTTGCAAAATGGATTAACCATTACCCACTTCTTCCAAGCCACCTGCGATGTACACTTTGCCTCTTTTATAAAAAAAATGTTTTGAAATAAAGCTGTTTTTAATTTTCATTGATGAATTATTGCAGTGTTCGGACATATTATAGACTGTTAATAATTAATTATATGTATATAATTCATTGTAATCGACCTAAATGTTTTAGACAATTTTTAATGAGGAGAAGTAAAGCTTCTATGTAGGCTAATATTTTATTATCCACACAGCGCGTTGGTTATGCGGTGATGCGCTATGAATTTGTCATGAATTGACAAATTGTTGCGTGGCTATTTAATTATAATAGCCTATCAGTTTAATAATAAAAGTAGCCTTCCCTAATAATAATAATAATAATACAATAATACTAGCCTACTAATAATTTAATATATAAATTGGAAATGCTAAATCTTCTTGATATTGATAGCTGATGCTTGTTTTGACAATATCTCTGGATAGGCTACATGATATCGTCCATAGGCGCAACCCGGCACAAGGATTTATCGCGCTGATTCGTGCATATTTCACACGTATAATGTGAGCAGTCAAGTCGCAGCTCGACGTTCGGACCGTACAGTGTGAGCACATAAATCCTGAGCTTTGGCTTTACATCGCATGCGATCTCGTTCAGTGTGAGTAGGTTCCTTGCTGAAATCGCAGACATCGCACAGTGTATGCTCGCCTTTAGGTGCCTCGCTCAAGGGCACCTCAGTCGTTTCCTGCCAGTATTGAGACTTGAACAACCAACCTTCAGGTAACCAGTCTGACTCTCTAACCATTAGTCATGACTGCCCCTAAACCTGATCCAACACACCTGTCTGTAATTATCAAGTGCTCCTAAAGATCTTAATTAGCTGGTTCAGTTGTTTGATCAGGGTTGGAGCTGAACTCCGCAGGAAGGTAGATCTCCAGGAACAGGATTGGGCACCTCTGCTGTAGAGTGTAGACACTAGTAATGACCAAGTCTAGGAGTAGCCAACAGCTGACAATCTGTCTGATGAAACCAGCTGTCCGAAATGGCATTTACTTCCCCAGGGAATTTTAGCAGTCCACTGCTGGCCTTGTGAACAAATAGTTAAGGCCCTATTAATAGTAAACTAACTTTGACCATGGCACTCTATCTGAGACAGAGAGAATGTGAGAGGACAACACCAGCTCAGTTCACACACACAAACATCTATCACACTACTGTTTCAGAACAATGACTCGAAGACAGGTTGTGTGACCTCACCTAGAAATAGTCCTCCTTAATTATCTTTTTACTGTTTTGTCAGTGTTAGTTACCTGAGTCAGTGTTTGCTACTGTAGATCAGATCAGAAGATCAGAAAGGATATCAAGTATGCGGGAAAAACAGTGATAACAGGTGGATGTTTATGGTCCGAATGGATTTATGATCCTACAAGTTCACATCAACATAAAAACTATCATACAATAATTTGTGACAATAAAACACTGCTGAAATGTTTCCTGTGTGTGTCGAGCTGGGCCTGTTTCTGTGTCTGCACCTTCTGTTGTGGCAACGTAATATTCGGAAGCATGCCGTGGAGGATGTCATGTTACACAATAGTGTAAGCTCATCTGTCATAACCCAGAGTATTAGATTCACTGTACACTCTTAATTGTTCTCCAAGAGGAAGACAGTAATCATGCTATTGTTTACAGCTAAGACCTTATTTTGCTAGTGTCTTGGCAGTAACTTCCCATAAATATCAAGTTTTCTTAAATTATAACAATTAGGCCATATAATTATAAACATATAATAAAGTAAATGTAAATTATAAAGGTTTGTTTCCTTTAATTATAACAAATTAATTTTAATACTACTGATTGTAATGGAACAATAACATAATTGGTTAATTGTAAAAGTTACCATTTACATTATATAGCCTACCATTCAAAAGTTTGGGATTGGTAAGTTTTTTTATGTTTTTGAAAGACGTCTCTTATGCGGACCACGGATGCATTTATTTGATCAAAAACACACAGTAATATTGTGAAATATGATTATATTAAAATAGAAAGCAGTTATTTTAAATTGTATTTTAAAATGATGGCAAAGCTGAATATGTAGCATCACTACTCCATTCTTCAGTTTCACACGATCCTTCAGATTTCATTCTAATATGCTGATTTGGTGCTCAATAAATAAAATAAATGTATTCATTTCTTTAAAATCTTACAGTGGTTATGTATAAGATGTTTATGTTACATTTTGTATTGTTTTATGTGAGTTAATGTTTATTGCATTATTTATTGTCATTGTCGTATATTATACACTAATCATGAATGCTCATGCCCAAAGCCAATAAGTTGTATTTCTTTTTATGATTATTAATTGTATTTTGTTTCAATTATTCTAAAATCTCCAGATGTAAAAGCATGCCTTTTGTCATTTATATTATTTACTATCACATCTGTTACCAGAGCTGGCTTGAGAGTTAATTGTGGTAATTTTAAGACTTTACGTTTTATTTTTGTTATCAAAAAAAAGTAATAAAACAATTATTGCCATTGTATTTATTGAGGAGCAATAAAGCAGAGACGATCAGCATTAGCTTAATAGAGCCTGACTAATGTGGTTAAAGCACAACACAGCGTCTGATTCTGTACAGTTTCATGTCTTCCTTTAGTCTGCCATGTTACCCACAAATCTCAGCCCCAGTTCCTCCTCCTGCCAAAACTGCACAGTTGTAACCTCGTGACAGTGGAGGACAGCTGCTTTCAATTAACACAGGAGGGTGAGAAAAAAGGCCTACAAGACTTCAACCAATCCAGATTGAACTCTAAACATCTTGAGTGTGTCTGAATCAAGCTCTTGATGTCACATGTAAAGAAGAACTGAAAGTAAAAGGTTTCCAGAGCTCAGCAAAAAGGATTTCTCTGCACGCCTATAGTCTACCAATTGATCAAAATACAGTAAACAGGAGTGATGCTACTTAAAACTTAAAAAATCTTGCATACAATTCATTGTTTGTATTCCATCCATTGTGTGTGTTTTTTTTCTCAGGAATATTAGCCTAAATCTGTTTTTGTGCAAGTGAAAGGAGAAAAGATACTGTTGCAGAAAACAGCATCTGTCTGGTGTCTATATTTAAGCAGCACACACATACATGTTAACACAAATGTAACTCAAATGGATAATTTCACGAAACCATTAAAAAAAAATCAAATCTGTAAACTGTATCTGTATAAGGCATTAACTAAAAGTGTTTTGCTACTTTTTAAATGACATGAATATGACAGAACAACATCACGTATACACATCATCCCATTTCACAACACAAATATTTGTCTGGAGTAAATGAGTGGGGTACTGAAGATTAGAGAGTGGTGCAGGGATGACGACGAAATCTATACTAATTCGCTATACATTTTTTAAAATAAAAGTAACACCATTTTCAATTTGCTGTGTGATTTACGTTGTAGATAAAAACGTTATGTTATGTTACGAGAGACCTTATTTTCCTCTTGTTGTATGTACTCTTTTAATCTTGTTGTATGAACTTAAATTCA
Organism: Scardinius erythrophthalmus; assembly: GCF_964197995.2. Taxonomy (NCBI): domain Eukaryota; kingdom Metazoa; phylum Chordata; class Actinopteri; order Cypriniformes; family Leuciscidae; genus Scardinius; species Scardinius erythrophthalmus. The sequence goes on along the minus strand of NC_138238.1, from coordinate 18,342,991 downwards.
TTTAGTCAAGGCTACTAAAAAAATGGTGTCAGGTTAACTATACGTTTAATTTTTGTCCTGTCAATTAAATTGCCATCATTATAATTTTAGCTAATTAGACTCTACAGTTACGTCTAATTAAAGTTAAATACTTGTGTTCATTTAAATTAAAACCACTTTTTACATAGTAACAAAAAATATTACTTATGTAGGTTTAAGTGTGAGGTTTAATGCATATATTTATACTAAGTGCCCATGCCTAAACGCAGTCACCACTCTTCTGCATAATAGAAACCACAAAATTCAAAACATTACAGATAGTCCTCTAAGTTTCTAACATAACTGAACATTAAACACTAACATTGACTAACAACATCTTTCCATTTACTGAAAAACACATAAAATAACACTTTAATCCCTAAATTTACCCTCCAATTGCAAAGCATGCTGGGAACTACAGATCCACTGCCCAGTTAGTTGTCAACAAAAAATGATTCATGTTTTCACACAAATTAATTAAGTAAACTTCAGTTTTAAATATATTAGGTTGATTGAACAATTAAAATAAGTTGTAACAAAATGTTAAAAATCATGTTACTTTAGCTTATTTCAATTAATTACATTGAACAAAAGGCAAAAGTTTTTTGTGTGTGTGTGTGTGTGTGTGTGTGTTTTGTAGGGTTACCATCATGGTGAGGAGTGGAGCAAGAGCTTGGTTTGATAACAGATGTGTGAAATGTTCTATATTGCCATAATCTTTCAGCAATGTCTATATGCTAATGTTATCAAAGCATTGTGCTACCAGCTAGCAAGTAAGCATTTATTGAATTAGCTAAAGCTAGCCAATGTTTTTAAGTTGAGATGATAACTTTAAGGTAAATGTATTAAAACGTATGAATACAAAATAAAAAACTGCCAGTTCTGTTTGCTTCAAATGAGAATTTCTTAACTTACAAATTTTGATGTAACTGATTACCTCAACTTTTTTGAGTTTTGCCAACTTGTTTGGGGGCAGAAATCTCTCAGATCTCCTTAAAATTTCTTCATTTGTGTTCGGAAGATGAGGGAAAGTCTTTGAGGGTGAGTAAATGGTTGCAGAGTTTTTGGGTGAACTAACCCTTTAATGGCGAAGATTTACAAGGCAGCGAGAACAAGCTTCTCTCCCTATGTTGCTGTGTACGAGCACCATGAAAATTCATTGCAACAGCCACTAGGCAGCGAATTCCGACAGTCATGCCTGAATGTCGTGTTGAGCAGCGGAAAGGCGGCTTTACACCAAAACATCTTAAACGTGCTTTGTGGAGCTTCTTTGCTCTTTGGTGTATCAAAGTCGAAACTGTTGACGTCATTTGTAAGTTGTATAAGAAACCGCTGTTATAGAATTCACATCCCAATGTTTTCTCAAGAATGTCATGATGAGGGTCCAGCAGTTTAAACGTTTGTTTAAAACATTACGTACTTTAAACAAAGTCATGTAATTTCAACAAAATTAATTTCGATAAAAAATGCGGTGCTTGATTTGGTTTATTTGCTCACTGTTATGCGCCGTCTTATGAGCCCCTCTAACACAAAGTATGTCTTTTAGAATTCTAATATAATTCTAATATTATTATGATTTAAGTAAGAAATTCTAAATAAATTTCCCAGCCATTTTGACAGCCCTACATTAGGCAAGCATAAGATAATTCTTTTAAAAACATTCAAAAAGAGGCTAGTGCTAGTGTAGCTAAAGTGTAGCTAGTAGGCTAGTGTAACGCAAAATTTTGACTCTGTTTTTTTTTTTTTTTTTTTTTACTTTTGTTTCTCATTAACAATTTTGTATACACAGTGCCATTTATTAAATAATATTAAAACATTAAAGCCAGTCATTGTCTATTGCCCTGTAAACACAAATGTTTTACATGTGGATAAAAGAGAGCTGGAATTCTCATCTCTTCCTGAATTTATTTTGCGAACAATAAATCACTTCAGTGTGATGCAAAAAGCAGACAAGAAAGCGGTTGAGGGTCAGACGGACGAAAGGAAAAGGGGGTTGTTGAAGTGGCTAGGCGCAGGGCTCAGCTGGTCCCATGGTTCCTGTGATTGTGCGGAGGCAGTACACTGTGTTCGGCATGCAACCCCTCAAAGGAAATCTCTCCTTATTCTTTTTTAAACAGGAAGTCGTACTGAGGAAGCTTCATTTCTATGAATGAAATCAAAGAATCAACTCTGTGGCAGATCCAGCAATGATCTGGGGTTTAAACTGTGTAATGTAAGATTCTATCTGACGATCTAAACTGCACGCTTGTGCATAACACCGTCCCAAGGCACATTAGTGCCACGTTACCTCGCAATTTATCAGAAGACTAGAACCACCTGTCAGTTTGCTGATGATGCACATCTATTGTCTGCTCAGGCTTTTCACTGGCCTCGGGTGCTGTTTGTTTCAGCAAAGAGGAAAAGCAAGATTGTAGTCATTAAAGTAAAAGCGTGGCTGTTTTGATCGCCTGTTACAGAAATCAAGCAGTAAATGCAGAGATTTCTACGGTGGATACCATATCTACTCTTAATCATCTTTGATTTTTTAAACAAAAATCTGTTGACTTCAGTATGTTACGCTCAGCTCATACCAGGAATGGACAAAGTGCTTCAGGCCAATCACTAGCCATGTGTTCATTCACTGAATAGAACAGAGATAATGTAAGATAAAGTATCATTTTATGGTTGATGGGTATTCTTTTTCCCCTTCAGGACATAAGGCCGTCCACAAAAAGCCTAAATTAAATCTGTTCAGCATTTAAAGCAATCGTGTCTCATCAGAAAATTTGGACTAAACCACTCAATTCATATGGAACAGTTTTACGATCTCTTTATGGATTTTATAAAGCATCAAAGTGGCATTTGGACTGTCAAAGAAGGGACAGATATCTCTCAGATTTCATTAAAAATATCTTCATTTGTGTTCCGCAGATAAACGAAAGTCGACATGAGGGTGAGTAAATGATGACCATTTAATTTTTGGGTGAACTATCCCATTTTAGGCGCATCTCTTGCACTAACGGTGATACTCGCAGAGATGTGTCCTCTGAGCCAGGTAGTGTTTTTACTTTAACTTACATTTCTGACCGCTTTTTTTTTTGCGCCTCCAGTAAAGGAGTGGAACAGCAAGAGCCTTTATCCTCCAAACATTCACCATGGAGGAATGAATAAATGAATACAAACAATAGACGGCTGTGTATTTATAGGACAAATGGCCGCCAATAAATTTGGAGGAAATATGGAGACAACATTAAACTAATTATGTGAGAATGGTGTATTAAATGAATAATTAATAATTTATTCCTTTTAAATAACTGTGCATTTTTAAAAGTGTCAAATGTTTCTAAAAGTTGAACAAAAAAGTAATACATTTCACCTCGGGCGAACTGGTTGGATTTTGAATTTGATTGGAATATATAACTTTAGCTGGAAAATAACTTTATTAAAGAACCGCTATAAAGCCAAAACAATCTTACCTTAAATTATACGTTTATCTCTGTAAAGCTGCTTTGAAACAATCTACATTGCTAAAAGCGCTATATAAATGAAGATAACTTGACTTGACTTGACTAGTCGACCAAATCATAAAAAAATGTAGGCTACGCATCCAAAGAAAGCATACGATTGTCGCATTTTGTCCCCTTAGCGCACAGAACTTTCAAACTGCTCCTGAAGCAACCGTTACGCTTATTCACCATGATGAAATAAATGAATAATACATTTATTAATATATCCACTTAAAACAAATAACCCTCAATATAGCTGAAAGAAAATCATACGTTTTCTAGGGCTAATCAACGCAAATAACGATTTAATAATTATAAAATAATAGTAATAATAGTAGTAATGAAGTTTTATTGGAAAGATTCTTGTAATTCTCACCCCGCACTCCAAGTTTTGGCTTAGAATACATCATCACATCTGGTCAGGCGGCCACATATGATCTAGCCGCAGAAGTTCAAACATTTCAATGCATCTGAAGTTCAAATCTGATCCAAAATCTCTGTATATATGATCGGAATCCCATGCAGCTCCTGTACTACTCTGCATTGGTAATGAATGGCTTCCGGTCTGACGCTTTTCATTTGTCGGAGATAGTGGAAAGGAGGCTTAAATAAGTAAGTAAGTAAGTACCCACTCTTTTTTAACGTTCAAAAAATCAGCATGTATTTGAAGTAGAAATCTTTTATAATATTATAAATGTCTGTACAGTCACTTTTTGATCAATTAAATGTATCATTGCTGAATATAAGTATTAATATCTTTATAAAAAAAAAAAAAAGAATGGTAGTATATGTCTACCCTGGCTGTTCCTTTCAGCAAAAGGGAAGATTACAGGTCAGGTGGACTATACCTCATCTTATCAAATAATACTGCTGAAGTGTTTATGATCTGCCAACAGACTGAACACTACAGAGCGTCATACTTCTATGTAAGGTCAAATGCCATACCTAACACAACAGCTCATTTAGCTCATGGGCATATGAAAAGTTATATTTGAGGCCCAGTCACAGACATCCATAGTTGTGAATATTACTGATGTAATTGGCTTTGCCTGATGCTTGATATTAGCCTTTTATTCACGCTGCTAGGCAGCCTGGATACCATGGACCAGATTTTCCCCTCAAAAAGGGAACCAATCACAGAACGGGGAGGGAGCAGCAAGACGATGACGACGTCTATGCGACACACCGAAGCAGTTTGTTTATATCTATGGATCCAACATGGCATCAGACACGAAGTTACCTTTCGATGCAGCCTTAGATAGTGTTCTAAGTAGTTTAGAACACAAGTTTATTTCGTCTTCACGAAACATGCGATATATCGCCCAGCCCTACGCTCTACATACGTCATCTGGTATAATTGAAATGATTGGCTATGAGCTACGTACAGGCGCATTTGATAGACATTCGTAGCGCCCAATAAACGGCTATAAACCACGCCTCAAATACGAGAAAATGAACATGTGGTTCCCAGACCACGTCTCAATGAGAAGAGGTCTGACGTTAGCCAGGCTAGCTTGATATCTGAATTAGGTTGAATTCAAAACCAAATTATGCTTTTTAAGTTCATTACTAGTATGTAGATTTAAAAGTATAATTTCACACCTCAGATTTTATGAAAACACACTGGGCTGTTTTGTGGCGGTGGACGAACTGCCTTCTTTATAGAAGATAGTAATTTTCTGAGGTGACTGAGATGGCTGTTAAGTTCCTGCCAGGTATTCCAAACTGCAACAATTATAAATCACCTCTGAAAGGGAAAGGCCTCGCCCCCCGTTTGGGCTTAGTGTGTGTGAACACCAGTAAACTGTTAGCTACTGACATTTCTCTTCTCATACGGCTCTATTGTCATCAGGCTGCAAAGTCTCTGGTGGCTGATCGAATTGCACACATTTAAAGGGAATGAGGCTGAGGACATGGATGCCAAAGGTCAGGTTAACCACCAGTTAAATGAGCATAGCTAGGTAGGTGCATTCCTCCCAGTAATTGTGCTATGATATGTAAAAAGATGTGTTGTTATCTCTAAAACTATCTAATCGAGCGAGATTACTGACATGAATTCTCAGATAGGAATGTTTACATGATATCTACCTACAGTTGCGATAATCTTTTCTTCCCTATTGTGACGGATATCAGAGTGAAACAGCCTCTTGAACAAGAAGAAATGTAGGGTGGGATTGATTTTGTCCACCGGGAATTGATTGGATCATTATCGTGAATCGTGATCTAATGTGAGTGACAGGTTGTCCCGCTCTCACACCAGTAAACACATCAGAGATGTTACTGCAAGAGGGAGGGGTAGTCATTTTGTTTAAAGATTACAAGGACACATGAATTAAAAGAATAATAATGAAGTGCACAGATAAATAATTGATAATAAATATTGCAATTTTCCATAAAAAAATAAGAATGTCCATTTTCATTTCATGGTGACTTTAATTGCTTTTAGTAAACAAACTACTGTTTGGCTTTGGGGGGGGTTCACAGCAGTAACACCTCCCTGAGAGACCTGTGATCATCATCTGCCCTGCATGTTGAGAATCAGGCCCATTTACCCTCAAGCAGCCTGAGCAGAATGAAGAATGCAGTTTGAGGCTTTATCAACAGTCAGAGGAGTCAGAAGTGATGACCATGCACATATCATTTCAATGTAGGATACAAAGTATGATATGAGCTCAAAGCACTCTGCTAGATGACAAACAAAAATTTGAAAATAGAATAGGCACACATAACCTCCAAGAACAGTTTTTTTCCATAAGAGCCCAGGTGTTCTCAATGCACCTATGAACAAGCAACTTTTCTGGTATTAATGGAAGTCAGACTTATTTGTCATGGATCGGTCCTTAAAACCGGTTCAAGAAATAATTAAACAATTATAACACGTCATGATATCCCCTGTGTGGTATACAACAGTAGGCTACATGTTCCAATAAAGAAATATGTAGTCACATATTGCTGTTTGTTACATTATTTGTATTACGTTTTGATAATAGATGCGTTTATTGCGCGTGTGTGTGTGTTGTATCATAAGTCAGCTCATAAAAAGGTTATTTTAAAACCTAAATATAATTTGTAGTGAATGAGTTCTAAAACAAAGAACCGCTCTGACTGATTCATAAGTGAATCGTTCACTTAGTGAACAAATTGTTCAGGGGTGCGTTTCCCGAAAGCATCGTTGGCCAACTATGGTCGCAATTTCATCGCAATGTCCATTGAACTCTATTGGTAACGACGGAATTTGCGACCATAGTTGGCCAACGATGCTTTCGGGAAACGCACCCCAGACCGATAATTTTTTTTTTTTTTTTTTTTTGACAGAACCTACCGATTCATTGCAATGATCCGACTCAATAGAATGATTCATTCGAGAATCAGACACATCTACAGTAGCTTATCAGATACTTTATCTAACAGGATATAAATTCAGGAAGAGATTTGTATTTACAAGGCCATCGTAAATGACTGGCTTTAATGTTTTTGTGTTATTTCGCAAATGGCTCTGTGTAGCTTATACATAAATTGTTAATGGTATTGTAACGCAATTTTTCGGTCTACAGGACAAGTTAAAATAGTTTTTATTTTATTTTACTTTTGTTTATCATTAAAAGGTTTGGGGTCGATCAGATATTTGAATGTTTTAAAGAAGTCTCTTATGCTCACAAAAGCTGAATTTATTTGATCAAAAATATTATAGGCTAATTTAAAATAGTTCTGTTTGTTGAAGCCATGACTCAAGCTCAAGACTTTTAGAACTCAACAGTTTTTGTATTGAAGGAGTTTCTAGAACTAAGAACCGCTATCCATGAGTGAATCGTTCAGTCGATTCGTGAACAGACCGTTTTGAACACAACCGACCAATTCATTGTAAAGATCCGAGTCAAAAGAATGATTCGTTCACGAATCAGACATATCTAATCTTCAGTAGTTTATCAGATACTTTATCTAACATCATTGTCCCGTTAAGATTTAGTATTAAATAAACACTAACGAGGCCACAACGAATCCTACAAACAGTTAATAGCCTATTCTTATCAAAAGTAACACTGAAAAGTTGAGTCTGGTCAAACAACTGCGTGCTCTAAGTATATAATGTCAAAAAACGAAGAGAGTTTACTGTTTAGCTGTTATACTATGAGGTAAATCGAAAATATGTTTTTTAAGCAGCTGGTTAATTCGGCTACCGCCTTGACAACATAACATAACATAACAACAACATATCAAACCATGACAGAGCTGTCCGTGCCCATCCATGAGATGGCAAAACCAGATAAAAACTTAATAAAATAAAAATCTGTACTCGCCTGCCAACTGTTTGATTGGCGAGCTGTTTCATCCGATTAAATTGTTTCTTCATTTTAGTGGCGTCGGCCTCAAAACCCAGTTTTTAAGACGTGGAGAGTGTGTTCGTCGATGCCTCATGAGCCGAAAGATCCTTGAGCACGATGGCGAAGTCGTGTGGATAATTACATTAAAACAGCCCGGTGTTCGGTTAGCTCAAGCAGCTAGAAAACTAGCCGAACGGGAGAGAAAAAAACAGTAGTGTGGAAAAAAGTTAGCTCCGGTGAGTAGCGGTGCTCGTTTCATGTCACTCCGTGTTGCAACTGCTCTCACAAGCGGGAGTGAGTGGTGTTTCCACGTATATGCCAGCCCGTGACAACTACGGGAGAGAGTGGAAGTGCACGGCAGCGGGCTGATCACTCCATCAGTGTCGGGTACTGCGTGTGTGTTTGTGTGTGTATGTATCACAGGTCAGATCAGCGCAGCTCCAGGCTGATCATGATGCCATTAATGTGGTCTCAGGGGCTGTCCTGAATCCTACTGCGTTGACTATATAAACATTAAGCAGTCTGTTATGCCCAAAAAGCGTCTCTGTTTGAGAGACTACGCAGAGTTCAGTGTCCACTCATATTACCAACTGTGATGATGATGACCGATACAGAATGGACTGTAGGAATTTACATCATAGCGAATCTCTTACTGTTCAACCAAAACTGTCCTTCTTTTCTGTTTTTAGTTTTACTATATATTTATATTACATATATATTAGTTGCATCTATTTTAATATTTTAAATACTGTATATGCTTTGGCAGGCAATATTGTAAAAGCAGAAAATCATGCTAATAATTATTCTCTCTCTCTCTCTCTCTCTCTCTCTCTCTCTCTCTCTCTCTCTCTCTCTCTCTCCACAACGTTGACTCATAAGGCTTGACACCTGATCCAATCCACAACAGTCATTTTCTAATAATGCGGTCTCTTCCTCTAATTATATTTCACAGGCTTCTAAATGACAGATAAAGTGATAGAAGTTTTTATAACCCTCATATCCTTGACGTCTAATATCTACACATTTGTAACGGGACATTTCCCGTTATCATTGACTTGAGTGATGCAGGGGTGTTATTGTGAGCAATAATATATATTTAAAAAAAACATTTGCAAAATGATTCTTAATGCGATTTGCATCGGCGCAAACATCTGAAGACCAACCAATGTAAATGTTACACATAAATGTGAATTAAAATGACTGTCATGCGCAGTAAGCTCTCCTCGCCACCTCGAGATGTATTATGGGAAAGTTCCGTCAGCGGAAATAGATGTAAACATGTGATAGTCAACCGAAGCGCTTGGTGCAGTTCTGTTTATGTTATGCCGCTGTAAAAAAACAATATGCTTGTTTCAAATAAATGTGTTTGAAAAATATTTAAAGAATCTGTTGATAATCTTGGCAATGAAATATTGAATCTTTGGCTGTTGCGGTTTTCGAAACCCGGTCAGTTTAGCTAACATTTAGCCTTTGCGTTCATACGAATACAGCATGTGTATTTAACGCAGTGTTTTGCAATAATTCTCACGTTGCTTTAAATCTGCAAGTGTTCATGGCATCCAAACAGCCATATTCATATTCTGACACTGCTGATGAAGCGGTCAGAGCAACCTGCGACGACGCATCGATATGCAAAAGGTAGCACGGCTTGCAAACAGTGATCCGAAATAAAATTATTAAACATAATTTTAGTGTGTTTCTTAATGCTGTGCTTCCCTCATGATATTCTAGCACATTGTTAATGAGCATCATAGTATCACCAAATAAGCAAAATATTGTACTACAGTCGTGGTTCCGCACAATGTTGCAGACATGATTGATTTTATATAATATTACTTCAAATTCTTTCATTATTTACATATAGGTCAGCGTCAGCAACAGTGCTGTAGTTATTCATGTCGTATGCCATTTATGTGTAATAATAACAATTTTATTTATTGAATATAACCGTATAGTTTTTATTCTGTTTTATAGGTTTGCTACCAGTAAAGGTTACTGGACTGACCTCTACGCCCAGTATTTTGTGAGGCAAGTGGGTGAACGTAAAGCACCTGAGATCAACAGAGGTAAGATTGCTTAAATATCTCCACCTGCTGGCCAATGTTTGCAGCTGCGTTTGATCTAATTTGCTTTTATTAATTTTATTGTGGTGTAGGTTATTATGGTCGTGTCAAAGGGGTGAATCTCCTTCTTGATGCTTTTCTTGAGAAGACGCAATGTGACTGCCAGGTGGTGAATCTTGGGGCTGGACTGGATACCACTTTTTGGAGATTAAAGGTTGTTGTTGTTTTTATTATTAATTTCACATTTAACTATTTTGCGATCCAATAATAATAGTTATTATATATATATATATATATATATATATATATATATATATATATATATATATATATATATATAGTATATATGTAATATGTTAATAGGGAATAATGTGTATCCTTCCACAGACTCATGAAATAAATCATTCTTGATAAGCAATCAAAGAAAAGTATATCTTTTTAATGTGTATTCTTAATTCTTAGGATGAAAACATTATGCCGAAAAAGTTCTTTGAAGTTGACTTCCCAACAATTGTTGCTAGAAAAATACACCACATCAAGTAAGGTGTTGTTACTTTTACAATATAATAATTGTTTTGATTTTCAATAATTTGCTGATTGACATTAGCATGAATGATTTGGAAGCATAGCATGTTCTTTTAGTCATATTCCTCTAGAGGGAGACAGTGTCTCTAATGAGTAGTTTAGGGAACCTCTGTCTAGCAATGTCTCCCTACCAAAGCAATGGTTTGATTTTTTTTTATCTATCATCATTTTTGTGTTAAATGTATCGGTCCTTTGGTGCTCTTTATTATTTTAAAGTATCCCACCTGAATTAATACTGTTTAATTGCTGTTATGCATATGAATTACTATTCATGTGCGGAGGATGTTTTGTCATGGGTGATTTGATGTTTTTCAGCGGTCAGTGGAGACTGCTGTAGGTACAGCTGTGCAACTTACACATTTATCCCTCTTTCTCCAAAGTGACTTACAATAGAGTGGTGCAGTTATGGCATCAATGGCTTTTTTTTTTTTTTTTAATTTATGAGTAAAATAGGGTCTGTGGTTAATATAACTTGACAATATTTTGATGTTTTGTTGTACTGCACACACTCACACCCCGAACGTTCTTATCTAGTTGCTCATTAGAAACATACATTTTCAAAAATAAACAAAATTGGCTTTTTCGGTATGGGTGTGTGTAATTTACTTTGTAAAACAAAATATTATCAAGCCATGTTTACCACAGACCTTATTTTGTAAAAATATACTGCACAACAAATCCAAAATTATCAGAATAGCAAACAGCGTGGTCAAGGATATAATAAGTGAAATAATAAGCGGGAATCAAAAAATTAAAAACGCAATTAAAAAATAGCAAGCATGAATCTAAACTTTACAATTATTTTGCTCAAAACTGAAAAATGAATGCAAATCACACATAAAATTTTGTTTCCTTGGTTATATTACTCTGTTTTTTGTGCTCTGAAATGTTCTGCTCATATTAAAAATTTCCTTTCGAGGTATAGGTCTCTCATATAAGATCTCTAAACATTGCGACACTTAAGGAAACTCCTTCACCAAAAATACTGAAGACTGATTGAATCACACTATTGCTACTGCAATAGCCGCGCCCCTTCAGTAGATCACCTCAGGCGGTGTTTTGCAGAGTGCGAGCTCAATGCAATCCAGTGTAGCAGTCGAGAGCTTCCCCGTCCCCCGGGCCGTGGGATAGACGTCAGAGACGTCCTGCCTCCGGCCAGTTTACAGCCCTCGCCACAGCAGAGGCCACTGCAATCCTTGTCAGACTGCTTGAGCACGTGGCCAGCGCTGCCAGCAGTGACAGATAGGGCTGTCACTTTCTGGAAAAAAATCCTGTTCGATTTTTGAGACATAAGTGTTCATTGAATCGATTGTAAAATCGATTTTCCATGTCTAAAGACATTTCCATTTTTAACGGCAAATATGGGCAAATCCACGGACAACTAACAGGCATTAGGACGAACGTAAAGAGGGTGCTTGAGACGCGCACAAGTCAGCAAATATTCCTGATGATTTATTGGCGTGAAGTTTCGTGCACAATGACAAACAGGAGTGCAACATTCTCGAAAAACATGGACTGCCATAACATCACATCATAATATAAATGAAAAACATTACCGCAGGCTTTAACATAACTGTTTACGATTATAAATGTCAAACAAATTTTGCCTACGTAGATGACCGTAGACCGTAGCCTGAATCTGTATATGTATGCAACAGACTGTCTGAATACCGGCAGAATTCACAGTTTTGTAGTAAAAAGAGACGCATTATGCAGAAGTATAATTTGCTGTTATGCGTGTTTGTCAGAGCCTGCAGTTGCTGTGTGACGCGCGTTCGCTGCGAGCGTATCGTGACGAGATGGATGCGCTCCAAGAAAAGACCATTAAAATCGATTCCCTATTTTCGTTTTCGAAACTTGCGTTGGTTGGTCCGATCGATTGTGCAATCGATTTTCGAACGTAAAGTGACAGCCCTAGTGACAGACTGGGTTATCAATATTATAAAGACGGCTATTCAGTGCGGTTTGCGTGCAGACTGCCCCGCTTCAGCGATGTGATGTGAGAAATCAAAGTAGGATGCTCCTATGCTTTGTGCAGAGATCCAGACTCTCCTGACCAAGCAGGCAGTAGAAGTGGTATCTTTGGAGCAATGTCAGTGTGGTCTGTACAGCCACTTTCCCGTTCCGAAAAAGGATGGCGACTTGCGTCCGATTTTTTACTTTACTGTACACTGTACAGCAGATCCTCCATTGGTTTATAGCGGTGGAACTGAAGTACGCTTACTTTCACATCCAATTAGCCCCTCATCACAGGCGCTATCTGAGATTCGTGTTCAAAGGAGACGCATACCAGTTCAAAGTCCTGCCATTTGGGCTGGCTCTGGCTCCACGTACATTCACAAAGTGTATGAATGCAGTGCTTAATTCCCCCTTGAGACTCAGTGGGATGCACATTGTAAATGATCTTGATGGCTCCTCTGAAGTAATTTCAGAGACTGCTGGGGCTAATGGCAGCTGCAGCCTCAGTTTGCCACTTGACTTTGTTGTACATGAGGCCACTGCAACTTTGGTTGAAAGATCGCGTTCCGTGGAGGGCCGACGTTTGGCTCTTGGATGAGCGCCCAGAAGCAATGGCATATAAACTGCCTGGAATTGAGGGCTGTTCATCTGGCTCTGCGGGAATTTCTGTCATTCGCGAGAGACCATCATGTTGGCGGTGGTGGCGTACATCAATCGCCAGGGAGTTGTGCGTCGGCGTCCCCTCAGAGGCTGACAGAGCGCTTCCTCTTATGGGCAGACCAGCGATTCCTCTTGATACGGGCAGTTCATGTGCCAGGCAGGCTGAACTGTGAGGCGGACATGCTGTCCAGAGAGGGCGTTGTTCACAGGAAGTTGAAGCTGCACCAACAGACGTTGTGCTTGATATGGAGTGTCTTTGACAAAGCGGAAGTCGACCTCTTTGCCACAGAGGAGAATGCCCACTAGTGCCCTCTGTTCTTCTCTCTGACGAAAGCTCCCTTGGCTGGGGATGCATTGTCGAGCCGCTGGCCCAGGAAGAGAACATATGCTTTCCCTCCAGTGAAGACAATGCCGCTAGTGTAAAGTCAGAAACGATTTAGGTGCAATTTAAGTGAACTTGGAGACTTATTCAGGGTAACTGGAGGAGAGAGGTGTTTCGAGCGGCGAATCAGTTGTGTCAGAGGAAAAGCTACGAAGACCATCGAAAACAGCCAATGAAGCAAGGAAGAGAAGAAAGTTTGCACTGAAAGCTGATTGCGTGTACAACTTGGAGCCAGTGTAAAGACGTGAGGACTGGTGTGATATGTTCATATTTTCTGGTTCTGCTCAGAATCCTGGCGGCAGCGTTCTGTATGAGCTGCAACTATCTTGTGGTCTTTTTGGGAAGGCCAGTGAGGAGTCCATTACAATAATCCACCCTGCTGGTGATGAAAGCATGAACAAGTTTCTCTAAGTCTTGTCTGGAAACAAAGCATCTAATTCTTGCAATATTTTTGAGATGATAGTATGCTGATCTAGTTATTGCTTTGACATGACTACTGAAGCTAATGTCTGACTCAAGAATCACACCGAGATTCCTGATAGATTTTTAGTTGCAATGACTTCAGTTTTGTCTTTGTCTAGCTAAAGAAAGTTTTGACACATCCAACTGTTGACTTCATCAATGCATTGGCACAGGGAGTCAATGCAGCTGTAATCGTTAGGCGATAGGGCTAAGTAGATCTGTGTGTCGTCTGCATAGCTGTGGTAAGCAATTTGGTTCTTTCTTATTATTTGGCTCAGTGGGAGCATATACAGGTTGAACAGGAGTGGCGCAAGAATTGAGCCTTGAGGGACTCTGCATGTCATGGATGTCCACTCAGACTTATGGTCTCCTATACTCATATAATAACCTCTAAGTATGACCTGAACCATTTTAGGACTATCCCAGAAAGCCCGACCCAGTTTTCCAGCCTGTCAAGAAGTATGTTGTGATCGACAGTGTCAAATGCAGTACTGAGGTCGAGTAGTACCAGCACTGATAATTTGCCTGAATCAGTATTTAAGCGAATATCGTTTATTATCTTTATGAGCGCTGTCTCTGTGCTGTGATGCGGTCGGAAACCAGATTGAAAATTGTCAAAGTATCCATTCGAGCTTAAGAATTTTTTCAGCTGATTGAAGACATCTTTTTCAATGATCTTGCCTATGAAAGGAAGATTTGAGATTGGTCTATAGTTGCTTAATATGGTCTTATCCAGATTGCTCATTTTCAGGAGGGGCTTGTCAACTGCAGTTTTCAGGGAGTTTGGAAACCTCCCAGAGAGAAGTGAGGAGTTTAGCACTTCTAGGATATCTGCTTCTAAATAGTTTAACACACTTTTGAAAAAAGATGTAGGAAGTGCGGGAATTGCATCAAGGGCGCAGGTTGATGTTTTAAGGTGCTGTACGGTTTCTTCCTAAATTTTACCATCAATTTCTTCGAAATCAGACATAGTAACTTGGGGTGGAACGGTACATGTATTCGTATTGAACCAAAACGGTACGGGCATCACGGTTCGGTGCATGAATATACACGGAGAATGCGGAACTACTGTTAGATATGCAGGTTCTTTAGGGACACCTAATCTGTAGCTCTGCCTTAGCTCTGAAGCTCTGTGGCATGAACAAGGGGGTAATCCAGCACCCGGAAAGCGTACCTTCCCCCGGGGACCGCCATTGGCTAGCAAGCCATCACCTGCTGTTAGCATTCCATTGACTCCCATTCATTTTGGCGTCACTTTGCCAGCGAATAACTTTACATCTGAGGCGTTTAAAGACTCCATTTGTCCATTGTTTATTTCTAAAGAAACAAGACGATATATAAAAGGCTCCATTACCTTGTATCTTACACTATGGCCCTGTAGAAGCTGTTTTTGTAAAAATAGGCTAACGATTGCGTCATAACCACGCGACTCTCTGTCGCACAGTAGAGAAATTACAGTATAGACAGGAGGAGAAGCTCGCAGGCAATCGGGGGGACGTGGAGGCAAAATGACAAAATAATTAATCAGAATACTTAGCAAAAGTTGCTCCTGCTCCTAGCTCATGATCAGCTCCTACTCACGCTTTCCGTCTCTGCAAGATTCGGAAGGGAATGATTCAGATTTCCCTTTGCACAGCTACTAGAAGACTTACAACTGTCAGACAGGTTGCTCACGTCACATCTACGTCATCAAGCTCAGTTTGAGGCTGCGCAGTACGCTCAGCCATCAGGAAGTGAGTGCTTCTAATTGGCTTCACTTTTCTCCGTTGAAGTCTATGGGTTCGCTGTGTGTGTGTGTGTGAGAGAGAGAGAGGCGCGGGCACGATCGAACAGTGGAAACATAAAAACATACTCCGTCTTTTTGTTCATACAGCGGGGGGGGGGGGCTTGTCAGTCTCTCTACAGTCTCTCTACAGTAAAAAGAGTGTGTGTGTTGTTTAAGTTGGTGTTTATAACATTTGAGAAGACAATCTGCATGGATGCTGTCTTTGTAGATGTTATAATGGACTACAAGTTTTTTCTTCCGCTTTTCTGCTTTTGAGTTTCTCCAAGGTGCTTTTAGTCTGCCACTCTTCTTCCTGACTTTCACAGGAGCAATATCATAAACTAAACTTTTGAGTTAGAAGAATCAAGGAGAAAATCAACAGAGTCAGCAGATATGCTTGGTGTTAAAGATATAGCCTTCATAAATGGTACACTAGTGTTCTCATTTAAGCATCTCTTCTTGACAGACACAGATCTAGCTTCAATGGCTGGAGAGATCAATATATCAAAGAAAATACAGAAATGATCAGACAGTGCTACATCCTTAATAACAATCGATGAAATGTTTAGACCCTTACTGATAAGTAAATCTAGAGTGTGTCCACGATTGTGTGTGGGTTCATGTACATGCTGAGTCAGATCAAAAGTTTTTAAAACAGTTTTGATTTCTTTTGCCATATTTGTTTCTGCATTATCTATGTAGATGTTAAAATCTCCAGCAATAGCAAAACAGTCAAACTCTGAGGTAATTGTTGATAACAGTTCAGTAAAGTCATCAACAAAGACTGGAGAGTATTTTGGAGGACTGTAAATAATGATAAGTAAAATGTGTGGAGCACCTTTTAACACAATACCCAGATATTCGAAAGATGGGTAATTTCCCAAATTATATTTGCTTACATTGATAGACATCTTTAAAAGGAGCAGCTACACCCCCACCTCTTCTACCTGCTCTGCAGACACTCATAAAAGTAAAATTAGGAGGGGATGTTTCAATAGCCGCGTTTCCACTGTCGGGCCAGTGCGAGCCAGGGCTTTAAACGGGCCGTGCCGGGCTAATAGCCTCGGGCTAATAGCCTCGGGCTAATAGCACCGGGCCTGCGTTTCCACTGTCGGTCCAGAAGCTCCACAGCGCTTCACTAAAACACGCCCGTAACACGCCTCCCTGGAACAACGTCACACTAACCCATAATTTCACCAACAAATGGAAGTTTTATCAGAAAAATAATCAGAAATCACTGGAAATAGCGTTGAAAACAAACATGATAAAAGCGGCCGTTTGCTGGCATTTTTGTTGTTTACTTGAATATTTAAAACCCAAGCATCGATGTTTTACCACAGGTTTACAATAAAAAGTGATACATTGATCATAATGAATTAATTTATGTCAAAATTGCACATTAGTCACTCAGAAATAAATTACCGTTAGGTCTATTTCACAAAAGAAAGAGGACTTACTTCTTCAGTAGCGTCTGTTTCTGTTTATCTGGTAGTTACAGGACATATTTACATCACATTTAGAAAGAATGATAATTTCTACAAATATATGCCACCAAAAATACGACATGAGGAGCTTTAGCACTCTCTCGACTCCCATACAGATATTTTCAGTCAGAGAAACAGAGGAAGCTCCCGAAAAAAAAGTTGCTTTATTTTATGATAGTCCGGTATAAAGAGACTGGGCTACGACAGATGAAATAAAAACATGACTGTGATAGCCTTTATGATTGGTCTAATTTCTTCAAGCGTTCACTATGTTTTTTTTACTAGCCTATGCCTATCTTCAAGCGTTTACTATGTTTGCTATGGTAATGGTTAGCGCGCATAGTCTTTTGCATCACAAACAGAAGGCATTCAAACATGAACGCGAGTTAAATTATTTTAAAAGTCTTTAATGCTGACAGAATCTTCCAGCGCTGCTGTCTCCCGACTCAGGTGAACTCCGCCTCTGTTCGTAACCACTCCTCTAGCCCGAGCTGGCCCGCTTTGGCCCAAGGTATTCGACGGGACAGAAATCCTGGCCGTTGGCCCCGAGTAAGCCCCGATCAAGCCCCGGAAGTGACAGTGGAAACGCGACTGGCCCTGGCACGCACTAGCACGGCCCAGCCCTGGCCCGACAGTGGAAACGCGGCTATTGAGGATTGTTGCACTGCAGCTGACCCGACATATATCACTGAGAGCTGGTATCAGTTGTTTTTAGTTCACCTCAAACAGATGGGGGAGGGTGTGGGCCCTGGCGTTGTGGCAGAGGCCGAAGAGCTCTCACAGGAGGAGGGGGAGGGCGAGCTGGGCCCGCAGGCTTTGGTGTTTGCGGGCCTGATGTTTTTTGGTTGATATCTGAGGGCTCGCAGCAAAAGAGTGGGATAGTTTGGTTCCAGCATACACCAGTTCTTCCATTTTCTCTGAGAAGCACAGAAGTGGAGATGCTGGAAAGAGGGATAATGTGTCCGGTGAGAGGGCTGTTGCTCTGGTGTTAACAGAGGGTGTGATATGTTGTCCTGGTTTTCCTGCCTGTTTTTCAGGAAGTTGTCCTTGGGTGCTGAATCTTGGAGCAGTTCTAATATGTCACAGTCTGTCTGTGGTGAGCTCTGTGGGCAGGGCTCAGCTGAGATTGTGTCCGTGAGCAGAGGTTGTTGTGGCTGCATGGTGTTATGATTGTCCTTGTGTGATATGTCAACCGCATGTCCATTCAGATGCTGAAGTAAAGTCCTGTGGTCATTCATTACTGTGTCCAAGTGTGTGTGTGCCGTTCAGATTGAGTGGATTGGCTCACACTGCAGAAGGATGATGGAGGGAGAAGTAGATATTGTCGTTTAGCACTCTTGATCCAAGTTTGTTTGGGTGGTGGTCATCCTGTTGAAACAGTTGTCTCTGACTCCAGAAAAGATTGGAGTTGTCAATAAAGTTCACTCCTTTTACATTGCAGGTTTTTTGCAGCCATGTATTAAGCCCAAGCAACCGTGTAAACCTGTTTTTCCTTTTGCTGGTAGTGGTCCACTGATGAATGTCTGAACTTTTAGTTTTTTAATTGTTTCAAAAAGTTAATTGAAATCCTTCTTAAGGATCCTGCTCTTTATGAATATCATTCTTCCCCACATGAATAAGTCGATTTGCAATCTTATGTTTCATCAGAATGTTTTGAAGTTCCCTGTTTACATCAGAAGTTGTTGCTTGTGGAAGGCAGCACGTAGTTGTATCCCTGCTGCTAATGTTTCTGATTATGGAGTCCCCCACTATCAGAGTCCTGGGCTGGGCTGCTGTCTGCTCGACCTTGAGCGCCACTGCGCCAGTTAGCATCAGTGTTAGCTACTGGCTGATTCGATCTTTGTTTGATCACATTCATCACGTTTGGGGATTCCACATCTACATTCATTAATACTTCAAATCTGTTCTCAAGATGTATAGGCGGTGGTAGGAAAACAGTGTTTGTATGTAGGCAGTTGTGTTTTCCTTTCCCCAGAATGTAAGCTGATGGCTTTCAGTGGGAGGCTGGTCGGATAAAAAAATTTTTTAGTAATCCAAGCTTTGTCGTTTGAGCACTGAGCTGATTTGCTGAAGTTAAAATTAGGTGATAAAAGGAGATAAAATATAAAAATATAAAAGCGATACTAGTAAAGTGCGGAGCAATAAGCAAGAGCAATATATAATTATGTATGTATAGTACATAATTCCTTTCTATGTAAAGCTTTTGAATAACTGTTTGAATTTTCCTTGCTTTTATTTTGTGATTATTTGTAATCCTCTCTATGTAAAGCACTTTGAATTGCCATAGTGTATAAAATGTGCTTTAGAAATAAACTCGCCTTGCCTTGCCTTACTTCAAACGTCACAACTACCAAAACAATGTGTCTACACCAGACACGAGTGGTGTAACAAAAGCAAATAGAAACCATTGTAATCAGTGATGCTGCTGTCTACACTGGATGCAACGTGACAAATTCCCGACAGTAAACTGAGGCGTCTATTTTTGACACACTCAAAGTGCTCGTGCAACTTCTGACACAAGAAACAAATGGATTTGAAATGTTCGCTTGATGAGGCTGTCCAGTGCAGTGTCTAGCTGTTAAAGCGCAGAAAATAGAAAATATGACGATGCATATCTCGCCCTCAGATTCACTAGTAAATATTCACTCAAAATATTAGCTTCTGAAAGTCTTTATGTAGGTGGGTGGGGCTTGAAAATATTTTCCTCTACAAAAGGGGGTGCCAGCAGAAAAAGTTTGGGAACCACTGCAATAGAGAAACATAAGTACAAACAAAATTCATACTATAGTGCACAATGCCAGGTTTATTAGAAAACTAGTCTAGAAAACAAGCTAGACCAGAGGTGAAATGCAAATAAGAGGAAGATTTTTATGTCTGTGTAAAGTGCCTTGGTTTAAGAGTGTTAGTGGCATATAGTACATAAATACACAAGCTGTGTACAGAGGGAATTACGTAATACAACACAATCCCGACCCTCAGTGCATTAGATAACAGAATACCAAAGTGTCATCTGCAAACAAATGATACTAGACCTTTTCTCACAACCTTTTTTTTTTGCAGTTGCCTGTAACTAACTGGTGTGGTATAAAGTCTGTTCCCCTCAAGTTTAAACAAAGTGTTTAAATTGTTTGAGTAATATTTGTTTATTTTTGAGACTACACTATAATATAGGCTAACACAGAGAGATGCTAAAGGCCTATATATTATCACCATTATATTCAGTTCATGCCTTCCTTTGTTGATTTTCCCGCCACAATCTATCACCATGTCACCATTTATCACAGCTGTTCATCCTTTTAGTCAATCATCACCGTGTATTTAAGTTCCTCCTTCAGTTCTGTTGTTTGTTGGTTGTTGTTTGTGTCTGTGTTTGACACTCTGTTATGCCAGTTACCTGCTATCTGATTAAACTTCATACATATTTGTTAATACTTCATGTGACATATATATGTGCAGAACAGTTTTCAGTGTTCAAACTTGTATTTTTCATGTGGACTTTCTGCAAGTTGTTTGATGATATGAATGACTTTGATGATAGAAATCTGAAAACTGATAATGATCACTGAGATAAAAGTCCTGTTTTCCATAAAACAGTTGAGTAAATGATTAACTGAAATCTATCTATCTATCTATCTATCTATCTATCTATCTATCTATCTATCTATCTATCTATCTATCTATCTATCTATCTATCTATCTATCTATCTATCTATCTATCTATCTATCTTTTACAGGACAAAACCTCCACTATCAAAACCTTTGATTGAGACGCACTCCACTGATTCACTCCTTCTAGGTATTAAAATCGAATTATGATGTCACAGAGCATTTTACTTTACTATTGTGTGGTGATCTTTTCCACTGTAACCTCTCATCTGTTCAACTTTGTCTTTTTGACAGATGGTCATAGCCTGGACTCGGACAGATATTGTATTATCAGTGCTGATCTAAGAGACCTCCCAACTTTAGAAGACAAACTAAAAAAGTTCCAGATAAATCCAGAGTACGTACTGAAATATCACAACCTTGGCTTTAAAAATTGAGTTAAAAATGAGTTAAAAATGAATTCCATCATTTTTTTTCAGTGTTACTATTACACAATGCATATTTGTGATGTCTTATCAACATTCAAGATTAGATAGTGATGGCAGTTATAACATCAGGACGAGCCTCTCTTACCTTTATCTTTCTGAAAGGTTCACATGTTTGATTCTTTGCCTCGGTCACATGCGAGAGTTGTATAATGTTGAGACTAAAATTAACGGCTGGTGGAACGTTGTGTATCAAAACAATAGGATTTTGAGATATAATTTGACTTACTAGAAAGTGACCCTCACAATTCTGTGCATCCTACATAGGGTTGATCCATCCTGTTTGGCCTCCCAATAGGATTTGCACGCATCTGTTTTTTTGTTTTCGTGCATCTGTTGATGCCCCTGATGACAATAGTACACTTGGGAGCATTTAGAGTTTCCTTAGATGCGTCAAAAAGTGCACATTTTCTTTGATGCGATCTGATGAGACCCGAAGGAAGCCACCGTTCTAGAAGGTGTATGACATCAATGGCATCATTTCCAAGGTCTCTTACCTTGAGTTGTTTTGTTTTTTTTTTTGCTTGTTTTTTTTGAAACTTCCTTTTCAGTCCACCCTAACGTGGCGTCTTGACGTTTACCAGCTTGTCTGCAAATCCCATCAGTGTCTCACTTGCTAAATGGAAAAAAAAAAAGTCTGGAAAATCTATTGTCATTGCATGCGAACCACTCTTCCAAAAACGTGATTTCCTGCTTTGTACTTTTAGATATTACCTTAATGATTCGGCTTCGAGGAACAAACTTCTTGTTTAATGCATGAGCTGGTTAAATTGTGATGTTCTCGATAGAAAAAAAGGAACCTATCTTGAATTTAAAAAAAGAACAGTTTTAACTTTTTTTCCACCACTTAAAAATAAGATTCAATTTATTGACATTTGTTAATGCATTGGGCATATAATCAACTAACAATTTTTTATACGCTACCATTCAAAAATTTGGGGTCTGTAAGATTTGTTTTATGTTTTTGAAAGAAGTCTCTTATGCTCACAAGGTCTGCATTTATTTAATCAAAAATACAGTAAAAAAAACAGCAATATTGTGAAATATTATAATAATATTAAAATTTTAAAATAACTGTTTTCTGTTTTAACACATTTTAAAATTGTATTTATTCCAGTGATTGCAAAGCTAAACTATCAGAATCATTACTCCAGTCTTCAGTGTCACATGATCCTTAAAATCATTCTAATATGCTGATTTGGTGCTTAAGAAACTTTGCTTATTGAAAACAGCTGTTCTGTGGAACAATTTCGTGGAAACTGATAAAGTTTTTCAGGATTCTTTGTTCAAAATAACATTTTACTTTACTCTACATTAATCTTTTGTAACATTACGGGTTCTTCTCAAACAGAAGGCTGCGTTCTAGTAAGGCTGCATATCTCGGCTGGCGCTGAAGGCCAACTCAATTTGAAGGAACCTTGGAAGGCAGCCTTTGTTTTGCGGCCTGTCACCCACAATCCTTTGCACACATTCCAATTCACGGAAAAAGAGCTGATGGAAATTGAGTCGGCCCTGAGTTCAAAATAATGTTTTCAGTGTTGAAGGCATACGTCTTATCTTTTGTCTTGGTGTAAATGAATCACTTAACAACACTAAACTGCCAATAATGTAAGCCACTGGGAGACCGCAAGACGGTTGCATTGCATTATTAAGGATCCAGCCTTCTGTTTGAGCAGCACCCTATAAATATCTTTACTGTCGCTTTTGATCAATTTAATGCACCTTTACAACTTAAAATGGTAAAATGCCTCAGTATGTATGTAGACAGTAACATTATCCCAGATTAATAAATGTTGTAAAAGTACTGCTGTTCACTGTTAGTTTATGGTAATTCTTTAATATTATCGAATTGTAAAATGTTACCCATAGTTCAGTTAAATTCAGCCTCTATTTAGAGGAAGCTTAATCATAGAATGGGTGTTGTAGAGAAACACTTCCCAACCATTGATATGAGCTGAAGAATTATGCTTAATAACAGTATTCATTTCCTGCTTCTGTCCACCCAGGTTGCCCACTCTTTTTCTGTCTGAATGTGTACTGGTGTACATGACCCCTGAGCAGTCCTCCAAACTGGTGCACTGGGTGGCAGACACCTTCCCTACGGCCATGTTCATTAATTACGAACAGGTGAGTTAATATCATAAGCTGCCTCATTATAACAATCCTCATTTAAATTTTTGAAAATTCAAAATGTTCAGTTGATCTTGGTAGAACAGGGTGTCTGCGGGGCTTAAAAAGGACTTTAAAAAGTCTCAATTCATAAATGAAGGCCTTAAAAAGGTCTTAAATCAGTAATTTTGTACTTTTTTCCAATTTAAACATCTAAACATCTTTTAATCAAGATACATTTATTTGAGTAATAATATTTGTTCTTGTCTTAATTATAAACTCACTTTATTTTGATAAATTTCACAGAAAACAAGACTTCATAAATGTCATTTTTATCTCCAGTCAATGCATTTGCATTGGAAAACAAGACAAAAATACTGATAAAGAACATTACTTTTTTGCTGAGTGATCAGAAGGTACAGTAAAAGTTATTTCCATATACTAGAGTTTGAAAGCAGAGGCATTCCAGATACTTTTTTGGTAAAATGAATTAAAAAGTAACAGATATCTGTTGCAGATACAACTCATGTGTTTCTCCCTATGCACTTACATTTAGAGAACATATTAACGTATTGTATTTATTCCTTAAAGTTTCTTTACTTGGTCTTTACTAAAACCTCTTCAATATACCTTCATAAAACCTACAGAAACCTTATAGAATTTGATGAGTTCATACTGTGATCACAGATTGCTTTTTTATTTCTGCAAATGTGAGCACAGTTTTAGACATTTTTATCCAGATGCTTTTAGTTATTTATATTGCTTTCAAGGTATATTTTCCATTTTATCAGTTGTTGTTGTTGTCCCTGGAAAACGAACCTATGACCTTGTCATTGCTAGCGCCATGCCATTCTCTACTGTTTGAGCTACAGAAAAGCATGTAAATGTAAAAACATAAACTATAAAGTAGTTGTGAGCTCTTGCTAACTGTCCAAATCTTTTAAGGTGAACATGAATGATCGCTTCGGGCACATCATGATTGAGAATCTGCAGAGACGGCAGTGCAATCTGGCTGGGGTGGACCTGTGTCAGTCTTTGGACTCTCAAGTACGACGCTCTCACATTTTAGGACTGGCGTTAACTTTCTAGCTCTTCACTCATAATTTCCTTCTAAGAAATTGTACAGCAGGAGCTGTCACATTGAATGATTGTTGATTGTTCTTCTCCATACAGTAAAATAGTGTCTTGCTATGTACAATCAAAACATTACACTGGGTGGTAGTGCTTGGAATTCAAAGTTGTTTTCCTGCTCAGCATACAATGGGTCATCAAGACTCAGGAAAACAGCGCAGTTAAGCTCAGGTCATTGTGTACTGCAGCCACCCACACTTCAGTCTCACAAAAGCAGTATCAGTGCAAGTCTCAAGGTTACCACCACCACGGTGACCTTCTGTAGACACCTCAGCATATCTGCTCAGCTTACAATTAGCTGAATCTTTTTAAATATTGTATTTTCAGCTAACATTTATTTTGAGAAATGGTTTTAGTTTTAGTAACAACAATGTGTGTTTCCACAGAAAGACCGCTTTCTGTCGGCAGGCTGGGAAAGTGTCAACGCACTGGACATGATGACGGTCTACAGCATGCTTCCTCAGGAAGATGTATCTAGGTACTCAAGCCAACACTAATGCACAGTTGTAATCAAGTGTGTATTTATAACTATGCAACCTGTGCTGGGAAAGACTGAGATCGGAATCTCTGCAATGGCTTTCTTTTGTTTTACTATCACAGAATTGAACGCCTGGAGTTTTTAGACGAAAGGGAACTTCTCCAGCAGCTTCTTCAACACTACTGCATCTGCTGGGCCGTAAAAGATAAGCTCAGTTTAGGTGAGGCTTCCAGTCTACCCAATTAACGTCATTCTAGAGTTTCATGGACAGTTTGACGTCACTTGTAACTAATAGCGGACTTCTCTTTTCAGGCCTCTCTCAAATTGGGTTTTAAACGTCAATGGGGACTTGGTTGTAAAAGTTTCTTTTGAAACAACATGACCAAGAGTCAGAGGACAGGAAAAGGAAGTCATTTATATCTTTATTTCCATTTTTGAGGGCAATAAAAATGGAGACTGCTGGCATAAGTGTCTTTTCTTCTGTTTTACTTGTCTCCTCCTGTCTCTCATGTGACTGTGTCTCACTAAAGTGCCATTTAATTCAGGCCATAGCCATTATTAAACCATTGTGAAACATTCATGAGATCACAAAAATATTTATTTTACTTATGACTTATTTTGTTAGTTGGCTTCAGTATGAATATTCATGAACATTGATGATGATGATGATGAATAAAGACAATTAAGTGTATAAAGTGATCTTTAAGTGCATGATTTATTGTTGCACTTTAGGACACCTTTATTTTGAAACCAATTGATTTTTCATCTATACCTTGTGTAAACTACTGGATCAAAAAGAATCAAATTTTTGTCAGCAGCACTCAAATAAAAAAAAAGTTATGAAATGATTTTTACATAGAGAACACAAATGAAATATGAAACTGTTTGCTTGTTATATTTAAAAAACAGAATAGCAACTATTTAAATTACTTTTCAATGAGTAATGTAACCAGAAATGTCATTATAAATAAATTATATTTGAAATTATGCATGCATTAAGTATCTGAATACTATGCAAAATAATAAATTTATTATTTTAAAATGTTTTTATTTATCTATTTGATTAAAATGTCGTTATAAAGTTGACTGATATTATGGGTATAGGAAGAATATTTAAAATAAGCACATTTCTTTTCTCTGAAAGCTCATAAGTTGTACATTTTGACATGCCATGGATTTTCTTCAGACTGTACACTACTAAAAGTTTGGGGTTAGTAAAATTTCTCTTTAAAAGAATAAATAAATTAATACTTTTATTCAGCAAGGATGCTTTCAATTGATAAAAAATGACGTTTATAATGTTACAAAGGATTTCTGTTTTTAATAAATGCTTTTCTATTCATCAAAAAGAATCGCAGGAACAAAAACGGTTTTCAACATGGATAATAATAGGAAATGTTTCTTGAACACCAAATCATATTTATTAAAATCATATATATTAAAATAACAGTTATTTTATATGGTAATAATACTTCACAACTATTTGTACTGTATCTTTGATTAAATAAATGCAAGCCGTAGTGAGAATAGAGACTTCTTTGAAAAGCATTCAAAAAATCAAATGGTTGTGAATGTTTTTCAAACGTCACAAATAATCACCAGGAAGTAGTTTTAGAAAACAAAAGGCGATTAAAAGACACAAAAAAAGGAAATGTTTCCTCTTTAGCCGTCAACGCCAGGCATCCTGCAGTCTTTCTCTGTATTCATTTTTGTCAGTGAGTCCCTCAAGAGAAACATTAACCCAAAGCGACCTTGTGCTGTTATTTACTGCCGCAGGAACCTAGATTTGATGCATGAGAATGAGAGCAGATGAAATGCAGATTAAAAAAAAAAATGCTGCAGGCCATGCTGAAATGCACAGCAATCTATAATATGCCATTAGATTTCCAAAGTTTGGCAAACTGCATTAACTCTAATCAATTCTGTTGCATAAGACAGTCGAGAAGACCTTGAGTGACATGAGAGTTCGTGGTCTTTTTATTGTCCTCAGTTGTGTAATAGCGTGGTGGATGATAAGCTATATCCTGAACCCGTCACTCCCCCAAACAATGCTCTCCACTGCTGTAATTGTAAAGTGTTTTTCCCAAGCCACCAAGACTGATGACAAAGGAGACTGTTGGCCCGCCTCACCGCCACTCCACCCCATCCTCTGTCCACCTTTATCAGTAGAAAGCCGCAGTGTCCGCGTGCACAGAACACCTGAAGCTTCGGACAGACAAAATGACCTCAGTGGAGTCCAAAGCAGATCTCTTTACAGTAGCCACAGGCGATGGAGGGGACAACCATCAGAACACGCAGAAGAAGTCCTTCTTTGAGCACTACATTCAGCCGTGCCTGGCCGAGATCCTCGGCTCCACTCTCTTCATGTTCGTGGGCTGCGTGTCGGTCATGGGGAACGTGGGCATCAGCGGGAGCATCCAGCCCGCACTGGCACATGGACTAGCGCTGGCCATAGCAATTGCCATTTTTGGAGAAATCAGGTAAAAGCCTTATGTTCTGTGTTCTTGAGTTAGGAAAGGGCTAGACTTTTAAAACTATGTTGATAATATTTATATTATATGCTTGTTATATTTACAATATTTCAAAAAATAGATTTCAATTATATTTTACATTATGCATGCATTATTATGATTGCTATGCAAAATAATATATTTGATTCTTTATTGACTAAAGTATCATTTAATATTTTCATTTTTCATTGACATTTTTTCTTTTTCTTTCATGCTTGATTTTATGATGTCACCATCTTGTTTTCCAGCGGTGGTCACTTCAATCCGGCCGTGTCTGTGTGTGTTTACCTCATCGGAGGAATGGAGCTGATTCTCCTGGTGCCATACGTGCTCTCTCAGATGTTAGGTGGAGTGATTGCTGCCAGCCTTGCCAAAGTATGTGTGCAAAGCTTCTCTATCGATATTTGTATCTGTGTTTATGACTTATTGCTCAAACTGCTACAATCTTTTACACTTTTTACAATGCAATATAAACATTCTCTTTTCTTTTTCTTTAGGCTGTCACTTCGGATGAGGCATTTGGAAATGCAACCGGAGCAGCGTTTGATGCCGTTCAGTCCTCTCATGGCGTTGGCTCTGCGACTATGGCAGAGATGATAATGACGCTTTTTTTGACTATAGTTGTCAGCATGGGTGCCGTAAACGGAAGGACCCGAAGTCATCTCGCTCCCTTCTGCATTGGACTCACCGTGACTGCAAATATTTTGGCTGGGTAGGAAACTAACATTTCACACAAAGGCACAAACAAATGATATAGCCTACTGTACAGAATACTATGCCACACTAAATTTTCAAATCTAGTCTAGTTTTTTGAGGCCATAAAGAGTTAAATATTTATTTACAATTGTTTAAACATCTATATCTGCATCTATACCTCTACACCTCTTTCATATAATATTCCTATATATATCTGATACAAATGAAAGTAGTTTAGAATTCTACTTACACCTGAACTGTGCAGATTACAGTTTTTTTTTTTATTCGCTTTGGTACTGTTTTCACAAGTAAGGCGTACATTTTCAAAACTCTTGGTGCAAAACTCACAGCTAGTCATTTTTTCCAAAACCTGATCTCATGCTTTCATTCTACTTAATCATTGTTTCAAAACACAAGATCATTGTGATATGTAAAGAGAACGGTTGGTTTAATCACTGAAACACATGATCTTCTTTCAATTTAATTCAATAGCAAACAATGCAAGATACATGTTTCAAATCACCCTTGTTGATAAAATAATTACAGTAATACAGGCTACAGATGCCACATTAGAAAATACACTTACATTACCTAACTTATGTAATTGAATACATAATGTTTGTAATAGTATCTATCAAGTGTGTTATCAAAATGTGTGATTAAGTTATGACATGGATATATTGCTGGCAATATATTAAATGTTCTCACTTTGCCATATGACTGAATCTATACTATGAGTTACAGTAAAGTGGCAGTCTCTACCATGGTAATCTGTTACAGTATCACATGGCATATAATCATGTGAAATGTTGTATTTGATGCCATCTGTATCCCTTCTACTGAATTGAAAGTATGATGAAATGTTTAAAAGCTGTTGCACTTTTGATGATCTGTTTTGAGAGTTTTGAAAATTTACTAATTTACTAAAAAACCTGTAGTGTTAAAGAACAACGAGTCCAAAGAGTGTTACTGTAACACAACTGTTATACAATTATACAGACTTTTAGAAGTTGTGCATTGTAATTCAAAATGCTGATTTAATAATAAAAAAACACAAACAGGAAACATATTAAATCAAATCAGCAAATAAAATAGAGAACAAATACAGTCTAACAACTCTTAACATGTTTTGTTTGTTTAGAATGTTTACATGTTATATAGGCTTAATATTATAATTTTTTATATTATATTTTACATTTAATTACATTATAATTATCCATATTATAAAACTTGACTTGGTGGATCCTTATTGCTGAAACTTGCTATAATTTGCTTTAAAAATATATAAATCTAGAAATATTATGGCTAAGCAGACGGAGGATATACTTCTACATTCTGCCAAAAAATTAACTATAAAAATATAATATTATATAATACTATTAATTACTACGACTACTACTGATAACAATTAATACTATTTCTACCATTTAACAACCATTAACATTTTTTTTTTTTTTATCTAATTATAAACTATATTTTACTTACATTTTTTTGTACTGCTGTCCCCTGACTCCCCTCAGGGTGGCGATAATCTATGATAGTGATTTTAACCCACCAACCCCGGTAGCTCATCTCTAATCAGTGAAACGTTGAAATATTTTATCTTATTCCGTTACTCCCTGATCTCCCCTAACTGTAATCATATGTTTCATGCGCTTTTATAAGCAGATGTTATCTCATAAGTTGCTACACTTGTTTCAAAGTGGAAAATGAAGTGCTTTTGAGAAACATGGCAACCAAACAAACAGGATATTTTACAGGAAACAAAGACACCAGGAGCCTTAGAATAATAATGGCAAAAGGAAATATTAATTCCTAACACTAAAATGTGCTGATATGCTGTATTTGGGGTCATTTTTTCAGTTTTGAGAAACTCTGATTTAACTGATTTCGTCTTGCATGTCAAACAGGGGTGGAATATCAGGAGCATGTATGAATCCAGCACGGGCCTTTGGGCCAGCAATGGTGTCCGGTCACTGGACGTACCACTGGATATACTGGGTGGGACCTTTGGCTGGTGCTTTGGTCACTGTCAGCCTTGTGAGGTATCCTTGCAACTCACTTTTTCCTTACACAATGAATGATTTTCTTCATTTAGGAGGAGTATAAAGTCATTAAGTGTATCAGCTTAAACAATTTATGATGACTTGTTTAATTTTGAAGCCATTCATATTGAAACGAGTTAAAATTTGATATGGGTTTTATGTTTTTATAGCATAAAACTTTTCATCTTAATATGTGAGTATGAGAATTCTAATCTATTGCTTGATTCATTCTAGGTTGATAATGGGAGACAAGAAGATTCGTGTTATTTTCAAATGATGGAGATGAAGGACCTCTGAGGATCCTGCCTTTTTGCAAGCTTTTTAAATTCAAGATTATTTGTAAAGCATTGTATGATATTGTCAAACATTTATATTATTGCAGTTTTCTAAACTTTTCTGTATTCTGATGCTTCATTGTCTCTTTGACAAATGTATTTGTTGTTTTAGTTTTATAGCCTGCCATTATGTATTCTGATGTTTTATGTTTATAAGCATAAAGTCTTTTCTTATATATTGCCTGAATGTATTTCTTCACTTTGAAAAATGTAAATATGTAGCACCTCTATAGATATATACACACATCGACACAAACACTCCTGGGCAAAAAAAAATAATAAAAATGTGCCAAGTCAAAAAAGGCCAAATATTTAGTGGTCTTCTTATGGTCTTAACCATTTTAATCACAAATCACTGATCAGGAAATTGCACAAATTCTGTAGATAAAGTAACTTAGCACAGAATATCCTTCCCCAGCTTGCAGATGGCTTTCTACAAGAAAGAGAGTCACTGTTGTCCCACTCAGTGTAATGGCTTCAGACTGTTCTTGAGTAGTTGAAAAATGTCTCCTTGTTCATTTGAGTTTAATGTGTGACCAAATATTCACTATTCAAATCTGGATTCTGACCAGGCCAAAACATGAGCCTGATGGACTTGCTCCCAAGCCGCTTCTTGGTTGTCTCTTCTTCCTCCATGCTCCACTGTGGTTGTCACAGAGCCAACAACATCGACAGCACCAGACCTCTACACTCCACCCTCTCGTTCCCAGTCACCAGAGTACTAATCACCGTCACCTGTCACCAATCTTCACTGATCATCACCCAGCATTATATAACTCTTCCCACTGCAGTTCACCATTGTCTGGTCTCGTTGTTCCCTCGAACACTTACCTGACTCCCTACCTGACTCCTTACCTGACTCCCTCTCTGGACTCCCTACCTGACTCCTTACCTGACTCCTTACCTGACTCCCTACCTGGACTCCCTACCTGGACTCCTTACCTGACTCCTTACCTGACTCCTTACCTGGACTCCCTACCTGACTCCCTACCTGGACTCCCTACCTGACTCCTTACCTGACTCCCTACCTGACTCCCTACCTGACTCCTTACCTGACTCCTTACCTGACTCCTTACCTGGACTCCCTACCTGACTCCTTACCTGACTCCCTACCTGACTCCTTACCTGACTCCCTACCTGACTCCCTACCTGACTCCTTACCTGGACTCCCTACCTGACTCCTTACCTGACTCCCCACCTGACTCCTTACCTGACTCCCTACCTGGACTCCCTATCTGACTCCCTACCTGACTCCTTACCTGACTCCCTACCTGACTCCTTACCTGACTCCCTACCTGGACTCCCTACCTGACTCCCTACCTGACTCCCTACCTGACTCCTTACCTGACTCCTTACCTGACTCCTTACCTGACTCCCTACCTGGACTCCTTACCTGACTCCCTACCTGGACTCCCTACCTGACTCCTTACCTGACTCCCTACCTGACTCCTTACCTGACTCCCTACCTGGACTCCCTACCTGACTCCTTACCTGACTCCCTACCTGACTCTTTACCTGACTCCTTACCTGGACTCCCTACCTGACTCCCTACCTGGACTCCCTACCTGACTCCCTACCTGACTCCTTACCTGACTCCCTACCTGACTCCTTACCTTGACTCCCTACCTTACTCCTTACCTTGACTACCTACCTGACTCCTTACCTGACTCCCTACCTGACTCCTTACCTGACTCCCTACCTGGACTCCCTACCTGGACTCCCTACCTGACTCCCTACCTGACTCCTTACCTGACTCCCTAACTGACTCCTTACCTGACTCCTTACCTGACTCCTTACCTGACTCCCTACCTGGACTCCCTACCTGACTCCCTACCTGGACTCCCTACCTGACTCCCTACCTGACTCCTTACCTGACTCCCTACCTGGACTCCCTACCTGACTCCTTACCTGACTCCCTACCTGGACTCCCTACCTGACTCCTTACCTGACTCCCTACCTGACTCCTTACCTGACTCCTTACCTGACTCCCTACCTGGACTCCCTACCTGACTCCCTACCTGACTCCTTACCTGACTCCTTACCTGACTCCCTACCTGACTCCTTACCTGACTCCCTACCTGACTCCTTACCTGACTCCTTACCTTGACTCCCTACCTGACTCCTTACCTGACTCCTTACCTGACTCCCTACCTGGACTCCCTACCTGACTCCCTACCTGGACTCCCTACCTGACTCCCTACCTGACTCCTTACCTGACTCCCTACCTGTCTCCTTACCTGACTCCCTACCTGACTCCCTACCTGACTCCTTACCTGACTCCCTAACTGACTCCTTACCTGACTCCTTACCTGACTCCTTACCTGACTCCCTACCTGGACTCCCTACCTGACTCCCTACCTGACTCCTTACCTGACTCCCTACCTGACTCCTTACCTGACTCCCTACCTGACTCCTTACCTGACTCCTTACCTGACTCCCTACCTGGACTCCCTACCTGACTCCCTACCTGACTCCTTACCTGACTCCCTACCTGACTCCCTACCTGACTCCCTACCTGACTCCTTACCTGACTCCCTACCTGACTCCCTACCTGACTCCTTACCTGACTCCTTACCTGACTCCCTACCTGGACTCCCTACCTGACTCCCTACCTGACTCCTTACCTGACTCCCTACCCGACTCCTTACCTGACTCCTTACCTGACTCCCTACCTGGACTCCCTACCTGACTCCCTACCTGACTACTTACCTGACTCCTTACCTGACTCCTTACCTGACTCCCTACCTTGACTCCCTTCCTGACTCCTTACCTGACTCCTTACCTGACTCCCTACCTGGACTCCCTACCTGGACTCCCTACCTGACTCCTTACCTGACTCCCTACCTGACTCCTTACCTGACTCCCTACCTGGACTCCCTACCTGGACTCCTTACCTGACTCCTTACCTGACTCAATGGGTGCTTCTCAATATCCCTCCTCGTCTCCTCTCTCCTCCGTCCTCCATCCTATGACCTGGAAACCGATCGAGCACAGCCATCTTGAAGGACATCTCAATTCACTAATTGCACCGCGAGGAGTCGAAGATCGAGGAGTGAGGAGGCTTCCTGAGGAGTCATGAGCGAGGATACACAGTTGTATCCTATGCAGAAGACTTTTATCGACTAAAACATGACGCACATATAAATTCTCTTCCCCCTTCACATCGGTCACAATAATTTTGATTTATACTTTACTTTTGCAGTTTATATAAACCACACACCTCACATATTTCAACAGGGTATCTTTCTTTATTATTATTTATTATGAATTTCTTAAATAAACAAATTTCAACAACATAAGGGCAGATCCTCTGAGCGCTGCTGATGACGCGGTGAAGTGACGCTCGAGTGATCAAGGATTCCAATGTATAAAAAAAGCTTTCTTTCGATCCCTCCATCCGGAGAGGAAACGAGGATACACAAATAAGAATTGAGAAGCACCCCTTACCTGACTCCTTACCTGACTTAAGGTAAGGTTACTCACCTGTTTCCATCGTTGCGATCACATACTTCTGCAAATAAACCTGTTGATTACTTCACCTGTGTGAATCCTTCTGTTTCATGACAGTGGTAGAGATGCATATATTATTATTTCTCAGCAGATTTTCAAAGACACCGATCTAGATCATCCCCATGCAACTTGTGTTTCATTGTGATTGACCACTCCACACAACTTCCTATATTCTGCCAAAAACTTAATTCTGTCTTCAATGTTTTTCTGAGACAGCAATGGCTTTGTAAGTAGTGCATTTGCTTACATTTTACCAATTTCCTGACTAACATAATTTGTGGTTAAGACAATTAAAAGCCATTTTGTTTAGCCCAATTTTATTTTTATTTTGCCCAGGAATGTATATGTAAATGTATATGTAAATAGTAGTGGCCAAAAGAGATGTCCGGATATATACCATCAAAATATGACAATTTTTTTTTAAATATGAGGGAGGAACAAAACTCTACACTTGGTTAAGATATTTATCTAAACCTTAATCTTATATACATATTCTTTTTAGTTTAGAAATTAAAAATAAATTGACCCAAATATATTAATATAATTACTAATAAATAAAACAACATATATATTACATTTCAGCATATAATATGCTCAAAGTTCACCTTGAAGCGTCTACGTGCTGGTTTATTATGCCGTTTGATAGCATTTACAGCTAAGGTCAGGGAGTTATCACACACTTGACACGCAAATCAATAACACAGATGTAATAGTGGGAAAAAAAACTGTCCAAATGTGAAGCCACTTAAATCTGAACTCTAGACTGAACATGTCTGTGCTTATACCTCACAGTTATTGTTTAAACTTTCCAGATCGTTTCATTGTCTCCTAAAACTTGGTTGTACAGTATGTGGCTGCTGCGTCCTTCATAATAATCCTATGATAATATATCAGTCTTTCATGTATATAACAGTGATTTATGGTGGAACAAGTCAAGTTGGCTCTTTTATCATAGTGCTTCCCTCTGCCACACAGTCACAAAGTTACTCATTGCTCTTGATGGTGCACAATGTCAGTGGAAGTAGAGAAGCTAGAGCTCAAAGAGCTGGACAAAACCTTGCTGAAGAAGAATGAATCCTCACCCAAACCTCAGAGCAAATATGAAAGAATAATCCAGCCATGTGTTGCGGAGATGGTGGGCACAATGTTTTTTGTCTTCATTGGCTGCGTGTCTGTCATTGAAAATGTGGAGGCAGCAGGAAGACTACAGCCAGCACTCGCACATGGCTTGGCAGTGGCTGTGCTGGTGGCATGTATGGCAGAAATAAGGTAAGAATAATTTATTTTAAGGTGTCCTTGTTCATTAAAGTACTGTTTATACCAACATACTGTATACTTATTGGGTTAGGTTTAGGGTTATTTGCAAGTAATTATGCATAATATAGCCCCTGCTGTTAATACTGCATACTTACAAATAACATAATAAGGACAAATAAAATAAAGTGTTACAGATTTGTGTTTTATGCACTTCTTTTGATTTGTTCAGTTATTTTTGAGGGATGTTTCTGAATCCCTATCTGAAAGCAAGTGAGTTTATATCTCACCTGAATGATTTTTTTTTTCTCTCCATGCAGCGGATCCCATTTCAACCCTCCGTTCACCATCGCTATCTGGTTGTGTGGTGGACTTCAGCTGACGATGGTTGTTCCCTACCTTATCAGTCAGATGATCGGAGGTGTGCTGGGAGCTGCAATGTCAAAGGTGTGAATAAGAATACTAAATACAAGAACAGAAAATAACATTGCTGGTTCTTTCCATAACACAAAAAAGTGCTCAACAGAGAATGTGTTTTCAAGGTTATGACATCACACGAGAACTACATTAATGCTACCGGAGCGGCCTTTGCTGTTCTGAAGTCTGATGAGCAGCTGGGGAAGGTTGTGTTTGCTGAAATGGCCATGACATGTCTAGTAACCATGGTAGTCCTAATGGGGGCAGTCAATGGAAAGAGCAAAAGCCCCCTGGTGCCCTTCATGGTGGGCTGCACTGTTATCATCAATATTCTGGCAGGGTGAGTCTACCAAATCAAGCTCAAATTAAGTTAAGTTTTTGACCAGTGAGTTTTGGAGGCTAAGGCCTACGTGTTTTGTCCTTCATTAAACTGCCGCATCTGAGGCAGTAGTAGCTATATTTATATGTCGCATTAGCTACGTTTTCAATTTATACATTTATAAAGTTTATTGTTGCTATATGGGGCTCAGTACTCCAGTAGGGGTTCAATCTTCAGCTGGCTGGCAGGAGCCGCCATTGGCATGTCACGTGACCTGTCAGTGGCTGGCTAGTTGTCTGGCAGTCTGCCTTTGGCAAGTTTCAGAAACCATTGATTTTTGGCAGTTTTTTTACTAAATGTGGAGATATGAGGTTTCTGCCAATTTACATTTTTGTTAATTTAAAGCTACACTGTGTAGGATTTACTCCCATCTAGCGGTGAAATTGTATATAACTACCAACCAGGGGCGTCACTAGGCCCTTTTTAGGGGGGCTTCAGCCCAGCCCCCCTAAAAAATATTTGATTAAACCATTTTTGATCGCTTCAGTCCCCTTTAAAAAAACTCATTTGAAACGGCGGCAAGCTGCGTCAAGTTTCGGCTCCTCCCCTTATCTGAGTCTGCTTGGATTTAGCGCATTTTTCAATCTGCAGGGGCGCCGAGCAGAGCGAACATCAGAGAGTACAAGGTGTGTCGTGAGTGCATTTATTGATAGATTGCTATGATATTACATCTGCATCGGTGCAGTTCTTTGTCATAAATGCATTGCAGTTTACATAATGTAATGTTACTGGAGCATTGGGAGCAACACGGGACGGTTTCTCATCCAATACCAATACGTTTCGCTGCGTTCACCTTCAGCCCTTATCACAGTGTGATAGTTGTTTTTTATTCCTACAAAAATGAAGCGATTAACACCCATGAAAACATACTTTAGAAAACGATCATGATTTATTTTAATTTACTTTTTAAACTTTAAAACATATTATTTTGTATTTCGGCATTACATTATGCTGCCAGTGCCATGCACAGAAATGATTAAAGACACACATCATTGTCTGAAAGCACTAGATGGCCCAGAGAGAGAAACATCATTATTATTTTGGAGTTTTTTGGAGTTATTTTGTTTTGTATTAATAAATAGTTTTGTATTAAGTAATAATGAATCAGGAGGAGTGTACATATATTAGAGTAAAAGTAGAGTAAAGGGATTTGTGATTTTCTACTTGATTTATAGAAGTGGCAAATTGATAATTCATGTTGTTATTTTTAATAAATAGAAATAATTATAGAACAGATTAATCATATTGCCAATAGACAATTACATTAATACACGTTTAGCTGTTTAGTTAAATGATTTGAAATTAAATAGATTTTCACGGGGTAACTTGATGAATTATTCGTATTGTTGATTACAAAGGCTAAAAAGCTTAAAAAATAAAATAATTTATATTTCATTGTAGATGGACTTAGTTAGCTTTCCTGGTAGCTTTGTCTGAGAAAATGATTCATGAATCAACCTATCAGTTGACCCTATGTTTACTTTCTTCACTGACAGACAAAAATTAAAAGCCTGTATCAGTCAAAGCTCAGCTTTAGGAGGGGAAAAGACAGAGCAAGATAAAAACAAAGAGAAAAAGAGTGTGATGCTGATGAGGTGAGAAAAATAAATAGCTGCGCGCACATGGTTTTAAAGCTATTGTCATCCAATTTTTTTGGCCTTCAAAACATCTTAAAATGCACATATGTAGATCAGAGAAATCAAAATTTTCTCGGGGGAGCATACCCCCGAACCCCCCTAAATACCTCACATTCGGTACCTCAGTGATTATAAAATCATGCCATATGCATGTTACTGGATCAATGAATGAAACTAGTTAATAATGAGCATTAGACCATAAACTAACTCTTTTTTTTTTCGTTTTTTTTTTACATCATACCCTCATTGGGGGCTGAGCCCCCCTAAAATGAAAATCCTAGAATCGCCCCTGCTACCAACTGAATATTACTTTCTAGCTCCTCCCATTCCGAAGGCGTTTTAACTCCTACGGTGGCCGTATTATTTCAAATCTGCCGGCAAACGCGAGCAAATCTCCCTCTCGCATTCGTCATGGTGCCACTGCGTGTAAAAACGCGAAAGGCGAAGCTTGTATGTCCCTCTTTGTCTAATGTATTTTCAAGATGGATGCGCAACATGGCTTCCGCCATTTGAGCGACTCGCTCGTATGTATTCTAAATGGCAGATTATACACTTACGAGAATACTTAATTAGTTGGTTGAAGTGATTACACATTAATGAGAACGTATAATTTTAAAATAACAACGTGTTTTTTGCTAAAAATCAACTTAAAATATAACACAGTGTAGCTATAAATTTGTCTTACAGAGTTTTAGCATTAAGAAGGTAGAATTTGATAGGTAGATTTGTTTATATATTTATAATAAGCACTTTGGGATGTCTATGCACAGGCATTTATGCACTTTAAATAAATATTACAATAAGAACTCTATAAGGTATAGGAACTTTTAATGTTTTTTAGCTCTATATGTATGTTGTTTGTTTGTTTTTTGGTTTGTATTTGTATATGTCCGGGACTACAGATGGAAATTAGCATTGTGCTAAATCCGGCGTAGGCTATTTACGTTCAACTTTGATTGTACGTTCATGAATATGCACTGTCCCATCTAAATAAATAAATTCAAATTCATTAGAGTGAAATAATAATACAAAATGTCCCTCATTGTAATTGCTCTACAACTGTTGTTTTATTTTAATAGAGGAGATGTTTCTGGCACCTGTCTGAACCCTGCAAGAGCTTTTGGACCTGCATTGATAGCTAACCACTGGTCTTATCATTGGGTTTATTGGGTCGGTCCGATAGGGGGAGGTCTGGTGGCTGCTGCTCTTGTGAGGTTAGTTTGCCTTGATATTAAATATGTCATATTTCCTTGTTGAGGTCTTCCATGACAAGAAATTATTTTTTACAGCAGACTGTAAAGCTTTATTTATTTTTTACAGGCTTCTGCTTGGAGATGAGAACACACGAGTTATATTGAAATGATATTGGAGCACATCAGCATGCAAAGCCTCTCAATTCATGATGCCATTGTTACTTCTAAACACTCTAAATATTTCATGTCTATCTTAACTGCATATATCGCTATCGAATTTAATAATTCTGTGGCTTACTGTGCTTGCCTTTTATAACAAATGACCAACCCTTTTTCTTCTTTCCAGCAGATGTCAGTAAATTATCTGTTGATAATGTTTCACATAAAATGTTTTAGTCTATCTCAGACTGTAGTTTGGAATTTACCCGAAATAAAGTTGATTCCATATTTTTACATTATCAGTGTGTTTAAAAGTATTGCACAAGTCAACATTAATACTGTTTGTGGAGAATTTCCTGTATTTAGTTCAAAACAAGTTTCTATATAAACCATATCAATCAAATGTCTAAATGTTTTTTTTCTTCTTCTGGCAGACACCATATACCACCAAAAGTATAGGAATAATTATATATAAAAATAAGAGGAATAACAAATCATTTTAGGCTGTATTGTTATTCTTATTATTCTTATGATTATTAGATTATTATTTCGAACTGAATTATGTTTTATTGTTTTTTAATAGAAAAAATGTGGGAGACCTAGTTTTTACAAGTTTTCCCAAGGGCTATAGGCGACTCTTAAAAGATTCTGGGTTATATTTTAACCCAAATGCTGGGTTCAGTCATTTTTATTATTTTTTACTCAAGTGCAATGTGTAACTCAGCTTTTGGGTCATTTTTACTGACAATACGCTGAATCGGCGTAGCATAATAATGCTCCTGTCCTGCCACTTCCTTTTCTAAACGTTTTATGATTGTCAAAAAATTACTTGTCATTGAATAACAAATATTTTATATGAACTTTCCTTTTCCTACCTATAGTTATTATAACAGATTTTAGAGTAGCCTATAATATTACTATATTAAAATGAATAACCTTCAATATCAAGTTGTGTGACAGCACTATGTAAAACAAAAATAGGCTACAATTAATATATATTGGGTCAAAATAACCCAGCATGTTTTCTGTCCAATGTTTACTCAGCACTGGGTTGCCAAAGTGAACCCAACCATGGTCGTTTTTAACCCAGCCTTTTTAGAGTGTATATTTCAGTGATAGGCTACTAAAATTTTGTGATATTTGTAGACTATTTTCATTAAATTTTTCGAGACAATTTTTTATAGAGCTAGTTATGCCGAATAGTGCGCGTGTTTTTTGTTCCGCATGTGGCTGATGAGCGTAGTTGTTCGGTTTCTTACCTCTTTTTTTTTCAGACAATCAAGATATTAGCTTTGAATGACCGTAAATGCCCTATCCAAGACTTTCTCACGTGACTTAAAGACGTGACTCAAAGCTGCTCGCGCGTCTCAAGCAGTTGATCTCATTTCATTATTTGACGGGTTCTTGTCTTCTAGTTTTTAGTGTGCTCTATATTTTAATGTAGCTAATTAATATACATTTTATTTTATTATGTGTAATGTCTGTAATTAATTAGATTAAAAATGTCAATCGCCTCACAACCCTAATATCCTATATTTGTATTTAACATAGCCTAGGTATTGTAGGCTATATATATTAAATATATTGTATATTTGTGCATGTATATAGTATAGGCTCTATAATATATTATAGTATATATACTATATATATATATATATATATATATATATATATATAGGCTATGTATATAAAGCATAGTACGCATGCTAGTAGCCTAGGCGTAGGCATACTTAATTACATACTTAAAGTTACATTCTTAATTACATACTTAAAGTTTTAATTATTTTATAAGCTAAAAGAAACAGAATTAATTACGGTATATTTTGAACATTGCATGGTGTGCCAAAATGTGAAGATTGAAATAGGCTAGTTATTCAAGCAGTAGGCTAAATTAATTCATAGCCATGTCCGCTGCATGATTTAGTCTAATCCGAGTTTAATGATCTAAAACAATTTCATAAATCCAACAGAATTCGCATGTTCCAATATAGATTCTTACTGCAAACAAATTTAGAAATAAAAAAAAAAATGCACCAGATAAGTGTCTTCAGATTTGTTTTAATTGACATGTTGTTGACCAAATCGACAAACCAACATTCAAACTGCTTAACAAATATCAAAGAGGTTAACGATATTTGTCAGATAAAGCCAGGGCCACTCTTGCGAGGAACTTGTCCATGGCCAGGTGGGCTTCAGGTGTGAAGTCATCAGGGAAGAGCATGGACAACACCACGAGAATGTTGTGGGCCAGGATCTGTTGAATTAAGATTAATAATGATTAACAATAAGGACAACTAAAAGTACGGCGCAATTATTAATAAGTTAGCGTCAGAAACAACAGTATGTTTACCTTGAAGTTAGCAGGATCGACTCTCAGCTGGAAGGCATGCAGCTCGCTGAGAGTGAGCAGGCCACCGAAAAGGTCGTCGATCTTTTCAACAGCCAAACCGAGTCCACCGAGGACCTTCTTTCCATGCTTCCTCACCGGGGCAGAGCCGGGGCTCAGGTCGCTCCAGTGAGAGAAGTAGGTCTTGGTCTGAGGGTAGACCAACAGCATTCTGCAAAACAAAGGGATAGTGTAAGTTCCAGTTTAATCAGACCCTTACCATCTGTAAAATATTTTTTTAACGAAATTCAAGAATTTGTCTAACCTGGACAACGCCTCATTTCCGATATCCTCAGCCTTTGGGGAAATCTTGGCCCAGAGGGCCTTCACAGCGGCTTTGTCCTTCGCAGAGAGACTCATTTTGAATCGATGTCTGGAATGAATAGACGTGGTCAAATAACTTACCCACCTAGATGTTGGTCCTCTTTTTAAGCGTTTGTAGTTGAGATGGGCACACCCAAGATACAGCCTAATTGCGTGTCAGATTGAACTCCTGCCAGTGAACGCTGAAAATTGACTTGATGCCCATTTTCCCCTCCTCATTTTTGGGGTGATAAGTGATGATACTGTGCATGCGCGCGCACTTGAGTCTCAAGTCCAGGGTCAGATCCTAATCAGCTCACGTCCGCAGCTTCATGAGTAACCCCACAACCTGATTTAAATAATTATTTAATTTATTTAGTAATTTGGTTAGTTTTGTTCTTATGCAAGATGCTTCATGTGATCTTTCAATGTAACTTATTTTGATTGCTAATTTATTTAGTTTGGTTCTTGACGGTCCATCATGTAGCCTACGCCTCTAAATGCGCCACT
Organism: Scardinius erythrophthalmus; assembly: GCF_964197995.2. Taxonomy (NCBI): domain Eukaryota; kingdom Metazoa; phylum Chordata; class Actinopteri; order Cypriniformes; family Leuciscidae; genus Scardinius; species Scardinius erythrophthalmus. The sequence goes on along the minus strand of NC_138238.1, from coordinate 18,300,663 downwards.
GATTTTAATTTTAATACAATGTTTATTACAGTTTTCTCGGTTGCTGAGACACCATTCATGAAACAATTCACCATTTTCTCTCAACTAAACACAATCCCTGAACTACACGCCAACTTGTACAAAGCTTGTAAAGCCTATTTCAGTCAAAAACATATTCTCGTTGGTCGTGAATCAAACGTTGGCCTCAGATAACACACAAAACCGACCAAATACATACACAGACAACTTTCCTGCTCAGTGAACACTTAGATTAATTTATTATAACACTGTAACAAAAACGTGATATTTTTTACAGCTTATGTCTCTTACAGTAAATGAAAGAGTGAAGATACAGTAAAATACAACAATGAGCTTTAGTAAAACATGTTTTATTACATTACTGTAAAGGTATCTTACAGTACAAATAAAGTAAACTTTAAATACCTAAAAACTGAATATGAACATGGTATGCAACACAATACAGTTCATTTCAGTAAAAAATAAATAATTTCAGCATCCTCTGCACCTTTGGCCAGATTTAATTACAAAATCATTATACAATACTATCGCAGCTTCTTGGTCTTCTGACAAGTCTTTTTCTATCTCCCCGCTGTCATTTCTCAGTTTTGCAAAAGTACAGTAGTCAGTGCCACTTGTAAAAAATGGCTACAAATAAATTTTACAATTTTGAGTTTGAGGGTGTACAACGTGCTACAGTGTACTGTAGTGAAATGTCCCTCATCTAGTACTGTTACTGTATACTGTAATTATACTGTAGGCTATGTTTAATATAAAAACCGAGATGAAAAAACAAGATGCTTTCAGCTCTCTCTCCAGTGTTTGGATGCGTTTTCTAAAGCACCTGTGGCGCTAATATTACCCTGAGATTCTGATTGGTGTGTCACCAGTTTAGCTACTAGCTACCAGTTTAGAACTATTTACTAATGGATAAATGTTATTCGTGCTATTTGAGTTCACATGGTGATGCTTGAGTTAATTATATGATGTCTTTGTGTTATATGAATGGTAACATGGTTAAACACGTTGCATTTTACCTGCATTTTTGTGTGAAGTTTTGCAGAAATCATTAAGATTTTATATATCATAAACGTTTTGCGAAATGTTTTGAGAACTGAACGAATGGTTTGGGAAATTGTGCCAACTGAATCAGTTATAGTGTGTTCTTCTTCTTATTATTATTATTAGTATTATTATTAAGATCTAAAATAATAATAATAATAATAATAAACATGTAGCCTATGTTTTGTTTTTATTACAAGGCATATTGTGTAAATTAAACCAAAAGGGAACGGAAGCACAGGTTTTGATTATTCTGATTGATTTATTTTGTTTATTTTGTGTGCTAATTTACTTTAGTTAGTATGCAATAGCTGAAAGGTCCATTTGCTCATGCACGCCTCATATACACCTCTGATTTTAATATAAATACGACGTAGGCCTATATCACATTTAATTCGTGCAAATTTGCATTAGTAATAATAATAATAACAGTAACAACAATAAACGTTAACATTTATTTTCTTACAAGGCACATTAGGCTATTGCAAAGACAAAACGACTAGAAGGGAATTGAATCAGTTTTTGATTATTCTGATTTTCTTATTCTGAATTGATTTATAATCATTTATTTCATTTATTGGCTCTCAAATGTTTGCCTGGTGAATCGATAAAATGCCCACGCCCTTTTTATTTGGTATTTGGTGAGACTGGATTTTTTTTTTCAACCACTCAGTCAAATGCATTTCATTTTGAGATCTACGTAATTGAGAGTCTGGTAGCGGAGATAAGCAGAGTCGTTTTGAATGTGCGTATGTATGAATGAGATAACCAACAGCTGAGATCACGACAATATAGTCTCTGAAAGTCACGTTCACAACTGATTAGACAATGATTAAAACAATTACATAAAGATGTATGAATATTATGTTTTATCTAAAGACATGATCATTTTCAGCATATGTTGATCCACTTTCTATTCAGCGTCATACTATTATTTCCCCTTACTCTTTTCATGAAAAAAGGGGGCGTAGGTTATGCTACAAGTATTTTGCTACTTACATTAAAACTTTAGAAGATTGCAAACGTCCAGAATCACTCAGCGCCCTGCCCATGAGAAGTTTCAGCCAATTAAGTGAGCCCACTTGTGTTGGCGATGCAACCCGATTATATAAATAGTGCCGACAAGAGTGGAAAGATATGATTCTTATTCCTAACGGAGAAGAAAATCATAAACTGACAAGATGGTTGTGTGGACCGACCAAGAGCGTGCCTTTATCCAGGACATTTTCAGCAAGCTTAACTATGAGGACGCTGGCCCAAAAGCCTTGCAGAGGTAAGACCCATGCCCGTTGATGTGCTCCTCATTAACATAATTTATGCAAGTTTTCTTTGTACAGAGTATATACAAAAGAGCTGGATTCCTTTTTATTTTTCATTTTAATTTGATTCATTTGTGGATGTTATATGTTATATTGCAGGGTCTTGATTGTGTATCCCTGGACTCAGCGGTACTTCGGAGGTTTTGGAAACCTGTACAGTGCAGAGGCCATCAAGTCCAATCCAATGGTCGCAGCCCACGGAACTGTTGTGCTCCACGGGCTTGACAAAGCCATGAAGAACATGGATGATATTAAGAACGCATACGCCGATCTGAGCGTTCTGCACTCCGAGAAACTGCACGTGGATCCTGACAACTTCAGGGTATGCAAGCATAACAGCATTTAAACTCGTACACATGCTCTCAGACACTATTTAAAACATTTAGCAACCAGTTGCGTGACTCTCTTTTGCCTTTTCTGTTTCAGCTGCTTGCCGACTGCCTGACAATCGTGATTGCTGCGACGATGGGTTCCTCTTTCACCGCTAGCGTGCAGGCTGCCTGGCAGAAGTTCATCGCTGTTGTCGTCTCTGCTCTGAGCAGACAGTATCATTAAGAGCTCTCAAATATGGGGAAATTATTGTATGTCTCTAATGCAATAAAGAAGAATTGATACGCACCTGGGCCGCCTGTTTAAACTCATCATTATCCGATTCCGAATATCATTAAACAGAGATTTCACCCAAAACTGAACAATGTCGTCATTTACTCACCCTCATTATTTATTAGACTCCATGACATTTATCACAAAGTTGTAATAAAAAATGTTGTAATTGAGTGTAATGCTCATCTTGTTTGGATGTACAGAATTGTTTGGAAGAATATAGCCGCTGGCAGCTTAAATGGTGCAACATTTGTGATATAGCCTAAAAATAACGGTTCCAAAAGATTTTGGATTTTTTTTTATCAGCAAAAGCCATAAGAACCTTTCAGCGAGCAGTTCTTTTTCAATTTGTGTGATTAATATTTTAATAATCTAAAATAACATTTTGTGCAATGGAACGGAAGGTTCCATGATTGTTCAAGGTTCTTCCATCAATGTTAATAAAAATTCCATCATCTGGAACCGTCAATGTTAATAAAGTACCTTTACTTTTAAGAGTTTAAACACTAAAGAGGCTAAATTGTCTGACGCAATTAAAAAAGATACTAAAACGTGACATTTCTAGAGAGTTTACACATTCTGCTAAATACTCTCGGCGCATGTCCTCTGGCTTGGGGGCAAAACTTCCATCCTGCCCACCAGCAGATCTTCCTTGACTATCAGCAGCTCACAAAGTCAATAATAAGCTGGCCAATGGCCATGTTGGTAACCCTGGAGCAGAGTAAAACCCTGGCTGATGCTGAGGGCAATGTGTTCAAGGGACTGCAGGTGGTACAGCACACCTATCACATCCCTTATGCTGGGTGAGTCCCTCCCCTCTTTCACACGTACACACACTGGTTGCCCATTGGTGTATGTGCTGGTATTGCCTCCTTCAATTTCCCAGGCATGGTTTCTCTGTGGATGTTCTCATTGGGCATGGTGTGTGGGACCACCTATTTACTGAAGCCCTCAGAAAGTGCTTGGCTGCGCCATGACGATGCTCCAAAAAAGATGAAAGATGCTCCAAAAATGGCAGTTGAGTGCAGAGCAACATGGGGGAAAAGAGTGTGGTGATGACTGATGCCAACAAAGAGAACAGACTCAACCAGTTGGTAGGTCACATGTATGGCACTTTCAATGGCTATCCTCATAGAAGAAGCCCAAAATGGGTTGCATGAACTGGATGAACTTGCAAGGAGTCTCCTTGTCAATGCAGGAGACCAGTCCGTTGCTGATGTGGGACCTCTCATGATCTCACCTCAGGCCAAAGAGTGAATGAACAGCAATATTCAGAGTGGTGTGGATGGAAGAATGTGAAGGTCAAGGGTTAAGCAAACTGGAATTTCGTAGGACCAACCATCATTAGCAATGTTACGCCCGACATAAAGTGAGGAGATATTTGGACCTGTATTGGTGGTTCTGGAGGCTGACAGCTTGGATGATGCCATCAAAACCCATACGGCAACGGAACTGCTATCTTCACCACAACGGTGCCACAGCACGTCAATACACCCATGAAGGGGATGTTAGTTAGAATGGAGTAAATGATGTTCCAGATGCCAGAGATGATGTTCCAGAGGCTCATTCAGGGGTGACACAGATATGGAAAGCAAAACTTCTCAAAACTAATCATTGTCCTCTCAGTGGAAAGCAGAAGATGCTACACTGAAGTTCCCTTGCCCTGCATGTTAATCACCTGTATACATTTCTTCAAAAGAAACGGACCTTTTCACATCTAAACTGTCATAGTTAAATAATTCCAAAACAAGTTTTTTTTTTTTTTCACATATTGCTCTTTCATTGTATGAAACATCTGACAATAGCTTTTCTGAACTGGTCAACCAGCACAAACTTGGTTAAACAATGGTTAAATTTGAATGTCTAAGCTATATGCAACATTTGTGAACTTGAATATATATATATATATATATATATATATATATATATATATATATATATATATATATATATATATATATATATATATATATATATATATATATATATATATATATATATATATATATATATATATATGAAGAGTTCAGATGCAAAAGCCTCTATGCCATCTGAAATTTTCTTCTAGAATGATCATTTTTATCAAGCTCGTATATTTAAATTCAATAATTTCACTTAAATGGCAATGAAGATTACCTATGAATTGCCATTTAAGTGAAATTACCGAACTTAAATATACAAGCTTGATAAAAAAATGATCATTCTATAAGAAAATTTCAGATGGCACTTAGAGGCTTTTGAAAAAACAACTCATTGTATAATTTACAGTGAAAAACCGTAAATTGACATTCCCACAATTCCCTGTGACACTTGACATTTGATGTATTTTTGTTGAAATAACTGTTTGTTTATTCATAGTTTTCTTTGTTTTTTCTAATCAGTTATGTACATTAGGGGTTTATGTTACATTTAATGTTGTTAAATTAATGTTTATTGCATTTTTAAAATTTCATGTGTTAACATGATGGTGTTTAATGTTTGTGTGAATGACACTGTGCAGCTTCTATATATATTAGTATTAATTTTCTTGTGGAAGAACTGCTTGTGTTGAGCTTTAATTGATCATGTGACTCTCATCACTGCTGTAATTGGTGGTTATCAGTGTACAAAACAGATATTAATACTTCAATAGGACGGTAAATTAACATTATATCATATTACTGCACTGTAAAAAAGAATACATTGATTTTATTGATATCTAATTAATAAAAATGAGGCAACAGATTACAAGCAATATTATTAATTAAATTTAACAAATTAGAATTGAGTAATAATTAATCAAATTAATTCCTTAAAAGTTAACCATTTAAAATGAGTAAAATTTACAAAATATCTTTTATTGCCAACATTGAAGACACCTGGTGTTAACAAGCAGAATCACTGAAGGAGAAAACCATAATTAAAGTTCCCATTGTGGAGATCAGTGTGTGTTTTAGTTGGGCTCTTGACCCTTAAATTATTAACTTTAAGTTTTGTTTGGCTGCTGTAAATGAGTTATAACAGCCAGATGAACAAAGAGAAAAGGTGATCTGATGGTGTTGGTTGTGTTTTAACATAATCATTATTTCACAATCATTTGACCTGAATCACTGAACTCATAGAGTCCAATTTATGAGTTAGGTTTACTTTATTAACTATAGCAGCACTGGCCTTGTACGGCATAATATTTTTTAACTTTTACAATGTAAGGCAAATAATTTCTAAAAAGTTTCTCTGACATAAAAAGGAGACACACAGACATCAATAATCAGCCTGTGATTCTCAACAATGGTGACAATAATAAAGCATGTTGCAGTGCATTCTGGGTTCCACCAATCAAAACTCATTCATGGCTCCCATCATGCATTGCTGCATGAATAAATAATGAGCTTATGTTCAGAGGTGATCTGTTTGTCACCATTGCTGAGATTCATATGCAAAATCTTGATGTGTGTTTGTGCCTAAAAATAAAATAAAAAAAACGTATATATTTATTTATTTTTATTATTGATTTGATCATTTGGATTTCGTTGAAAAGGCTAAAAATATTATACTGCTGTAGTTAATAAAGTTAACTTAACTCATAAATTGGACTCTATATGAGGTTCAGTGATTCAGGTCTAATGATTGTGAAATAATGTTTATGTTAAATCACAACCAACACCATCAGATCACCTTTTCTATTTGTTCATCTGGCTGTTATAACTGAGGTACAGCAGCCAAACAAAACTTAAAGTTAATAATTTAAGGTCAAGAGCCCAACTAAAACACACACTGATCTCCACAATGGGAACTTTAATTACGGTTTTCTCCTTCAGTGATTCTGCTTGTTAACACCAGGTGTCTTCAATGTTGGCAATAAAAGATATTTTGTAAATTTTACTCATTTTAAATGGTTAACTTTTAAGGAATTCATTTGATTAATTATTACTCAATTCTAATTTGTTAAATTTAATTAATAATATTGCTTGTAATCTGTTGCCTCATTTTTATTAATTAGATATTAATAAAATCAATGTATTCTTTTTTACAGTGTGAAATCCAATGTTAAATATACATTTTTTTTCCGCAAAAACAACGGGAAGAAATGACCTTTTTTTACAGTATTTTTCCGTTTTGTAACAGAAATTTTCTGGCGCCCCTGCTGCCAGAAAATTGCCGTTTTTTTTACGGGTTTTTTTTTTACAGTGTATATATATATATGTGTATATATATATATATATATATATATATATATATATCATTCAGTTTTTCAACCTTTTACATTTTAACTTATGCTTGTCCCACAGCAAGCCAGCTATAATTTAACCATGATCATACTTTTCAACTGAATAAATTTAATTGTTTTCACAATGAGCAGATTTATGCCGATTCTAAGTAATTTGAGTAAATGTCTTTTTAAAGTACGATTATTTAATGGAATCACTGCAATAACTGTAAATGGTTTTATTTGAGTGCAGAAATTTCTTGACGGTTTCTTTAATGTATAACTGAAAAATGTGCATCACATTAAGTTCATTAGTTTGTTTATGTTAAATAAATAATTGAAACTAAATTGTACATGCAATTCAGATGCGTAAATCTTACATTTAGGCCTAAATATTTTTGAGCGTATTTAGAGTCTTTTACAATAAAGTCCAACTGCATTTTGGATCTTCAGTAAGAGAATTTTAGACATTAAAGATTGCAACAGTTACATATCTCTTTTAAGGTCTTGCAAGGCGTGAGAAAAGGGAGGAAAAGGGAGGAGCAGGAAGTTGAGATCATATCAGAATGAGCAAAGACCTCAAATGGCCTTCGTGATCATGCAACCTTCTTGTAAGTCACTAAAGTTGTGAAAACCTGCGTTGTGAAAAACTACCTTTTTGATTTGAAACGTAAAGACAACTCAATGGACAACGAAATCATCTCACTCATTTATTTTAAATTATGCAATAAACATTTTCAGTACAGGAATCTTCTCGTCCAGTTCACGAATCTAATAATACTGCCTTCTTAGGGCTGATATAACAACAGACAGGAACTTTTGCCAAGCAGCTTGGACGTCTGGGGTGAAGTCAGTCCTCATGCGTCTAGCGATCACCACGGTCAGACAGTCAGCTAAGAGCTGTAAAAGAAGTGGGGAAAAGTAAAGCACAGTTCCAACATAATAACCAACATGGTAGCCGCGCATTGCTTTAAGACGCCAACCTGGAAATTGCCTGGGTCGACCTGCAGTTTCTCAGAGTGAAGCTCGCTAAGGGCAGTGAAGGTGTTCTTGATATCATCCATGTTTTTGAGAGCTTTCTCCAGTCCTTGAAGCACTACAATGCCGTGCGCCGCGATTTTTGGATTAGCCATGATTGCCTCCGCGTTGTACAGGTTTCCAAACCCACCAAAGTACCGCTGAGTCCAAGGGTAGACGACCAAGCATCTTGAGATCAGACAATAAAGACGGGTCAGGAACATTAAAGGCCTTGATGGCTAATTAGGCTACAACAAATACGTCCACCGAAGAAATCAAAATACACAAATTATAAAAATTGAACAGTGGAAAGAGAAAATATTACCTCGTCAAGCTCTCGACGCCCACCGACTCGTAGTCGAGTTTGGCGAATACACCCTGTATCGCAGCGCGTTCCTCAGCTGTCCACTGAACCATCGTGTCTTCTTGTGGCTTCACAGCTGGACAGATGTTTAAATAGGACTGGTAGGCCGCCGCCCATGTGTATCAGGCAGATCTGTTCGGCCGATAGTCCGGAGGAAAAGGCGACAGTTGACCGATAAACGGAGTCCATGTGAATAAACTAGTATTGATAGTGTTTCATCACCAGAGTGTGAGGTTTCTTGCAGTTTATTCATTAAACCTGACATAGCGAGTCTACTGGTTATGATGCAAATTATATAGGTCTAAGGTAGCTATACAAAGGTCCAATCTGAGTCGAATTAAACTTGTCATATTTGCGTATCTGTCCTGTGAAAAGTTGAAATAACAGGCTCATGGGTCCTGTTTGCTAAATTAAAATGATATGCACTAGCCTATAGTGGCCAATGTAGCTACTGTGTTTTATACTGTGTAGGGCTATTCATTTTTTCACGTTCTACAATTGAATTTGGTGTTGTGTTTTAGGGTTAAAGAAAATGTACGTAAACGCAACGAAAAATGTGGCAGAAAATTAGGTAGACTACAAGAACGGGGTTTTCCAATGATAATGTTGAGATTAAAAGTACCCCATAGGCCCCTTTGGTCTTTTCAGCTGAAAAAAAAAAAGAAAAAAAAAATCATTCTGAATAATATAGGCCCCTATAGGATTATTTAAAGGGAAAAGTACTGATTTACCTAACAAATATTGGATTTTACATTATTAGGCATTAAAAGCATGGTGTGTTGTGGTTGCTGTGCATTTACAACAAATATCACATTAAAACTACCAATAATGTGGTAAAAGCATGGCAAATTTTGTGATTACTGTCCTTTACAACACCCTTCACAGTAAAAATAGGTTACTGAGGTTAAAAGCGTAAGTGTTGTTTTTATTGTGCTTCTACTACAAATTCCACTTTGGAACTAATTGTACTACTTTGAACCTATGAATATGATTAACTGATTGAAGGTCTATAGCACGTCACGTGACAGGTATTGTTTAATCACCGTAGTTTAGTAAGGTGTTGAAAGAAAGCAATGAAACGCAAAGCATCCGTGCAAAAACATATATGTGACTGAACATGAGGGAGCTAATCTGATTAATAATGACAAACAGAAAAGACATAACAAACATAAGGACAGCGTATTTATGACTACTTACCAATATCTGGCACACGTGAACTGATGCCAAATATCGCGATGTGTTCGGAATGAGACTTCTTCAGCGCGATTAACTACTGATAAAATTCGCGTCTGTTGTTGACGCCACAGGTTTCCCATTGAACTCCCAATGGAGTTCCCAATTCGTCCACAGAATTGGGAACTCCATTGGGAGTTCAATCCACCAATGGAGTTCAATCCATCAATCCACCAATACAATGATACTCTGTGGACGAATTGGGAACTCCATTGGGAGTTCAATGGGAAACCTGTGGCGTCAACAACAGACGCGAATTTTATCAGTAGTAAATGCCGCGCTTTGGCGTCTTTATTGTGACGCCGGGTGCGCTTGACCATAGTTTTTGACGCCTTGGGAGTGAGAATGGATTGATATATTTTAATGGAATTTATAACATAGACTACTGTTTACATTTTAAGTTTATATATATATATATATATATATATATATATATATATATATATATATATATATATAGAGAGAGAGAGAGAGAGAGAGAGAGAGAGAGAGAGAGAGAGAGAGAGAGAGAGAGAGAGAGAGACTATATATAGCCTATATATCCTATTGTTATTGTATTATTGAAAACATGGGCAGTGGGACGTGGATCAGTACATTAACTCCAATCTAACCAACATCCCCTTCATTAGTGTATTTACGTGCTGCGGCACCGTTGTGGTGAAGGTTCTGTTGCCGTATGGGGTTTGATGCTGTCAAACTGTCAGCCTCCAGAACCACCAATACAGATCCCCTCACTTTATGTCGGGCGTAATGAGTGACAGTATTGCACTTGATCAAGGCTGTCGGTATTAATATCTAAGGGACATGATGATTCACGTGGGTGTGGCGCTGTCCAAACTTCAGTGCTGAAATGTTGGCTAAAGTTCAAAGGGAAATGTGACGCTATCCGTTGTGCTTTAAAGCATTTAAACAGTAGGCTTTTCTTTACCTGTGGGTCAGTTACTTTCCGTATACTGGCAAAGTGCAAAAATTTAACAAAGCCCCTGATAGTGTATTATCACTAAGATGGGGGTAAGATGACCAACTTCATTTTTTTCTCTCTTGACCATAGAATAGGCATACGTTACAAAATATTTAAGTCTAAATTTAAGATTTATATTTTTGGATTGCATACAATTTCCATTCATTTGGATCACAACGTTTTAACAAACTATAAACGTGATTCATATTTGTCAGCCATGCATAAATGAAATAAACTTTTTTTGTAATGATAAAATGAATGTGTTTTAAATACAAAATAACCGATTTACTATACCTTAGACCTATATAATTTGCAGCATAACCAGTAGACTCGCTCTGTCAGGTTTAATGAATAAACTGCAAGAAACCTCACACTCTGGTGATGAAACACTATCAATACTAGTTTATTCACATGGACTCCGTTTATCGGTCAACTGTCGCCTTTTCCTCCGGACTATCGGCCGAACAGATCTGCCTGATACACATGGGCGGCGGCCTACCAGTCCTATTTAAACATCTGTCCAGCTGTGAAGCCACAAGAAGACACGATGGTTCAGTGGACAGCTGAGGAACGCGCTGCGATACAGGGTGTATTCGCCAAACTCGACTACGAGTCGGTGGGCGTCGAGAGCTTGACGAGGTAATATTTTCTCTTTCCACTGTTCAATTTTTATAATTTGTGTATTTTGATTTCTTCGGTGGGCGTATTTGTTGTAGCCTAATTAGCCATCAAGGCCTTTAATGTTCCTGACCCGTCTTTATTGTCTGATCTCAAGATGCTTGGTCGTCTACCCTTGGACTCAGCGGTACTTTGGTGGGTTTGGAAACCTGTACAACGCGGAGGCAATCATGGCTAATCCAAAAATCGCGGCGCACGGCATTGTAGTGCTTCAAGGACTGGAGAAAGCTCTCAAAAACATGGATGATATCAAGAACACCTTCACTGCCCTTAGCGAGCTTCACTCAGAGAAACTGCAGGTCGACCCAGGCAATTTCCAGGTTGGCGTCTTAAAGCAATGCGCGGCTACTGTTGGTTATTATGTTGGAACTGTGCTTTACTATTCCCCACTTCTTTTACAGCTCTTAGCTGACTGTCTGACCGTGGTGATCGCTAGACGCATGCGAACTGACTTCACCCCAGACGTCCAAGCTGCTTGGCAAAAGTTCCTGTCTGTTGTTATATCAGCCCTAAGAAGGCAGTATTATTAGATTCGTGAACTGGACGAGACGATTCCTGTACTGAAAATGTTTATTGCATAATTTAAAATAAATGAGTGAGATGATTTCGTTGTCCATTGAGTTGTCTTTACGTTTCAAATCAAAAAGGTTTTACGCACAACTTTAGTGGCTTACAATAAGGTTGCATAGGGATCACGAAGGCCATTTGAGGTCTTTGTTCATTCTGATATGATCTCAACTTCCTGCTCCTCCCTTTTCTCACGCCTTGCAAGACCTTAAAAGACCTTAAAAGATTATAGCCTAACTGTTGCAATCTTTAATGTCTAAAATTCTCTTACTGAAGATCCAAAATGCAGTTGGACTTTATTGTAAAAGACTCTAAATACGCTCAAAAATATTTAGGCCTAAATGTAAGATTTACACATCTGAATTGCATATAACATTTCTTTTAAATTATTTAACATAAACAAACTAATGAACTTAATGTGATGCACATTTATCAGTGATACATTAATAAAACGGACAACAAATGTCTGCATTCAAATAAAACCATTACAGTTATTTGATTCTATTTAAATAATCGTATTTTCAAAATGCAATTATTCAAATTGCTTAGAATCAGCATAAATCTGCTCATTGTGAAAACAAATAAATGTATTCAGTTGAAAAGTACGATCATGGTTAAAATATCGCTGACTTGCTGTAGAACAAGCTAAAATGTAAAAGACTGAAACAAACTGAATGATGATAAATATGTAGATTGGTTATTTTGTATTTAAAATAAACATTCCGTTTATTATTACAGAAATAATTGACAAATATGAATCACACTAAGTTTATTAGTTTGTTAAAACGGTGTGATCCAAATGAATGGAAATTTTATATGCAATCCAAATGTATACATTTTAAATTCATGTAAATATGTTTTAAATGTAGGCCTATTTTATGGCCATGAGAAAAAAATTAAGTTGGTCATCTTACCCCATCTTAGTGATAATACACTATAAGGTAGATTGCTTTGTTAAAGTTTGCACTTCTTTTGTGGGTATACAGAGAGTAACTGACCCACAGGTAAAGAAAAGCCTACTGTTTAAATGCTTTCAGCACAACGGATAGCGTCACATTTCCCTTTGAACTTCAGCCAATGTTTCAGCACTGAAGTTTGGACAGCGCCACACCCACGTGAAGCATCATGTCCTTAGATAGTAATACCGACAGCCTTGATCAAGTGCAACGCTCATTGATTTATTTCCTTTTGCATTAGTATTTAATAATCAATTTCACAACATGACAATGTCAAGAAGAATTTCGTAAATTCAATGACATTTTATTAGGAAGCCAAAGACTGAATTCCTGGCATGTACTATAGGCTATATAAACCATAAACAATACGGACACAAAAGAGTACAATGAGGGAGGTGCATGTTACAAGATTAGTATTATTATTGTTGTTTTTATTGAATATTCCATTGCATTACACGCATAAGACACACGTACTTTGCAAAACATTTATTATTAATTTATTAAAGAAAAACTTTTGCAGAACCATTCGATCCTTCTTCGGAGGCTCTTCATCGGAACTTCTCGGCTAAAACAGCTGAGAATGCCGAAAGAAACTTGTCTATCGCCGCGTGTGCAACTGGTGTGAAGTTGTCACCCATGTGGCAGGCTAACGTCACGATGATGCAATGATTGAGAAGCTGGAAAAATGTACAAATTTTACGTTAGTGAGTTAAATGAAAAAAAAAAAAACACATCACATAACATCACTTATTTGGATAAAGCCTGTGTATGTGTACTGGATAGTGCAATTTATACGCGAAAATGCGTTTTTACGTGCATATGATACGCAGTTTTCGCGTGCATTTGATACGCACATTATTGTGTGTCATACACACGCACACCCCACACACGACTAATCCTACCCATGCGTATACGTACCCTACCACTACTAAACCTACCCATGCGTATCATATGCACGTAAAAACTCATTTTGGCGTATAAATTGCATGATAAACACAATGCGTGCTATAGAGACGCATTTAGTGTGATCGGGTTGGTTTCATTAACACCTTGAAGTTTGTAGGATGTATTCGCAGTAGATAGGCGTGGAACCTGCTTAGTGGTGCCAACGTGGTAGCAAGCGTGCTTATGTTCCTCGCGCCGTCGGCTAAAGCCTGGACGATTTTCTTCCCGTGGCAGCGTAAATGTTCTGAATTGGGGCTGATATCTAGATGAGAGAAGTATGTCTTTGTTTTGGGGAACGTTGTGAACATCCTGTAAACCAAGGGAGAAAACAAGGTCAACAAGACAAGCACAAGACCCCTATCTCCTCCCTCTCGGTTGCTTGCGTCATCACTCATGGGCAAATATGCCAAATATAACAAGACCATCAAAAAAGACTTTTGATATTAAGAATATTGAACGGCGAACTATTAAGGATCCACCAAAGAGCGTAAGTAGCCTAAGACTTTAACTGAGATAATTCCCAAAGTTTTACATAGTTTAAAGAAAGCAGCATCCCAGCATATTGGACACTGTAAAAGTCAACAGAAAAACATCTACTGAGTTTTTATACCTGTAGAAATATGCTATTTTGTCTATAGAAATATTTGTCTGCATGGTCTCTAAGTGTTGTGTTTGATATAAGACAGCATACCTTAAAAGAGCCTCAGATCCAATATCTTCCGCCACTGGAATCATTTTGTCCCATATCAGTACAATCAGCTCTTTTTCGGTATTCGAGAGCATTACGGCGTGGTACAATTAAAAAATAGCCTAACTAACCAAAATGAGTTAGCTTCTGAACAACGCGAATAAATCGTTGGGTATAGGCAACGATTTGACCGTTTTGCGATGCAGTTTAGATCACATATTAACCACAAACTCTGCGTATCTCGACTTAATAAAATGCAAAAAGAAATATGGAAGAGAATAGTTAGAACTGTAGTTCCCGTCGGTCGCTCTCTTCAACTCACCGGCAAACGAGAGTTAATCACGTGAGAGGTGAAACTGCGCAACGTTAGTATGTTGTGCGTCATATTAGAGGAGCTTATGTTGTCATGCCGGGATTCCTACTTGTGTTTTGAGGGACTTCAGTGATAAGCTATATTTTGCATTATGTAATTATATCACAATACCATGCACAAGCAACAATGAAATGTGTAAACTGTTGTATTAAAGGATATAATAAGCTTGTCGCACTATAAGTCAGTCTAGAAGCGACATTCTCAATAATTGAAATATGCTATATTAGATGTTTGTAAATAACATTGATTTGATAACATTTAAACTTATTAATTATGCAGCCTACATACAATATGCAAATGCCTCTAGTGGATAATTAGTGTTAGAGCGCTATTGCTACCAAATTACTTTGAGAATTGTTTTTAAATGTAACTTCATCTCTTATCTCAAACATAGACCTACTCCTCATATTAAATAAACAATAAGCAGCTTTCAAAATATTAAAAACATCTGCGTTCTCTGCATGGTTTTACCATACTGCCAAATGTCACTCAAAACAACAAGAAAAGAAAATGAAACTGTGAGGTGCTTACACATTTATGATGTTAAATGACTTTGACTCTAATGTGTAATGACTATATGAGCATGCACTACTGTGACAGGGAGGGGCCATGGCACTGAATCTGATAAGCCTTCACGGCTGTCCCTATCAGTGGCTCAAGCTGCGGGCTGAAAGGGTGGAAGTTGAAGAGCAGCGTAATCACCAATCTCACTCCTGCCAGCACACACGACCACAGCATGAACTACCCATGACTCAGCTAAACTGAAGGACTGCCTCTGTACGTAATGGAATCCATATCTTTTTGCATTTTCATAAATGTGCCATACCACAGGGAGTGCATGACTGTGCTCAGGTTCGTTCTGTATGTGTGTGTGTGTGTGTGTGTGTGTGTGTGTGTGTGTGTTTGTGTGAGGCCTGGTAAACATGGCCCCACAAAGATGGCAATATCCGAAATCCCTTGGTGTGTGTGTTATAAGCTGATTTAGAGTAGTTTAATTATCATTATTTTATGGTATTTTATGTTGGCTAATCATTTACTCTGTGTTGATCATTGCTTTCAACCCTTTATGTACAGTATGTTTACTCAATTATCTTTATTCCCCGAGCTTCAACACTGCAGCTGAACTTAACTTTCTCCTGTCAAAGTCCTCCCTTTCAATTTTTATGTTTTGTTTAATTTTGTGTCTGTTTCGGTGTGGAAATTCTCCATCCTCACAACCTCAAGTGACATATCATTATCATTAATGTGGTATAAAATATTACAGTGTTAAATAAACACCAATTAAAAAGAGTCTGATCACTTTAAAACGAAAAAAAAAATGCATTTATGAGTATTTTAATACAAAAAAAGACTCTATTTTGATTAAAACAGGGAGAAAAAAGAAGAGTAACAGAATAAAGATTTTACGATAAGGGATGTTTATGAAAAAACAGAGGGGAATGATGAGTTTGACAGACAAACAGAGAACTCAAATTATAAAAACAGCTCTGCAAATGTTTTTCTCTGTATACACTGTCCTCTGGATAACCTTGTGTCCTTAAAACACATTCTCAAATGAAAGTCTTGAAAAATATAAAACTAATATATAAAAAGTTTATTTTATTGTTTGTTTCATTTATAAAAGCTTTTATGTTTATATATTATTACTATTTTGTATACTATGTTTCAACTGTTTTATGTCATGTCATGCACTACCAGTTGCTATACTTTTATCCAGCAAGGGAGCATTAAATTGATCAAAAGTGCTGTTAAAGATATTTTAGAGTTATGAAAGATTTCTATCTCAAATAAATGCTGTGCTTTTGAACTTTCTATTTCTCAAAAAATGTTGAAAAAAAAAAAGATTTCTGAAGGATCATGTGACACTAAAGAGGAATATCTGCTGAAAAAAGGCTTGCCATCTCATGAAATTTAATTAAATTTTTAATAATATTATGTTATTTTAAATTCTAGTAATGTTTCACAATGTTTTACTGTATTTTTGGACAAGTGAAGAGACACAAACATCTTTCTAAAGGTTTTTCTTTAAACACATTTACCTTCTTAAATTAAAATCCCTTCTAACAAACTGAATTTAAAGCAATGTGCCATGCTTTCCACTAGATGGCAATAGCGCACCAAAAGCAAATGTATGTTCCAGATATGCCACAAATCTTATGCAAACCACATACTAGCATATATGGGTATACATGTATGAGGAAATTACATTTGTATGATGTACTCACCCATTTATTAAAGGCTATGCTTTCAAACAATTTCATGAATAATGAATATCAAAAGCGAAGCATTTTGGTAAAGTGAGATAATATTGGGAGAAGTGCCAGTACAGCTGAATAAAGAAGCCAGTGGTTTGCCAAAGACAGAACTAGCTTTCATCTCTTCGAAGGACACAAAATACGGCAAACAGGATTACAGATTGATTATTTCCCTCCGCTTTAATCCTATTGATGTGTAGTTTGCTTGAGCACTCTCTGGTAGATCACACATGCCACCCACACTGTCTAGTCTCAGCCTGCCAAACACTCAGACATGTTATATTGTGACTGGATGGCAGCAGCGCTGATAGATATTCACTGCCGTTTACAATAGATTAGAGGATTTAGGAAGCCCATGAGTTCTTATGAGGGCTGTATAGGGGAAAGGAGAGAGGAAGCAACGTGAAACCTGAATAACTTATTTAATCTTGATTGTTCTGCACATGAAACAAAATATGTGAGTGGTACTTTGAAATCTTGCCAAACAGAGGCAATAAATCACATGCACATCTTTCATCATGACTATATTTGCTCACCTCTTAGGCCATGTCATGTCGCCTCATCCTGTGAATGCCCCCATGAGGGCCTTTAAACATTTATCATTCCATGACAGTTAATCCTCCTTCCCAGGACAAAAGTCTCAAGTGTTAAAACAGTGCCACAGACGGCCATTGTGATGTGAAGCTCATGGATGAAGACATCTGTAGTGTTATCTACAATGACAAGCATTGCGAAGTATTATGAAATATGTGCTATAAGAACCTAACTTATATTCAGCAAGGATGCATTCATTTGATTAATGTTTGTAATAGATTTATATTTTTAATTAATGCTGTTCTTTAACTTTTTATTTATTAAAGGGTTAGTTCACCCAAAAATTAAAATTCTGTCAGTAATTACCCACCCTCATGTTGTTCCAACCCGTAAGACTTTCGTTCATCTTCGGAACACAAATTAAGATATTTTTGATTAAATCTGAGTGCTGTCTCACTCCTCCACAGGCTTATGGACACTATAACTTGCTGGCCCAGAAAATGTATTAAAGACATCGTTAATATAGTCCAAGTGACTCCAGTGGCTCAATCTTAAGTTTATAAAGCGACGAGAGTACTTTTTGTGCGCAAAAACAAACAAAAATAACGACTTTATTCCACTTTTCATTTCTTTCTCTCTCTGTGCCTCGAGTTAGTTTACGTAGTGTTTTTGCGCAGCACGTCTGTGTTGCACGTCACCAGGTAGGCTCACTATTGGGCGATGCTGGTCATGTGTGTGATGCGTGGTGACGTGCAACACAGACGCGCTACGCAAAAACACTACGTGAAAAAACTCGAGGCCCAAAGTGGAATAAAGTCGTTATTTTTGTTTTTTGCGCACAAAAAGTATTCTCGTCGCTTTATAAACTTAAGATTGAGCCACTGGAGTCACTTGGACTATATTAACGATGTCTTTAATACATTTTCTGGGCCAGCAAGTTATAGTGTCCATAAGCCTGTGGAGGAGTGATCCAGCACTCAGATTTCATCAAAAATATCTTAATTTGTGTTCCGAAGATGAATGAAAGTCTTACGGGGTTGGAACAACATGAGGGTGAGTAATTACTGACAGAATTTTCATTTTTGGGTGAACTAACCCTTTAAGGATCCTGAAAAAATTGTTTCCACAAAAATAAGCAGCGCAACTGTCAACCTATTAGAATGATTTCTGAAGGATCATGTGACACTGACGACTGGAGTAATGGCTGCTGGAAATTCAGCTTTGCCATTACAATAACAATTTCATTTATTCCTTTGAATTGTAATAATGTTTCACAATATTACTGTTTTTGTATTTTTGATCAAATAAATGCAGCTTTGGTGAGCGCAGGAGACTTCTTTCTAAAACATTTTTTAAAAAAATTAAGTAAGGTAAGGTTTAGGTTCCAGTAAGGTTTTATGAGTTAACCTTAGTTAACTACTTTAGTTAACATGAACTAATGACCTACTACAGCATTTATTAATATTTGTTAATGTTAATTTCAACATTTACTAATAAATTATTAAAATTAAAAGTTGTATATTTAAACATTAGGCAATACACTGTTAACTAACATGAACAGACAATTTTTTTTATTAACTAATGTTAAAAAAGATTAACAAATACAGTAAAATGTGTATTGCTCATGGTTAGTTCATGTCAGTTATTACATAAAACCTTATGGTACATTGTTACCAAATAATCTTACTGACGCCAAATGTTTGAACAGAGTATTTAAAAAGTAATTTATTGTTATTTATTGATTATGCATTTATGCTTATCATTAACTTGTTTGTAATCAATAAATTACCATCAAATATGTACCAAAAACAGTGTCAAATATAGCCTATTTGGATCCAAAACGACTTCTTTTTGAAACATTGACTGTGGAGTTTTCCTGCTCACAGTTGCACTTGGTCTTTGCATTCAAAAAGATTAATGAATGGCCATTTGCCCTTAGCTAACACAAAAGAGAGGGGACTTTTGGATTTTCTGCACGTAGTGGAGAATTTTGGCAAGTCAGAGGCTGAAATGAAAAGTGAAAAACACCTTTTAAATGAGAACGTTTAAATGCAAACTTTTGCAGCACAATGACCAAATGAAGCCCTCAGCTCTGGCAAGTGTTGAAAAGAGAGTGTCCTTGCAAGCACTGAATTGCAGTTACTGTAATTCTTACAAATTTATTCTAGTATGTTTTAGAGTCTGATATTGAGAACACTATAGAGATATATGCAGATGATGATTTGTTAGCTAAAGTATGATGCATCACTTCAAATTGGTTTAGATCGTATTTTGTGTATATATACACATGCTTTTATCCACATTCTCCAGACTGTCTTAAATGTTGATGAACAACCTCAGCTATAAATACTGAAAAGTCACCAGGGATCTGGAACATCTCCCCTGAACTATACGTCAATGTATAGTTAGAGACAAGCAGTGGATTTACTGTCTGCACTGCTGTTTAGATAAAAACATCAGCAGCGGTCTCTCTCTCTCTTTCTCCACCCGAAGAGAAACAGAAAGAGCTCTTGTATCTGGCTGATCTTGTCTGTTAACAGTCAGTGATTTACAAGAGAAACTCCTACTTTGCTTTCAGTTGCAAATGAGTACTAGAATGACTTACATGTTACTAAAAGGAACCAATACGTGCGTTAGCTCTTATACAAAGCTATAGATACATTGTTGGAAACAAGAAGGTCTCAGAGTCAGGTTCTCTGAGGGAATATGGACATGTCATCAGGTGGAGGACTACCGTAAACTAGTACTACTCCCTTCTGGCCCCCATAAACTAGAAGGACAGAGGGGAACACGAGCAGAAGCAAAACCTTCCAGTTCTCCAGTGAAGAGCTGCCAGCTGTGCTTCCTGCTCTGGGCCTCAGCAGGGGAACTGGGAGCTTTGAAGTGGTCACGGCGTGGAGGTGAGCAGCGGGCATGCAGAAGCTGCAAAGAGGAAGTACTGGAGTGTGTGAAAACAAGGATTACAGAGTGTGATCTTTTTAAGATCTTTCATTATTGAGAGAACACAAACAAACATGCTCTTGTTCTGAATATCAGTGATTGCAACACTATCTCACGACCAATTCGTAACAATTCGTACGAATGATAAAAAGTTGGCTAATTCGGATGAATTCGTACGACCTCACTCGTACAAATTTGTACGATTTGTCTAAACCCATGTGATGGGTAGGTTTAGGGGCGGGGTCAGGGGTAGGCCATTCGTATGAATTCATACGAATTCGCCAATTCGTAAAATATGTACGATTTAGCAAAAATCGTAATAATTTGTACGAGTGAGGTCGTATGAATTCGTACGAATTAGCCACTTTGTTAAATTGTTACGAATTCGTCGTGAGATAGGGTTGGTGATTCGGCTGTATAATCAACTGAGGAAATGATTTTATGATTCACTCATAAAGACAATCCATGTGTTCAAATATGCCCACTTTCCCACTACACTCTAAAAACAACTGATTTGTCTCAACAACAACCAAAAATAAATTGAGAAGTAAATAACACAATAGTTTGCATCAATATTTTTGAGTTATGACAACTTTTATTGAAATTATATTCAGTAAGTTGTAGAGTAGTGATCCTGGAACCAATTATATACTACTTATTTAGTATGTAAATTTCGTGAACAAGTAAAACATTTCTTGTCACTAACAGTAGTTCAGTTAGTGCTCAAGTAACCACCCACAATCTAACCATGAGCACTATTCTTCAACTCAATGGTAACCACAAAAAAGAAACATAACAAGCTCTTTTAAATGTCAAACACAACTGCATTAAATAACATGTCTTTCCCTTTACTAAAAACAAAACATAAAATACAATTCAGCCTTTTCAGCATTTATTTTCCTTATCCAGTCCTATGCAAGGGACGCTGGACAACTTCATTTAAAATGCTTATTATTATCTTTTTAAATCAATTAACACAGAAATGTAAATTACACTCAATATTAAGTTCATGATCAACATTATTATGTCAGCTGAAGTGGAAAACCAGTAAAACGTTTGCACTTTGCACAATTCACTTCACTGCCTGTAAAGCCTGATCACAGAAAAGAGTGACTAGTCACTTTTTTATATAAAAGCATTGAAGGAATAATCATAACCAGATGCCACATGGTGTATCCGGGATTACACAGTCCATCCAAAGGAATAGTAATGTCTGAGGAAACAAGAAAATCTGGGATCTTACTAACAAAGGCTCATGCTGTTATGATTGATCTGATGATGATGAAGATGAAAGGCACGAGAGCAAAAAGCTGAAATTGCAAAGTATTGCCTGGCAGGTGCAAGCTTTGAATATCAAAAGGATGAAACATTGATGATCCGGGGTTTTTTTTCTGGATGTTCGAAACAAAATCAAGGTCTCTATTGGCACGCTTTTTGTGTAGTGAAATCTGCTTCCTGCTTTACTGAAATGCCTGATGATTATTGAACAATACCACCGTATTGTCAGGTGGTTCATCTTTACTTGTGTAAATCCCTCAGCAGACTCAGATCCTGAGCCCACGACCCGCCATGAAGCCAGAGCCCGTGCCAACGCCAGAAGCCATATTCGTCCCAAGTCTGAACCTGTCACTGAGTTTGATCAGGTGCGAGAGCTGGCACCAACGTCCGTTCCTGTGGGTATTTTGGTGGAGATAGATGGCATGGAGTGGAGCCCTGCTCATATTCCTACTGAGGAGGGTTTGCTTTTTCCGTTCCATACTGTAAAAGATGATGACATCGATGATGTCAGTTCTCAAAGCCTCCCATCAGAGCTGAACAACAGTGAATATTGGACTTAACATAGAAGCTTGTTTTATAAAAATGTATACGGTAATTGTGACTTTACAACTCGCAATTCTGACTTTTTTCTCAGGATTGTGAGATATACTGTAAACTCGCAATTGCAAGAAAAAAGTCAGAATTGTTAGATTGGCAGACTACACCAAATACTTTCATTAGCGGAGCACAGAAGGAAGAAGTTTAACTAGCAGGATCATGGGTCACAAGAAAATATGCTTTTTGTAGCTGAATAGGCTTCAGTAGTGACAATTCAGTTATGTATTTGAAGTTGCAATGGCTAATACAGCCCTGTCATGCATTGTAATATTATACACTAGTGTTTAAAAGAAGCCTGTCATCAGCTTTGAGAAACTCCTGGGACTCCCCGCGGGACTCCCCTCACCTTGACATCCTGGTTCACAGTGTCAATGTCCCAACATTAAATCCAGACAAAAACTTCCTCTACTCATCTTACACCACTTTACCACACCATCCTGGAACTTCATGGTGATCTAAGGTTTTTTTTTTCCCATCAGGGTTAAGATTTAGCTGCTTTCATTTAATTTCATCAGTAATCAGCTAAACTTCAATGAAGAACTTTCATCAGTTACCTTTATACGGTAACTTAAGCTTCCAAAATAATGATTCTGTACATCTTTTGTAGTCTTCTGTAGTATCTCACATTCCAAAAGCTTCCCTGAACAGTTTATGGTCACAAGATAATGAACTAGAGAGTAGAGGGATAATGAAGTATCGTCTTGTCGCCCCTGAGCTACTACGAGTTTAGCAGTGTTTAGGCTCCTGGCTGTCTTTATCTGTGGCTAATAAACAATGTTTGTGGGGAGCTATGGAAGCACTTACTCCTCTGACGTGTAATCATTTCCGTTCTCTCTCTGGTTTAGCCTGGAGAACTGGAGCAGTAGAGCTTGCCAGTGTTGGTTAGTGGGGATGCAGACACAGAAGCCACATAAACAACATTTAACCTCAAATCCCTAATACACTGTGACAGATAACTGACAATATAGAGGAACAGACTCAATGGCTTTTGTATAAGATTTCAAAATGTCACATGTGCCAGATGATTTAGTTCTGAATACGATCTTCACATTTTCTCGTTGGATGCTTAGCCACACCTGAAAAAAAAACACTATAAGTAGACAAGAAAATCTGCCATCACAACACTTTTTTTTTATATTGTACACATTGCATGTTAATATGATACGAGTCAAATGAAGGCTTTTGAAAGAGCCTCTGATGTCTAGGGCTGGGTATAGACTATACCATACAGATTTTCAGATTTTGGTCTACACTGTAAAAAGTGAACACGTTTTACGTGATAATTTAAGTTGAGAAAACTTAATTTCTTTAGGTGTTACCAATTGAAGTAATTTTTTTAAGTTGATCCAACTGTTCACTTTTTACAGTGTAGTTCACAATTTCTCAATTAAATTCTGATTCTTTTGATTAGGTTTTTATGGAAGCCCATTTCCGCCACATAAGAAAGGAAATCATACGTTGGACAAATCTTAATTATGACACCAAATGAGTGATTAAATGGCAAGTATTTTTTAGCTAGAGCATGTAACAGCATGAGAGAGTGTGAACGACAAACACACACCGCAGTGCACAAGCCATAAAGCAGTAAAGAGCACAGGGTTCAGACAGGGTTAAAACTGCAGGTCAGGACATAATGTCTTCCATATGCTGATAGAGCTATAATGACATGCATGCTCTCTCCTCTTTCTACCTGCATTCCTTCATCAACACAGAGCACTAAATCTCTGATAGCTCCCCCATGCAGGGATTGATTCATTGCAAGGGTGATTCAAAGATATCTGTTCCTTTTCTCTTCTCCCTCTGTGTAGCAAATGTGCCCTCATGTGGAGCAGCATATCTGATTTGTTCTGCTTTCAGTCGTGGGCTGTGGGCTATTATATCAGTGTGTGGAATCAAAGCTCTCACACCTCATGACAAAAACGTAAGATTGAGTGGCAAGTAGCAACTGCAGAGCTTAAGAACAGAACAGAGCTCTCCATTGCATGGCATTCCATTTCTATCTATATCAATTATAAGTCCTTTTTATTTTTGAGTATTGAGAATTTAGTAAGGAAAGAGTTTGTATGTTAATGAATGAATGTAAATGTAAAATAGGCCTAAACTGTGCATTTCGGGTCCAAAGTAAGCACTGGAAAATCCCAGCCGGAATTTTGTCCATCCTGCAGGAGGAATGCTGTTCATTTTCAGGAAGGGGAAGAGGATGCATCCACATGCAGATCCAATCAAAATAGGGATCAGCATCTTCTGGTTCTTTAGGGACAATCCTATCGTCCTATGTTTACTTTTGTTTCCTCTCATCAAATGTGGTTTTCTGTGCCAGAAGGAGGAGTGGTACCTGTCTGAATTAAAGACATGCACCACTGCCGAAGAAAAAAAAAATCATATTCATCCAGATGTTATATTCAAGAAACATGTGTTACAATTTTTTTTAGCCAAACAAAGAGAGGTCGGGTCTAATATTCTCAAACTATGTACTTTTCTTTCCTATACAGCTCTATTAGCATTACCCAGGATCTTCTGAATGTGTGTGTGAATTCCTGCTGGACATGTCCTTTTCTTTAGATTATCCTCTCATTTGGTTCATTTTCTATGGCACTTTCCAATTACGGTTGCTACAGTTACTGCGTCCAAATTCAATAGCGAATACACTGATCTCTGTTCGAAGCGGGTCTCTGTTCTGAAAAGCAATCATTGTAACTTTGAATTGAACAGCTAAACTGAATCCATGGATGAGAGATCTCATTACTGAGACATTTAGTCCATGGCGGCACTATAACACTGCATGTGGAGCTGTCAGTTTGAGTTACTTCAGTTTCCCTCACGTGCAACTGAAAGTGCAATGATAGTTACCTTGATCTTTCCACATGATAAGGCGAAAGGAGACATCTGACCCACAGATATCATCGTGTATTGCATGAAAGTCACATAATAGCACAACCAGAACATTGCTCAAGCTTTTATGTATGTATGTAATGATGACTAAACATTCAAGAATAAATATATAATAATACATGGGGAATGTACATCAGCTGTTAAGTTTGTGGTCCTAAAACCTGGAAGAGAATTAGGATTTTCAAGCTGAGGGTTTCCTCTGGAATTTCCTGTGTTTTTAAAATAGCAGTTTTGGATGCATATGTGTAAAATACAGTCTGTTATTGACTTTACTTCAAGAGATTTCATAATTGTTGTACATAAATTATACATATTCATACCTCACATGTTAAATTGGATTTGTTTAAAAAAAGAAAACAAGTTAACAATATAAATGGCCTGCCACTAATATGTAAGTTTGAATGCTTGACTAGGCCTACTTGACTAGGCCTTTATAGATAGCATGGCTTCAGAATTATATAACATGTAGAACAAAATGTGAAAGCCTCATTAAGTAAAAGCAAAACTTATTTTACTCCTAAACCAAAAACCACATTTCTAAAACCCCACTGAAAATTCCCTAGGGAACCCATGACCTACAAATTGACATCATGCCTGAATAGCTCAATTAGAAAGTCTTAAAAATGTGTTATAGATAAGAGTGGCTATTATTGTTAAATTATGTTAGAGGTTCAAATGAAGACCAATATTTTAGGACGGGGAAAGTAGTCCCAAAATAGGCTATCTTGATGTCATCTCAAGGCAATGTACAGGCATTGTATGTTCATTTTAATGCAGCACTTGACGTTCTTAGCTTTAAATGACGCACAACAGCGGTTTCTGCATCCTTTTGCGGTTAAACTAGAAGGCGTCAGTAGATTACGCCCATGGGTGCCGCTGATTGGTTAGTGACATCTGCACGTCTATGTAGTCTCCGCCCACTCAGTTTCTTTCTGAGCGTGTGGGTGTATTTTTGCAGCTTGAAACTGAACTAGACTGAAACTCTCCGCCCTGTGCTGGGCTTCAAGAGTGGGAATTTACGAGGCTGACAGCATGGTTTTTATTTACAGCGTTGTCGCAAACTTTGGATTAAGGATTTGACTATGTAAAATCACATTTCTTTCGTACTGTTTAGTTATGCTTTGACAATATATTTCTTCTGCGAAGAAGGCGCATCACACTAAACGCCGGTTAATGAACAAACCTAGTCGCTGAGATCTGAAAGTCCATCAGAAGGTATGGCTTTATTTTAATGAGACTCTTTACGTTTGGTGTTTTAAAGTTGCACAGATGTTGCATCTTTATTGGTTGAGATTATAGGATGTGTGTGTCAACTCACGTGCGGCTGGATGCATCCTCCTAAGGGATTTGTTTACATAAAGCAAACAGCATATTGCCCGGACTTGTGCAGAAGTAGGACATTATTATTATTGCACATTATTATCTAAATGATGACTGTCTTACAAACTACTGAGCTGTCAACCTAGATAGCATTTTGGGTCACCGTATTTGCCTGTTGTGGCTAAAAAAGATGTCT
Source organism: Scardinius erythrophthalmus (assembly GCF_964197995.2). Classification (NCBI taxonomy): domain Eukaryota; kingdom Metazoa; phylum Chordata; class Actinopteri; order Cypriniformes; family Leuciscidae; genus Scardinius; species Scardinius erythrophthalmus. Next base: position 18,273,702 of record NC_138238.1, on the reverse strand, counting down.
AGGTAGGAAGCTCACCAGGTTTTTTGACACAGCCCATAAATGTGTGCTACTGTAAAATGATTTTGCAAAGCTATTGCATGCATCTGTAATCTGGCTGCATGATAATCTGCAATTGGTGGATTAAGTGTAACGTGTCACTGCTTTAGTCACTTTAATGGACACGGATTCTCCTCAGTCTGGGGCTTTTCTCCATGTTCCAGAAGAATAAACCACATTACGTTAACAAATATAAACAACTCCAACAACATAATATCTCTGTTTTATATTTTAAACTGCTTTTTGCCATTTGTCATGTTCTCAGGACAATATTTCTCATAAATGTCAGGTTTGGGCAAGATCTCACATGTTTTAAATGTTTCAATGTTAAGGCTTTACAATAAAGTATCGTAACGTTAGTAGCCTAAGGCCTAGTTTCACATACAGGGTTTTAGACTAAGCCAGGATTAGGGCCTTAGGTCAATTAGGACATTTAATAGCTTTTTTTAAAAACATGCCTTAAAGAAAAAAACATTACTGGTGTGCATCTTGAGATAAAACAGGGATAGTTCACCCAAAAATGAAAAATGTGTCGTCATTTACTCGCCCTCAAGTTGTTCCAAACCGGTTTGGGTTTCTTTATGCTGTTGAACACAAAATGATATATTTAAAAAAATGTTGTTTACCAGACAGATGACGGGAGCCATTGACTTCGATAGGACAAAAATACTATGGAAGTCAATGGGTGCCGTCAACTGTCTGGTTACCAACATTCTTTAAAATATTTTCTTTTGTGTTCAACAGAAGATTCATACAGATTTGGAACAACATGAGGTTGAGTAAATGATGACAATTTAAATTTTTGAGTGAACTATCCCTTTAAGCCTTGACTGTGAAACCGGGGGTATATTTATCAGCTAACACTTAGGATGTAGCATGTATTAATTTCCGTTAACGTTAGTTTGTAAAAAAGCACATTGTTTGTTAATGCTAGTTCAAAGTGTATTAACAAATATTAACAACTTAAGTTTTAAAAAATGTTGAAATTACCATTGACAAAGCTTAGTAAATGCTGTATTGTTCATTGTTAGTTCATGTTAACCAATATAGGCTGTTTAACAGCAGCTTCCATTGTGACAACTTACTCCGTAGCCTATAGTATGACAACAACCCAGCTATCTTTTTTTTCTCGAGCAGTTATTGCAGAATGTTGTCTATGCAGAAATCCTTCATGTTTATGAAAGCTGAATCAAATTTTAGTGGTTACAGCTGCAGGAATGTGCAAGGTGCACATGCAAAGTCAATTCAAACATCGGATGTCCTGAAACTGGTTGTTCTTTCGTTTATTTGAGTGACTACAAATCAAAGCATACTTTTATCAGTGGATGTGGAAAGCACATTCATTTTTTTAAGTATTTGGCCTGTCTGGACACTATTAAAGGGTCCGTGAAGGTGAAAGTGTAGCCCAGGGAATTCAGGAACACATCCTTCAGTACTGCTCTGAGCCATTAGTGCTGTATATGAGCAGAGGCGCTAAGTTTCATGGTGAAAAGAACAGGTATGTCCTTCTCAGGGGACCTCAAGGAAGTCTCTTATATCATTTGTATCTGACAATTAAAATCTCTAAATCATTGATTATTCAATAGTGGACACACAGAGACCGCATGCTGCGTGCAGATTTTTGTGAAGATGATGGGCCAACATTCAACCATCTGGTGACTACAATGCTCACTGAATCTTGTTTAATAGATCATAGATTTGCATAAATAGGCCTATTTACTTTTATATCAAGCTTGGCCATTTTAGAGTTATCGGTTATTCTTATAAGTTCCTTTCTTGTGGGACTGTTGCGATTATTAAATAGTAGTCTGATCATCGTTATTCGATCAAATCACAATTATTTTAGATAACCGAAAAAAAATTTAAACGTGTTTTGCCAACGAATCTATAGATGTTAGAGTGTGAGGTAAACTCCTCTGTTGTGATGACGCTGTTGTGTGTGAGTAGTATATGATCCCATTTGTAGATTTATATCATAAGCTTGGGTGATTTGAACCCTCACACTTTTACCATAGCTTTGCGTCTCTCAATTTGGTAATAGCACGTCAGATAAATACAGCAATTGACTGTTCTTTGAATAGGTGTTATATTATGAAATCACAGCAGACCGTACGGCTTTGTTCAGCAGACTCTCACACATCTGATGTTCTACCTCTTCCTTATGCAAGGTCATATTATTGCTTATGATTTATAATCTTTTAAGATTTCAATTTTATCCCTAGCTGTTTGGTAATCACTATACACGTCAGTTTTGCATCAGATTGGACTGAATTTCCTGTCCTCTTTTTGACAGCATTGTAATTGAATTTAGAGTATGGCTCATACACTATCATTCAAAGTTTTGGGGTCAGTAAGATTATTTTTTAAATACACTGACGACTGGAGTAATGGCTTCTTAAAATGTAGCTTTGCTATTAAAGGAATAAAAGACATTTTAAAATATAATACAGTAGAAAACTTTATTTTAAATTTTAATAATATTTCACACCATTTTTATTTTATTTTTGATCCAAAAAACTTAGCCTTGTTAAGTGAAAGAGACTTATTTCACTTCTTTCATTTCTTTAATAGTCATACCACCCCCACAATTTTGAACACATCCCCAAAAATTTAACCCGCACCTAAAAATGTTCTCAACACTTAATTTAAAACTTTTTGTGAGCTTTTTTCATAAAGAATGTGCTTTTGCTTATTTTTTTTCAAAATAAATACTACTTGGTTTGATATTTTAATATTCAATGCAATGATATACAAATAATTTTCATGTCTGCAACATGCTGCATTTATAATACTGCAAGTATATGAACAATCAAGTGGACAAACGTTTTCTTGCGGCATTCAGGAAGTACAGACTAGTTCAGACCTATCCCAAACTATCAGTTCACAGGGAGTGCTTTCAATTTCAAATTTCTTTTGAGCAATCCGTTCAGTTCATTAGATAATCAACACATCATACGGATCTGATTTAGATGATTACTTTGTCAGCATCACAGAATTTTATGAGACTTTATAGAGTAATGGATGGTTTGATTTAGCAAAAGGCCTGTTAGTCAGCCATGCACAGGCAGTGTTGGGGTAACTCATTACATGTAACCTGGGTTATGTAATCAAATTACTTTTTCAAGTAACTAGTAAAGTAACGCATTACTTTTTTTAATTTACAGCAAAATATCTGAGTTACTTTTTCACATTTATTGACTGACAGCTCTCCTGTCCCCATGTTGAGACAAATAAAGTGAGGAGGTGGTGTTTTATAATTAACTATATTAAATTACACAAATATACTTTATGTATTTAATCTCACTTTATTAACCAATGTCTTTGCTGATGGCCTTCAATTATCTAATTCAACCATACTAATAAGCACAAATTACTTTTTTGGAACTTGTTGAACTTCCTTCACTTGTATCCTATTGTTCTTTAATCCAGAACAGCAGCTGAAAGTTTTTTTGAGCTGCACCCTTTACTGTACAGGAGTAAATATGTATTTCCTTCAGTCTGAGGCTTATTCATTTCACTTTTGGTGTGAAAGGGCCTTAACATTTGCCAAAAATATAACTTTTTTTTGTTGTTATTAAAAAACAAACAAGCAAGCCCAGCCCAGAAGAGAAAAAGCAATGCAAAAGTAATGTAACGCATTACTTTTCACAAAAAGTAACTAAGTAACGCAATAAGTTACTTGTTTTGGGAGTAACGCAATTTGTAATGCATTACTTTTAAAAGTAACTTTCCCCAACACTGCAGGTATGGTCAATTATTTTCTGTGGAGTTAATTGAGCGCCAGGGTATTGTGTGTGGAAATTAGAAGATGAAAAAGCTAATTCTTGGATGTTCACTAAAAGACAAAAAAAAAAAACATTATGGCATGAAGTAATGGAAATAAAAGCAAATAAAATTAAAACTGATGATACAGCTCTTGTGGAGAGTCAAATTACCTTAATTTGTGATATTTTTACCTTTGTTCTTGATTCCTTCTCTCTTTCGTTCTCTGTTTTCTGTCTGCTGAATTTGGAATAAAAAGCAGACTGTGGTAGGTAAACCCCATGTGTGCATAACCAACTCTTTCTCTCCTTCTCCGCGTCTCTCTCAATTCTGCTGGTCCTATCAGGAAACTACAGGCCCCATCCAGACTCTGTCTGTTGTGATGATATAGGCACGGTTGAAAAGACGCTACGTTTGTATTAATTAGTGGACCTCTAGACCTAACATAGGGAACGGGATTGGACTGTAATTTCTTTGTTACTGTAAGCTGATTTTTTTTCCACTTTGCTTTGGAGAAAGAAATATTATGAAGAATTAAGTTTATCCTGAATGAGCAGGGGTTTTATAATCCCAGTAGCCTCAGCAGAGACATGGGTAGTGTGTGGGCCTTAGGACATCACGTGGTAGGACAAGTTCATCTGCTCTCGGGGCAGTGTGTGCGTCATCATATATTTCAGAGGCTTTTAGGCTCTTGTCAATGACCTGAATATTTCAGATTATTTAAATAAATGCCCATCACTGATGATGAAAATGCTGCTTTAAAAAAAAAAAAAAAAGAAATTTATGTAAATTCACGAAGTTTATGTTTTACTCCCCTCCCCCCTCCTCCCACTATTTTGGCTTCAAAACGTTGTACTTTGTAAGTGTTTATGGTAAAAATGATCAGAAGTCCCTCCAAAAGGATGACTGTGTATGCATTACAGCGGCTTTATAGGGGTATCCTCCTCTTTAGATGAAGCCCCTCCTTCCGAAATACAAAATGTGTTCTGATTGGTTTGCTAGCCCAGTTTGTTGTGATGTGAGCATGTTCCGGAAATGTCATTCCCCTTACCATAACACAGAGTTTCATTGGCTCAGGTGTAAATATTAATGATGGCATCAATTTTGCCATACCAATTCAAGCCCGATTTGAGTGTTTACGAACAAGAGGATCATGCACAAGAGCCTCAGAGCTAAACACTACATTAAGAGCCAGGTTTAGTAACAGCCTTTGCCAGTGTAAACCCTTTTTTGATGTTAAAAAACTACTGCCAGGATTTACTTAAGACACGCAGTAAAGAAATAGCGCTTATACTGTAAGGCGTGGACAGGGTTATTTTTGCGGCTTATTTTTTAGTTTCCCTTTTAGATGTAAAATTTATGGGAGGAGAGTACTTAAATGCAGGTGATTTACTAAGGTTTGCACTAGTCAGTCAGTTTAATGGTATTTGTGCCAGTATTTAACGGGCAAAAAAAAGTGTCTTAAACCAGACGCTAATTTGCACTGCTCTTGGTAGATTGCGTTGGTCAAATTATCCGGCTGTGTCTGCGTTCTTTAATTTGTGCGTTGTCATTAGATAACGTGCAGATCTTTCCACTACTATCTGCGCTTTGTTGGAATTGCACTCTCACTCTAATTTGCCCTGTTTAGTAGATCTGAGCCCAACACTAATGTTAGCTAGCAGGCTAGCGGAGCCAAACAGTTTTGCACATTGTTTTCATTGCAGCAACAACATAAATTGGAACTGTTAATAGAAAACATAACAACAAATAATAAAGCATGCATACAGGTTGTGATCCATAAACAACTGATTGTCCCGACAAAGTGGGAACCGCTCCGTCTTTCAGGAGAAGCTTTTGTGCGTAGCCGCCATTGTAGTCTCTTAGGATCTGGAATCTGTCCTCTGTAAAATGTAATTGTGCACATAGATAAACACTGTGGTTCAAAATAGTGCTGGGCGGTTTACCGGTTCATACCGAATACCGGTGTTTATTTTTGTTACGATATGAATTTTTAATATACCGCAATACCGGTGTATGTCGCTTTAATCGGAACGCGGCGCTGCGCGACACAGTCTCACCCCTCATTTACAACACACGTCTGCGGCGCATTACAGCTGCGACAAGGTTTTATTCCGTCCTCCACGCGGTGCGTCAAAATAGACTTGGCGCATATATTTAGCGAAGCGGCGCGGAGAGCCGCTTCTGGGAAGCTTCGATCTGAAACACAAGCATTGACTAGAATGGGCACGAGACGTGTGGGGGTGAGAGTGTCTTTTTTCTCGCGGCGCGCGTGTTTTTATACTGTATTAACGTATCTGAAGTGAACTGACGGTCTTTAGAAAAGTTTCTTTGTTATTACGATTGAATCTTTCTTTATCTTTCCTGATAAAGCAGTGTTTATGAGCGTTGCTGCTTTGTGTACAGCCGTTACCGGGGAAACCACTGGAAAGCGCTGGAAAGCGCGTCCTGCTGGCACCTCTTTGTAAACAGCCTTGCAAACCTGTATTATTAATATTAGTGTGGATTTTTTCTATAATATTCACTCATGACAATAAAATATGGCATTATAAGTAAATCTACTGCAGTATTTCCTCTCTCACTCAGTAGAAAATGTGGTTAACTAGTTAACTATCGCAGCTTCCGTTTCATGCTGACTTTAAAGCTCACTTGAAATTTAAATTCTGTCATCATTTACTCGCCCTTATGTTGTTCCAAACCTGTATGACATTTTCTTCCATGAAAGACATAAAGAGATGTTTAGCAGGTTGCCTGAGCTGCTTGGGAACCAGCGGCTGTCAAACTCCAAAAAAGTATCATAAAAGTAATTAATTTCATATGAAAACTTTGCGTGATGAAAGTTTATTGTTTGAAATTTAAATTATTATTCATTATAAGGCCCAGTCTGTTTTTAGCCTCTCCTCCAGGTTGATGCATCAAAAAGTAAATTTTTTGAAAGATGGATGCAATTACCTCAGAGACATTCACAGTGTCTTTGACTTTTTCTTTTTCTTTTTTGGAACTGATCTAGTTTTTCCTTCCAACAATATTATAGGATTAATATTAGACCTTTTTGAAAGCATCCTTTTGGTCTTACTGCCAGTAATAAGAATTCTTTGAAGGATAGTGCTTAATGGTTATATTTACAGTCAAATCATATAAATGTACAGTTTACAATATCCAAAAACATGCGATTGCATGCATTTGCAAAAAACACACATCCTCAGGCTTTTTGATTCACCCAATAAACTTAGGATAGGTACTTTAATTGTGGTCTTATAAATGATGTTCAATGTTATTTAAAGCTTGTGACAGCCTGCTTCTTCTTGACTGAAAGACTTGCAGCTTTCCTGTTTAAATAGGGAAGAATTTCTACCGATTCCTATAGAAATAATCACATGTCTTTCTGTTAAAACCCTTGCAGAGTCTAAAGTCTTTTGGGGAGGAAACATTTGGCTTTCGTCTGATTCGAGACCTTGTGCGTCTTTATTTGATCTTGGATGTCAGATGTTTGAAACATTCCTTTATTGTCTGTTTTCCTTTCAAGCTCATGCACCATCTGCGTACAATTAACATTTTATTTTCATACAGCGTGATCCAACAGAGAAAGTGTTCATGTCAAATTCACAGTGTGAAGATGCCTCATAATGAGCACTATTGTGAAAGCAGCCACTTCTTAGACAAAGGCGGCGATCCACCCCACAGCTCTCAAATACGACACCATTTGCCCATCTGCAGGGCTACAGATAGACTTTATCATTCTTATGCTTTCCTTTGAATAGAAGCCGTTGTCAACGTTTGGTTAAAAGAGGTTTTTATATGAGCACCATTCATGTTCTGCTGTGTAATGCTGGTGCGAGGCTTAGCCTGTTTGAGTTACATGTTTCTGCATGTTGATGGAAGCTGGGATTGTGAAGTATTAAGCAGAGGAACCGCTCAGTGGCTATTAATTGGGTGTGTTGGACTCACTGGAGAGAACTGATATGTGAACACAGACGGCATTCTTTGTTATATCCCAAAGTCAAGCTCTTGGCAGACATGAGTCAGGTAATGGAGGCCAGACAAGTTATTTTTAAGAAATATGCAAAGATGATTACACATGGCATTTTTCTTAAATTTGATATATGGGTCAAAGACATGTCTTTAATTTGTTTTTTAAAAATCAATAAAAATGCAATTCATGCATAAAATTATTAAAAACTTTTCTATGATGAGCATGTTTTTAATTTCTGCATGTAAATGCGTGAAAATAAAACCTTACGTAGTTTGGCATATTTTTTTTTATATAATTGTTTTAGGAAAAAACATTTTTCCCACTGCATTCTTAAATTTCCCCAATTTTGTTATATTAAAGGTCAATAATTTTTTTTGGAGATGATCTTTGGCATCCAAGGTAAAAAAAAAAACCACTCAATTTTATAATATGCATTGCAGCATCACCTCTTTTCTTACAGTGTCTGAAACAGTTCGATTAAAGGATTCGTTCTCTCTAAACCCCTCCTTTCTAAGAGCCTACTCTGCTCTGATTGGCCAGATGGCCCAGTCTGTTGTGATTGGTCTACTGCTTACAGCGTATGTCTTGAACCATATCTGAATTTCAGCTCCGGAGACCTCCTCAGCACTTGTACACTGAAAAAAATTATTAGTTGAATTTAATCAATTTTTTTTTTATCGTAAGTTGTTGCGCACAATTGATTTTAGCTACATTTAAACAAATGCATTAAGTTGAACTAAAATTGATTAAGTTCAACTTAATGTATTTATTTAAATGTAGCTAAAATCAATTGTATGCAACTACTTACAATAAAAAAATTGATTAAATTCAATAAATTTTTTTCAGTGTTTGTGTGCAACCACTTACGATAATTTTTTTTATTAAATTCAACGAATCATTTTTTTCAGCGTATATACAGTGAAATGAACAGTCATTATGGTGTTGGTTTCAATTCAAGTCCTCATCCTTTGAAAGAGCATGCAAAGTGGATTCACAGTGCAGAAAACAGCATCTTATCGACATGTCGACAACACACACCAAACTCTTCCAGGCCTCAGCTTCAACAATGTTTGAGAGCAGGTCAAAATGTGTTCGCAAGCAGCCAATAAATAGGCTGGAATTATGCAAATTCGTAACAAACATACAGTACATAAGTGTGTAAGACTTGAATTACTGAGGACTCGTTTCAAGCAGTTCTGAAAACTGAATCTGGCCTTTCTTTTGGGAGACAATAACTCTATTTATCATGCACTTTGACCTTTTACACAGACCTCTTACAAAAACAGAAAGGTAATATCTGAATTTTTTTTATAGGGGCACTTTATTTTTTGCAAAAAGTTGTATGCTAACTCAAAGTCATGGATAATTCAGGTTATGTTAATGTCACTTCCCCGAAACCTTAATGATATTTATATATTAATTGATAGTTCACGATACTTGACGGTCCTACAAGCCTATAAAGTTTGGCGTGTTGGTGTCCGTCTTACTGGAAGAGACTTAAATCACCGTGGCTTACAGTAAATGTAAATCAGGGACTGGTTTGTGTCTCCACACTCTCTCTTACGAAGTTTTGACTGCTGTTTCCTGGTGGTTCCACGCAAACGACATCAACATCAGGTTTGCGTTTTTTGTGTGCCATTCATGTGAGTGCCAGGTTTACTCATTTATGGTTGTGAGACTTGGCCTGTTTTTGCTCATACTCTGCTACAGTTGTCAGATTAACCGAGCGTCTTTCTGCCGGTTCTTCAATGAATTTGGCTCAAAAGTTCCCTCCATTTTCAACCATTATTACGCTGTCACAATCACAGCATATTAAGTATAAAACAGTCTGCCAGACGAGCCACTCTTTTAAAGGGTTGTCTGTTTTTAGAGTTGGGAACTATATTATTCTCAAACAGCTTTGGCAGTTGCAAAGACTGATTCACGTGGGAGTGAATGCATAATTGAAGGGATTTTCCAGAAGTGAATTGCTTTTGTTTCTGAAATATTGCAATTTTCTTCCCTTAAATGATGTTATGGAAGTGTTGAAGCACTTGTGTCCATCTGAATTAATGACACATAGTGACTTTATTAGCACAGTTTTAACGTTTCCATCAAAAACCAGTGAGGATTTTAACAGCAAAATTCAAATCAATACAGACAGCCCACACAGCGAGTCCTCTCCAGTGGGAAATGCTCCAGGCGGCCATCACCCTGGAAAGTATTTAAATGGAGATCACATGCTGTTTTGGCACGTGCTGCAGAAAGTCCTCTTGGCTGGCGATGGACGCAACTGAGACAGAAAGATGTTTGCTGGCAGGTCAGAAGATGGATCTGAAGTCTCCTAGCAGGAACCGTTCAACACCTTTGCTCCTCCCAGCATGCACTCTGGGATCACCACCAGTGCCACTCTGTCAGCACACTGAAATCCAGGCATACTAACTCTGATGTTTTAAAGCTGCATCACTCTGAAGCACAGCCACGGAGTTTTAATGGACCGTTTTGTTCATTTAAAGAGCCGTAAGTGTGTTCAGTCTTCAGCCAAGAGAAACAGACGAGCTCTACTGGCCTTGCATAGATTAGTTTAAATTAATTTCAAGATGGTTTATTTTGGTCTAGCGTCTTATACTCACCAAAGCTGCATTTATTTGATCTCAATGACTGTAAAAAGATATAGTAATATTGTAAAATATTCTATTTTAACATATTTTAAAATGTAATTTATTCCGGTGATGGCAAAGCTGATCTTTCAGCATAATTTCCCCAGTCTTCAGTGTCAAATGATCCTTCAGAAATCATTCTAATATGCTGATTTCATATAATTATCACTGTTGCAAACAGTTGTGCTGCTTAATTACACCCCCCCCACACACACCATTTAAATAACATTATGAATGTCTTTAATCTCACTTTTGATCATTTTAATGTATATTCGGTGAATATGTATTTTTTTATCTTACTGACCCCAAACAGCGATGTACATTAAAATACAATTCATATGTACAATTCTCTATGAGCATCTTTTTTCTGTATTAAAATTCACTTTGATATTAATTTCTCCTATATGATAAAGAAAACAAAACTTAAAACAATGAAATTCTTTATTAATGAATACTTTTATTCTAAGCATAATCTTTAAATATTTTCATCTAAAAAAATATAATCTATCAACAATACTACAGAATTACTTATTAATATCTGTATTATATTATTCACCATATTTTTTTATTAATTTTTTAATAAAAAATATTTTTTCTTTTAATAAAGGTGACTGATCATAGAAATCTTGCTGCAAGGTTAAGCTAGCTTGCTGGTGAAAACGCGGGAGAGTGAGATCTCCATCATATGAACACTAGTTGAACAAGTTAACTCTAAGATCAGGCTGACCCATCATGCAGAGGTCAGCTGAGTCATTATAGCGCACTCTATCCATATTTAACCTCACTGGCCAACCAAAATAAATGCGATGAAACAGTGCAGAACGGCTCTAGCAGTCCAGTGGTATGTGCGGCATTTCCCAGAATGTGCAGGGAGCGCTCTGCCCGGATCAGCCGGATTCATGCCCAATCGCTTGGTTCCTAAAGGTGCATGCGAGTTTTTCAGCATTTATTGATGCCAAATGCGCCATTAGGTAAAGTTTCTTCACCTCTGTGCTTAATGCACTGCACAGAGATTATCATTGGACATGTCTTTCTTTGTTTAAAATATTAACCTGGAGCACAAATCAGAGTAAATATCACAGCAGCGTTTCAGTTATTAGAGTTGAATGAATGTGCCTCTTTTGTGAAGGTTTCTATTGACGTCAAAAGGATGAAAAACACAGATCAGATTCCTGTGGCTTCTGAATGTCTTTGTCGTCCCTCTTTTCTGTTAGGAACTATTGTGTCAAATTGTTGCTCATGGAATAAATTTGTCTCAGTCGAGCCAGTGTTTCGAACAAGACCAGCAGTTTTTAGCCATCTTTTGCAGAAAAAAATGTGCGTGTCCCATTAGTCAGTCAGCAGTCAGTTTCTTACTGGAACCATTTTGACCTTCTATATTAAGAAGTGTCCCAAAAGTGTCCCATTAGTCAGTCAGCAATGGGTTGTTGAGTTTCTTACTGTACCATTTTAAACTTCTATATTAATATATTTAAAGATTTGTTTGAAAATGAAATAAGTAATTGCGAGAACTACAGATTGCATCCACAAAATAAGGAAAATGCTACGGTGTTGAATCCAGAGCACATCTTTTCATAGAATCGTGTATGTGAGAGTGAAAGCAGAGAAAAAGCATCCCTGCTCAGGAAGGAAGTGCTTTCCAAATGAGGTCATTCATCATGTACATCTGCCTTCTAGTCCTTTCTACAAAAACTCAGTGTCCCATTTGGAACATCTGGCCCAAGTCAAAACATCACCCATGTCCTTTCCAGCACAGACCTCATGTAGGAGGACCTCAGGAAGGAGAACTATGATTACAAAGGAGGAAACTCATTAATTGCGTCAGAGTAAAAGAGTAATTTGGTTTCGTTACAAGTTGAGCTCAATCGACATCAAAAAATCGAATGTTAATGGAGAGTCCCTTACAATGTGGCCAGTTTTTGAAATGTGATGTTTATAATTTCATAGAAATTGTGTAAATTATTTGTTAAATATTGTGTTTTATTTGAGCTGTAACACTCTCGTAATATTGTACGGTTGCTTTTGATGTATGGCATTTTACATTTTCATGGCAACAGTACCGTTAAAAAACAGGATTTCACTTTACACAAAACAGTTTGCATTTGGAAGATGTTCTGACGTACAGTGTTTCTCATTTCTACACAGATGTTTCATTTGTTCCCAGTAAGCAAAAGTTTATTAGTCATAATACATTTTATTAGTCGTAATAGTCTTGTTAATTCCACATTCACATTTGTGAATCCAGTACAAAATACCTCATTTGGTGGATTGATTGCGGGTGCATTTGTGAATTTGCGCCTCAGATAATGAGAGAATATTGAGGCCCCTGATGTGATTTGCTTTTGATTATAAATGTTTTTATTCACCTCAGTGCTCTAAAAGACTCAGTATACACAGTATTTTGCTGTAATAACAAACTTTACAAACACAACAGCCTACTCATGTGGGCTCCTTATGTCATTTCTTCTGTATGAGAAACAATTCTTTTGGATCACTATCATTGAACGGTTTGACCAAGCTGTGATGAATTAAAAACAGAGAATATACAGTATACTGCTTTAGAAACCGTAATTGTTTTATATTCTTGGACAAATAGCATATAAACAGCTGTGTTTTCTTGTAATGAATGTGAAACGGATCACATCTGTGTGTAGGAGTCATTAAGGGAAGGAAAATAACCCCTTTAGTGTCAATATAACTAGTAATCCATATTTTACATCAGTTCATTTGAGTTCAGATTGTGTGCCTTCCGCATAACCTGATTAATATTTTATAAAGTGTTTGCTGGGAGATGTATATCAGGCCAGATCTGTGCTAGTTTTTATTGCTGTTTGCTTGTTGCTAACAGCTATGAGCTGAAAGTCTTTATATGGTAACTAGCAATTAGGTTACTGGATTCAAGTGGATTTCTGGGAAATTCTTGGTTCCTCTAATGTCCAGTTTCTGTTGTGGTTTTAAGTCAATCGCTGTGGTTTTATCAGCAGTTTAGTATGATTGGAAAAGAAAGGCTATCATTTCTTGTCAAAGGTAGAGAAGATACAGTAAATTCATCAAGAGCTTATAAATGCTTGTATCTGTGACCTAAGCTAATCGTTTGCCAGTTGTCACATTTTGCTCTAACCTGTGCTTCCAATGCACATTGCAATGGAGTCAAGACATGAAATAGTTCTGGGAAATACTGAAAGTCAAGATATAAATATAAAGAAATTTTCTTTTGTCGGTTTATAAGGGTCAGTGCTACTCTCTTGCGCAAACCTGAAATTTACAACCTCATTTTAATGTGTTTGTTTGGATAAAAATGTGGTCTGCGCTAGGATGTGGTGGGATTCCCCAAATAACGCATAGGGTGTTATTTGAAGGATTAAGTTTAACTTTTAGTAAAGTAAGTGCCCTAGTTTTCTTAAGCAAAAAAGCGCTATTCATTCATGTTTCTGCAATGCTTCATGATCTAAACTGTCTGTATAGTCACTGAGAGTAGGTGTCAAATAGCACTTTGGGCTGATTCTCAAGTCATTTCAAATAAAGGCAATAAGTTCAATAATTATATTACAGAGTCTATATAGTATTCAGCCACAGACATTTAGAAAATAACATTGAAAACTGAACAGAACAACAGGCTCTGATTTGTCCTGTGTGTGTTGCTTTGAAAAGCTATATTTTCACTTACAACCAAGCACACATAAAACTATTTTGTAGTCACATTTTTTCATTGCTTTCATGAAATCTTGAAGTCTGAGGCTCTGGTAATCCATCAGAAAACAAATTCTCTTTATGACTGTATCTATATTTACATTGGTGTAATACAATATTAAAATATTATAATAAATAAATTATATAATACAATAATAAATCATTTTTATTATTTTATTTGGCATTACAAAAATAGATCTGTTTTTATAATTAATTTAAAGCTGTTAATATTACTATATATATTGCAATTATTACAAGTCTCGGAATTGTTTTAGCTATTGTATTAGCTATTTAGTTATTGAATATGGCACTGTTAATATTTGGTTTTGGTAGACTAGATCTGCTACACTGCAGCTGCTGGAGAGCAAGCATGGACTTGCTAATATATACACAGACACATTGCCGTGAGCGTGTAAGATATGCTGCTGCACAAATAGACATACTTAAAGGAATAGTTCACCCAAAAATGAAAATTCTGTCATCATTTACTCTCCCTCAAGTTGTTCCAAACCTGTATGACTTTCTTTCTTCTGCTGAACACAAAAGAAGATATTTGAAGAAAGTCTGTAACCAAACGACTGATGGACCCCATTGACTTCCATAGTAGGAAAAAAAAAAATACTATGGAAGTCAAAGGGGACCAGCAACTGTTTAATTACCAACCTTCTTTAAAATATCTTCTTTTGTGTTTAGCAGAAGAAAGGAAATCATACAGGTTTGGAACAACTTGAGGGAGAGTAAATGATGACAGAATTTTCATTTTTGGGTGAACTATCCCTTTAAATCCCCTAGCAGATTTATGCAGGTGGAGCTGGGGGAGGAATTCTGATAACATGTTGTTGTATGAGCTTGAAACTATCAACAGTTCTGGAGCTGTGCTGATATGAAACATTTTGGTTATGCATTTTCTGTTTGTTTGCCTGTGCTTTTTAAAGTTAGCAGCTCTGGGAAATGTTTTTTATCATCGGTATTGACCTGTAGTGCACTAACAGCAGGGACAGACCCACTTGAGTTAAGTGCCTCGATAGAGAAAGACTGTGATGTTACTCCACTGTTCTAGTGACCCCAATTTGAAATTGAACAGTGTTTGTGTTAGCACCCCAGCCTATCTGACCACCCCATCACACATCTTTCAGGAGTTTTCTTTTGTTTAAATTAAAACATTCCTATAGGATTACAAACTGCTCTGCTTTGAAGGGAAAAACTATACATGGGCAAAGGCACACTCTTGAAAGAAAAGGTTCATGGGATCATTTTATGGATTTATTAATTTTGTTTTAATTCAGTTTTTCAAATTTAATTTAATTGTTTGAATAAACAGCTCATAAACGTACTTTGAGTAGAAAAAAATAATGAAATAACATGTTAAGCAAGCATGAAGTATTATGCAATCAAGGGTTAGTTCACCCAAAAATGAAAATTCTGTCAGTAATTACTCACCCTCATGTTGTTCCAACCCCGTAAGACTTTTGTTCATCTTCGGAACACAAATTAAGATATTTTTGATGAAATCTGAGTGCTGGATCACTCCTCCACAGGCTTATGGACACTATAACTTGCTGGCCCAGAAAATGTATTAAAGACATTGTTAATATAGTCCAAGTGACTCCAGTGGCTCAATCTTAAGTTTATAAAGCGACGAGAATACTTTTTGTGCGCAAAAACAAACAAAAATAATGACTTTATTCCACGTGCAACACAGAAGCGCTGCACAAAAACACTACATGAAAAAACTCGAGGCCCAGAGAGAAGGAAATGAAAAGTGGAATAAAGTCATTATTTTTGTTTGTTTTTGCGCACAAAAAGTATTCTCGTCGCTTTATAAACTTAAGATTGAGCCACTGGAGTCACTTGGACTATATTAACGATGTCTTTAATACATTTTCTGGGCCAGCAAGTTAAGGTGTCCATAAAAGCCTGCAGAAGGAGTGATCCAGCTCTCAGATTTCATCAAAAATATCTTAATTTGTGTTCAGAAGATGAACGAAAGTCTTACGGGGTTGGAACAACATGAGGGTGAGTAATAACTGACAGAATTTTCATTTTTGGGTGAACTAACCCTTTAAGACATATAGAACCTTTTTTGGCATAAAGAGTTCTTTATATTGAGTCAAGGACCCTTTTTTTCTAAGAGAGCTACAAACAATTTCAAATAGTTAAACTGCAGAAAAAGCAGGACATTTGCATCCTCTGGTGGAGAAGTCAGGAATACACTTTTCTCACATTTGATATTTTTAAGTGAACTGAAGCATTGTGACAGGCTACTATGAATTACTGTATTAGTGTTCATACTGTATGTGCATAGCTGCCCATTTCATAAGACGATTAATTAAAATAATTAAAATATGTCTCATCTGAGCATTGACACTGTGAGTCCCAGGAGGACAAAAGCAGCTGTAGTTTTACTCTGATGTGACTGCAGTCTCAGCAGTGCATCATCATGTCTCAACAACCAGATGGAAATGCGGATTATTTTGGCATGTGTCTTATGTAAGGCAGCAATGTTGTGTGTGTGTGTGTGTGTGCATTGTTCACCCATATCTGTGCATTTATGTGTGTTTGAGCTGTTTATCTGACCCTGTTTGATCCTACAGCTGGCTGGCGAAGGGAGGGGTGGCAGACATGGCCGACGCTGAGGACGAGAGCACGAACAGCAGCCTGCAGAGGAAGAAACCACCCTGGCTCCAATTGCACATCCCCACTGTCCCGAAACCCATGGAGGAACAGAATAACTTTCTCCAGGTGGGTATTTGATGCTAGACTTTTGCTCTAGATCAAAGAGATATTGTTTTACTTTGAAACACTTGTGTTTCCATGAAATAAAAAAGAATTGAAATATTTTACCATTCACCTGTCCTACAGCCCGTCATGCGTAATAGCTTGTACCTGCGGAGTGCCAGTGTACCCACTGAAAACATTCAGCTCAGATGCCCGCCGGTCGACCCCAATGCCTGCCGCAGACCCTCGGTCCTACGCAAACCCTCCATCTCCCAGACCATCAAGAGGTAAAATTACACATCCACAAACTCTACCGTTCAAAAGTTTGGGGTCGGTAAGAATTTTTTTTTTTTCAAATAATACTGGATCAATTGATCAAAAATTACAGTAAAGACATATTTCAAATTTAAAGCTTTCTATTTCAAATAAATGCTCTTCTTTTGAGTATTATTTTTAGTTTTTTACTGTATTTTAGATCAAATATATGCAGCCTTAATTGGTGAGTATAAGAGACTTCTTTCAAAAACATACAAAAAATCTTATCAACCCCAAACTTTGACCAGTACTGTAAATCTAAGGTAAAATGTAGAATTTCACTCATGGAACTAAATGTAAAAAAATAAATGAAGATTTAGTTCAATAGTTTTCAATCTGCTTCAACTGGTTGGACACACTGATTGTCCCGTCCCAAACTTACAGAGCCAATGTTTTCCTAGCGCTGCAAAAGGCATAGCATTTACATTTTACTGGCTTACTTGCTTGTAGTTAAGTGTCTTGGCAGTAGGAAAAGAAATGTAACAATGAAGATATTAACTTTATTTACTGTTCTCTTGTACTTTACAATTGTCTTTGGTGTGTACCACATGTTTTGCATAGTTGTGTCTTTTGTGATGCTGTGTTGTGTTGAGTCATTTTCTTGACAAGCTCATGGTGGCTAGCTAATATGCATGCAGGGATGTTAAAAGTTATTTGAAGTGTCATTACATCTAGTCAAATTCACTAAACAAACAGATACACCCATGCAAATC
Organism: Scardinius erythrophthalmus; assembly: GCF_964197995.2. Lineage (NCBI taxonomy): Eukaryota > Metazoa > Chordata > Actinopteri > Cypriniformes > Leuciscidae > Scardinius > Scardinius erythrophthalmus. The sequence continues at coordinate 18,255,856 of NC_138238.1, read as the reverse complement.
CACATATAATAAAATCTGCAGTAGCATAATGCTGGCTGGCACAGTAGCAAAACTGATAACAGTTTCACAACCTTGTTTATTTCAGTGTCATATTGGAGTTGCTCAAAACTTGTTTTAATGCCAGGTTGGCACACTGACTTTATGTGTCATTGTGTATTGCTGTTTGAAGTAGAGATTAGGAGTAAACGTTTTTTGGCCACCGTTGTCTTATTTCAGTTCCATGGGGGAAAGATGTTTCTGAAAAAGATGCACAACTTCTTCTAAAATATATTCTTCATTTAGTACATATACTGTCTTTAATGATTCATTAGCCTTTTGGCCTCCTGGAAAATCCATCTTGAGCTTTTAGCTGAGTTTATAGCTAGTCCAAGCTGGTCAATTGGATACTGAATTGCAAAAACATGTTTGACCACCTTAAAGTGGAATGGCCAGTTGGTCCAAAATGGTCTATTAGGGTCAATGACTGTCTGAAACCAGTTAAAAAACAGCTACATGTTCCAAAACACTAGAGCTGGATTTTCCAACAAAGGCATTCTAGTCTCTTAAAAATGAGTAGTTTTACTGAAAATTTAAACTTTAAACTGAAAATTACCTCATGATTTACTCACCCTCAAGCCATCCTAGGTGTGTATGACTTTCTTCTTTCAGACGAATACAATCTGAGTTATATTAATGAACACCCTGACGCTTCAGAGCTTTATAATGGCAGTGGATTGCAACCAACAGTTCGAAGCTCAAAAAAGTGCATCCATCCATCATAAAAGTGCTCCACACGACTCCAGGGGGTTAAGAAAGGCCTTCTGAAGCAAAACCATGAGTTTCTGTAAGAAAAATATTCATATTTAATACTTAACTATAAAATAAAATAACTAGCTAACTAACTAGATTTGCTAACTAACCTATGCAAGTAATGTGACGTACTGCTGATATTTATGCTACGCCATGACGCACTACGCTACTTTCGATGTCATAAGTTGCACTTTAGGCATATGTTCGTTTTGCAGGAAGCTAGAATTTTACTTTGTAACGTGTTAAATATGAATCTTTTTCTTCTGATGGTTGCAGTGGTTGCAATCCACTGCCATTATAAAGCTCGGAAGCATCAGGATGTTTATTAATACTAGTGCAGTGCCTGTGCAAAATCAGTTAATAGTTAAGAACATAATAGCCAGTTTTAGCATTGAGATCAGGCTATGTTTGACTTGTTGACTACTATCCAGTTAACGACCGATAAAACAAGGTTAAGCACAACAAAGGAGAACACATAAACAGCTAACTTGGTTGTTTCAATGATGAAAAGTATGGATGGCTTACACTGGAAAGATGGGGATTCGCCGTCACGATTGGTAAGAGGAGAGTTAAGCTCGTTTAAGCCTGCATTGCCTACATGAGCTATCCTGTTGAATAGGCAGGGCAACAATTTAACATAGCATATTCAACATCACATAGTTACAGGCTAACTTCAGCATGCATGACACAGTAATAACTTAGCATTGAGACTATGCTTGAGCAAACAGTTTGGGAATAAGCTACTACAAATGATGGCCGTGAAAGAGATGGTGAATAGCATAGGCTGCTATTAAAAAGTAGCGATAACGTTAAGCGCACCAGAATAAAATATATTCAGAAGTAAACAGTGTAGCTGACTTACAGATTCAGTTAACATCCACAAATGAATAAGCATGACGATTCAGGGAGCAGGCTACACAGTAAACTCGGAAAAAAAACACAAACCTCTAATGTCAGAATGTTTATTTTTAAACCACAACCTTCTAAACATCTTCAATGTGTGTTTTTTTTACCAATATATTTACCGATATCTTTTGCATTTCTAATCCAAACATTGTCAAACTTCGCACTGCACTTACTCGTGCCCGTAGCGAGACACCTGTCAAGTTTGAAATCCATCGGACTAACGGTTCGAGAGATATGCGAATAACAGACACACACACAGACAGACAGACAGACGTTCCTGTAATTTATAGATAGATAACTCCGATTGTATTCGTCTGAAAGAAGAAAGTCATATACACCTAGGATGGCTTGAGGGTGAGTAAATCATGGGCTAATTTTCGTTTGAAAGTGAACTCCTTTAATAACATACAATCTAAAATTCAATTTAGGTGACCTGTTGCCACAACTTAAACAAATGCATGGATGCAAGATAAAAATTCTAGATGCAAACATTATTTTGATAAGTTCTGTTCTGTTGACATAATGTTGATCAATACATCAACTTAAAGGAACACTCCGACTTTTTGGGACTTTAACTTATTCACAGTATCCCCCAGAGTTAGATAAGTCCATTAATACCTTTTTCATTTCTGTGCGTTCTGTAAGTGTTATTTGACGCACCCACCGCTAGCCTAGCTTAGCACAAAGACTGGATGTAAATGGATAATGGTAGCATACTAATCCCAATAAGTGCAAAATAATGCAAACATTTTCCAATTTACATGTTGTGATCTGTATAGTCACAGCGTGTACAAATAACAAGGCTATATGAGACAGAGACCATTTTTAATGGTATTATAAATACTGGGAACTATATTCTCACTAGGCGTAGGAGCACAGCTACTTGGGCGGAGCAGCTACTTGGGCGGAGTGATTAGCGCAGCACACGAGACGCCCTGTTGTTGATTTAGCAGTGCTCCTACGCCTAGTGAGAATACAGTATAGACTTATCTAACTCTGGAGGATACTGTGAATAAGCTAAAGTCCCAAAAAGTCTGAGTTTTCCTTTAATATTGTGTATAATTTAAGCTGATATTTCTTATTTTTTTAATTATTTGATTATGAATGAATGAATGAATTTAGTAACTTAAATGAAATTATCTTGATATGTCTAGGGCAGTGGATTTCTATTTTACAGCATACTTTGCATTAGACTGAATAAGGAGAATAAATGTTATTAACAATTATTGATGTTTGATGTGTTTTTTAGTAAAGGGAAAGCTGTTAGTGTTTATTGCTGTTATTTTTGACATTTAAAAGACTTTCTGTTATATTTCTGGTTACATTACTACCAAGAGTAGTGCTCGTGGTAAATAACTTGCATAGTATGTGCTATGCAAACTCTGTTCATTTGAACTGAAATAAATACAATTTAATTGGTTCCAGGGTCACAACTCAGTTATATTAAAATTAGTTGGAACTAGAGCTGCACTATTCTGGATAAATTGAGAATCATGATTTTTTTTTTTTTTTTAAATAGAGATCACGATTCTCCCACGATCCTGAAAGGACACCTAAACAAAACATGTAATTTACTACAAAAATACGACAAAATATGTATTACTGCAGTCTATTTAAAAATGTTTAATTAATTTTACTGAATTATTTGTTTAAAAAAAAATGGGTTGATTGAATGATTCAGTGACTCACGAATAAATACTTCACTTAATTGTTTCATTACTGGATTACTGGCGTTTTTGAATCAGCAGGGTGTTTTTTTTTTTTTTTTTGCCGTAACAATTTAAGCGTTATTAAACTATCGTTATTTGAAGCACCAAGTTACGCTTTTTTGATCGCTACCGTAGACATTAGTGTTTATATCCAAAATAGAAACTTTTATCTCAGTAGGTATTTCTTTAGTAATTTTAATATTTTAAACACAGAAATAACGATAATGTGTGATTGAAAATACGGTTAGTGAAGTTGTTTCATACCTAAACGTGACTGCTTTCTCGAACTGGGTCAGCGGTAGTGCAAACACATTTGAATGTTTAATAGACAGGCAAATTATTTATTAAGATCTTGTTATTGTTATTTAGGAATAAGATCGCGTGGGTGTTTGAATCGATATTGCGATCTTTTAACGCTTAATTCGCAGCTCTTACTTTTTTTAATAATCAACTTTTCAAAATTGTATTGCTAGAAATGATTAAGTTCCTCTAACTAAATGTAGTATATTGGTTGCTCATACTTTGATTAGAAGTTGCATTAATCTTTTTAGAGTAACTTATGCTGTGACTAAGCTAAAAGGCCAATATGCATTACAGGTACTAAATAAAGATTTTTTTTTTATCTGTATTCTTTTTAAATCTCTGACTGCTCCTTAGACTCAGTAACTAGTGCTGTTTATCTTAATGGCTTGCGATGTTTTATGAATTCTTTATGTATGGATGAAGTCCTCCACTGTGAGGAGACACAGCAGTAAATCAAACTAATGTTCGTTTTGACTGCATGTGTGCATCTTTCTCAGCATCTGTTCTTGTGCTCAAATTTTGTATGACATAGAGTCTGTCCTCTTTATTAACCTCCTTTCTGCTTTTCTACTGCAATTAAGATGACCCTGTCAACTTTTTAAATGCATCAATTTTTTTCCCATCTCTGCTTTTCTTCTGTAACCTAACTGGTTGCTTTTCTATCTTTTCTCTTCCCCTGTTTTCTCATCTGCCTTTCCTGATCCTCCTCACTTCATCCCCTCCAGTCCCACAGGGAAGAGGGTACACTTTGAGCAGATGAGCACCGTCCTGGTTAAAGGCCAGTGTTTATCACGTCTGGAACCCCCCAGACGTCAGTCACTGCCGCAAATCGTCCTCAGGTACCGTGGAACAATATATATGGAACCAATATATATGGAACCAATATTTTTAAGTTTTTTAGGAGTAGTAGTTTCAGTGTGTAATTTCAGAATGTGTCGTTTTTTCGAATTAATTATGTGATGGGGGGCATTTTTATTGTCTTTTAACACTCTTTCATAAAATAAACAAATAAATAAATAATAATCTGGTTTTCATCAGTATTTTGAAACATTCAAGACTTTTTAAATCCAGTTCGCCCACACTAAGTTTAAGATGAATCATATAATATAGCATAGCCCCTCTGACAGCTATTTGCCGCTCCCTGATCATCCATAATACTTCATTTGGCTTTGAAAGAATGTCAGAACACACACACACACACACACACACACACACACACACACACACACACACACACACACACACACACACACACACACACACACACACACACACACACACACACACACACACACACACACACACACACACACACACACACACACACACACACACACACACACACACACACACGTCAGACTCCTACACTTACTTGAAAAAGAGTTCCTTTCTTCCTCTACACAAAAACAGGAGCGAATCAAAGCCTTCACATCTGTGTCTTTGGGTTTGGCTGTGTTCTAAGATAATCAACTGATAGTGTATTGACTCTTGAGTCCACCATGTGTCTACCATCAAAGGAATATCTGAGCTGTGGGAGAAGAACATGTCACGGCAGAAAGTGTTATTCACAATGCTGTAAAAATTGCTTATGTGGGCCTCTTTCGGCTATTTTCAACTCTGCCGCTGTTTGTGACTCATGCTTTATTAATGTAAACCTTGTCTTGCACAGGTTTCTGGAGTGTAGTAGGCTGAAGTTGTGGATGTGTTTTGTCTATATTATTACTGATTCATTTGGGGAAGAAATGATTAATCATTGTTATTTTACTGTATTGACACCATACAGCCCTAGTTTCTACCAGTAAGATATAAAAATACTATGACAGTTGTTTAACATAACTGTTTTCTATTATTTATTTAATATATTATTTAATAAAAAAGTGTTATAGGCCTACATGAAAAAATATTTAATTCAGGAAACATATCTTAGCTTAATTTTATCTAACAAAGTGGGTCTTTATATGAAGATATATAGCTGCCTTTATAGTTTATTAATGGGATCATATATTTAGGGGTCCTCAACTTGTTTGAATACCCCTGCTCTATAAACGAGTTTAACCGTACCATATCCCCATTCAAATCCTCTGCCACTGACAAAACTATCCACAAGTTAATTGATTGACTGTCCAAACTCATAACTGTTAAAGTCCACTAATGTGCACAGTGCCTATAGTGCATTTTGAGAATTGCATGTCAAATTAAGATAATTTCTTTCCCTCCACCGGGGTATTTGAAGGATGGAGTCCTTTGTCTTGCAAATGTGTTGTCTTTACCCTTGTAGATGAGGATTTTGTGTTATTCAGGATTATTGCCTGCTCTGTGGGACATAGTATTATTGCTTGAGGCATGTGTAATTGTATGTGTGAGTGTATGGTCATGATTGAATTGTGCAAACTGAGTCTAGTCCCAGTTCTCACACTTCCCTCATGTTTCGACACGTCGACCCTCTCTCTCTCTTCTCTCTGTCTCTCTCTTTTAGTCAGATGAGCTGGTATTTTACTGGATGTTTACACACACTCCTCAAACACTATCTGAGTAGGCGGCAAGAGTAAAGTGGAGTTGCTGCCGGGATACATGTGAATCACTGCTGTATGGTCTCAGACACGTTAAGGATCTGTTTAAGTGTTTAAGCGAGTCTTGATCCTTTGGATTGAAGCAGATTTTCTGCTTGAGCTCTGGCATCAAGGAAATGTCTTATTTGCTTCTATGACTTCATGTGATGTAGAGGGTAGAAGGAATGAAAAGCCAATATTTCACTCAGTGTGAAGGCTTCTATTCCTCCTCTACCTCAGACATGACCTTCCTTGCCTCCTGGGATGAGTTAGACAGGTAGGTCAATGGAGTGTTTTTTTATGTTGCACCGTGTCTTTATGATCGAGGAACTTCTAATTGTGGATTTTTGTATTAAATATTTGTGCTTTTGGATATTTTCGGAATTTAAGGCATTTCAACTTTTATAAATTGAAAATGTAATTTAATTTAACCTTGTTTTTGAAGAGTGTTTTTTAGTATCAAAGCAGGTCTTCTTTATTATGGTTGTTAGTTTGGTTTATTATGGTCTGGTTTGGTTTATAGATCATCTCCATGTGTTTGGTTTTAATCACACAGCTCTCTGGAATACTTGGTTCTGATTGGCCAACAGCTGTAGATATATTTGAAAAAATGTTCATAGGTTTAAGTTTCCCACATAGTTTGCTAGTTTTAATGGAATAAAGATTGCGTTCCTTATTAAAAAATAATGTGCAATTACTTTGCATCTGAAGTAAATTAATCTTGTTTAGGAATGTTTATTTTTAGTTGAAAACTTAACATATTTTTGTGTGTAATGGATGAGCCCAATGATTTATTTCATCACCATATTGAGTGTTTACAGTAGATGAGTTAGTTCAGTTTTTCAGTGGATAGCAGAACAGTTTATCAAGTTATTTTCTTATATTTCATGGCTGATGTTCTTTCTCAAATCATTCCTCCAAAAAGAGGGGGACAATACAGCGGTGACTCCCCCTCTGCTGCCTTAAAAGGCCTCCCCTCAGCTGGCCTTCCTTGTAATGATGCACAGCCGACTCTGTTATTACTATGTGGCCTTTACTCTAAACACTGCTGATGTCCTAACTTTACTACCAGCATTTGCACACACTTCAAACACTTAAAAAAACAAAACAAAAAAAACCTTACAGGCTCTGTCCTAGGTTGTGTTTCAGAGGGGTACACACTAATGTGTTTTGGTCTTGTTTGCCAGTAAAGTATCTAGACAGGCTTAAAATAAGACACATTTACTTAAGATATTAATGCAATTAAGAGATTATTATTTCTTGAATTAAATGTATTTCTTAACACATTGGTGAAAAGTTGGTCTTAAGCATAAATAAATTTAGTGAGAGCAAAATAAACTTAATGCAAGGTTTATTATCTGAAAACAAATCATATTATTTAACACATCACAAGTGAATTTATTGAGTTGGGTAAGAAATTTCAGAGAGTTATAGCAATCTAGCATTGAAAGCGTATGACCCCAACCTCCCTTCAGAGCGTCTCCAAAGCCACGGCTCCTTCAAATCACATGAATGCACACAGCAGAGTCTGCAAAGCGTCATAAGACCAGAGACGGCGTTAAATTACCTCATGTCTCAAAGCACATAACATTACAATAATGAACGTAAAAAACTTACAGAGCTCTTTCTTGGACCACCTGACTGCTTCAGATTCATTTTGCCGTTGATAGTGTTGCCAGAGAAACGAATAAATACAAGTCTGAGGACTTGAACAGAGCCCCGGGTATAGAACATCACTCCGTTGCCATCTTATAGGTTGCCATCTTGTAATTACGGTTACAACATGGTGTGAACGCAGCATAAGCTCGTTGTTTTGGTTTAGGAGGAACTGTAAAAAGTGGCTGCTGTTTGTTTGTGGCGCTCTGTCTTCAACTCTGCATAGCCTTAAGAAACTGCTGATGATGTGTGATGTCTGCGCGAAGGTATGGAAATACATATGTTGACAGGCAGGTAGCGGCAGAAAAAAAATCCATCAGTATTAGATATTTATGAGTGCTTACAAATCATTCACTCAGAAAGAGTTAATGCACTCAGTCGGAATCGACCATGGATGTTTTGGATGTCTCGGTTAGTTAGTTTGTTGTTTTGGCTCTTCGCTCAGATTGCCCAAGTGGATTTTATTATGTTTTTCCATTCTCTCTTGAGGGCCTATTAGTTTGTACGCTTGGTGTGGTAAAACTGCTGTATTATTACTATAAAAAATAATGATGTGACTGCAGAGGCACAGCAGACTGGTTTGGGGTCAGCAATGATGTGGATGCCACCCAGAAATGGCAGCGGAAGAGCATCCGCCACTGCACCCAGCGCTACGGCAAACTGAAGCCTCAGGTGATACGCGAAATGGACCTGCCCAGCCAAGACAATCTGTCCATGACCAGTACAGAGACCCCTCCTCCTCTATACGTACCACCCGCACAGCACGGCATGCAGAGGGTAAGCTGGACGCATTCAGTACATGCATACAGATCCCTTTAACGGTACAATCCAAATGGCTTAAACTGTTCTAGGGAAACCACTGTTTCTATAAACATGGGACTTCAATAAACAATTTACCATCAGCATTTACTATAGCTGATGCACACTATTAAGAGCTGATGGCTTGTGATACACAGTCACACAGGGTGATCATGACTCACTGTTTAGGTTTGTTGTTGTCGGTCTCTGCAGATCGTAGACCCGCTGGCTCGGGGTCGAGCATTCCGTAACGTAGAGGAAGTGGACGGCCTCAGCATACCTCAGACCCCCATCACCCCCTGCGCAGCTTCCCTGTGCTCCTTCACCAGCTCCCGCTCTGGCTTCAACCGACCTCCCCGCAGACGGAAGCGCGAGTCTGTAGCCAAGATGGGCTTCAGAGCAGCTGCTGCTCTGGTGAAGGTAAGACCAGATAGAGAGACTACAATGTTAAGCAAGTTACATTAGCACTGCATATGATTTATAACAGTGATTCCAACCAGGGGTCCTCAGTAAACTTCCTTAGAATTGATTTAATTCATTTAAATTTTGATTTAAATGAATATATATATATATTAAATGAATTTAATTCATTTAATATATATATACACACACATACATATAAATTACATACATATACATATATATATATATATATATATATATACATACACACAGTATAGAAAAAAAATATATATATAATTTCTTTCTTCAATAATTATTAAAAAATAATTTACTAATACAATTAAATTAAAATCCTAAACAAACAAACAAAAAAATTTCTTTTCAGTATCTATTTGTTCTTATTTTATTAATCATCTGGAATCACTAAAATAATTGTGGTTAATTGTTTTTAAATATAAACACTACCAGTCTCAAAACAAGGAACAATAGCATAATTCCAGTAGAAATACCAGAGGAGAATATCTTCGATTATTATATTAGACAATGGAGGGCCTTCAAGTCAAAAATATTGAGAATGTAGATGGTCTATTTTAGTTGCATAGAACTGAATAGCCCCAAAAAGTGATTTCATTCCCCAGATTTCCTGTGAAGTCATTCTCTGGTTTTATTATCATCCTCCGGACATGAACAAAACAAGTTCCCAGGCAGGAACAAACAACAGGATAAAGCGGCAGACTCATTTCTGACAATTGCTAGAAAAATATCAAATCACCTTTTGATTTGAGTCAATAATCATTCCTTAAAATTCGGAAATCTCCTTTGAGCTTGAGTGCCCCAAATGTCAAAGTGACGTGAATGCAGTTGGAACAAGGCAAGGGCCGTCCCATAAACCCAGCCGTAGTGATTATCATAGATTACTTCAGAGGCTCACTTTGACGTCCTTGTAAAGATTGTAATAAACAAATATCACCCTCCCCCTGATAATCTGTTATGTAAAAGTTTATCTCTGGCTTGACTTGTTGGCCCAGGATTTGGCCCAGTTCCATTTAGTGCCTGAGCCCAGATGACCAGGCTAAAGGCCTGGGAACAACGCTAACAGATGGCTATGATAATTCCACTGGAATGTTCAGCTGTTGGTCTGATAGAATATTCTGGAGCAGGTTGAGGTAATCTCCTGCTTGGCCTCAGAAACACAGCACAGCTGCATTGCAAAGGGCATTAGATCTCACCCATTGTTTTGATGTATAATATGTATATCTAGATGTTATGTACCCTTGTGCTCGTACATGACTATAGTACTAGTAAACATGATGCTGTTGATGAAGATGACTCTGGTTTTAGGGGCGCTCTCTGCGGGAAGGGACCGTTCGGCGAATGCAGAGGCGCAGTTTTGCTGCAGCCAGTTTCCTAGATGAGGACACTGTGGATTTCCCAGATGAACTGGACACCTCCTTCTTTGCCAAGGTGAAACTGACGACAAAACCTGGCGTTTACAGCCCAGACCACCTCAATGCTGCCACCTAGTGTTGGAATATGTAAAGACCATTGAGGTGAAATATATGAATGCACCACTAGCATCAACTGAACAGTTAATATTAGTTTACCTATATACTGCCCGTCGTCCATTGGTCGACAAACAGATATTCCCGCCCCAAACTTACACTGATAAAGGAGGTGTTACTGTGTCTAGATGGTTTGAGATATTCAAACAAACTGATCAATGTTTTTGATAGGGTCAGAGAGTTACAGTCAGTGACATCCTGTCAGTCTACAAATGGGTTACAGTTGCCTCTACATATTAAGAGGGATTAGTATTATTTATATATTATTATAGTATTTTCTTATATTTAGTATTATCTTTTATTTTTATATTTTCAGGTTTCATTTTAGTTTACGTTTTATGTCATTTTGTTGTGTTTTTGTCATTTTTATTAGTTTTTGTTTAATTTAATAGTAATTTTACGACTTAAATTTTTTACTTAAGTTAGTTACCAAGGCAACATTTCTAATTTTTGTTTAAAGTTATTTGTAATAGTTTTAGTTAACAATAACAACACTGGCTTGAATAGGGAAAATAGCTGGGAAATATTTAAAAAAAAGTAAAAAAAAAAGACACATCTGAGAAAACAGTCATCCAAGAAATTAAACATCAATAATGTTTTTGTACACCTAAATGTGTCTGATGTGGCCATTTGTTCCTTTAGGATGGGTTTACACACGAAGAGCTGTCCACATACGCAGACGAGGTGTTTGAGTCGCTTTCTGAAGCTGCCATTAAAGAAACTGATGCCAGTAGAGCTGGAGATGAGAGGGACTTGACGGGCAGTGCCCTAGAGAAGACAGAACTGGAGCGGAGCCATCTTATGCTGTGAGTTACATATGCACTTGACAAATATTTTTGAGTTTGTAACGTTATTCTGATGCTCTTAAAGCTCTTACAAACACACTTAACAACTGTAAGGCTGATTATGAATGTAATTTGATACTTATGACTGATCATGCCCAAACGCGCTGAGTCAGAGACAGCGGTGTTCAGTCGGTGTTTAAAATCTGCTCCAGTCATTGGAAACAGTCTGAAAGTTTGTTCAATTCAGTCTTGTTTCAGCTAGTTGTTAAGTGTGTCCCCGGCTTAAAGGGATAATTCACCCGAAAAATGAAAATTAGCCCATGATTTACTCACCCTCAAGTCATCCTAGGTGTATATGACATTCTAATACAATCTCCTTGGCTCTCCCAAGCTTTATAATGGCAGTGAATGGCTGTTTCTGTTTTGAAGTCCATAAATGTGCATCTATCCATCATAAAAGTTCTCCACGCGGCTCCGGGGGGTTAAAGGGATGGTTGGGAGTAAATTCAACCTAGGGTCCTTTGCACCATGACCTCGAGCCAAACCATGCATAAGGATGTAGTGTAACGACGCCCATTTCCATGAATGCACTAATATTTTGTTGGTAGTACCAGTAACGATTATTAGTTCAGACTAAATTGTCAACACTTCGTTTCGCTTCAGAAGGTCTTTATTAACCCCCCGGAGCCATGTGGAGCACTTTTATGATGGATAGATGCACTTTTAAGGACTTCAAAACAGAAACGGCAATTCACTGCCATTATAAAGCTTGGAAGAGCCAGGACATTTTTTTATATAACTCCGATTGTATTAGTCTGAAAGAAGAAGAATGTCATATACACCTAGGATGGCTTGAGGGTGAGTAAATCATGAGCTAATTTTCATTTTTGGGTGAACTATCCCTTTAAGTGGACTATTCTCTGTCTGTACTATAGAAAAGCTCATTTCTATGTCTCTCCATGTCTCTCAGGCCTCTCGAGAGAGGCTGGCGTAAGGGAAAGGATGGTGCTCTGGTTCAGCCTAAAGTGCGCTTACGGCAGGAAGTGGTTAGTGTGAGCGGTCAGCGGCGTGGACAGCGCATTGCTGTGCCCGTTAAGAAACTCTTTGCCAAGGAGAAGCGTCCTTACGGGCTTGGCATGGTGGGCAGACTGACCAACCGCACCTACCGCAAACGCATTGACAGCTACGTGAAGAAACAGATTGAAGACATGAATGACCACAGGTATTTAACAGCATTGTGTGTGGGTGCTTGGTGTTGACTATTGAGATTGCATGATGGTCTCTGGATAGATAGATGCATGTTGTGCATTTACGATAACTGGATGTTATGAGTCATAGGTGTCTGTACAGGGTGATGAATTGAGTTATTTTATCCCACAGGCCTTTCTTCACTTACTGGATCACCTTTGTCCATTTGCTGATTACCATCTTGGCAGTTTCTATCTATGGCATTGCACCTGTGGGCTTTTCACAACATGAGACTGTTGATTCTGTAAGTAAAATGTGTTTTCGGTTTAGTTGCAATTTGCTTGTGTTTATTATGGTGTATAATAGGTTGTCATCTGTTGTAGGTCTTACGAAACAAAGGGGTTTATGAAAATGTCAAATTCATGCAGCAAGAAAACTTCTGGGTTGGACCAGACTCGGTAAATATATTTAGAAAATTTAAACATATGGATTTGCCTTAAAGTTTGTGTATATTGTAATTGTGCTGCTATGTCTGTATTTATAAAACTAAATAATCTTACCACCTTGGGACCCGAAAAACAACTAAAAATGTCCTTAAAGAGACGCCTTTAGCCCTTTTGTAGGTTACCAATATTCCTTTTATGTTGTTTAAGTGCATGTGTAATATTACTATAAAATCATGTTTTTTAATATTATTTAAAAATACTTAAATTTATTATAAAATGCCTAAAATTGTCTTATATCAGTGTTGTTATTAGTAACTATAAGTAATACTGACAAAAATAGATGGTAATACTTTACAATAAGGTATCATTTGATAACATTGGTTAATCTTATATTAACTAACATTTAGCAATATATTTTTATACAACATTTAATAATCTGTGTCGATGTTAATGAATAAAAATGCAGTTTATTTTAATTTAGAGTGCATGAACTAATGTTTTAAAATTTTTAAAAATGTATTAGTAAATGCTGAAATTAACATGAACTACGATTAATAAATGCTGTATAATTATTGTTAATTGTTATTTCATGTTAACTAATGTAGTTAACTTTATCAAATGAAACCTTGTGTAAAGATAGATAGAAATATTGGTAACACTCTACAATAAGGTCATTTGTTACATTATTTATTCGTATAAAAATACAACAGATGTTGGCTCAGGTCTGTTAAATAATATTAACAGATACAACTTTTGAATTTAATAATGTAAGTAAATGTTTTAGTAAATTTAGTGTATTGGTACGTTTATGAATGCTTCACAAGTATTTTTCATTGATAGTAACTAATGTTGTTAACCAATGTCAACAAAATGAACATTATTGTAAAGTATCAACGAAATATTAAAATAAATAAATAAATAAATAAAAATGAAAAAAGTACACAAAATATTAAAGCTAAATACATAAATTAACACTAAAAAATATGAATAATAATAGATCAATAAAAATAGTAATAAATACTATAATAGTATATAAAAACAATACTAAAATAATTGTATTTTTGTTTGAGTTTAGCGCGTTACGCTCTTGCCTAATCTGCAGTTGTTTGCCTGTCCTGCAGGAGGCGCTGATTCACCTCGGTGCTAAGTTCTCCCCCTGCATGCGTCAGGATGAGGAGGTGCACCAGCTCATCCAGGAGAAGAAGGACAGCGAGCGGCACTCGGCGTGCTGCGTCCGTAATGACCAATCAGGGTGCTTGCAGACCTCTCAGGAGGAGTGCTCGGTCAGTTCCCGTTTGACCTCGCATGTCTACATTAATGTGTGCACTCGACCTATTTTTACACAAATGTCCCTGTAATATTCGCAGAGTACACTGGCATTATGGGTAAAGTGGCCTCATCACCCAAGTGCTCCGTATCTAGAGGGGAAAGTGCGTCAGTATGGCTCTGTGTGCCATCAAGACCCCAGGTACAATTCAAACCCTTTTTACCCATTCACACTGCCTGCGGCCTGAATAATCTTATTTCACACATTTGTGATGTTAGGATTTGTCTGGAGCCTGCCTCGGTCACTCCTCACGAGTGGCCTGATGACATCACCAAGTGGCCGGTGAGTGACGGTTTCTTAACAGATGACTAATATGAACACTCATTATTGCTTCAGTTTAATACTGTTATACACCATTTTGCTCTCTGTCAGATATGCACCAGGTACAGCACAGGGAACCACACTAACCTGCCACACATTGACTGCGTCATCACTGGCAGACCCTGCTGCATCGGAACCAAAGGAAGGTGAGGAGAACCTGCAACACACACCATTAGATATTAAGTGATTCAAATGAACTAACAAAGACTGATAGCAGTGACAAATATGAATCCATTTCATTCTTTTAAGAGCCTTTAAAAAAATGCAGCACTTCAATGGTAAACATCTACTGTAAATAGGGCAGTCCAGCGTTTAAAATGTTTAAACCGATTAATTAATTTACTTAATTGCACATCAAATTTGGCTGAGAAATTACACCCAAAAGATCATTTAAAGTCATTATTGTGTTAAATGAGAAAAGCATCTGGTAGACATTACAGAAAGTATCTTTAGAAATAAATAATTTATTTGATTCAACATAACATTTACTACACAAAACTTTAAGGCTTCAATGGCCATGATTTCTTTTTCAGAAGCTGCCTCTGAATTGATATTTAGATACAGTATATTTACAGACCAAAACAGTTTGGTTACCAACATTCTTCAAAATGTCTTCTTTTATGTTCCGCAAAGGAAACAAAGACATACAGATTTGAAATGACATGAAGATGAAATGTATATAAACAAAATTTTCTTTTTTTTTGGGCAAACAATCCCCAAAATATGAAATGCATTTTTTATTGAGATGATCTAAATAAGAAACTAAAACTAGTAGGTGGCGGTACATTTTTACAAAATATATAACAATGTTCTAGTGTTTGGATATTTAAATACAAAAATCTTACATATTGTACATTTAAGTCGAGTTAATTTGTCAACCATTTGGCTTTTCCATATTGTATGGTTTTGTTTATTGTTTCATTGTATGTATTATTACAGAGTGACTGTATATTGTAATATATTTATTTTATCCTATTATTATAAGTTTCTTTTATGAACTTTTAACAATGTGCAAAGGAATCATCACATTTTGTACTGGGTTTCAAACAAACAAATATCTCCAAAATAAATGAACTAACACAACTTAGAATTGACATTTCAGCTAAGCCACGTTCCATTTGGAATTATGATCATATATAGACTAGATCGGTGGCTACAACTAAAAGAAGTAAGATGAAATACTGATAGCTTGTAATGTAAATCAGTGAGACTTTATAACAGTATAGCAAACTACATAAAATGCATATAAATATCATTTGCCACTCCATATCTCCCAATAATGTCTTAGTAAGATGATATTTAAATGCTTTAGTTTTATGATAAAGGCTCTTTAGTTTTTACTGTGGGTGGCAAAATATATAATGCAATACAATACAATGATGATTGAGAGATGTTCAAATAAACATTCTCAAAAGCCTGTTGTATCATTTACCATGATTTTTCAAAGAAATGTTGTATGGATAAGTCAACCTAAGTTGCTTATAAGTCCAATAAGTGTATATCTTGAAATATTACTAGCAATATAAAAGTTATTCTTTTTTACTCTATAAAAATGTTCACAGCAAAAAGACGTGTACCACAAGCTAAAAGGCCTTTTACTGTCTAAAAAAGTATAAACTATCAATCAGACAACAGAGGGCATGTAGATTAGATTATAACAGGGTTTTAGCATATCATTCATCATGTTGATCATTTAGAGGCCTTAGAGATTTGCAAATCAAACATGATATAGTAGGCTTTATAGGGTTAATAACCCTCTCGTCATGTTAATCAGACAAAATTTGACCCCTTGCTTGAGTTGTGATGCACTATTCATGAAAAAACGGAAGGCCTCATCTAGCTTGGGATGGTGTTATGAACGGAAAAATAAATCTTTAGTGTTGAAATAGGAAGGAAATCAAGCTCTGAATTAGCAGATGATTTAGGTTTTAAGATAATGAAAAGTTATCCAAATTTAAAATAGTGTCAATTGTGATCTGCATAGGTGTGAGATTACATCAAGAGAGTACTGTAACTTCATGAAGGGATACTTCCATGAGGAGGCCACATTGTGTTCCCAGGTCAGTGGACATTTCTTCTTGCTGACATATAAGTTTAGATCTTATACATTCTGTTGATTTATCTAGAGCAGTACAGTAGTGCAATATGCCGTTTTATAAATTGCCAGCAGGGGGTGTAAAGAGCCACATCTGTGCAAGTGCCTATAATTAAAGTTTACAGACATTTAGCTATAAACTGTAATTTGTGTAATTATGGATAAAACTGATTATCCGCTCTCAGGTGCATTGTATGGATGATGTGTGTGGCCTCCTGCCTTTCCTGAACCCAGAGATCCCGGACCAGTTCTATCGGCTCTGGCTCTCTCTCTTCTTGCATGCTGGGTGAGTAGGAAGTGTGATCCGTTGCAGGGGGCCCATTGTGAATTTCGCAATAAATGAAATGCAGTGTCAGATTACTTATCCTTCCTGACTGCTCTTTCTTGACAAAGGTAAAGCCTTGTTTGATTGATTGTGAAAGTCTCTTCCTCTCTGCAGGATCTTGCACTGCCTGGTGTCTGTGTGCTTCCAGATGACCATTCTGAGGGATTTGGAGAAGCTAGCGGGCTGGCTGAGAATCTCCATCATCTATATCCTCAGTGGGATTACAGGAAACCTCGCCAGTGCCATCTTCTTACCGTACAGAGCAGAGGTACAGCCCCATGAGTCTGGATCAGGCGTCTTAAAATCCACACATTCAGTAATGAGATAATTTAATATAAACCCTCAAATGGTTACGGTTAAATCCAACCTAAAAATCAATCTCACTTTTTGCATTGGCCTTTAATGTTATCCTGTAGTTATTGTAGTGTTATACAGTATGGATATTTACATTTATTTTTCAAATAAATGTTATTATTTTAAACTTTCTATTCATTAAAGAATCCTGATGCATCATGGTTTCACCAAATACTGTAGCACAACTGTTTTCAACATAGATAATAATAAGAAAGCACCAAATCCGCATATTAACTTTATTTCGATGGTCCACTTTAGACATTCTAGCTACAAGTAACTTTGCAACTACATGTTAACTATTATTAGAGTACTAGTAGACTGTGTTTAATATTAGCTAACACTTTATTTTGAGGCTTCCCCAACATACATTCTACTAACTATAAGGAACTTTGCAACTACATGTCAACTAACTCTCATTAGAGTATTAGTAAACTGTAGTATAGGCCTACTGTTAGAAGACTTGGTAGAAATAGCAGACATGTAGTTGCAAAGTTACTTATAGGTAGTAGAATGTCTAAAGTGGACCATCGAAGTAAGTGTTACCGCATATTAGTATGATTTCTGAAGGATTATGTGACACTGAAGACTGGAGTAATGCCGTTGAAAATTCAGCTTTCAAAAACGCTGACAAAATCTAACTGACCCCAAACTATTTTTTCCCCCCATGGCTTATTACAGGCCTAAATCACGGGTGTAAACGTGCAATTGCAACCTAGATGATGACAACTTCCATCGGTCAAAAAAAAAAGTTACATGCATGTGCATTTAGATGTTAAGTCAAGTCAAGTCATCTTCATTTATATAGCGCTTTTAACAATGTAGATTGTTTCAAAGCAGCTTTACAGAGATAAATGTATAATTTAAGGTAACAGAGATTGTTTTGGCTTTATAGCGGTTCTTTAATAAAGTTATTTTCCAGCTAAAGTTAGTTTTGATTGATTTGCTTCCGTCACAACGATCATTTGTTATTAAATTAGGGGCCGCTAAGACGACACCATTCTCTCTACATAAACTTTAAACGCGAACCTGTGAGAAACGCTGATGGGCATTGCGCATTTAGAATGGGTTCTATAGTTATGTGCGTTTGAATATACGTGCGCAGGTTTGGAATTCCCTACAAGCCAAGCCTAAACAAAGTACTTGTCTTTCCTTATAAATTTTGATAAAGAATTTTATTTTATTTTGTCGCTTCGGGGTAGGAACGCAAAACGAATTTTCCCGACAACACCTTATCTGTAGAGTGGTAAAGGGATCCTCCATAGGGAGAGACTAGTTGGCACTTCAGCACTGCGAACAATGTTCTATAAGTAGTGTGTAGTATGTAAATAATCTACCAAGTTAGAATTGACATGTGATCTAGTTGTCACTGGGATTTAACGGATAGTACGTGTCCATCCGATGTGTCGTTTGCAGAAGTATGTTCACTTTTAGGAAAACAGCGTAAACGAACATAATACTCAATTGAAACAGCTTTTCACATATTATATAGCACCTAAATAGGCATTTTCACCTGGTTATGGCCAACCATGTTAGATTTATATCCCTGGTTTAGTTGCACCAGCGCAGGAACTCGTTCAAGCCATAGTAACCCCTTCTCTGTCTTTCCAATGCCAGGTGGGTCCGGCTGGCTCTCAGTTTGGCATCTTGGCCTGTCTGTTTGTGGAGCTGTTCCAGAGCTGGCAGATCTTGGCACGGCCATGGAGGGCCTTCATCAAACTCTCATGCATAGTGCTGTTCCTCTTCGCCTTCGGCTTGCTGCCCTGGATAGATAATTTCGCCCACATCTGCGGCTTCTTCTCAGGCTTCTTCCTTTCCTTCGCCTTCCTGCCATACATCAGCTTCGGCCGCATGGACATGTACCGCAAACGTTTGCAGATCCTAGTGGCACTTACTCTTTTCCTGGGCGTCTTCTCCGGTTTCGTCGTTCTCTTCTATGTTTACCCCGTTAAGTGCGAGTGGTGTGAGCTTCTCACCTGCATCCCGCTGACGGACAAGTTTTGTAATAAATACGACCTCAATGCTCACCTCCACTGAGGCCTTGCAGAAGAAGGGCTGCAATGGAGGGCAGTTGGTCGCCAACTCCAGCTTTTCTGCAGGCCGGGACTGATTTCATTATTTTTATATAACATCCTTTATAAAGAAGGTTTTATTGTTTTTAATTTCTCCGGCTCAGAGAAGAGCCTGCCCCAGGAGGGAAGAATATTAGTTACGCCCATAGTGCCTTTTCACACAGTACCAGCTACTGCAATATCTGAGTCCTGTTAGATCGGAGACAAACCTGTAATGTCTGTAGTGCTACTGCAGTGGTAATATTCGGTAGTGTTATAGCTACCTGATCACATGTAACACAAAATACAATGTGAAGAAATCACTAAGTCTGCCTTCGTTTTTTTTTGGGTCATTTTTTCTGCTTAAAATAACGGTTCTGTTCTAGCGAGCTGCCTACGTAGTCAACATTTTTATTTGCATTGGGACAATACAAAAAACATTTAATTTAAAAAGTCTAAAAAAAATTATGCTAATTTGCATCTCAAGTAGTTCGCATAGGCGTCCAATCCAACGTCTGTTCCAAATAGGAAGCAGCATAATTATGCTGTCTTCTAGGGGAGGATCACATGTGTCCTTTGTGGGGAAACCAGTCCCATAATGCATTAAAGCAAGCTAATTTCTATACTAATATTCATTTGATACTAAAAAGTATCAACAAAAAGAGTTAAAGCTATTTAAAAATATATAGAGGAGATGAACAAAAGTGACAGTTAAGAAGACATTTACAATGTAAAAAAAAGATATAAAAAAAAATGCTGTACTTTTGAACTTTCTATTTATCAAGAAACCGGAATTTTCTTTTTTAGTTTCCACAAAAATATTAAGAAGCATAACTGTTTCCAACATTGATAATAATAAGAAACGTTTCTTGAGCACTAAATCAACATATTAGAATGGTTTCTGAAGGATGATGTGATACTGAAGACTGGAGTAATGATGTTGAAAGTTCAGCTTTGCCATCACAGGAATAAATTACTTTTTACTGAATTTTTGATCAAATAAATGCAGCATTGGGGAAGATAAAACACTTCTTTCAAATACATAAAAAAAGACATACGGACCCAAAGTAGGCTATATAGTTACTGATCAGAATTATTGGCACCCCTGGTAAATATGATCAAAGATGGCTGTAAAAATAAATCTGCATTGTTTATCCCTTTGATCTTTCATTCAAAAAATGTGCAAAAAATTTACTTTTCACTGAAGTAAAAGAATTGAAAGTGGGGGTAAATCACAATATGAGATAAAAGTTTTTCTTCAAAACATGTTGACCACAATTATTGGCACCCCAATTTTTTAGGAGTAAAATATCTCTGAAGTATATTCTGATACATATTTATATTTTTGGCACACCAGGGTGACTAGGAACATGAAATTGTCTAGCTATTTCCCAGGACTATATATATGAGGAAACACAAATTCCCTTAATCATCCATCACAATGAGTAAAACCAAAGAATATAGTTCTGGGGCCGTATTCACAAAGAATTTTAAGGCTAAAAGTAGCTCCTAACTGGCGAATTTAGGAGCAACTCCTAAAAATAATGGGCGTGTCACTCGTAACTTTAGGACTCCTAATTTTTTTCACTAAGAGTAATTCACGAAGCATTTTAGCCCTAAAAGTAGCACCTAAGTCTGGGACAGCTTAAAAGAAGTCGAGAGGACTCCTAACTCACTAAGACCTATTCACAAACCGCTTTTTGTGGCATTTCACGTTGCGATGTTTTGAGATGCGCATGCGGCGGCTACAGGAGCTTCCAATCGCGAGGGAAAAATTTGCTTTGTAGGCATAACTAGGTATGCAATAACGCCACCAACAACAACCAAAACTAGGCTACTCATTGCATGTAAACTAATTGTAACGTTTCATTGTGAATCAAATTAAAATGTTCTTCTCTTTGCAAACGTAGGCAGAGGCATATAGTGACAGATTAATTCAATAATGTTGCAAAGATATTGCATCAATCCATATGTTTCATTAGGCTACTAGGCTTTTTGTTTTGCCTTACTCTTTATTCATTTAGACTATTTATTCAGTTATTCATCATCTTCCGTCCTTCGCACTACACCGCACGCATTCTCAGACCTGTCACCTGTCACTCATCATCTTAGGGGAGGTGTTTGGAATCATTCCCGCGTTACAATCATCAGCCAATCAAGGTGGTCACTTCAGTCAAGCTCGTGCATGAGTAATGACGTCATCCATGGCAACGAAGACTCACTCTTAGTTTAGGAGTTGTCATTTTTCTTTACTAAGAGTAGGTCTGAAAGGCGTTGTGAATAACTTTTAAGAGAAAACTCCTAGCTAAAATCTTTTAGTGCGATTTAGGAGTACTCCTAGTGGTAAGATAAAATGCTTTGTGAATACGGCCCCTGATGTGCAGCAAAATGTTGTTGAGCTTCACAAAATAGAAAGTGGCTGTAAGAAAATTGCTTAAGCATTGAAAATTCCTATTTCCTCCATCAGGGCAAAAATGAAGAAGTTCCAGAGTTTGAGTGGCCAAAGACTCTTCAAGGATCACAGATGGAGAATTGCAGAGATTAGTTGAGTCTTGGGGTCAGAAAGCCTAAAAAAAAAAAAATGTATAATAAATCAAACAACCCCTACATCACCACATGTTGTTTGGGAGGGTTTCAAGAAAATCCTCCTAGCTCATCCAAAAACAAACTCAGTTGCCAGACACGACTGGAACATCAAAAGGGATGAGGTTCTATGGTCAGATGAAACAAAAAAAGAGCTTTTTGGCAGCACACCCACCAGATGGGTTTAGTGCAAACAAAGATAAAAGGTACTCCATGCCCATGGTTAAATATACCACTGGATCTTCAATGTTGTGGGCCTATTTTTTTGCTGGAGGTCCTGGACATCTTGTTCAGATGTACACGGTATCATGGATTATAGCAAATACCAACAGATAAAAAATCAAAACCGAAGGCCTCTGCTAGAAATTTTATAATGGGCCATGGCTGGATCTTCCATCAGGACAACGATCCAAAACAAACACAAAAATGTACCACTGTGTGAAGCTTCACAGAAATCCCTAAATGAAGCTTCTGCCATGAACGTCCCAGTCCCCAGACCTGAACCCTATAGAAAATAAGTGTGGTGAACTGAAGAGAAGCAGCACCAAAATGGAGCAGGGAATCTGAAGGATCTGGAGAGATTCTGTATGAAGGAATGGTCTCTGGTCTCAAGTCAGGTGTTCTCCAAACTCATCAGGCATTATAGAAGAACACGCTCTGTTATTTTGGCAAAAGGATGTTGCAAAAAGTATTTAATAAAAGGGTGCCAATAATTATGGCCAAGGTGTTTTGGAGAAAAGCATTTATTTCATATTGTGATTTACCCCCCACTTACAATTCTTTTACTTCAATGAAAGGTAACATTTTTACGATTTTTTTTTATTAAAGATCAAAACCATAAACAATGCAGATTTATTTTTACAGCCATCTTTGATCATATTTACCAGGGGTGCCAATAATTCGGACCACAATTGTATATACACAATATAAATAATATACACATACAGATGTAAATGGCTTTTTATGAAACTACGTAGATACCTTTATATTTTAGGGAGAGGGCCCTTTGCATGGATCATCATATTTGAGGGTCACTGCCATCAATAAGTTTGAACATCACTATGTTATAGTGTTGCAGTGTTAGCTTAGCAACATGCTAATGTCAAAGTCAGTTGAAATGTATTGTGAGTCGTGCCTCGGTTCACTTTGTGCAAGCAACTTAATTTGTAAGAATTGCAGGATCAGAATCATTCCATTTCAGTTAGGAAGCTGTCTGTGTGCACAGTAAACAACAAGTGCACTCCCTTTGTTTTGTGAGTGATTATGAATAATAATGTTGATATGAATGAACAATAGATGTCATGTCCAAACTCTCCTCAGTTGAAAATCAAAGAAATATGATATCAAATATTCCCTATATCGTTTCTGTTCCTGCAAAAAGCATGGCTTTACGTACCCAGAGCCTCGACGCGTGTGCTCACACGTCTGTTCCTCAGACAGCTGCATGTGTTTGCATACTCATCTGTGACAGAGGATGATTGGCCCTGATCTCAGAGCAGCTCTTTGTGCCGTAAGTGTGTGGGGGAGGTTCACGGTTCGTGTGCTCCGCGCTGCCTGCCATCAGCCTGAAGGATCTGCAGGAGTCTGGAGAGCGCATCACTGCATTAATGGAGCTCCATCTTCACGGTCCAATGTCTCTCCTCCACCTCCTGTAAAAAAAAAAAAAAAAACAAGAGAAAAGGCTCATCTATTGTGGACTATGCTAATTACAAGTCTCCCTTCCCCCGTTTCCCTAATGTAGCAAACACAAAACAGCGAACCCTGTGTTAGTTTAGCCGAAATGGTAATTAAAAGCTAGCTAATTAATGTGTGCGCTGGGCTCCGGTTTGCAGTGGTCGCTCAAGTGCTCTTCTGCTGCTGTTCACAAACAGTGCCACTGTGGCATAAACTCTTAGATCTGTCACAAGGAACAATTCCCAGCATTCCATGCCATCATACAGCATGCGTTTTTAGTTCACCCGAAAATAAATTATTTTATGAATTACTCACCCTCATGTCGTTCCAAACCTGTAAGACTTTTGTTCATCTTCAGAACACAAATGCAGACCTTTTTGATGAAATCTGAGCGCTTTCTGTCCCTCCATAGACAGCTACGCAACTGACACTTTGATGCTTCAAAAGTTCATAAAGAAATCATAAAACTAATCCATATGTGAGCGGTTAAAGCAGGGCTATGCAGTTTCGGGAATTTCTTCGCTGTATTCTCGCTTTTTGCTCGCAGGTTTCTCTATAGAGCTCCCCCTACAGCTTCGGAATAGATATTTGACAACTCTGTCGAAAAACTCGTTGGCGACTCTCAGATACCAGAGGCTAGTAGATCAACGACATCAAAGCAGATGGGACATTCTTTAAAACGTCTTCTTCATTCGGGTTCGAACAGCGTGAGGGAGCGCAATAATGGCAGAATTTTAGCAGATTTTTTTGGCGTAAAGCAATTCGTTACATTGCGAGACCTGATATAACGCGATACTTCCTGATACCTTCCCGCCGGCCCAAAGTTGCAAGGGTGGTTTTTCGGCTCACAGGCGCTTGGGGGGTGTGAGACGACCACCATTCAACCCGAAAAAAGTCATATAAATATTCCAATGACTCCGAAGCTGTTCGGTTAAGGTAAAAAAGTTACTTAGTTCACCTTTAAGTCCAAAATATTCTGAAGAGACACAATCGCTTTATATGATGAACAGATTGAATTTAGGCTTTTATTCACATATAAACATTCATCAACTCACACATCATTTGTTGTAAACAGAAGCTCAAGCATGTTCGCTTGACGTGCGAGACCAATGAGGTTCATTCTCGTGTTACGCAGCACGTTTGAGCTTCCGCAAGAGGTTTGTTCTTCCAAGTCAAGCAGGTTCGGTTGACCTTCTGTTTATGTTCGCTGAACAATGTTTATATGTGGATACAAGCCGAAATTAAATCTGTTTATCATATAAAGCGTTTGAGTCTTTTCAGAAAATTTGGACTAAACCGCTCAATTCATATGGATTAGCTTTACAATCTCTTTATGAACTTTTTAAAGCATCAAAGTGGTATTTGCGTAGCTGTCAATGGAGGGACAGAAATCTCTCAGATTTCATAAAAAAAAAAAAATCTTCAAGTGTCCTGAAGATGAACAAAAGTCTTACGGGTTTGAAATGACATGAGGGTGAGTCAATTATGACAGAATTTTCATTTTTGGGTGAACTAACCCTTTAACTTCTTCGCTAACCTGTCCGCTTCTTCCCCGATAAGGACAAAGGAGCAGCTGAGGGAAACACTGCAATCAGATCTTTTTAGCAGCTCTATAACCTCACTCAGGCACTTCAGAGGAAATTAGCCATCTCTCGCCCAGCCCCCGTCCACTGGCCTATAGACATGGTAATTTTAAGGTAAGAGGGCCATATCGCAAATCATTGATCATAATCAAATCAACATGCAGGGGGATCCTCTAATCCCACTACTTCAATTGTGCATAACAGCTATTTGCTGATTAGCGGGTCGCTTTCCACCAGAGGGAATATTTGAGATACATATGACGTCTTTCTCTCTATCAATCTCTCTCTCTAATCTCCTTGATTTCTGGTGTACTATTTTTTAAATAGTGCTTCTTAAATTGACTCCAGACAGAAAATGTGAATACAAACGTCTTTCTATCTGATTTACGCATGTATTTTTTTAAATGGAATAATACAGAAAAATACAGTGGGTTCAAAAGTCTAATGGAGCCTACAGCTATGGAAGTCAATGGGGCCATCCACTCTACAAAATATTGTCTTTTGCGTTCAGCAGAAGAAAGAAATTCAAACAGGTTTGTAACAACTTAAGCGTGAGTAAATGATGGCAAAATTTTCATTTTTGGGTGAACCTATCCCTTTAATCCTGAGGCCTCCTTAGAAAGTTAGGTTCCGGCCCCCTGGTTGAGAACCACTGTGTTAGACGCACTAAGATGTCTCATACTGTTTGGCTTGGCTGATTATGAACATTTACCCGATTTAACAGTTGACCCCTCTGGTCAAAGAGGGGACATTTTTGTCTTCCAGCTGTTGACAGATTAACCACACTTCTGATCAGTGAAA
Organism: Scardinius erythrophthalmus; assembly: GCF_964197995.2. NCBI lineage: Eukaryota > Metazoa > Chordata > Actinopteri > Cypriniformes > Leuciscidae > Scardinius > Scardinius erythrophthalmus. The sequence continues at coordinate 18,229,652 of NC_138238.1, read as the reverse complement.
TGAGACATCCTGTAGTCCAGTAGGCAATAAAAAAAAAGAAGAAGCCAATTATTGGTTTGACCTCTTCTTGAATCTGTGGCACAGTGGTTATCTCATGCTCCAGATGCAGCTTGTCTAGCTCCAATGTTATCTTTTTCAACATCTTTATCAAATTAATTTCCCAAAATATAATGTTAAAAACAAAATCAACTTTCTTTCAGACGAGGCTAACCACAAAGCATAAAAAATGGCCATTTTGTATGTATTTAGGTGTTAGTATGTTTTGATGTTAAAATTATGTCTAATAAGCCAATAATTGTCATATGGCAGACATTAAAATGATTAAATATAAAAATGTGTCTGATTAAATTACAAATTAAACACTATCTAAAATCAACTAATTTAAATGCTAAAAGTCAAGTCAATTCACCTTGATTTCTATAGTGCTTTATACAATACAGATTGTTTCAAAGCAGTTTTCAAACAGAGTTCAGCTCTCAAAGAAAAGTGTCATTGTTGCAGCTGAAGTCAGTTCCGTTGAAAAGATCATCAATTATCAAATTAGTTGTAGATCTACTCTGCAGAAATCAGTGATCTCATCATCCACCCCAGTTCCGTTCTCATTAAAAACTGTCATTGTTCAGCTGAAGTCAGTTTGGTGTTGATTCAGTTCCGTTCAAAAACTGTGTAAAGATCATCAATGAAATGGATGTCCAGTTCAGTTCAGTCCTTATCTGATAGTGGCATTGCAATCAGATCAATAATATTGTTGAATATTGAATCAATACACTCAATACAAAATATATATATTTTCATGATTTATCACAACTTTTCTTATTTTGTCAAATCAACTTAGATAATTAATGTGGCTTCAGATAACATAATATTTTGAGTTTCTGTTGATTAAACCAATCTCCTACTTTGTATTTACTCAAATTTTTTATTTCAATGAACTTAAAATTAAGATAACCAGGTTACTTAATGTTAAACCAACTTAAATTATATTTTTTAGTGTACAAGCAACAATACAAGTTACAAGTCAATTTGAACATCACAACACTAAGATGTACAGTATAAATAATGGATTTTCATGTTGAGATTTGCTAAAAGAGTGTTATTATATTATTAGTGGGTTAAAGATTAACTTTGAATGTTAAATAATGGCAAAGGTAATCTGAATGTAGAGGAAATTGAGCAGGCACAATTAAATATTCAAAACAAATGCCAATAAATAAAATCTAATATCAGCTGTTAACCAATCTGGTATTGTTAGCGGGTGAATTCATCGTTTATCGTGCATCTCTAACTGTAAGTCATATTCCAGCACTGCTGTGATGGGGATGATAAATGGCAGCGTGTGCCACCGTACCTCCATTCGATCAGGCAGAGGAGTCATACTGCAGGCAGAGGGGTAAAGGATGGGGGGGGGGAGGGTGCTGAAAGCCGATTCTGAAACAGGAACCTGGCAGCTGCGCAGCAGGTGGTCAGTGACAGGCTGTCTATCCTCATTGTCCCTCAGATGAGCACGTAGGCCGCAGCAGACCCCCAGAGCCACGGCTGCAAGTCAGGGCTTACAGGTGAACGAGTCGGGGGGAGGGGAGCTGGATGGATACCACGCACCTGCTTCAGACACCGCAGTCATGCCTCAGTGGAGAGAGAGGAGCCCCTGCTCACAAAATGTGGCCTATCTGCCACCTGTGCCTTGCCCCCGTCATTTTAGAGGGGGCGAGAGGCATCAGGTAGATGAATTTAAAGAGTTATCTGTCAAAACATGCTAAATACAGTCCATTGAAATCACTATGAAAATTAGTTTATTATATGATGGTAATTAAAGCCAATGAAAGTGATTGAAACCACAATTTTTAAAAGCAAGCACGCATCACAAGTGCCATTTAGGTTTATGATAATTTATGGCTGTCATTCATAGGTGTTTTTTCCGAGTTGACTCGAAAAGAAATAAATAGTACTATTTACTAAGTAAATACAAAGTAAAGCACAGACTAAAAGTCATGAGAGGACAATGTAAACAACGCATAGATCTCTGAGTGACCCTTTGAACTTCATGACACATTATCTATTTACCAAGGAATTAACTAATCCAAGAAGAAGGTAACTAGGCAAAAAACTGTGATTATATATATGATAAAATGCATCAAGTTGATGAGACTATGATCTGACTTGGTTATAGTATGTTAACATAAATTATAGTAGAGATATTATAGTTTTGTTGTTGTTGATGCTGCTGATGATGTAAAGTAAATGGTGTTCTATATACACTACCATTCAAAGGTTTGGGGTCAGAATCTTTTTTTCAAAAGTCTCTTATGCTTAACAAAGCTGCAATTTTGTGACCAAAAAATAGTAAAAACTGCAATATTGTGAAATATTATTCAAATTTAAAATAACAGTTTTCTATTTTAATATAGAAACTTTACTATTTTTAATGTTTTTAAAAGAAGTCGTGTATGCTCATAAAGCCTCAATTTATTTGATCAAAAATACAGAAAAAACAATGATATTGTGAAATATTATTACAATTTAAAAAATAATGGTTTTCCATTTTAATATACTTTAAAATGTAATTTATTCCTGTGAAGCAAAGCTGAATTTTCTCAAGATTCTTCAGATATCATTCTCATTCTTTAATATTTTTTTGGAACATGAGACACTTTTTTCCAGGATTCATTAATGATTTATTCAGCATTTATTCAAAATAGAAATCTTTTCTAACAATAGAAATCTTTACTATCACTTGTTATCAATTTAACACATCCTTGCTGAATAAAAGTATTATTTTCATTCAAAAAAAGAAAGAAAAAACATTACTGATCCCAAACTTTACATAGTATTAATATTTCACAATATTACAGTTTTTTTCTGTATTTTTGATCAAATAAATGCAGGCTTGATGAGCGTAAGAGTCATCTTTCAAAAACTTAAAATGTAATTCATTCCTGTGGTGGCAAAGCCGAATTTTCAGCTTTTGCAAATATTTTGCAACATTATAAATGTATTTACTGTCACTTTTGATCAATTTAATGCATCCTTGCTGAATGAAGGTCTTAATTTCTTTAAAAAGAAAATCTTACTGACCCCAAACTTTTAGTGTACCTTTAACCAGGAAAATGTATAAACATCAATTCATCAAACATCTATAATATGATTTACCATTTACACTCTATTCTGTGAGGCAGCCCAGTCAGTTTTCTTCCTCCAGTGCTTAACTAAAGAGTTAACCGTCATGCTTTCTATCCCCTCTGGTTGTTTCATTTGCCTGCTCAGCTGTCAGATCCAGGCCTCAGACTGTGAGTGTGAGGGCTCTGTCTCCCCCAGCAGCACTGATCCTCAACCCTTCATTCTTGGCTCCACAGCCCTCTGTTTGTAAATTACATTTCTGCTAGTTAGGGATGAGCTTAACGAGCTCCTCTAAACCCACACAATGCCCTCTCCAAGAAAAATCAGTGACCTCAACGGAGCAGATGCACAGCTGGTAATCAATTCTATTAAAACCAAACTGATGTTTGTGTATATACATCCAATTATCCATGCACATATTCTGACCCAAGAAAACATGCATTAAATATTTGACAAGCAAATATGCGAGTAAATGTTAGACCAATTAGACAGCTGCATTCTTTGTTTTACTCAGTTCCTTTTTCTAAGGAAAGAAAGAAACATGTTTTAGAGATGAACTAATATTACTTTTTATGATTGAAATGTACAAAAAATGGTTTTAAGTGTCTGATAACTGATATGCTGAAACAATTATAAATATATTATAAACAATTATAATATATATATATATAGTATGTGTATATTTATATAACATAAATTTGTATCATTTAGTATCATAAGATTGTAATAACTTTAAAATCAATAATAATATAATTATCTATCTATCTATCTATCTATCTATCTATCTATCTATCTATCTATCTATCTATCTATCTATCTATCTATCTATCTATCTATCTATCTATCTATCTATCTATCTATCTATCTAATAGCATATTTTATATTTAATGGTATAATATTATATTTTACATCCTGATGGTGTCTGGAACAAACGATTACTAAATGTAATACTGGTTCAGCAACATGTCAGTGGTTACCAGTTACCACCCCCCACCCACCCAAAAGTGGCGATTCTAATTATGCATAAGTATCCATTTTCCTAACCGGAAAAACAGAAAGTATTATGAGCTGGACCTCCCGAATGCTGTTTGACCCATTGTGTTGAGGAATGGTGCATTGTTCTACCTCACAACTAGCGTGTCTAATCAGTAAACAGAACATGTGTGGACTTGCCTGACCCGAGGTGCGGCTTGTGTCTCAGGTTATTCTGTGCTGGATCAGCGTTATGAAAGGATTGGTTGGAGCATGAGGTTGTCAAAGATATTGGAGTGTCTCACTCTGAGGGGGTCATGCTGAATAACTTCATACAAACAATTGTTCTTTAGATATGAAGAATGCCACAACTGTCCATAACACTGTAGTAGATACTAATGCTAATGCTGGTGGTCATCCATGAGCAGTGTAAAGTCATGGATCCCAAGCTAGTTTGTTGTGAGTTGCCTGATTAACATTTAGATTAAGAATAGTCATCTCATATAACCCCTTCAAGTACTTCATTAAGGCTCATCAGCTGCAATGAGAGATCTGAGACTGGAGCGTTTTGATATGAATAACCACACAGATTTTAAGCCAACTGCTGTTTCCCCTTTACATTTAAATTGGCTATTTATTAAATTTGACACATTCAGCTTTCACCTTTCTCCTGCAAGATGTTTCAGTAGGGCCCTCATTCAGCTCTTCATTCATCAGACCTCATGAGAATGTAATGGGTTCAATCACAGTGATTATAGGTTTTCAGTCAGCTCTACTGGAGCAGTTGCACAACACACACACACACACACACGCACGCACGTGCGCGCGCGCGCACACACACACACACACACACTTTGTGGGGACTTTCACAAATGATTTTTATACTGTACAAAGTGTACATTCTATCCCCTAAACCCATCACAGAAAACATTCATAATTTTGACCTTTTCAAAAAACATAATAATGTCTATTGGTATTTCTATCCTTGCGTAAATAAAACCAGGACCACTACACACACACACACACACACACACACACACACACACACACACACACACATCCATCCATCCATCATCTGTTTATATCTATTTCTTTCAATTATATGACTTATACTTCTACAAAACTATCACAGTTCTATAACACAGTTCTATGCTTTAGATTATAATCAATAAGTCAAACTTTCAGTGAACATGAATTTCCCAGCCTTCCTTGCACCAATTCATACAGTTGTCCACCTCAACAGTTTAACTCAAGCTGAATTAATCTCCAGATGGAGATAACAGAGCAGAACAGCATTTCCTGCTTCAATAAAGGACATTTCTTGGAACCACGTGATTTTGCATGCTATGTCAGTTAGATGTACTATGATTTCGTTGACCATCCACTGCAAGTCAAGGTGAGATGGTTGATGCGGGCATGACATCGCCAGGGCGAGTTCAGACATGTTTGAGAAGCCCTCCCAAGGACTAGGCACGTGGACCGTTGTACCAGGAACAGCTCTCATCCAATCACAGCCAGTCTCAGTGAATGGCCTGCCAGCTTAATTACAGCTTTGCTGATTTGAGCTGGAGTGGTTTTCTAAACAGGATAATCTAGTGTTGCCTTCAAAGCTGACAGATCACCTCATAACGAAACTCAAAGTTCGGAGGAAGACTGCTTCAGCAAAATCACAATTCTCTATTCATCAAGAACCCTATTTAAAGATGCACCAATTGTTTGCCATATAAAAAGCTCAAGTAAAAATATAGAGTCCAGGAAAAGCTGGAACAGATTGTGAATATTTCTCAAGATAGGTGTACAATTGGACTCAAAACCTTATAGTTGCTGAGATTTAACCCTTTCTGTTTGACAACTAACCCCAGTCTCTTCTACACTTTAAAGGATATCCTGTCACGCACCCCAGACAGTTCATTCTTGTCCATTTCTTTCAAGTGTAACACATCCAAAACAGTGGACCTCTCCTTTGAAAGCGCCACACAAAGTTGAGCCATCTCATAAAACTAACAGGCGTGCCATCCGCTGCACGACCGTATGGTAAATCAGGCATGCATTGTCCCCGTTTAAAGATGAGGCTCATCCGTTCAGTCCAGACTCTTAACAAGAGCTTTACAATGCGGTGTGAGTCGCTCGAGTGAATGAACACACCGGTGGATGAGGCTCAGCCTTGGGAGGTTGCTCAGCAGGCCTCCATTGTAATGCTAAAACAGAATCATGGAGCCAGGATACACATTTAAAGGATAAGAGACAACACAACAGAACAGCAGAAACTCCCCTTCCATCAGAACCCACCCTGAGAGGGACACCAACAACATGTTCAAGGAGCTTTAAGACAGCAGCTTTTAACTGAAACATTTAATAAGCTGTGTAGCAATTGCCCATGTCCCTAAATAAAGGAAAATCCTCACCTACTTTTTGCAGTGATAGAAAATAAAGGGTTTGTAAGCAGCACAATTTATGTTCATACGGCATTTTGTGTTCTGACAGAACATTCATTTCATTTATTAAACCGCTCTGCCACAATCAGATGAGAACAAAATTAGAACCGAATTGAGCCGGATAATGACAAGTTTGTAACATCAACACTGTTATTGAACTGAACTGAATCAACATTGAACTGACTTGAGCTGCTTATGGCTAAATTGAACTTGTTACATAATTAACTTTGAAACACTGAAAGCTATTGAACTGAATTGAGCTGAATAATGACTGTTCGTAAAGCTGCTTTACTGCTGAAATTGAATTTGCTTCTTAATTGTTTAAATCTGCAGCATTAACACTTTTTTATATATATATTTGTGCACCATAGCAAGGAGTATAATGCTTATTTAATTAAACTTTCCGAATGACCCAGCAAAGACCAAATTAACAATAAGATTTGCATTAAGAATATTTGTGTATATTTTTTTTTCAATTGAAATTTGACTGTACTGGCAGAAGAAAGTCATTTTGCAAATAGTTACTAATCAAGCGCATTAAATCCACTGTGAGAAATAGTTCTCATCCACACGAGCAGCACATATTGTACTGTACTGCAGGACTGCATGGCTTGTGTTGCTCAAGTTTATAGAGAGCAGTCTGGGCACTATCTATCTGATACTTCAATAAGCCGTCATTCGTCATTCCCAAACAACAAGTTAAAAGTCTATACACACATCTTTTCTATGACCTCAGTTGGCCAAAAGGTCAGGACAATTAGCAGATTGTCACAGGAGCTCTTCAGGAACAGGCTGAACTTTATGAAGGCATGTACATTGTGATCACTGTTTAACAAACATCTTTGTCCTCAAGATTGCAATGGACGTGGAACGGAAGCTTTGGCATCATTTTGAGTATCTTTTGCATGTTTCCAAGTGTTTTTGAGACTGTGTTTAACTGGCACAGGGCAGCAGGCTGGTTTTGTTTGGAATGGAGTCAATTCGGCCCATTATGAAGAACAGAGAGGTCCCCATAGTCCTCTTTGAATTGGAGAGTGTGAAGCTACACTTCCAAGTGTCCTGGAATTATCTTTTTTTTTTTCTGCGGCTTTTCCAGACCTAGGCGAACAAAATCCGCATGTCAGACCAACAAAACTGCATCTTAGAGTCAATGGCTGCTTTGACAGTTTCAGCTTGTTGGCTCAAATATATCGCAGTTGTTTTGCTGCATCTGTTGATTCCCAGAGTAAGGACCACTGCTGTGGTGTTAGCAGTCAAATGACAGATCTTGGATGGTCTCTAAACTCTTTCGCTAAAGCTGTGGTGGTTCTGTCTTCTTCTATACACACTGTTCTTTCAGTTTGGCTTGTGCAGCTATTATCTGGCATCAAGTCAGACCGTATGGCCTTCTGTTTTAGCGGCCGGTCTTACCTGGTCAGGGAGAGGGACGTGGTGTAGCTGTCCTGTGTGAAAGCTGTGATTGGAAAGTACAGGACCCACAGGACTGTCACTCCTGTTCACCTCTTCTAATGATACCTCAACTATCATTAGACTGGCCCAATGCATGTAATTTTCTCTCCTCCTTACCCATCCTTCTATCCCCTGGCCTCTAATTATGCATCTGTGCAACAAACCTGTAAAGCCCACAGAGACATCTCAGCATCATAGGGCCCTTGCAGCCGATGACAGAATATATAGTGAAAACCCTCTCACGTCAACAATACACCTTTCTGATTTCTGCCATGTACTTAAAATTCATTGAACTGATTAAAGTCCCCCTGTAGTCAATCATTTTATCTCTTAACACTGATCTTTGATCACCAAAATGACATATTTAAAAAAAATTGCCTTAAAATAGCTTGAATGTAACTCTACACCCTTGCTTCATTTAGTGCACGTGGAGGCGTGAATATGCAAATGAGCCCCGCCTCCACTCACTCATAGAGCGTCGTCTACTAGTCTATAAATCAGAATGGTGATGCGTTTAATGTATCGCCTTTTGGTTGACTACGTTATCAAACAGCTAATGTCGCTAATATTACACAAACCATGTTCCCTTTCGCATCTCAGAGTCAGGCAGCTGCCTTCTAACCATCAGCATCCTTAGAAACGCTTTGAACAACTTTGAACGTCAGTGGAGAAAAGCATTTTTCATCATCGTAATATGCATCATATACATATTTCACCGGCTATATTGCTAAATGCAACAGATTTTTCACATCAACAGAAAAAATATGTCTGCATGCATGTTGTTTAAGAAAGTCAAGCAAACAAATGATACTGCGGTGGCTGTTAATGACTATTTAAATCTAGCGGGTTTGGTGTCTCGTGTTGAAAATCCAATGGCGCTGGTAGTGAAAATACTTGCTGACCAATCAGTGATCTGCAGTGTTTGCATGTGAAGTTTCAAGTTTATTTATTTGTCATATTTACAAATGTTAAAGACAATTTGTACATTGAAATGCATTTGGTTGAGGCTCAGGCATTCAACAGTAGTGCACTACATACCATTCAATACAATTTAGAGAGAAAAAAAGTAGATATTTACAGTTAAGTATATAAATATGCAAAACAAATGTATGTTTGTATGTTTGCTTTGTATATTAAATAATAAAATGTATAGTATGTGCAGTGTGTTTTAAAGTGCAAAACGCTTTTTGTAAAGGAAAGGTTTGTGTGCAGAGGTACTGTATGCAGTGCAAGAACCTGAAGTAGACAGTAGAAGAATTTCTGTCATGGTATATGACAAGACGGAGTTAAGTCTGCATTACAGTGTGTTAAGAGTTCTGATGGCCTGCAGGTAGAAGCTCTTCAATCTGCTGGTTCTGGATTTAATACTCATTAAATCCATGATTTAGTTCATGCATAGGTTACTGTTATGCATTACTAGCTGGTTGTCCTGCATCCTCAATAAACAAGCTACAGTTAGTCCAAAATGCAGCTGCTAGAGTTCTTACTTGGTCAAGAAAATATGATCATATAACACCAATTTTATCATCTCTACACTGGTTACGTTCTGTATCAATTACAAAGTATTGCTATTATTGGCTCCTAAACTCTGGAATAGGCTTCCTGATAATGTCCGGGGCTCAGACTCACTCTCCCAGTTTAAATCTAGATTAAAGACGCATCTCTTTAGCCAAGCATTCATAAAATGCATTGCATAACCTACAGTTATATCAGATCAAATGCACATGATTATCCTTGCTTAATGTTATGAACAGCAGCTATGCTAATTTTTTTTCTATTTGCTTCTCTGTTTTATCTTGGGATGCCAATCCTGAGGTAACTAAAGAGTGTGTCCGCTCCAGTTTGGATCCAGCATATTATGAAGACTTCAGACGCCCCCAACACCTATAAAGAGACGGCTCCAACTCCTGCGAAGACTTCAGATGACGCAAACCCCGAATGAACATGCACCAATGCTACATTTTTCTAAATGTCATAATCATTTGTTAACAAACAAGTATTCATTCCTTCAATAAACTCATTGTTTCTGCCTTAAATTATTGCATTGTTTAAATTAATACATTTTTAGCTAACTGTGATTTTGTATATGTACATTTTTGTACATATTGTACAAATTGAAATGAAATGTGAATTCTCCTGTACCACCTGCCTGATGGCAGTTTGTTAAACAGGTTGTGTGCTGGGTGACTGGGGTCAGCAATGATTTTGGGAGCCTTCCTCAGACATCGCGTGTGGTGTGTCCTGTAAGGTAGGGAGTTTGGTGCCTATAATCATTTCAGCTGCTCTCACAACTCTCAGAAGGGTCTTGTGATCGCTGATAGCGCAGCTTCCATACCAGACAATAAGGCACCCTGTCAGGATGCTCTCAATGGTGCATCTGTAGAAGTTAGTGAGGATTTTGGGGATTTGGAGCCTCCGTAGGAAGTTGAGATGAGCAGACTTTACTACTGATGTGGTGCTGGGCCCAGGACAGGTCATCAGAGAGGTGGAACTTGATGCTCCTGACTCTTTCCACAGCCGTTCCGTCAATGTGTAGGGGGGCGTGACTTTCCACTTGCATCCTCCAAAAGTCCACAATCATCTCTTTGGTTTTGCTGATGTCGAGGCAGAGGTTATTTTCATTGCACCACTTAGTTAGTGTTTTTACCTCATCTCTGAAGGCCTTCTCATCGCCGTTCGTGATGAGGCCTAGGATGTAGGTGTCATCAGCGATCTTAAAGAGGATGTTGGTGCTGTGTTTAGCAACACAGTCATGCATGAACAGGGAGTACAGTAAGGGGCTGAGAAAGCAACCCTGTGGAGCGTCCGTGCTCAGAGTCAGCGTGGAAGAGAGCCAGTTACCAAATCTCACCACTTGGGGTCTGTTCATCAGAAAATCCAAAATACAGTCGCATAGTTATCTGTTCAATCCTAAGTCTTCAAGCTTTACAATAAGTTTGGCCAGGATGATTGTGTTAAATGCAGGGCTGTAATCGATGAACAGCATTCTCACAGGTGTTTTTCTTGTCCAGGTGTGTGAGAGCATTGTGCATCGCAAGACTGATGCCATCATCTGTCGATCTGACTTTCCAGTATGCAAATTTGAGAGGGTCCAAGGTGTCCGGCAAGGAAGAGCAGATGTGGTTTTTGACAAGTCGCTCAAAGCACTTCATGATGGTAGAGGTCAGCGCTACGGGGCAGTAGTCATTCAGGCAGCTGACAACAGGCTTTTTAGGGACAGGGACAATGGTGACTTCTTAAAACAAGAAGGGATCACAGACAGTTTAAGAGAGAGATTAAAAATATCCGTAAAAACCTCAGCTAGTTGGCTGGCACAGGCTTTGAGGACACGGCCCTGAACCCAACGCATTCTCTTCCTAGGGCGTCATATACTGACGCTTTTGACATTTCGGCTACATCCAACGCACATGGCACCCTTTATCGTCAATATGAGACGCAGATAGCTTTGTTCGGTTATGGGTAGGTTTAGGTCTGGGGTAGGGTTAGGGTTAGACCGCTAGGAGGCGCCTTCTGGCCCATATCTATCTGCGTCTCATATTGACGATAAAGGGTGCCATGTGCGTTGGATGCAGACGAAATGTCAAAAGCGTCAGTATATGATGCCTTGGGATGAGAACGGGCTGCTGAACCCCATCAGGGCCTGGTGCTTTTCGTGGGTTGACCGCCCTGAACGATTCAAACATGTCAGGTAGAGAGTTTGTTAGAGCACCTTTGTTCTCGTCTGCTGTAAGTTTCACTTCAGGGAAGGTATTGCTATTTTAAAAATGTCACATTTTAGTATTGGTACGGCTCGCTTGGAACCTCAACTGAGGTGGTACAAAAAAAAAGTACCATAGCTGAAAACCCCCCAAAAAGTGAGCCGTACTGAGCCATACCATGCAGTGGAAAAGCGCCATATGCTAAAGCCCATCCGGAAGCAGAAGTCGTCATAGTTGCGTAAACTTTATTAGCGGGGAATGAGAGACTACATTAGATATATATTTTTTTTTTGTGTTCTCATTTGCTCAAATAGCAAAAGAAAAACTTCATGATAGTGTTTTCACAACTTTCAAAAAGAGGAAAAAATAGAGAGAGACTGATAATGGTTGACAGAAGAGAGAAAGAAGTCAATTTTACAATCTCATAGCCACTGTATTAGAAACACAATTTTTAATGTAATTTGATGCAAATGTAATATAATACAGCCCATTGACTTCCTCTGTATGAACAACAACAAAAACATTTCTCAAAATATATATTTTTTGTTCCACAGAAAAAAATTATTTCATTCAGTTTTGGAACAACATGAGAGTGAATAAATGATGACAAAAAAATTTTTTTTGGATAAATCCCTTTCAAACAAACTGTCTTTAAAAAAAATAAAAAATAATAATGTATGCAGAATAATCACCACAAAGCATCATAATTACAAGCAACTAACCCTAAATCAAACCCTAACCTTGACCTTAACCTTGTGGTAAGTACATGTAGTTAATTAATATCACTTAGTACTTATTTGTGTAATTACACTGACTACTTCAACTTAAAATAAAGTGTAATCTATTCTACAAAAGAAGTTACTTATTACTGTCTTTTAAGCAAATGTATCGTATTAAAGCTGTTTAGATATTATTACTGTAAAACAAGAACATTTTTGCAATGTAAACATTTTGTACATTGTTCATATGTTTATACGTCACATTACATATTGCTGTTTCAAAAAATAAAAAAAACGTATTCTTAATTTCTTTGTCTCCAGAAACAAACATCCTTAGAACAAGATATCTAAGAATATTTAGTTATGTTTTCAGAGAATGTGTACTGAGTGCATGTATTTTGTCCTGTCATATGGCTGATTTTTTCACCTTTTTTTACTTACATTCTTATATCCATTCAATATATATTCCTTGAAAGTATGTTTCAATATTGCATTACCTATCATGTATGTTTAAAAAAAAAAAAATTCTTCTTAAAAGTATCAATTATTTTACCTTTAATATATTGCACAGTACAGAACAAGCATGCATGTGTAGAGGGAACGGGACAAGACTCAGAGCAGCTTGAAACGTGGGTATCCATGAGCCAATAATTCCTTGTAATATGTGCCATCATGTGAGCCAAACGCTATACAATTCCTTTTTTATTTGGCAGACACTGTTAAGCATTGCAACCTTCGGGGCATACATTTTATCAGTGTGCGAGTTCCCTGGGAATCAAACCCTTCATGCTCTACCAGTCAAGCTAAAAGATAACAGATATATCACAATAAACAAAATACAAGCTGGCATAGTGGTAAGCCAGTTAAGTTAACATTTTAACCCGGTGTTTGTTTCCTCTCAAATGACTATACAGTAGCATTTCTGTTTCTTGTCAGTGTGATGTGTTGTCAAACAACATGTATTTAATTATAAACAGTGCAGTACTTAACACACGGGTACACACAAATCACATATATTTCCTTGCTTCAGAATCCCCATCTTTCTCCCCCTCTACTTCTCATCTCCGTCCCGCAGGAGAACTATTATCCACCTCAGTCCTCCTGGGCCCAATTACGAGCCTCTGAGTCGTCAGAGGTGTTCACTTCTACCCTACTGTCCTATTGTACTGACTGTGCGTTGACTGTGTTTATGACTGTACATGTGAATCCATGTGTATCTATATGTGTGTGTTTAAAGCTTGAATTAAGGGGAAATTCTGTAATTTATTCACCTTCATTTTGTTCTGAACCTCTGACTTTCTTACTTACTGAGCTCTTTTTCAAAATATATTATTTTGTTTTCCACAGAGGAAAGGAAGTGTACAGGTTTGGAACAACATGAGGGTAGTAAATGATGACAAATGATGATGACGCAACTGGGCTAACACACGGTTCCAACAGAACCACTTTTTGTCATTGTTTATTGTGAACTAGCCTATAGATACACATAGCTTTTAAAAAGGAGTCAAAACAAATACATTCAGTGTTCGAAGATTTGTGTGCCTTCCTAAACAGCATATGGAAAATTCCCAATATATATATATATATATATTTTTTTTTTTTTTACTGTAGCACACTTAACTTATGGTGCGTTCTCCAGAAGTTTATATTCCTCCTGAAGTTCGTATTTAAGAGTAGTAATTACCACATCAGATGCATTCAAGTCACTTCGGTCAGAGCAAGACTAAAAATTCAGCATTTTTTTAAATACAAAGTTCTGACATGAAACTCTAGATCAGAGGTATTCAATCCTGCTCCTGGAGGGCCACTGTCCTGCAGAGTTTAGTTCCAACCTGCTTCAGCACACCTGCCTTTGAAGAGCTTGATGAGCTGATTCAGGTGTGTTTGATTAGGGTTGGAACTAAACTTTGCAGGACAGTGGCCCTCCAGGAGCAGGATTGAAGACCTCAGCTCTAGATGGTGATAATCACCTGTTCATAATCACATCGTTATCTATAGGGCGCAGATGATTGGTTCCTGCCATATCAGTAGCCAATGAGCTCGCTGCTCAACCTTCAAATACTTGGGTAGTATTTACCCTAGCAGTGCAGCGTGCTTCAGAAACCCTCCACCTTCCCTAGCTCCACCTGTATAGATCTGCTACGGGTAATTCATGTACACTATATTGTACAGCAGCAGCATGTCTTACTTGCTCACAGCAGCGTGTCGTGTATGTATTGGCAGTAGCAAGTCCCGTACTTGCTCTGCCGCAGCAGCAGCAGCAGCAATAACCTACAGCAGCAGCAGTGTAGCAGATCTAATCCACCAAGACCAAACATACAACCTTGTCATACCCATTACCATGCCAATCACTCCGAGAGTTGTCATGACAGAACTACTTCTATGAAATGATGAATAAAGAATGTACATTTGCTGTGTTTTTGCGTCTTTGTGCTTTTATACAATTTATAAAAGTAATGTAAATTGAATCTTTAAATATTCCACTGTCATTTTACAATACTGTTATAATTCATACAAGCAAAAATTTCATTCACTTCAACAAAATCTATTGAGTAGTGCGTATTTTCTCACTGACACACCCTCAAATCAGAAACTCTGGGCTTAAAGAAAGTTTACCACTCGTAATTATGACATTGTGGTGGTGTTTGTGTGCGTTCTCTTCGTAAATACGATCTTTCCAACATGACTTGAATTCATCAATGCTATGTAAGGGTGTCATGTGACCAGTGCACCCTAATCCACCTGCTGTCAGCTTGATTACAGGAAGCCGGATGAGTGTGAATTGCGGGAAACATGGAAGTGCGGGGAATATCCATGCAGTGCACTTTCCAGAGATTGCCACTGCTTCTGAGAATCCAGAGTACTCGTGTTCTCCTGATTGCGTATTTGCAGTGTATTAACCCAGTTCCCCTGAAAGCTGAAGCCACGGAGCATGTGTGTGTATGCGTGTGTGGATCCCAACCTGCCCGGAACAGGTGTGGTCCCTGTGGGTCCAATCAGTTTTAATGAAGCCCTGGTGGTAGTGTTTGCTCTACAGGAATAGGCTGATGTTTGCTCTACCCCTCTCTCAGGTATCAGCAAGTATATCTGCACTGCACCACCTCTCTGATTCAGCTCTGAGCGCTAGCAGTTTTATAATCTAATTTACAGAGCATTTACATATCAGCTGTGCACTGCTCGCACCCGAGGCTCAATTCAGCGAGCAAACGGACAAGAACGTCATGAATAGAGTGATTAGTGATTATTCTTTGTTTAATAATTCACACACACATTGTCATTGTAAGCTCTCAATAGTCACAGAAAGAGAACAAATGTTCTGAACTGATGTTTTTACATTCTAAATGTCATAACACGGTTCTTTTCCCAAAAGCACCGACTCCCATAGCATTCTAACAGCCACAGGGGTGTAGTATGTATGCAAATGATGCATCTCCAGAGAGCTTTTATGTGCCTCTAAAGAAGAAATCTTTCTTTTTGACAAACAGAAAACACCGTAGCTCAATGACAAATGTCAGACCATCACCACAAGGGTGAAATCACTAACAACTATGTATCTCTGTTTACAAATATAAAGAATTTACAGTATAAATACAATATTAAGTTCTGTTATAATGTGATTTGCAACCAGATTGATGCATTCTAAATGACAACTGTGTTATCTGAATCAACAGATCCTCTTGTTTGATTTGATAATATTTTCTCAAAACTTTCACCTAAAATATTTACAAAAAAAGAAAAAAAGAAATGTCTGAGCACAGTGCAAACCCGAATAAGTTGGTAAAACTAAAAAAAATTAAGGTATTCAGTTACATAAAAAAAAATTTAAGATAAGAAATTCAAAGTTTAAGTAAGCAGAACTGGAACAGATTTTTTATTTTGTACTTTCACAAGTTCCTTTGCCCACATAATCTTTAAGCTAATAAGGTTAAGCGTATTTGGCTTGCTGTTCGCAATGGAGGGTCTCAAGGAAGCAGCTTCAGCTCGAGCTTAGATTTACCCTCCAGTGGGACTACTAATGCTTATATGATGAGTATGGTAACAAGATGCCTAAATTATGTTGGTGGAGTTGGGGAGGTGGAGGGATGCCGAAACAGCTGATGCCAGAGCAAGGTGAGCGCAAAAAAACCCAACATAACAGAAACTCTTCTAAATTAGCATAGCAAAACATTAAACACCACTAAAAACATATATACCACTTAATTTTAGCATTTACTCTCCCTTTCGAGTGTAATGGCAAAGCATGCTGAGAAACAGAAATCCAAGCCCAGTTTCAGTTAAATTTAAGTTTGTTTCAATTAAAAGAAACTAGTTCATGAATCTCAAAACAATAAAACAATTCAGATTACTTAAAATGTGTCAGTTTATGTGAACAACTTTGTGAAAAAAGAAAGTTCTAAATACTAAAATTGTTAATTTGACTGAACTAATGTGTTTAATTTAAGTTTACCCTACTCAAACCAATTAATTATTTTGAATAAAATGTATTCTGTTTTACTTTTTTTATTTTTATTAAAGTTGCTCTAAGCGATGTTGGGTGACGTCACTTCTTGTTGATGTTCAAAGTATTGTCAAACAAAACTGATGCTATAGCTCGACCCTCCCTCCTCCTCATCCCGTCCCCTCCCCCTCCCTTCCGTGCTTCCTGAAACAGTCATGAACCATTTAAAAAAAACTAACTGGATTTACCCACCTGTCCAGCAAAAACAGAGCCACCTGAATGTCGGATTGGAAGCCCTTCTGCCGGCGGAGCTCTCGCCACCTTTTGAATGCTTTTCCGATGTAAATTCAGGACTTCGCCTTTTCCCATTCTTTGTTATTTATTCATCGGAACGCCTTCCCTTTGGTCGTGTGTCAGCCATATCAAAATTCTCAAGAATATAAAATTTTAACGTAAGTCGTTGTCTAGGACATCTCTCCTCTAGCTAACTTCCCTCTTCATGCTTCTCTCTCCTCCACTCCCCACACCCCCCTTCATGTGCATGCGCACTAACCCCCCAACCCCAAATCATTCTTGTTGGTTATTGGCTGGAACACTGTTTGTTATGTTTCGTGGTCCAGGCTGGGCCAGTTTGTTTTTCTTGCCGTTTGTGGAGCCTGGACTGTCTACAGAGACCATGATTTTTTTCAGTGTGTTCAGGGGACAGGCAGCTTGGCGGATTGTGAGGAAATGTTTGCTGTATGTGACAAAAAATGTTTTGGCGTCACGCGTCACATCGCTTAGAGCACCTTTAAAATGGAAATGCTTAAAATAAAATGGTATGTAGTTGGGGAATTACAATAACAAATAGTAATAATTTGACAATTTTGTAAATAGATTCGCTACAACTCACTGTAATAAGGAAAAGGTTGTAACAAAAGTACTCGATACTTTACATTAATTCACAGTTTGGGAAAAAGTTGTAGAATTCAAAACAACTTGAATTTGTAGTATAGGCTATATATACATATTTGAACTTTCTATTAAAGTTTGAGACAAATAGCTAAAACAAAACCTAATTGCAGACGTTTAAAGCTTAAAGCATTACACCCATTCCCGGTCAAAAGCCTACACAATGACTGCACTCAATTAGCTGGACTTGAAGGGGACACAATACATTGTGGGCTTCTGTTCTGAGCCAAGTGTCAAGTTCAAGCTCATTTAAGCTTCTGGACACCTCATCTCGGCACGGAGCCCGTACACGCAACGTGCGGGTCGGTCATCAATTATGAAGGAGAGGAGCGACACGTTCGACGGAGGTGTCGAAGACCGAGGCTCACATTTCCCCATGTGGAGTCATGCTTATGCAATCAGGTGCTATTTCTCTCACTGATTTAGTGTGAGTGCTAAAGCAAATGAGATTTGCTCCCAGCCCACTCGCCCAGACAGTGTAGGAGGAGAGAGTTTGAACAGGGCCGAACCAGCAGGCAGGTGATAGGAGCTAAGATCCTTGCAGTACGTGATTAAGGAGAGGCAATGGCATACAGCTGTCTTTAATGAGAAAGGGATAAGCGCAGTTTAAAAAGTGCTAAATGTGATCACGCACAAGACAAAGCTCAGCTAATCATACAAGACACTAGGGGTGTAACGATACCCACATGTCACGATTCAATACATATCATGATACTGAGCTCACGATACGATATTATTGCGATAGTCCAAGACATATGGTAAAAGGTTAACAAAAAATGTACTGTTGATTAAAATGACAATAGTGACAAGAATAAAAATATTCATGATTCTGAAGCTGAAAATACAGAATTATTTTAGACGAATATGCTTGCACTCTGTCACTGACTTGATTACTTTTTACTGGTAACATAAGACATTTGGCATTATCAGGACCCAAATATTCGCCCATTGCATTATTATACATTATATTCAACATCATATATAGTAGTTTACAAAAGTAATTATAGTTCTGACACTAAAACTACTTTTTATTTTGGATGAACTATACACAATACCAACATGTTCACTATCCACAATATATATTATTGCATTTTTGTATTGCGATATATTGTGACACGATATATTGTTACACCCCTGTAAGACACAGATAAATCACATCAAATCATCCCCCTCCCCCCCAACTTAGGTTGCATGCGAAATTGCATACTTCTCTAATAGTAGGAGAAAGAAAAGAGCAGCATGTCAGAATTTATAAAACACTAGGCGAAAAGTACCAGATGACCAACTACTACTTACACAAGTGCACATCCACACTTAACTATCCCATGAGGCCACGGGAGAGGATTTGTGGATGGCATGGAAGCTACACAACTGATGCTGGTACAGGTGAATGATAATGACAACATGATGAATATAGTACATCCATATAATGTTCATGCTACACCGATTCAGACTATATACAGTAGAACATACTTTTTTAACAGTCGTAATTACTTATTCAAAAGGAGAATATGATTTTTAGATAGAAAAAAAAAAAACATAAGACAGGAAATGATATGATAGAGAGGACACCCTGCAGACCCTCATGACATAAAAGTCATAAAATATCAGATTTAATCTTTTTACAACAAGGCAAGGCTGTAACATGTCATGTTGCGACTCCCTGATACTTTTGTTTAATTTTTCAACCAATATTTTAAGTGTCGTTTGTCACACGACTTACAATTTAATGTAATATAGTGCATGAATATGGACCAATTTCATTTTATGGAAAAGAGCAGTGCAAACATTCTTCAAAATGTCTCCTTTTGTCTTCCATGGAAAAAAGGAAGTCATATGGGTTTGGAACAAGTAATTAGAATTTTTGGGTGAACTATCCCTTTAATAGGACACAGAAATGTCAGATTCTTACGGTGTTTGAGTGATACCCAAATAATTAACAGATCTATATCCTCAAACTAGAGACACAAAATATCTCCCCAGTATAAATGGAGTCTGAACGAGCTGGTTAGCTGGTAGTGGATTCAGAGAATGGCACTGCATTTGTTTTCTCTCTTTGCTCGCTGGCATAAGGCAGAGTGTGTGGCGGGGCTCCAGGGCACTGCCTCTGGTTCTGGGCGTCCCGACACTCTGCCCTCTGGCTGCTCTCTCTCGTTCAGCCACAGAGATCTAAGAAACCCCTGAGGAATGCTTTTCACCAGCCACCCTGCCAACCCATCCTGGGCCTGCACCATGCTTTATAGCAACCCACAAAGGATATGGAGAAGAAATGAAAGGAGCAGGCAGGAGTGACATTTAGGAGGACTGTGTTGACTAATTCTGCATTCCAATCACGGCTGTGGCTCGTACCCAGAGAGCCATATTTTCGGTACGCTGCATTTGTGAAATGCACTTTCTTTCCGCAACGTGAATTTCAGCACAGTTAAGATAAATGAATACGATAAATTTTTTCATATGACCTCCGCAGCCAATAACCTGAAATCTCACCACAACATATTACAGGAAAATACGACATTATGTCTTCATAATGCAATCAAATCATTATGCATAAAAAATTGATCAGGTGTTATTATTCTGAGGTGAGCGAGGTAAATCTACAGTGACATATTTAGGAGACAAAAAGAGGCTATTCGACGTCTGCCTGCAAGACGGCCTCTGAATGGGCTCTTCATCCATCTGAAGTGTCCCTTAATAGCATCTCCATTCGTTCAGACATCAGTGAAATTACCTCATCCAAAAGAGACGTGAACAGTGCAGCGTAGCACAGTTTATTGCGACATGTGCCTATTTGCGGGTTTCCACACAATTACTAAAATTAGCACATCAAGGAGCACAAAATAAAGCTGCCAATTGTAGCAGAGATGTAACAAAACTAGCCTGTATAGAATGAAATTACAAGTGAAAGTACAACTGAATGTATAATGGTATAAAGTGAAATTTTACACTATCTATTTTCTAAATTCATATTTTGAATCTTATTGTGAACAAGTCATCCGTGCAAATATTTCATTTTTATTTTTTGACCTTGTAATATTTAATAAAAATGTCACAAAATGTCTAGTGAAAATTACAGACTTCTTTCTGGTGATGTACGTCTCCAATCTAATAATCCACTTAAACACACCTGCAAGCTCACATTCACTCAGGAAGGCTTCTTAAAGAAAAACTAACAGGTCTGTGAGAGCCGGAATTCTTACTGGTTGGTAGGTGATCAAATACTTATGTCATGCAATAAAATGCTAATTAATTATTAAAAAATCATACAATGTGATTTTCTGGATTTTTGTTTTAGATTCTGTCTCTCACAGTTGAAGAGTACCCATGATAAAAATTACAGACCTCTACTTGCTTTGTAAGTAGGAAAACCTGCAAAATCAGCAGTGTATCAAATACTTGTTCTCCCCACTGTATATCCTCATACTAGAGAGGATTTAATATTTAATAAAAATGTAATATTTAATAAAAATGTCACAAAATGTCTAGTGAAAATTACAGACTTCTCTCTGGTGATGTACTTCTCCAATCTAATAATCCACGTAAACACACCTGCAAGCTCACATTCATCATCGGTCTCCACTTTTGACTGCAACGTCATTACACATCTTACAATCGATGCTTAAACCAAGTCCCTGCCTTACATTTTTCTTTTAAAATGATAATCCATAAGATCTCTTGCTACGTCTATTTCATCGCTATTTTAAAGGGGTTATGACATGGATTTTTATTTTTATTTTAATATGTTCCTTGAGGTTCACTTATAATGTTAATAAAGTTTTTTATAATCCATATGAATTGATCGGTTTAGTCCAAATTTTCTGAAGAGACACGAAGCTCTCAGATTTCATTAATAAGATCTTTATTTGTGTTCCGAAGATGAACAAAAGTCTTATGGGTTTGGAATGACATGAGGGTGAGTAAATGATGACAGAATTATCAATTTTGTGTGAACTAAACTAAACTGATATTTACATCAGGGGTGCATGTACTGTAAATTAGGGGTGCCAAACTCAGCTCCTGGAGGGCCACAGTACTGCAGGGTTTAGTCCCAAAACTGCTACAGTTACACAGAAACACACATACCTGTAGTTTTCAAATCATTTTCAAGGACTTTGATTAGCTGGATCAGATGCATTTAATTAGGGTTGAAGCTAAACTCGGCAGGACTGTGGCCCTCCTGGAGGTGAGTTTGGCACCCCTGATTTACATGAACTGCATAAGCCAATCAATAAGCGAAATGATTAGCATCAAAAATATATATTTATTAAGGCTTTTAGCAATACTTAAAAATAAGTATTTGTTAAGAACCATATTTCACTTCTAATCTTGTAACTACAATAAATAGTTTCTAATTCTGATTCAAAATAGTATTAAATGCTCTATGAAAATGTTTTACACTCATAGCAATGCCAATGTTATGTTTGCTTTTATGATGTTCAAGCACACAAAAGGAACATTGAATTGGCACATTCTCACTAACACAGATCCGTCAGAAAATATCATCCCACTGCTCTGTAGTTCTGTGAGATAAGAGTAATTTTATTACCTTTGCCCTTTAACCTTGTTCTGTTGGTGACCAATCCAATCCAGCCTGGAATGAAAGGGTTTGTTTGGTTAAGTAAAGCTTTAAATAAGATTTAGCCATAACGACTCACAATCTCTATGGGGCTCTGTGTATTCCAAATGTTCATTGGCTACATCTGTGACAGCCAACGATATTAACAGAGAAAATAAATTCCTTGTAAGCTTTTAATGAATGAAAGGAATTTATAAAGAAGCCCATGAAATTAGTCAAATGTATCACAATATATATACATCGTTTTAAAGCAGCTTAATAGAAAATCATGATGTTAATGTTTATAAAATCTTAATATCTTCATTTCTAGTTGCATTTAGCAGATTAGAGCTGGGCGATAATATAGTCCACATTTTGTGGCGATACAAGCAGTTGTGATAAGCTATAATAATTAATATCATCCTGTGTGAGTATGCTGCATGTATGCAGATAAAGTTATGTCCAACTTAGCCTTCAATGTAAGAAATTTGGTAGGATGTTAGGTCATGTTTGCCTCATCTGAAAGGTAGACAAAATAAAATAAAATAAAATAAATGACTCTCTCCCACTTTATTTAATCAAATCAAGAAGTAGTATTACATTATGATTTTATTTATATTTGATTATTTGAGTATATTCATTGAACGACGCAACTTTGATTTGGTAGTCAAACGTTTTTCAAATATTAATAAGCAGTGAGGCAGTTTTGTTCAAATATTTTTTTCTAAGATTATGACTAACTTAATCTTGCAAAAGCTTGCTTTTCAAGAATTTCATTCTTTTAAAGGGGCTATATGTAAGAATTGTATTGCAAGTAATAATCGCTTTTTTATTGCCAATGTGTGAACAGCTTAGAACGAAACTTAGAAAACAAGAACTTTCCTGACTTTAGGTTGTCCATTAAAGCCTGTGCCCAATCCTGTTCCTGGAGATCTACCTAACTGAAGAGTTCAGTTCCAACCCTGATCTAACACACCTGTAATTGGCAAGTGTTCCTGAAGATCTTAGTTCAGTTGTTTTTTCAGGGTTGGAGCTGAACTTTGCAGGAAGGTATCCAGGAACAGGATTCGGCACCTCTGCTGTAATCTGATTTTTATGTGAGGGACTCAGGAGGTTTTTGCCAGGAAAATTAAAAGGAAGATATTTAAAGGGTTAGTTCACCCAAAAATTACAATTCTGTCATTAATTAGGCCTACCGTACTCACCCTCATGTCGCTCCAAACCCATAAGTCCTTTGTTCATCTCGAACCACAAATGAAGATATTTTTGATGATATCCGAGCACTTTCTGAAAGAAAAAACAAAAATAATGACTTTATTCAACAATTTCTTCTATTCCGTGTAAGTCTCCTAGGCTGTTCACATTGTAAACACAGTGCAGCGCTTCCGGGTTCTACGTCAGAACGCGGCTCTGTATTGGCCAGCTCCTGTGTCAGCATCACAGCATATGTTGTCAGAGACTGACACAGAAAAGAGGAAATTGTGGGGTTATTTTGTGCACAAAAAGTATTCTCTTCACTTTGTAAAATTAAGGTTGAACCACTTTAGTCACATGGACTATGTTTAACGATGTCTTTACTACCTTTCTGGGCCTTGAAAGCAGAAAGCTCAGAAAGCGCTAAGATTTCATAGAAAAATATCTTAATTTGTGTTCTGAAGATGAACGAAAGTCTTACGGGTTTGGAACGACGTGAGGGGGTGAGTAAAATGGCATGCTGAAAGAGCAAGTCTGTGCTATGATGTCATGCAAAGAAAAGGGGTTAATTTAAACATATAGGCAGATCTATATATTGTCTCTAAATATACTTTATAATCAAACTATCATACCAGTGTAATTTTAATAACCTCACCTGTCGACATGATGCCGGTGAATTGCAGAGCTTGTGCAAACATATCCACATCGCAATGATCAGAGGCTTTCTCAACAACTTTCTCAATGCTCTTATTTTTGTTTCATCTAAACGTCACTCTCGACGGAGTCAATGTTCGTAAACAGTAGCCTATATTGCTGCAAAGGTATTTCCACCTTACTTTTACTTCTAAGCAAAGAATGAAAAAGAATTTCGCTGTGAGTATATTGTGCTATTGAATCACGTTCAGTCTAGTTACTTAGGCTATGTGTGCACGAGCAATGATTTTCTGTCCGCAGTTCACTTAACGGCCACCGGTGTCGCTAATAACAAGGGTTTCTGAATTCTACAAAGCCCCTTAAAGGGATAGTTCACCCAAAAAAGAAAATTCTGTCATCATTTACTCGCCCTCATGTTGTTCCAAACTTGTATTAATTTCTTTGTTCTAAACCTGTATTAATTTCTTTGTTCTGTTGATCACAAAGGAAGATATTTAGAAGGGTGTGGGAAACTGAGGCACTATTCTAGGGCACTATTGACTTCCATAGCATTTTTATTCCTACCATGGAAGTCAATGGTGGCCCAAAGTGTCCTGGGAACAAAGAAATGTATATAGGTATACAGAATTTTCATTTTTAGGTGATCTTAGGTTTTTTTTTTCCTTAATGATGTTTTCAGGACAGTTGTATCACCCTGTCTTTTTTGGACCAAAAAAATCTAATTGAATTTTATTGTAAAAAATGAAAACCAGAAGAGTTGTAGACCCACTTAAGTCATTTTAATTCATAAATTAATGATTTAAAAAAAAAATAATAATAATAATGAATAGATCAAACAAACAAACCAAAAATGTGCATTATGTTATCGACCCAAATATAAATTTGACATAGTCCCACCAAATGATTTTCTAGTAGGTTTCAGTGTGAAAAATACACACACTGAATGAGTGCTGATGCTAGTGTTTTGCTGACTTTTCCAGCAGAATGGCTGACACATCTCTCTGTGTGATCTGGCTGACATGCCCACATAACACCTGTAATCAGGGTCTGCCAGCAGTGCCCGGGGGGACATAAAGCAGCATGGCAATGCCCCGCCGTGACAGCCATCCTTGTTCCCGCTGACAGGTCCGCATGAGGGGCCAAAGCGGCGACAGAACCCGTGTAAATACAGGCAGGAGTCTCTGCCTCGGGGGAGATAGTGTTATCTCCAGCGTCAAGGAGTTCTCCCATCCCTCCTCCACAAAAACCCATTCCCTGAGAAGCACACAGCTCCTCGCCCCCGCACCTCCCCTCCCACCCTGCCTACACTGCAACAACGGCACTAACTCACCTCTGTCTTGTCCACAGGGACACAGGAGAACAGAACTCGTGACTTAATGGTCGCTTGATGTATGTGAGTCTGTATGAATATGTGTCCTTGGCATTGTGGGTCACAGTTCTTTAGGATTACCATCCCTGCTTCTCCCTGATGTTCAAGGAATGTGATTTACTCCACTGATTCAGAAGGGTCTCTAGATATGACCTCCAACAGAAGGAGGCAGAGCCGATGAAATTGACTAATCCTCCCTTTCCTTTTTTCTTTTTCATTAAAAAGAGATTTTAAGTGTGAAAGTATTATTTTTTTTCCCTCAAATGCAGTGGATTTTCACAGATATTCAAGTCAGCTGGATTTTTCAAGGTGGGAGGCACAGCAAGGAAATTAACTCGAAAGAAAGTGAAACACTACTGATTAAAACTCAGCTAACAAAATATGTTCTTTTCTTGGTTATGCGAATGTAAATGAAACATTCCATTTGATAATTTTGCAAACGTTATATGAACGTTACTTATGAATGTTTTTTGAACAATCTGAAACATATCATTTAAAAAATGTCAGATGAATGTCCAGCTAAAATGTTTCAGAAAAAAACCCTCCCATGAACAATGTATAAATGTTTTTGTGCTGTAAAACCCAACAAGTTAACTCAACTCAAACCGATTGAGGAAACTGATTGCGGCAAACCATTTAAGTTTAAAAATCAATACATATGAGTATTGTGAACTTATTATATGATGCAATATATTGATGACTCAATATATATAAGTTCACAATACTCATATGTATTGATTTTTAAACTTAAATGGTTTGCCGCAATCAGTTTCCTCAATCGGTTTAAGTTGAGTTAACTTGTTTGGTTTTACAGTGTGACGTTTTGAGAATATAATCAAAGACCAGATAACTTTGAAAGAACGTGTAACTATTAATGTTCCTAGAAGAATGTTTGTTCGAAACGCCTTTAAAACAAGAAACAATGCAAATGCAAAATATAATATATAAACTATAAACTATACTAAATCATTGTCAACATTTGTCAATATATGTATAGATATAGACATACATACACATGGTAATTTACCACTGATTGTCAATTCAGATGTTGTTCAATGCTTGACGTTCTTTCACACCTCATGCTGATGCAGTAAAGGTAAATTTGGAGAGTAAAGAGTAAAGATCAGTAGGCAAACATCTCTCGTGAAGCTAAACAGTATTACAGTTATTTAAGTGAAACGGACTTCAATTTGAGAAATGCAGGCCAGTCTGGGCATGTTTTTACTGTATTTTCCGTGTCAATGATCAAACCACTCTGACAATAAATCACAAATAGCCACATGAAAAGGGTCATGGATAATATTGATGCCTGTTTAAGTGTATGTGGTGTGAAAGCAGTTTTTAATTAGACATCTTTAGGAAAATATGAGTAAAGACCAGAATCAAAATACAGTCTGAATACAATAATATCCAGCGAGCGAAGTCAATGGGAAATCATTAGGAAATCTTTACCTTGAAATGGATCGGCTAAATCATAGAGAACACAAACACTGTGTACTCTGTAAAGTACTAAATGTAAACTAAAAACTTTAGCAATTATATATATCAAATAATTCTGAGAAATTGGTCAATTTATCAATACTAAAGTAGAATTTTCAATATAAGTATCAATGACTGGAAATAAGTTTGAACATAGAGAATGCTTATTGTTTTCATAAATGGCTTTATACTGTAATCACTAACTTATTTGTATGGAATTTTTAATGGAATAGTCTTTAATGCAAACATGAATGCTAAAGAAACAATGCGCATGTATTATTAATTGTATATAAATAACTCATCACATGTAATATACAAAAATCAATAGCAATAGCCTGAAAAAAAGTTGTACAGATTGATCTTTTTATTCAAGAACAGAATATATTTTGTTTCATGTTGCATGTTTTAGTCCATTTCTCAAAGAATCGATACAAGTACACTTCTAGAACAGTCATTGCCTCGTGAGATTGCCACCCACAATTCATAGTAAATCTTAGACTAATTACATTACATTCTGAAACATTGAAGAGCTTTTGTGGGACAATTTGTACTTTTGCAGAATATCAGCATAAAACAGAGAAAATAAATTATGAGGCTAAGTCACTGGGCAACAGACTGAGCTAATGTTTCAAAGTGCTTGTGCCTTTTTTTTCCTCTCTGGAAATGATTTTGCGAAGCACTTTGGCTGGTTGCATCCCTTTTCCCACAAATATGTGATTTATATGTATTTGTATTTTCTGTTAGACTAATATAAAGCATAACATTGCCTAAAATATCAAGTAAACTAAAATGAATATATTAGATTGATTAATCAATACAGGAACAAAATGCCACTATCCTAAATAACTATTTGTCCCACAGCAATATTTAATCATCCAAAAAAAAAGAAAAAAAAAAGAACTCAAAGGTCAAGGGTAATTATAAATGAATCAGAATAGGTTCTTAAAAATGCAAAAGAAGTACAAAGAAACAATTACATATAACCTTCCACGTCCTCAGTATTTCATTATGCTAATGTAGCAAAACAAAAGTCAGTAGGTCTCCAGACCAGCAAAGACATGTTCACAGATATGACTCTGCTCTTTCCCAGAGTTGCATCTCCGAGAAGAATCCCTCACAAAGCCCATAGCCATGATCCAGGGAAATTGGGATGACTTGGACTTCCTCTTTAATCTCCCAGGGGTGCTGCTGATGCTGGTGAACCTGATCTGAGAACATTCCCTCATAATATTGCGGATGGACCTGTACTTGCTGCTGGTGCTGTTGGTGAAAGTCCTCCATGTTGCATCCCATCATGCCGTTCGCCTCTAGGTAAGCACAAGCCTGCTCGTCCTCGTTGCTGTAAACAGACCCGTGCTGGTTCTGTGAAGATAGCTCCATCTCGCACCCCAGAGAGCTCAGCGCTGTGTTGATATCCAAATCTTCAAACGTGCTGTCGTTCCCACTGAGCACATCGTCGAAAACAGACGCCAGGTCAAAATCTCCTCTCAGTATGTCTGAGGTTTTGATGTCGGTGGTTAACAGAGGGCTTTTGGAGACTCTGGCCAGCTTGCTGCCTCGTTTGGAGAAGACTTGCTTGCGTTTGTTTCCCGGGACAGGTCCTTGGAAGTGGCCCATTCCCATTTGTTGGCCAGTCTGGTTGCACTGAGAGCCGTACGAGGAGCTGGGAGAGGATAACATTTTCCTCTGTCTCTGGGTATTGAAGTTTGTGGCAGGCATTCGCCGCCGTTTGAAAACGCCATTGACAAACATGTCAGCGTACTGCGGGTCGATTTGCCAAAAGCCTCCTTTTCCTGGCTCGTCTTTCTGCCTGGGCACTTTAATGAAGCACTTGTTTAGGGACAAGTTATGGCGAATTGAATTCTGAAAGAAAGGAGAAAAATCAGCAAGTTTTTAGTATTTATTTATAGGTTTAACAATATATCATGTCACAATATATAGCAATAAAAGAATTGCGAAAATGAATCATGGCTTTATTATAGTAAAAGTAGTAACCATGTTTTTTTTTTTTTTTTTTTTTGGCTAATTGATTACCATTTGTATAACCACAGTTTTACCACAAACACCATGGTTAAACTATGGTAAGATCAGCAAAACCATGGTTAATTTGTGGTTACCACAGTTTAACTATAATAACCATGTTTCGTTTTTTCGTAACCAATGTGTCTCATGGATAGCAACCATATCTATTGCGTATAGTTCACCCAAAAATAAATTTTAGACATTTAATTTAGCATCAGATTTGGTAATGGAACATCAAAAATGGAGGACCAACTTATTCAAGTCCATTTCTGATGTAATACCAAATTAAATTTGAGCTTTTTGTTAACTGTTTATCATATATCTTAGAAGTAATAATTAAAAAAAACGACCGTTTTAACTCTTTTGTTAAAAGTATTGAGAGAATATTGCATTGTGAGATCAGTATTGTGATTTGAAACGAATCGTGACATAAGTGACTTGCTACGTATAAATAATTATTCCTAGTTCGCGCTTTTATCCTTTGGTAATTATTTCATGTGCACTATAAAACATCATTTTTATGCAAATTAAATTAAGCTGTTTGAATGTAGAGCAACATTATGGTTTAGATTAGAACGTAGAACATAAATGCAATTACTTCTAGAGGCAGAAGAAGACAACGCGTAAAAAAGGCTCCTATAAAATCCCACTGTGCAACAGGTAGAGGTGTCCTGTTTCATTGGCTCACTGTGTGTGTGTGTGTGACAGAGACAAAGGGGGGAGGGGAATGTTGTGTGTACAGGAGAAGAAATGCTGTGAATAAGGCTCTCTAGTAATGCAGCACGCCTAGATTCACATGACCAGTGGCTCCCTTAAGGATCCCTCATTATGGAAGAAGGCCTCAGGAAACCTATGCTTTTGGGTACAGTGGTCTCAGCTTTCATCATTAGTCACCCTTCCTTAACACATCTCAGATGAGTGCACAGGTCTGGCTATTTGCTATTTGGTTTAATGTTTTGATAGTGCTGTATTGACAGACACCAGCTAATACTGTTAATTTGATTCTCGAACGAATGACTCTTATGAATTGGTCCTTTTGGGTGTATTAGACACATACAGCATGTGAGGGACGATTACCAAAAGAACGACTTTTGTGAGCTTGTTCTTTTTAGTGAGAATCAGAAAATACAGAGCTGGGTGTATTCTGATTCCCTAACAAATGACTCTTATGAGTCGTTACTTTTCAATGAATCAAAAATGAATTGGTCAGAGCGGTTATAGTGGATTAATTCGACTCCCTAACTGAACCGTTTTGTTTGATTCCAAAAAAGTTTAAAAAGTAAACACTTCTTTAAAGAGGAGCTATTACTCTCTGGTTTGTTGTCTGTTAAAATCTGAAAATCTTATTTAACAATAGTCTGAATAAGATTATTTCAGATTTTAATACAAAGAATGGTACTCATAGGCTACTAAAATAATCGTTATGGGACCGTTAAAGGGACCGTTCACCCAAAAATGAAAATTCAGTCATCCTTCACTCAGCCTCAAGTTGTTCCAAACCTGTATGAGTTTCTTTCCTCTGCTGAACACAAAATGAGATATTTTGAAGAATGTCCGTAACCAAAGAGTTGATGGACCCCATTGACTTCAATAGTACCCCCCCACCCCACCCCCCTGAGTGTAAGGTGCACCTGTTGCACAAAAAAAGATACAATTTTCTATCTCTCCTGTGAAAATCTACAGATACTGAATTTCAATGCAGAAAAAAACATCAAGGGATTCTCAAAGACAAATGAACGATCGGTGAAATTACCTGCCAACTTGGCTCCGCGTATCTGTAGTAGCAGAAATTCTCAGTGATCCAGCTGTATATGGCTGACAGGGTGATTTTGGTTTTGTTACTAGCTTTCATTGCCATGCAAATCAGAGTGGCATATGAATAAGGTGGCTTCACGTGGCGGTTTGTTTTATAGTCGATCTCCTCCGAAGGATTTGTTTGCGCCGTTATGTAGTGTCCCGCTTGCTGGTGCGTGTATGAATTCGCCAAACTGCTGCTGGACGTTGTGGGATTCCCAGGTGTTTGTGGCATCCCTGTGGCGGCGGTATCTCCTGCAGGAGGGCTGGAGGGCGAGTCGGTGCCCCCCAGCTGGTTTTTGTGGTAGCAGAGGTGTTGCGGGTGGCAGCCGGAGCTGGGAGTCCTCTCGAAGTTGGCACTGAGGATGGAGAAGTTCTGCAGCCAGTGCAGACTGGTGAGACTGTCGTCAAAGTGAACAGAGCCGCTGACATTGTCCTGGTCCTCCGGATGAAACATCATCCATCTCTCTTTGAATTTATTCGCCATCTCAGGACTCATTAACACTGGCATAGTGGACGCGACTTTATTTGGTGTTTCGAAGAAACAGTTTCTGTGAAGCACAGACACGTTGCTTGAGAATTCAAAAATAACGGCTGATAAAAACGTAACAGAAAAAGTGGATTTTTTTTATAACGGTATAATCCACCACAGGGTTAGGCCAATTAAATCCCTCAAATGAAATGCCTACCTGCGAAATGAAAACACGTAGACTTCGTCGGTCTGTAGCGGTGAATGAATAGCTTATCTCTCAGTCCGTTAGATTCCGTCTGTTTGCTTTAGACTTAGAGCAACAAGTGCAGCAGATAAACGAACGCATCCACGAAATCGTACATGTCCTGATATCTACTGCGAAAAGCAGCATTTCAATCCCGTCTGAGAAAAAGCCATGTAGGATCAAATTTAGTGTCTCGTAAGCGAATGAATACGATAGAAATGAGATGCGGGCTTTGCACTCCGCCGTTTTGCCTGTTTCTTAATAGCCCTTTAAATGTTGACGCCCTCTGATTGGCTGAGACCTCCAGAGTTGAACATGTCATTGTTCCTGCGCGAGGAGTGTATTCAACCACAGATCCGCGCGAAATGTGACAGGTGATCATTTATTGAAATTATAATAATTTATTAAATCATTGTGATTTTAAACCTTGTGAACTGATAAATGTCTCTCGATTAAAATGTAGCCTCAGTCTGAACTGGTACATTTATAACTGTTTTTGCATTCTATCTACTATTATCGCCTTTATTATTTTTTTAATCTGTTTATTTTATCGCGAACTCAATTTTCCTCTTAACATTTCTCCATGCCAGGGGTAAGTCGTTAAAAAGTCGTTGGTTATATTATACACGCGCGCGCCAAGAGTAGTAGAAAGGCGCACAGATGAAAACAGTGACGCGCAACGAAAGGAGCGCGCCACTCATCCCGCCTGAGACCTGCCCTCTTTTCACAAAGTCCAGCTTACATACCACATTATCATAGAACCGTTCTCTCAGCACGCCTACACAAAGTTGGGCGCTGTATTTGGGTATGAATACACCTAAAAAAAACTTTAGGTGTCAGGAGCAACTACACTAAATGCCGTTTCGTATAACTAAATGAGCGAGTGTATTACTAATAGTGAATACACTGCCATCATCTGGATAAACATGGTCTCTACAATACAATGAGCTTAGCTATTCATCCATCTATATCCATCCATCTATCTGCCTAATTAGTCAAAATATCAATAAAATCAATAAAAATATATACATAATTTATACCTTAAAAAAACCACAGTGACTCATATTAATGCACAACACTTTATGATAAAACGATTTGACTACATACAAATATACATAACTTTTAAAGGTGCCTGACATAGATAAGCAGCAGTGAATTCACTAAAAAGCATCAGATATGTCACTGTAAATGATGGCAGATCCCTCTATAAACTACTCATTAAAGCTTCAAAAAGTGCTACAGCTTCCCACTTTGTATGTTTCAACGGGAGGACGAAGGGACAGCCAACACAGTACTGTAAGGCACAAAACAAATATATAAGATACAGACATAGATGATTACTTCAACTGGGTAACTGATTATACTATGCGTCCAGTATCAGACTGCAATCTGATGCACTTAGTGTTCACTTGCTGATTACAGAAAACAATAAAAACGTGTCAAGTACACAGTCATAAAACACCATGAAGCTGCATACTTCAAGAAAGCTGGGTATCCATTAAAGGAAACTGAACCATTCAAAAGTTTTGTACTCTCACAGCATAAGCTATGACGGCCCTATAAACGTCTTTTCTTTATAAAGTTTTCTAGAAGCTAGTGCGTTAAACTCCTGTGTAATGTTTCTACTTCACAGAGAAATGTCTTGGACTCTTCAACATAAGACTTTGATAGTGATAAGAAGTAATCGTCTGAATTGGTGTGTTGGATTGGGAAGAGATTGAATAGCGTAGAGGAGATAGAGACAGCGGGTTGATGAAACTGGCACAGCAGGGGGCGTTTATGAAGCGAGACGCTCATCTTCCATGCGGAGGGTGCTGGGGATGCAGAGCAGAGGCTGACTGGAGCTGCTGGTGCTCTGACTCTTCAGGCTTTCTATGGACTCTGATGACCCTGAGGAACGGTGAAGACAGGAGGCGTGAGAATGAGCAGAGAATCTTTTGGAAACACTTGATTACATTTATTTATCTCATGAAAACCTTTTGATTTTAAAAGTGCTTATGGTTGAAATTAGTTTTATCAGTACAAATGAGTTCTTTACAACTGATTTAAAAGGGATGAGTTGGGCCAGATCGTGTAAAAGTGTGTTTAATAGATGGACACTTAAGGCCCGTTCACACCAAGCACGCTAACTAAAGATAACGATAAAGATAACTATATATATGCGTCCACACCAACGACCGATAACGGTCTTTTTATTCTAAGCACGCGCGCGCCCGGATGATCCAGATCCATTTTAAATGCGCGAGACCTTTAAATTAGAATGGATTCTGATTGGCTGTCAGTGTTTTATTTCGTTCGAAAGCTGGAAAAAAATCGTTCTGAAAGTGATCCCAACGATATCGTTCCTCATATCTTTATCGTTATAGTTGTGGTGTGAACTCTGTTATTCTTTAATATGGAGAACGATTTTTAGAATTATATCTTTATCGTTATCTTTATAGTTATCGTCCTTGGTGTGAACGGGCCTTTAGGGTGTGTTCACACTTGTAGTTCGGTTTTCTTGATCCGGAACAAAAAAGAAACCTAACCGAACCTTAAGATACAAAACAAATAAACAAACAAAAATAAAATGGCTTTTATGATGTATATTTTGCGACAGAACTTAACGTACATCCAAGATAATGCTGTGTTCTGGGCTAAATGTGTTAATGAATGTGCGTACATATGATGGTATTTTTACCAGCTGAGGACTCACAAAGAGCTTAGAAAACATAAAGAGGTCAAACCAGCGGTAGGATTTCCTGCAAGAAGATCTGGAGCGAGGAGACGCGATTCTGATGCCTGTACTGAACTGTGATGGGCAACTATGTGACTATGATGAGAAAAATCAGGTGTGCTCGAGCATTCTGTCTTTTTTAGGGTTGCATCTTGTGACACCACATCCTGTCTTTGGTCCGTGTTCTGTTCATATTTCAGTCGAACCGCTCGAGTTTGTTTGAAACTGGACTGAGACCCATCTTTTCAGGGATCAAATGAACCGCACTAAGAGAACAATTGCGGCAAGTGTAAACACACCCTTACAAAACCATGTCTACATAGATCCATGTGCTATTTCATGGTTTTATTGAGTCTACTATTAATTCTAAAATGTGTAAAAGTAAAGTATGAAAGGTGTTCAAACTTTTCTAAATGTGACTTATGAATAAATTATGAACTGACTCTTACAAAGTGACTGGCAGAAAAAAAAAAAAGGAAAACAACAGTGAATTATTCATTGATGACCTACCAGAGTCAACATTCCTCTACCGCAGTGGACCATGACTCAGACGCTATGTGTGTTAAGAGCAAAGCCAAGTTAGAGTAAGAAAGAGAGAGAGTTAAGAGACAGCACAGCATTAGACATGCAGACACACAGTATAAGTACGGAAGCCCGTTTATGCCACATAAAGGGGTAAAGAAATCATGCTTTGGTAAATCATAATTATGACATGAAAAGTCAAAATTATGAGATACTAAGTAATTGTGAGATTTATGAGATAGAAAGTCTAAATTAATGATATAAGTCAATGTTTTGTCATAATTGACTGTCAATTTACCTTTCAACTTCAGTAATAATTTCCATTATTTAAAAACTTAATTTTAACTTCTCATAATGATGACTTAGTATTTCATGATTTAGATATTTTATTTCATAATTATGACTGTTTATGTTATAGTTATGATTTACTAAAGCTGCTTTTTCCTTATGTGGTAAAAATGGACTTCCATAGCACCAGAGATATTCTTCTTCATTACATGTAAAATTACTAGGGGTATCATGAAAAGTGATGCCTTAAAGGGTTAGTTCACCCAAAAATGAAAATGATGCGAGTAATTTCTCACCCTCATGCTGTTCCAACCCTGTAAGACTTTCGTTCATCTTCGCAACACAAATGAAGATATTTTTGATGAAATCTGAGAGCTGGATCACTTCTCCATAGGCTTCTATGTAATTGCATTTTGCCGGCCCAGAAAAGTTAGTAAAGACATTGTTAATATAGTCCAAGTGACTACAGTGGCTCAACCTTAAGTTTATTAAGCGACGAGAATACTTTTTGTGCGCAAAACCCCCCGAAAATAACAACTTTTCAATATCAACACACAGAAGAAAATGAATAGTTGAATTAAGTCATTATTTTGGGGTTTTTTTGCACACAAAAAGTATTCTCATCACTTGATAAACTTAAGGTTGAGCCACTGTAGTCACTTGGACTATTTTAACAATGTCTTCACTAACTTTTCTGGGCCGGCAGAATGGAATTACATAGAAGCCTATGGAGAAGTGATCCAGCTCTCAGATTTAATCAAAAATATCCTAATTTGTGTTCCAAAGATGAACAAAAGTCTTATGAGGTTGGAACAACATGAGGGTGAGTAATTACTGACAGAATTTTTATTTTTGGGTGAACTAACCCTTTAAGAAGAAAATTTCAAAGCATTTATTTAACTTAATGTGGTTTAAATGACTACAATTAAATTCAAATACTAAAATAATAAACAAAAATTATTCATTCTTATTGAAAATGCAAACACTGCGTTCTATGTTTCAAATAATATTCCATTATGTGGTTAATTACCCCTCCAGTTACATTTGTGTATGAAACATATTTTTAAACAATTTATTTTAAATTAAAATGACCTATTAGAACTGATAACATTTCAGATTTCATGATTTTACATCAAGAATCACAAATAGTCAGAGGAAATATTTACAACCCTATTGAGTACATCTTAAAATCCCCCTGTGGCGAAAATCAAGTTTTAATGTTTTTTATACGTCTATGTGGTGTTTTTAATTTGCTTTAACACAAACCATGTGCAAATTCATAAGTCAACAAACACCACTGCAGAGTATTTTCTCTTTAAAACTGCATTGATCTACAGTGGGGGAAATAATTATTTGATCCCCTGCTGATTTTGTAAGTTCGCCCACTTACAAGGAAATGAAGGGTCTATAATTTTTATGGTAGGTTTATTTGAACGGATAGAGACAGAATAATCAACCAAAAAATCCAGAAAAACACATTATATAAAGGTTGTAAATTGATTAGCATTTGATCGAGTGAAATAATGATCCCCAAACAACCAGCAAGAATTCTGCCTCCCACAGATTGTTATGTGCCCATGTGGAACACAAATTAGTCCTGTCACTTTTAGAAAGTACTCCTAATGTTCTAATGTCAGTGGACACCTGTCCACAGAATCTGTATCTTCCATTCCAACCTCTCCACCACCATGTTCAACACCAAAGAGCTGTCAAACATCAGGGACCAGATTGTAGATCTTCACAAGGCTGGAATGAGCTACAAGACCATCAGCAAGAAGCTTGGAGAGGAGACTTGTTGGTGTGATTATTCAGAAATGGAAGAAATACTAAATGAAAAATCAATCGCCCTCGTAGCGTCTGTAGCTCCATGCAAGATCTCACCTCATGAGGTAAGGATGATCATGAGAAAGGTGAGGGATCAGCCCAGAACTACACGGGAGGAGCTTGTTAATGCTGGTCCCCCTGCACATGTACAAGCCCATCTGAAGTTTGCCAATGAACATCTAATGATTCAGAGAAGGCTTGGGAGAAAGTGCTGTGGTCAGATGAGACCAAAATCAAGCTCTTTGGTATCAACTCAACTCGTCATGTTTGGAGGAAGAGAAATGCTGACTATGACCCCAAGAACACCATCCCTACAGTCAAGCACGGAGTTGGAAACATGCTTTTGGGCTGTTTCTCTGCTAAGGGAACAGGACGACTTCACTGTATCGAGGGGCTGATGGACGGGGGCCATGTACCGTAAAATCAAGAAGAAGCACATTGAGTCATGGAGTGGACTAGCCAGTCTCCAGAACTTAATCCTATAGAAAATCTGTGGAGGGAGCCGAAACTTTGAGTTGCCAAGCAACAGCCAAGAAAACTTAAGGATTTAGAGAGTATCTGTAAAGAGGAGTGGTACTCCACAAGAACTAAGGCATGTTTTGCTTGGGGATTAAATACTTATTTTACTCACTGAAATTCAAATCAATTTAGAACCTTTATATAATGTGTTTTTTTTTCTGGATTTTTTGGTTGATATTCTGTCTCTATCCATTAAAATAAACCTACCATAAAAATTATAGACCCTTCATTTCTTCAAAAGTGGGCGAACTTACAAAATCAACAGGGGATCAAATAATTATTTCCCCCACTGTAAAAACACGGTTTGAAATCGCTGGTGTTTATGACGTCACAATCTACCTTGTACCCAATCACGTCAATGTGTGGAAAGGCTTTAGCATATCATTAGCTATGACCGCTCTGAAGCAGGGGAGTCTTAAGAGAAGTCAGGTTATCCCGGTATATTTTTCTGTTAATATGACAAAATCGGGTAGATTAAGCAATATAGCAGGTGAATTATGTACATGATGTTTATTATGATAATATGATGAAATATATGCCTTTCTCTACTGACGTTCTATGATGTTCAAAGCTTTTCTACGATGCTGATGGTTAGAAGGCAGCTGTCTGACTCTGAGGTGCGAACGGGAACATGGTTTGTGTAACATTAGCAACACATTATTAGCCGTTTGATAACATAGTCAAGCAAAAGGCTAAATCACATTAATTACCGTTATGTGTCCGATGTTGTAAAAAGAGCGATACCATTGTGCAGCGTTTACCTCAGTAAGTTGAGCAAGTGAATCTCTGAGCTGCAGTGAGTGAGTGGAGGCGGGGCTAATTAGCATATTAATGGTTCCGTGTATATTAAATGAAGAAGGGATGTAGAGTTACATTTAAGCTATCTTAACAAGGCATGAAGAATTTTTTTTTTTTTACAGGAAAAAAACTTTTAAATATGTCCTTTTGGTGATTATAGATGAGTTTTAAGGCATAAAGTTATTGACTACAGGGGAACTTTAAGTAATTCACTTGAGAAATTGCTAGTGTTAGAAGGCAAGTAGATACTGTAAGAGAAAAGTAAAAATGCATTTCAAGAGATGCTTTACTGGGTAAAAATTGCTGGGCAAAGCAGCAGCAATAATAGAGAAGGTTCACACAGCACAGCATTAGTTCTGCCAAACATGCTAAAAAAACCTGCTTCTCCAACTTTGCTCTTTTGCATTTTCTCAAAGTCAACACTACAAGGGTTTATCAGAGCATGCAAGTGGACTTAGGGAACAATTCCTATAATATGAGTTTTGGCAGATTAACTCAGAGTGTCAGTGAGGATTGAGGAGTAGTGAGTGTGTGTTAGTGGCTCACCAGGCAGGGCCAGATCTGCTGAGGGGTCACTTTCTGTCCGGCTCAGGCTGCTGCGCTCACTGTGGCAGTCCTGTAGAATTTCACTCACAGACACCCCCAGTGATCTGCTGTCTGAACCTGCCAACATGACATGATTAACATGGTTTCTTCTCCAACACCAAAGCCCGACAAGCCTCAGTCAGAATGTTCATATTATATATTTTATATCATACAGTATATATTATATAATACATTTTTTTGCATTGCCGCATTACCGTTGCCCATGTTATTTTGAAATGCTTCATTTTAATACAGATTTGCACATCGAGTTTGCTTACCTGAATTTGGGAAACCAGGATTGGTGGACACACCTTCTGCTGTGGCCTTTTAGGAAATAAAATAAATGAGCAGTTTGTATAGGTTATGGGAAATGATATACTAACACAACACTAGTTTGCATTTCTTTATCAGTCAGATGCCACCAGTTAAATAAAACCAACAGATCTATGCAAAACTAATCCATGATCAGCATTCCATGATCAGCTCATTGAAGTCACACACATACGCAACAAACGTTTGCAGGAAATAAAATTTTAAAGAAACCATTGTACAGTGTTTATGTCACAGACCCTCAGATAGGTCATTTTAATACCAAGACTATGTTCGTAAAATATAGTAGTTCCTCTTTGCCATTCCTATTGAATAAAAGCCATTAGCTCAATGGCTTACACTTTATTTTAAGGTGACGTTGTTATGGTGTAATTACAAAGCACTGAGTAATATTAATTAGCTACATGTACTTACTGTAGGGTTACTATAGGGTTAGGGCTTGGTTTAGGGTTAGTTGCTTACTATACGTTAGTTCATGTAACGTGTAACTACTGTACGTCACCTTAAAATAAGGTGTTACCATTTACTGGCTTGTCAGAGGGCATCATTTAACAAATGCAGGTAAGGAAGTGATAGTGTCTGACCTCAGTGGGACTGAGACTGCAAGGCAGAACAGACTGAGGCTGGGTATCAGAGAGTTCTGACATTCTCTCCTCATCTTCCTCCTCCTGTATGGGGGACGAGGGAGAACGTGTAGACCTGGAAACATCACACATACAGTATCACTAGAAAAAAAAAAACATTACTTGAGCATTTTCAGAGACTATTTTCACAATAGCGACTTACCCGTCTGGTGACTTGCTACCTTTGCCCTTCATTGATGCGGGATCTGCGTTTTGCTGCCGCCCAGTCAGGTTGAGGGGATCTCCCATCTCCCCCGAAAATTGGATCTCCTCATAGAGAGGTGCTGATGGGATTGAAGGGGACATGGGTTGCACCCCATTCAGGGCTTCAAGCAGGGAGATGGGCTCATAGCCGGGAGGGATGTTGTCGGCATTCTGAGATTCAATAAGAAAGTAAACTTCAAACTTATTTCCATACATAATTAAAATGATTTAGTGCTTTTATTTTTTTAAGAGTGAAGTTTGTCTGGCAACATACACCTCACCTACCGGCTTGGGGTCAGTAAGTTTTTATTTTATTTAAGAAATTAATACTTCTTTTATTATATAAATTGTACATTAAATAAGTTGATCAATAGTGACAGTAAAGACAGACAATTTTATTTTTATTTCAAATTAATGCTGTTGTACTTTCTATTAATCAAAGAATGCTGAAAAAGCACAAAAATATTAAGCAGCACAAATGTTTCCAACACTGATAAGTGTTTTTGAGCAGCTAATCAGCATATTAGAATGATTTCTGAAGGATCATGTGACTGAAGACTGGAGTGATTATGCTGAAAATTCAGCGTTGCCATCAGTAATAAATTACATTTTAAAAATATATTAAAACAGTAAACAGTTATTTTAAATTATAATAACATTTCACAATATAACTGTTTTTCCTGTATTTTTGATCAAATTAATGCAGATCTGGTGAGCATAAGAGACTTCTTTTAAAAAATCTTACCAACCCCAAACAATTAAACAGTGGTTTAAGTGTCGCCATATGCCAAGAAAAGGGAAACCAAATTTGTCCAATATACTGGTTTATGTGCCACTGAAACCTAAAACACCTGTACTGGAGTCAAATGCGAAGCAAAATTCCACTGGACAAAATCAATACTTCTGTAGCAACACAGTTAAAATGGATCCATCAAGTATTAATAATTTGAGTACAGAATGAAATATGATTGTGAATTTTACCGAATGCTCAGTATGGTCAGAGCTTTGGGACAGAACTGGGCTAAAGGAAACCGGGGAAAGAGCGGCGGCTGTTTTCTTCCTCACGGCTCGGATCTGGAGCAGGGCTCTGAATGCTGGGGCAGTGACAGCAGAAAGGAAGGTCATGTGGGGGGAAAAAGGACACAAATGCAGTGTGCATAAACAAACACAGGTGCTGCATCTTCACATAGACATGCTTAAGTGTTACCAGATTCATTTGGCTACAAAAAGGGGGTAAATATTTGCACAGCTGGTCTAACTGTTAAAGCAAAATCAGTGCACATTCTCTCAGTGCAGAAGTTCTATAGAGCAGCAACATTCTTTACACAAGTACACAGAAGCTTGACCAAGTCACAGCAGTCCTGTTATATATGGTTTCGTATTAGCATGTTTCTGCTTAAATTATATAGCAAGGATGTGTGTTATTTTTAACTTTTCCTCACTCTATAACTTCACATAAGAAAAGCCCCATAATACTAAACCTAATAATCATTATTACATGACAACCCCAGCAGATGGCACTGTTCTTCAACAGTCACATGATCTGCACTGCATGCGAGATCAATGATGCACTAGGGCAGGGGTCGGCAAGTAACTTTGGCCGAGGGCCAATATTTTTTTTTGCCAGTAGGTGGCGGGCCAGCTACACAGAGTAGGCCTATGGATACAAATTAAATACTCTTATATAGGCCTATAATCGCAGAATATGATGGGTCCGTCACTGTCCGTGGATCATTCGTTCAATCGTTTTTTCAAATTAAAACCAAAAATAAAAAGATGAAAAACTACTTGTTTTTCCATTATTTATTTCCTGAACTAAAATGAAAAAACAAATAACGACGGGTTTTCTGATTGTACTCAGATCAAAAATAGAAAAAAATTATTACTGGATTAGACTAATTTTAATTTTGATTTTTTATTTTGAATTTAACACCTTAAGCATATATCAAGGAAATAATTTAAAACAGATCAAGTACTATTGTGGTAACAGATTACAGCCATTTTAATAAAGGTGTGAATCATGCCTCATTCGCTTACAGTCCGACTTTGGAACTTTATTCCTTTTTTATTATTATTATTTATTCGGGACACACACATACACACCTAAGGTTTAAGGAGGTCTGTCAATATAAATATTACGCTATTTTAACATTGTAGGCCTACTGTCAGCAGAGAAAAAAATGCCAAAGAAAAAAATTATGAAATATAAATAACATAAATTAAATAGGACAAAAGCAGCCTATCACTCAAATTTCTAAGCAACCTAAACGAAAATCATATTGCCCTACTGACAAATGAAGTAGGCTATTTTCTGCCGAACTATTTCAAACATCCTTGCAAAAAAAGAATGTTGTTGGCTGACAATGGTTTCAGTACCAAACAGCTCCTCAGAGCTAGGTGTAGCCTACAGGTGGTCAGAATTAAGTGCGGATACGCTGTCAAAAGGTGTTGGAATGGGCTATTGTCAGTCAGACCGCCCGCTCCGTCCAAAGTACACCAGAGTTCTGACCGCTACAGTCTTTTGACGCGCGAATGGACACAAAGTGGTCAAGCGTAACTAGACGTGGCAGGCGCGAATTTGACGCGCTATTCGCGTCCGGTTTGAACGTACAGTTATACTTTAAAATGTAATCCCGCGCCGCATGATTCCCTATGTGTGTTTCACACAGTATGCGGCGGATAAATCGCCGCGCGACTACGGCTTTTCTCAAGTATTGGAAGAGTTTTGTGCAGCATTTAGGACTTCCATAATAATCCGGCGGGCCAGAAAATATTGCTGGCGGGCCAGTTTTGGCCCGCGGGCCGCCAGTTGCCGTTCCCTGCACTAGGGACTGACTATTCATCTCTAAAAAAAACAATAAAAAGGGGAATAAAGGCACAATGGTAAATCAGTCCATATCAGATTAAAAAAATAATCACTCAGCCTTTTATCTTTATGGCCATACCCACTTTAAAGGTTCGACTCATTTAGTGGAACAAATCTGAATAATAATGGGGGAACAATAAAGGAAGCTCAGGCATTGATTAATGAGCACTTACGCAGTCTGCAGATAGGGCAGTTGTTGGCCTGGTAACGCAGTGTGTCAGCACAGGCATTGCACAGACACAGGTGCCTGCAAGGGAGAATCAGTGTGTCACGCAGGTCTGATAAACAAACCACACACTCGCTGCTGTTGTCACTGTTCTCATCCTCTGTGGACTGAAGAGAGGAGACAAAGAAAACATAGTAAAATAGTACATGAAATCAGACACAGGAAATGGCAGGATGGATATTGTATTACCAGGAACCAGTCAGGCACATAATCTCATTTGCCCTAAATTCTCTGGCGTAGTGACATGATTTACCTTTGTCTCCAGATTGTTCCGGTTTTCAATGCCGTAAATCTCCTGCAGCAGATAGCTCACACGGTCCACCTAAAAGATGAGCATGCGATACGCAAGTGAAATGCAGATTACTGGCTGGGGAAACACCACATCACCGATCAAAATGATCATTATCTTTTTCATGAAGTGACATGGCCTGGGGTCTCATTTATAAAACTGTGCGTAGGAACCTTACTAAAAGTGTACGTGCGCCCGAAAGCCAAAAATGGCGTACGCAAAAAAATATTCAGATTTATAAAACCGTTCGTACGCCAGAACCTACGCAGAATTCACTTTATAAATCCCAGTCAGCGGAAGATTGTGCGCACATGCGTCTCCTCCCCGAAATAACCATATATGGAGCTTACAACGCCTAGTTTTACTATGCAGATCCCCATCTGCATATCATTTGCATATGATTATTCATCCACGTGATAACGTTTAACGGTACAAGACACATTACATTAATAAAAATCAAGTAGTTGCCTATCCTTGCCTTGTTTTTGAATACATAAATCAAATAGTGTAAAATACATTTCAGAGAAAGTTTTTCTCAATCTTTTCCACTGGCCGAATTGTATTTTTAATTGATTTATATTTTTAATTGAAGCAGATAGGCCTTGGGCATTATTTGCACGAAACTATTATCTCAGACAATCTGGTATTATCATGATAAGCAATTATCTCTGTGGTTAAAACATTAAAACACAGCATGCCAGAGGAAAAGTGTTCAAAAACACCGCATCCACAACAAATATTTCTATTGACTGAATTTGAATATAAAAATGTTGTAACTTCTCAGTAATGATTTCATGTTTAAGTGCTTAAATCCATTAATTTGAATGGCATATTTAATCTAAATGTTTATATCAGAAGTAAAACATAGTTTAAATCATTATTTTATTTATTTAAACTGTTATTTGCGTCAGTTTCACTAAACGGCCCAACGCGCTCGCTGGTGCGGACATTTAAGAAGGGATGGATATTTGCTTCAGTGACAGGCTTGGTGAGTGAAATTATATTTGTATTATCTTTCTGTATGTTTAATTTTCTTTAGATTTTCTGTCTAAAAATGACCAAAAAGACACTTAACTCCAGCTCACCATCGGTGTCGCCAATTCCCTTTGTCTCCAGAATGTGCGTACGCACGGCTCAAAGTTTGCTTAAAGGTGCGCACATTCTCCCGTCAAGTTTGTTTTTTATAGATCACAACCTTTGCGTGGGAACTGGCGTACGTACGTTTCCAGCCCCGTTTTGTGCGTACGCACGCTTTATAAATGAGACCCCTGATCACTGCTTCCACATATGTGGCGTGGATAAGAATGAATGAGTAAATGAATTAAAGCTTTCAATCTGTCTGCTTAATGAGGGATCCAATTACGCAATCATACAGCCACAAACACAGACATATTGGAAAGT
Source organism: Scardinius erythrophthalmus (assembly GCF_964197995.2). Classification (NCBI taxonomy): domain Eukaryota; kingdom Metazoa; phylum Chordata; class Actinopteri; order Cypriniformes; family Leuciscidae; genus Scardinius; species Scardinius erythrophthalmus. The sequence goes on along the minus strand of NC_138238.1, from coordinate 18,184,905 downwards.
GAGATTGTTCTGTAGCTACAAGGCACAGATATCACACCCTTACATTTAATAATTAGAAATATGAGCTGCCAAAATACTTACGATTTGCTTCTGTTTCAAAGGCTTCACAGAGAAACTGCCATCAACATGCTGTAAATGAGGGAATACATATAGTATTAATATAATAAAAACAACAGAACAAGCTGGCAAGGAAAAAAAAAAGAAAAAAGAAAAAAAAGAGAGTGAGAGATCAAAATTAATCTTTTATCTTATCTTATTGGGAGATGGCTTATTAAGAAATCTGTGCATATTTCCATTAATAATATTAGTACTGTTCGGAAAAATAATGTTTTTCACCTTAGACAACATTTAACATCATATTTACATCAGAAAAGTGATTAAAAATTAAGCAAAGTTGAATCAAATCTCTTCGAATTAAGTTAATAGTTCTTAAAAGTTTATAGTTCTTAAAGGGTTAGTTCACCCAAAAATGAAAATTCTGTCATAAATGACTCACCCTCATGTCGTTCCAAGCCCGTAAGACCTCCGTTCATCTTCGGAACACAGTTTAAGATATTTTAGATTTAGTCCGAGAGCTTTCTTCCTTCATTGAAAATGTATGTACGGTATACTGTCCATGTCCAGAAAAAGCGACGAGAATACTTTTTGTGCGCAAAAACAAACAAAAATAACGACTTTATTCCACTATTCATTTCCTTCTCTCTGGGCCTCGAGTCTTTTCACGTAGAATAACTGCGTAGCGCATCTGGGTTGTACGTCACATGTAGGCTCACTATTGGCCGACGCTGGTCATGTGTGTGATGCGTGTGATGTACAACCCAGATGCGCTACGCAGTTATTCTACGTGAAAAGACTCGAGGCCCAGAGAGAAGGAAATGAATAGTGGAATAAAGTCGTTATTTTTGTTTGTTTTTGCGCACAAAAAGTATTCTCGTCGCTTTATAAACTTAAGATTGTCTGTATTACCTTTTCTGGACATAAGCAGTATACCGTACATACATTTTCAATGGAGGGACAGAAAGCTCTCGGACTAAATCTAAAATATCTTAAACTGTGTTCCGAACATGAACGAAAGTCTTACGGGCTTGGAACGACATGAGGGTGAGTCATTAATGACATCATTTTAATTTTTGGGTGAACTAACACTTTAAATCTGTGAAGACAGATTAATGCACTACTTTTAAACAGCTCTTCATATTTTAGTCTGACTATGCCGTGTTAATAAAAATGTCTGAAACTTTGTATGATGTACTATGGGAACTTTTGTTCTATGCAATAAATCTAAATAAATGATGTTGATTCAGTCTACTTTTATTTTCTACATTGGCTACAAAGCATTTTCCAGGGTTCCACAACTCCTTTTGATCAATTAACTTTTGACCATGACTTTCAAGATTTTATAAATTTACATGACTTTTTCCAGGCCTAAAGAAGAATCACAATTTTAAAATTCCATGAGTCCAGGGTTGAGATTCATGAATCTCAAACTGACTCCATAAAAGTCTGCCTGGTTAATGACTTACTCAATATTATAAAACATGACCGAATGCTTGCGAGCTTTCAGACCAGCTGACATTCTTGAGCAGAAAACAAATCCCAAGAAATACACACCCTTTCAAAAGCTGCCAAAAGAACATGTGCATGCCCGGTAACATCTGTAACAGAAAATAAAATGAGAGACAACAGTGAGTAATGATATTACATAATTATAACTGATTTTATTTTATGATCAACATTTTTCACCAACCATCTCCATCATCCACTATTGCTTGGATCACCAAAGGGAAAACGCCTTTGTCCAGATCAAAGTTCAGCTACAGATAAATATGAATGTTTAATTCTAAAAATTCATGACACACCTAACTATTCACAATTGTTTTTTTGTTTTGTTTTTTAAAACATAGTTCTTTTAAAATCAATACAGCAGAAAGGCCTTGATGAGATGGTACTGATGCAAATGAGTCTCTACAAAAACAATCACCTCTTCAGGCTTCCATTTGGTGAAATCAATCTTGAAGGATGGCAGACAAAATTGCTGATTAATCCCTCTCTTATAATGGACCGTCTCAGACACCATTGAAGGGCTTTTGGGGCTGTATCTTTAAAAAGAAAATTGTAGTGATTATCACCAACAAGTCTGAGCATAACTGAGGGTATCAGGTACTAGTAATGTACATTTCAAACATGGTGACCAATGTAAACTAAACTTATGTTGTTTTCAGAGATGAGAGACCCAGAGATGATTTTTTTTTTCCGAGAATGTTAATGTTATCGCATTGGATTAAAATGTACTGACTTCGCTCACACAGGGTATAACTACTTCCCAAAATGTTTGGATAATTTTTGCACACACACACACACACAAACAATTTTGAGTGTTACAGGCTTTTTTTCTCAGAGATTAACTTTATCCTCAGATCAATGAAGCCTGCAATCAATCAGTTTAAAAAATAAATACAAAACATGTTCTTACTGAAAGAAAATAAGTTGACAAAACCATTGAATGCAATATTTGGTGATAATATAGCATAATGAATGACTTACAAGCAATTTTTAAAAGGCTGGTCATTTTTGGCCAAAGGTGTTAACAGCGTATGGGTTAATCTTTTGTATTTAGACCAAGGAGAAAAAGTTTGGTCAAATGATTTTGAATTTAGACCAAGTGCCACTGTTTTCAAGAAAGCTGCTGTCTAGATGCCAATGGGTTAGGCAATGTTTCTTTGGGATCAAATGGCTTAAATGGGACTTTAAAGCAACTGAGGCTATCAATCACAAGACACTCAAGTTTCTACATATCATCAAAAAAAATTTTCCTGTAAGAAATTCACTTAGCTACAAAAGTGAGCACAACAGACTCGCTGATTTAGCATCATTCTGCAGAAACTTTACACAATGGAAACTTACATTGCCATCCCATTTGCAAACTCCTCAAAGGCTTGACAGTATAATGTAATAGCCACTCTGGCATCAGTATCAAAGCAGAATTCAACACTGTAAAGGACCTTGGGATCGCCTGTGTCCTCTGGTGTGCTGTCAGAATCATCCTTATACCTGCAAAATTAGAAAAGCAAAAGTTTGTTGGCACGGCTCTCTTATTTTAGTAAATACTCTACATTGTGACGTCACCAACAACCCCTTCAAGCCATGACTATATTCACAATAAACCTGACAAGACGTAAAGAATCCTTCCTGATGTTCACCAAACTCCTCAGCGTCTTGACAGGCTCATGTGGTGCTGGCGTCACATAGGGAAACTGTGGAAAATAGGACAAAAACTAATGTGTGAGGATGACAAAGTGTCAGACTCTTGAAAGGTTTGAGGAGGAGGTTTCATTTGGTCACCTGCACAGGTCTGTTGCCAAGGAAATTCAAATCCATATTTTCCCCAAAAAGATATCCCTCTGGATGGGGTGTGTCAAACTTTTCTCCACCCATGAAAAAATGACTGGTGAAATAATTTCCTGCAATAAAGACATTAAGGAGATTATTATCTAGGATGGATGTGGCCACTAGAAAGAGTTGACATTAAATTAAATTAGTATATTTTCTCTACACAAGTCAAACACTGCCAAAGTAGATTTCAAAAGCAGAAAACATGAGACATACAGAAAATAAATGTAAAAGTACAAAATGTAACAAACATAAAGAATAGGTAACGGTCTATGAGTGACAACAAGAATAGTAAGATACAAACCATATACATTTTGTAATGAAGCTAACGTTTGTTAACATTTTACTTAAGTGACATTTTACCTGATTTTGGGGGATATCTGTACGCTGAGTTGGCTTGAATATCGATGTCTTCAACTCCAGCAATCCTTCGACTCAGTATTGAACCCATGTTTAAGTGTAAATGGCTGTTGAAGACTGCTATATGAAGATAAAATAAGGTTTATTTTGGACAGTTAGCTGGAAACCGTTTGCTCCCTCCGCTATGGAAACATTCCCATCTCTGGCGATAAAAAGAGCTGCGAACAAAAGATATCAACTTCCGTATTACGTTCTAGCTCTTCTGATAAATCAGACTGACTTATGTCAAATCTGTTAACTCGCAAGTAGACGTCAAATTATCGACGTTTCAACGGTGAACAAAATAAAAACAAAAACAAGACTATAGGAAAAAACTGTCTTTTGAAGAACCCATATTCTCGCGAGATGGGATTTTCCCGAGAGCAAAGGATATTGGGATATGTTGTACCTGTCTACCGTCCATCGTAGTCTCAGCCTGGTCTCAGCTCAGATATGCACGCCACAAAAGAAACATTAGTTCGACACTAAATGCCCTTTTAATTTACTGTTAAGTACATACACTGAGTTATGTTTTTGATTCACGTGATAGTTTTTAAATTCAAACGCCAGTGCTGCAAATGGTAATTTCGCCTTTTGTCTAAAATCTTATTTTATAACACCTAAATTTATTTCATGGATGGAGCGAGCACGATTGAATTTGTATATATTTTGTTTATTCAGTATTTGTGTTGAAGATGCGTGTTTTTTGTTTTGTTTTTTTTCTCAGTCATATTGTCAAGCGGTCACGCACTGTTATTAAAAGTAAAAGCAACATCATGTAAAAGTTGACGTCATATGCTTACTATTAACAGTACAGGACTGTGCCCAAGTACATCAGATGGTCTTCTATAAAGATGCAAGTGATTTAATTGGTGTTGGAAGATTTATTTACCATATTTGGGAAAGTAGTGGCATAGCTCGAATGGGAATTGGACGGGAGCGACCGTCATTCATAAATTCTGCCTTCTAGAACTTAACAAACAAAGCGTTGCATGCCGGGATATGGAGTTTTGGTGTTTAAAGAGCAACTTAAACACGCACTATTATCCTGGTCGTGTAGTTCATATATTAATTTTTTCTCTGTTTAACAGTGAATGATTTAACTTTGTATAATCAAAATCGTAAACATCTATCTCGAGCGCTTCAACACACACGTCAAACGAATGCAGTATCATCAGAAACACAACAAACGTGGAATCCTTACGCATACAATTCCCATGACCTCCGCCCCGCTCTGATTGGCTGCTTCACGCTGTCAATCATCTGGCGCTCGTTACGCCAGCGCTCCTACAGTAAATATTTGTGTTTGCTCAACCGGCTGTAATGGTGGACGACTGAAAGAGAAAAGCGGAGAGACTAAATCTCAAAAATCCTGTCCCGGGTAAAGCACTATCGTTCGTGGCTCGGAAATAAACACCAGCGAATATGGATGAACTCAAGCATCAAGTTATGATAAACCAGTTCGTCCTGACAGCTGGATGTGCCGCAGACCAAGCGAAACAGCTTTTGCAAGCGGCACATTGGCAGTTTGAGGTGAGCGCAATGGACAGCACACTATGCATGCCTACGCCAGTGCATTGTTTATGTGATGTACTGTATACATTGTCGCGCGGCTAGTTGCCATTTCTAGGAATGACTATTAACAATGACCCAAACCAGTTTTATTTTCATCCTTGGGCATTTCAAATCTATGAATGTGTTTTATTTTTGATATAAAAATGTACTTAAATACACCCTTTAGTAGGCTATAACAATTGCGAAAAGCTCAACAAAGATAGACTACTATCCAATTAGAGTTTACTCCAGATTAAATACTATAATCCTTCCCCATGACACAGTGTACTAGCTTCCCTTACTATTATGCAATGAAGATGACCACTGACAGATTACACTACAGCAGAGTGTATCAATGTTGAGCTTTCGTTTCAGCTCGCTAAAAATAAGTGAAACCCCATCAGTTCCCCATTAGGCTATGAATGGGATATGAATAATGTTTAAATATTACTTTACAGCATGTGAAGTAATGTTGTGTTATGATCTCTCACTCACAGACAGCCCTTAGTGCCTTCTTTCAAGAGACAAATATACCCTACGGTCACCATCATCAAATGGTGAGTAAGAAAGCCGCCATCTCTGTTTATAAGCGTTTACTTTAAAGAATTTAACTTTTTTTCTGTTGCACGTGTTTGTTATGCTAATGTACGAGCTCAGTTTATATCGTGGCTGCAACAATAACAATGTAAAGCTGTAGCCATAGTGTCGGCCATGTTGCGGAGAGACGGGGCTTCCAGAAATAAACACACACACTGACACACACAGGCGCTGTGTTCACTGTTATTACTGTAGTGTGCCGAGGTAGGCAGTATTTCTTTGTTGCAGCATAATTGAAATGAAATAATGGCCGCAAGGTTAAAGTATCACGGATGTGGTTTCATCAGTCAAGCAAAAATCAGTGTCTTCTTGACTAGGGCTAGTGTTTAACTCCTTTATTAAAAGGGAACATATGATATATGTGCATCATGATGATGGAGTTCTGGAATATCCTATTGTCACTGAAAAACCTTGAAATATTAGGTATTAACACTAAGGTCCCAATACACTAATACAACAAGATCCTCTTAGTAAATGTTTAGTCTACTGTTCATTGTTCATGTTAGCTGGTGTCCATTAAATAATGTTAATATTAAATACAGCTTTTGATTTTAATAATGTTTTAGTGAATTATGAAATTAACTTAGGGGCAGCTTACACGAAACTAAAAACGGAAAACTTTTTATGCCTTTTGGCCGTTCATTTCATGACAACAGTGTTTTGGGGGCCTGAAAACACAAACTTTTGAAAATGGGATTCAATTCAATTCAATTCACATTTATTTGTATAGTGCTTTTCACAATACATATTGTTTTAAAGCAGCTTTACAGAAAATGCATGTCTACGTTACAATTTAAAGTGTTTTATTATCAGAGGTGACTGTGTCCAAGTTATGTATTTCAGAAATGTGATTCAAAGTGATAGTTTTTGAAAACTACACCATTACCGTTATCATCTCTATTTAAACTACAAATACTTGTATTTGTGAAAACGATGACATCATGCGCATGTGTATTGTGTGTTCAGTCTATATGCGCAAAGTGTTTCTTTACAGAGTGACATCGCCAACTTCTGGCTTGGCATGTATAATGCAACGATTTTAGTCGTTTTTGTGGATCTGTGTGAACAGGGATCGTTTGACAACATTGCCGTCCGTAGGGGCTACGCCAAAAGTGCAAGGGAAAAACTGTTCCGTTTTTAGTGCAACGTTGTTGTGTAAACCTACCTATAGTAATAGTAAATAGTAAACCTATAGTGAAGATACATTTTTCTAGTTATGCTTTGCGGTAAAATATTTCATCTAGTAACTAATGTTCTTGTGTAGATCAAAACATGCTTGCAAGTCATAGAAATGTTCGAATTGTGAGTGAATCGTTCTTTTGAGTCAGTTATTTTTAATGCCAGTCAGGCTGGTTCATAAAAATAATAATAATTATTATTTTTATGTAATTAAATTTGAAAATCTTTGATGTTCAGTTACATATTACACATCAGCACACATACACAATGTTGTGCAATATTTCAGATATCAGTTGACCCCATGTTTGTTTGAGGTTTATTGATGTGAGAATGGGATGGGGGATACAAAAGTACCTATGGATCATTGCTTGAGACTGAACGCAGGATAGTTTGTCCACTGCCTCATAATTTAAATAGATCCAGGTGAAAACACAAGAAGCAGAGGTGTGATTTTTGTGGCATGGCTACCAACACTTACTAATGTTATTAGTTATGCTCTCCTAATCAAGTTTGTGCCACAATTTCCCTTGCGCTGGCACACTAATTTTGATTGAAAGTAATTTTGAAGTCATAAGTGTATTAAAAAATACTTGTGTGCTTAAGTCACAGAGTGTTCTTTTATGTTGGTTTGGTCCTGCAGTCTTGTTTGGAGGGGTCCTAAGTAAACAGGATTTCAGAATTGGTTGTTGTAAATTAATCACTGATGTTGACTGTAGTCTTAACATAAAATCATTTACTCAACATGAGTGGTTTTTTTTTTTTTTTTTTTTTTTTTGCATGAACTACTCATTCAAGCGTTTATTTTAAAGCACAACATCACCGCCGCAATTAAAGTTGACCACATGTTCATGCCTCCCTGAAGCTTAACATCTGAATGCATTGCTGTTCATTCATTTTACTAATAAACGTTAATTATTAGGAAGTGATTGTTGTGAATGGGCAAGTCGTCAAGGGCTGAGATCATGCTCTGGACAGATGTAATGTTAGATGTTTGTCTCCTGCGGAGTGACCCTGCGGCTGTAGTCCTACAGTAATTGCTGACCACGTTAACTCATAACTCGCACGCTGAGCCCAATACTCAAAAAAGAAATTTGGATGTCACACTGAAAAACTTAACTATGAATTTATTATAATGAAATCTGGGTTTTGAAACACAAAAAAGTAATTCACAGTAAAATGTGTGGTTCATTACCAAAGGATACAAATGTAAAAATCCACATTTTGACAAATAACGTTTTATTTTGTTAGTGAAGCTCTGACCATGCAGTCACCTCCAGTAATTAAAACAGGATTTAACACACAAAGAGTAGAAAAGGCTCTTTTCCTGGCATTGGGGCTGAGAGGGAGGGGTTCAAGTTCTGGTAACTTTAACTGTGGTTTGTTCCTGGGTGTGACCTAAGAAAGAATAGGCAATATTAAAATGTTTAGATACAATCTGCAGTGTAGACAGAGTTGAGAAAATGTTAGAGTATTGACGAGTTTATGGCAGTTAACAGACAGTTTGATTAAAATGATCATGGAGCGAAGCTCCTTATCTTGATGACCTTACAGTCATGTTGCCAATAAAAGAGAGCAGATGTTCTCTCTTGTGGAGGCTGTGAATTGGGGAAGTGGGATAATCAGACCTTGTGAAACATTATAAAGAAAAAATGTATAATGTTTTTTTTTTGCTGGAATGTCAAAAGTCAATGTATGCAAAGTATTTCACTCTGAGACAATGATTCTGTTTGAACTGAAGCATCTGGCATTTCATGCTTTGTGTTATTAGGGTGCCAGAGAGAGTCAACCACATAAACCACATTTACAGGCATTGTTTCCCAGCATGCATTGCAAATGTGCGAACAAGAAGTAACTTGTCATGCACATGTCAAACCAAGACATCAAGGTTTGGAAGGTTAGCAAGCCATGGCCCAAATTACCCTTGCTGGTAGAGGCCGTTCCATAGAGGATTCCATTCCCCTGAATCAAAACCTCTAAAAACACATGCTATGCTAGCTTTTCTTTTCTTTTTTCTTGTATGCTAGCATGCTCTTGAAACTTATCACTGCAGAACTCCACCCCCGCAGCTATAGCATTAGCGTCAGAAGAATAATATCATTGGAATGAATTTCAAAATGATTTTTTTCTAGCTGATGAATGATAAAGACAACCAATCAGAATCCACCTGATTTTAAAGATAATGTGTGTTTAAAGCGACAGACGACATAACATCACATGCAAGCTTAAAATTAACTGTAATTTATCGTTGTTGGTGTGGACGTGGAGTTATCATTATAGTTATTTTTACATTCTTGGTGTGAACAGGCCATTAAAGTATAGAGTATTTTGTCATAGTTATAGTACAAACATCCATGCCTTTCTGTTTCATGTATTTCTGTTCACATACATACTCAAGGACAAACAGTTTAAAGCACGACATGAAAATTCACAATCCAATTAACATAGAACCAAGTCCCAGTACATTTTTATTTTTCAATAAGCTGTTTGATAAACGCTCGGATGTACATCAAAATACGGAAGAAAAAATTTGTCGCTACTTCTGTTCATCGTGCTGAAAAAAGAATGTCATAACTCTCCATGATGTCTTTCAGTTGGATGCCTTTTAAACTGCTCTGATTGAACAACTTTAGCTGTTTTACGATGCACATAACTTGGCAGAGGACTCTGCAGCCAGCATTGGCCAGTCATGTCCTTGATTTGAGCATACAGTAAGTGTTACGTCTTGTTTTCACCATAAAAACCATCCATTTTCAGACAATATTTGTCTATTTTTTTTTTGGCTCTGAAATCACTCTGTACTGTGCCAACACTCAGGTTAATAATCAAGCCTCAAACAGAGAGATCATTTGCTCACATATGTGCAAACACTTGAACAGACGCACACGATAATAGAGTGCAGAGATCAGGAAAAACCTCTGCATCTCTGCAGTATGTGATTACAAATTACAGTTCTAAAAATCAAAGCAGCTCCTGAAGGCATTGTCCACACCTCCCAGCGTCTCTCTTTCTCACAGAGACTCACAGATATGCGTGCAGCAGATCAGGCAGTGCAGTTCTGTTACAATGGAACACTGCAGTGAACAGTTAATTATCTCATTACAAACCTTATTATTATATTTCATACTCCATCTGCTAACAATGTTATCACTTTCCATAATTCCAGTCATGTATACATGCGTGAGGATGTAAAACAGTGGTTGTAGTAGAACCTCCGAGCTCCGAGTTTCACTGGTTCAGTTCAAAGGAATTTGAAAGCTTTCCTTTGTTTTGCGTTAAACATTTTCAGCTATTCCAGTGGAATGGAGGAGCGTTTTTCTCAAGCTCACGTGAAATCCGTAAATCCCCCCCACTGCTTGTTTCTGGATTGGAACAGTCTGGCTACTTGAACAATAGAAAGGGAAACATAATTGATGCTCTTCATTTATTTTTCCTGATGCCCATGCAATGTTTACGGATGCGCTTGGAATACCAAACACACTGTTTAATAATGTTTAACACATGTTTTTGCATTGGTTCATGTTGGAAATGGGCACACAACACAATTATGTCCATTTTGGAGTCAAAATATTATTGATTCAAAACAATGTTTTTTTCCAAGTCCCACATTTGACCTGGATCATTGTCAGTGTCTTGTAGAGTCAAACAGTTGGGTTCAGGAAGTAAAAATCCCATTAATTTAACGATAATTTATAAATCTAAAGCTATGAGTTTGTTAATCGATGGTATATGCTGTGGTATATATCCATGTGGTCCTGTTTGGTATGGCAAATTGACATGTCTAGAAATGTAAACAAGCTTTAACCAGCTGTAAACTGTATACATACTGTACACTAAATTCCGAAAAGTTTTGGTCTTTTTTTTGTTTTGTTTTGTTTTTGTGTGCTTTGGTGTGCATAAATGTATGAATTATATGGACACCTTATATCATTTGGTTATTAGGTGTCCTTTTGGAGTCTCCAAGTGTCCGTTTTTGGAAAGACACCCATATATATCTTGAAAAAAAGCTTGCAGAAATGATAGTTTACTTTGCTGGATATAGCAAATGATTATTTTTCTATCGTGTTTAATTCAGTTGTTACTAACGATGCTTAATGGGATTGTAGTTATTTCTGTCACTGAAGCAGTGTTATACCTTTGTCATTTTCACCGATTTTCAAAGTTTCAAAGAAATTTCAAAGTTTGTATTGTTTCGATTCACCTTGTAGCTGGTGTGTTTGGTTCATGGTTATAACTCTTTATGGGAAAAATACTTTCAGAACCAAGGTTGCTAAAATATTTAGCTGGCACTGTTGCTCTCCATTGGTCTTGTTTTAAAAAGAAACCACTCAAACACCTTATTATTTCAATGTTAAAAACTTTTTTTTGATTGAATTTAATATGTAGAGAAAAAATACCCTATGTAGGCCGTTTGTTAGTGGATTTCTCTAAAAAAAAAAAGAATTAACGTGGGTCTGTACAAAAAAATATGTTGAAAACCGGAAAAAGTAGTGCTAATTTTCTGCCAGGACATAATCCTTTAAGTTTACGTACATTTCCATTAACCCTAAAACAAATCACAATGCAATGAGCAATTTAAAATACCTGTTAAAAAAAAAAAAATCGTATTTCTATCTAAACATTCTTAGAATTCCAACCAGCAAAACTGCAACATCGGCTCATCCAATGGCGTGAGTTTGGGGCTGGCCTGTCCTTTTGTCCAACCAGTGAAAGACAAGGGGTGTGTTTAGAAGCCGTTTTCTTACAGTTCTGTTGGTAACACACAGCTTTAACAGTGTCCCGAAACAGACAAAACAGTTAAACATTCACTAGGTTTCCAAGTAAATGAAGTGTAACAAACAAAAAATGCAGTGTAACAAAGTGGACTGGGCTGTGCACCACAGGTTCTGTTTTTCTACGCCAACTCTGACCTCATTTCTCATCAACAGATCTGTCCTCACAACCAAAATATTTCCACAGCAACCCAGCTGTTGACCAGAGCGTGTTTGTTATGTACACTGCATCTCTTGTCGATGTTTCTGAATTATGGAGGATCTGCAGATGCATCTGCTCTCGGTTTGACGGCCGTGTTAAGCCACTGACCTTCTCCACATCTGCAGCAGCTGTCCTGACGGCTGATGCATTATTAGATGCCATTTTGTGTGACTCTCAAAAACGCCCCCTCAGTGCCATTTGAAGCCTGTTTAACAGCTTCATAGCTTTTTTTTATCTCTCAGACTTCCTGTTGTAAACACTTTTGTGAATTAAAGCCATCTAGGGACACTGAAGTCCATTTGAGACTTTTGACCAGCCACAATAGGGTGATTTGTGGTTTTTGGCGAGATATCCTTACTGATGGGTCAATAAAAACTGCAGATGGCAGGATTCAAGGTTGCTGACAGGATGGGACACAGATACGGATTTGATCGCTGCAGTAAGACAATATGGGCATGTTTCTCATACGGTACCTGTGCAAGGGCACATCAGGAAGTATCCCAATGAAACGCTGTCCATTCATTTACCTTTCATTCACAAAAATCTCTAGATTTCCCCCCACATATTAGTCCTAATTCAACCCACAGACTGCTCATGTGCGCATTTGTGGCAGCCTTTGAAATGTTGTTTATTCTGGTGATGTTGCTCTCCCGCCAAAAACAATGCAGGATGGCGGGGGTGCTCTCATGAGGCCTATTGTGTACCTCTGTAAATGTGAGTTTTGCTGTGGACAGAGGACAGCGAGTTTAGATAGGACAATGGGAAGGTCACCGAGGTAATGGAGTAGCCGAACATCACACAGAGGAAGGCAGAGCGGGTGATGCCTGAGCATAGATGAGAAACAGGAAGTAGAACTGTTCGAAGAGCACCAATCAGCACAGGCAGCAAGAATGCGAAGGAAGGGAGGGAATGTCGGGATGATCTGCTGGGACACCTTAGCAGAATTGAATTTTGCCACTGTAAAATATTTTAGCTGCTTGTCAGATAGTTTAGAATGTGTTCAACATGAAATGCTTTCGCAGCTTAATTTACTTCTGTAATCTGTAAAAGATGGGACCTAATTGCATCCATCAGGAATTGATTAGATCACGGAAAGCTGCCTTTTTGTGATATTATCAACATGACGGGTTTGTGACATCAGCCAAAAAGGAAAGTCATTTTAGAGGTGGAGCAAGATCTGGTTAACTGATTTAATTTGATTAAAGTGTATGAAGTAAAAAAAAAAAAAAAAAAAAAAAAAAATATATATATATATATATATATATATATATATATATATATATATATATATATATATATATATATATACACACCTGTTCAAAAGTTTGAGGTCAGCAAGATGAATAAATACATTTTATATTCATGATACATCAGAAACTATATGAAAGAAATTTATGAAAAAAGATTTGTATCAAAAATGTTAAGCAGCACAACTGTTTTTAACATTGATAATACTAAGAAATGTTTCTTGAGCAACAAATCAGATTTCGGAAGAATCATGTGACTGAAGACTGGAGTAATGGCTGCTGAAAATTCAGCTTTGCATCAAAGGAATAAATTCTATTTTTAAAATATATTCAAACTGTTACTGTACAATCTGTAACACTTTATTTTGATGGTCCCCTTTGAACATTCTGTTGACTATAAGTAACGTTGCACCTATGAGTGAACTAGAGTCATTCGAGTTTTAATAGACTGTCTGCTTAATATCTGTTTATTTTGATTGTCCCCCAACAGACATTCTACTGACTATAAGTTTCTTTGTCAACTTATTCTAACCCTAACACTACCAGTCTACTAATACTCTACTAACACTCTAATAAGAGTTAGTAGACATGTAGGAGCAGCGTTACTTCTAGTTAACAGAACGTGTAAAAGGGACCATCAAGATAAAGTGTTACCGTACAATCTTGCCGACCCCAAACTTTACAACAATAGTGTAAGTTTTGTGCATTTGTGCAATTATGTGCATCATCAAAGAACACATTTGTGATTCTTTCTTCATCCGTTTGTTTTCAGATGTGTACTCCTGCCAACACACCCGCGACGCCACCAAACTTCCCAGACGCCCTCACCATGTTCTCGCGACTCAAAGCCTCAGAAAGCTTCAACAGCAGCAGCAGTCCCAGCATGGCCACCTCGCCCCCTCCACCTCCGGTCAGCTGGGGCATGACCCCACCCGTGCCCAACCAGCAGGGCTTATGGACTCAGGGGCCTTCCCCGCAACAGGCCCACCCGCCCCCAGGTTGGCCCTCGGCTGTCAACCAGCAAGCGGCAACCGAACAGAAGGCCAGCGTCGCCATGGAGGCCGAGAGATGAGGGCCTGGACTACACGGCCCACGGGAGGGGAGCGAGGGTCAGGGGAGGGTCAGGGGCACTGGTTTTTCTCTCTCACTCACCAAACATGGAGGGGGAGAGAGCGCAACCAAGAATAACCAAGCAACATGGACATTTACAGAAGAGGAGCGAAAGCCAACACAAAGGTAATAAGAAAAATAAAGAAACAAGCGCACATTGTATTACTAAGAAAGAAAGCAACTGAATTTTTTTTTCTATAATAAAAAAGTAGTTTAACATATATGGGACTATGATCATTGCGCCCTTGGATTATTTCTGGTATTTTCTCAAAGATGGACATCTAGCACCTGAGGCAGCAACTTTTCTCACGTTTTACTTTTTATCCTTTTATCTGATGTTCTTTATGCAAGACGTTGCATGTGGATTAGCAATCTGTTTTTGCGGTTTTTAACTAACTAGTAATGCAAGCGTTCATGTGTACAGTGTGTGAGACTTACACACTTAAACATTGTGTATCGGACTTACATTTTCTCTTTCCCCGTTGGATAATGGGACTTTTTTCGTACCTCACTGGTCATCTGACTCTACTCAACCAATCAGGGAATCTCACTAGTTGAACACACTTTTTTCGAACTCGAAACGGATTTTCCATGATGCTTTGCTTTGTCCATTATGCAGTAACTCATTGATGTCCTCAAAGATTGTAAAGATTGGTCTGAAAATTTATTCTGAAAGATCTGGATATTTTATACTCATGGTTCACAGTTTTATTTAAATCTGTTTTTGGGGGAGCTGGTTTAGGTGTGTTGTTTCTTAGTTGGGGAGAGTAAATCCATGCCGCTAGAGCTACATTAAAACAGACTACTATACAACATGTTTGTAAGCAGACTTGCCACTTTGCATGATGCATTCATATGTATATCATATTTTGTAGTTTCTTGCTTTTTGGGGGAATTCTACATGAACGCTTTTCGGGAATTCTGTCTCATTAACAGTTATTGAAAAAGTATCTCCTATTCAAGTTGTAATCCTGGCCCCATCTTCTTTTGTATTTCTATTTATGTAAAAATTATACATCTAAAATAAATATAATTTAATTTCTTATTGGATGAAAACAATCATTATCAAGAAGCAGTCAGTAACCTATTTTAAAAATTCATTTGTTTTATTTTACATTTGCACCAATTCTGATCAAACTTTTCTTTTGGGGTCACTTGTTCCCAATGGTTTTCCATGTATGTTTTCCCCCGTTTGACTGTATTGATACCATTCCCACAATATTTGTGGACTACCTGATAATTAACTTATCATTGTTTGTGTTCCTGAATAAATATTGTATGTCCTATGGTGTGACTTCTGTTCCTGGATTGATTGTCCATTGTTTGTTGTTGTGATACTGTGATTGTACAGGTCAGTTTATAAGAACATTTTAACATTACTTAAAGGGCACCTATTATGCAAAATTCACTTTTAACAGTGTGTGTACACAACCACCCTATAATGATAAAAATCCACCCAGTGCTGTTTTTTTTTAATCCCCATAAATCATAAGCAGTGTCTCAGAACAACCCGTTCTCAGATTCTGGGCAATGCGACGTACTTTTGCACAAGCCCCTCCCACGACTGTTGATTGACACTGCAGTTTGAGCATAGACCCATCATGAGTGAGCTCTACACAGTCCGACATTGTTTCGACCCCGGAGCAGCGGTAGACAAGAATGATTGAGGTGTTTTGTTATAAGTTGTAAGAATGAACATAACAGTCGCCATTTACCCTCGTTGTTATTCGAGGATGGATCTGTACCAACTGTTCGTGACCCAGCTTATAGTCTCCGGTGTGATACTGGTCACAGCAGTAATGGAAGGGAGAGCGTGCACTTTATTACAGTTCATAGGAGTTTTTTTTACGGACAAGTTTACCAGTTTATTAAGCACCCACTGAAAAGATGTGTATATATATTTGTTTACTGTTATTTGTAACAAGTGTTTTGTGTAATTCACTGTGTTTGTTGATGACAATGAAAGGGAGAGATGGTTTATGGATAAGACTTTAATGCGCACTTCTTATACTGTGTTTATTCAGCTCTTACAGTGATTCTCTGGAGTAAAACTGACGCTTCATCTTTTGTGTGATGTATAAAAAAATTCATTAAACTCATCAGTATATTTTGGCCATCATTCGGACCGGTCCGCAACAGCAGGCTTGTATTAATAGTGGATAAAAGCAGATGATAAATAAGTTAGCCTACAACCGTAATTAAACTAAACTATACCTGCATCTCCATATAGCATATACTCTCTGGCTCTGTGGGCATTATTGTCTGACTCCGGGTGAAATGAACATGGTATTGAGAGTTTCTGCTTTGATATTATCATTCCCTGAGATGAGATATTCCTGACACTGAGCGCGAGCTTGTGAGGCTCCGCCCAGCAGCAGCTCATTTGCATTTAAAGGGATACACACTAAAACGGCGCGTTTTTCTCAGCCCCAAAAAGTGACTATTTAAACATGCTGTAAAAAATTATCTTTTGGGTATCTTGAGCTAGAACTTCACATACACAATCTAAGGACATCAGAGACTTATTTTACAAATCTTGTGAAAAGGGGCATAATGGGTGCCCTTTACTTTGCAGTCACGTGATATCTGGCGGGCAACAAACGCGATAAGTACATCCAATTGCACAACAACTATCTGGCATGTCATGTACACCTCAAAACACCAACTTTTGTATATTAAAACTGGCAACGTCCTGGATTAGTTTACTGGTTTTCGTTGCTAGGGAATGACGTTTTTGCCCGCCAGCCAGTACAACTGACATCACGTGCAAAGTATCAATAAAGTTGTTGTTATTGTTATTATTATTTAATTCTCATTATTTCTACTTACAAGATGATACAAATTACTTAAAGTGAGACTGAAGTGGGGATTTTAAGCCTAATCGGAGAAAAATATTTTATTTAAAAATTTTCCCTTTAACGGCGTCAAATCATCACAACATTATGAACTGGCTACAAATCTTTACATAGGATCATTAGGATCTGAGCAATTTTCCTAATCAGTATTTTGTATTCAATATTCTGGTTTTCCAGTTATTCTCTGAACAGTTTCAAAAGGGTCAAAGAAATTAATACTTAATTTCTAGCACTTATTTTCGAATTAATGCCAGCAAGCATGCATTATTGATCATATATATAGATCAAATATTTTTGTTTGAAATAAATTCTGTTCTTTTGAACTTTTCATTCATCAAAAAATCCTGAAAAAAGTATCACAATTTCCACAAAAATGTTTTCAACATTGATAAGAAACAATAAATGCATTTAAGAATGATTTCTGAAGGATTATGTGACACTGAAGACTGGAATAATGATGCTGATGATTCAGCTTTGCCATCACCCATCATGGGAATAAATTACAAGCAAACGTATCTTATTTTTAAAATGTTTAAATATACAAATTTACATTTGTAACAAAATTACTGTTTACGAAAATTAATATGGCCATTTGGATTACATGGAAATATATGATATACTAGGCATAAAGCTACAGCAGGTATTTCGAGAGACAATATCGCCTGCTAAACTCATGGCCACTTGAGGAGTGTGGAGAGGTCAGCAGGTTCTCAAGTTGGATGTCCTTGTTTCACCTCTGAATCAGAGAGAGAGAGAGCACGGCGCTACTGTTCTCTGTGTTTGTGTTTTTCAGGGCGTGACTTGGAAACCGAAACGTTGCCAAGTAAACCGGCGTTAGCGAGCATGGTGCTGTGGTTTGCCAGATGAACCTTGGCATAGGCCCTCAGACTTCGAGCCATCAGCCATCTTGATTTTGATCTATAGTCAAATGTAAAGTCCGATCACACTGACTAAAGCACTCTTTATTTTGGCCTCTGAAATGGTCGCCCATTCTCTGTTCTGTTCCCATGTTATCACTGGCACAGCTCGAAGTTCAAAGCCCAATGTTCTTCATAGCAGGGGAGAGGGAAAGCGCAGATGTCTTCCTGCTAAGTGTGAACATCGTGCTGCATTTTGAAAAGGAGTTTGTGGTAAGGTTACGATGAGGTAGGGGAGGGGTCGCATCTTAAAGAATCAGAAAAGGTTTAGGCATTCTGGTTTTAAAAAAGAAAAAAGATGTTTCACTTAATTTCTAATACTTATTTTTTACCTAATTTACCTAAAGGGTTTTAAAAAATATATGAATCAGCACAACTGTTTTCAACATTGATAATAAGAAATGTCTCTTGAGCAACATATCAGATTTCTGAAGGATCATGTGAGACTGAAGACTGCTGAAAATTCTGCTTCGCCATCACAGGAATGAATTACATTTTAAAAATGTAAAAACACTTGTTTTAAATGATAATAATACTTAAAAATACTACTGTTTTTACAGTATTTTGATCAAAGAAATGCAGTCTTGGTGAGCATAAGCGACTTCTTATGAATCAGAAAAGGTTTGATATCAGATGACTCACACTGCCACTCCAGGAGCCTGTGCCTCCTGTCAGGAGTTTAGGCTGGAATGAATGAGTGGGCATGAGTCAGCACAGGATATTATGGGTAAAAGATTTGATAGCTGCATTAACACCTACAACACTCGTTCAGCTCAGTGGCCCATCTGGAAACTGGAAGCATGTCTCCTTCCCATGACCTTCATGTTGGTATCTTTGCTCACGGCTGTCAGTTCTGAGCACTTTTGTTTTTAAAGGGTAACTCTCACCAAATTGAAACCTAGGCTATTTTTGTTAATCTGCCTGAGTCAAACATTCATGTAAAAGCAGAATTAGAATGGAACGCCACTTTTAAGTTTGACTGTATTTTCGTTTTCGGTCAAAATTTCTCTTTGGTCGTGTGTCGGCCATATAAAAATTCTCAATAATATACATTTTTAACGTTAGTCGTTGTCGTTGTCTAGGACATCTCTCCTCTAGATAACTTCTCTCTTCATGCTTCTATCTCCTCCACTCCTCACACCCCCCTTCATGTACACGCGCACTAACCCCCCAACCCCAAATCATTCTGGTTGGTTATTGGCTGGAACACTGTTTGTTAAGTTTCGTGGTCCAGGCTGGGCCAGTTTGTTTTTCTTGCCGTTTGTGGAGCCTGGGCTGTCTACAGAGACCACGTTTTTTTACAGTGTGTTCAGGGGACAGGTAGCTAGCGGATAGTGAGGAGATGTTTGCTGGATGTGACAAAAAATGTTTTGGCCTAAAAAACGTGTGACATCGCTTAGAGCACCTTTAAAGGTGGTCACAATACATCTGATCTACCATCAGCGGCTAACTGGATCATGTTAACTACTCAAAGTCAGACAGAGCTGAAAAAGACAGAAAACTGAAAGAGAACAAACATCTGCAGTATACGCTCTCATTATGCAAAACATATTAAGAATAATTAGTATTACATTACATTTATGCAGAAAAGCTTTAATGCAAAGCAGCTGGCATTGCATTTAAGGCATTGTTTTTAATCAATTCATGCATTAAACATGGCCCACCACAAAGAATGATACAATTTTATATATTTGTAAGAATATTTGCTTTATGAAAGAATTTTTAAGAGAACATTTGGAAATAATTTACACTATACCGCTTTAAAAAGTTTGGGTCGGTGAGATTTTTAAATGCTTTTGAAAGAAGTCTCTTTATGCATGCCAAGGCTGCATTTATTTAATCAAAATGCAATAAAAACAGTAAAATTGTTGCATATTCTTACAACTGAAAGTAACAATTTGCTGTTTTCATATATTTCAAAACATGATGTATTCCTGTGATTCATCAATTTTCACAAATCAAACCCATGACCCTGACCTTGCTAGCGCCATGCTCTGTTTTAGCCACAGGAAAAATAATATTAAATCTCAAGAGAGCATCTGCTTGCTTAACACACAGTCGGTTTACAGTAGCCTACGTCTGAGTGTAGGCTACAAATGAGTTTGTGTTTGGTCTGATGGGTGTAATGATCTATTGTCTCTCTGATTTGTCCGCTCTCTTCCTCCCCCATGTTCATACGCACACGTCCGTTCCCTCCTGCCCTCCTGGCTTCTGAGGGTTTGCGCCGACTCACTCGCTCGCAGCAGATTAGAACAACGTCACAGACAAATGAGCACAGCTGCCTGACCAGCACGCGCTCACAGCACTGTCTGCAGTGATTCTGTCTGCCATCCGTCAGGCTGCAAAGACTAATCAACTCCAATCAATTGCATTCCAATGAGCTGTTTTGTAATCATATGCAAATTTGAATGACTGAGTTCACAAATCATTGGAGTATTATGCTTTTTTTAAGGAGGACAGAAACTAAAACAAGTTAAAGCTGCAGTCCGTAACTTTTTTGGGTTCAAAATTATCCAAAATAATTTTTTGAGCAAGTACATAACCAGCCAGTGTTCAAAACTATGTGCTTGCCTTAGCTCGATTCAAAACGGTAAGCTTGTAATAGGGTGGTTCTTCAACTACGGGCACTTTTGGCCTTGTGAACTTGATGTAAAAAAAAGTGTTCAAATCAAAATTGTCACAGTCTTACAGTTAAATATAACTAGTCTAGTTTAATGATCCATAAGAGAACGCACTTACATTATAAGACAAATTGGTGTTTTTTGACATATTTTCCGATCCGCACTGAACAAATGTCATTTCCATCACATGCAAATATTTGATTATTATTTAAAATTCTTATGATATACATTATTTCTCAACAGTGTAAAACCACTTCCACACATAGTTTGACCAATTTATACCTATATTGCAATTACCATAGATTTGTGGATTAAATTAATTAATTGTCATGAGGCCCAAACACAAAGCTTACATCCACCACAACCTGAAATATAATATTGCATTGGTTAGATACATTTCAGAAAAATAACTACTTGTGTTATTACATTAAGTGGAACATTATCCCATAAAATATGCAGAATTTTTTAATGAGTGATTAGAATTTTGTACATATTTTTAAAAAAGTTATGAGGTGGTGGAAATGACTGGGTGTTGTGGAAATGACAATGAATGGACGTCCATGTAGAAAAACAGAAAACATTTAGTTGAAACCCATTTAACAAATCATTAGTCATTAGTCTGTTTGGTTCCATAACCAGATGAACAGTTACAGTCTTACTGTAAACAACTTTAACCACAAATAGTGAGACCTTTATCCAGTTGACCTCCGCAGCATCTTAAAAATAGATGAAAAGGCATTTAAACAAATATACAGTCCCCTCCAAAAGTATTGGAACAGTGAGGCCAATTCCTTTCTTTTTCCTGTAGACTGAAAATATATGTGTTTGACATCAAAATATGAATATGAGACAAGAGATCAACATTTCAGCTTTTATTTCCAGGTATTTACATCTGGATCTGATACACAACTTAGAAGATATAACTTTTTGTTTGAACCCACCCATTGCTCATGTGACCAAAAGTATTGGAACAGATTAACTTAAAATAGATTAAAGTGAATAAGACTTAATATTTAGTTGCAAATCCTTTGCTTGCAATAACTGCATCAAGCCTGTGACCCATTGACATAACCAAACTTTTGCATTCTTCTTTTGTAATGCTTTTCCAGGCTTTCACTGCAGCCTCTTTCAGTTGTTGTTTGTTTTGGGGGGCTGCTCCCTTCAGTCTCTTTTTAAGCAGGTAAAATGCATGCTCTATAGGGTTTAAGTCTGGAGATTGACTTGGCCAGTCTAAAACCTTCCACTTCTTGCCCCTGATGAACTCCTTTGTTGTTTTGGCACTGTGTTTTGGGTCATTGTCTTGCTGCATGATGAAGGATCTCCCAATCAGATTGGTTGCATCTTTCTGTAAATTGGCAGACAAAATGTTTCTGTACACTTCTGAGATCATTTTGCTGCTGCCATCATGTGTTACATCATCAATGAAGATTAATGAGCCCGTCCCAGAAGAAGCCATGCAAGCCCAAGCCATGACATTACCTCCTCCGTGTTTCACAGATGAGCTTGTGTGTTTAGGGTCATGAGCAGATCCTTTTTTTCTCCAAACTTTAGCCTTTCCATCACTTTGGTAAAGGTTAATCTTTGTCTCATCAGTCCATAAAACTTTGCCCCAGAATGTTTGAGGCTTGTCTCTGTACTGTTTGGCAAATTCCAGCCTGGCCTTCTTATTCTTCTTGCTAATGAGAGGTTTGCATCTTCTTGTGTAGCCTCTGTACTTTTGTTCATGAAGTCTTCTGCGAACAGTAGATTGTGATACCTTCACTCCTGCCCTCTGGAGGTTGTTGCTGATGTCACTAACAGTTGTTTTAGGGTCTTTCTTTACAGCTCTCACAATGTTTCTGTCGTCAACTGCTGATGTTTTCCTTGGTCTCCCCATTCGAGGTCTGTTACTTAGTACACCTGTGGTTTCTTTCTTTCTCAAGACATTCCAAATGGTTGTACTGGCTATGGCCAATGTTTGTGCGATGGCTCTGATTGATTTTCCATCTTCTCTCAGCTTCACAATTGCTTGTTTTTCACCCATAGACAGCTCTCTGGTTTTCATGATGGTTACACGTCTAATTATAAATGCACTCTGCACAGGTAAAACCAAAATCTGAAACTGAGCGCAGACATTCAGTGCTATTTATTGTTTGAATAATCAATGTAATAGGACACACCAGGGCAAAAAAAACACACCTGCCAGTCACATGTTCCAATACTTTTGGTCACATGAGCAATGGGTGGGTTCAAACAAAAGATTGTATCTTCTAAGTTGTGTATCAGATCCAGATGTAAATACCTGGAAATAAAAGCTGAAATGTTGATCTCTTGTCTCATATTCATCTTTTGATGTCAAACCCATATATTTTCAGTCTACAGGAAAAAGAAAGGAATTGGCCTCACTGTTCCAATACTTTTGGAGGGGACTGTATATTTGAATAAATACATTAGTGTTGTACATTTCAATAAATAAAATATTCATATGTAGCCACTCAATCTAAGAATTCCACCTTGTAAGCATAAATGTCATTTCCACCACACCTTTGTCATTTCCACCCAAGAATAATGTGGTGGAAATGTGGTGGAAATGACCGTGGTGGAAATGATAATCCTACAGTATTTTGTAAAAAAATCCAAGCTAGTATTACATATTAGCTATGAATTGGTAGTTAGCATTGCATGCCTACAAAATACATCTATTTGTGTTAAAAAATTAATTTATTTACAAACTCATTTATTGTTACGCCATGTTTGGAAATGACATACAATAAAAATATTTTCATTTTAAGCAACATTTACCTTGAGTTTTCTTATCCAAGTTGCTGAAGAAATTTAAAATCTCCTCCATGTCAGACATGTGCTGTGATGTCATTGTTCATCTCCATTGAAACTACCCAAACAATCTTTCAAAAAAACTTTTTAAAGGGACATTACAGCGTTGTGGTGGAAATGACGGCAATACTGTGGGACAACTACATTTTGTATATAAAATCACATTAATAGTTGTCTGACCTTAAATACCTCAATTATGTTTTGATTCTTTTACTGAAACTTTATTCAGTCATAATAAAAAAAAAAGATAAATAATTTTTTTACACTTCTTTTTCATTATTGAAGATCAAAAGTCTGGGTGTGGGACAAGCACAAAACAGCAATATTTGCATGTATAATGATGTTTAAAAAGGTGAAAAAATCATCATAGACTACCGGTAAAAAGTTCCTAAAGTACTTTCATTGTAAATTTAACTATGAAAGTGTTAATTTTTCAAAATTAAATGTTTTTTATAAAATATGATCAAAGGACATGAAAGTGCCCGTAGTCTAAGAATTGCCCAATAATGTTTTTAATTCCAGTGGTACTGGTGGATTTCCGCGGGAAATTCAAGCATGTCTTTGCGTCATTACGTCACATCTGTAGGCTACACATAAAGAAGGAGTCTCGGCTAGTAGGCTATATTGCGTGTGAGGATGTTGGAGGCTGAGATTTATAGCCTTTTCTCACAGCACTTGATATTATTAAACTTATCAATTTGATGGCGGATCCAGAAAGGTTCAAGACAATCACTGGTGACAACTGGAGATTCACCCGTTGTAAAATGTAAAAGACTTCGGAGTTCGGAGTGGCTACAGAAATAAAAAGACTGCAACCGGGCCCATTGGAAAACAAGGAAACATATCGGAAGGGCTTTTGAAAGGTAAAAATTTGATTATATTTCAGTTTTAAATATGCATCTGATCACAGATGTTTGTATTTCAAAGAGAAACCATTCTAAGGAACATTAATTTGTTGCTATGACTATTAGAAATTAGACTGCACAGAAATGGAAACTGAACTATATAACAGGTAGCCCTAATACACATTAAATGTTGTCACTCAAAGCTGATGTTGTTAACATTAACAATTTGAGAAGTATAATTTGCATGATCGTTAGATCAGCGTGATTTACTGCAATGCTTTTTCCCTCTTAGTTGGTCAGAACAAAAGTGGATGTTACTTAGGCTACTTGTTCAGATTACATTTTCCGGTGAAAATTATGTTGGTCCTAGAGCCCGACCGATATATCGGCAGGCCGATATTATCGGCCGATATTAGGCATTTTCAAAACTATCGGTATCGGCATTTATAACGGCCGATAAATTAATATTTCAAAAATAAAATAAAAACGGACGAAACACTCTTCAACCATGTTATGAGGGTTGCCGTTGTATAGTTTGTCCACCAGAGGGCACTCTACACCGTCCCTGTTGGCAACACTCGTGTATAACGCGCCACACATTCTGCAACCTGCTGATCCAGCCAGAGTCGGGCAGAGAGAACCGCGAGTGAGATCAGCAGTGAATTGTGTTCATGGTGAGTTGGTAACGACTCACGAGACATACATTGCTTGAATAACAATTAAAAGAACATCCCTATCAGTTCTCTTAACTCAAATAAGGATGACAAAATTCGTGACTCATGTCCAGTTTTGCTGCGGTTAAATAAGCCGAGAGTGAAGCGGAACAACGCGACGTAGGCTATATTCACATAAAATGTTAACACTGCAGTTCACAAAAGTTCATAATGTGCATGTGCTTTAATGCTTTGTCGGTTAAACATTTAATTTTAAATGCTGATGCGCTGTTCTAACGTGTGCGTTTCTCAGCGCGTACATGTGAAGCTCACATGCACTAAAAGCCTTTCTAGTACCAGCGCCTGGATACTGGACTAAGTTATCTTTCGAGTATTATTGTGCTAATACTGTTAAATACACTCAAGATTTACATAAACAATGTCGGTTGTCCGCTTGTCAAATGCGTGTACATTAGACGTGTCGTGCTCAGCTCTTAAAGAGACAGTAGCAAATGTAAACACATTGCCGCTTGTCCTTAAAGGGATAGTTCACCCAATAATAAAAATGATCTCATTATTTACAGGCACTCTAATGTTGTTCCAACTGTATTAATTTCCTTCTAATATTTTTCTAATATTAATAGTTTGAAGAATGTGGGTAACCAAACAGCTGGTCCCCATTGACTTCCAAAGGAGAAAAATATACTATGGAAGTCATTGGGGTACATCAACTGTTTGGTTACCCACATTCATCCAAATAACTTATTTTCAACAGAAGAAAAAAACAACTTGAGAGAGTAAATTATGACAATTTGAATTTGTTGTCAATTTGAATGTGAAATTGTTGTTTTTGTTCAAAGGACTAAACGTTTAGTCTTAAAAAAAAAATCTTAAGTTTGTATTTTTATACATTTTATTTATCAGAACTTTAATATATTTTGATGTTCCTCTGTTCTGTTGTGACAATACAAGAAACAAGTTTCTTTTTAAAATGCATTATCATATTAGTTTAGTTAAAACTCATAAATAACTACAAATAACTAATGTTAGGGAAATTTGTTAATGTTTTGTTGCGCGTTTCTGAAAAAAAAAATATATATATATCGTCCGATATATCGGAATATCGGATTTTAAAACCAACAAATATTTGTACCGGTATCAGCCTTTATCAAAATCCTTTATCAGTCGGGCTCTAGTACCCATCAAAAGTTTGTACACACCAATTGTAAAGTGTGTCCAAACTTACTGTACTATAATACACATAAATAATATTGCTACTGTATTATAATATACACATAAATAATATCGGCCGATATATCGGTATCTGGCTTTTTTTTATCGGTATCGGCATCGGCGCCCAAAAATCCATATCGGTCGGGCTCTAGACTCCTACTTCCAAAAAGTAGAATCTGTGATTGCGAATGACAGTATCCACACAGGCGCGGTGACTGACAGCCGCACATTCTCCTCAAAACATTAATTCATCCGCGCTGTGCCATGCCGAGGCACAACCCAAGTAAAGTTAATAATTCCGTGAATAACTGCAATTGCAGATTTCAAACAGAGATAAATCAAGAATAAAATAAAGCCTGTAGTTAACATAGCTTGACAATACTTTGTCGTTTTGTTCTATAACGTAGGCTACAATGCACACACTCACACCCCAAGCTGTCTTAGTTCAAAAACGTTGGCTACGTTTTCAAAAATGAACGTAACTGCATCAAAATGAACGTTTTCACTATGGGTCTGTGTAATTTACATTGTTGAACAAAACGTCAAAGTATAGTCAAGTTTACCACAGGCTTTATTTTATAAATAAAATAAAATAAACTCCAAAGGAAAAGCGCAAAGGAACCAGCAGCGAATTGGGCGAAACGGCTTCTCGAACAAGAAAAAATAGGGCGGTACTTGATTTAGTAAATTCCTAAATTCAGTCTGTTCATCATATAAAGCGATCGTGTCTCCAGAAAATTTTGGACTAAATCACTCAATTCATATGGATTCGTTTTACAATCGATCTCTTTATGAATTTTTGAAGCATCAGTGTGGTAGTACAGGGACAGAAAGCTCTCAAACTTAATCAAAGATCTTCATTTGTGT
Organism: Scardinius erythrophthalmus; assembly: GCF_964197995.2. Lineage (NCBI taxonomy): Eukaryota > Metazoa > Chordata > Actinopteri > Cypriniformes > Leuciscidae > Scardinius > Scardinius erythrophthalmus. The sequence continues at coordinate 18,157,653 of NC_138238.1, read as the reverse complement.
TCCGAAGATGAACAAAAGTCTTACGGGTTTGCATTGACTTGAGGGTGAGTAAGTAATGAAAGAATTTTCATTTCTGAGTGAACAATCCCTTTAAAGGGGGGGTGAAATGCTATTTCATGCATACTGAGTTTTTTACACTGTTAAAGAGTTGGATTCCCATGCTAAACATGGACAAAGTTTCAAAAATTAAATTGTACGTTTGAAGGAGTATTTCTGTTCCAAAAATGCTCCTTCCGGTTTGTCACAAGTTTCGGAATTTTTTTTCCGAGTATGGGCATGTGTGACGTCAGATGGGGCGGAATTTCCTTATACGGGTCCTAAGGGCACTTCTCCCGGAAGGACGCGAGCGCGCGCGCAACCATAGACCAGAGCGAGAGAGCGAAAGCAGTACGCCCATCAAGGCGCTATGCTCGGCTTTAGGGAAGTCAATGTCACCAAAGAAGTGGGTTTTTGGTTGCCAGGGCAAGACAACCCTGCACAGATTCCCAAAGAACCCAGCGTTTAAGGGACCAGTGGATGGAGTTTGTTTTTTCAGAGCATCAACGGAGGTTGTGCAAGACTGTTTGTTCCCTGCATTTCGACGATGCTTGTTTTATAAACAAAGCCCAGATCGACGGATTTGCAGATCGTCTAATGCTTAAGGATCGAGCAGTCGCAATGATAAAGGTTTGCGGTCGTGCGTTGGAACCGGGCGGTGAGTAAAACTGCTTCAAATGTCTCTGTGTGTTGTTAGCTCGGCGCGTTAGCACAGCTTTAGCTCCGCCCACACGGCCCGCCTTCAGCCGCTCGTTTTTTTCCGGAAAGACTCTGTACAGCCTATCTTTCTTTTATAAATATAATAAAACTAAAGACTTTTTGGAGATATGAAGGATGCAATACTACTCTATAGGTACTCAAGATTAACAGGAGATTGAGTGAAAATGAGCATTTCACCCCCCCTTTAAGTCTAATCCCAGAATAAAATGCATTTTCGAGCTGTTTTAACTGAAAGCAGCTTTCGCTGTCATATCTTAAAACATGTCAGTGTCTCAAGATTCATTTTAACTGAAGGTACGTTCACACTACACGCGACCAAGCGACGCGATACCATTCATTTTCAATGGGGAACGGGCGACTTCCGGCGACACGCGCGGTCGCGACCGTTGGCGACTGGATGGGGCGTGTCTGGCGACGCGACAAAGTTGAGAAATGTTTAACTTTATGCAAATGAAGAGCGACTTTCGCGAGCGACAACCAATAGGAGTGAAGTCAGTGGAGCAAACGTGATCCGTCACTCTTCAGTGCAGCGTCTGACCGAGGCAAGATGAATGAGAAGTTTATTTTAGCAGTCAGAAACTGTCCAATAGTTTATGATATGTCTCTGTGTACATACAGTTGTACTCGCCGTGCTGACTCCGAGCCCGAATGGTTTCGTGAACTCAGAAAGACCAGTATTTGCCCATTTTCTGCAGTTAAATAGCCGCGATAGCACAGGGCACTCGCTGTTTCTCATTCATCTTTAATATTATGCATTTTATGTACTGATCCCATTTATATTTAGTTCTTACCTTCCAAAATGTTAGCTTGTAGCGCAAGAAAACAGATTTGTTGTCTACAACACGTAACATCCGTGAATGTCACTCACAAACATTACCTAGGCAACCAGAAGTGAGAACGCCCACTAACGACCTCATCGCCAGCCACTGGCGACATGCAGCGATAAAGTCGCTTCTGTAGTGTGAACGGGGCTTCAGGCCTACTCCTGCCTTAATCTAAATCCTGTTTGTGAAGCCAGACAGAATAAAGACTGCAGCAACTTTGAGCCGTGCAACAATATTTGCATAATTTCTTTCTGGCCCTTTGCTCACTGATTTAGTCCCCCTTGCCCCTCCCACCCCTCTTCATCCCATTGCCTGTTAAAGCACCACCCCCCATACCCACCCCTGGTGATGTCATCATCCTAGATCACATTTAGCACATGTGCCTGCAGCAGGGGTCTGTCTGTGACATATTATGCAATTCTATAGATAGAACAGAGAAAGAGAGTTGAAACAATACGATAGATCCGAGGATAATAGAGCAAAAGGAAGAGAAACGGTGGAGGTGGGGAGGAGGTTTGGACTGTTAATAATAGAGGGAGAAGGAAGGGTTATACAGGGGTTTGCAGTGCCGTCTCATGTGTCAGGTCTTTCATTCCCAATCCCCACTCACGGCTCAACTCCAGCTGCTTCCTCTTAAACAGGAAGTGGATATCGATGTTTCACAGACATGCTCAATGAGCACCAATGGACATATGTTTGGACACACATCGACCGCCTGAACAGAGCTCACAATGACTCCAACACTGGGAATACAGAATTTAATCAATTACTATCTTTCAATTCAGATTGATTCGCCTACTAGAAATATCCTCAACACTTTTGTTTATATCCTCAACAGGGTTACTATTGTTAAAACTATTAAAACTACCACTAAAACCATAAAAAAACAAAACACAAACAAACACATTTTCATTATGGAATAAAATAAACATGTACTGAGAGCAAACAAAGAATATATGTATTTATGTATATACAATATATATTTCAGGCAACATTTCTTATACGTTTAAAGTTGAAGTAGGCCTAAAATAACTAAATAAATCTAAACTTTACTAAAATTTTAACTAAATGAAAACAAAAATATTAACAAAAACTAATAGTATATCAATGATACTAATCATAATAATAATATTCACTTAATATAATATTATTAATCTGACTGCATTGACACCATTGTATGAGAACTGAACTGAACTGAGCTGAGCTGGACGATGACAGCATTGTATTTTTCAGAGTTGATGTATAGATAAATGAACTAAATTAATAACTAATTTTTTAACAACAGAAATGAATCAACACTGAACTGACTTCAGCTGGACAACGACACTATTTTCTTCTAGAGCTTTTGTAGCCGAAACAAACTTTGTTGCATTATTTTCCTGTTATCACTGTAAACAACCTGTATTGTAAAAAGCACTATAGAAATAAAGGTGACTTGACTTGACAAAAATAACACTGCTTTAGACACATTTATCTAAACTAAGATAGTCTAGTGAATCTGTCAAAACAATCAATAAAGCAGATTTTATTTGTATATGGATTACATTTATTTTAACTCTAATTCTTCAAGTTCACATTCAAAACCAAATTTGCAAATTCAAATGAAATCAGCAGTCCAGAACACCTCTCTCACCACAGCGTTTACTCTGTCACTGTGAAAGTCTGACCTCTACAGGTGACCGACAGAAAGAATGAATCAACTCTTTATTTTAGTCAACTTCTTTTGGAACACTTTTCAATGAAGTGTGTCCTAATTAAAGGTAACAAGATGTCGCTTAAAAAAACACCTAATAAAATGTAAAAATGAAACAATAATTTATGTTATGACCTAAGAATAAATGATGTGCTCGTGCTTTTTCATGGGTTTCCTCATCAATTAAAAATGCTTTTAAACCAGACACAGTCAAACAAACATATAAATCTATAAGGAAGAGCATTATTCATGTTAAAAGCATACCATTTAACCAGTAACCATTTACCATACACATACAAACCAGTTTACAGTCAGAACGTCACCTCTTACTGCATATTTGATTATGAAAATTCATTCAAACCAATATGAAAATCGTATCGTTGCTTGTTTAGTTCTCACAACAGAAACGGAGAAGGATAGGTGAATATTATCTGAACGATTGGATGTAATTTACTGAAGCTTTCTGCAATATTTTAGGATTATTCATTTAATTTTTGTTGTAATCTGATATTATCACTGACATTCATAACCAATATGAGGATGAAGGCATAAGGAGTCATGGGGAAATATTCAAAGACTGCAAAATGCTCCAGCATAAGGAGAACTGCTGAAGAACGACTGAGAGAGGAATAAATAAAAAAACGGCTTCAACATTTCCAGGACTGGAGGACTGTGACTCGCCAAACAAACACAATATCCTATTGCCTACAGGTAATGTGATGTGCCCAACATTTAGATATTAAACCGTTTTCATTTTATAATCAATGTTTTTTATTTATCATTTAAATGTGCTTATGTCCATCATAAATGGTGCCTGATACACTGAAAACTGAACATGAAATATATAGACTTAAGATGCAAAAGCCTTTAAGTGCCATCTGAAATTTTCTTCTAGAATGATCATTTTTATTAAGCTTGTATATTTAAGCTCACTAATTTCACTTTAATGACAATTAATAGGTCATTTTCATTGCCATTAAAGTGAAATAACTGAACATGAATATACAAGTTTGATAAAAATGATCATTCTAGAAGAAAATTTCAGATGGCACTTAGAGGTTTTTGCATCTGAAGTCTTCATATACACATACTGTTTGTACAATGTAATGACGCACACAAATGCCTAAACACCTTGTTGCTTTACAAAAAAAAGTGAAATCTACATCAACATCTAATCATAATCTGCTGCAGGTTAAAGGGACATTGACATTTCCGGTAAGCATGATTGTGATCAACAGAACGTCAATTGACTAAAATAGCAACAGTGTATTACATAGAAGATCAAAATGTTGATTGCATATTTTGCCCGGCTTTACTGTACATTCTTGAGCAGCAGTGAAGTGAAGGCAATGATGAGAAAGCCTGGGTTGCATACTTCAGAAAAGATCTATATCACACAACCGCAAAGAATTCAATTGAAATTGGCCGGGAAATGTTTGTGGCATATTTTTTAAGCAAATTTTCACTGAGTAAAATATCACTTTAGATTCCAAAGTCTTGTAGGCTGTATGTGTGTAGTTAAAGATATATTTAAGTGAACTATCACTACCACACCTGAGACAGCAATATTTAACAAATCAGAGGTTATATTTTTGACATTTTAGTATTAATATTAAAGTTTGAAAATGTGTGGATTTCTGCATTGATTATTAGCGCTGCACGATCAATCGATTTATATCACTATGTGCGATGTCAAGTATAGTTGATCTGTACGGACAAGGCACCAAGGTTCGAAACGCACGTGATTCTTGGGTTAATTGCAAAGTTTAACCATCATAGTGTGAAACTTTATCATTTGCACATGGTTTAGGTCCGTTCAAGCAATTTAAAACCATTGGAGCGCAAGAAGACATGAAAGAAAACTCATTTCGGAAGTCAGAATTCAGTATTCTTCCGCCTCTATTTCTGCTTGAACGGACAAATACACGCAAAATAACATTAAAAAACCCGTCTCAGCAAGTATCCTCGTAAACACAGTCACATGGCTTACGTGAACGGAAACAAATGAGAAAGAAAACGGATGCGTATCAATATATGGATTAAGAGCTTTAGCTCTTAAAGTGACAGCAGCTTAATAAACCTGCTGCTGTCTGTCACTAATGTTAATCAAACAACAAAATACAAAGAGAAAACACTTGTTGCGTTAACAAAGATTAATTGTTTAATTAATACAGTGAAGACTGCAGTGTTATTTTACATTTGATTATTCAATGAATACTGTTAGACTTAAAGGGATAGTTCACCCAAAAATGAAAATTCTGTCATCATTTACTCTCCCTCAAGTTGTTCCAAACCTGTACGACTTACTTTCTTCTGCTAAACACAAAAGAAGATATTCTGAAGAAAGTCGGTAACCAAACAACTTATGGACCCCATTGACTTCCATATAGGAAAAAAAAAATACTATGGATGTCAATGGGGACCAGCAACTGTTTAATTACCAACCTTCTTTAAAATATCGTCTTTTGTGTTTAGCAGAAGAAAGGAAATCATACAGGTTTGGAACAACTTGAGGGAGAGTAAATGATGACAGAATTTTCATTTTTGGGTGAACTATCCCTTTAACTGAAAAACTTAAAGCACTGTTTATTTCATTTGTATCTTTGTTCTATTGCATTTATCTCATGGTTGTACTTTTTTTATTTTCTACACAGACGCACTCCCCTACAAAATCACCTCAATCATTAATTCTTTCCATATAACCAAAAACGAAATCGCAATGTCAGTTTTTCAAATATCGTGCAGCCCTAGTAATTACTCATAAAATGCAATATGATCTTAAAGTCCACTTGAAATCAAAATTGACCATATTTACTTTGTTTGCCTAAATTGATCGTTTTGTGGTGAACAATTCATCCATGCAAGTCAATCCACACAAAAAAATGTTTTGGCTTCATAATCTTTAATCAAAATCTGAAAATGCCCCTCCCCTCTGCATTGGAGGACCTTCTCTGATGACGTAGGTTTGAGGAATTGGTTTGGGAAACGCTTAACCACTCCCCTCAAACCGTTATGAGCAGAGATGGAGAGGAGGAGCGCTAGAGTAAAACCCTGCCCTCTGTTCAATATTCCGTTTCACTGGGAAATGCGTCACTACACTGGAGAAAAGTCGTTTGCAACTGCCGGTTCACGCGGACTTTAAAGACAAACGCAATCTGTTTTACTAATACACACAAACAGACATTGGGTGATTATTCACAATAAAATAAGTGAACCAAAAGTAACCCCCAAAAGGTAAATTGGAGTAAATTAAGGAGATGAGATTGGAAGTGTTGGTCACGCAGGTGCCCTGCCATTTAAATAAAGGCACAAAAAAGGTTACTAATAAATCTGTCCTCAAGAAAGATTGGCTAGTGCTTAACACAGAACCCTAAAACACAAAGCTACAAAAGCTTTTCTAAAGACCTGGGAGTTCATAAATCCCTGTCAACAAATGTGGAAAATTCTGGACTGTTGCTTCTCTCCCCAGGAGTGGGAATCCTGAAAAGAACACTAAGAACATAATGAACAATCCTGAAAGAGGTGAGAAAGAATCCAAGGACAACAGCAAAAGACCTTCATAAACTCAACAAACTGCTATAGTCATTGTTCATGTGTCCAACATCAGACAAAACACTGAACAAAACATGGTTTATGAAAGGACAACACCACTGCAGTCTAAAGCAGGTGTGTCTCAAGTTTGGCACCTGGATATTCCATAATGCTTCTGGGAAAATGTTCTTTGGACTTCTGAGATGAAAGCTGAACTTTTTGCCAAAAATACACAACCCTTTTTTTAGGGGAAAAAGGTGTTTGATGGAGGATTTTCTGCTGAAGAAGGATCCTCAAGGGTTCACTTACTTAAAAATTGTGTTAATAGTATAGTCAGATTGTGTTTGTCAACAAGCGTGACTTAAATTAAAATCAGACCACTTTTTTTTTTTGGAGTAAACAATGCAGAAATCCAGATCATTTTAAATGGCTTGCTAATCTATTATTGCGGCTGCAAATCCACAGAAGGCTGCAAATGACGAACAGTTGGACTCTGTGGTTGTTCCCTTATGGCAAAATGTAAATATGTACAAATTAGATTGTAAAACCGATGTAATTTGGCCTGCAGGGAGGCAATACTATGACCGCAGTGCTGCCACAGGGCTCTGAACAGGATGAAGAAACCACAGAACTGTGGAACATCCTCTTCAGACAACAACACCTCCAAAACCGGCTTCAGTTCCTACAGGAGATCCAAAAGAGGAACTCCAAAATAGAAGGTAACTCTTTAGAAAGAATGTTGATGATGAAGAAACGACTGACCATTAAATAATAACAATAAATTGGACCTTGATTAGTTCGATCAATGGGAACATTACTGGAGGTATTCAGAACATGTGGCTTTTTCCCTGCGCAATAAAACATGCAAACAATGGAGTGCAATTACCTGTTCTCTCTTACCAAAGGAGCTGCACCTTTGCCAGGAAATGAGCATTCAAATTGCAATGAATTCACCCTTGTCATTCATCTTCACTTACATTTGACTAGTTAGTAAAAACAATAATTTGGTTGTTTTTTTGCTTTTAGGAAACCTTGCAAACGAAGAGGGCCCTTCAGAACTGGACAAAATAGAGGAGGAGTTGAAGTTACTGGAGCAAAAACAGAAGGATCTTGTTCGGAAAAAAAGCCAACGTTTCACAACACAGTTCACAGACAATGGCATGTGTCTCTAGATGATTAAAAATAAAGTTAAAAGCTTGTGCAAAATCTCATGATTTCTTATATTCATATACATATACAGGACATTTTAATGAAACAATATGCTTTTAAAGGGTTAGTTCACCCAAAAATGAAAATTCTGTCAGTAATTACTCACCCTCATGTTGTTGTTCAAACCCCGTAAGACTTTCGTTCATCTTCGGAACACAAATTAAGATATTTTTGATGAAATCTGAGAGCTGTCTCACTCCTTCATAGGCTGATATGGGATCGAAACTTGCTACTTGTTGTGCGTCAGAACGTAGGCTCACTATTGGCCCGCATCACACACATGACCAGCTTCGGCCAATAGTGAGCCTACGTTCTGACGTACAACGCAGAAGCGCTGCACTGTTACACTACGTGTATAAAGTTTATTTTTATTTTTTCGCACAAAAAGTATTCTCGTCACTTGATAAACTTATGGTTGAGCCACTGTAGTCACTTGGACTATTTTAACGATGTCTTTACTAACTTTTCTGGGCCTGCAAGTTTCGATCCCATAGAAGCCTATGGAGAAGTGAGCCAGCTCTCAGATTTCATCAAAAATATCTTAATTTGTGTTGCGAAGATGAACGAAAGTCTTACGGGGTTGAAACAACATGAGGGTGAGTAAATACTGACAGAATTTTCATTTTTGGGTGAACTATCCCTTTAAGAAAAAGAAAAATAGGTACACTAGATGCACAAAAAGCATTATGTTACTATTTCTTTTATGGATCATTTCCAGTCATTAGTATGCAAATGTAACGTTAGTTATCTTGTATGGTATACTCTCTGTGACAGATCCGATTCAGACTCAAGTCCAAGGACTCTACATTCTTCCCATTTCTCCAACAGAAATTATGTCTCCTGTCATTGCTCTGCAAAAAACAGGTAAAATAATATGTTGCAAATGTAACATGAATTATTTTGTATGATATACTCATTATGTCAGATGGTAAAGCTCCAAAATCCACAAACTACATTCTTACCATTTCACCAACAGAAACTATTTCCTCTATCAATGCTCTGCAAGAAGAAAACGCAGGTAAGATAAAACATTTATGTTGCACAATCTTCACAACTGACACGTTGCAGGGCAAATACTTCTTGACAAATGTCTTGGATTAAGATGGCCATAGAATTTGTTCGCATATGATGAATAAATAAACAAAATGAACGTGTTTCGCCTTCCCAGAGACTGCAGTAAACCTTGACGATGTCGCCATGTCCCCTGCCATAGTGAAATGCCCTTCTTGCCAAAAGACTGTCACCACTGAGATTCGCTATAAAGTGGGCAGCAATGCCTTCCTCTTTTGCTGTCTCTTATCTGTGGTGGGGTGAGTATCTACTCTACAGCGAAGAATCAATCCCTGACCGAGCAAGAGCGCTGTTGTTCCGTATATAGCAAGTAATAACAGTCGTGTTGATATTCAGACTAACAGCACGATTGCGGATGTAATATAGTTTTGATGAAAGAGTCATTCTACGAAACGGCTGCCATTTCCACTTTGCAATTTTCCAAATTTTCATTAAGAACAAACTTATTTTTGAAAAACTTACACCTTTAAAGAATGTTAATGTTAATCCTCCAAAAAAATATATTTTCCCACCTCAGGCACAAAATCCTTAATAATATTATCCTTTTTATTCAGGCATGGGAGTCTTTCTTGTACCACCCCGTCACGGACAATATGTATGCCTTTAGAGTAGTAAAACAAGAAATATATTTTTAAAATGTAATGTTTTCCTAATAGTAAACTGTCCCTTTTTTGCAAACCATCAACCGAAAGTCTGTAATTTAATCCATTATTTTTTTTCTTAGTTTTTTAATCTTGAAATATGAATTCGACATGTCAATGGCCTCATTGTTTGTACTGAAAAAACAAATTCACTTAAAAAATGCAAATAAAGTTACATTTATTTGATTAGTCCTCACAACAAGAACACCATTCAACATTAATTTATGCAAAATTGTATTTCCTTTCCCTAAAATTTTAACAAAAATGACCCCGTGACGGGGTGGTAACTGATGTCACGGAGTGGTTCACTGTGACAAGGTGGTATGGACAAAGTGTTTCTCTATATGATCTGTTGGTTTTAAACTTTATAAAACATATATTATATATTTATAATATACACATATTTATAATATACACATATTTATATAAATATTATAATTCTATAACATAATAATTAGAGATTTAATGGAAAACTTTGGTCATGCTCTGAAAAAAAGAGCATCATATTAGTATTAGTAGACTGTCTGCTTAATATCTGCTAAAAATGTATTGGTCTTTTACTTTTACAACTACTTGTCAATTTTACTAACTCGTACCCTGATCTGACAGTCTACTAACACTGTACTACAGTCTACTAATACTCAACTGAAAGTTAGTTGACATGTAGTTGAAAAATTACTTTTTTACTTTGTAAAGTAAATTGTACAGGTGAACAGTAGTGAAGTATTTTTACTTTATCAGTGTTTTTCTTTGGAAAACCTTTACTTCACTACATTCCTAAGCATAATGTCATAATGTCATACTTTTTACTGCACTACATTACATAAATAAAAGTATATGGTCCAATTTTTTTTAACCTTTGATACTTAAGTACATTTAGAAATTTAGTACTATCTTGTACTTGAGTAAAACTTTTAATTACTATTACTCCAATGTAATTAAGTATTAAATGAAATTCAATATAAAACGTAGTGCAGTAAAAAGTACGACATTTTGTTTTGGAATGTTGAAGTAAAATTTTCCCAAAGAAAAACACTCTGATAAAGTACAGACACTCGAAAAATAGTGAGCGAGTGAGTGAAAGCGATATAGTGAGTGAGTGACATGTTGAGTGAGTGAGTGAGTGACATGTTGTGAGTGAGTGAGTGAGTGAGTGAGTGAGGGAGTGAGTGAGTGAGTGAAAGCGATATGTTGAGTGAGTGAGTGAGTGAGTGAGTGAAGCGATATAGTGAGTGAGTGAGTGAGTGAAGCGATATAGTGAGTGAGTGACATGGTGGGTGAGTGAGTGAGTGAAAGCGATATATTGAGTGAGTGACATGTTGAATGAGTGAGTGAGTGAGTGAGTGAAAGCGATATAGTGAGTAAGTGACATGGTGGGTGAGTGAGTGAAAGCGATATAGTGAGTGAGTGAGTGAGTGAGTGAGTGAGTGAAAGCGATATAGTGAGTGAGTGACATGGTGAGTGAGTGAGTGAAAGTGATACAGTGAGTGAGTGACATGGTGAGTGAGTGAAAGCGATACAGTGAGTGAGTGACATGGTGAGTGAGTGAGTGAAAGCGATATAGTGAGTGAGTGACATGGTGAGTGAGTGAGTGAGTGAAAGCAAACAGTGAGCGAGTGACATGGTGAGTGAGTGAAAGCGATATGTTGAGTGAGTGAGTGAGTGAGTGAGTGAGTGAGTGAAGCGATATAGTGAGTGAGTGACATGGTGGGTGAGTGAGTGAGTGAAAGCGATATATTGAGTGAGTGACATGTTGAATGAGTGAGTGAGTGAGTGAGTGAGTGAGTGAGTGAGTGAGTGAGTGAGTGAAAGCGATATAGTGAGTAAGTGACATGGTGGGTGAGTGAGTGAAAGCGATATAGTGAGTGAGTGAGTGAGTGAGTGAGTGTGTGAGTGAGTGAGTGAGTGAGTGAGTGAGTGAGTGAGTGAGTGAGTGAGTGAAAGCGATATAGTGAGTGAGTGACATGGTGAGTGAGTGAGTGAAAGTGATACAGTGAGTGAGTGACATGGTGAGTGAGTGAAAGCGATACAGTGAGTGAGTGACATGGTGAGTGAGTGAGTGAAAGCGATATAGTGAGTGAGTGACATGGTGAGTGAGTGAGTGAGTGAAAGCAAACAGTGAGCGAGTGACATGGTGAGTGAGTGAAAGCGATACAGTGAGTGAGTGACATGGTGAGTGAGTGAGTGAGTGAAAGCGATATAGTGAGTGAGTGACAAAGAGATGGTGAGTAATAGGTGTGTGAGTGATATAGTGAGTGAGTGAATGGAATAAAACAGGATTAAGTTAACAGTAAAACAACATTTTGATTAGCCTATCTTAGAATCCTTGATTTCACACATCCTCACATTCAAATGGGAAGCAGAACCACCCCGTCACATCCCTTACCACCATGTCACAATAAAATATGTTACGGGGTGGTATGTGACGGGGTGGTAAATTTCATCCCAAAATGGCCACAGATCTTTCATGTGGTCAAGTTCCTCACCTAGCATACATGCATTCAATCTGAAATACAATTTTCTTTGCATTAATAATGTAAAAAAATAAAATAAAAATCAGTTTTCCCTCTTTATTTTGCGTGACGGGGTGGTTGATTTGAGCTTGAAGGAACCTGCCTAATATGAAAAAGGAACAAATAACGAATGTAAAAGAATGTCAGTACTTGCCTGCTTTTGTTCTTGGTGGCTACAAGGCTCAAATGATGTCACTTCCACTTTGTGATGTAATTTAAATCAACAGTCCATGATTTATAGATAAAACAAGTTGTGACGGGGTGGTAAGTCAAACTGAGGGAGGCACACAAATCATAAAATATTTACAAAAAAATAAGGTTTATTTTGAATAAATATATCTTATGTAAAAAGGGACACACATATAATCCTGAAAATAATAAATGTTTTATAAAAAACAATAACTTATTTGGTGATATTTTAGATGCAAATGTCACGTTGGTCAACACGGACATGTGAAATTGGCTATGTACTAATGAAAAAAGTATTAAAAATAGTATGTTAATCTTTAAGAATAGTATTTTATCATATATCATGTTAACAAGAACACTTGAATTAATAACTTTAAGCTTTGGAAACACATTTTGGGACATTTTTGTGCCTCATGCATCTCATCAAATGTTGCGGACCCAAATGGCACCCGTTTCGTAGAATGACTCTAAAGGTAATAACTCACGTTTTATTCAGTTTTGCCAGTTCATGTCTATTTTTGCTCCGTCAATGGAAATATTCAGACAGGGGGAAAAAAAACACAGCAGAAGTAAACGTTGTGCATCACATCGCCGACACGGAGCAACACAAACAGGCTGAATTAACGTTTTTATCCAATTTGAGTGGATGATTCAACGACTCACTCATAAACACAGTCACTTAAAGGAATAATTCACCCAAAAATGAAAATTCTGTCATCATTCCCTCATGTTGTTTCAAACCTAAGTGACTTACTTTCTTCTGTGGAAAACAAAAGAAAAAATGTTTTAAAAAATCTGGGTAACTAAACAGACCATTCTTCGAATAATGTTTCACTGAATGAAGATGTTCAAAGAGATTTGTAAAGACATGAGGGTGAGTAAATGAGGACAGAATTATATTTTTTTTTCCACTATCCCTTTAATTTGTTGCTGAATGAATCAGTTTTTCTTGAACAAACCGATTTTATGAATGATTCAAAGACTCATTTGTCACCACTTATGTATCAATGTAACCAGCAGAAAGAATCATGAAAAATCCCCATCACTGATTATGGACAATAAAATAGTGAGGTTTCTAAAGCTATCAAAGACTTGTTTACTGTATTCACATGACTTTTGCAGTTTGATACAAGCTCCGAACACTGATCTGGCAGTGTGAATCTGATTCAAGAACCAATACTCTTGTTGTTATTCCTCACATACACAAGTTGTTTTGTTCATAATTGAATAACTGTTATTCATTATTCAAGGAGTTCCTCTCAAGTGAATCTGCTAAGCAGGCAATTTAACAAAATTTCTGCAATGCCAGAATAGTAAAGAACATTTTCATTGTCACTTTTTTGTTTCTGGCACAGGTGTCTGGCCGGATGTTGCCTGATCCCCTTCTGTATGGATCGCTTCAAAGATGTCACCCACATGTGTCCGTCCTGCCACAAAGACATCTGTGCAGTACATAGGCTTTGAGCATAATGTTCCTGATCTGTGATACCGTGACTATAAAAACATCAGAAGAGCCTGAGCACAAGACACTGTCAAGGCTGTTTGAGCCTGTTTTTCAGAGAAAGGGATTTTTATATCTATTCTATTGACAGAATTGTTTGGGAAGTCAACGTAGGCTTTGAGATGTGGCGAAACTATATACAAATGAATTCCGTAGTCAAGCAATTAATAACTGTGCTAATGGCCACCAGTCATTTGTATTAACCTCTTCCAATAGACATGCTTGTAGGGTGATATAGTCAGTCATGAGTATGGAAGAAGTACACAAATTGTGTAGCATATTGGCTCATTTTGAGTCAGGTATGACCAAATCAATGGTTTTTTAACCACTCAAGACTCATTCCTAAAAGATTGAAACAGAGTTGTTTGCTATTATATAGTTGAATGGGTTAAACTTAGTGTGAATCGCTTCAACCAGTTGAAAAGATTAATTAATCAATTGAACATCACTATCATGCCTTGGAGTGGGTCTTTATTTCTTCATTTCATTTTTTTTTAAATGTAGTGCATTAAAAGTTTCCCACTCCTAAAGTACCCATATTTGAAATATATACAGGCATGAACAATGTGGACAGTAACAATGATCTGGATAACAATCCAAGCCCTTGAGACATTAGATGTTTATCTTTTTTAACAGCATAATATATTCAAATAGAAATGGTCAGGTTATTCTCTTAACATATCACTAGTTTTCATTTATGTAATAGTCAGCTAAATGAGCCTTAAGGACAGTTATAGGAAATATATTGTATTAAATGTCACTATTTTTGTACATGAAACTTTCTAAATACATCAAGGAAGACCCTAAGAGTCCAATTACAATTTGAAAAGATGCGTCATAGCCTATATATTCAGAATAGAAAAACATATCTAGTGGCAAATAAACAATAACAGACACAGTTTCTGCATGTCATTCCTCTGATATATTTAAGAGACTCTAAAACATCCTTTATGACAGTATTTTCACAATACATACATTTTCATTGACACGTGATGGCGTATATACTCATATCTTTAAAACGATTCACAAAATATAGCTCATGGATGCGCCAGACATGTATAAAAATATGTATTACATCCATTAATATATATACACAATGTGCAAAACATATGGCATACAAATGATGATAGATCTCCCGCTTTGGAGGATGTTCAAAGGCGGCGGGAAATATCGCCCAGTGTCATCACCACTGATACATAATATACATTTAATATTTGATAAAGAGCATGACATCTAGATGAGTCCAGCAGACGCTGTTGAAAATGAGGAACTAGGAATCCTAAATCTACATGAAGCTTGACAGGAGCTGAGCTTTGACATCCTAAATGGCAAAAACACAAGCCACGGGTTTCTAGATCTCAGCCACGACAGGCGTCCGTGCAAATGGATGGTGTAAAACTGAAGTGATGCTCTGACATCTCATCTACTGCATATACTGTATACAATACAGCACTGTATATAAAACGCAAGTTATTGCTTTACTCTCCAACTGCACTATTAAACAGAAGAAGGGACACTTGTATTGACTTCATCTCTAACCTTTTTACAATCAACTAAATTCAATACAGATTATCGAAGAAAAATCGAAAACCCGCCTACAATAACCTAAAAAAGTTTGGGATCAGTAAGATTTTTTTCAAAGAGGTATCCTCTGCTCACAGGAGCCGCATTTATTTGATCAGCCTTTACTGTAATAATATTTCACAATATTACTATTTTAAATCACTTTAAATAACCCATGATGGCAAAGCTGAATTTTCAGCAGCATTACTCCAGTCTTCAGTCTCACCGATCCTTCAGGATATTCTAATATGCTGATTTGGCATTATCATCAAAGTTAAAAACAGTTGTGCTGATTAATATTTTTGAGGATTTTTTTCAGGATTCTTAAATGTCTTGTAACTTTTGATCAATTTAATGCATCCTTGCTGAATTAAGGTATTCATTTCTATTAAAAAAAACTGACCCCAAACTTACGAAGGTAGTGTCTCTATCTACATGAAGTGGCATAGTACAATATTTGGCCTCTTTGGTCATTCGAACCGTTAAGTTTTAATCCCACAGAAGCTCTAAAACACAAGAGGCATCACATGATGGAAACCTAGGTCAGTGTATCCTATTCTTTCTCCTTCACTTGCTTGTCAGAATAATAGTATGATAGGGTACATAAAAATTGCATCAGGCTGCATTATAACAGCGGTCAGTAATGCCAAAAACGCCTCCGAACAGTCAGACAAATGCATCATTCCTTATCGGACTACATCTGTCCCCATATAGCAGTGAATGATTATACTAGTTGAGACTAGTATTTGGCATTTTTTCGTCCCTGGAGAGGCCACAATTTGGACAGTATGCAGAGCAAACAGTACAAAGCCTTAAAAATAAAGCAGATGGACATCGATGATCGTCCGACTTCTGAGCAGACAACGCGTAAAACTGAAGCTTTTTTCTTTTCTAAAAGCTCCTGTGATGAGCAGTTCATCACTGCGGCAGAAAAGTGCTTATATACAAATAACATGTAGAACTGAAACCCCCTTTGGATCAAACAAAAACTCGCTTCACATCTGAGAGAGGTGAGTTCAAAGCCAGTGGACACGTATTGCCTCGCTGAATGGGAAGGAGTCACGTCAGAGCAGGATATACACATA
Source organism: Scardinius erythrophthalmus (assembly GCF_964197995.2). Taxonomy (NCBI): domain Eukaryota; kingdom Metazoa; phylum Chordata; class Actinopteri; order Cypriniformes; family Leuciscidae; genus Scardinius; species Scardinius erythrophthalmus. The sequence continues at coordinate 18,141,077 of NC_138238.1, read as the reverse complement.
TGAATAAAACGATTTTTTCCAAAGAAAAGCATAGATACAAGGGCTAAACAGAAGAAAAACAAGAGGAAGTTTCTCTGAAAGATATCAAATCAATTTGATTATTCACATGCTGCCAAGATATTTGCATATATACATAATGTTGTTTGTTTACACAGATATTTCATTTGGATGGTCTTATTTTCGAACAGTATAACAAGACAGAGACACTCCAGCATACAAACACATGCACCCACACAGATATTTACTACAAGAACCTGACAAAACAAAACCTACTAAAAACTTCAGAACAATGAAAGCAGACAAATCTGGATCGTGCTCTATGGAAGCTTGTTTCCGCCACAAAATAATAAAAAAAGATAATTGCGACTTTTTATCTCAAATTGCGAGTTTACATTTCTCAGAATTGCGAGATATAAAGTCAGAATTGCGTGAAATAAAGTCGCAATTGCGTGTTTTAGTCACAATTGCGTGTTATAAAGTCAGAATTCTGAGATATAAAGTCAGAATTCTGAGATATAAAGTCAGAATTGCGAGATATAAAGTCTCGCAAACTTTATATCTCAGAATTCTGACTTTATATCACGCAATTGGGAGATATAAAGTCAGAATTGCATGATATAAAGTCGCAATTGCATGTTATAAAGTCAGAATTGTGAGATATAAACTATTCTGTAAAAAAAAAAAATATATATTCTTTTTCCCCCCCCTTAGAATTGGACTTTATATCTCACAATTCCGAGAAAAGATGTCAGAATTGCGAGATATAAACTCGCAATTATGTGTTATAAAGTCAGAATTGCGTGATATAAAGTCAGAATTCTGAGATATAAAGTCAGAATTGCGAGATATAGTCGCAATTGCGAGAAAAAAAGTCAGAATTCTGACTTTATAAGACGCAATTGCGACTTTATATCTCGCAATTCTGACTTTATATCTCAGAATTCTGACTTTGTATCTCAGAATTCTGACTTTATTTCACGCAATTCTGACTTTATATCTCGCAATTCTGAGAAATAAAGTCAGAATTGCAAGATGTAAACTCGCAATTGTGATAAAAAGTCACAATTATCTTTTAAAATGTTTTATTCAGTGGCGGAAACAAGCTTCCATAGTTCTCAGACTCCCTCAACAAACGAATTATTAAGCTGCCAGTGACATTTAACATGCAGTCTGGTTTGCTTGTGAAACAACCCCAGAGAGCTTTGCATTTTCAAAACTCCAAGTACAGGAGGAATAAACAGTATGTTCATACACAACAAATAGTGAGATCATTGTATTTAGTGTCAGTTGTCACTTCTGTTGGCTTAATTTACATTTCTAAAAGCAGTCTCTCTAACGGAACTTTGTTCCATGGCATCATCATGGCAAATAACGCAAAATATAGTGACCACTGTGCGAACCGAACTGAGAAAAGTGTGGGAAAAAACAGGAACTTCATTACAGTATGATGCACCTAAAATCAAATGAGTCCAACGCAAACACACACACATTCCACTGAAGTGACGAACAATCACACACAGACACACTTCACAATTCACATACACACAAATAAGGTGTTGCACATCCAACAAGTCAGACGTGGCAGCTTTTCTTTTCTTTTTTATACAAAAATTTGTTCTCATAGATTATTTACATAAAATTTGATTGATTTCAGACTGTTTAACAACATCGCCTGTTAATCAAAATCGGACGTGTTTTTTTTATTTTTTTTTGGCTGAAATTGAAATTGAAAGTCTTCAAAATATGTTTTCATGTGTCTAGGACTGAAGAAATTAATCTTACTGCGAATCTCAATCCATATCAAGCCAAATGCTCTTTGCAAACTCATCCAAGATTGGCCATTCATGCTTAGGAAAATCTGCAATTCCAGCTACATAAATCATGAATCGATTTATCTGGTCTGCAGTCAATCATCCTTCAAACAATGTGATTGTCTTTAAAATAAAATCCCAAAAAGATATATATATTAAATAGATCTTCTCCATCAAACTACACGGCCGTTCAAACATGTAGGGTAATTTTTGATGTTTTAAAACAAGTCTGCAAGGCTACATTTATTTGATCAAAAATACAGTAAAAAAAGTAATATTGTGATTTTTTTTCATGTCAGTATAGTTAATAGTTCTAGTAAAATGTAATTTATTATATTTAGCTGAATTTTCAGCAGTGATTACTCCAGTCTTCAGTGTCACATACTTCAGAGATTATTCTAATATGGTGACTTGATGCATAATAACTTATTATTATCTTATTATCATCAATGTTGAAAACAATTATCCTGCTTAATATTTTTGTGGAAATTGTGATGTATAAAATTTTTCTTTTCAGGATTCTTTTATGAATAGAAAGTTCAAAAGAACAGCATTTTAAAAAAAATTGAAATTACTTGCAATATTATAAATGTCTTTGTCACTTTTGATCAATTTAATGCATCCTTGCTGAATCTTTTTTTTTTTTTGGAACGGTAGTGTATATCTGCCACCAAATCTTGCAGTCAGCACTGAAAAAGGGGCATTGTTAATAATAATGGCATTGTTGATCAAGGTCATTTTCAATTTTGTGCAAACAAAGCAAAGTCTACTGTAATTCCACTATGTCTGGAATCCACAGCCTTCCCTTCCTTATAACTAGCCATATTTATAGACTGACCGCAACCAATCTGATGTCAATGGCACATGCATAAAAATCTAAACAAATTAGCAGTACAGCAGAATTCAATCTGCCTGAAAGCAGCTCCCTCTCAGTATGGCACAGCAAAGAGAGCACATTCAGGACCTAGCCAGCATTACCCACAAGGCTCTTGTGTCTATTCTGATCAAACAAGAGCGTTAATGTGAACGAGAACAGATGGTGAACATAGAACCAGCATAAGTGAACTGTACAGCTGAGCTGCAGTCTAGTCACATGAAGCTGCCAGATGTGAACCACTGCCACAAAGATGATCCCTACTTCCCCTTCTCTACGCCCCAAAGACAAACGGCTTGTTGTGCGAGTGAAAGCATAATCGTGTCTGAAGCGATTCCTCTCAGTCCCAGTGCAGCTGCAGATCATGAGTGTCCAGGAATTCAGAGGTGATGCCCAGTGGGTTGAGTCCACCTATGGACCCGGGCATAGTGATGTCCAGCCACTCCATGTTGTCCAGGCAGGTGTCTTGGAGACTAAAGGACAGGGCGGAGGAGGAAGGTGGAGGCGGGTCGGTGAAACCCAGCTCACAAGTGTCCATTGGGGAGTTTGGCTGCTCCAGCATCTGGTTTTGCAGCTCCTCTAACAGGCCCAAAGTCCTCTGCTCCGGCTCTGTGTCCCCAACCAGCGTGCCCTCCAGCAAAGCCTCCAACTGGTTGTCGGAGTCCAGGGAGGCGAGGCTGGGCAGGGGTTCCACCATGAGCGCCGGAGGGGGTGCCATCTGCACCTGGGCGGGCGGTCGGGACAGGGCGGTGTTGATAGGCAAGGTGGTGATGTTGGCCGTGACGGGCATCATCTTAGGCACAGATGGGTCCTGTTGACTAAAGGGAGTAATCTCTGCAGAAACAGAGTTTGGAAGTTTGGAAACAATACGTTTTTTTTAATATTTTTGAAAGAAGTCTCTAATGCTTATCAAGGCTGCGTTTATTTGATCAAAAATACAGAAAAAAAAAAACAGTAATATTGTGAAATATTATTACAACTTAAAATAATAGTTTTCTATTTGAATATACTTTAAAAAATAATTTATTCCTGTGATGCAAAGCTGAATTTTCAGCATCATTACTCCAGTCTTTAGTGTCACATGTGACATCCAGTCTATCACATGATCCTTTAGAAATCATTCTAATATTCTGATTTATTATGAGTGTTGGAAACAGTTCTGCTGCCTAATATATTTGATGAATAAAAGGTTAAAAAGAACTGCATTTATTCAAAATAAAAAAATATTTTCTAATAATATAAATCTCCTTTACTATCACTTTTTATCAATTTAACACATCCTTGCTGAATAAAAGTATTGATTTATTTCAAAAGAAGAAAGAAAAAAATTATTGACTCCAAATTACTGACCAGTAGTGTATGTTGTTGTTACAAAAGATTTCTATTTTAAAAAAATATGCTTCTTTTTTTCTTTTTTTTTACTTTTTATTCATCAAAGTATCCTAAAAAAAGTATCACAGGTTATGAAAAAATATTAAGCAGCAGAACTGTTTCCAACTTTGACAATGAATCATCATATTAGAATGATTTCTAAAGGATCATGTGATAGACTGGAGTAATGATCCTGAAAATTCAGCTTTGTATCACAGGAATAAATGATAATTTAAATAATTTAAGTATAATAAATTGAAAACCAATTATTTTAAATTGTAATTATATATCACAATATTACTTTTTTTTCTGTATTTTTGATCAATTAAATGCAGGCTTGATGAGCAGAAGAAACTTCTTTCAAAAACATCAAATATATATATATATATATATATATATATATATATATACACAGTACAGGTCAAAAGTTTGGAAACATTACTATTTTTTTATTTATTTCTAATATATATATATATATATATATATATATATATATATATATATATATATAATTTTTTTTTTTTTTTTTTTTACAAATATGTTTAATAGATAATCTCCATCAAACCATTCAAAGGTTTAAGTTCAGTAAGATTTCAAAACGTTTTGGTAACACTTTACAATAAGGTTCATTATTTAACATTATTAACTAACAAGATCTAACAATGAGCAATACATTTGTAACAATATAATTTTGTAAATGTTAGTTAATAATAATACAGCTCTTCATTGTTTGTTCATGTTAGTTCACAGTGCATTAATGTTAACAAATACAAACTTTGATTTTAATAACGTATTAGTATATGTTGAAATTAATAATAACTAAGATGAATAAATTCTGAAGAAGTCTTGTTCATTCTTAGTTCATGTTAACTAAGGTAGTAAACTAAAGTTAGCTAATTAACCTTATTGTAAAGGTGTTACCAACGTTTTTGAAAGGAGTCAATGCTTTTTGCCAAGGCTGCATTTATTTGACCAAAAATACAAGAAAACGGTAGTTCTTTAAAATACCTATAGTTTAAAATATCTGTTTTCTATTTTAATATAGTTTTTTGGCAGTGATGGCAAAGCTGAATTTTTAAGCAGCCATTACTTCAGTCTTCAGTGACACATGATCCTTTAAAATTATTTGGTGCTCAAGATAAATTATCAATGTTGAAAACAGTTGTGCTGAATAATATTTTTGTGGAAACTGTGATCCATTTTTTTTCCAGGATTCTTTGATGAATGGAAAGTTAAAAATAAAACAGCATTTTTTGGAATAAAAATCTTTTGAACCTTACAAATATCTTTAATGAGACTTTTAATGCATCCTTTAATGTCACTTTGATGCATCCTTTTGATGATCCTGAATAACAATATAAATTTCTTCCAAAAAAAATATTATTCAAACTTTTTAATGGTAGTCTATTTGGCCCTGAATCTTGGAGACATCAGGCTGTTACGGCGCTGAAAAGGGGGCTTCTGGGAAATGTAGCTGCCCGGACTGCCAAGATGAGTCTTACCTTCTCATTCTTCATACTCACGATTATCAATCGTGAAAAAAAAAATCTGAATCTGGATTTATAGTGAGAGTTTTGGAGAAATGGAAGTAGTCTGCAACAATATGACAAACTCACCGCCACTTTCTATTAAAATGTCAAAGAGATCATCCATCTGTTGACTTGTCGCTGTGGGAATCTGTGGGCCGACAAAAAATAAATAAAATGACTTTCCAATTCAAGGACAGCACGGAAGAAAGGGCAAACAAATGATTAACTAAAATACAGCAGTAAACAATGGACAAGTACAGTAGTGCCTCTGGTTAAATGCAAACAAAGAGTCTTAAAGGGACAGTTCTCATTAAATAAAAAGTATTACCCTTACCAGCATTAACAGAATTCTTTACAGAAACCATAACGTCATACAATAATATGATAGTACACAAGAAAAAACTAAATATGAAAATAAAACAGAACTAAAAGAATACTAAAATAAAAAACATTGAATATGTCAGATCCTTATACTTTGAAATACTTTCATACATATTGGTTTATTTATCTCTTTATCTTAAGTATCTTTCCTCTGTGATTTATTCCTATCCTCCTATATAATATAAATGGTTAAACAAGACCTTAACTCATCCTCATTTCATTCTGACCACGTATTATTTCTTTTCTTCCAAGTAACAGAAAATGAGAGAAATGAGAGCTTAGGTAGAATATACTACTATACTACATACTGCACTTTTCCATTTCCTGGTCCCTGGAGCGCAAGACAGTGTGATTAGAACTGCTAAATTCAAACCTGCTTTCACACTTTGACTGGTGTTGAGCCAGAGAGAGACTCACCTAGCGCTTGGCAAATGTCACTGTTCAATATTTTCAACCACATAATGTTTATTTTAGGTTTCAGACATTTGATTACATACAAATACTAGCAAAAAAAAAAAAAAAAGAAAAGAAAGTATACTTTGTAAAATACACATTGATGTCTATGGAAGCAGAAATTATTGGGGGCAAATAATTGGGGGGGAAAAACCTTGCAAATGTTATTTGATGTTGTGTTTTGTCAGAATATTATTGTGAAGGCCAATTAATTTCTTGTCTTTTGGGAGGAGTGGGTGAATTTACCTGTTGTAAATCCGACAGACTCTTGATTCTATACAGTACATTGAAGTGTAAATTAACATGATGGTGCTGATCAACTAAAATGATCATTATAAATGTGTTTAAAAGAAAAAATACATTTATTTACAAATATTTGAGAATCAAAATATCAGATATTTCATAATCCAGTCAACAAGTGTGTGAATATTTTGAATAAAAAATTTAAAAAGTCATACAAACTTTAGTCATGCCTTAAAGACTGATATTTTAAAACAGATCTGTGCATTAGTATGAATGCAGCCTATTAAACTGTTTATGATGTCATCAATAAAAATGAAACGCCAATATTGCTGGGAAAATCCTTCATTGCCCTCATCTGGAAAACTTTCAGATACTTAAAACAATATTTGATATTGAAAGAACTTTTTGTTTATTGCTTGTAATGTGTTTCTTTGTTCCCCTTTATTACTTCATATTTGCTTTGAAATAATTATTGACATTCAATTGTTTTGATCTATTATTAATTTGTAGTTATTTTCAAAAGTACTTGTAATTATATAAGTAATGCAATAAAATTCATAAAGTTGATATTCAAAGTCGGTAAAATTAAACAATTGTTTCAGAATCGGATCTTAATTCTGAGTCAGATTGTGAGGTGCATAAAGATTACCAGCCTTAAAAGTAATGTGACAATAATCATCTTAAAATACTCATGCTAGAATATTTTAAATTTCCAAATGAAAGAGTTAAAAATGGTCAAGCAACCTCCATTGGAACCCCTTGAGATGAACTGACCCTTTTGCGCATGAGTCACATGGACTACTGTGCTTTTTTTCTATGTTTTGGAGCTTGAAAGTGTCACCATCCCCAAACCATGAATGAAAAACAGAGGATCAGACATTCGCTTAAGAATTTGAGAAAATAATACAGGATTGGAACAACATGAGTTAATCATTGGCTGAGGTATAAGATTGCCTGCTGAAACAACCAAGTAACCAACACAGTATGTGTACGAGAATGCTAAGATGTGTAGAAAAAATCACCTCTGAGACAGCGTGATTCTGTAGGCTGCGGGTCTGTTTGACGGCCTCCTCATAGCGGGGCGGCTCTCTGTTCTTGGGCGTCTGGTTGAAAACTGGGGACTGCTGGATGTAGGTCTGGGACTAAAAAAAGTGAATGAACATTTAAGGCAGAGCAGAACAGCAACAGACTAAACATCTCAATAAGAGCAGGATGCGCTACCTTGCTTAGTGGCCCATTGATAAGGGCTGATGGGATGGGGGACGTCTGAGGCGAGATCCTGTTCTCTGGGGAGCTGCTGAGGAAGCACTGAGGTATCTCCAGGCCTGCTGGGTTCTCACTGGTACCGTGCTGGAAACCTGACCTTTCGGCGGGGCTCACAGGCAGAGTCTGTGTGAAGAGTAAACCAATAGGCCATGAGCATTCAGAAACACCCACTAGCATCATAGAGAGCATATGCCTGGTTTATGTTATTATCTTCAGTCCGCCCTTAATCAGAGGCTGCTCGGTACAAGAACAAGCCACCTCAGGTCACGTTGGCATGCGTTCGTACTGCACAGCTGTCAATAAAAAATGTTATCAGCTCATCACAACCAATGAGCTCTAGTTACTCTGGTCATCCAGGAATCAGGCCAGGTTCGTTCACTATGCCAAAGGAATGGGCATCTAGCTGGGAAACCTTAGCATGGTGCACTGTTGCCAGGACAGGCCAATTACAGTAGAGTGAAAGCCTAGAAAGAAATGAGAGCAGTGACTCCCATCCATCTCGCTGATGAATGACTCTGCTGGACAGACAAAAACTTGATGATCCCAGAGCTCACAGATAATGTTCACTTGTTCTGATTGTTCCTGCTGGCACTGATCCTGTTCTCACTCAGGTTCCACAGTCATTCAATACTCTGTTAAAAAACAAACTCTGTAGTGTGGATAAAAGTTGTGATATATTAGCCAGGATGATTAATTGGCTGTCATTTGGTAATTCTGAGATCAACATCACTGACAACAATGTCTGCAACTTTTTTTTCCGGTAAGTGGTTGGACATTTTGTAGATATATCAGCTCAATTATACTGATTAAATAGAGCAGATTCAACTACATAAAATTATGTTCATATGACGCTACGAATTAACAATATAATGGTAACCCTTTACAATAAGGTTTTTAACTAACACAAACTAACAATGAGCAATACATTTGTTACATTATTTATTAATCTTTATTAATGTTAGTTAATAAAAAAACAGCTACTCTTGTTTGTTCATGTTAGTTCACAGTGCATTAACTAACATTAACAAATACAACCTTCGATTTTCATAACGTATTAGTAAATGTAGAATTTAATATTAACTAAGATTAATAAATGCAGTAGAAGTCTTGTTCATTCTTAGTTCATGTTAACTAAGGATGAACCTTATTGTAAAGTGTTACCAATATAGTATAATATAATATAAAAAAGTAAAGTTAATAAAATAAAATATAAAAATTACACATACACTAAAGTTGAAATGTTTGGGGTCTGTAAGATTTTTTATATTTTGAAAGTCTCTTATGCTCACCAAGGCTGCATGCAGTAAAACAGGAATATAATTTGTGAAATAATTTAAATAACTGCTTATTATTTTTAAATGTAATTTATTCTTCTAATGGAAAAGTTGTGATGCTTAATATTTTTGGTGGAAACTGTGATACACTTTCAATTTACAGATTATATAATAGAATAAATAAATAATATTAGATAATAATAATAATTATCTTATATTTGTTACATTATATATTCTGAAAGAACATTTTTAAATTCAATCATGAGACTGACCTGAACTAAGTGGTTGTGACTGAGCATCTGTTGTGATGTAGGACTCTCTGCTTTGGTGGGCTGTTGCTGGGGGGTCTGAATTAGACCTGTGCCTGATGGAGAAACAGCCCGCAAGACTGGCTACAAAAAAAGACATGGAAATTATATTTAGTATTGACATAAGTTTATAAAGTATATAACATATGGAAAGCAGTCTGTATGTATTTTGTTACCTGTAGTTTGACATTAGTGTTGGGCAGCTGGATGGTAGTGGTATTATTCGCCAGGGGCATTGGAAGAAGGATCTGAGTGCCCCCATGCGGAGTGGTTAGCAGAGTCTGGGGCTGCCCTATGACCTGTGGCACCCCTTGGTGGCTGATAATGAACTGACGGAGAGGGGTAGCTGTCACCTGGCTGGGGTGGGCTTCCTCGAGCTTCACCAGAGTTGGTGTAGTGTGTGAACCCCGTGTACAGTTGGAAGGGACAGTGTTTTCTGTTTTGACAGGTGCCAACATGGTGGTTGGACTGGAAACATTTTTTGCAGGTGGAATGACTTGTCCACTCCTTTTCTCCACCTCTAGCTGCATCTTCAGTTTCTCCACCAGCTTCTGCTCCTGCTCCAGTTTACGCAGCAGTTCCTTGATCTGTCGCTCCTTTTCGTGTAGTCTCCGGTCCTGCTCTTCAGGAACAGGAGCTGCCTTTACTAAACTGTGGTTTTGGGCCTCTGCCTGTCCCTGCATGGATGTGTCTTCTCTGCGATGAAGCTCTGAAGAACCAGGAGACACAGGCGGAGTGGAGCTCATATTTTCAAGGGGCTGCTGGATGGGGGAGAGGCTTGTAGTGGTGCTGGACACCTCCATAGGTGTGCTGCAGGGCTGTGTGTTAGGTCTTTTGCAGTTGTTGGGTGAAGTAGTGACAGGGTGTTCTTGGAAAGGCTTAAGTCGTTCAATAAGGTCAGTCTTCGTTCCCGACACTGGAAGACCACGTAACTTTAATTCCAGTTTCAGCTCTGCCACCTACCAAAACACACCCATTATTAGTGAAGTTATTAACTCGTAAAATATTAGCTCAATACAGAAAAAATTATAATTTTTGGATTACCAAATATATCACCATATAAACTGTTCAAAATAATCTGAATTCCACCACACTAAATGAATAATAATAAAATATTGCATAATGGAAAAGTCATATTAGCTTTTTAATTTTAATTTATTATTATTATTATTAAATATTTACTGTACTTTTAGTTACTATATACTAACGCTCAAATGTTTCTTTAAAAAAAAAAAAAGAAATTACTACTTTTATTCAGCATGGTGTATTCAATTTATCAAAAGTAACAGTGAAGACATTTATAATGTTACAAAAAATTCTATTTTAAATAAATGATGTTCTGTTAAACATTGCATTCATCAAAATCCTGATAAAACGAAATCACAGTTTCCACAAATATAATAAAAAAACAGCACAACTGTTTTCAACATTGATAATAAATGTTTCTTGAGGATCAAATCATAGAAGACTGGAGTAATAGATGCTGAAAATGTTTAGCAGCCATTACTCCAGTATTCAATGTCACATGATCCTTCAGAAATCATTCTAATATGAAATGAAATTTTTAAATATATATAAAATAGAAAACATTTATTTTAAATTGTAGTAATATTTCGCATTATTCCTGTTGTACTGTATTTTTTATTAAATGAATCCAGCCTAGAGGAGCATAAGAGACTTATTTCTCAAACTTTTTTAACAGTAGTGTTTCTATTATTGATGATATTTTTTTGTGTATAATTAGAATCTCTCTGTACCTTCATCTCCTCCAGGTTGGCTGGTAGTGTGCCAGCCTTGCGGTTGGAAAGGGTGCTATTGGGCCGCACAGGTGTTGCTGTGGGCAGAGACAACACGATTGAGGCAGGAAGGCTGCTGGTGCTGTTAATAGCGACTGTGGCACTGCTGTTTTGGCCCTCTATCACAGGTCTGGCGAGGAGGGAAGCAGATGGGAAAAGAGGGGAGGAACAGCACTTAACATCACAGCAGAAACTATTTGTTTCTTTGACCTTAGCTCTCAAAAAAATAAACACCACTGAACAAAGCAGCAGCAGAAAACAATGACAGTTAAAATAAATATTGCACAAGAGATGGAAAAGGAAGCAGAGGAATAACCTCATTGACTTCCTACCATTAATGTAAATCACTAAACAGGATTTGTTATTGGAAAACAGGTAATGGTCCTGAGTGCCACCAGCAACAAAAATGTTTTTAGACATTTTCCACCTAAAACCATTCTTGTGCAGTCATTATACTAATGGTTAACAAAACACATCCTGGCTAGCTTCGAAAGCAAAATATGACCTTTGCCAAATGGTTCGGATTCACCGATTGGCAAAGCAGTGGATAGCGAACACAACAGAGCCTGATACACAGATTACAGACACACAGAACTGGATTTCTTTGCTTACTTGAGAGGTGCAGGAAGGATGGTCTGGTAGTTGTAGTGCTGCTGTTGCTGTTGGCTCAGGATCTGTAGCTGCAAAAATAGCTGCTGTTGTTGTAGTAATCGAGCATATGAAGAGTCCATCGGGGCTTGGTCGGGTTCTTGTTTCTGGTCTGGGGGAATGTACTGATGATATTTCAACTTTTTCACACGTGGCTTGGCCTCCTTGCTCTTCTTGCTACGGCTCTTGTCCCCAGGTAGCTTAGGCTGACTCTGCTGTAGATTGAACAGAGATTTCCCATTATGCATTACATCTAAATCAGTGGTTCTCAACCAGGTGGCCAGGGTCCACTAGGGATCCTCAACAAACTGCCAAATGGGGCCTCAAGATGACTTAAAATACTTTAAAACAAAGCAAAACAAGCATTAAAATAAGCTAAAAAAACAACATTTTTATTACTAGGTTATTTTATGTGTGTGTGTGTGTGTGGGGGGGTGGTCAAATATTGTTGTGGGCAATGGGGGCCCTTGAAGTCAAAAAAGGTTGAGATCCACTGATCAAGGGGGTTTAATACATTTTTGTTGTTTTTCCCTTCCTATAAAAGCCACAGTTCTTTACTGACCTTTACTAGGGTGGGCCCAGACTTCACATGGGCCACGGTGACTAGCTGTGGCACGGGTGCTGGAGGGCTAAATGATTGCTCATTGCTGGAAAAAGGCTTGAAGAAATTTGTCGAAGTGGTGGCGACTGCAGGAAAGTGCTGTGAAAAAAAAAACAAATAAAAAATCTCAGTATACTGCAAAACTTGAATCACCAAATTCTGTATTTTTGCATCATGAGCTCCCAGTGTTCGATCCCTGAAGTCAAAAGAAGGAGAGAGAACTACCTGTAAAAAGTTATTGGGCACTGGTGAAGATCCCTCTATGGTCCGGACCTCCCCAGGTGAGGCTGCAGAACCCTGGGACTCCTGACTTCCTGGCTGCTCGGGTGAAAACGCATCTCCACTGTCCTCATCTAGTTGTTCCTCTAGAGTTCTGGGGTACTGCATCTGACCATCTACCCGATGAACACAAAGGAAAATGTAGCATAATTCATAAACATGCAATTTTACCCCCAATTTAATTCCTTAATCATAGTGCGCATAGTTCACCAATGATGGCCTCCTTGACGCTGGAGTCCACAGGTAGGATGTTCTTCTCCACCAGCTCCATGGGGCCGGGGCGTTGAGAGATCTTTTCATTTAAGTCATCAGCCAATCGAGCTCTCTTCAGTTTCAGCTGGGTGGCCTGCAGAGAAGGCTCCGCCACAGTCTCTGCCAAACCACCAAAAAACCAATGACAATCAGTGCAACAATCACTCAAACCCACACTTGTCCTCAAACACCACAACAATCACACAATGGTCAACTCAATCACATCAGTAAACAAGACACATACGGCACCTGGCTGACCCTTCTGAACATACATTTTTCTTGCTTTCATGGAATTAGGCTGCTTTCTCACTGCTTTATGCTGAACAAACTTATCTGCATAGTTTAGGGAAATTAATATGTTCATAATGTACCAAGTTAGGCTCCCTGTATCAGTTTCAGCACTCTCACAACTACTGAATGTATGCCACTGCTGTTGAATCCACAAAATAATGGCAAGAAACATTTTGCAGTTCCTTTTAGTGAATCAAAACCATTCACTATTCAATTTTCATTATGCACAAATGCAGCCAGTGTAGCCACTGCTAACCAGATTCCTGAAACAAAAGACAATTATAAACTGATTCTTTTAATGAATATTTCAAAAAGATGTGTTACTGTTTTTCATATATATATATCAGCATTAGAGTAAACGTATTCATAACTTGTTGTAATGGACATATAAATGAAATATACCCAAATGCATCAGAAATGACTAAAATCAAATCAACTGAATCAATAGTTATGGATTCAGAATTGAATTAATTGTATTGATGCCTGGCTCTACTAAAAAGCTACCGCTTTGTTTAGAAAATAATAGATTCAACAAAAACATTCCCAGCATGCAGATTAGCAGCCATTACATGTCTCATGAATGGAGGATTACCTTGTAAAATGTGCATGCGGACCAACTCGGCCCTTTCTGGGCGGCTGCGTATTTTGTGCTTTAGGAAATTTTCAGTCTACAGAAAGAAAGGATACAGAGTTTCAGAAAAACGAAACCCCTCAGTAATTCAGGGATCATAAAGTGACCATTATAATAATCTCCTCTGTGCTTTGCAAATAACAAACACATTTACAGAAAGCTTAAGCTACTAAATCAACTGAAAGGTTTCACATGTGTCCCATTACTGAGAGCTGGGGAACCCCTGAAGAGGTTTCATGGAGGATCAGAGACCCCAGATGGCTGAGGAAAGTGGAGGAGGACTGGGGCTCGGTGCCCTGCTCTTACCCTGGCTCTCTCAAGGCTACGGATCTGTTCGTGAAACGCCGCAGGGCTCTTCAGGGCTGTAAAGTCACACAGATACACACAAGAAGAGAATCAGTCTCATGAGGACACAAGGCCATCACCCACACACTTCAAACAGACACGGCTCTTTCATCTCCCCCAGTCTTTCTAATGTTGCAGCGCCTTGTCTCATATATTACTCAGAAAGGATGTGGAGGGCCCACACAGAGATTAGCACACAGACTACACTGTGCCGTTCAGGTCAGACAGCTACCTCTTAATCCCAGCAGAATCTGTGCCTGATATTACACTGAGTTATGAGACAGAATGCAGTGTAATCCCATCAATCAGCTCGGAGATGGCCAGAGAAAAAAAAAATTATGTTCAGCCTGAGTGTGAGAGATCTCACACACTGCTCAGTGACTTAGCTGAACGGAAAAAGTGGTTATGAGCAATAACAGAATGAGCTGAGGTGAGCGTTTGCAAAAAATACCATGTGCATTGGTCAACCATGCCCGGCTGAGAACTACGAAGAATAAACAACTGATTCAAAAGCAGATGTGGTGCAAAAAAATACCCACAGCACCAACTGATTTCCTCTCTTAAACACAAAAGCAGGAAGGTTTACTCACACGACTTAAAGCATGATTCGTTTTGTGTAGGGACATTCAACTTAGGGACACTGTCAAAGATAATAATAATCACAATACAACATATGTAATAACATGTAATGTGGGCACAAGGCCATGTTACCATTCAAAAGTTTGGGGTCTGTAAAATTTATAATTGAAAGTCGAAGAACGAACTGGTGTGATGTCATTTCGAACAAATCAGGCCAAAACAAAGTTTGTTCAGTGTTCATTTCGGGAGATCGAAACAACTTGCCAAAGCGAACTTTCTGCGATAAAAATGTATGCTTTGCCTATTAAAAGTGTCCTTTTCAGCTGATGTCATGAGTCCCTTTTACTTTCCACCCACTTAAAACCCACTTTTCACAATCCAATGAATTCATGATGGATAAAATTAAGTCCACCATAATTTTTTTCTGATTATAAAGGAAAAATGGGCAGCAAAATGGCATTTCAGGGCATAAAACGTTCACATTTTAACATATTTAGTTAAACAAGTGATGTTTAGTATTAGTTTTCATCAAAGGGTAAATATGAATCATCTTCTCCCTTCTAGGCTGGTATACGCTGCAGTGTAAGATGGCAGGGGCCGTACTCACGTGGCATGATGCCCTGATCAACGAGCTGCTCGCGGGTGCGTCTATGCTGTAGCCTCAGCTGGAGAACTGTTGGAGAGAAGCAGAAGCAGTGTTATGTTCTTGACCCAACCTCTAGAACAGGCTTCTCAACACTACACACAGAATGGGACTTTTCCACCTGATTAGCACAACTACACACCAACACAGACAACAAAGGGAAATCTAACCTTTTGCACAACCGAAATCACACACTTTTCCTTTCTAGCATTACATAAGAGCATCCATTAAAAAAACTAGATGTTCTTCCTGCTACCAAAACAAAAGGCTCTTGAGCGACCCTTTTTTGAAGGGTGCTGTTTGGAAGACTTCCTGGGAAAATTCTCAAGACATTTTTCTTTGCCTTCTTGGCTGAGCTTCCAGGATTTACTTGGCTGATTATAAAAACAGCTCAAATTGGTCAGAAAGGCAACATGATAACGTCTGACATTAATCAACAATCATGAGCACCATTAGCTGAGAATTTATAAATGTATGACGGCTGGTGCAACACAGCTGCGCGTCACACGTGCCAATAGCTCGATATAATTTTAGTCAAAGATTAAACAATTATTTGTTGTTGTTAATGTACAGTTCTTGTAGCTCAACATGGCACTAGCAACATCATGCACATACATTATGCATACTGATAAAATATTTACTTTAAGTCTGCCAGTGTCAAATGCATAAATGTAAAATGAGAATGAAAATGCAGGAACAAAGAGGTTAAGTCTGACTGAAAAATATTTTTTTTCACCCACTATGAGTCAGTTAACTGCTAACAAGGTCAGGTGAGGTCGAGCAAACGAAACTCTGGAGGGAGCTGAGGACACATAACTGGTTGTCTATAATTTTCACTATGAATCTGCACTACAACTTTTTGCACCACTTGTGACACCAAATGGAACTGTATAAACAATGACTGTATTAATAGTTATAAATACTTTGTATGACTGAGAAATTATGTTGCACTAAAAAAATGACACACTTCAGCTTTGAGAGGAAAAAAAATGTACCATGAAGGAGATAATAATGGGGGCTTCTGCATTCCCGGTGCCCTGACTACACTTAGGGCACAAAAAAAAAATCATCTAGTCCCCTTGACTGCACAACATAACATTGCAGCTTTTTAGGTTGGGTTATTCCACATGATGAGCAAAACGTCTTACATCATCTTGGTGTAAATCTTTGAAGGGATCTGAAAGAGGGTTGAGATCATAATTTCTTGGGTTTCAGATCCTTTCAAAGATTTTTTTAGTTCTGACAGTCAGAGTCTGTTTAAACATGGCAAACAAAGTGACTCAGTGGTTTGAAAACAGTGACAATATTATATATGTCACTACCATTCAAAAGTTTTCAAAAGAAATTAGTACTTTTACCAAACAGTTGATGGACCCCATTGACTTCCATAGTAGGAAAAAGGGTTACACTTTATTTCGATAGTCCACTTTAGACATTCTACTAACTATAAGTAACTATGCAACTACATGTCAACTAACTGTCATTAGAGTATTAGTAAACTGTAGTAGACTGTCAGTAGGCTGTTAGGTTACGGTTAGGTGTGAGGGTTCGGGTTAGTAGAAGAAGTTGACTTGTAGTTGCCAAGTTACTTATAGTCAGTAGAATGTCTGTTGGGGGAGCATCACAATAAAGTGTTAGCTGATATTAAGCATACAGTCTACTAGTACTCTAATGAGAGTTAGTTGACATGTAATTGCAAAGTTACTTATAGTTAGTCGAATGCCTAAAGTGGACTATCGAAATAAAGAGTTACCGGGAAAAAAAATATCTCATCAACTGTCTGGTTACCGACATTCTTCAAAATATCTTCTTTTGTGTTCAGCAGAAGCAAAAAATTCATACAGGTTTGAAACAACTTGAGGGCGAGTAAATGATGACAATTTTTTTTAAGTGAACTATTCCTTTAAGTTGATCAAAAGAGACTGTACAGACATTTATCATTTTTAAAAAGATTTCAATTTCAAATAAACACAGTTCTTTTGAACGTTATATTAATAAAAATATCCTGAAAAACAAACGTGTCACGGTTGCCACAAAAATATTAAGCAGCAAACAAAGATAATAATAATAAATGTCTCTTGGAAACCAAATCATCATATCAGAATGATTTCTGAAGGATCATGCGACACTGAAGACAGGATATAGCTGATACATCTGCTGAAAATTCAGCTTTGCCATCACAGGAATAAATTAAATTTTAAAATGTATAGCTTTTACTGTATTTTTGATCAAATAAATGCAGCCTAGGTTAGAATAAAAGAACAAGAAAACCCCAAAAAACTTACCAACCCAGAATGTTGAAAGTAATATATTATATAATATTAAAAATCCTGATATTGATATCTTTAGTGTGGTTGTTTAATCAGTGTACTGCTCTTTACCTGTTAAGACAGTTTGGATGGTAAAACCCTCTTTACTTTCATTCCTTAATCCTTATTACAGAAACAGACATTCAGACAGACATATTGGTTGTCGCATCACATTTAATACTGTGTTTTGAGCATTATATGTTTTTAAGATGAAGTGTCACGTGAAAAATGATTAATCTCGAGACTCCTGCATTCCATTCAGCAATTAAGAAATACATCTTATGTAAACAACCACTACGAAATGCACCCAATCAGACTCAGGTGAACGTGAAACCAGCCAAATTATACAGGACTTCCTTAAGACCTATTAGTCAACTTGTTGATTTCGAAAATAAGCAGCTTTATACATCCCTATCGTGCCAATCTATGCCGCGTCTAATGCTCAGATGAAGATGCCATTATCTAGAACAATCTCTTACTTTCCTGTTGTGCATCTGATGGGCACTCAACCTTGATTATCCGCAGAGAAATTACCATAGTTCTCTCATGAACAGCCAATCAATTCTAGCTTTATTTTTTTCTAATGCTATCATGCAAATTTCCATTAGACCTAAGCTTAGTAAACAAAGCATCATGAAGCCAGTAAAAATAAACTAAACCTATATGCCCTCAGCGACAGGATGACAACCACCTCTCAGAGTCGAGCAGCAAGCCGCGGAACCTGATATGATGTTTCCTCTGCAGGTGTTGTGAGCCTCCAGTCCTAAGCAGGCCATGCCGTCCGCCCGTCCCGCCGTGCGCTCAGAGAATCTCAGCGTGGGCTCCTGACAGCACCAGAGCTTTGTGAAAAAAGCACAAGGACCTCGTTCTTCAGGACTCTCCATTCACCGTTAGTAGCTCCAGCGAAACTGGGGCTCCCTCAGAAAAGACAACATCTCTGCTCCACCAGCAGCAAGGAGGGAGCACAAAGACCAAACTAGGTTTAACCCCTCCCTGCCACTAAAAGTTCATATCTAAACCACTCAAAAGTGCACCTCTCTTTTTAAAGTTTTATAGAAGAACAGTTAACTTTCTCTGTAAGGTCAAATGGATCATGAATGCTTTATTATTAAGATTTGAAAGCAGCAAAAAAAACAGTAAGCATCTTGTTTGACAGACAACCAGAGGATGAGTAACTGACACGGGCCATGCTCTGCCAAACTGGTTTACATTTCCACTCACTGTGACGGTGTGACCTCAGCATAGCTAGAGACCAAGAGGAGCAGCCCTCACAGAGCTGCGAGCCACCGCATGCACACAGCGCTGTCCTGTGACCTTTCACATGTCAATCAAATGTCTGCACCCAAACTAAGAAACGTCAGGATTGTGGAGGCTGCTTCTGTGCACGGAGGACTGAGGGTGACAGAATGGAAAAATAGCTTCTCTTTTTCAACAGGTACAGAAATAAAACATTATCTAATCACCTGGAAATAGAGGCAAAACTAAACAGGATGTGGCGTGAATTGCCAAAATGAAATAGCGGAATGTATGCAGAATGTGATTACAACTGGGCAATGAATACCATTTCAGAACATGGGCAACTTCACCAAAAATGGGCAAAAAAAAAAAAAAAACTGACGATGAACATTTAGCCAAGAGGGACATCTAAATCTAAATATCTTTTTGTTGGCCGACAAAGAACTTAGTAAATTTTCAGAAGCCTGCCATTTCCCAGTTTTAGATGTGCCAAGAATAAAACAGGCTTCAGATACTGATTTGTCAGAGCTGTAGGTAAACTAATATCTTCACCAACTGTTTTGTATTTTCACATTATTACTGATAAAAAGCTGATATTAAAATGCTATACTATTTTGTCTAAATATACACTAAAGTTTAAAAGTTTTTTTTTTTTTTTATTCAGCATCCTTGCTGCATTAAATTGATAAAATATGACAGTAAAGCCATTTATAATGTTACAAATGAATATTCCCAAAAAACGAAATGCTGTTCTGCTTTCTATTCATTAAATAATCCTGTGAAAATGTCTAAAAAAATATAAAGCAGCACAAACATTTTCAACTGATAAAAATCTGTTTCTTGAGCATATTAGAATGATTTCCGAAATATCATGATACTTTTTTTTATATGTTTATATATTATATAAAACAGATACTTTGAACTGAAATATTTTTTATTAAATCAGACTTATTTAAAAAATCTTACTGACCCCAAACTTATACGAGTGTATAAAAAATGAAACAAAAACAAACAAATAAATAAAATCAATTATTTATATATAATATATAAGTGGATTTAAGCATTACAACACTATAATGAACAGTCTGAAAATGTTTATTTTGAGATATGTGAAAGGACTACATTTAACAGTGTTATTAAAGGGGTAGTAATATGATGCTATTTCAAAAGTTCATTATTTTGATTAGGGTGTAACAGAACAGGTTAACATGCTTTAAGTTTAATGTTCAAAAAACACATAATTTTTCACAAATTATTCTAGCTCCTCTATTCCCAGACTGTCTTAAACGCTCTGATTTCCACAAAGCCCCTCCTTCAGAAAAACTCAAGAGTGATCTGATTGGCCAGCTGACCCAGCGTGTTGTGATTGGCCGAACACTTGAAGCGTGTGTCAAAAATGTAACGGCCCTTACCATAATCACAAGCTTTAGCTTCCAAACACGCAGCGTCTCTGCGACATGACAACATCTGAATTCACCAAAACCTAAACTTCTTTCTTTGTTTATGCCTTTGTTATTGTCTATTGCATTATCAGGGGTTAAAGTGAAAAAAATTCCTGAGCCTGAACTTTTTTTTGGGGGGGGGGGGGGGGGGGGGGTACTTATTTTCAAGTATTACAGCTGTATCTTAATGGCATCTTTTTATGAATGAAAGCCAGTATCACTAATATTATAGCTACTGATATCTCGATGAAAATGATTTCCCCCAAAATTTTAAACGTTAGGCTTCAAAAAAATAAAAACTTTTAATTTAAGTGAACTTAAGACAATCATCATTAAACCCATAATACATCATATGTCATATTTATCTGTACCATACAGAAATTGAATAAGGTTATAAAACAGTCCGCACTGCATAAATTATAAATTAAATATAGATTAATCCTTATCAAAGCTACAAGCGTTCTTTAGTCAAGAACAGTGAGTAATTTTCTCTGCTCCCTCTGTTCTTTAGGTCAACTTTACTGACAGACAGAATGAATGGCTCCTGTCACTTTAAGATCTGCCGCTGTTGACAGGATCTCACATCTCATTCTCTCTACCATTTAAGATTTTATTTAACTCATTTAAGACTGTTCTTGTGATGATACTCGACAAAGAGGACATTCTGGCATAAATGTGTGTGTTATTGTTCGTTCAAGCGCGAAAGAGAACTCGATACTGGCGCGCATCTTTCTGTGCGTCGTACGTGTCAGGACATTCACTGAAAGCGCGTTCTCTTTGTCTTGTCGCGCAGGAATGGTTCTAAAGCATTTGCGTGAATAAGAGCGTGATCATAACCCTAGCTAAAGGATGTCAGAAAGAAAGAACGGATGGATGCTGCGTTAATTGCGTTAAATATTTTAAAACGTTAAAGCTGGACAAAAATGAATCGCATGCGTTGACGTTGACAGCACTTTTCATACATTGCTGACAGAAAATACTGCGGTTTGAAGTAAGCTACACAGAATGTTCTACATTTAATATTTATCTAACAGTCTGAAGTTACCCATTATCCTGACCTGAGCTAATTTCCTGAATCAACCAACTAACATCTCCTTTCTTTCTTTTCATCCATAATGACATTAGCCTGTTGTTGTTTCTCGCGTTTCATCACTAACTGTGTCGCAATCTATTTTTTTATAGTCTATGGTCGCAACCGCTATACCTGCGCATTAGAACTTTCAGTGAACTAATTTTACAGGCTCGGTCCTGCTCCTCTGTGGCAATGACGGCGTGCGGTTAAAAATCACAACAAACGAATTTGAAAGTGGGGGGACATACCCCCCCGTCCGCATAGGAAATTATACCCGTGGGTAAGACATCATCCCCGGGCTTTATGAACTTGCGCTCCATGCTTTCACCGACGACGCTAACGTATGGATCGTGATCACATTGTGTTGCCAGGACCCGCCCTGCTCTGCTTCTGATAGGCTTGTAACGTTAGTTAGAGCAGCGATCCTCTCATATGATTGGTAGGTGAAATCAATTGACTCGAAAATATTAAACCGCATGCAAGTTCCCAATTTTTTTTCCCCTCACGGCCGCACGCCGGAGATCCGGCATGGTGCCGGAATACTTTAAGCCCTGCATTATGCTAACATTTCACACTGGGACATGGACGTTTGAGGAAGTAATACCTGGACTTCGATCGAGGCGTTTTAGGCAGGTCTGGATCAGTGTTAGATAGAATAAATCGCTTTGTGTGAGCCTATGAGCTTTGTAACTTCGTATGCATGCATAGATACATTAAACAAGAAAAGAAAACATTAAAAAGCATTATATGACGCCTTTAAATTATTAGCGTTTTTAAGATTTTAAACATTTATATAAGCGTTGATGACGGCAAACATGCACAATGAAATATTCAATATCAGCCAATATTTATTAAATATTGGCTAATAAGCAAAATCTCAATGCTATATTATGCATCCCTAATTCATTTAAAAGACTCAATCCAACTATTTTTTCGCAGCTTACTTACCATTTTTGCGCTCGTTGAGTGGGGGCAGCTTCTGGCCGGGGTGCAGGGTCAGTTCGCCCATCTCGTGGGTTACAGCCTCACTTTGTGGACTGGGTGCCAACAAACCCCCAATCCCAGCATCCCCCTGGACTTCCATGCCTCCTCAGTGAGGAGTCAAGGGTCTCGCTGGGGATCAGCAGAAGATGAGGTCACAGGAAGCTCCTCACTTCAGTTTCTGCAAAAGACAAATTCAGTATATATTCAGGAGAAGAAAAAGGTGAACGGCTTAATCTTAAAGTTAAAAGTCCAAGGTTTGCAGGCTGTGTAAAATAGTAACACTTGAAAACATATTTAAAATGGAGCTTTTGGGAACGATGTAATAGGTCAAGGATGTGGTAAGGTCTGTAATATCACTTTAGGAACAACCGAAAATACAGAGGATGTGTTGAATCTACGGCATATACAGTGGCTGCTGTTGAACATCTATCAAAGTGCTAACAAATAATAAAAATGAGCCTCTCCACAGACGGTGAATGAATGGACGTTGTGTTTGCTAGCCTATCATTACTTCAACTTTACATCATCTCAGTGGTTTAGACGTGAAGCCAATAAAAACATAAACACAGCGCTCACCATGGTGCTGTAAAATGCCAGAATACACTGAGACCACATCAGCACAAACCACAATCATTCATTCCCATGAAACATCCGACATTCAAAACCTCCAGTCACATGGGAAATTTATAGGCTAATTTTTCTGCTGCTAATTTAACAAATACAAATTTCAGTGGCAGATTAATTCAGCAACTGATCTCAAACATAAATGCAGGAGTATTTCCACACAAGGGATCAGTGATGGGTTTTGTTTAGCTAACAAACTCTATTTTGCCAATGAGGTTTTCTAGCTGCCATCTGTAATAAAATAGATTTAAAAAACAAAACAGATTCAGCTTCTAAAAAGAAAAGATCCCCAACCTTTTCTAAATTCAACCCCCATCAAACAAAAAAAATAATTAAATAAATAAAAATTGTAGATAATTGTCCCTTTCAGCTGCATATAAGATCTGATCAAGCTTTTCAAAGGGAAAAGCAGGTTTTTAAATAGGAATGCCAGCTGTTTTTACTGCGTTATCAATGACTCAGGCCATTTACACAAAAATGTATTGAGTAAAACATTGTGGGACATGCGGTCACTGAACTAATAAAGATCCAAAAGCATGTTTGTACATGGAGACGGATAGTATTGGAAGAAAACAGCATGGCCTGATATAACCTCTCTAAAGTAAAGAGACCGTTAGCATAGCCTACTTATTAACCAGTCCTCCCATTTTTTTGATTCAGCAATCACTGACTAAAACAACTCAACGGTCAAAAAATGTTTCCATTCTTGCATAATTTGTCATTTAATTGTATAATAAAGTGTCATAATAGTACTACCTAAAGTTAGAGTGAAACATAAATGATAAGAAACATGGATGAATGAGAAAGAGTGGGACATGTCAGCCTGCAGTCCCGAATTAAGTTCTCAGTTGCGGCTTATGGCGTTTAAATGGTCAAATACACAAAGTATATTTTATGTCCTTTCTGTTCATCAAAAAGATAAAAAAAGAGAAATCACTCACTGCTATTAACCGAAGAACTTGTAAACTGAAATATTCAAATTCTGTAGTATTCATCTGAAAAGCACTGTTTCTTTGATTTTTATCTTAGTCTTATTGTTTGTAATTTGCTACTTTGTTCGTATTTTTATTAACAAAATAAATTTTTGCATTAGCAAATCTTTCCATAAGAGAAAACAGGATGTTATCCATGTGCATAAAAATAAAATACACTGCACCCTAAATATACATAATGAGTAATGACCCAAATCGAGATAACAAACCAAGGATCTGAACATGACATTACTACAAACAAACACTCGCACACAAAAGCATGCGGATACAATAACCAGGCCATGCCTCAGTGTATTTTTACATAACACACCAGCAAATGTCATCTACTCATCCTCTTTATTTCTGAATTTCTTACACTCTCAACACTGTAACATCTTTTGGTTGAAAGACAACACAATACACAAACTGATTATGTTTTGAAAGGCAGTGTGCAAACATTCAGCACACACTGCATGTGTAATGAAGTCTGCTATTAGTCCTTGGTTGTCAGTGTTGCTAGGATACAGCAGCATCCCACATAAACATACTCTCTCTCTCTCTCTCTCTCTCTAGTACACTGTTTAGTGATCAGTCAATCATATAGGACAGGGTCAAATATAAACTTACATTGAAAAGTTTTAGTGTGTATTTGAATATGTATGCATAAAAGATTAAATGGGTGGTTGATTATGATAATAAACAACATATTGCAACGTTACAACGCTCAAAGTTCAAAGCAAAGGGAGATATCTGCTTTTAAAGAAATCACTTTTTAAGGACTACAACAAACGGCTGGTAGGGACTACACGGCATTCCTCCAGGATTAGCCCCCTGAACACGATTTATAGATTATCAAGACAGAATATGCTAATCAGTGACTAGAAGATAACTACGCATAAAGCTACATAAATTCATCAACTAACCATTCCAAACGTCCTGTTGCATTCTACATGTTGTAACCTCTTCTTGAGTCTCTCCATCATTGTCTGAATCCGATTTGAACATAAAAGGCTAAACGTTTTTGAAATTTTCAGTGCATGTCTGTGTGAGTGCAAGCTCTTGAAACTCCGCCCTTGGTGCCAGGAGCAGCAGCTCATTTGCATTTAAAGGAACAGTCACAAAATGGTGCGTTCTGAGGCACCCTAAAAAAAAACTCAAAAATTTACAATTTTAACATGCTATATAAAAATATCTGTGGGGTATTTTGAGATAAAATCTTGTGAAAAGGGCATTATACCACCCCTTTAAGCAAAAAACAATTGTAACACTTTTGACAAAGAAGGAAATGTTTCTATTTAACGTATTTTACAAATATATTTAAACAAATATAAATAAATTTAACAATTTGTTCAATCAAACAAATTTAGATCAAACATTAGCCTACATTATTTTAGCAGATGAGTAAAGTATTGACAGACTAAATGGCTTCATTATTTAAAAACATTTTGTACAACATTTTTTTATATCCGTATTGTACATAGGGCTGGGTGTTACAGCTAAAAATACATACATTTTCAAACTTTCCATAATATTCAGCCAAAACACAATATTTGCTGCATTTAAATGTATTTGCTCTCAAATTGCAATCTCAAAACTTTTTTTCAAAGGAACAATCCTTTTGACCAAACAGCCATTGTTTTCTAACAGATTGAGTTCTGATTTATGTTTAATATTGCATATCGATTTTGCAAATGTTTAATTTTGCATATCGATATTCACAATAATGCTTAACAGTTATTAGAGTGAAATCATTATGAATATATTCTATAAATTCACTAGCCCTAGATACACTCTTGATGACTTGGTAAAGAATATTATGTTTTTGCAACTTGTCACATAATTAAAATTAATTCAACTCCAATCTCTTAACCTGATGTTCATTTGTAATGTCATACTAAATATTGTGTGTAGCTGCTTATTTTAAAATAAAAAAAATATACTGTATTTATGAGCAAATTATTTAATGTCACATGTGAATATTTGCATATGATTAGCTTAATTTGTGGCATATCCACTGCCAAGAGCAACGGTGACGCAACGCAGAGCAACAAGCCGACCGTGAACTGTGAATTTGCCATGGCAAAATGTACCTTTACACTTTAAATTGTTTCTAAGAAAACATAGGGCCTATGTTTGTGTATATTCAAATAAAATAAAATAAATATCAGTATATTCTTCAGTCATAATAAAAATATTTTAGTTGTGGCACTGTACAAAAGCATGTCATCCATACAACCCAGGCCATCAAACAAAGCTTAAAATTACTGTGGATCCACTGCGTCAAAGAAAAACATCCAAACAGTCCACATCTGGCTTACACCACATTACATGTGTGGTACAGTGATCTACGAGATACAAATTCATCTCTCCATTCTAAGGACAGTTACAATAACAATGTAAATCTTACATAAGAATAGAGCTAGGGGCTGTGCTACTTCTGTGGTCTGCTGTTTCTGGCAAGCTCATGGCTAAACCATTTCCCATTCAAGCCTCAAACCACACACACATCAAACTATACCACTGAATGGCAAACTATCTATCAAAATTGATTCAGTAAAGTTATCAAAGGTAATTATCATGATTAAGGGTGTAGCACTCGCTGTCATGCATTGTGCGCAACACATTTCTTCTTCCTCTTCACGTTTCACCCATTTTCTCCGCTGCTAAAGAAACAGTACACCCAAAAGACCAGGGCCGGTATTCATGAAAAATCTTAATGTAAAGAGTAGCTCCTAGTGACAAACTTCTAAGAACATTATTAGAAATGTGGGCGTTTACTCTTAAAATTAAAGAAAAAAGTAATTCAGAAAGCATCTTAACCCTTAAAAGAGGTCTTAAGGTTCAAAATTGTTAGGAGTACCGATGAGGACTATTAAGAGGCTTAAGAGTTTCTTTAGCAGCGGAGAAAATGGGTGAAACGTGAAGAGGAGGAAGAAATGTGTTGCGCACAATGCATGACAGTGAGTTAATGAGATGCTAAATATTAGATTGTGCTGTTTGTGACCGATCTTAGAGACACCTAACATCTCCGACACAGCGCAGAAATGCCATAGCGCCAGAAATAGAAGTATTCACTACATTAACATATTCGGCAACTGGAAAAATGCAACTATACACCAGTGATGATTTGGTTATGTCACAACCTTCTATAAGCAAAGTGATCACACAATTACAGTACTTTCTCTGTTCATTTCCTATCAAAAACGTTAAGTACGACATTAACAACATTGTAAATAAAAACTAAAGAATATATATACATATAATGTGTGTGTGAGTACAATGAAACAGGAAAAATTACGCCTTTAATTTCAAAGTGAAGGCTTACTTAAAAGATATCCCCTTCTTGGAAAACCAATAATAGTCTTCAAAAGACTGTGTCATACGTAGCAACGGGGTCAGCCCCGCCTCCTCACTAAGATGAAAGTTGTCGTCTTGAAAGTTTGAGTTGCTCTCAAATCGGCCCCGAATCGCTCTTAAGCTAAGACTCCTACGTAGAAGTTTTTAAGATAAATTAGGAGCTTTCTGAGAGGATTCTTAGAAGTTTTAAGAATACGGGCTACTTTTCTCAAATTAAACAGTAAATTGCTCATGAAGTGACTCTCAGAGCGGCTCTGGAGATGAAGTTCAAGCATTCATGTCCTCATATAGTGAGACGGCAGACGCTGAAAACACCGCGAGCGTCGTGTGCTTCAGTGTGTGTGTGGGAGATGAAACCACTCATTCACACAGAGACAAACAGAACATCCAGAATTCATATTTAAATAGTCTTTTTGTGGTTTAATATTCACAGACACTGGACTATATCGCGATTTGATTTAAGTGTACTGACCTGCTTTTTATGTAGGCTATATATCAAAAATTTTACAAATTCCGCGTTACAGTAGATTTTTTTGGCTGGATTCTGCATTTCCGTCTGTATTTTCCGCCTCACGGAAATCATAGGGCCCTAAACATTGTCATATCCATTTTCATGCCAAACACTCAGAGATGTCATGCTAATGGCACCTCACTAAGAATGACCAGACTTCACAATGACACCAGGACATTTCTTTCTTTTTTCTTTTTTTATAACAAGCATTTTAAGAAACTCAAGAGCAAGGCAAAAAATGACATTTTCAAGCAAGTAAACAGAGTGAACTAAAAATTCACAAAACATCTAAAGCAACAGAAATCAAACATACAATAAATGAATACAAATTAATATAAATAAAAAACATGTAACTTAAAAAAAATTACGCCAGGACATGTCAAAGAGTAGTTGCGTTTAGGGATAGCTCAATCAAAAATTTTAATTCTGTCATCATTTACTCACCCTCAGGTCGTTCCATACTTTTGCTCATATTCTGAAAACAAATGTATTCTACTAAACAAATGTTGAGTATTTTTGACACTCTCTCAACATTTTTGTCCTCATAACCAAAATTTCAAGTATCAAGTACATAAAGACACTGCTCAACCATACTTGATAACGGAGAACAAACCTTATTGTTTTTTTGCGCGCCAAGCAAGCATGTTTGAGCTTCCATCTTTACCCTATTTGATGAGTTCTTTGTATGTCGGTTGATCAATGTTTATGACAATAAAAGCATAAAATAAATCTGATTGTGTCTCTTCTGAAGACTTAAATTAAAAAAGACTGATTGGATTACTTTTACAATGTCTTTATGAAGCTGGAAATTTTGGTAGTGTGTGCATGTACTTTCAATGGATGGACAAAATGAAGAGAAAATATTACAATTATCTTAATTTGCACTCTGAAAAAGAACAAACGACTTATGGGTTTGAAATGACGAGGGTGAGACTGATAGCCGATAGCATCAAAAAGCTGGCATTGCTAAATCTCAACGTTTCATTTCAGGGATTACATTTAAGCTTAAAGTGGATTATATTTTACATGACTACCAGTGTAACAAAGTCAGGAACACTGTTCAACACAACACTGTTAAAAACAACAATGAAATATATCATAGCCTGATGATTTCTGATTTTCAATTGAACCAACATACTGATCAAACATCAACTGGCCACAAAGTGACTTTAATAACTAAACAATTTCTTGTTTCATATCTGTTGCAATAAGCTTTGTTCTAGTGAGGAAATTACAAAACTCTTGGTGTTCCTTAAGGAAGGTGTGCCCTGGAGCACTAGTTCCTCATTCAACCTATTAGCACATTAGCTTCTCCTTCAGTGTCTCAAGTGGCTTTAATGTCGAGGATCTAAATCTGATTCTGCTGAGAAAGCATACTATGAGCCATGACTAAATACTCTGGAAAATATCAAACTCCAATTAAAAAGCAAACCCAGATGCTTGATCCTTTTCATGTGTCGTGCTGAAAACATGAGCAATGACTTCCATGTGTTCATCAAAGGAAAGTAACAAGGTGGGCTAGCCTGGAACAGGATAAATGTTTAGTTTACTTCAGCCCAGCGCTTGTGCTCAACTTCCTCAAAGAGGGTTAATGGCAAACTTTAAGATGACTTATTTACAAATGGTCCATTAATCTACCTGTAGGGAATCAATAAACCGTCCGTTTATAAAAAGTTTTGTCAATCAATCCTAGCTGTTTGTAGATATGTATAAATCTACTATTTACATTCAGTTGCCACAGCGCACACGCCAAAGTCAAGTGAGGTCAAAAGACATGGTGTAAACCTTTACCAAGGGGTCCATTGCGGTACTACTGGGGGTCTGCCAATTATTATATCACAAACTATTGAAAAAAATTAAAATACAAATGTATATATATATATATATATATATATATATATATATATATATATATATATATATATAAATAATACACAGTTAGAAATACAAAGTGTACAAAAAACAAAAGAACACACTGGAATACAAAATAATTAAAACCATTGGGAAAAAGCTAACCTAAAAAGTTTTATTTAGGTTGGATTTAAAAATGCTTAGCCTAGATTTTGTGCATCTTTAATATATCTTTATACTATTAATCCATATATATATATATATATATATATATATATATATATATATATATATATATATATATATATATAAATATTTTAATTTTAGTTTAATTTTTAGTAATTGTTAAAAAAATAAAATGAAATGCTAGACACCACATAAGGATTAACAACATTTACATATCATAGAAACATTTTTAGCTGGTGAAATATTGTTTTGGTTGCCGACAATTCATTTCAAATCAAAAACACTTCACGAGAACATAAATCTCGCATACAATCAATCAGTATCACAGAATTTGATTTCAGACATTCATCACTTGCGATGACATGAAGTGGAGAATGTGAGGAGTCTAGACTGTCCACACAGAGCTTCCAGTATGAAGTTACACCTGCTGTGTATGACTCACGAGTTGTCTGAAGACTGCAGATCTATTAGGTTGTTTACGCTCATTCAAGAGTTCCAGTTTCACCGAGAGAGTCAAAGACATATAAGCATGATGCAGAAACTTGCAATCTGTTTAACCTTTCTGGCATGCAGATGATCAGATCATCAATAGACCCTTCCTCCTGGGCCTGGCAGTATCTGACACTGAAGTGCTCAACATGTAAACCTCACTGTCTTACCTTAAACATCAAGTATTGATCTACACACAGCACAATGTTTACAGACAATATTATACTGTGAGTTAGCATGCTAAGTTACTAGCCTACTGCAAGTATCCAATATTGCGCGATATACAAGTAATTTAAAGCTCAGCCAAGAATATTTAAACTATATCGCGTTAATGTTTTTGTTTTCGCGTGTGTATCACTATATTACAGTCACGTGTCAATGGCTCAATTCTCGCATCATCAAACAGGCTATCATAAAAACTCCAGCGCTACACACTAAATCATTTACTGTCAAAAGATGTCACTTCTTACCCTGTTCCCTATAGCTGCGTCTAGCTTGCTTGTCGTAGCCCCTTGATTTAATGCTCCATAACTGTCCCTGATGTGGTCACCCATGTATCCAAGGATTGATTCTGTTTTTCTTTGGGACTTTTTTTTTTGAGGAAGTAAGATGGCCGCTGCTGGTATGTTAGTCTGAACTCAGTGACGCAAAACAGAGGTGTGAGAGCCAGTCGCCATCAGAGGGCGATATTTTTTATATGAATATGAATGTATTATAATACAAACATGATCATTTACATAATATTAGTTAAAGTTACAGTTAACCCCCAAAATTATTAATCTTTTCTTGTATAGAAATAGTGAGTTGATATGAAAGTAGTCAAAGACAAAGACGAGTAAATGGCAGAATTGGACTATACCTAAGTTACATGTTGACTACACAGAAATAATTGCAGAAATACTTTATTTTAAAATTGTCTAAGTGTGGAAATATGTAGAAATTTCCCTCCAGCCAATGCCAAAATTGTCTAGTTATCTACAGTACACACACAAAACTACATACTGCATCACATATCATTACAAAATTACAATTGAAAATTTAAATATTCAGGAATACAATAATTCATTCACTGCTTCTTTTACAACAATTTCATAATAAATATGAATATAAAACCCCTTTGACAAGGCACAATTACCAAACTTGAGAATACAGAGCAAAATACTTTTCTTTTCTTTTTTTTACGATGTCTACTTGCTCTTCTGAACAGGCACCACATTCGTGGAATTGTGCAGAAATTCATAAAGCTGCCTGGCATTGCTGCTACTACCCAATATCTCACTGAGCCTTTCCTGGCTAAATGTTATAAGATCAGCCAGGCAGGAAGCGTGCTTTATAAGGCTCTTGAAATTTTTTACATTGACTCCAGGCATACGAAGCAAGAAGTCGTAAGGTCCGGGATTGTACAGGTCTGCTGACTCCGTCACGGTCTCCGACTCCGCCGTAATGGCCTGAGCTGCAGCGGCGTCGGGCTCTGGGCGGCCGTTTTTGAGCTCCTGAAACAGCTCTGCTGTCACATAGGGAGACGGGCACCAGAGCAGCCTCAAGCGAGGGAAATGGAGGGTGAGGAGGGTCAGTTTGGAGGTGACGTCGCTGGCAGAGATCTCCTGACGAAAGTCACTGCGGGCCACAAGGGAGAAAGGCTTTGCGGGGTCAAACTCAATAAGCAGCACAGGGCGACGATAGAATCGAGACATTGAGAGGCATTGTGTGTAGAGACGCCCACTCTGCAGGGAACCAATGAGGTCACTGACACTTTTGCGCTCTACGCAGATCTCAGAAGTCAATATGTAGTCGCCGACCTCTAAGGTGACCGGTTCAATGTCGAGACCACGTCGATGCAGAAGGGAAGGGAGCTCGCTGCGGAACTCTCTCATGTCAACTATGATTCGATGAGGCTCTTTAACCTCTTCACGACCCCCTAATTAAAGAAAAAAAAACTGTTTGCAAAAGGTATTCAACTTCAAGCATGCACAATTGTTATTCTGGCAGGAACCAATAATCTGATAACAACATTAATGTGTTGGCCCATAACCGATAAATGGTTGAGATTTCAATTCTATTACAATTCTCTTCTAGACTATTTTGTCTAAATTAAAGGGGTCATGAATGGCATTTTTTTTTTTTTTTTTATAATGTTTCCTGAGGCGCACTTATAATGTTAGTATGATTTGTACATCAAAAATGGTCATAATTTAGAAATAAAAGGCCATTTTCAACCCTGATTTTAGCCCTCTGATTTGAACGCTATGTTGAAAAGGGTGTGTATGCTGTGAGACATCAATGTAAACGCCCACTGCTGTGATTGGCTAACATCTTTGCATATGATTTTATTACATGTGGAACTCTCTCAAAAACTTTTAGCACGTTTTTATTATTACAGCTGTCAGGATTAACTAATCTTGAAAAGTGTTGATTATAGCATTATTAGATCCCGTCGATGACAGGCATGTCTGTTGAGCACATGAATGCAGTGATCTCATCGTTGCAACTTGATTTTTGCCCCATCACGAATGCTTTTATCATAATTAACAGTGCAAACTTAATGTAAATAAGACTCATTGTGCAGTGTAGACAGTGGCATTGATTATAACAGGAGTTTTGGCGAGAGTGGTTTTTCAGTGCACTATTACGTTATAATGTGACAAAATCCGTAACAAGTTTTTATAGTACAATGACTCTTGCATGTCAAAAGATCCAGGAAAATGTTCATCCTCCAATTCATGACCCCTTTCAATTCCAAATAAAATTAAAAACATTCTACAAATGAACTTAGGCATCACAACATTATGTACAGTACAATGTATTGTGTGAATATTTCAGGTTGAATGGTGGAGGTTTACCTGCTTTGCGGGTGTTGGTGGCGGCACTGGCGGGTTCCTGACTGCGGACTAGATCTAGATTGGTGTTCTCTCTACCTTCTCTCTCTTCTGGCACAACCATACTGGCTTTTTCCCTATTTTAAAGAGAAAAAAGCAGCTTTTAAAATGAGCGGTGTCACAAAAAATATAAATGGCATTGAACTCTCAATGAAAACAGGATATATTCAGCTAACCTTATGAGGTGCTCAAATGCTTGTTTTTCTTTGCTCAAGACTGTAAGATACCTCTGTTCTTCTGTCGAGCCTCCATATATAAGAAAATACACACTAAGAGGAAAAAAAGAATTCAAGTTAAATATTTATTTATATTTATATAAATAGTACATATTTTTATATGATTGATTTATATAAATAAATCAGTTAAATTATATATATATATATATATATATATATATATATATAAGTTCAAAAGATTTTTGTAAGAAATTAATACTTTTTTTAATTTATATTCCTCAAAGATGCATTAAATTGATCAAAAGTGACAGTAAAGACTTTTATAATGTTGCAGAATATTCATTTGCTCCATGCCAATATACACACCGTAGAGGTTTTCCTGGCCTGCAAGCTTTATAAATCTCCAGCTGCCGCACAAAACTGAGTTCAGCATCATACAAAACAACAAACATGGGGTCAACCTCATGCAACACCCGTGTCAAACTGTAGGGGTCGCTGCAACCCTTCAGTGGGTGAATGACAGTCAGAGGCTCTTTAAGAATTCCATAGTAGTCATCCGAAGAGAGATCGAGAAAAATCTCTTCTTCTTCCTCTTCCTCCTCCACCTCTTCAGCCAGTCCTCCTTCATCTTCACTGTTTCCAATCAGGTCCTTTTCAGCTCTAGCTTCCTGCCCCTCCATCTGAGAGACTCTCGACGGTCTCTCGATCTTTGTTGGTCTCTTTGAGTTGGCTCTGGGTTTTTTCGGCCGGCCATTCTTCCCCTTGCTCTTAGCGCAGTCCTTCTTGGGCCAGCCTTTGTCAAGCTTCAATAGATCAGGATGAGGATCTTCTTTCCCAATGGTGCGTGAGTAAAGGCGATTCAATAGGTGTTCTGCTCCTTTTTGGATATATTCCTTCAGCTGAGCACATGTTCGGTCATCACTGGCACATATCAACACACGGCCTGATGTACAGAGAACAAATTTGACTTAGGCCCTGTTTACACCTGTTAGTAAGATGCAATTTGGTCGATCAGATCATAAGGATTTGAGGTAGACACATTCCTAATTACTAGGGGTGTAACGGTTCACAAAATTCACGGTTCGGTTCGATGCGATACACTGGTGTCACGGTTCGGTACGTTTTCGATACAGCAAAAAGAAAGTAATGCCAGAGAAATGTCCTTGATTTTAATTTTTTTCATTAAAACTAACATCATAAAGTATGATCCTTTTTTACTTTGAGCAATGATGGAGCAATACTTGACTCTTCTTAGGAGCATATAAAACAAATACAGCTCCTTATATAAAAAAAAAAATCTAATATTGTAGTAGTAATAAACAAAGGTTTATATTATTTCAGATTAACATTTGAGGGCAGCAATTTTATTCATAATGTCGAAATAAAACCAACGTTACTTGAAAGCACAATGTTTGTTTCTTCCTGGTTTCCACATCAGCACTGTTTGATCTGTTAATAACGGAGAAATGTGAATGCTTCTCACTAGATCTCACAGCGATGTTATTACTTCAGTGGCGAATACAAATGCTTTCTTTACTGGATCTCTTAGCGCTGTGTAGTAACAGTGTCGCTTGATCAAGATCTGCTCGCTGTATTGGTCCAAACTGATGACGCACAAAATAATGAGTAGCGCAGTTTCGTTCCGCTTTCATTACGTTTGTCATTTGATGTCGGGCAATGTTGTGGTCACGCCAGCGTCTCTTACATTATGAGCACGCTTGTGCTCTATACCTTTTAGATCTTACATCTTAAATGCTCTATACCTACATTTGAAATAACGTAATTTTTGTCGGCAGGAAAAATGGTCCAACGAACCGTTCGGTTTGTAATGCGTACCGAACCGAAAGCCTCGTACTGAACGGTTCAATACGAATACGTGTATCGTTACACCCCTACTAATTACACATGATGTCTCTTTTTGTCCACTTTCAACCACTTCTGTCCTGATTTCTTTGAGAGGAGGGTCTATGGGTGGGTAAATGTATGTAGAAAAACATATGGAGAGCAGCAGCAGCTCTGAAAGCCGCAAGACCACACCGAACTCTGAGAGTGTGTTAGAAATCAGGAATGGTGAGAGAACATTGTGCTTGGTATGTTTTTCGTCTTCAAACTAAACTTGGGTCTTCAGCCGACAAAGTTTAAATCCCGTCTGGCTCGCACGCTTCCCATAATGTTTACGCATTGAGGGCCCTATCTTGCACCCAGCGCAATTGACTTTGTACACCGACGCATGTATCATTCCTATTTTGCACCCGCGCAAAGCGCGTTTTTCCCTCCACAGAAGCACGTCGCTAAACTAGGGAATGAACTTGCGCTCCCTGGGCGGTTCAGCGCAAAAAAGGAGGCGTGTTCCAGCACAAATGTTCCTTCATGCTATTTTGCAGGTTTAGAAAACAATTGCGCCACTAACCAGGAAAAAATAGTTTAAAGTCAGTGGCGCGTTGCGCATGTTATTAATATGCTATTTTAAGGGCGCATGCTTGGCCATAATCAATGTAGCGTGTGCACAACGCGCACCTTGATTCTCTCATCTACACAGAAGCAGCAGTTTTCATTTTTCCAAATCATACATTATTACGATAGATAGATAGATAGATAGATAGATAGATAGATAGATAGATAGATAGATAGATAGATAGATAGATAGATAGATAGACAATTTATTATAAAAGCATACATCTAGCTTACACATTTACCCAAATTATCATACGCCTTTTTAACCGAAGTTAATTTGGGTGTGTTTCTCCATCCCCAACGTCTCTGACGAGAGCGTTGCTCTCCTCGGCTGTGAACCGCTCCTGGCGCGCGCCTGGCAAATCCGCCGTTATAATAGGAATCCGCTTTAGAACAAGCGTGCCTGCTCTTAAAGGGAATGTGAGATGACGCTCTGATTGGTTTATTTCACGTTACGCCCAAACCACACCTATGAATAATGAAGCTACTTCAGACCAACCCATTTTAGATTTGCGCCGGGCGCAAGAGTCATTTATCCCGCCGGGAAAATAACAACAGCGCCAAGACCCGCCCACAAAGTTACTTGCGCTTTGACACTTGCGTTTCAGATCGTTAAAATAGGGCCCTAGGTCTTTTGTTGCTGTTCGAACGCATTCGACCACATGAGCGTCTACACTATGAAAGCAATCCGGTCGAAATCCTCTGGGAGTGGTTGAAAGTGGACAAGCTCAAAACGCTTTAGACGCCGTTTACACTGGAACCAAAATGCATCTTAATAGCAGGTGTAAACAAGGCCTTGATGCTTTGCATACGAATGCTAGTCATGAAACGCTTTACTGTTAAATGATTTTACCTGGTTCACGCTCAGAGCTGCTGTTTTCTTTCTCAATCTCCTGTAGCACCTCTGTTAGCGCTTCCCACTTTGGATTTCTCTCAAGAACAAGCTCTCTTTTTGGAGGGGCTAGTTTTATACACAAATAGAAAAGATGATACAAGCATGTGTGTTTAAAAATGGAAATATGTAAACACCTTTTAAAAGAAACATTATACATCAAACATGTTGTACCTAGGGCACTTAGTTTCTGGTCAGTCTCTCCAACTTTCAGTTTTTTCTTTGATTCCTGAATGCGATACACACGGCTGCGAGCATTTACAAACATTGATGTGCTTGAGTCAAGGAATAACCAACCTGATTCAGAATAGAACAAAAAGAATCAGGTGACTTTTCAGACTATGATTTGCTCCATGTCCGAAGAGTTCAAATAGAGCAACAGATCAGCTGACTGTACCTGAATTACTACCAAAGCTTTTCTGGCTGGTTCTCAAAGACTCCAGCAGATTGAGGAAGGTGACGCAGTCATACTGAGTGAGGTAGAGAAGAAGAGTTCTTAAAATCTTCATGTCCTGAACGAGAGACTTGGTCCTGGACCCAAGCTGATGCCACAGTGGGTCAAGGTAATGGCGAATTGTCTACATATGGAAAAACATGATTATTGTCATTTAGAATATTTATGTATAGTCATTATTAATATCCAAAGTCATCATTTAAGATGTAAGATCTAAAAGGTATGGAGTCAAAAATGTAAATATGAGGATTTCTCACTTTCTCAAAGGAAGTGCCCAGGCTGTTCTCCAGAGAGAGGTCTTCTGCTTCCAGAGTGGGATTGTAGCGCTTCAGCTCTTTCAAGCAGGCATTCATGATGTCCAAAATAGAGCTCTGAATGGCTCTCATCGCTGGAGTCAAAGACACATGCAGCTCCACCACATCCGGCTTGTGTTTGTCTAGCGTTGTGTTAACTGATGCTTGGAATCTAGCAAATAAAATCATGTTGCAAATCCAAAAGATTTAGAAAACATTCACTTCCAAAAATCATAAATACTCAGAGTACCATCTATGAAAACAAAACAAAAAATAAAGCCATCATACCTTGGCCAAAGAAAAAGCTTCTTCACAAACAGGTTTCTCATGACTCGCTCGACTTTACAGAAGCCAGAAGAGAAGGATGTGGCCTTGTCCGTAAAGGCCTTGATGAACCCAGTCTTGTTTTTCTGCCGATAAAGTCTTAGAATGAAGGCCTCCTGACAAGACTCAATGATCTTATGGGCGCGATACACCAATATTCCTGTGCAAATACACAATAATAGTATCATTCAGTCCAGAAACACAACTTCTTTATAGTTCAATTGTAATGGAAACAGCTTCATCTTCCCAACAACCTTCCTCTGACCTGTTATGAGGTGAGAAGGAATTCTGTCCGTAAGGAAGTCCACAACTAGGATGCGGCTGGTCACAAAGAGAACTCCTCCTTTAGTGTATACATTATATCTGTCAGCGCTCTGCACATCACTGGTCACAGTCTGGGGAAGATGGCTCACTCCTTCAGCACGGAGCTGCTCTGTAAAATACTCCTTCAACAGGCATACACATTCATGCATTCATCATTATTATTGAATCACTTTAACCCTATAAAGCCTACTGTATCATATTAGCGGCCCGAGCACCGATGCTGTGAACATATTCAAACTTTTTTTATTTAAAAAAAATATTTTGTCTAAGGGTTCTACAAACTGTCATTTCATATGTCAGAGTTAAGTAATGGGTAAAGTACAAAAATGCAGTGCATATAATGAAAATGATTAGTGTATATTGTAGACGCTGTAACTTTTCTAACCTTTCATTCAATACAAGCATTTTCTGTATGAAGTGATAGGCTACTTAATTTGCTTATGGCTTCCTGCTTGGATTATTTAAAAATCCTAAAGTACTTTTATGTATGCATGCAAGCCTATTATTTCCAAATAAAACAATAAGAAAAAATCATGCTTTGCATAATCATAATTATGATATAAAAAGTCATAATTATGAATGAAAAGTATTACATAAAAAGGCAAAATTGTGAGATAAAGTAAGACTTTTCTAACCTTTCATTCAATACAACCACTTGTATCACCTTTTAGCTTCTTTACATGGCACTTATGAATATATAAAACTGCATGCATATATATTATAAAAGAATTAGCTAAATGTAAATACATATCACACTACTGTCACTTCTTGATTTGCCATGTCAACAGACTCTATCCTCTCTTTCTGTAGATCAGTAGCAGTATAACAGGGTAAGTCGGCCTGTCTCACCTGTTCAGGAGTGGTTGTGTTTAATAAGAGCACCAGACTGCCCTCCTCTGAATACACCCTCATGAAGTGTAAGAGGATGCGGTCGATCCCGAGTCCCTCAGCTGTGATCAGCAGCCCGTCTGTGCTGAACACACTCACAAACATCTCCGTCTCATACTCCAGCAGCGAACTCGACATCGTTTTAAAGCAATGATCTAGAGTTCAGGTACGGAAATAACGTTACTGATTCTGTCTGGTAGCTAACGTTATGCTGGATGACATGAAGACATAACGATACTCCTTGCAGTTCATCTACTGCATTTTAACAGGACGAGCCGAGGAATAAACCTACTATTTACTGCTTGTATTTTGCCGGTAGTGCGCACAAAAAGAATTGAGCACAACGTATTTTGGTTACATTATTTAATATTACTTTACATCACACAAGTTTGACCATAGAGTTTGACTCGTCCTCGATACGGTTTCAAAATAAAGCGTATTGTGTCACGTGATTTCGCGCTGTTTAGAATGATGTTTTATAGTAGCGCCACCTGCTGCACTGGAGGTAAAAACAAAAAACCCAAGAAGGATTTTTTTTTTTTTTTTTTTTTTTGCAGTTATTTCTTGCGTTTAGTGCCCAGTTGTTCAAAAAGTTTAATCTGGATCATGTTTTGCTATCCAGGACCAGGTTATCCATCTTACTTTTGTGCCGATTTTTCAAAGCAAAATAAAAAAGTGGATTTAGCAGTTTACTGTTCTGAAAGGCTTAGCCTAATGTCTACTTCTTATTACTTTAACAGTTAAAATAATCAAAATAAAATACAAAATATTTTAAAATATACATATTCATATGTATGAATGACAAAAAATTCCATCACATTTCTGTCACTGAAATCCATCCTTCTGCTGGGATTAGGACAATCCTGTTTTTTTATTTATACTGTAATTATTATCAAAGGTATCCCAATCATCTTACTAAAAAGTTTTGAACAACACAAACGGACAATTTGATCCCGATCAAAGATTGGATTTTGTGATCTAATCCAATTTTCAGAATCCTTTTTTTCTTTTAAACAATCCATTTTCAGGATTTGATCCAATCCCATAGCCGAAATCTATTTATTTTATTTTATTTTATTTATAAAGGGACCATGTACAATTTTTAACATAAATGTTTCCATTTCATGCATTGTACAAGAGTTAGCCAAAGCCTAATTTTCATCCGCAGTCCCCGGGGACCCCCAAAATCCCCCAAATCCGATCAGATTATTTTTTTAACAACTGGGTCCATGTCATTAAAAATGAAAGCAAGTTAATATTCCATGTTTTAGAAATTGTTTTGAACTTAATTATTTATTTATTATGGAGGCTGAACTTCATAGAAAGTGCTTATGGCTTCCTGCTTGGAATTTGTATTTTTATTTTTTACTCCTAAAGTACTGTTATGAATGCAAGCAGGGTTAAACTTTTTGCCACACCTGCCAATACCGGCCAAAAATATCAGGCAGTTATGACACCAAAAGATTAGAAAATTCACAATCCTCTATTTCAATTTGATACCACAGCTAAAACTATTAGCTTAACTAATATGCATTTAATAGCCAACATTTTTAAAGACAAGTAAACAGTCAGTAATAAAATAAGAACAAAATCAAATTACAGGCAAAAGCACATAATAAATACAATACAACAAAGAACAAATGAAACAAATTAATGAAACAAATGAAACAAACAGTGCTCTTCAGGAAGGTTTAGTTTTCAGGTACCAGAATTATATAAAGTAGGCTAATCTAATAAATAATACTGCATGGTCTTTATATCCTTTATATATAATTTTACCCCCCTTTTCTCTTTGTTGTTTGATTAACATTAAAAAAAGCAGACAGTAGCAGGATTATTAGGATGCTGCCACTTTAAGACCGAATCACTCACGTGTTCACTTAAGACATAACCGATTATGTTTATTAGGATACTCGCCAAGACGGGCATTTTTTGACGAAATTTTGAGTGAATTTGTCCATTAAAGCGCAGGAAGGCATGGAAGAGAGCTCAACTTCACGCGTTGCCTGAGAGACTCGGCTTTCAAGCGCGCTTCGGATGTCAAACTTCCCACACAGCTCGTGAGTAACATATTCACTTTCGCTTGTTCCAGCTCTTGAATATTTACATTAGAAAGGCTGCAAATTTCATGATGACGCAGCACTCTGAAACATACACTGTAGAGAGCGTCGTGCACGTTTGATCACGTTCATGTTGTCACAACATTGCACTTCAAATAAGTGTTACCAACAGTTTCATATACTCGCCAACTTTTACTCGCACGTGGTGAGTGTTAATTTTAGGCCCTGTATGCAAGCCATAATTATGACATAAAAAGTCATTATTGTGAGATAAATAGTCGAAATTAGCTGTGAGAAAAATAGATAGGCCTACTTTATAGATATAAACTCACGAGAATGTTAAAATAGGCTAACTTATTACATAAAAAGGCACAATTATTCCAGTCAACATTGACATAAAAAGTCAAATATGAGATAATTGACCACCTTATCACATATATTATGAGAAACCAAGTCTTTATGAGGGAAAAATAATAGATAAAACCATAAGATGACATAAAAGTTTATGAAGTTTACATTTTTATCAGAACTATGATTTTTGTTTATGTCATTCTTATGATTTACCAAGCATTTTTTTTTCCTTATTTATTATGTTTATTTTAAATATTCTTCATTCACCCCACCAGCTCTCCGGATTATATAAGCATTTATTGTATGTCTAGTACATCAGACCCTATATGTCTCATGTGTGTCCCAAAGCTGCAATATTCTATTCTATTCTATTCTATTCTATTCCCCTGCAAATATTTGAGAAGGCTGAAGAAATCATGATGAATCACTATGAGTGTGTGCATTGCTACTTAATGGCCTTGAGAGAGCAGTAGAGCACTTCTGTGTAGAGGGCTGCTGAAAGAGTATTTATCACAGTTTAAGTGGGGCATGCTTCAAAATAAATAGGAAATGGATTTAAAGATTTATTATGAAGAATATAGCATGTACCAGGATGTTTTTATAGATCATTTTTTTTCATTCAGAGAAAATAGAGAGAAAAACATTTTCACATTGCTATCAAGTCAACATAATTACTCAATAATATGCTGTAGCAAATACAGAAAATCTATGCAAACAGATGAATTAGTTAGAAACTCTCCATATCCACCAACTCCAGTTGGACTCCATGCCTCTCTGAACACTGTTATGAATGTGAAATGTATAGGCTAACTGCTATACCACACATGCCAGACTCATACAGTATTTATCCATGTAAATGTAAAGGTGTGACATTCAGCTTTCAATATTGATATCTTGTCAAGATGAAAATAATAGTGCATTCCAGGTCTGCATCTCTCAAGGTTAATCAAGTAATCTTGAGTGCATTCTTCTGTCAGCCTGACACTTTCATTATTTATTTTGCATATCTGCTGTTTGTTAAAGATGAATAGAAAGGGGAAAACATGTACAGAATATTTCTCAGGAAGCCCTTATCTCATCAAGTGCTCTGGTTTCTAGTTTGAAACGAAGTAACCTCAAATAACTTGAAAGAGTACCACTGGTCCATTTTTTTGTAACTGGGTGTTCTGAGGGGCAGAAAGCAAAAAATAAGAGTCCCGCTTTTCAGAGAGCTTGTTTTGTTTTTTGAGGTCACTGACTAAGCACTCGAGGAGAGGAAGCCCTAATGGTGGAAGTGAAAGTAAGGAAGGATGAACCATTTATTACACCTGGTTCAAAGTTTAATATGAGCCATTCTCAAGCATAACCATGTCAGAATGATGAGGTGGAGGGGAGAGAGAAGAAGCAAACAAACAATCAGTAGTGGAGTATTGCAGTGACTGACTGGTCATGTCAAGACGCATGAGATTAATGGAGGCAGGAAAAGACGGCGACTCAGAGAGCAGCTGGATTTCATCAGTCTTTTCAAAGGGTGACATGAGGTGCGCTGCTTAAACAGAGTTATGTCAATGACTCATTAAAAACAAGTCCAAATGTTCCACTCACTGTAAACAGGGTTCCTGCTCTGCCGCTTTAACCCTGTAAAGCCTGACGTATCAAATAACAGAAAAATCTTTTGAAATGAAACAATTTATTGAATCTTTAGACAAAATATTTAAAAAGTCTGCTTATGTGTTTTTTTATTGTCAAGTCACATTTATGTATATAGCGCTTTTTACAATACAGATTGTTTCAAAGCAGCTTTTACAGAAAACTAATGCAACAAAGTTTGTTTCAAGAAGAAAATAGCATCACAGTCCAGCTTCAGTGATGTTTCAGTTTTGTTGTACACAAGTTATTAATTTAGTTCGTTTGGTTGAAGTCCAAAGTAATCGATTGCCGAGTTCACGCGCGTGATCATAGGTAACTAAACCTATGCACGTGAACTCGGCAATCGACTACTTTGGACTTCAACCGAAAAACAGGATGTAAACACAGGTATTTGCGCTGGCTTAAATAACATCATTTTTACACATATCTTTCACATCTACTGCAGTCAGATTCACTCGTGTTCACTCAGAAGGAATCACTCACATTTTCTGTGCACTTGTAATGACACATCAAGGATGTTAAGAGGCTAAAAGCAGGTTTAGTACTTGCCCCATTAAAGTCAACAGGGTGCAAATTTTAAAAATAGAATAACTCGGTGTAGGCAACACCGATTTTTGCCGTTGTTCTCTGTATTGACAGCACTCCAAATGTACAAAAAAATTAGCTCAATGTTAAAATTGACCGGAGTTCTCCTTTAAGATCAGAGGTGTTGCCTGGCCACTGATCCAAAATTTTATAATGATCTCCAAGCCACTTCATTATCACTCTTGCCTTGTGACACGGTGCCTCATCATGCTGGAAGATGCACGTATCATCACCAAAATGCTTCTGGATCGTTGTGTGAAGTTGCACTTGCAGGACGTTTTGATACCAGTCTTTATTCATGGCAGTGTTTTTGGGCAGAATTGTAAGAGAGCCTCCCTTGGATGAAAAGCAACCACACATGA
Source organism: Scardinius erythrophthalmus (assembly GCF_964197995.2). Lineage (NCBI taxonomy): Eukaryota > Metazoa > Chordata > Actinopteri > Cypriniformes > Leuciscidae > Scardinius > Scardinius erythrophthalmus. The sequence continues at coordinate 18,096,802 of NC_138238.1, read as the reverse complement.
ATGGTCTCAGGATGCTTCACTGTTGGCACGACACAGGTAGCGTTCACCTTTCCTTCTCCGGACAATCAATTTTCCACGTGTCACAAAAAATCATCAGAAAAAAATAACTTTGAACCAGTCTAACTTTGAACCTGTCCAATCCTTGGACTTCCTGCAGAATTTTAGTCTGTCCTTAATGTTTTTCTTGGAGAGAGGCTTCTTTACTGCCCTTCTTGACATAAAAGCACTGTCATGCGGATGCACTCACACACACCTGCTTTCAATATTGAAAAAATTCTGCACTGGTGGTGACACGAATCCTCAGACTCCTCAGGAGGAGACGGTCTCGGCACTTGCTGGACACTCTGGGACGTACTGAAGCCTTCTTCGCTGCAGTTAAACCTCTCTTTTTGAAGTTCTCTGATCCGGTAAATGGTTCTTTCAGGTGCAATATTTTTGCAGTAGTTTCTTTGCATGTGAGGCCATTTTGATGCAGAGCGATATTCCCTGCTTGTCTGTCTTTGGAGGTAACCATTGCTAACACAGTGAAATGGAAGCTCTTCTTCCCTCCATTTATAGCAGTCATTCTGTTCTTGTAATCCAGTCAGAATGATAGAGAAATTTCTCCTGACCAGTACTTGTTCACAGTTTCCCATGTGCTGATTATATGATTAGTGAAATTATGTTAGCTGGTCATTTTGTGCCAGGGTAAATTTGTGTTTTTGTGATAAAGTTGCCAATTAAGCTTTTTGCAATTATTTAAAATTGCACTCTGCACACTAACCTAGAAACAATTTGATAAAATGCCACACCAACTGAACACAACATTTATGTCACTGCCAACACATCTGTAAGTTGCTTCAATCCAGTAAATGTTCATCTTAAAATATTTCAATATAAAAGTTTATTCCTACATTTACTTCATTAAAAATCAGATTTCACAGCGAAAAGACACATGTACCATGACCCGACAGAGGATGTTTTTAGGCCTTTGGCTTGCTAAAAAAGTATAAACTATCAATCAGACAACAGAAGGCATGTAGTAGATTATGGACAGCAGGTTTTTCAGCAAAGTTTTTATCGTGTTGATAATTTAGAGGCCTTAGATATTTGCATATCAAGTATGATACAGTAGGATTTATATGGTTAAAGGGATAGTGCACCCAAAAAATTCAAACCTGTATGACTTTCTTCTGTGGAACACAAATGAAGAGGTTTTTGTCCATACAAGATGTCAATGGGGTCCAAAATAACATTGAATCCCTATTGCTATTTTCCACTGAAGAAAGAAGTCATAAAGGTTTAGAAAGACATGAGGGTGAGTAAATAAATAATGACAGAGTGTACATTTTTACAGTGAACTTTCTCTTTAAATGTTTGGAGAGTAGGGTTTGGGAGAGACTGAGAGTCAGTTGAAAGGATACATCAACTTTAAGACAGAGTCTACTAAAAACTGGATTAAAGTCACCAAGGTGCATGAATAACACTGCAGTATATTTGGTTTGCACATCACCAAATGAAGTTACGGTGAGAACAGTGAGATCCTGATGAAGTAAACTCCAAAACAACTGAGGGAACATTCTTGTGGGAATTTAAGCCTTCATACAAAATACACTGGCTAGTTACATGATAAATGATCTATCAGTAATACAGAGTGTTTTTGGGAAAATCTCACACATTCAAAATGAACTGCTGTGAGTCACTAATAGAGAGAGTGCATTTCAGTAGAACAAATAAAAACAAAAAATAGTTTGTGGTTGAAAGTGGAAACCCATTTCGTATTTCTACAAATTACCACAGCTGCTCCATTTGATGAGACCGTTTTTGTGCCAATGAATTTAAAAACAGAGCTCTTAGTGTTGAAACCAAACTGCAGTGTGGCTGATAAGTCTAGAGGCGCTTTTAAAAAACATTAGCTCATTTCTGCAATTCCCTTTATTTCAAATATTAATATCATGTGTAATAATCTAATTGAGGCAGAGGATGAAAATCAAGGCTGCCCGGTGTGAGAAAATATGGTGGTAGATTATCCGCATTAGCATTCTTACTGGATTTTAAAAGAACCAGTAAGAAAGGGATTAATTTTCATACAGTGTAAAATATAGAAACCTTCTACATGAATAAGACAAGTCATTTCTATGTTAAAAATGAGTTGAAATTCCAATTAAAGATACAAAATTAATCTCAGAGCTTAGAAGGATAAATACACAAGGTCACATTTAAGTTCACACATTCCACAGCATTAGAAGCACGTTTTGAGGTTAAACATCTCAATCCATCTAAAATTAATAGGGTTTTCTGGGCTTATCTTGACAGGTATTTATAGGCCAAGTCATTTTGCAATGCCAATGAGGCATCTTAATGATGTAGTGTGTGTCTGTGTGTTTTTGCTAATGTGCATACTGAAAATGACTCTATTACTGTCCAACTCTGAAATAGTGTGTGCAGATGGGCAGACAGTGCAGCAATCTGTCAAATTCTGTGTGAGGGGCTGACTGACAACCTGAAGTGTTGGCTTGTGGAAAGTTCTCGCTTCAGAAACTTTATTTTGATGGAAAAGAGGGAACTTTAGTTAGAATACAACGAGGGGTCAAGGTTTGGCTGGCTGAATGAGAATGCTAAAGGATGGCTTTTTCGAGGTATTGAAATCACCATGAAATAAAAAAAAAATGTTATTGAATATTGGAGGATTTATTATAAACGATTTATCCATGCATGCACATAATTATAAAAATAAACAAAAATTATGAGCCCTTGTAATCTTTAATCACAATAACTTCCTCTCCTTTAGCATTAAGCATTAACAGAACTGTTGCACGTTTCAGAGCAACATACAGTGGTGTTTTGAATCAGCATTTTTTCAATGAAACAGTGCCAGTTATTTAGGGACTCATATTTCACTTCATACCTAAATTAATCATTGCTTTTTTCAAGTTGGCATGAAATGGAGGTTGCAATAGTCTTTTAGTCCCTATTGTGAAGTGTATCTAAGTGAAACGGCTTCTCAAACAAGAACAAATGTAGAGCGGTACTTGATTTTGACCATCGGGAATTTATTGGATTGTCATTTTCTGTTGCGGTGATCTCATGTGAGTGACAGTTTGTCCCGCCCTCACACCAGTAAACGTGTCATCAGAGAAGAGATGTCGTTGCAAGAGGGAGGGAAAGTTATTTTGATTAAAGATTACAAGGTAAACGGGTAAATCATTTAGAATTACTAAACTACTGCAATATTTCATAAAAAAACAAGAATTGTCCATTTTTGATTTCATGGTGAATTTAAATAATCTGTCTGAATGATTCACTGACTCATTCATAAAGACAGTGACGTTCTGAATCAGTGTTTCGAACGAATCAGTTGAGTAACTCACTCATAAAGACATTGGCTGCATCTGAAATCGTATACTCTCTTGAGTAGGTACTTATTTTGAATAATTACTTCATGGCCACTAAAAAAGTACGTTCTTTATAGTATGAATGTGTGCAGTAGTATGGAAGAAGTAGGTCATCCGGGTACTTTTTGCCTACTCTTTTATGAATACTGTGAATTTCTGGCATTTTTGGACATCTTTTGTCACATACCTCTATATAGTACATAACTATATAGCTTTTGGATGCAGCCATTCACTTGCCAACACCTATTGGCGTCTGCTGTAACCTGCAGAAAAGTCACAAATTAGAATCTCACAAACTGATGGATTTAATATTAAATGTAATTGTTTCTACGAATCTGATTGGTCTAGCAGGAATTAACTGTTGTTTAAAGGATATTTTACTCTTCAATATGGCGGCTATAAAGCCTTGGCCAAAGTTTTGGCCATTCGGCAGGTGGTTATTATTGGTGGTTTATATGTCAGGCTGTTGATGCCCTGTGATTTACTCAGTGTAGGAGTTCATTCTGCTGTGTGAAGAAAACCAACCTGCTAAATGTCAGATGTCCTCCTGTTCTAAAGCTGAATTCATCTACATGCAATGCTGCCTGTCTATGTCAGAAGTGGGATGGGCAAGAAAAACTGCTTTAGAAACTGACAAATGGCCTAATAATTTCTTAAGTTAAAAACTCAGTAACAGAGACAACTCTTTACAGCTGACTTACTGTGAAATCCAAATTATCGATGTAAGAACAGAGGGCATTACGACTGTAGTCACTGACCTGGACAAATCGTATTATGTTGTACATCCTTGAGTACTGCATGCTATCTTAGAATGACATGCTGATTACTTGCCCTCAGGCTTGAGATCAGAACAAAAAGCACAGGGTGATGCTTTCAATATACAACAGCTGCTACAGGAAGAAGCTGGAGAGAACATAAGGAAACATGACAAGGGACATTTTATGCCTAGGTTCACTGAATCAGGTCTTTGTAGAGCTGCTACTAGCAATGGGAAAGATTGTTTTGTCTAATGGATGAAACACTGAAACGTGTTTCTTTCTATTGCCGATTCATTTATTACAATTTTTCCCCCAATCTGTCACTCTGGTGATTCTGATTGTATTTGTGCCATTTAAATATCATTATATCATCATGAGAATACTTTGGTAACACTTTGCAATAAGGTCTCGTGAACATTAGTTAATGCATTGACTAATGAACTAACAATGTGCAATAGAGTCATAAAGCATTGATCAACCTTTGTCAGTGTTTGTTAATAAAAAATGTTCATGTTCTTGCTAGTTCATAGTGTAATAACTAATGTTAACAGATTCAACTTTGGATCTTAAACATGTATTAGTAGGCTAAATGTTGAGACTAACATTAAGATAAAGATAAAAATGCAGTAAGTATCATTGTTTGTTCATGTTAACTAATGTAGTTATATGCTAACAATTGAAACCTTATTGTGTTACCAATATTCCTGCTTGTTGGAATAAAAAAGTGAAATATTGTGTTTCAACATGTCACCTACCTTAGTTTTATTCCCAACCCAAGTTTTTTTTTTCAACCATTGGACCTCTCTAAGCAATGACCAAAAATATTTTTAGTAAAAAGAATTTCTTGAATGTCTTGACCATTGATATATTGCCACTATAGTGTCAAGTCAACAAGAAGTCAGGAAATAGAATAATTTAAGTCTTACATAAGACAGTGACCGTTTCTGGTTAATTTCAATCTGACATAAATGAAAAATGACCCGTTCAGTAAGGGAGTCAGCTGTGAACTCAGTAACAGCTCTAATTATTTATTAAGCGAGTGAGTCTGATTCAAATCGCAAACTCACAAGCCAGTCAGTTTGAAGCTTCGTGAATCAGACATTACATGTGCAGACTCTTTAGCTGTACACTCCTAAAATACAAATTATTGGTATGAAAAAGCAAAATGTAAGCGAATGCACTACTTAAAAAGCCAAGACAGTATGAAGTTTTTGGCGGAATATGAGAAGTTATGTGTGGAGTGATGAATCACAATGAAATATGAGTTGCATGGTGATGATCCAGAGCGGCGTCTTCAAAAATCTGCTGAGAAATAATAATAAATGCATCTCTACCACAGGAAGAGGTGTCAATGTTCGAGGAGCCTTTTTAGCTATTGGTATTGGTGAGCTGCTTCACTGTGAAAAGTCATTTAATGCTTTGTAGTACAGGAGAATATTGCTGAATAATGTTATATAAAGAGGAATGATCGGATGTTATTTTTCAACAAGACAACGCTTTTGCCCAAATTGCAAAGAAAACCAAGAAGTGGCTTGAGAACAAGCTCATCAGGTTCATGTTTTAGCAGGGTCAGAGTCCAGATTTAAATCCTAAAGTGAATATTCAAATGAACTCAATTGAACTGGGAGACATTTTTCAGCCTCTCATGAACTGTTTGAAGCCATTACACTGAGTGCAACAACACTGACTCTTCGTCCTGTAAAAAGGCGTCTGCAAGTTGGGGAAGGATATTCTGTGTTAAGTTACTTATCTACAGTATTAGTGTAATTCTTGCTAAGTTCTTGACCAGTGATATGCGAATAAATGGTTAAGACCATTAAAAGACCTAAATATTTTGCCATTTTTGGCCCAGGAGTGTATTACAGTAACTATGGCAACTATCCGGATGCACAAATATTTCCAAATCTCGCTAGTGCCGATTCGATTTTTAACAACTGCTGCAAATATTTATTTCAGTCATATTTGTGTGAATTGTAGTTGCATTCTGGGGCCCTATATTCAAATCATAAACCTCTTAAAAATAAAAGCTCATTTGTGAAAATAGAGACAACAAACAAAGCATTAATCTTTTTTTTTATGAATTTTATTTAAAGTACAGTACAAAAATACAACCATGTACAGAATTCAAAATCTAATTCTATTAAACCTGTCAATTATAGAATTAAAACAAAGAAACATACCATAAAACGAATAAGAAATGTTTCAGATTCTGCAGTCAGATTTCTAGGCCACTTATCAAGTAAATTAGCTAACATTGTACAATAAGGTTTCATCTGTTACCATTAGTTACTAACGAACAAACAATATATATTACATCTATTAATATCTTAATGTTAATTTGAACATTTACTACTACAATAAATCATAGTGTCCATCGACATTAGATAATGAACTCTAACATAAACAATGAACAAATGTACTTTTATTAACTAACATTAACAATGGTTAATAAATGCAATAGAAATATACTGCTCATTACTTAACAAATTAGACCTTATTGTAGTACCATAAATTTGCAACATTGATCATGTGAACACATTTGTACAGTGAGTCAAATGTTCCTGCAACTCAAGTGTCCGCTATTAAAGCAAAAGCAGCACAAATAAAATACTAAAACATTCTGATAATCATGTTCAGTTTTCACTCCAACTGAATGTCTTTTACAAAATTTATCATGAAAACTTTAAACTTTTTAACCCCTCTGCATGGTCATAGCATTAGACATTACATATAAATATTACATGGAAAGATCCAGAGAAAGCTGGAAAACATCCAGTTTAATTCAGCATGAATGACACTGGTGAGGAAGACACAAGATCTGAGATTGAATTCAGACAAGAGCTTGGTCATTTAAAATGTTTTTATTGCTGTACGCCTGCCGTTTAAGTTGTTCAGTCACACTTGGTTGCGTTCGTCCAAGTGTGAGGTGAGGTCAGCAATTATGTTTTCGGTGATCCACCCACAGTACAAGTGACTCGATGTCCCGGTCACCGCAGCCATGTCTTTCAATAGTTACCATGGAGATTCCCTCTTCCCTCCTCTCAGAGACGGAACAGAGTAATGAGCAGAGAGGAGCAAAGAGTGAACTCATCAAACTGTCATCCAAAATGTTCAGCACTATTAAACTACCATTGTACCCTAGCATTTCCTCACTCCATTAGTATGATGAGGTGATTTAACTGAATTCTCAGACACATTTGCATGATTAAAGTGTGGAGACAGATGATGTGAGTATCAAAGATCAAAAGTGGCTAATGTATTGTTAATGTAACGCAAGAACGTTCGTTCCTGTAAAAACAAAAACAAAAAAACACCTGAAATCTCTAAATGTACAAATAACGGCTCAGTTTCTATAATGAATGTTGAAGATAAAGACACAACCGCATGATTATTTAACTGGAGATGGTTTTAAACCAACAATTTCTTCAGGTCTTCATCCATTCCTCTTTTGGTTAATTGATCCAGACTATGGTAGCGATGGACGATATCATCTTCAGTAACTACCACCACTCGCACACCGTGAGTGTCATTCCCCAACTGACAACCCACTGCTGAGCTCACCACCATATCCAGCCCATCATGGCATCCTCCTGCATTTCTGTGGTAGTGACCAGAGAACACAGCTTTCACCCCTGAAATGAGACACAGGTTGATATCACTAACAATCATTCATTCACAATCATTCACAATCATTTGAAAATCATTCCCCAGTGAAATCATGCATAATAGTCATTTCATGATCACATTAGTCTCGGCTTCGCACCTACAGATGCCCACAGTCCATTTTTACAAAACTGGAGGGTACTTTCTCAATTCGGCAAGCTCTAATCTGATTGGCTGACTCTTTACAACTTCCTGTCGCTCGAACAGTAGAGCATGGTAGTAGCAACTCGAATGTCAAGCCAAGGGTTCAACTCCCAATAAATGGGAGATTATTCTGATTATTCTTTCACTCCTCTATCAGAAATCTTGCGAGGAGCACTGGTCGAGGCAAATTTATGGTGAAATTATTGTCTTTCCACTTCCGTATTATGGCCCCAACAGTGCTCACTGGAACATTCAGAAGCTTAGAATGGCGCCTATAACCAATGCCATCATTATGTTTTGCAACAATTAGGTTGCGAAGGTCTTGAGACAGCTCTTTGCTTTTACCCATCATGAGATGTGTCTTGTGTGACACCTTGGCAATGAGACCTTTTTGTAGGCCATTATTTGGGACTGAACCAGCTGTTATTAATTCCACGGACAGGGGACTGGATTGCTTTTTAATTACTGTAAGTTTTCAGCAGTTGTCTTGGCTTTCCATGCCTTTTTGCGCCTCCCTTTCTTCATGTGTTCAATACTTTTTCCCTGTGTCATTTCACATTATTACACATAACTTAATTTCTGAACTTTTTTTGTTTGTTTCTTTGTATGTATGGCTTACTTGGGTTGTTACCAACATCTGGTGAAAATTTCATGTCAATAGCACCTTTGGAAATATATTTACTGAGAAAAATGATGAAGTGTTCAATTCTTATTTCCCCCACTGTATACAATATCGTTTAATGTGACCACTGCTAAATGGTTTGTGTACTGTAAAAGTTTGAGACCATTACGAAATGAATAAAGATATTAATATTTAATTAAGCAAGAATGCATCAAATCAATAAAGTGACAGTAAAACATCTATAATGTTACAGAAGATTTATATTTCAAATAAATGCTGTTCATTTGAGCTTCGTAAAATCCTGAAAAAAAAACATTAGTTTCTACAAATATATTAATCAGCACCACTGTCTTCAACATTGATAATAATAATAAAAATAAAAAAATCTTGAGCACCAAATCAATATAATAGAATGATTTCTGAAGGATCATGAGACACTGAAGACTGGAGTAATAATGCTGAAAAATCAGCTTTGCCATAACAGGTATAAATTACATATTAAAATATACTATAATATTATAATATTTCATTGTCATCTAGTGTATATATATATATAAGTGTGTGTATATAAGTATATACAGTGAGGAAAATAAGTATTTGAACACCCTGCTATTTTGCAAGTTCTCCCACTTGGAAATCATGGAGGGGTCTGAAATTGTCATTGTAGGTGCATGTCCACTGTGAGAGACATAATCTAATAAATAATTAAATAAATAAATAAATATATATATATATATATATATATATATATATATATATATATAAATAAATATAAATAATATATATATATATATATATATATATATATATATATATATATATATATATATATATATATATATATATATATAACATTTCACAATATGACTTTCTGTATTTTTTATTAAATAAATGCAGCTTTGTTGAGCATAAGACACTTTTTTCAAAAACATAAAAAAAATCTACAAACTTTTGAACGGTATATACACATTGGTCAGATGGTCTCTTCCAGTCTAAAGTCTGTTTCTTGGCCACTATGGGCTGCAACGTGGACCACATTTATATTGAAATCCACTGCTGCTTCAATGTATATCTAATAGGGGTGTAACGATTCGTTTTAACAACGATTCGTATCGCGATTCGTGGTTGTCGATACGATTCAAGGACGATATTGGTTCATTTAGAACGATACGATCCGAATCGATTCAGTGACTTTTTAGCCAAAAATTCTTGTAAGGGAATCAGGTATCAATTAATAATATAAACAAACAAGTAAACAACAATTAATGTCAAATGCATTCACATTTTATTTGAATAACGTAGGACTAAATAGCAGGACCTTATGTAGCCCTGCTCCTTTTCAGCGCTGCGCTCGTTGTCTTTTGCCTTTTGGTCTGTATTTTCACAGCGATTCTGCGTGTTTATTAATGAACGGCTCGTTTTAACATATTTCCGGTCGACTGACATTTGTTAAGTCATCTGCTTTAAACATCACAGTCCTCATGATAACTTTCGTTAACTTTACATTAAGTAAATCCACTTCAAAAGCTAATTACTCCTGGACAGCAATGCCATAGAAATATACAGAGCGACCGCAAAAACGGAAGTTAAAAGACAATATTCTAAAGATGGCGGCACCCTCGTTTCTCTGGCGCATAAGGTCTATAGCGGCTGAGGACAGGAAAGTCTTTGCACTTCTGCTGGCGCGTCACGCATGACGATGACTTCTCAGATAGGTAGACTGAATCGAGTAACGTTTAACTCCTTTATCATTAAAAGTGCTAAGAAAACATCCATTTAAAGTCTGACGTGCTTAAATCCAATGCGTTATTTCCTAGTATCGATACAATCGATTCATTACCTTTTAAAACGATGTTAGATCGATATATGTCGTCCGGAAGGCCAACTTGCCGAGCACAGATCGATGTAGTTGGATCATAGGAATATAAATCGATACATCGATGTAGTTGATGAATCGTTACACACCTAATATCTAATGAGTGATTATAATCAAGGTATTAATCAATATTTTTCCTTGTAAATATTAAATGAGTTGAATGACTTCTCTAGGCTTATGAGATTTTACTTTGTTATAGAAGTTACCAGTGTGATTACTGAAATGTTCCTTTCATGTATTCTCTAATGTCTTTATTTGATATCTGAGAGGTGACTGTGGGTCTAGTCTATGCTAGGAATACAGCAACAGTGCTTGCTTATTTAGCCCGGCTTCCAGAAATGAAATATGGACTCGTTTTTTAGAGAAAGGTCTTCAACGTGTGTTAAAACATCTACAGTATCTGTTCTTCTAGGGAACCATGACGACTATAGGTCACAAGGGTCATTGGAACCAATAGTTTAAGTGACCATTTCTTAGCTAAAGTCTTTACTTTACTGTTAGATTAAAGTGTCCTCTCATTGAGAAAGAACGTATTATCTTGATGTTTTGAGAAGACTCTCCTGTTTATCATTAGAGCCTAGCCAAATCCAACCTTGAAGAAGCTGTGTGTGTTAGTATTCTTGGTTACAGGTTAAGGAATAATTGGCATTAGTGGAGATGGACTGACTTGTTTCCTTTGACATGCTGGTGCCTAGAGACAGTCTAGTGACCTCGGAGGACCACTGGTACCTAACTCAGGGTCCTGGTGGCAGCCGTACAGACTATAGAGATGTGCTACTGCCTATCAGTCCATGTGTGGAAAATTACTTTGTTTATCTATTTCTTAGCCAATCAGAATCATTCAACCTGAAGCAAGGATGTATCTTAAACCTCGGTGAAGGGTATAATTGCTGTGATCTTTGTAACTGTAAGCGGAGAGGCCTATGAACTCCTTGTGAGTCTTGAAGCTGACTTCTGCCTGATGAAACAACAAACTATCTTCAGTAAAACTTTTCTTCAATTGACTACACTCTTGACTCCGGGATCATATCTGGTTCTTTGACTGTAAATACGCTTACAATACACAAGACTCTGATCAAACCAACATGAGGCCATGAGCTCAACACCGCAACTGAATCAACTGAATTTCCTGTCTGATTGACCATGATAGACTGAAATAGACTGAACACTGATAGACTGAAAATCCATATCGGCATGGTGGGGGCCGCTTCAGATTCAGTTTCCCCGTTGATCTGCATAACCATTGTGAAGCTTCTCATCTCTCTCATGCAGCAGAGGCCGAGGCACTGCCATTCAGGAATTTAAAGCAATGGACCGAATGCAGAATCACTATAGTTCATCAAACAAGTCACCCAGAGGGAAAGGCACAAATAAGCTCTCTCTATTGTGAAGGAAGTGAGATTGGAGGTGGCTCTTCCACAGTTCAGCCGAGGTTTCATTTCTGAAGAGAATTCTGAAATGGTGGTACCCCCATACTGAGGTAATGGATGCATTTGGAAGCAGGAAACAAAATCTCACATGAATTTTTCATTCAGACAGAGCAAAGGTGCCAAAAACCACAGGGATGATGGTAAGACAGGAGATGGAACGCCAAAATACATAAAAGAAGAAGAAGAAAGGAGAAACTGATTATGGCAGGAACACAACATTGAGAGGTATAATTACAGATTGTTGCTTGCTGTCAAGAGTTCATCTAAATTTCACTAGTTGTTCTTGTTCCTCATGCACATGATAGCTATCTGCATGCTCTGTTGGACAGAGAGGAACACTGCTAATGAAACCACAGAAACAACACAATTACAACTACCTTGACACTTAAAGACTTACACAATGCAGCACATAAAGGAGACACCTTTTCAAAAACAATTAAAACAACAGGAACAAAACATTAGGATGAATTATAATTGCATGTAAATGACTTCAATAGGACGATTATGCACATTTCAAGCATCTTTCACATATTATAACCTCTAATCCACTTGATGGAAGCAAGCAACAGAAACATGATGGATAAAAAAGAGAGTCCAATTATCTGGGGAAGTCAGATGTGAAACTGAGGAGGGGGAAGAAAAATCAAAGCACTTCTAAAACAATTTACTCTAAGGACATCCTCTCTACTGCACTACCAGATAGAATAATTAGACATGCAATACTGTTAATGACTGCACACATCTACACATCAACCTAAACCTGTTAGGTTAACCTACACCTCAACCTAAACGCTATAGGAACTATCTGTGACGTTAGTATACGCTGATTGGCCGAAAGCACACAAAATACCCCTTTACACTTTACAAATACAGTAAAAATCAGGGCCTGAAATTTCTAAGTGATTTCTGATGGTAATGGATGTGTCCATGTTAATGTATTTGGTCTTGGTGGAATAGATCTGCTACGCTGCTGCTGCTGCAGATTAAGTACAGACACTTGCTACTGCTAATACATTCACAAAAGGGGCTTTCGCACCGGAGGAACCTTTTCATAGTTCCTAGAACTATTGGCGGAAGTCCCCGGATTTTGGTGCGTTCGTACCGCAGGAACTAGGAACTATTTTAGGTCTAGGAACGCTTTTGAAGGAACTGATTTAGTTCCTACTTCAGAGTAGGATCCCAACCAGCGCTATAGGACCTATCCGTGATGTTAGTATGCGCTAATTGGCCGAAAGTACCAGCACCCGCCATTTAAAAAAAAGGCTGTGTACAGACACCGATTATAGCCTATATATTTACTCCAGAAACTAACTCTACAAACATGAAACAGTGATAGATGGGCCTCTCAACCTTTACGATGTAAAGGTTTAGACTATTTCATGTCTATAAAAATAGCTATTTTTTCATGGTAGCCTATTTCATATTGCACAGTGTATCAAATACATAGTTCTTACAACAAGAAAAACATGATTTTTGCTTTTAATGCTATAATAGGTCTATTTCCACTATCATTTTGAGGTTTTAAAATAAACAGTTTTGTCTTCTGTTCAGATAATCATACTTGTCTGCGTCTCTCTGTTTGGACATTGTTTTGCTTTGTATGCCTTAGAAATGTCTGCATTTTGTGCACGCTTGCAGTCGCTTCTTTTCTCGGCTGTGATTTTTGGCTGTGAACATTTCAGTGTGTCTATACTCCCACCAGTCCTGTAATCATGCTGATTAATAAGCTGTGATCGCTTAACAACAAGCAGTGCTGTTATGGATTTAGTTGTGGAGATCTGATGTAAAGTCACTTTCTACATGTTTATAAGAAGATGTCCATCTAAAGATGATCAAAAAATGTCATCCCTGTGGAAATTCTGGGATTCTACACTAATGCCAACAGCAGTACTATGAACACAGCCCCCTTCTGTACGGTTTCTACAGTATATTCCCTTGAATTTTGTCCACTGCTCTCAGCGACTTATTTCCATCTCATGAATTGCGTTATTTCATTTCTTGAAGATACTTTTGAGAAAATCCCATTTATCTGCCTGTTAATTAATGCGCTCATTACTGCAAGAATAGTAGTATCTAGGGATCAACATGCCTTTTGGCTGAGAGAGGTGAAATTTGCTGAGAATGTGAGAGAATAGTACGTACTAAAAATAAACATTCACATAAAATAAGCCAGCAATCTAGTCCAATAAGGAAGTATGATGCCATTCTGTGTTCAGTTCTCTGGAGACACACTAAACGCGCTTCTAGAAGTCTCTATTCCCAGCCACAGAACTAACGGATCTGCCAGATATGGATTATATGTAAATCCTCAAGTCTCGTCTATTCAAACTACTCAGACTGCATTAACGGTTTAGTTTGAGGGTTGTGTGCCTGTGTGTTACTGCCTGTTTGTGTGTGCTGTCATTAGGCCACTGGGATACATTATTCACAAAACTCTGCCAAAAATAATTTGCATGACAGAAGGAAGTACAAAATGATTTTGTGCAGGGAGAACATTGCTTATGCCGGTCATATATCGCACCCATTTATCACTGTAGATCCTTTAAATGAGGGACAGAGTTTTGTGTAGTGTAATTATGATTTAATCCAAATATGCATGAAAGGCGACTGGCATAGTGCTTAGCAATTTCAATCATGCTGATTCCTGTACACAGCAAAGCTGTTTCTCATCGGGGAAAACATATTTAAAAAGAATACATTATGTGTTTGTCACTTTTAAAAGATGTATATGCTTAAAGTCCCCATGAAATCAAAATTGACCCTATTTACTTTGTTAGCGCATATTACTAGTCTTGTGGTGAACAATTAATCCGTGCAAGAAAATATTTAAAAAAAAAATTTTTTACCATGGTAATCTTTAATCAAAATCTGAAAATGCCCCTCCCCTCTGCATTGGAGGACCTTCTCCGATGACGTAGGTTTGAGGAATTGGTTTGGGCAACGCGTAACCACTCCCCTCAAACCGTTAGTCTGCTATGAGCAGAGATGGAGAGGAGGAGCGCTAGAGTAAAACCCTGCCCTCTGTTCAATATTCCGTTTCACTTGGAAATACGTCATAACACTGGAGAAAAGTCGTTTGCAACTTCCGGTTCACGGTGACTTTAAGGATGTTTGTGACACTTAAGGGGTTTGTCAGTAAACGGCCACTGTTATGATTGGCTAATGTCATTGCAGGAAACAGTATCAAGGCCCACTCGCTATTGCACATGAGTAAGTGTATATCCATAAAACAAAAATTTACAGTAATTTACAGACAAAGCATTATGAAATAATTTACTTGCGTCTTATGATGGAGCTGCTGTCAGATCCAATAGTCGGCTGCATCATCTTTCAACAAAAGTTTCTTTGCGAACTCTCCATTACACTGTGCCTCGTTTACAAACAAAATCCTCCGAACAAATATATAATCCTCCGACGTGATCTAGGACACCATTAAAATAAAACATCCACTCGTTTCTGATGATGGGATCCCTTTTAATTCTGTACAGAGTAGGGATGGCGAAAACTAAAAATTTTCTTGACCGACCACCGAGCCTCATTAGCTGGTTGAAACCGGTTAACCGATTAGTTTAAAATATGCTAGTAGGGCTGTGCGCATGAGTAATAGTCACATCGCCGGAACATTTTATTGTATTTCGTCTACAAAAAGGAGGATGTTGACCAAAAAGAGGTAGCCTACTTTGACTGGAGTGTTATAAAGTTGTGGATGGTTGTCTTTTTAAAAAAGTCTTTTGTCTTTTATTTTTCGTGTTCGTATTTATGAGGAAAAAACAATTTTACGTGACAGTTCTCCATTATGGACGCGACCGATCAAAGCGGCACTAAAAGACTGCTTTAAAACTTTCACAGAGACCTCAAACAGAAAGCACAAAGCCTTTCTTTAAAACGAATTTCGTTTTGTATTAATTGTATCTTAATTTTAATCAGTGTATCATTATCCAATTTTCTCGATTTAATAAATAAAAGTAAATATAGCAGATAGATATCACGACACGGAGGCGCCAGCGCCTGAACTAGAGCTGAAGCTATCATCCATGAACCGAAACTCAACGTATAAGGTAGCTTACTCTCGCCTCACACACCTAAAAAAATAGAAATATATCTATTATCTACAGAAATCTCTACTTTTAAACAGAACCATTCAAAACAAAATAAAACGATTTAATCCGTATGAAATGTGTATTTCTCTGCGGCGCGTTCACTACTGCGAAGATCGCGAGTCAGACTTCATCTTTGCAGCCGACACAGAAGACACTTGTTTATTAATAGACAATTAAAATGTCTCATCGCAATATTTTACTTATTCATAATCACTAATTTTGCTGGTTCTTTGTGGCAGCTTTTAGGTGCCGTTTACATGAACGCGTCACTGCATCAGCACCGAAAAGAGAGAGAGAGAGATTTTTTTACTTATTTTGAGGAAATAATGAACAAACAAACATCTGTTAAGAGCGCCGCCACGTTGGATTGCGTAGAACGTTCACCGAATTCTGACAGAAATATGTTCTAATTTTGGAATAAAATATTAAGTGACCTTTTTGTCACTTGTAATGAAGCTTGCTTATTAGTGAAATTATTAATATCATGGAATGGTAATTATTGACTTTAGTATATTGATCATGGCTCGCAATATATATCGTTGGGAAAAAAATATCGAAATGTAATTTTTCCCCAATATCGTAATATTTTCCTAATATTGTGCAATATCGTGCCTGCAATTTCGCAACTCTGTCGCATCTCTCTGCCGCTCTGGCTCCCGCTTTGGCTACCTTTCTCACCCGAAGCGTGGGTGTCGCGTTTTCAGGTGATACATCATAGATGATGTGCTACTACTGTATTTAAGCACTGTATCACACAAGTTGCAACTTACATCTGTCTCATTCTTTTTGGTGAAATGGTCCCACACACTACTTTTCTTTGCACGCTTCATCCTGTCGTCTGCCCTGGCTCTAACCTCGAGTGTTTTAGCCTGTTGCCTTTACTTTTCGCAAACCTTGTGAGCGCGCGAACCCAAACGCTGTGACCTTGCGCCAAATGTTTTTATTGGTTTATTAAGTAGCCTACAAACAGGCGAGTTATGAAAAATTGAGTGTGAGGGATTTGTTCACTTCACACAAAAATATCTTGGAATGAGATGGCTAACTGTAGTAGCGTTTAGTCCACTGTCTATGATAGCCTAATTTAGAGATCTCTTTTTTTTTTTTACCGACTACCGACAATTTTGACCGGTTAACGTTCATACGGTCAACCATCGGTCAAACGGTCATCGGTTAACATCCCTAGTACAGAGACACAAACTAGCCGTTTAAACTGGACACGTCAAAGCGAAAGTTTGTTCACTCTTCCATTTGTTCTGTTGTTGACAGACTCAAGTGCGTGGAATATGTCAGAAACTGAATGCGCATCTGTATACTGTATCCCATTGACTCACCCTCAAGCCATCCTGGGTGTATATGACTTTCTTCTTTCAGCCAAACACGATTAGATTTATATTTAAAATATCCTATACCCTTTATTATGGGAGTGAATGGTACCTTAGATTTTGAGCCCAAAAAAGTACATCCATCTGGTAATGGCCGTCCACGTGTTCACAAGAGAGTCAAGTTCTGGTGTATGACATAGGCGTATGATGTTCGTCACTTCTCACCAAAGACTCTCTCGTGAACACGCAGATGGCCGTTATCGGAAGCCAGTGATTATAGTTTATAAAGTTATAAATATGGATATTTTTCATACAAAAATGCATTGATTCACTTCAGAAGGCCTTTATTAACCCCCTGGAGTCATATGGATAACTTTTATGATGGCTTGAGGGTGAGTAAATTAAGGGATATTTTTTCATTTTTGTGTGAAGTAACCCTTTAAGCGACTGAACACCATAAAATGTAATTGTTTGTTGATGTCTTGCACTGGAGGCAGTCATATGCATGTGTATTTGCCCATGTGACGTCACAGATTACCCGCAATATCAAAACGAGCTGTTTTTGGAGCTTGATTAAATAAATTCTTTGTTATTTAATGGTACAAAGACTTCTTATTTCTCAAAAGATCAAGACATGACCCCTTTAATTATGTTTATTTCATCAAATTTTACATGTAGATTACTTTTGCCATCACCTAACATTCACCTAATCTTAAAAGAACACTAATAACACTGTTAAAATTAATCCTTAGCAGATTAATATAGATTTTAAATTACTGTACATTAAAATGTTGAGATGCTTAAATTAACGGCAGCATGTAAAACTATTGATTTTAGTTTTTATAAACTTATTTGGACATATCATAATTATTGGCTCATGGTAAAATATTCGTTGAGTTTTGAATCATAAGTGTTATAGAAAATACATTACAATTTTAGAGAATTTTTTTTTTTATTCAAGCCACAAACTATGAGTGCAACAAAGTAAATCATTTTTCTACCATCTGTAATTTCCCTTAAGCCAAATTACAAATAAAAGACATCAGAGTTGAAGAAACTGCAAACAGATAATATCCAAATGGATATGGCCAAACGGGGCTAGTTACAGTATATTTCTATGCCCTTGAAACACTCCTTATAATGATGCAAGACATTGAGATAAACAAAAACACAGCCAAGCCTTTCCTAAAGGATATCTGATAACAATAGGTACTCCATCACACTGTAACCTCCACAAAACAGACTATTCTTCATTGTCTACCTAAAAACAACATGCTTGCCAGCTAACCTACAATTCTCAGCAGGTGACAAGCTTTCTGTTGATTAACCAAATCCCGCGCTCATTTCTACTGGCGTGTGCTGAATGAGAGCGTTAAGACAGCTGAAATAGCAGAGGAAACACTTGGCTCATCACTGCTAATTAACACACTACAAGATAGCACCACTGGCAGTGTGCGAAACGTTGAATGGTAATTTAAAAAGAAATGGTTTGCATTACAATAGGGGGCTCAAAAACACAAGTTGCCTTTTAAGATAGCACAAGCTTCCTTTCTGCTTGTGCGTTTAGTGCGGTTGTCAAGAGTACTAATTTAGATTCAATCAAGGGTGTTTAAAAAGCGCACAAACATTCTGTAAAAAAACTCACTTAATACTAGCTCAATCTTCTGTGCTCAGTCAGATTATAGCCTTAAGATGCAATCAGAATGGATCTCAAAGTAAAACCAAAACATAAATAAATACATTTCTTATGGGTCTGTGCCTGATTTCGAGGGAAAATGTGTGGAATGTATTTACTCATTGTAACAAACAAATGTGTTAAACATATGAGTTCTTTACTCTAAACATATCCTTACACTAAAGATACACACAATTACTCAAAATATGAAATGAGAGAACACGGAAGAGGTTAAGGGCATTTCGATTGACCTTTCACTAAGAGAACATCCGATAGAACTTATGAGATTTCAATGAATGGCCTGATATTCAATAAAACATGCTCATAATGGCTTATGATTGGATATTATTCTTACTAGAATGAATTGTGACATCACAGTGCAAATTGTTAAATTGTCAACTCACAAAGAAAAAGAAAAATCAATAAACTTTGCACAGTTATTGAGATCTACCTCTAGACTCTATGCTCATGTCCCAGGATTGACAGAAAACAAGATCAGTTCATTGTACACCAACAAAAGAATAAATGATTAACATAAAACTTATCACAAAGCACAGAGAACCTGACAGACAGACATTACAGGGCATTAGAGTGTCAGTACAAGAGGAATATAGGTCTGTAAACAGCTCAGGATATCAGGAACTGTGTATTACTGTATATGTATTCATTACAAATGCCACCCACTGTACAAACCTCAAAGCTAACAGACATCTGGAGTGATCAGCATGTTTTCCCCCAAGGCAGATGTCTCAAAAAAGGATCATCTTCTCAAAGCCTTGCTGCCTTTTAGAAAATGTGGTTTAAATCATAAAAAATATAATTTGCAGCACGATATTAAATCTACGAGCTCAAGGAGCCCATGAAAACGAGTTTGTGGGCAGTGGCTGAGTTATCCTCTGACAGTGATCTCTGATATCCAGGAGGATTGGCTTATTTTTCAAACATTTATTTATTTATTTCATTTTAGCATTCTTCATTTTTGATCATAGAAACAATTACAGAAATAGCAAAAGTGGCGTTTCGAAGGAAGCTGTGGAGTGCATGTGCATCAAGCCCCTCTCTGTCGCCCACAGCAGTGCCCGACTTATTTACATTACACACTACTCCATTTCCATTAACACAGAGTGTATAAAATGAGAGATGAAAGTTCAAATCTAATATTAAAGATGTCACATCTTTCATGACTAGAGAGATTGAATCTTCCTGTTTTGCCCATTTTTTTTAAATTGATTTTCAATATCATTGCACCATGATGCATCTCTCTGGCCATACAAAGATCAATATATATTGTTTCTTTTGAACACTAACCTTTGGAACAAAGGAAGATGTGTGTTTTTCCCCCTCATGGCTAACATAAACCACAACCTAGTGGATTTACTTGTTACTTTTCCTACATAAACAGCACAGCTTGTTTAATAGTTTGTGGTGCCAGAACTACTATGTATAACTGAGAGTAAATCAATCTGACACATTAAGAGGAGCATAACATTTGATAGCTGTAACAATAACACTGCCATTTCTCTCTTCTTGAAGCTACATGATAACATCCTGTAGGAATTTCAAATTTGAACAGCAATCAGATTTAATGCTTTAAGGCTAAAATATTGAGTCGCTTGTTAATAGTGGAAATCTTTATTCAAGCAAAGGGACTGCAAACCCCAAAAATGCTCATTAGATATCAACACGAGAATAGAGTATTGAGTAATGTATGCTGTGTATTTCAGCACAGCTGTTAAATAAAACAACATCTGCTCTGATCCATCTAAAATCAATAATTAACTTATGCACAATATGCCTCTTATAGAGTCCATTCTCATAATAGAATCCCAAAATGTATATGGACAACTTGCATATTTCTTGTCTGTAAAGCTTTTATTATACATCCTGGAAAAGCACTCCAGGGCACTCACAGCATAATTAAAGAGCCATGGGCAAGGCAAAAGCATTATTCCAGCATGTGGCCATAAATGTGCCATTTACTGCAGCATTCTTGCACCAATAGTTTCATGGTCTTGTACACCTTTATTTGTATTTACCAAAAATGTTGAGAAATCTAAAATTGCTTACCGGTAATTCTATTCAATTAATTTAACAGATATTACAAATAAGAAAACCGAAACTTACAATATTAACAGTTGTTAAAAACAGTTGTTTTCTGGATTTTTCTGGAATAAGTAAAAAAATAAAAAATAAAAAAATATATATTAATATATAATTTTTTTTTTAAGAAAAACAATTATATTGAATAAAAACAATGATAACTGCACGTTTATAGTTTTCATTGGTTTGCTGAATATGCAAATTTTCACTTTTCCATGAAAAAAATAAATATCTGAATGATCTTTTTTGTCCGTATGACTACAATTGTCATGGAAAAAGTCTTCCCCTCTTCGCAAAAAATCACTCAAGTCATGGAGTTCCAGATGCTTTTGGTGGAGATAACAAAGCCGAGATGCCTGCAGAACATCTAACCCTCTCATTCAAAACTTATTCAGTCTTATTACTTGTTTACAACTTCGCTCAACCGATGAGTATTCATTGGCTTATCTTTAATACTTATTAAAGGTCCCGTTATATGCCCCTTTTCACAAGATGTAAAATAAGTCTCTGATGTCCCCAGAGTGTGTATGTGAAGTTTGAGCTCAAAATACCCAACAGATCATTTTTTACAGCATGTTTAAATTGACATTTTTTGGGGCTCAGAAAAACGAGCTGTTTCAGTATGTGCCCTTTAAATGCAAATAAGCTGCTGCCGGACGACACAGGGGGTGGAGCTTCATGAGCACATCACACAAAAGATGAAGCGTCAGTTTTACTTCAGAAAATCACCGTAAGAGCTGAGTAAACACAGTAGCCTAAGTTATAAGAAGTGCGCAAGTAGCCAGTAGAGTTGAGGGAGCATTCCTGTGGGCGGAGGTTAGTCTAAACACGGTTCTGGTGATGTCACTAAAGAAGGAATTAGAGGGGTGTAGTCCAAACGAGCCGTTTTATGTAGTCAACTTCTGTTAAATAAAATATCTCGCTTGGCATTGAACTTTGAGCTTTATAATTTTACAGATATTATTTATACTCTAACAACAACATTACACACTAACTAAAGTTTGAAACATGGGATCACGTAGAACGGGACCTTTAACCCATCCTCCTTAATCCAGTTTAATTAATTCCTTATCATTTTGGCTTCTTTTTAATAATTGTGTGGTTGGCATCACAGAGGCGGAAAATCATGGTTTCATTCATTTCATCGTGCAGGCTATTCTACAAACATATCTTAAATGTCTAATAAAAAATATACTATACTTTACTCTGATGTGTTATGTAGACTAGTTAAAAATGACTTATGCTTTTTTACATTTTCAACTTTCTTTAGTGTAAATATTGTTGCTGTTTGAGCATGAAAATATCTGCAAAGTTACAAAGCACAAAGTCACTCCAAAGGGAATTATTCTCTATATCAATAATAACTGTTTCTGAACCCCATGAAATGCCTCGGTTGTAGTCTTGTGTTTTCTTTCATGAATGAACATGTCACAATATTCCTCATTTAAGTTATTCCATACCAAGGGAATGGGATACACAAAAAAAGGGGTGAGGCCTGGTTGAGTTGTGTTAGAAGTGTGTTAAAACTCGGGGTTATCGTGAAGGGCGTGACATTTACAAAACAAGCTTGACGTGGTTGTCCAATCACTGGTCCAGCCAACCAATCAGAGCACATTATGCTTTCGGAAGAAGGGGCTTCATAGAGACCGGAACTAAACCGAGCGTTACTGACAGACTGGGAAGAGAGGTGCTGCAACAATGTAAAATGTGTGAAAAATGTTTTTTTGAACATTCACCAATGACAACCTATTCTAGTAGGCCCCAAAGTCACACAAAAAAAGTTGCTGTTTGGATTTAAATTGACAAATGCTTGAGTTTATGAATGGATCATTATTGCAGTAGCTTTTCATATCTTAAACAACCATGTAGAAAGACAGATCATGGCCATATTCCAGGATGACAATGTCAAGATTCATCAGGCTCAAATTGTGAAAGAATGGTTGGGAGGGAGCATGAAGAATCATTTTCACACATGAATTGGCACCTCTGAGTCCAGACCTTAAATTCACTGAAAGTCTTTAGGATTTGCTGGAGGAGACTTTACGGTGATGGACTCTTACAATACAAGATCTTGACCAGAAAATGATGCATCTCTTGATGAAAATAAATGTTGTGATGGAAATCATTTCCATCACGAGGTGCATCAATTTTTGGTCAAGATCTGATTTTGGTCAAGTCTGACCTGAAATGAGTAACTAAAACCGCTATTTATGCCTTGTAAAAGCAAAAAAAAAAAAAACGAAAAATGCTCATTTGGAAATCAATATAATTACTGGTGTTCTTATGACAACATGAAGAAACAGTTTTAGTGTTTTATTGCAATAAACTGTCAAATTAAGTCAGTTTAAATCTGTAAACTAAAATAAAAATAATTTATGTATAAAATATGTGTTTAAAAATATATATTAGAACATGTTGGAAAAAACTATTTTGGTTACTATTTAGCCTATTTTTGGGGACAGACTAAACAAACACTGTGGTATTCTCAGAGAAAGAAAAAACTTTGATACTTCATGAAATGAGGTACGAACACTTGCAACTTGTCTTGTTTGAAGTGGAAGGCTCAAGTGTTTTCTTCTCACCTGCCTGTTTGAATCTCTGGATCAAGCGCTCTCTGATTCCCCTCTGCAGGTTGAAGTAGTCATCCTCTTCGTCGGGCATACGGAGGAAGAGCGGAATGTGCTGGAAGACAAGCACGTGGCGGGAGGGGGTCTGGATGGCTCTCTGCAGCTGGCTCTCCAGCCAGACCTCATGGGCCTCCATTAACTCAGGGCAGCCTGATGAGTCGAAGAAGAACTGAGAGTTTAACACCAAACACAGCACCCCACCCACCCAAAAACTGAAGTAATCATCGCCCCAGTCACGGCAGAACTGCTCCACGGTGTCCGGAGTGGGTGTGTTGCCAAGGTCGTGGTTGCCGCTGACGAACACAAGAGGAATGTCGGGGTCAGTGCCTCTCAGTGCTTCTTTGAGGTCCTTAACCTGTTCTTCTCTGAACGCATTTCCTGAAAAATGAAAAGAGATTTTTCCTCATTTAAGAAAGTCAACATGAAATGGCAACCTATTTTCAGGACATTCAGAGCTTAATTTTAGGCAGAGAAAGTTATATTTCTATATATTTAATAATATTATATTATATATATATATATACAGATGATTTGTGCACAACAGGACCAGAAAGACTACACATTACAAAAAACTACAGTTAAATCCTCAAGAGGAATATTGAGCACAGCAGGAACAGTTGGTTTTCCGTGGAAAATGAGTTACAGCGTCAGACATGAGGCATGTGATAGTATATAAGTACTATCTTCAATGGCTCCTTCCATCTTCAAAAGAATACTGAAGCAGGCAATATGTTGAGGATTCAGAACGAAGTTTCCGTTTCTTGAGGAAAATAAGCATCCTAACCACATTTCTCTAAAGTAAAGGCAGACTGTCAAGCACTGAGTTTTGAAGCTCGTTAATAACAGCCTTAGGTTACCTCTAATATGACAAGTAGGGCATCTTGCTAATTGCCTGCTGTGAATTTGAAACTCAATGAGAAGCGGAGCTGAAATTAGAGCTGGCATTAGTGACTGCAGTTTTGTGAATGCTAGACAAAGAAAACTAAACCAACAGACCATGGTTTTAGTCTACTGAGCACCTCACTAAAATGTTATAGAAATAAAATTTTAGAAATGCATTTTTTTTAAAGATATTTTTATAAAAAGAATCGTCACACAGATATTTTCCATAAGACAGTTCAAAGTGACCATGGCAAATAATTTTCATGATTACAGAAGAATAAAAAACTGCGAATATCAACAACTCTGTGCAATATCTTTTTTTATCTTGATCTACTTTTTTACAGGTTTCAAATTACATAAAGATGACTAAATAATTTATTAAAAGTCTATAATAAATAGGGGTGCAACGATACCCCGATTCGAGCACATACCACGATTCGATAAATATCACGATACTGAACTCACGATACGATATTATTGCGATACTCCAAAACATATGGTAAAAGGTTGACAAAAATTTACTGTTGATTAAAATGCTAAATTTGATATTACATTGGGTGTAAATTAATAGGCTTGGCCTCGTAACCCAATGCACAGGACAATGATGACATCAGACGAATACATTTTTTAGACGAATACGCTTGCACTCTGTCACTGACTAGATATATTTAAAACAATGTATAGGCCACTTTTTACTAGTAACATAAGATAATTTAACATTATCAGGACCCACAAATATTCCCCCATTGCATTATTATACATTATATTCAACATTATATATAGCAGTTTAATGTGAATTTTTTCTCACACCGTAATTTTATATAACTATCCACTATACATATTGTTGCATTTTTATATTGTGATATATTGTGACACGATGTATTGTTACACCCCTAATAATAAATGAATCGGTTAACAATAAATAACATAATTTTGAATTACTTCAACAAATAATAATAAAATAAAAGTCAAAAAAATGCTCAGCGATAAAGCAACTTCTTTTTTCTGTGCTCTTGGTGTGAATAGGTCCATTACTAGTCTTACTTTGTGATCAATGCCATTTCCCAATATCTGAATCTGAGCCTCATTTCGACTTTCTCTCTGAATTACGTAACATTCATACTCAACAGGTCCCCCCTTCTCCCAGCAGTCCCAAATCCCACAGAAACCTATTAAAATCTTTCCCAGAAGAGATCTCTATCAGCTAAACATACAGAGAAGAGAGGGCTCTTTCAGAGCTGATTTCCCTCTGGTCAGCCCATTGAAATGCAGCTGCTCCTCAGAGAACTTCACTTTTATCCGCTTTCAACAGCAATTAAAAGCCTAACGTATGTGAAAGGAGAAACAGAAGGAAGAGAAAACCTCCGCCTCACCTTCTGAAATGTCCCCCACCACAGCACGCACAAGGCTACGGGCGCAAGGCAAACGTTCTTATAGTCCCCATAAGGAAAGCATCAGGTTCAGTGCTCTCAAAATCTAATCACCTCCCTCGATGATCTCTCCTGCTGCTAGCCAGGAGAAGTCCTTGAACCGGAAAGCTCGCAAGGATTGTGTGTCGATATCACGGAGCGGCCCTTCAATTATCGCGCGGAACTTTGCTTGTCCAACATGCTGCCGCTCACTGTTCATTACGGCTGGCAGAACGCAGGAGGGAGAGTGCTGGAATAGAATCAGATTTGGTCACCAATGAGGCTTGAAGAGATCACAGCACGTGTTTAATGAAGGAAATATTGACTGACAGGGCTGTTCAAAACCCGAGATTGCCAATAAAATGACTCAATGGTGATGCAAAGGGACAGTTCACCCAAAAATTACAATTCTTTTACTCACCCTCAAAACGTTACAAACCCCTATGATTTTCTTTCTTCCATAAACCACAAAAAGGTTTGTTAGGCAGAATGTTCATGCAGCTCTTTTCCATATAATGCTGTCAAGCTCCAAAAATGACAAAAAAGGTCCATAAAAGAAGTGAAAAATAATTACATTATTCTTTGAAAAATATCATTAAATTATTATGATTTGAATATGCACATATTAAAACGGAATGTGTCAGACATGGTTATAAGACACATAAATAAATTCCTTTTGCATAACTAATGTCAATTATGGCATGGCACATCTCGACGTGACATGAATATTCACTACCGTTCAAAAGTTTGGGATCAGTAAGTTTTTACTTTTATTCAGCAAGGATGCATTAAATTGATCAACAGTGACAGTAAAGACATTTATAATGTACAAAAGATTTCCATTTCAGACAAATACTGTTAACTTTCTATTTATCAAAGAATCCTAAAAAAAAATTCCACAGAAAATATTTAGTCGCACAACCATTTTCAATGTTGATAATACGATTATTATCAATATTGTTGAGCAGTTTTTTGAGCATCAAATCAGCATATTAGAATGATTTCTGAAGGATCATGTGACACTGAAGACTAGATTAATAGCGGCAAAAAAAATCAGCTTTACCATTACAGAAATAAATTACATTTTTAAATATATTACAATGGAAAACTGTTATTTTAAATTGTAATTATTTCACAATATTACTGTTTTTATAGTATTTTTTAATCATATAAATGCAGCCTTGGTGAGCAAAAGAGACTTTTAAAAAAAAGTATAATTTTGCCTGTGTTACTGCATACATTTTGGCACAAGTGTGTATTTTTGTTAGAATTTGACTATTTCGCCTCCATTTCCTTTAAAAAATTATTTGACACTAGGTACACAAAATAGTTACACTCAGGACCTTAAGGACAAAAATTTAAACCCATTAAAACTGCAATGTTTAATCCCTGGGCCATTTAACTATAAAATGATGCAGTCTTTGTTAATAGGCTTTCATTCTGTTGGCAAGGCTTCAAAATTTAAATTGTTACTATTTTTTTTACCAGATGGTGCCATTTTCTCAGGTTTGGCCTATAAAGCAAATTCTCGCTTTATTCCTGTTTTCTGCTTCTGCATATTATAGAGCAAATTGGACAAATTATTCCACTATAATTGTGTAGGTGTGTTGGTATGGATGTCCGAGTGTGGGGTGTGTGTAATATTTAAGAGAGAAAAACTATCCTGTACTGTAAATCACAAATTCAACCACTGTGTGTATCAGTGGAGCTTTGCTGCGATCTAATGGGGAAAATTTGGTAGTACGCCCAAACAAAATCTTGCTAAAAAAGCTCATTTTTTGAGATACTCAACCTCAAATTTGGAACACAACTTGTTTAGATTTACAGCTTTGATTTTCAACCAGTTTTAGAGTTCAACATGTTTCGTAAAATATATATTTTATATAAAATAATGTTCATAAATAATTTTCATAAACTTAAACCTCTAACTTTTTTGTTTTTTATTTCAACAATAAAATGCTATGGGTCTTTAAAATGAGACCAAGCTTAACATTTTTTGACACTTACATTTTTGTCCTCTAAGGACCTCAGAGTAACTTTAAATTGATGCACAAGGGTTAAAAAAAATCTTACCAGCCCTAAACATTTGAACCAGTGTATTTGAATGCGAATGACATTTCAGAGTTTGGGCAAAGTGTTTTTGATTGTTTTGGTTTTTTTTTTTTTTTGTAAAAATAACAATTTGTAGCTTACACACATAACTTCTATTTTAACTTTGGTCATTTTTGGAGTTTGACAGTCCCTGGTCACCATTCACTTTCATTGTGTGAAAAATACCAATCTGCGTTCCACAGAATAAAGTTGGTCATTTGAGGTTGGAATGACATAAGGGTGAGTGAATGATTTTGGGGTGAAATTTCACAAATATCACCATTGAGAAATATGGTAGAATGTATCTACAAACTCTGTAAGTCCCTCAATCAAAAACATACAGCAAGCCTCCAGCACTTAAACTGTAAAAAACAAGGATGAATGCTTCAGGTCCATGTGAGTCGAAAGAAAAAAGCGATAAGGAAGATACAGCAACGCCTCTATTCCCAGGAGAAGTTCAGAATGGCCCCCAAAGTACAGATATTATTTTACAGGTCCACTATTGATAGCCTCCTGTCAAGTAGTATTGTGCTCTACTGTGTGAGTTGCACCACACAGGACCTGCACAAGGTGTTATGGTCTGACTCTGAATGCATCACTGAGAGTTCACTGCCCAACCTGCAGGATAACCGCACCACGCAGAGCGAGACTAAGGCCAATAAAATCATTAAGGATCCCTGCCATCCAAACAGCAGCCTCTTCTCATTGCTGCAGTCAGAAATAGCCTAGCAAAGCCTTAGGGTCAATCCTCAGAGGTTCCGGAGGAGCTCCTGCACCCAAGCTATCCAGACACTTAATGAGGACTCTGCCAGGGGCCTGCAACACCAACAACACAGCAGAGATCTAGATCTTGCACATATACACTTCATCACACACAATTTTTATGATTGTGCAGATGCAGAATATCATAAAATAACCATTTATTTCCCATTTTCAGAATTCACACCCCAGTATTTCAACACTTATTTGCTCCCTAACTACAGTTTTTGTTTGTTTTTAACGTGGCACTGAGTTTATTCAGCACCCAGCCATGCGTATAACTGTTAACACCATGGTAGAAAAGAACATCTTATCATCCAGCAGTGCAGCAGCTTGGGTGAGTAATCAATTATAAAATAAAATGTTTACTGGCGTGAGGGCGGGACAACCTGTCACTCAAATGACATCACAGCAGTAGCAAATCACAATCATCCAACAATCCAATCATTTCTCCATGGAACAAATCAAGTCCCCCTACATTTTTTCCTCTTTGAAAAGCCCTTTCACTCAGATATACAGTACCAGTCAAAAGTTTGGAAGCATTACTATTTTTAATGTTTTTGAAAGAAGTCTCTTATGCTCATCAAGCCTGCAGTTAAAAAAAAAAAACAGTAATATTATGAAATATTATTACAATTTAAAACAATGGTTCTCTTTTTTAATATATTTTAAAATGTAATTTATTTTTGTGATGCAAAGCTGAATTTTCATCAGCAAGTACTCCAGTCTTTGGTGTCTTATGATCCTTCAGAAATCATTCTAATATGATGATTTGATACTCAGTTATTATCAATGATGGAAACAGTTGTGCTGTTTAATATATTTTTTTGGAATACTTTTTTCAGGATTCATTGAGTAAAACGTTAACAGCATTTATTCATAAAAACAGCATTTATTCAAAATAAAAACATTTCTAACAATATAAATCGTTACCATCACCTTTTATCAATTTAACGCATCTTTGTTGAATTAAAGTACTAATTTCTTAAAAAAAAAAAAAGTTATTGTTCCCAAACTTTTGAACGGTAGTGTATATTGTTACAAAAGATTTCTATTCTAAATAAATACAGTTCTTTTTATTCATCAAATAATCCTGAAAAAAGTATCTCAGGTTATAAAAAAAAATATTAAGCAGCACAACTGTTTCCAACATTGATCATAAATCAGCATATTAGAATGATTTCTGAAGGATCATAAGACACCAAAGACTGGAGTACTTGCTGATGAAAATCAGCTTTGCATCACAAAAATAAATTACATTTTAAAGTATATTAAAAAAGAGAACCATTATTTTAAATTGTAATAATATTTCATAATATTACGGGGGTTTTTTTGTTTGTTTTTTTGTTTTTTTAACTGCAGGCTTGATGAGCATAAGAGACTTCTTTCAAAAACATTAAAAATAGTAACGTTTCCAAACTTTTGACTGGTACTGTACATCACAAAAGGGAAGAAAAGACAGCCGCAGCTTCTGTTTCATACCGACTTCAATGAAGAAGTGGTGAGGAGGAAGTGGCGTAGGTCTGGTGAAGCCCGTGTGGAGCAGAGAGGGGAGACGGGCTGCATGACGGACATGGCGTGTAATGCATATGGCATCGTCTGCCTGCTCTTCTGGCCTGACACTAATGGGTGTTGACGCTCTTCCATGGCTGTGCCTTTACAGGCAGCTTATCATAACCTGACCTATAAATTACATTCAGCGGGGAAGCCACAAACCTGGGCTCATATTGAATCAAGCAAATATGACACTCCAGAGTTCCCTCAGATTCTAAAAGGGGATAATCTGTTAAGTCAGCCATTGAAAACCCAGTTACTGTCAACATTTGGGTGATTTAAATTCATGTGGTGAGAAACATTTACGACTGCTTTAAATCTACTGCCGCTTTGATACTGGCACTCAAGCGCAAGACATTAGCGCAAACACCTGACACATGAAACCCGATGTATAAACACTCTCATCACCTTCGAAGGGGACTTCCAGTCGACACATTCATGTGTGTAGATAACTGCCGCCTGATCTTTGGAGGTGATTTATTTATTTCCCTGTGTGCTTTGCAGTTTGAGCTGAGGCAATTAGATATGTGTCGAGATTGCAGGAATAGTCGGCTCATGCAGATGGTCCACAGCTCCATTTCAGAACAGCCTTCTCAAAGATTACAGACGATAGAAGAATAAAGAACTCGAAAAAGAGACTCTGCTCGGCACAGACCCTGCCTCTTCAATCATAACTGTAAAATAAATTAACCTTAACCCTTTCCCTGCCATTGACGAGTTAACTCGCCATTTATGAGAAAACGCTTCCCTGCCGGCTTTCTGTGCTTTCACTGTTATAAGGTAGGGGGCACTATTATGCATCTCCTAAACAAGTACAGTATCTTTAGATCAAAACACAGGCAAACAAATAAGCAGAAAAGAGCAATCTCATATGCAAGCAGATGCATATGATAAATAATGCTCTCATCAACAATAAGCAGCATATAAATCAAAATGGCCTAATGCTACTGAATGAAATGTCGACCCAGAAAGTGCTATAGGACTGTGCAAGCATTAGGGGTGTTGATGGGTGTTAAAAAAACACTACAATAAGCTATTTTCTTTCTTTTAATATGTATCATGTCCAGACATTCATACAACAAAATATTGTGGGGGCCATGACAAAAACGCTGGTGGTGTTGGTGGCAACTTTTTTTTTTTAAACGCTGGCGGGGAAAGAGTTAAATTGTACTTTTTGTGACTTATTTTTCAGCAACTAACCGACTAATAAAATCTTGGTCGACTAAGCCTCTTCTCGTCGACTAACGTTTAGTCCAATATTAGGGGGCAGCCCTACATTTATCCGCCTATAGACCCTCCCCTCGAAGAAATCAGGACAGAAGTGGTCAAGAAGTGGACAAAAGAGACGGATTAAAATACCAAGTGTAAACGGGAATGTATTTCCCTCGTCTACTTGTGGTCCGATCCAACAAAATGCATCTTAAAGCAACACTAAGGAACATTTTTTACCTTAAAATAATGTTTCCAAAATCGTATCAGTGGTTCATCAAGTCGTAACAGGGTGAAAGGCACTTCTGGATTTGCTTTGCAGCCCTATATATGCTATAACCACACTATGCAAGTTTGCCAAACCGGGTCGCGTTTCTGTAGTTCGAATGAGACGTAGGAAAACTACAAATTTGACTTGCTTTACGTCAAGCGCTACAATAGTCATTATTTAGTTTTTCTTCGTTTCTGATGTCGCAATACATCATACTTTCATGAAATCATGCAACATACTCTACCTTGTCTGTGGACATCGTTCATTCCAAAGCCGGTGCTGGTTAAACAGCGAGCGAGCGAGCGTGCGTGCGACAGTAGGCTGCAGGCAGTAAAATTATTTATGACAGCGGTAATGGACAATTCCGCTTCCAACCTGTAGGGCGACCGAAGAGGAAAAGTTCCTTAGTGTTGCTTTAACACCAGGTGTAAACAGGGCCAAAGATACAATGGTCTTTTGCAGGTATGAAATACTACAGAAATAATGTAATCACCCAAAATACTATCACAACACTCCATTCTTCGCAAAAGATGGATAAAAAAGCGCACAGAAAACAAAAACCTTGAAAAAATTATAAACGACCCCGCCAAATCACAGAGATGCCGATTCGCACGGGACTAATATTATCACGGGACCTCGTGTTCGGCGAAATATGGTAGGTAATTTGCGGGGGAATTTGTACTTTACAAATTACAGACATGGCTGATTCACACGGGATTAAGATCACAGACAACCTCCGCAATTATTACAAATTACTAGAGGTCACCAGGT
The DNA here is from genome assembly GCF_964197995.2 of Scardinius erythrophthalmus. NCBI lineage: Eukaryota > Metazoa > Chordata > Actinopteri > Cypriniformes > Leuciscidae > Scardinius > Scardinius erythrophthalmus. The sequence continues at coordinate 18,064,165 of NC_138238.1, read as the reverse complement.
AATACGTATCCTGTGCGAATAGGGCTTTAGATGAACTTAAACCCCAACCGACTGTGTTTACTTTAAAGGGATAGTCCACTCAAAAATGAAAACACAAAAGAATATAGTTTGAAGAATTTTGGTAACCAAATAGTTTAGGAACCATTGCACTTTTATGTCCATACATTGGAAGTCAACGGGCCTAAACTGTGGGCTAACCTTTTAGGTAACCGACATTCTTCTTTTGTGTTCCGCATAAAAAACAACAACATGCATACAGGTTTGAAACGACATGAGGATGAGTAAATTTAAATTTTTTGGTGGGCTATCCCTTTAATACTTCACCAAGATGTGGTCTGAAATATCAGGAGAAACCTATCCGAACAGTTTCAGAGGAAAAGATGGCTTACCAGGCATAGCGTGGACCAGGTCTCCACACAGGATCATAAAGCGAGGTCTGGGCTGTAGTTTATTGATGGCCTGGACTGCCTGCTTTGTGAGCTGGACCTCCTCAGTCCACTCATCACCTCCTGAATCACAGTCACCAATCCTCCACGCCTTCATGAGACCCAGCTGAGGGTCTGCAGCCTGGATGAAATAAAAAGGCCCGCTCCACTCCTTCTGTTCATCTGGGTAGGACAAGAGAAAAAAACATGAAGCTGACAAACTATCTACTGTAAAAAATCTCAATTATTAATGGTCTGTTTGTGTATAATGCATACACTGCTTTACATAATTAAACATTACATAAGATGTTTACTATCAAGCTGTTTTAAAGTATTTATAAAAATCTTTATCTCAAGTGAGAGTAAGCTAAGGGCACAGCCCTAACACCTGGAATGTGTCTTATAGAAACTTCAGCTGTATAACACCTTCACAGCAGCTCTTGTGTTATAAGGAAACAAAAATGGCTGGAAAAAAAATATCAATTTTCACAGCTCTTACCCATGATTCTTTGAGAAACTTCCAGCATTAAAACTCGGTCAAAATATAAATGAAGAGGATACCCCTGCTGGGAACATCATACAAGCCTGGTCTTTGCTTTTCTCTATACTCACTTATGTAGAGTATGTGTGAAGAGATTTTTTACAGAGCAGCAAGCCCCAAGAGCTAAAAGAAAAAGAGAAATTCTATCTGTTCCTGATCCTGGCGGTGTAGCCAAGAAGGATTTAAGTCTCAAAATTAATTGTAACCTGTGTGTGTTTGATTATTCAAAAAATAGCCGGCTCATAGGAGTCATTCATTGGAGAGTCAAACTACACTGGTTGTGCTCTATGTTTCTGATTCACTAAACAGAATCACCTCATATAACTGAGTCATTCATTGGAGAGTCGGACTACGCTGGTTGCACAGTATATTTTTGAATCACTAAAAAGAACTGGCTCATTAGAGTCATTCCCTGGGGAGTGAATCGGACTACACTAGTTGCACTCTGTTTTTGATTCACTAAAAAGAACCGGCTCATAAGGGTCATTAATTGGAGAGTTGGGCTACACTGGTTGTGCAGTGTATTTTTGAATCACTAAAAAGAACTGGCTCATAAGAGTCATCCACTGGGGAGTGAGTCGGACTACACTGGTTGTACTCTTTGTTGTTAATTCACTAAAAAAGAACTGGCTCAAAAGAGTCATCTACTCAGTGGCCAGGCTACACTAGTTGTGGTGGATGTTTTTGATTCACTACAAGAACCAGTTCGTAAGAGTCATTCATTTGGGAGTTGGACAAGATTGTGTAGTATGTTTTAAAATCACTAAAAAGTACTGGCTCATAAGAGTCATTTGTTCAGTAATTGGACAATGCTTGTCCATGCTGTTGATTTGATGGCAGTGTTGCAGTGCCTTAAGTAAAGTAGGAAACTGTCAGCGTATTTCAGAAGAATGCATGAGCCGGAATTCTGAATAAGAATGGGTTCTCAATTCCAAATCTATTTTGTCATTGAACCAATGTTAAAATAACTTTTCATTTTCGAATGAGCTACATTTTAATTAGTAATGCAGGATGAAGTTTCAACACAAATCTCTATGGGCCAACCAAGTTGTTTCAATCCATTCGTTTTGTCTTTCTAACAAGATGAAGTGTTTGCTATGCTCCGAGCATCACTTTGGGAAAGCACAAAACCTGGTTAAAATAAATAAATATAATAAAAACACATGATATCTGACCAACTCAAAAAGCATTTAAAATGTACCATCTGCTGCCTGGAATCTTGTTTGTTGTCAAACACTTTCATGTACTGTCCCCAGAGACTGGAAACTATTTTCAGGCAACTTTAAACAACATGAATTGAGAGGAGCAGACAAAGCTCCCGTGACAGCCGATAAGCACAAGCCTCTTTCAGCAAACATAAATCAGAGGGATATCTCAGATGACTCCCAGAGCTTTCAAATACTGCTAACCTAATCATAAGTCAAGATAAAAGCCTCCTGTGATAAAGCATTAAAATATCAACTCAACTCACAGCATCCACTAACAGCCACTGCTGTAGGCTTTTCACATTAAAAAAAAAAAAGAAAAAAAGTTGCAGATGTCAACACTGCCAGTGCAAAGCAAAGAATAAGCAAGAAATTAGTCTGGGATGAAGATTTCAGACTGGATTTAAATAACAGTGAGCAGAGAAACCACACAGGGACAGAAAATACTTGAAACTCACCTGAACAAACTCAAATGAAAAACACCAAAACCAAAGACTGAAAGTCTTGCATGAAATAAAAATTTCAAATCTATTTTCTAAAATGCATTTTAATTTCCATTGTTTTGTGTAATTTTTTAATTTGGCCTCTTCATTTTAATCAAAATGTCACACACCACATTTTTTTCTTGTACTTGTATGTCACAAAATGAAAAAAAAAAAAAAGGGTCTGTACAGTCTATACATCTGTTTCATCGCAACTTTAAGTTAAAGGGGGAATTCACCACTGGCAAGATTATGTGACTAGAGAAAACAGAGAAAAATGGCTGTGGCATTCCCTTTTGCCAAAAACTTCAACACCCATGATGCACTTTTGATTTCGACACTACCAACATTAGTGGTAGCAATAGATTGCTTCAGAAATTATGTATTTTGGAAGGCCAAAACCCAGAAATAACTTCCGGTTCCATCGTCAAAGTCAATGGGTTTTTGATTAAATGCCTGAAATAAAGTCTGTGGTTAAAACAAGGTCAAAATATTTTCATTATTTATTTTACGACATATAATATGATAAGTAATCACAAACTATACTAAGTCAACCTTTTAGGGAAAATGTTTTTAAAATAAAGACTGAAAGAGTTGTTGGTGCTTACGGGTGGTGACATTGACATGGCATTTAGCCTTTTCTTCTGCCGATTGTATTTAGGCTTCAAAAATCATAAAAGTTGTGTTCTTTTGCGGAGATTATCATGAAGAACAAAACGAGAACGAATTATAAACTTTTGTTGGTCACAGAGCTTTTCTGCAATAACCTGAAAGCCTACGGAAAAATTCACAGAGGGAACCAGGGTGATGCTAACTTCTGGGTTAGCCTACAAAAATATGTTGTCACTGCAGCACTTTATACAAGAAAATCAGCGGATTTATTCTAGCAGTCATGTCTATTATTCTGATATGGAAAAGCTATGCTAAATGTACTTAAATATTTTATTATAGGACTGCAAAATAAAGGGTGTTTTCAAAGAGAGAAAATGCCATATCTTTTGTAGTTATTGTCAAAGGTGGTTTGTCCTTGCAAACTCTATGGTACTGTGGTGCAAATTTGTAATCACTTCAGTGCAGTGCAGTTATTTATACAGATTTCCCAATTTCATGTGAATAATTGCATATTGTTGGTTTTTGTTTACTATAAACGTTTGATATGTTTAAATCTGTGTCCTCCTAAAGCACAAAAAAAACGGTTGATAATCACTGATTTAGCCCATTTTAACCCACTTAGCCTATGTTAGGTCAACGCTGGTTAATACATGTCATGTGACGTTACAGTTTCTAACTAAATTAACCTGCAACTATCTACGGCACATTCCCAAGGTGGTTTGATGGGCCTATTTGTCACAGAATACTTACTGAAAGGTCTGTTATCAAAATAATAGTCGTAACGTTGATAAAGAAGCGGTAGTGTGAGACTTGTTGGAAGTACACCTCGGTCAACGACTTTACAAGGAATTATAAACTTGGATTGCAGTGCTTATAAAATAAATAGAAGACCAGAAACCAAAACATACTGTCATAATAAAAGTTTCACTGCATCATCTATAATGTAAATCGACGTTAGCTAGCCTCAGCTAACCGTACCTTCAGTCAGTCCCTTATAACTCCGATCCTTCGCCCTCAGAAAGACACTTTCATCCTCTGCCATTGAAACGCTATAGTATATGACAATAAAATGTTCAATCTGGATTTCCTACGATGGCGTTTCGTTTTTCTGTTTGGCAACAAAATGAGGGCGTCTGTTGCTAAACCTGATAAAAGCATTGGTTACTTAATAACAGTGCGTTCTTGAATCGATGCGTTTGGGGATGTATTAGCAATGCCTGACTCGAAGATCGGCTCTTTAATGCTCAATTTGGATATAATTTCTGATGTACAAATTGAGGGACAACGACACTACTTATATGGACTGTATTACTAAATTGATACAACGTTTAAATAAACAAACCACGAAGAAATAACTAAAAAGTTCACGGTATATATTTGCGATGTAGGCTATATCTACATAAAGCACACTTTTCATGCAAACAGGTAGTTTACATCTGGTAGCTTAAAATAGGTTCATAATGGTAGGCATATTTATATAGTCAGGAGCTTTGCATATTCATAAAGTAAACTTAGAGGCTATGTCCTTAATATAAAAAGTTTAATTGTTTCTTAAGTTATTCTATTGGAAGACGTTGTATGCTATCTACAAAAGAATTGCTATAAGTAGGCTACTCTGGTTCATATTCAGCCATAAATTAAACTTTTGTCATAATTTACTTAGCAACCTGAATGACTTGGTAAAACAAAAACATTTAGCAGGATTTCTGATTTCCAATTAAAATGGATTGGGATCAGGGGCTGTACAAAGTAAATAAGTAAAAATAATTACAATTGAAAAAGTAGTAATAAACACCGTAATAAACTGTATAGCAAAATCCAAATAGACTATCCATTTTGTCTTACATGTTTGGAGGGATGACACACTTAATTACGCACTTAAAGAGGTGGTTGATTATGATTTCACTTTTTTAACTTTAGTTAGTGTGTAATGTTGCTGTTTGAGCATAAACATCTGCAAAGTTACAACGCTCAAAGTTCAAAGCAAAGGAAGATATTTGCTTTAAAATAAATAGTTTTTTAAGGACTACAACAAACTGGTAGGGACTACACGACATTCCTCTACATCAGCAACATAATTCATCATCTCAATTCAGAAACGTCATGTTGCATTATACATGTTGTCACTTCTTCTTGAGTCTCTCCATCATTGTCCGACTCCAGTTTAAACATAAAAGGCAGAAGAGTTTCTGACACAGGAACTCTTGAAGCTCCGCCCTCTTACCCGGGAGCAGCAGCTCATTTGCATTTAAAGGGATACAGCGTTTTTACTGACCCTCAAAAAGGGACAACTTTAACATGCTGTAAAAAAAATGATCTGGGGTATTTTGAGTTAACACTTTTACATACACACTCTGGGGACAACAGAGACTTATTTTACATATTGTAAAAGGGGGCGTTGTACCACCCCTTTAAATTAGATGATGTTAAACGCATCTCGCAAAAGGGTTGCGCAGACCCATGCATTGCGCAAAGAAACCACAAACCTTAAGCATTTAAATTGTCTTTTTTCATATGCATAGTCTAGTAACTTGCATGTAATGGAATTGATTTACGAGCTGCTTAGGCTACTTAGCCTATGTTGCGATTTTATTATTATTATTTTTAGGCTGGAGCCTTCAGAAGTTATTTTACGCACCTGATAAGAACGTATAATCTTTTACAAGTTGCACATAGTAACTCAAGTCAGACGGCAACTTTTCATTGTGATTCTTTACTACAAGAACACTTTTTCGTGTCCAATCCCTCCCATGTCTCCTCCTTCCCTTTACGCACTGTCTCTCCCACTCTCGGCGCGCGCGCTCCACAGTTCTGCCTCAGCTCTCCTGTCATCATCACAAACAAAGACAGCCTTCAGGGTAGTTGGCGCAGTGCTTTCAGGGGGCTAAAAGTACTTGAGAATCAGCAGAACAATTGGGATAGCGATCAGCAGCTGTCAGAGTGGACTTTAGAAAAAAACTGCAGTTTAAATTTACCTTTTTGAAAATGCAAACCTCTCCGAATGGCTTTGTTCACTCATGTGGATTTATGCCCTGCTGTCAGTGAGTCGTTTCTCTGTCTCAATTTGTCCTTCCAAGGAAGCCCCCAGGAGACTACAGGATGAAATGGACAGTCTTGCTGTTAGAATACTTCTTTGTGAAAGTTCTGGTGTTGCTGTGCAGCGCGGACGGGGAAGCGCAGCAGCTCGAGGGCTTTATAATGCTCTCAGGATCCAATGGGTCCCGGGATGAGGAGAGCGTTTCTGAACCTCCACATACTGAAGACAAATGTCGGGGTTACTATGATGTCATGGGACAGTGGGATCCGCCGTTCGTTTGTCAAACAGGCAATTATTTATTTTGTTGCGGCACTTGTGGCTTCCGATTTTGCTGCGCTTTTAAACACTCTCGATTGGATCAGAGCACATGTAAAAATTACGATACACCAGTATGGTTAACAGGACAGACACCGTATAAGAAAACCATAGACCCTAGACACGATCCAACCAAGGATAAAACAAACTTGATTGTATATATAATATGTGGAGTAGTGGCAATCATGGCACTTGTCGGGATATTTACCAAACTTGGACTAGAAAAGGCTCACAGACCTCACAGAGAGAGCATGTCTCGGTAGGTAACTGATAGTCATGTTGGCTTGACTAAGTCAATTATTATTCATATTAGTGTGTCAGCAGTGTGTATGCCAGTTGTGCCAGTCTGCACTGCTTTAGATGTTTTCCCTCCCCATGTAAACAGAGCTAGACCGATGTCTTTGACTTTCCATCGTATCTCGCTGCTTTTTCAGAGTGTGGTGACATTACATTTTTGTCTAGTTAAGAGATGTTCTCTTTTAAAATTGCGCATATCTCTGTTTTTGAACAAACGATCCATTGTGAGTGATTGCTAGGGGCCATTCACACATGATGCATTCAAAAACAACTATAAACTGAATGAAGCAAATCGCAGGTGACCATTTTTTTGGTCATAATTTATATTTATTTTGTTATACATAATTTAGATGAGATAAGTTACAAAAAAGAAAAGTGGGAGAAAGAGGGAAAGCGCTTATAGCGTGAGACAGTAAAAAATGTCGGTCTGATGCATGTGTACATTGACCAAAAATTAGGCTAAAAGCTAATTAAAAAAACGCACTCTGTGTGAATGGCATCTATAGGCTGAAAATTGTTTACTCCATCCAAGAACGGGTAAACAAAAAATCTCCTCACTAACTCAATATTTTGCAGCTTTTGTGCCAAAAATGTTGGTTGCCATAGCTCTGCATTTACTGTTGTGCCTATCCTTCCCATGCATGTTCATGCCTAATTAGAGCAAAAACAATCCTGTGAATGTTCATTATGGTTTCTAAATTCACGGATTTGTGTTATGCAAGCTCTCTTTTAAAAGGCTCTCTTGAATCACAGATCTCAGGAGATTCACATGAAAGCATGGTTAGCTTGCACATGTAAACCAAGAGAACTGAACAAACCGTTTTAGATATTACATCATATTGCATAACGTTTGGTTGTCAGTTTTTACCATTTAGTTACTCAGCTTGGATGGTGGAGGTGTAAATCTCTTGTTCCTACTGATATAGTGGGTCAAAACCTCTGATGAGAGCTGCACAGCCCACAGTGTGCAGGTTGCTGAAAGAGCGGCTCACAGAAAAACCTGTACTCTTTGAATCAGCACTCTGGACAGCGGCACCAATAGCACTGAATGAATAGATGTCAGTCTACCGACATTATATCACTGTATGCCGTTCAGCTGTGCTCTGATATCCGAATACAGAATGATTACACAATGCAAGGCAATTCAATGCATACAAGCTAACAAACTGCTTGTTCTTCAACAGAGCTGTTGCAAGCGTCATGCAAGGCGCCCGTCAGGGTCAGCATGAGGAGGCCATCGGAATGCACACACAGCATTATGACACTGTGCAAGCGAGAGCAAACAACATGCGTAAGTTGATTGTAACCTACTTCCTCTCTTTCCCCACGAGCTCAGCATAAACTATGCACCACATTTATACTCCTGAAACAGTCTAAAAGCATGGTTTCTCCTGGCTCGAGTGCTCAGTATACATCTACGCAATATAATGCACTTGTGTACTGAATTACATATAAATGATACATATATAATGAATATTAAGCATTCAAAGTTTTGCTTGTGGTGCAAAACTTTGTTGGTTCTGCATCACTTTCTTATTCTATACTAAGCATATATAAAGATATATTTATGTGTGTGTGTGTATAAGAGAAAAGGAGATGCTTAGAGCACAATTCTTTTGTGAAATAAGCCTATTTACTTCAACTATACCGTGGGCTGCCGCTGCAGTTGTGTGCATGGCATTGTTTAACGCCGGGATCGAAAGAATGGCTCCATTATAAATGTTTAAACTCTCATTTGTTCTGTTTCTGGAGTGATTACATCACCCACTCTGTGGTTATCTACTCCCTAAATATATCTGTGTTGAAATAATACAAAATACAGTGAGAGTATTGAAGCCCCCTTAAGAGGGATCCATTTTGGTTGACACCGGAAGTGAGTCAGTAGCTGGAAATCTAATTGTAAAGATAATGTCAATCTTTCTTCACTGCCATGCTTATTTTCATGCTTCGATATCTGCATAAGAAAGTTTTGAAAGCTTAAATGACTTTATGCTTTTTTCCTTTATTTTTTTTTTTTATTTTATTTTTAAAAAAACAAAGACTAAGAGCAATAATATATAGACTATGTTAGAAAAAGTGATTCTTAGAGCACTCGATTTGTGGGATTTAGTTTTTTTTAGCAGTAGCACAACCTTTTTTGGTGCTAAATAAAACTTTTTTATGGGTGCATAAAGAATCATCCTTTGCATGTGATATCCAGAACCTCAATGGTGCTGTGAAAGAGCCTTTTCATACGAGTCTGAATGTTTTTTCTTGCTTTATTTTTTATTTATCCACCTGCTCTGCACCTGCACCGTATAGACTCTTACATTTTTTAAATAAGAAAAGAAAATAGTAACCCAATAGAAAACATTTTTAGCAGTATGTGGATGATGTTTCTTATTCACATGCAGACAACCATTAGATATGGAAAGTCCCATCAAATAATGAACAAGCTTTACTCACAGATTTGACCTTGAAATCAGTGTTAGCTCTGTCATCAATAGACAAAAAAGTCATTAAAAGAGTTGTTTTTACTCACCTCTTATTCACAGATCATGATCCTTATTCTTGCAGTACTGGCTTGTAATCCATAAACCTGAGTGTAATTATCTGGACTGCTTTTAACCTCTGAACCGAGCGATTTAAAACACCGTCCCCCGGGTTACTCCGTATGAGATAATGATTTGAACCGAAATCAGGAGAACAGACACCGCATAAGCGAGTAATTCCAGCGACCTAAATATGAGAGATTTCTGAATTCTGGGATTGACCCCTTAAGATCTTGTAATTAAAACATAGAGATGTGTTTTAAAGCTAAAAGATAATTTAAATATGTGGTTGTTTTAATGAATTATCAAAGAGTGTAGATAAGAATAAAGGCTAAGATTCCTGATAAAAGTTTTTGATGCTGAATGCCAACAGCCCCTTAACAGATTTTGTAACAAATCTTGCACAATAGAAGTTCATACACTCTTAAATGGCAGATATGAGACTGGATGTTTGGATGAGGCTCTGTGTGTGCTGGATGTTAATTGCTGTTATTATTTTAAATTAGGGCTGTCAAAAGATTAATCGCATCCAAAATAAAAGTTTGTGTTTACATAATATATGTGTGTGTACTGTGTATAATTATTTTGTATATATAAATACACACACATGCATGTATATATTTAAGAAATATTTGCATACATATACTGTATATATTTATATATAATTTATATTATATATAAATATAAATTTTTTATATATAAATTACACATTTTTCTTAAATATATACAAGCATGTGTGTGTATTTATATATACAAATTTAATTATACACAGTACACACACATATATTATTTAAACACAAACTTTTATTTTGGATGCGATTAATCGCGATTAATCTTTTGACAGCCCTATTTTAAATATGTAAAGCTAGTTAAAGACGGGATCCCCCCCACCCCCAATTTATTTTCTTGTGGTAATCAGATTTGCTCATGCACGTATGGACATATGGACTGAAATTATTTTTTCACATAAACCGATCCAGTATTCTTCATATTCATCCTCTGAGAAGCTCACAACCCAGATGCTCACCCACCGTGTGCTGAATGATTAAGTCTAGTTACCTCACTGAAAGTGCAAAATTACTAGGCCTTTTTCCCAAAATGATCGAGGATTCTGGAGGATATAGTACTGTGCTCCATTACCATCACAGCTTGGCATTACGAGAGTACTCCTGATTTTAGGAAGAAAGAGAAAGAAAGAAGTCATGAATACAGAATGCTTTATTTTTTGGTCATTGCATGAAAATAATCAAGACTTAAGCCCAGTGTGATTTCAATCACAGTACAGTATAGAATGTTAAATTCTGCATGGCAGTGACCTGAATTGAGGAACAAAAGCATTTCCTCCCACCATGTACTGAGCAACTGAACCTTGCAGATGAAGTGGAGCTTTTTCCAGAGCCACAGCTCAAACTAATTACCTTAATGGGATTTCCCAAAAGAAACAGCAGAAATCTATTACGCTGTATTTATTTCGAGCTGTGCACTAATGCAAACACCTGAACAAAGATCTGCTTACAATAATGCAGGTGCAAATGACACATCTGCATGTTCTGTATGGACTTAAGTGAGATAAGTGAGAAATAAAACCTGTCTGTTTTCCTTACCAAACTCACTATAATTTAATACAAAACTAAATGGAGAGAATAGAATGGATTTCTCACCTATTACATTCTTCATCCATGTGATTATTCTTCCCGTTGGCACTACTTGCAATCTATATCTGCAGTAGACTTCAGCAGATGATTTTGAAAAACTAACACAATACAAGACGAAGGCGTCGGCAAACACAATAGAATATGTAAAAACATTAAAAAGTACCATTGTAAAAAGCTGTGATATTAAATTAATACAAATAAAAACACCTGTGAAAGGTTATCCCATTTGTGACCCTGAACCACAAAACCAGTCACATGGGTAAATTGTTTGCAATTGAGATTTGAAAACTGAATACATAAGCTTTCCATTGATGTATGGTTTGTTAGGATAGGACAATATTTGGCCGAGATACAGCTATTTGAAAATCTGGAATCTCAGGGTGCAAAAAAATCGAAACATTGATAAAATCGCCTTTAAAGTCGTTCATTTATGTTTGCGATTTTGCTGCATCCACTCACAAAAATATGATTATGTATTTACGGTAGGAAATTTACAAAATATCTTTATGGAACATGATCTTTACTTAACATCCTAATGATTTTTGGCATAAAAGAAAAATCGATAATTTTGACCCATATAATGTATTGTTGGCTATTGCCACAAATATAACCGTGCGACTGGTTCACAACTAGAAGCTGTGCAATGTTGTGGCATCATTGATTCCTACTGTGAGTGACAACACGCTGACCGTTCCAAGATGGCGGGTCTGGAGTGGTCGAATGAGGAATCTACGTATAGGATCATACATAGGATTATACCTATGGTCGACATATGCGTTTTAGAAAGTTTCAACTATGACCAGTGTCTGCTCTAGTTTTCTCCAGAAGTTATGACCGATAAAATGACATTGTATTATTTTAAGTAAAGTTGTGGCTATCTCATAACATCTTGACACAAGTGCTTGTCAATGCGGGTGTGTTGTTTTTGCAGTCTCCGGTATTTTGTTGTTTTTGTTCCGTCTCTAATATTTTTTCATCAGTTTAAATGTTAAATATTAGTCACTCAAACCCATTTGTCTAAACTTCGGTCTCACACATCTGCCATAATTGTATTTTTTTAACATGTTATATTCGTGTTTGTAGTACTAAACCAAATCCTCCTCCAAAGCGCAATGGGTTGTGGGCAATATTAGCCGTTTGAGTGTGCACGGATCCACACTTCAAAAATCTCCCGAAAGAGTAGGCCATCCAGGGATGTTTGGCATACTCTTTTCAAAATACTACACTTTGGTTAATCAGATTGGAATTATCTAATTATTAAGATTGATAGTTTGCAGGGATACTTTAAGCTTAAGTGAAAGTGACATGACGTGTAGCCATATGGTGTCCCATGGTCGGATGGGTGAAATGCAGAGCATTTTTAGTACACGACTACTGAACAAACACCCACTGTGAACACTCACCCAGAGCAGTGGGTAGCCATTTTTGCTGTGGCGCCTGGGGAGCGATTGGGGGTTAGGTACCTTACTCAAGGGCACCTCAGTTGTGGGTAATGAGAGTGGAAGAGAGCGCTGTTCACTCACTTTCCCCACCTACATTTCCTGCCAGTACTGAGACTCAAACCCGTGACCTTCGGGTTATAAGTCAGATTCTCTAACCATTAGGCCACAACTGCCCCCGTAAGTCATTGACTCACTCAGTCAAGTGATTCGTTCAAAGTCCCTAATTCATTCAGTAATGAAACAGCTGAATGCCTGTATGAGTGAATCACTGAATTCGTTCAGAAACACTGGGGCTGTATCCGAAAGCTTAAAATTGCTGCTTTCGTAGGATGCATTGCAAAGTAGGAAGGCATCAAAGCACGTCTGAATCCAAAGCTAGCTTTCACTTCCTGTCTCCTGAGATACCTTCATCTGATCGATTTTTGAAGGCAGCATAGATGTATCCTTTGCTGCCTTTGATATCCCACAATCCTGTGCTTTCCATTCTGTGACTGTTGAGCAAAGAAATAAAGATGGCATCTGAAAGTTGTGGTTGGTGGTCAGTTTGTGTGTAAATGTAAGTTTTTGACCAACGTCTTCCACTTCTGATTGCAGTAATTAAATATTTGCTTAGTTTTCACCAAAGCTCGCTCTATTTTGTTGTTGATCATTAATCCATTACACTGGTTTAGAAGTCTGTCTGAAATCAGTTTCTGGACACAGCCAGTCATTCATTGGGGAATGGATCACCACTAAAATGTTGTTCGGAGACAGTGTTATTTTAGATCTCAAGACAAGATGATGAATTGTGATCTGCATGCAAAAATATCAGTTTTGTAAGCTAATCCTGTTTTATATAAGCATAAGATGCAAGACAAATCACAAAACAGAGATTCTAACTGTGTTAAGATCTTAATCTCTGGCATTTCTGGAGTGCTCATGTAGTGCTTTCTGCAGTTTTTTTTTCCAGCGATAATACAATAAATTCATTGATAATATAATTAATAATATAAATTACAATTACAGCGCAAGCCATTTTCCCTGGACGTTGGCTATGTGTAAGAGGAGAGCGTGTGTACTCGTTGCGTACCCCCCACCACCACCACCACCTGAGGCACCATCCAATCCCATTTACTGGGCCACGGCTCACGGTCCTTGAGGCAAGCAGCATATTTCTGTTGGCTCAGCGACCGTAGCCACCATTGCTGCTGCCATGTTACAATGGCAGAAGCCCCCCACCGGGATTGCATTCAGGTCAGCATGGTCTCCCCACACTCAGAGAACTCCACCAAGGAGAACTGGCTCTGATTTCACACCCAGAGGACAGGCTGGCAGCCTATTTCTTCCAGCACGTTGGGGGAAGAGGGACATGTGGCCATCTGATGTGCGTCACTGAAATGGGGCTCGCACAGGTCTGTTACTTGATGCCAGCGCTAATTTTACTTCGCATGCAGAACCCCGGTGCCCATTGTCACAAGGAAATTCAATCTTTGATGCTCCAGTCCTAGTAAAGAATAAATGTGAGGTTTGATTCTTTTTTTGCAAGAGAAAATGCAAAAGGAAAATGAATTCTCCTGATATGGCAAAACTCCTAAATGGATTTATTAAATGGATTCATAAATGGATTTATTATTAAAATTGAAGACGTTTACTAAATCTTTGCCAGACACACCACTGCCAGTTTGTAGAGTAAAGTCACATTAGTGAAATGTTGTGTGCAAAAAAGGCCCATTGTCAATAGTGAAGTGATGTACAAAGCACAGCTTACACATAAGTCACTTTCAAATCATGCAGTTTTCTTTTGGTCAACACGGTGAATGCGTGGCAAACTTGAACCCATTGCAAAATCTGTGCAGAGAAATCTTTCCGTTTCATGCAAAATTTCCTATTGTGTGGGTGTCTAGTGAAATGACTGGATTTTGCCAGCAAAAATGCATTGAACTATGGTGAATGTGACCGTACATTATTGTTGTTGCCGATGTCAGTTCCAGTCAAAACACATTTCACACTACTGGACTTGGATCGCAGACCTGCCAAATATCTCTCGGCATCAGCGCTTCCCTCAGACCGTGACTTTGATAATTCAAACATAGCAATCATGCACTATTTTGCCTCGGATTTGGAGGTTTTGTCAGCAATCTTCATCAACTGTCAGAGAGTGGAAAAACAGAGCTAAAATTGTGTAGTATGTGGTTGGCATAAGGTCTAAATGGAAAGCATTGCTCACAATACTGCATTTTGGAATGATGAATGATGAATACATGAATGGGTCAATGATGTGATTTCATCTTTTATCCTATTTAATCTTTTTTTAAATACATTACAAATGCATCTCACGCAAACAGTGATTTAAATACACCTCTTCTATGATCAGCATATTTTTGTTATTTTTTTATTAAAATTCATTTAGGTTTTTGGTGGTAGTGGGGGTGGTTCACTGCTTATTACTATTTAAAACTTTTGACTGTAAAATCATGTGGTGCTACCAACATGTAAAAACATGCAGGTTGTAAAAATGTCATGTGTTGTGACTCCCCCAAAAAGCTACACGACTTTTAAAATCTGAACAGATTTTAAAACACTAGACATCATATACTTGGCAACTTATGGTTACAGAGAAAACTGGGTATCAACACTAAATGACTAAGGTTCACAGACTACAAGACTTTCAAGTCGTTCTGAACACAACAAGCTAGGAGATGCATGAATAATAAAAACAATGTTTGTTTGTTTTTAAAGGTACAATATGTAACTTTTTTACTTTAAAAATAGCAAAAATCACTATATCTATGTTATAAATATATATTTTTTAGTTGTGTACTTACATTATCCCGACTGTTTCCAACAACTTTCAAACCAGGAGAAATTTGTAATTTAATTCGAAGACACGTCCCGTTTCTTTATTTCCGTTTTGTCGCCGTCAATGGCGTCATATCCGCGTTGTCCCTGATTTCCGCTCGTATTGCCATAGTAACCAGAGCTATGAACCAGAGGCCACAGACGTGGACCACGGTGTAGTTCGCAATGTCTGTCTGCACACTGTTGTTGTTTCGTTCAAACATTATGGACCATGGCAAGCAGACTTTGGATAAAAAAAAGAACTAAAACGAGAATCAATATCAGCGCGGTGTTTTCGAGATGCCAAGAGCTCCCATAGACAGTATATAAACGAGAGCTCCACGTCTGAGACTCCACGACCGCTTCTACATGTACTTTATTAAACATGTGAGCACATTTACATAAAACTAATCAATGTTATACAGTTCAACAATGATAAAATGTTAGAATATGATCTGTATGTTATTCTAATGTTGATCTAGCTTACTAATAGTCTCATACAGACAAACTAACACAGAATAACATAAATTTCAACACACTCAAATGCAGTTTAGTGTGCTAGTGAAATGTTAGACCAGGTGAAACAGCGCTGCGTTACCTCACAAGTTTAATTTGTCTAATAAACTGACCTGTGAGTAGTAATTCTGCGTGTAGTTCGGTAGAATGAAATGTCCATATTCCTTTTATATCCGTGGGACTCGCGTCGCGTGTGGAGCTGATAGCTGTCTCTTAGCAATCCCGACCTGCTTCATATCACAGTCATGATAAAAACATCGATGTATTTACTCATCCATAAGCATTATTAGATCGGTCGGCTTGACGTTGACGACAAGATCCATAATTATTAGCAAATGTTGCGTCATCAAACTACGCCTTTGTTATTGTAAGAGGTTAGTGACCCCTAGCGGCGAAAAAAATTACATA
Source organism: Scardinius erythrophthalmus (assembly GCF_964197995.2). NCBI lineage: Eukaryota > Metazoa > Chordata > Actinopteri > Cypriniformes > Leuciscidae > Scardinius > Scardinius erythrophthalmus. The sequence continues at coordinate 18,047,882 of NC_138238.1, read as the reverse complement.
GTGTACGATTAAATCAGCAAAAAAAAAATAAAAAATGTATCACCTACTAATGGAATAACAGTCTAAAGTCTGTGTCCATCATACATTATGCGATTTCTGTGAAATCTGTCAACTCCGACTGCCCACTATCTGCAGATGGCTTTCAATTTTGGCAACTAGTGTTAAATATCCATATTTAAAACTTCATAAACTATAATCACTGGCTTCTAGCAACGGCCGTACGCACGTTCACAAGAGAGTCGGGTTCCAGCAGAAGAGTGACCTCTGACCTGATGATGTGGGTGTATCGTTTTAGGTGAGAATAGACGGCTCTTACGAAAACCACGTAACTCTTTCGTGAACGCTTGCTTGTATGTACGTTGCCTAAAGCAACTGACTTTTTCAAAACCATATAAAAAATCTGTACTTGGCATGCGTGTTTTAAACTACATTCTTCCTTCTTTTTCAAAGATTTTATCTTTTCTTTACCTGCCGTGGGGATTCTTATTTGTTATTGACCTAAGTGTTAAGTATTGCAATAGATCTTAAAACTCAATAAACAAGTATTGTGTATCACACCAAGAGCCTTACAGTTACTTATCAGTTACTTAGTGGCTTATGAGCACCTCAAGAATTTGATTTGCTGATCCTGAAGGCTTTTGTGCAGGGAAGATTTAAAGAAGCAAAGACGGATGGACGGGAAGGAAAGCTGTCCGAACGCTATTGATCTACTCGCTAGTCAAGCAAAGCAGGGGAGCTGAAGAAAACATCTTTTCTTTTTCACTTTACTGCACCATACCCATTGTCGAGATGTCCATCTGCCTAGAAAAAAAATACAGTCCTGTTTCAAACTGATAGCTGCCACCATCCAAGACAGATAACACACACATGGAAGATGTTGAAATGACACCAAAGAGAATCGAATTCCGCTGTTACGGAACATTTTTAATCAAAATCCAACATTGGCTGACAGCACAATGAGAACAAGCACCATTGGAAGGGGTTTTCCCCTGTTAGCACCTACTGAATCACATCAATCCCAGACTGCCTTGGTTACCTATAGATGCCATTCATGTATGCATTGATTTGAATCATTCCTTGTGGCTCTCCTCTCCCTACGCGACTGAGTGTGTCTGTTGTCATGGTGGACACGCTCATGCTTGCACAAAAACACACAATCCTTAGATCAACACACCACTGCCCAAAAACAATGCATAATTCATTTCATGTAGCATGCAGAAGTGAGGGAAAATGACAGATTAATGTATTTTCTGCAGAACACTTAGCACCTCCAGACTGTTTATCATTTGACATGACAGAAACAGGAATCATTTCCGTCCTCTGTCTGTTCAACTTCAACTTTAAGTGGACAGCCAGCTTTCTTTATCACGGTTGAGGCCCTAATGAATAATAATGAGCTCCCCAAGAGGGCGAAAGGAGATCCAAATGCAGTTTTACAGACAAGATTAAGTTAGATTCAATTGAATGTGCTATTTAATGCAGTGATTGTGGATGAGTGCCACTCCATCAAACACCACAGTGAAAATGAGAATGTGTTTATGATTAAATTCTCCTTCATTAAGTGAAATCCCAGACAGCAGGGGCAGGACTCAGGGTTGAATGTATAATGAGCAACAGAGACAGACTTACAATGTTATTCTGATTTTATAGTGATGGCAAATTTCCCCCAAAAGCAATGACTGGCATTAATTGTAAAACAGGTGTGACGGTGGATGTATCTGATGATCGGCGGTTTGAATCAGTGCTGTTAATAGGTTCCTTTGTGGGTGTGTGTGGATGTGTGTGTGTGAGAGTGAGTGAGTGAGTGAGTGAGTGAGTGAGTGAGTGAGTGAATGAGTGAGTGAATGAGAGAGAGAGAGAGAGAGAGCCTTTGACTTTTAAAGGTCTATTTATTTACAAAAAAACATTTTGTTAAAAAAAAACATTAACTTTTCACATTAACAATGTTTCCAAGAAAAAATGAAAAATAAATCCCATTCAAACACAGATACACTTAAGTATACATTTCCAAGCATCCATCATTATCAACATCACAAATGCATTGATTTATTCCCATTTATATTTAAACATTTCAATGTCTTTGACCCGTTTATAAAAAAGTAAATTCAATTTTAATGTGAGATTTTAATAAACCTTTTAAAATGGACACCACATCAGTTAATCCATCACCACTCAAAAAAGCTTTTTCCATGACAACCATATGGCCAGTTTTGCCAGCCCAAATAAAAAATTAATTAAAACATGAACTTCCCTTCTATTACGACTATATTTTGGTCCATAAATGAAATAAATCAGTGTAAAAACTTCCCCCAGAGTATTACACCACTCTTCCAATCTATAAAAAAGTGGTTGAAGTCTTTCACATTCTAAAAACAAATGAAAAACGGTTTCCTGCTCTCCATATAAAGGACAACCCCTCCCTGCCTGTGGGTCAAAATGTGCTCTGTCTGTATCTGTTCGTAGCTATAATCCCGTGTACAATTCTCCACTGAAGAGATCTCTTCTCAAGAGGTGGTTTGTACACGGACCGCCAGCTACCTTTAGGGGAAGCGCCCAGCCCAAACATCTCCTGCCATTTTGACTCTTTGACACTCTCTAGTGTTTTAAAGTGCCATATTTTAACACAGAGAGTATAAAAGTAGAGAGAGAGAGAGAGAGAGAGAGAGAGAGAGAGAGAGAGAGAGAGAGAGAGAGAGAGAGAGAGAGAGAGAGAGAGAGAGAGAGAGAGAGAGAGAGAGAGAGAGAGAGAGAGAGAGAGAGAGAGAGAGAGAGAGAGAGAGAGAGAGAGAGAGAGAGAGAGAGAGAGAGAGAGAGAGAGAGAGAGAGAGAGAGAGAGACAGCCATCTCAGAAGCATAATACATTAAACAAAGATCATTATAGCTGTATTATTATTCATTCAATCAATATAACTCAGTGGCTCTCAACTGGTTTCGCTTCAGGACCGATATTTTAAATTGGGCACAGAGTGGCCACCCAACACCAAAGTATTAAAACTGTGCATAAGTAAATAGATAATTTCCCTTCAAATCAATGATTGTGTAGTTAATATATTAGTATAGTAATGTAGTTAGAAATTATTAATAAAAAAAATGCTGAAAGAAAAAGATCAGTTTCCACAAAAATATTTTCAACATTGATAATAATAATAAAAACGTTTCTTGAGCACCAAATCAGCATGATAGAATGATTTCTCAAGGATCATGTGACACTGAACACTGGAGTAATGATGCTGAAAATTCAGCTTTGCCATCACAGGAATAAATTGCATTTTAAAATAGAAATGAGTTATTTTAAACAATAATCATATTTCACAATATTACTGTTTTGGGTGGCACGTTGGCTCAGTGTGGAGTTTGCATGTTCTCTCCGTGTCAGCGAGCTTTTTGCTGCAGGTACTAAAGACATGCAGGATATTGAAATTGGAATGGAAAAACAAAATTTGCCCATAGTTATGAGTGAGAGTATGAATATCTGTGTCTGGTGTGTGAGCCATAGAAAGGATAAGAGGTATGGAGAATAGATTAATATTACTGTTTTTACTGTATTTTTGATTAAATGCAGCCTTGGTGAGCATAAGGGACTTCCTATAATAGGAAATCTAACAATTTTGTAAAAAAAAAACAAAAAAAAACAGCAAAGTGCAATTTATCCTTGAACCCACAGTTGCCTAAGATTATCTTCATCAAGTGTTTTTCTTTACATAGGTTTTGTTCTTGTTTTTCGAGAATGAGAGCATGTCAGGCAACCTATTGGCATCTGTTTCATTTGGCTGCTGCATTTACCAGGTGACAAATTAATTTGCACCAAAATCCTGTGCCGAGTTTGATTGTATATGCACAGCCTTTGACATTAGGAACAATAGATATATCAAGCATTTTCTTTTCCTTTTTAAAAGCCTATTTATTTTTGCTATCCTAAGTATGGACAATTGTAGGTTGATGAATTAAATGTTTCTTTCAAACCAGACATGCGATCAGGCTCGAGTCTCTATCCACTATTGGTTAGGATATCCCCTCAGTTGTTGTGCTTGTTTCCTGTCCTACTTCTTTTTGAAAATACCAAAAGGGAATAAAGAATATGCAAGAAATGAATGAGAGCATGTCAAACACGTGCTGTATCCAGTTTTTGGGTTGTGACCCACCAGTTAAGAACCACTGACCTAACTAATAGCAGGAAAGTTAAAGTTGACACGACGCAGAAGTTGCAATAGTCTTTACTTTCATATTGTGTTGTACACAAAAGTTTGGGTCTGTAAGATTTTTCGATTTTTTGAAAGAAGTCTTTATTCTCACCCAGGCTGCATTTATTTACTAAAAAAAAAACAGTAATATTGTGAAATATTATTACAATTTAAAATACTTGTTTTCTGTTTTAATATATTTTAAAATGTAATTTATTCCTGTGATGATAAAACTGAATTTTCAGCATCATTATTCCAGTCTTCAGTGTCACATGATCCTACAGAAATCATTCTAAATATGCTTATTTTCTGCTCAAGAAAAAAATCTGATTATTATCAATGTTGAAAAAATAATAATTTAGGATTCTTTGATGAATAGAAAGTTCAAAAGAACAGCATTTGAAAACATCTGACATAGAAGTATTTTGTAACATTATACAATACTGTTCAAAAGTAAGTTTTTTTTTTAAAGAAAGTAATACTTTTGTTCCACAAGGATGTATTAAATTGATCAAAAGTGACAGTAAAGACATTTGTCATGCGACACTGAGGACTGGAGTAATGGTGCTGAAAATTCACCAGAATAAATTATATTTTAAATATATTCAAATAGAACACAGTTATTTTAAATTGTAATATTTCACAATAATAGATTTGGACTGTATTTTGGATTTGAACTAGCCTGGTTAAAACCAGACCCTTCTCAGTTGAAACTGAGTATAGGGTCTGGGGAAGCTATGTATACAAATCATTTCCAAAGGGGCGTCACCAACTGACGTAGCTCAAATTCATCTGGGCGCAGTTGTATAGTCTTAAAACCAATCAGATCGATGAAGGGGATGACGTATGCTTCGAGTGTTGTTCTTTGCTCCGGTTTTAACGAAAACGGTAAGTTTAAATCGCTCAAAACAGACGCGATAATTGATTCGTTTATATACTGTCTATGATTCAAACGAGTGATGTTTCACGGCGGCAACCGGCGTCACATGTTGACGCTAAAGGGTGCCCTTTGCGTCGGATATTAAAGAAATTTCAAAAGCGTCAGTATTATGACGCCCTAGGATGAGAATGCGTTGCATGTAAATCCCTCCCCAAACGTTTCTGATTGGTGCCGCGATTTCAGCGGCACAGTAATGAGTTTGAATGGGCTCTTCTCCAGACTATCCTGAAGAGAGAATTAAAATTCGCCGGAAGTAGTCTGGGTTTTCCCAGGCTAGATTTGAACTGTATTTTTGGATCAAATAAATGTAGCCTTGGTGAGCAGAAGAAACTTATTTTAAAAACATTGAAAAATCGTACTGAAACGGAGTGAAACGGCTTTCCAAAAAATGCAAAAATGTAGGGCGGGACTTGATTTTGCCCATCGGGTACTGTTTGGATCATTGTGGTTTGCAATTTTATGTGATCTCATGTGATTGACAGTTTGTCATCAGAGAAGAGATGTCGTTGTAAGAGGGAGGGAAGTTATTTTCATTAAATATTATGAAACTAACTCAAAATTACAAAAAATTACACAAAAAGGTTTATTTTTATATATCCAATTAACAGATGTTTTTTGCTGTAACATTGCAAGTGTGTTTCGCTGTAATCCTGCCATGATGTATGATATTTATAAGCTTCTCATCTCTTGAACTCTCATGTTCTCATGCTCTCCATTGGCAAAAGAGCTTCAAACTTTGCTAAAAGGGATATTGAGGTTCCATATGAGATTACCTTTTACATGGATTGTTCACCCTTGGAAGAACTGCGTGCCTTGGCATCAGTCTTTTTCATTTAACGGCACGAGATCCATTGCCTTGCAGCACCGTTTCTCCAATACTGCTGCTGTCACCCTGTTTCATATCCTGGAATGATCCTTCTATTGGAAAATAATGCCAAATGAGAGAATAAGAGAGGAGGCCTGGAAGAAGCTGTGTAGATCACTAGAGCACTTTGGACTTTGTGAAAATGTAATCTCGACAATATATTTGATATAAATAAATTCAATCGCACAGCTCCCAAACTTCCATCCACTGACGTATACGCCCATTTGGAAAGAGAAGCAACTATCTGAGGAAGTTTGAGTGATGAATTTACAATTGCAGGACATTTAAACCAGCTATTCATTGAGTAAAATGCATGAAGAGACCCTTTTCAAACTTTATTTATGTACTTTATGTTTTACAACAACATATTATTTTAACATTTTTTAACTCGCACACTCCCGGAGGACCCCAGTTTGAAAACCTCTGCACTAAACCAATGAAAGTCATTTTTTTGAACTAAAAGGTTTAAAGAAAAGGTTTTAGGTTCCTTTTCATTTGAAATGCTTATTCTGTTTTATATTACAGAATATTCACTGCTAAAGATCATGCTTTATTCATTACAAATAAAATTGCCATTCATTGTTTTCTCAAACACCCGAAGACAAAAGCCAAATTGTGATTTAATTAGCAATAACCTTATATGACCCCACTGTCCACATCCTCAGTCGTACACACAGCGTACAACAAAAGCCACAAAACAATGGTGTCCCAGAGAGGGCAATGAGTGTCTCACGGGCGCTGATACTTGACATCTGGCAATCACTGTGCTTCCCTCTTCCTGCCATGGCTGCACTTTGCTAATGTCAAGAGCAAGTGGGAGACACGCAGAGAATAGTCCTCTCTGATTTGCAGAAGATATCACTTGCGAGCTCAGATGCCCTTCTGCCATCTCCATCCCAGAGGGATGTGCAGCTCCCGAAATACCCTCCTGCATCTTTAATGAGAAACTGGAAAGGTATCTTATAGTCACATTGTTGACTTGTTCTCAGTCTATGTGCTTTGTGATAACCTTGACATATTTAACCTCAAACACCCTGAGGAGTCTGGGGATTTTCAGACAGATGCTATTGCAGTGCATGGTTAGAAGTGGATGCCACACAGATAAATCGTAGTAAATGTATAGTAATAAATGGGGTATCAAAACAGATGGCGCAGGTTTGATTGACAGACATTTGGTATAGCAGATGTAAACACATTTTTCTCCACCTGCTAAAATCTCAAAATGATCTCTTTGTTGTAGGTTTCACTTTGGTCTAGCGATGTAAACAAGATCCTAGGGGTTACTTTAAAAATTCCTTTATTCCTTTACTCCCTACAAAGCACTGAATTGCATTACTTGGTTACTTTTTAGTTACTTTTTCTCATCTGGGCTGGGCAACAAAAGTTCTATTTTTGGCAAGTGTAAGGTAAAAAGGCCCTTTCACTCCAAAAGTGCAACTGCAAAAGAAAATGCAAATTCACGCCTGTACAGTAGAGGGTGCTGCTCAAACAAACCTTTCATCTGTGCTGCCATTCTGGACTCTCAATACTTGAGATCAGGAATTGGATAATTGTTATAAAATGAAAAATTTTATTCCACTTATCAGTTCCTGTGTGTTGCATTCAAGTGCAAGAAGACGCAAAAGAGATCTCAATTCAGCACTCGCACACTGTCAACAGTGCACAAAAAAGCCGCTTCTCATATAGTGCACAAAATAATACACACAGAATTAAGTCAAAATATCCTCGTAAACGCAGTCGGTTTTGAGTTAAGTGAGCGTAAACAGTTAAGAACGCGTGTAACAGTATTTTGTATACTTGCATTGGGTCTTAAAGTGACAGCAGCCTAATAAACCTACTGCTGTCTGTCATTACTGTTAATCAAAGACCAAAAGGAAATCACTCACTGGTCTTGACTGAATAACTTTTGTAAATTTAATAAGGATTAATCTATATTTTATTTAAAAAAAGAAAACTGTGCTGTGTTATTTTACTTTTAATTACAATTTATGAACTTTGCTCAGTATTTATTTGTGCTATTGCTAATTTGCTTATTTTTTATTGTTGTATTACTGACTGTACTTGTCTTTAATAATGTTTGACATTTATATATTTTTTTATTTTTTATTTTTACCATTTTGGAATCGTTAAAATTCAAATGATACTCAAAACCCTATTTGCTTTTCTTTAATCAAAACAAACTCAAAATTACACTTGTTCAGGTTATCTGGAAACAAAAATACAGGAAACAGAACAACACATTTTAGAAGATGAGATCTGACAAAGACAAAACATGGCTATAAATACACAGGGACAAACTAGGGACTAAACCAGATGATTAACTAGACACAGGTGTGACACATGAAGGGCCAAATCAAAAAGCATGGAAACTGATGAGGCGTTTCTCAATAGTTCTGACTTGCGTCCTTGGTAGTTTAGACTTGGCAAGTTCGACTCAGGACTACTAACTCCCGAGGACGCAAGTACGTTAATTCTGCAAATCGTACAGCAGCGCTATTGATAACGTCACTCAGCTTGCTCTATAGCTACACTCCAGTTATCTGTATGTATATTTACAATAAAACGAAATATGTTATACAACACCACCCTGCCTCTTTTTATTTTCATATTAATAGCCACACAATGTGGTTCAGGCAACAGGTACATTGACTATCTTCACTGCAATATATGAAACATATTAATACTCTATGTGGTTCAGGCGATATGTGCATATATACCCTGATTATCTTCACTGTAGTCACGGTTATCTGGACTCACTCATCTTTAGTTTAACTTTCATGGACTTTCAGTTTATTGTCATCAGTCACTTTTCTTTGTCTTTGTTTCCCACCACTCATCTGTTCCCATGGACACTAATCTTCCACCACTGCTGCACATCATTTAGTTTGTTACCTCTGTGTATTTAGTTCCTCTGTGTTCAGCCTTTAGTTGTCGGTTATTGTTTGTGTGTGCGTTATACACGCTGTTACATTTGCTACCTTCTAGTTTAATAAAACCTTGTTTATTAATCCTGTTGTCTGTCTTCATCATGACAACTGTATGTATAATAATATGAAATATGACATAAAACACAACCCTGTCTTTTTGTTAAATATCAGTTTAATTATCAATAATAGCCATTATAAAAGTATAAGTATAAAGTATAAGAAGCTATACAATAGAAAATAAAGACAAGCAAACAATTCAGGCAAACGTAAAGTCAGCGCTATAGTACAACGGTACAGTTATGATGGTTTTCTTCTCCACCATTGACGCATTATAGTTGGTCCGAGATGCTTTTTATGATACCTGGCTGTTTCAAGTCCGCACAAGTCACCTCTCCATGCATCTTTGATAAAAGAGGCAGAGATTGAACACACCCGGGGTTTAAACTGTACTTAGATGTGAACTTTGAATTGAAACACTACTTGGGCAGAGACTGATGACATTTCACAAGTCCACAAGAACACAAGTACAGAAAAGAATTGAAAAACGTCTATGAACTACGACAAAGGAAACACAGGAAACTGAACTAGGAACAGTGCAAAACCAACTCTAAGTCCAACTCAAGCAAAACACTAACACAGATCAGACGTGACACCTTCAGAGTTTATAGGTTTATCGGATGGATGGATAGATAGATGTTTAATAACGTTAAAAAATTTTTAGTTGGACGTAAGTCGAATGTTTTTAAACATTACTAGTATGTACTCATTCAAATGTAATGTAATGCAAAATGATCAAATAGAGAAAACACTCCCTTAATGTTTTTCTAATGTTCACATAACCAAGAAAAAAAGTTTTTAAACATTTAAAAAAATTGGATGTTTTGAACATTTAGAAATAACATTTTCATACTTAATGGGAAGTTAGCAAAATGTTCTTAGAGCATATTTTTGTCTTTATCCATGCACACACAAGCCTCAAATCAAAGTGAAAGGCGTTATAGTCCATCCATCATGTGTCTAACAAGGACAGATGGATCTCTCAAATCAAAGTGGTGACATTTTACGAATCAGCAGCTGCAGTGAACACAGGGCACATACGACGCGTTTGCTGTCCCATTCAGTTGATGGCTATCCTCTTGATTTAATTGTTTCCTGGAGAGCAGAGCAATTTTGACTTTTCTCATCAGAAATTGTGTAGTAGAAGCTGTCAAATGGAAGCGTAATGATTTTCCTTAACCAGACGTCTATTATAATAGCACAGCACTGTCCAGCAGTGGCAGTTTGCTGTTTTAGACACACAGGAGGCTTCTGACCCAGATACAAGAAGGAAAACACCCATGCATAACTTAAGGTGCTACATCTTTTTCAGGCCAGTAATGTATTAACTATAGGGTGCTGGAGCGAGACAGGGTAGCATGACAGAGTTGTTCTGCAAACCCTTGCATTCTTTCAAAAAAGACGGTGCTTTTCAAGGGGATTTAGTTGGCTGAATGATATTTGGGTTCCTTATCTGACTCAGTGGAGCATTTAGACTATCAGTGGTGTTCAGGCGGTGGCTGGATCTTTCCTTACATAATACGAGTAGTCGCATTTTAAACCTGTAATAGATTACCTTCAGAACCTTTGTCCATTACCTGGCCTTGAATGCATTTAAAAACTAAATCCAATGTTGTTTCACTCATAGCACTCCATCAAAATGATCAATTGGCTGCTTTTAATCTAGACAGATGTTTATGGAGACATATATTCATTTATCTTCATCAGATATTAGCTTGTCATGCAAGAGATAGATTGGATCACTTTTTTCAGATTAATTTTAATTAGTTAATTGCGAAACCAGTTTTTTGCTGTTTCATTCCATCATTAGACCCTACAATAAGTTTTGGGAGCATCAGTTAGAAAGAATGGCTTGAATAGGATAGACAAATTGCATAAAATGATTTAACTGAGTTATAATATTTTTAAATGAAAAAACGTGCATATATTTTTATCAGAGTGTCTATTTAAACCAAGGGCAAATAGCCCACCTTGTTGCGTCAGCTTTTAACACGAATCCGTCTTTTTCCAGTCTCATTCTTCTCCCTTTCCCATCACATATCAGCTCAAAGAGGCGATTGTTTTAAATAAAAATGAAGAAAATATTCGAAAAGTGGAAAGAAAGTGTCAAAAGTTGTGGGAATCAAGTGTTTATCAGGTAGGGTTAGAGGGTGGGTAGGGGAGGCCTTTGGTAACAAGGCAAATTAATGTCCCAATAAGACTGCATTCATTTATGATTTTAATAAATATAATCACTGAAAGTTGTTTTTATTGCATACTGTTTTATAATATACTGCCACTATTTGCACAAAGAATAAATAGCATCTAACTACTATTTACACTTTGTGCAAAGAAAATACTGCCATTTTTACTTAGTGTGAATAGCATCTTGTGTTATTAGTTATCCTTCATATTTGTGGTGGGTTTGAAAAATCTGAACTAAAAAATTCTTATCATTGAATCCTGTATACAATATTTTCACAATCAGATTTCCACATACTCTTCTCATTTTGAGTGCCTGGCAGTTTCTCATTTTTAATTAACACTCTTTCTCATATCAGCTCAGTGGATCTGAAATATATCGTGCTACATCTTTTGTCTGACTTTCAGGCAGTTTGAAATGAAACAATACTCTGACATTTGTAGGTTGTTGGTAATGACTCTGTGTGGATTTCTGTGGCGCTCTCTCATGAGAGGCAGCATCCTGCATGTCTAATGAGCACTAGTGAGCAAATAAACATATGGAGTGGATAATGAGGACATCAGTGTTTATAACACCAAGCAGTCCAATCTCACACTCTCTAAGAGTTGGCACATTTACGGATGTTTAACATGGTTTACACTGTATATTTTATTGTCTACCTTTTTATCATCATTCGCCCATTTATTTGATCATGTTAGTTTAGGAGTATATATATATATATATATATATATATATATATATATATACTGTATATATACATACAATATATAGCCTATTTCTCCTCTTGTCATGTGTCATTCAGTGTGGAGTAGATGTGCACAGAAGTCAAGAAAACACATTTTTTTGATCAAGTGCACTTTGACCTCATTTTTAAAGGAAGAAAATGCTCTGCCACTCTCATTTAGTGCCCATTTAAAGCACAATAGCGGATCATGATAGAAGCAAACAGCTTTCACACACACACACACTGCTTCTCTATCGCTCATATCCAGCAGTTTCACAGGATTGTGCTCTCTTCTCACATTCAAAATGAATTGTGACCTAACTTTTTCAGAGCAGCTTATACTTCTATCCGGCTGCTGCTATCTGTCTGTTTGAATGGGTGTTGTTAATAGTGCCAAATAGAACTGGTCAAGTTAATCAAGTCAGTAAAATAGTAATCAAATTTGTCCCTGCACAAAGAGTATAGTAGTGGTTATAAGTTTACATATACCTTGAAAGCTGTTTATAATTTTAAGAGGGATTATAAAAATAGCATGTTGTTTTTTAACTAGTAAAAAATTGCTAGAAATTTGAAGAGTATTATTTTACAGCAAATTACCGTAGCCAGATATATGCCAGTGTAAGAAATGTAATTGTTTACCACTGTAATTGTTTTTAAGTCAATATAATGGTGATTAGTGTTTGCTTGTGATCTTTGATGATGTATATTCATATTCAAATTTCTGATCTAGCCAAGTCAGAAGTGTGACAGATGAAAACATTTGTTAAAACGATGACAAGCTAGAATATAAAATAAGCCAATTGGCTGATTTTAACTTAGTCAAACCATTTTTTTTATTAAGCATGAAGATTTACCAATGACTTATCAACAAATTTCCAATAACCAAATACCAATCATTAATTTTAAATTCATAACTGTTTGTGTGAATGCGTGTGTGTGTGTGTACGTATATATATATGTGCTGCCTCGCTATACATTATCCCACTTATTACATGGCTACCTACAAAATAAATAAATAATTTGACACAAAATATTGATTTAAAAAGTGTATTGCTTCCGCTAAAGAAAATAGTCCGTTCCGCGTCCATAGCAACGCTCTGTTTTTCATGGCAACGGTGTGTTATACTTCGCAGCGGTCTGTTATCAAGAAATAACAGACCGCATTCTACATTGGAATTCAATCAAGCCATGTAATAAATAAATATATATATATATATATAGTCTTTCATTACCTCCTAACAAAAAAAACAAAAAAAACTCTGTAATCAACTCGGCTGTCACCACTCTTAAAAATCAGTGATTATGCGTATCTCTCTTCACATTTGCTGAAAACAGCAACTGCTGTAAGCTGTCGTCTCACTGAATATTTTCCTTAGGATATAGTTTTACAGTTCATTTCATTAAGTATCATCCTTCCCTCAAAGCTTATATACATAGATAGCTCAAAGCTTATATATATATATAGATATAGATATAGATATAGATATATATATATATATATATATATATATATATATATATATATATATATATAGATAGATAGATATAGATATAGATATATAGATGACATCAAAAGCTGTCCCACACAGCTGTTAGCGAAGTGTCACAAAATACAACAGATGCCACTGTTACCGTTAAACTTTGACTGACAAACATACTAAGGTCTGCATTATAGGGATGATCCGCTGTGGGCTGTTATGGGCCGTTTTACATCCACGTTTTTAAACCTGGTCCATCGTAGCAGATCACACTGCAGTCCACTAATACCAAAGTTGGATGTGATCCCAGCAAAACCTCAAAACCTTTTTCTCCTCAGTGTCAGATAACAATTGCTAATTAATGGGCTTGTTAATGTTTCCTTGTTCGGCGGGCTAGTGGAGATGGGGTATTTAACAACACAAGAACAAACACCGAAGGTCCATCAATTGCAAACACTGAGCTCGCTTAGCATGTGGGTGGTGGAACCCATACAAGAGGCTGGCTGCTTGCACTGCAAACAGAGCATGAACGCGTGTGTTGCCATGACGAGAGCGATAGCACAAGGAGAAGATGGTGTAAAGGCAATTTGCAACCAAACACTTGGGAGGAAGTTCTCCCAGTGGAAATGAGTCAGCTTCTTACACAAAACAAAACAAACACTAAGATACCCAGGAAATTGAATAGAACCAAGCATGGGATCACTCCCACTTACTGCTACTTCTGTCAAATTTTCAAAAGAGTAGGCCGAAAAATCTGTGGTGTACAAAATGAACAGCATGTATACTTAACAGGAACGTTTTGGCCCAAGAAAACGACAAATGTCCTTCAAAAAAGAGGTGTTTATCTCTCCATTTTTAGTATTATTATATATTCGCTTTGATTGACTTCATGGAGTTTATTTTTCTTTTTGATCTCGCCAACCTTGAGATACATACTTGGTGTGCTGCGGCTCGCCACTCACGTCATTATGTGCTCAGCTCGCCACTTACAGTTTGCCTGAGGTCACAGATCTGAGGACACTCATCTCACTTAATAATGTCTTGCTGACCTTTGCCCTTTGCCTGTTAAAGATTAAATGCCAATAGCAGAAGTGATTCATTGGGACTTTGGCAGAACACTCAAAAATCAATTAAAAAGACACAATAAACAGTTTAAAACTAGATTAAAATAAGATATGTAAGGGTTAATGCCCGACGAGGTGTCCATTATCAGGTATTAATGGACGACGGCGAGGCGTGAACGGTTGCCTCCGCCGAAGTCCATTAATACCTGACAATGGACACCTCGAAGGGCATTAACCCGCTTATACCATGGTCACTTACGAAAGAAAGAAATATTTTATCAATTAATAATACTTTAATGTGTTTTAGAGTAAAAATCGTGAGGGTTTTTATTTATTAAGTCGAGCGCACTATTTAATATCTCCCGTATACAGGCGTTGCCAAGCAACGTGGCCACAGCGACCCGACCGCAGCAGTTGATCAGTGAGTTTGAGCCAGCGCAATCATTTAGAACTGTCATCAGGCAAATTGACGGGACGCCTTTCCTAGGTGTACATTATCACTTTTTAACGGACACCCTGCAGCCAATCAGAATCGAGTATTCACCCAGACCATGGTATAATAAGTATTTAAAGGGCATGTAAAATCGCTCCCCTAACTGAAGAATTGAAGTCACTTATATTCACCAAAGCTACATTTGATCAAAAATACAGTAAATTTGAGTTGCCATTACTCCAGTCTTCAGTGTCACATGTGTTGGGGGTAACACAAGTTATGTAATCAGATATCTAATTCTAAATAAGTAACTAGTAAAGAAATGCATTGCTTTTAAATTCACAACAAAATATCTGAGTTATCCCCTGTCCCCATGTTGAGAGAAATCGAGATTTAGTGCAGAGGCGTTGTGTGCGCTGTGTAAACATGATGGTTATTGTAGTTCTAAAGTAAGTGTGAGCTTTTATTTACTCATCTCATTTGCACAAAAACAGATTCAGTATTCCTCCAAATGAATAAAAACAGTGAAATGCAAATTCAGAATATTACTCAAACTGGCAGTAATTAAATATGCTAAATAACACAAATATACTTTATGTATTTAATCTCACTTTATTAACCAATGTCTTCGCTGCTGACCTTTGATGATCCAATTCAGCCATATTAATAGGAATAATATTAATATTAATGCCTACAGCATATTGATCAACGAGATATGGCACTAAAACTTAAAACTTCTTACATCAAGCTTTATCAAAATAAAACTGAACACTTCAATATTGCATTTGACTCAGTCAAGCTCAAGTCCTCAAAAAGGGCATAAGTGAACCAATATCCTTCAAAATGGTCTCTTCAATATTATGGATACATAAAATAATGTTAACTCTAATTAAAGCCTAAAAAGTCAAAGCCCACTTGCACTGGACATGCTGGTTTTGGCCTCATCAGCAGCCATGTCCTCATCTCAAATATAAAACACTTGCGAACCAGCAGCTACCAACTAATACACTCACATTTGTGTAAAGTAGACTTGTTGACAAGTTTGGGTGAGTAAGGGCAAAACACACAGAATATAGTAGCTTCAATGCCCTGTTGATGGCGATATTGCTTCTTTTGTAACAGAAAAAAAAATGCTGCAGAAAAAGTTAGGTGCCATGCAAAATGTAAATACTCATTACAAATGTATTGGAGTAAAGAGTACATACTTATTCAAAAATGTAGAGGGTAAAAGTTGCTAATATCCTTGAAGTAGCCAAAATGATGCTCAAGTACAGTAACTAATGACATTCACTCAAATACTTTACCACTGGTGCACTCAAAGTGTTCAGTATCCGTTTCCCTGAGTCATCCAATTTTGAACATTACATAAAATGATGTAACGATGTACTTCTATTAGCAAATAAATAATATTTTCCACGCGCTTCGGCAAAACAAAGGAAAATAATCTGTTATTATTTGACAAAAACATTAGAGAAAAGAAGCGTACTAAGTGCTAATGGGTGTACAGTATAGTCTATAGTGTTTTTCCGAAGCTCTGTTGAGCAGTAATCTGTGTGATGTCTGGTGTGGTATGACTCACTGCGTGGCGCTCAGTACAGACGTGTGTCAGCAACCCTGCTGCAGGGCTAAGTGATTAATTAGTCACAACAGGAGCTCTGCGCTGACAACTCTGCCACGCAGGTTACACCTCTTTGATCGTCATTCACCGCTGACAATTCATCTCTATGAACAGGAGGAAGTCAAGGGAGGAAATCAATGAGAGCGGTTGTATATGCATACCATCACTTATTCTTTGACTGTCACATCACAGGAGGCAGATTGGACCAGGTTGTGACACTAGCCGCTCACACACACATCGCACAGCTCATTATCAGATCCGTTCAGTTGGATTCTTCTTTCGTCTGCCCGCGACCTACTGTATGTACAAAAAGTTTTAGAACCTTTAGGTGTCTGTTTCTTTTTTGTTATTGATGGCAATCCCAAGTGACACTAGTCAGCTGTAAGCAAGACATATTATTAGGGATGACTGAAAAAAATCTGTAAATTAAGACCAAATAATGATGCAACCCTTTAACAATGTTTTGTTTTGTTTCCAGAAGGCGGCCAGATAAACAACATGATGCAAACGCACCAGTATCCAGCCCTCAACCAGCTGTCCCATGTCTATGAGCAACAGCAATTGGCAAAAGAGCTCAACAAATACGCCTCACTGAAGGCCGTGGGTAAGGATGCACACTCGAAAGGATCATTATTAGCATGTCAGTGTTATACTCTCATGTGGATCTTTCCTGTACAAAACTCATAAATTATTCCTCTTATTGAACATAGCATTTACCACAGAATATTTTAGAAATGATTAATGTATTCCAGAATAAGAGGCTTTGAGAGCTGTTTTATCACTGGATCTGTATTGAAAGAGAGTCACTGAACCTCATTACAGTTCACTTCGGAGTTTTCAAATAATATACACGTATGTGTGTGTGTATATATATATATATATATATATATATATATATTGCATACATACATTAAATGGCAAAGCTTATTTTCAGCAGCTATTAGTCTTCAGTGTCACATGATCCTTCAGAAATCATTCTAATATGCTGATTTGTTCCTCAAGAAACATTTCTTATTATTATCAATGTTGAAAACAGTTGTGCTGCTTAATATTTTTGTGGAAAACGTGATCATTTTTTTCAGGATTCCCAAATAAAAAGTTCAACAGTTCATCTTTTGCAACATTATACATGTATTTACTGTTCCTTTTGATCAATTTTAATGAATCACCGCTGAAAAATATTTTGAACAGTAGTGTATTCACAGCCACTTTATGAGGTACACCTTGCTAGTACCGGGTTGGACCTCATTTTGCCTTCAGAACTGCCTTAATTCTTCTTGGCCTAGATTCAACAAGTGCTGGAAACATTTCTCAGAGATTTTGGTCCATATTGAGATGACAGCATCACTCAGTTGCTGCAGATTTGTCGGCTGCACGTTCATGATGTGAATCTCCCATTCCACCACATGCCAAAGGTGCTCTATTGGATTGAGATCTGGTGAATATTGAGGCCATTTGAGTATAGTGAACTCACTGTCATGTTCAAGCAGAGCCGGCACCAGTTGAGCACTAAAGAAGAGGTGTATGAAGTAACAAAAGATTACTGGTGATGCAACACAAACAATCCCCAGATTTGAAAAACTTACAGTATATGGCCTATTCACGTATTTGTCAGACCGTAAACAAACCTATCGCTACAACAACTATGAAACTAAAATCTACTGAGCAAATACAGATGGCAGAGCATTGAATAATATCACTACATAAAACATAAAGGAAAATTGCCTAGGCCAACATATTCAACATTTCGACTCACTGTAAACACATGTATGATGCGAAAACAAAACCATCGAGCGAAATACCGGAGTGAACATGGCTGTGAACGACTTTTGCAGATTATGTAAAGTAAATCTACGCATCCACGGTACAATCAGTGTCTACGTCACGGCTCTCAGCCCGCCCTCTGTTCGTTGATTGGCTGGCTGTTTTCAGGCCGGAGGAAAACGGAAAGCTATTACGCTGTCTCAGACTGAGTACAGAAGCGAAATGAAATTGAGCGGAAGTACGAAGTCTGACGTAGTCAGGCTACAATTATGTAGCCCCCTAAACATGAAAAAAAAAATCTAGAACTATGAAACTAAAATCTACTGAGCAAATACAGATGGCAGAGCATTGAATAATATCACTACATAAAACAGAAAGGAAAATTGCCTAGGCCAACATATTCAACATTTTGACTCACCAAGTCTTATATTCACAATTTCAGCAGTTTTGCTATTAAAACAACAATATTTAACAATAACAATACAGTGAAGTAATGAACTGACTACGATCAATTATCTAGCCCCCTAAACATGAAAAAAAAAAAATATCTCATACCTTTAGCCTACTCAGTATAGAGTTGCATTCTTTGTGGCACGAGAAGTTCGTAGCTTAATGTGTCAAATGTGCCAATCAAATGTCCGAAACAGACTGTCCTTTACTTAAATGTTTCTATTATAGCCTAATATTAATGCAAGAAAGCCTATGCACTTGGCAACTGTAATTTTTTTAAATAGTCTATTCTATTTCATCATTTAAATCCATTTTCACATTCATTTCACATTCAAAGTTGTAGATGAGTGTATACGGAAATTAAAATAAACATAACTGGGAAAACTGAAACTAAACTACAATAAATTTGCATGACTTCAAAACTAAATCAAATAAAATGTTATAATATGAAATGGCATATTAGAAAACTTGAAATCTTTACAACCACCTTGCATTAAATGTGAAAATGCCTCTAGATAGTAATAGCACTAGACTAAAATTCTAAAGGTGTTACAACTTTTTAAAATGTCTTTAAAGACATTTAAAATAAAAACTAAATACAATATATAACCAAACTAAAACCAACAATGATAGTGCACACTAAACTGAAGACAAATACAACAAAATTAAAAATGTAAGACTTTATTATAACCCTGCGTTGAATTGATAAAAATGTCTGCTAAACGCATACATGTAATGCCATGGTTTAACTGTATTATGTTGCTACTATTGTTTCTCCAACTGATCACCTGAGAATTCCTCAATTAATGTGGTGACGCCTAAAGAGAGTCTCACTGATGCATATCATTTATACAGTTTCCTCCCTACCAGACAGCTAAATGTTCTGATTTCACCTTATCATGGATGATGTATACTATGAGATCATCGAACAGAGAAAAACTGACCGTCTGGCATCATGGTTATTTTTTCTTATTTAATTGCCTTCTCCATGAAAATTCCCAAAGGTGCAGAATTGTTAGAGCTGATAAGTTCCAATTCTACAAATCAATACTTCTCTCTCAGTCCCTAAATACATCTCTAAGGTCACAGAATTGGATTTCCACCCGACATAGAAAAGTGGAGCTTCTAATAAAGGCCTGCACTAGAATAATCCTCCCACCAAAACCCTTTGAGATCTGATGACACTAACTCCATGCGTGGAGTCACTGAGTTTCGAGCCGATTGATATTTGAACTCTGTCTGGGGGCACTAGTTACAAAACCACGATTCATCTTGATTATGGCTCTTGAGGATGTGCACTGTTGAGCACTGTAATTGATTCACCCGTCTGTTGTGATGATCCATGTATCTGAAACAGGGAGCAGTGCAACTGTGAAAAAATGTCCACCACGCACAACGTCTCCGTCTTCTCCCACAGGGGCAGACGAGCAATAAATAAGATTTATCATCACACCGCAGACCAAACTCGTTTTAAGCGTGAAAAGTTGATCTTCAAGGTCGTCAAAGCAGCCGACCATCAAAAGCAGATTGAGGAAGTCACACTAGGATGCCCGGTACTCTAAGAGTAATGATCCCCTTACAAACATGAATCACCTAAAGGACACATAACCCAGAGGAACGCGACAGACAGTACTTACACTGACAACAGATTGTTAAACTCTTTGATTCAGATGCTAATGTTTCTGCAGGAAAGGTTGGACTCTAACTTTACTATTGCACTGTGTACCAACTGTAATGGCTATTTTCGACTGGATGATTATGTCCAATATGTTGTTGTCATAAAATGGAATCTATTTATAATCTATTTTCTAAATGCATGTTATTGATCTTATTGTGCACCATTCATCAATGCATGTTTTATTTAATTAATTTATTTATTTAAATTTGAGCTCATAGTTCATCGTCAAAATGTCATTGATCAACTCGATCTTCCATTGAAATGACAGACTTCTCTCTGGTGATGTATGCTGGACATTTCAAATCATTTTGGGTACGTTTACACGACAACGATATGCTTAAAACGGAGACAAATAACAATAACGGCATGACAAATTACAAAACACAACGAAAAATCTGAAACACAACGACAAGTCAGACAAAACGTAAAAGGTAGGTATATGTGGCGAATGGAATACTGACTGCTGATTGGACGAGACATCTGTCAATCAAGACATGCAGAAAGTACAGCAAACTGCGGCAGGAGAAAGTCGAATAATTTTTTTATTGATGTTTCATAGATAGGATCACATACTGTACAATTACCCAAAGGTTTCTTCACAATAAACAGAACAAAAATTGACCCTCTGAACCCCCCAACCCCCCAGCGGTCCCCCAGGTCCAAGACACTGATCTGTGAAATAAAATGGCAATAAAAAAAAAAATAGATACATAAATACAAAACACAGA
This sequence comes from Scardinius erythrophthalmus, assembly GCF_964197995.2. Taxonomy (NCBI): domain Eukaryota; kingdom Metazoa; phylum Chordata; class Actinopteri; order Cypriniformes; family Leuciscidae; genus Scardinius; species Scardinius erythrophthalmus. Next base: position 18,026,793 of record NC_138238.1, on the reverse strand, counting down.
TACAGACTGCAGTATGAGAAACTTAGGATAAGTATAATAACACAGATCATCAGAGGTTTACAAGTTCAAATTGTTCCACAAGTTAAACTATTCCATCTTAAAGCTTTCCTGTCAGTTCTTCTGCAGCAGGTTGTTCAAGGGCTGAGGCTCTAGCTTAATTTATTCTAGCCGTTGAAAGTTCTAACATTACTATATCATGAAACTGAAATAGCCAGTGTCGCACAGATAAATTATTGGGAGGGAGCCATCTTTGCGCAATTATCTTTTTGGCAGATGTTAGACCTGACAGACAGATCTTTCTTTGTAGCTCAGTGAAACCTAAATTGGAATCATCATTTTAGAAGGAGCACAGTTGGTTGCACTGGTATATCTTTTCCTATCATATCAGACAGTACTGATGTAATCTTTTCCCAAAACTCACAAACCTTCTCACATTTCCACACCATATGCATGAATGTTCCCACTTGTTGGTAGGGGCAAAAATTACAGTTATGGTTTTTAGTGAGGGAACGTTTCTTTGGTGTCCAGTACAATATATGACTAAATTCTGTCTCCTTTACCCAAATTGTGTTCAGTGGTAATTATTTTTGCTTAACTTCAAGAGGGTGAGGATAGACAGCTGACACTACTCTTCTTTGAGAGGGATTAAAGAAGCAACTGTGAACTGGGTGTGCTTCAAGAGCTGTTCCCCACAGAACCGAAATTTTCTTTCAGATAGAAGAGCGTTATGTACCCAGTCCAAAAAACCATTACTTGAAATGATGCTACAAAAATTGCCTATCACAGGGAGCAATTGAGGAAAAAGTAGAATAGATGCTATTACTCCTAAATTAAAATTTTATATTGGACTGTTTTGGCACAACAAAACGAACATTATGTTCAATTGCTGTTGTTTCTGTAAAAAAGGTGGCACACTGTTTACCAACTCTAATGGCTATTCTTGGTTGAAAGGTTATAGCATAAATGTTGAAAATGTTATACACATGTTAAAGAGGTCATGGCATAAATAATATATCATTAATATACATGAAAGTGTCATATCATATTTTTTATTATTATTTAAATTAAGTATGACCCTTGAGTATGAATCTTGAATTTATTTGAAAATTAAAATGGTGATGTTCATCTGAGTGAAATGGATTATCAAAAAAAAAAAAAAAAAAAAAATGGCAGGGACTTGGTTCTATCCATCGGTTGTTGACATGATGGAGACAGATCTGAATGTGAGCTTGAGGTCTATTGTAAGAAAGGGGCGGGGTTTAAGCAGGCAGACTTAGGGGCTGTTTACACGCCGACTTTTTCAACTAAAATCGTAAAACTTTTAGTTTCTCACTATATGAAACTTTTATGTATGACAACTTCACATAATTGCAATCTCCCTTGAGCTGAACTAACCTCACTCTTCCTCTCTATGTTTTCATCAGCGGCCAAAGCCAATGGTGATTTCCTCAACAAGCAACACCGTCACTTGGTCGAGTTGGCGGCTAAGGGAAGCCTGCCGCTTCATTCAGTCAGAATGGAGCATGTGGAGCCCACAGCTTCTTATGTCACTGAGGTCCCGTGCCTCAAGCAAAATGGACAGAAGCCCAAAAGCATTAAAGCCAATGTGGCCCATCCCGCGATGGCCTACAGCTCCAATACAATCGCAAACCCCGGCATGCTGAGGAGCTGGGAGAACGCAGAGACTGCGGGTCGCCGCAAAACCTACGGCCCTAGGAAGGTGTGCACGATGGAGCGAGTTAATGAGCTACACACTGCCCGCAGTCATCATTACCTACCAACGCAACCCTACTTTGTAACCAACAGTAAGACTGAGGTGACTGTGTAAGAGGCTGAAAATGCTTCAAAGCAAGTGGCAGAGAGCCAAAAGTGATTATTGTCATGAAAGGACTCTCCACACTGCCCCTAGTGGACTGGAGGCACAACAGGGGTGAGCATGTTACGCTCTCACGATAACATCCACTGACTGTGAGACCAGGGACACTTGGAAATGTTCACCACAATTTATATCCACTGTAACAATGATGTGTTTGTGTTCTGTCAATGGCAAGGTAAAAGGAAACAGATGTAAAGAATTGGCACACGATAAGATTCAGATCAATAGCAATAAGATCTAATAAATGTGTACTGAAAGAATGGCTTTGGAGAGATGAGACATTACAGAAATGAAACATACCGGATTATCGATCCCAGATATTAAAGGGCTGGCGTGGAGTAGGAAACACAGAGTGATGCTCTTATCTGAAATAATATACTGAAAATTTGTTGGGTGTGATATTGATTTGATGATGGTGGCATGGAGACACTGGGCTTGAGGCTGTGCCTTTTGTTTTCTCATTATAAAACACCTCGGTCAAGCAACTAAACAAATGACGCTTGAAATATGGAGTCAGAAGAGTATTAGCAGTGATGGTCACATTACTGAAAATATAAAATAATGCGGAGGTAGCATTGTCATGCCATGAGCAACACTGTTAAAAAAACATGGAGGCTTGGACACAACTTGTGTTTTTGGAAATATGTGTTTGGTCTCCTTTTTGCGTTACATTCGGCATTACTTTTTTATGTGTACTCTCAAATGCATACGAGCATGTTGAAATATTTGTCAAAATGTCATCAGTAGGTGTATCTGCTGCCACATGTAAGGTTGTTTTGCACTTTTACAAATGTGTCGTACAGAAGGTGCATTTTATTTCATTTTTTCCCCCCAAACAGATACGACTATAAAAGTATATTTATACCATTGCCAATATATTTAAGCAGATTATACAGTACATTGTGCCAAGAAGTAGCTGGTTGAAGTTGTTGTGTTCAGCATTATTTATTTAAATATAATGATTTATTTTGTTTTATTCAATAGTATGTTCAAGACAGAATGTTTCTAATGGAGTGGTAATTGTGGAGATGAAAACAAAATAAAGCTTTTTCTTTCCTCATTCTCTTCATCCTTATTTTCCCCTTCCATCGCTGTCTTTGATGCTAACAGGATGTTGCATTGTGAGGTTTTTGTAAACAGGTCGATGAACTTTGTTGTATCCAATTGAGTTAATTCAGCAATTCTCCTGCAATCATCTCCTCTGATTGCAGGAGAACCAGATCATGTGGAATAACTCTAGTCTAAGACGGATCCTGTCAGCCTCACTGCCTGGTGAAATTTCTTTCTCCTCCATGCTTCTCAGTTATTCTGTTGTATGTTGTGTGCATGAGCAGTGAGCAGTGCCGTAACTGCTTGTTTGTGCATCGTGAAATCTTACTTTTGCAGATTATTCACTGTAGTTTTTTTTTTAATTCCTTTGCCTTTCTTCCATCACTCACTAAAGCTACAATAAAAAAGAAGCATGAGAATAAATAAAGTATAGACTATAACTCTGCACTGTAAAGCCTTTAAATATTCCATAGCACACACTCTCCCGCCAAATTCGGAGGTCCATCAAAGGCTGTTGTGGTGTTTTGTTAGAAACAGCCAGGGAACAGGCAGCAAGTCTTTCATCTGCTGCAATACCGAGGAAGTCCCAGATGAGGAGCAGGGAAGGAAAGGGCTCTGATTGATTTGATTCAGGCACTTTGAGCAAGAATAAGTCAGCTAATCCAATCCTCAGCTGCACATATTCACCTCTGAACAGGTGCCTGGAAACAGCCAGCGATTGAATGAGCCCGTTTCTGTGGGGGCCTTGTTGAGCTGCCAGAAATCAAAGTTCTGCTCGGCGAATTAAGATCGAGGGTGCAAGTGACCTAGTTAACCGAATCAGTACCGGCCTGTTCAGTATACAGACACATTGTATCTGGAGAGCGGGTGGTCGATTGCATTTGTTTGTTGAGGTCCCAGGCTGAGCATTGCATTTTATGGCTTCAATGTCGATATGAACTTGAGAGATAAAACAAAAGATATTCTTCTACAGAAAAACTATTATATTAGGCTTATCTGGCTCTCTATATAGGATGTACAGTATTGTCACGTATGCCAAGTTCCATTATATATTATCAACACCAGTGTGATTAATATACATTTTTAAAAATTCAAATTATATAAATATAATGCAAAAAGTGATATATTTATCTTAATTCATTTAGCAGATGCTTTTATCCAAGTGACTTACAAAGAGAATTGTTAAGCATATGTGCTGTAATACAAAACTGTTCAGAAAAGTACGAGCCAGAACAGAAAGAGTGGAACAACAATGTCTAGACAACAGGACAATATAATTCTGTGGATGAAATTTATTCAAATGCGTTCTTTATCAATTAATGTTCATGGCTAAATCAGTCGATGCATGAATATTAGTTATGTCAGTTCGTTTCACATATGCACATAAGCACAAGAATTGACAAGGACCAAAAATCACAGCATATTCACAAATATGAAGCACTTACTGACTCACTGCATTTTATACTCCAGTCAGAAATTTCCAAATTATGCGCACAACCTAATTTCAATTATGGGAGAAATGAGGTTGAGAAATGGTATTGACTGTGATTAATGGACTGAGCCTGAGATAAGTCTGATTGTTATGAGGTTATGATTAATTTGAAGTTAGAAAATGATAATGTGGACTGAGAAACTAATCAGATTCAAGGGCTTATCTTTTTCTTTTCATGTTTCAGTATTGCTACTTGTTCTTATCTATGAGTGTAAAATGCAATTCATTTTGTTTACAGTGAGTTTACATTAGGATGTACCACATGGCAGATACGCTGTCTTTAAAACAGTAATGTAAATACTATTTTTGTGTAGTGTATTTGTATACATATGACATTTAATAAAGATACACTAAACTGATCTCATTGGTGAAGGTTAATTTAATTGTACTTTGATTTATTCATTAGTTACTTATGATTGTCTACTGTTAAATTCACACTTATAGATTTTTTTTTTTTTTTTTTTTTACAGGTGTGCAATGTTAAGCTTGTATTATTCATATCTCTTGTTCACTTAGGACCAATGAGGATGTTTATTTTAAAAAGCAACAGTTTATCAATATTGTTAAAAAGTTCAATGTTCTCCTAAGCTGTTCTTTAATGAAGTATGCAAAGCAGTACTCACAAAGTGAATGTCCATTTTAGAAATGTTTAGGGCTATCCCTTGAATAAACTGAGAATACATAAATGTTTATGTAATCTATATGACCTGACATTGCATCTGAGTGATTGAAAGATGTTGCTTCTGTTACAGGGCTGCATCTGAATTAAAATGCAGTTTTGGTTGACCTACGTGCCGCTCTTTACATTTAAGTTTTCTGTCTTTCTCTGTTTCATGTGTAGACAGACAGACAAACAGACAGATGCAATTTGTCATCTCGGACAATGATCTCTAATGGATATTTCTTCAGAGACTGCGTGCACTGCTGCGGTTGATTCTGTACATTAAAGCCTGAAAATTGTATTCTGCCCGTCCTCGTAGTTTTTCTGGTTCATGGAGATGATGGGCCATTGCACCCACCAGTCCTCTGCTTGGTCTAAGGGCATAATTACTGAAAGCCCTACGAACACATTGAGTCTGCAGATCTAGCGCCTGTCACATGGTGAGTCACTGCAATGAGATTCAATTTCTCAACCCTCATCCACAACTGACATGAATATTTATGTATGAGGTACACTTTTATCTCCCACTGTTTCCCCCTGAGTGTTCGCCCCTGTAACACTAACTTCCTGTCTGAGACAAATGACTGATCCTGGGATTGGTCATGTGGAACATAAAAAACTTTCAAAGCACTGCTTCTCTTTATGTGAGAGAATAAACCAGTGGAGGGTACACAAGAGACTCACCAATGAGATGAGCTCAGATCTTTGATTCTGAGAATGTGAGCATTTCCATCATGTCTTTGGCCTCAGTTTGTGTCAAAGGGCTGCAAATGGCTGCCTAGACTGACTGACTCCTGAGAAGCAGATCACATAGGATGCACAGGAGAAGTCTGATTCGTGAACGAACCATTAAGAACGTGAGTGAACAGGGTCATTGGAAAGATTTTACTTTGAAAAAAAAAATGTAATTTATGAAACAGATATTGCTTCCATACGATGCATCAACTTTGATTTGTATCTCTCAAATGAATCAGTTGAACGGTTCACAGAACTGTTTTGAACTATATATTCATGAATGGGACTGAATCTATGTGAGCAGTTCTAGAGTCAACAACTCACTATCTGTGTCTGATTCCAATACTTTAAGAATATGTACAGATTTTGATTAAACTTACGTTTTAAAGTCCTTTAGGTATGCACTATGCAAGCGTGAGGTATGAATACATCCATCATGTTGCCATTTCTCTATTTTTAATCAAATAAAATAGCATTTTATTCAAAAGTGAAAAACATTTTCACTTGAGCATTACAAAAACAATACTAAAATTCATCCTAGGAAGAAAATCTAATTATACCAGCAATATGTGCTGCTACATACTGTATGGCGTTGAACATTTTAGTGCATGTAATATGCCCATGCCAGGATGTCAGGGGACCACATGATGATGCTGAATCAATTCACAGAAATTAGTCAGTCTTCCCATCACTAGTTCTTAAGATGTCTTTTAAAAGCAAAAAACAAAGCATTCTCTTCCATTCCGCGGCACTCTGTCTAACACTAAAGCATCCTATGTGAACGGCCCTTTAAAGTATACCTCCGAAGAAGCTCAGAACACGGAGATTCAGATTGATACATAAACCATGACGGGTCGTAAGACAGGTCATCACCGGAGGGACTTGAGCTGTAATAATATTCATAGCGGTCCTTTAGTCTACCGCAGTAATTAAGACCTGAGTGGCAGTTTTGGAAATTCTAATAATACCCTTTGTTACTGTCAGGTGTTCTTTAGCTTCATTTGTGCTCCTGAATAATGTTATGATGAAATTATGACAGGTGAGCGCTCAGCGGAAATGAAGCTCGCATGGGCCATTTTAATGCCTTTAGATCCAACAATTAGGTTTTCATAAAGCCCATTCTCATTTTATGCCCATAAAGAATGTTCAGAGGAAGAGGAATTTTCTCATCAGTGATAAATTATGAGTCTTGCACAGCATATCCAGAAAGAAAAGCTGGGTCAAGTAAGACGCCACAACCGCCTTTTAATAAGCCCCCGCTCGGCGGTCCATTTCAGCAAGGAATATTTCCTCCTCGCAATCAGGAGTAATTTACTGCTTATACTGCAGGTTTAATGTGAAGTCGACAGTCTGGCGGTGGTCACAAATTTTGGAAAAACTGTGAGAACTAGACCCCCAAAGCCTTGATGAAACCCAGCCGTTGCCATGGCAACAGAACTTGAGCCGCCTGCTTACAAATCTCTTTGTATGTTTCCACAGCAACGACTGTAGATAGGTGGAGAGGGGGTGGCGATATGGAGGAGTGAGTGGGAGGGAGTGCTGCGTCCATTGTTTATGCTCTGGAATTCACTAGAGCGATCATACTCAGCAGTTTCAACTTAGTGTCCAAATACCAAGAATGATCTCCCAAGACAAAGTTGGAGCGCAAACTAAATTTCAAACAATTTTTTTTCTTTTTTTTTTGGAACCTAGAGAGATAACAAACTATGCATATTCATTTAAACATCAGACAAGCCCTCTTTTAACACCACTTACCAACATTCATTACTAAATGAGAGTCAATTTCGCTAAGAACTATTTCTGTTTTGAAGCCTGTAAAAAATAATCACGTGGCTTGTAAATCAGTTTGTTCAAGCAGGGCTCTAAAGATTGAAGGATTCTATTCTTGTTACTTACCAGATTTGAACCCGAATCACTGGATGTTGGCTATGAGCATCTGTTAACCATAGCAGAACAGAACAAAGCAGAGCTAAAAACCACTGCAGTACAGCCCTATCATGCTGTATGACACAGGAGGTAGGCTATATCAATAATTACACTAAATTGATGTTATGGTGTTTCTCATTATGAGAGAACAGCAAGTACACAAACAGCACACACTTCAGCTGAGAACACACGAGCTTCGCTCCACACTCAGGGACAATAAAGCTTCATCCCACTGAGAGATGCTGCTTATCTCAGAAAACAATTAGAATGGCAGGCATCAAGCAAACCGCAAAGAGACTCAGGTACACACACACAAGTGCAAACGCATAAACATACTCATCGGCACAATACATCTTCCTATTCATGCGAGCCAGACAGGATCCTATCTCAGTGTAAGCTGTGGAAAGATCTAATAATGGAACATGAATATAATAGCAGAAGATCATTTCGGCTATACAGGTACAGCTATACTCGTACACATCTAAGTTCAGACGACAGTTACATTTTTCTAGGGCTCATTTTTTTCAATTATTTTATTCCTACATTTATTTTGAGCACTCATAACAACCTGAAGCAGTACTGTGTCTTCAAATCCAGAAGTTTTCCTGTGGGCAATAAAAGTTTTATAATTACTTTTGGTGCAGAACAGGCCTATTTAGGACTGATAAGTCGTTTAATTTCTTATACAAGTGATTGAGCATAATAAAGCTGCCACATAGCATCAACTTCAAACAATTTCACATGAAGAAGAAGAGTGCTAATTCTTTCTGCAGGTTTCATTGCTACACCATTAGTTGGCGACAAGTGACTGTTATGAGCGAGTCACTGAATCATTAATTGAACCAATTTGTTCAAAAACACTGAAACAAGAACAAATAGCTACTGTGTGTTTCTCAGAAGACACACTGATTCATTCAGTAATGAAGCAAGGGCTGCATCTGAAATTGCATACTTCCTACTATACAGTAGGTGAAAAACAGTATGTTACAAAAGATGTCCAAATTCACAGTACTCATAAAAGAGTAAGCAAAAAGTGTGTTCTGAAGTGTGTGTACGATGGACAGATTGGACACTTTACTATCCCATGAGGCCACAGAAGAGGATTTATGAATGGCAGTGAAGTGGCATAACTGATGCTGGTAGGTCACATGATAATGACAACATGTAGAATGTAGTATGTCCAGATTACATTCGTACTACACACATTCATAGAACATAGAACATACTTTTTTTAGCGGTCGTGAAGTAATTACTTATTTAAAATAAGTACCTGCTCAAGAGAGTACGCGATTTCGGACGCAGCAAAGCTTTTATGGGTGAGTCATTGAATCATTCACTCAATCAGTTTGTTCAAAAACAGTGTTTCATGCAAGAACAAAACAGCTACTGTATGTTCCTCAGAAATGTACAATGGTTAATTCATCTAATTTATTCAACTGATTCATTCAAACATACTGATTCATTCAGGAATGCAAGATATTTTTGTGGGCGAGTCATTGAATCATTAACTCAACCAATTTGTTCTAAAACACTGATTCAAGCCAGAACTGTTCCTAAGGAACTGTTTGTTCCTTAGGAATGCACAACAGTTGATTCAGTTTTGTTTGGAACTTTTTTCACTGGAAGAGCAAAAGTAGTCAAAGTAATGGTAATGTTATGTCTAAAATGCAACTGACTCGATATTAACTTCTTGTTTATTGAACTGTTGTATAAAAGCAAAATTACATTTGTGAATTGTTTTTAAACAACGCACTCGTGAATATAACGTCAGCAATCTTGCTAGTGTGTTATTGTTCAATTAAACCAACAATATTCACCAATAGACAGAAGTGTCTGTCAACTACTTTATGCACTGATTGTTAAAGGTAATTCCCACGCATATCACTGAACCTGAGTTTCAAAGGCTTCTCATATTTCTTTCTCCATCAGCAATTTCTTGCATTGTTTACAGTGTTCAAAAGAATATGGATTGCACTAGATTTGCTGATGGCTGTGGGAAGCACTGACTCCATCAAGCCACTGAAAGATTCATCAGTTTCCTCATCGTGCTCAGCCACAACAATCATCCATCAGTAAGCTCACCCCTCCACTTATAGACAAACTTTATACGTGCAACTTAATGTCTAACTAGCTTTTATTTAGGACAGCTAATAACATTTAATTAATATGGGAATCAATGAACACGTTGCATATGGTCCATGGTGGTGTGTATCATAACTGAAATGTGAAACTTTCTTAATATAGTTTTAAACAAAATTAACTATAAGAGTTCTTCATTCTCAAAATCAAATACAAATAACATACAGAGGACATGCATACACAGTATAATGGAGCTGTTTCTTGTTGTGTAAACGTTTCTCCTGTTTCATGCAAATTTTCACACCTCGGGCATGAGCCAACCTGGCCATACTGGTTGTGCCCTTGTGTTTGGCCCTTAGCCAGCATTAACAGATGGCTGAATGGGTGACAAAGCTGCTGGAACCCTATTCAATGAGATGTGAATGTGATTGTGCCCATTTGTGAGGGCGCTGTAAGACAAACGAGCTGTTTACCACATGAAATTATGAACATTACAAGTTTTCTGTGATCTTTTCAAGTGATCAGCCTGTGTAAAAACACAGAACACGTACAATACACAAGAGTTTGGAATTAGTTTCATTGCTATTCTGTCTCCACAACATCACACACCTGCATTTGTCACACTTCATAGTATATGGCATGCATGCAGACTGGAGATGTGCAGGTGTTGCCATATACAGTGAGGGCTCTCCACACCAATCAGATCTGACCAAGGGTGAAGCATCTCCATAAAGCTTCACAAGAGCACACTCAAATGCTCATTTCCGACAGCTGGAGTAATTCTCGCCCCTCCAAAAAGAAAAAAAGAAAGAAAAAAAAAGGAACTATGGGACGTGGTTGAAAATGAATGTTGCTATGAAACAGCATTATATGGCTACTAATACAGCATACATACAACATAACAAGAACTAAAGATATACATGCAGATCATTATTAAAGCCTTTCAAATCAGGGCTATTATGGTGAAACGCAAAAGAACCTCTTCAGGGAACAGGCTATGCAGTCGCATATGATGCATCTAAGCTTTCCAGAGAATGACTGCAATTTCACATATCAGCATAAATGTTGTCTGCTGATAATGTTCTGGAGCTAAAATGAAATGCATTTGTAGATGAATAGATCTGACCTAATTATACACAAAGCCATTTTTATATCTCTAACATGATTGAGGCACAGTAGTTTATAGAACTTTAGTGTTTGATGCAGCCCTGCATGCTGTATATAAAACTATACAGAGTATGACAAATGTTATGGAAAAAAAAGAGAGATTTTATTTCCACATATTTGGAATATTTATCTACATTTACCAGACACTTTTTTTGTTGTTGCCTTTTTACAGTTTCAATATCTGCCAGCGCAAAATGTTAATATTTAAACAAATTTAGGTTGCAAACCAATAAAATGGGGTTCAGATTCATTCACAAAGCTATGAAAAGAATGTTTAAAAGGGAGAGTTTCCCCAAAAATGAAAATCTGTTATTTACTCGCTGCCATGTTGTTCCAAACCTCCAAACCTTCTCATCAAGTAATTACCGAAGCTTTCAAGCTTTAAAAAGGTCAGAAAGGCACCTAAAAATTATCATAAAAGTGATACACATAACTTGTACACTATAATTTAAGTCTTTTGAAGTCATAAAATAGATTTGTATGAGGAACAGACCAAACTTTAAGTTATTCACTCATTATCTTTCCCTCTAGGGGCTGTTAAATGCAGCAACTGGATCATTAACTTGGTGAGTTAAACTCGTAAAATAATCATGAAGACTGGCTTTGTTAACTGGATCAACCGGTTAACTGAGCATCAGGCATCGCTACTTTTGTCTGAACATGAACAAGATTTTCAGTGAATAAGGACCTTAATTTCACACAAAAAACTATTGTATGGCATCAAGACTTTAGATTATAATAAAAGAGTGGTAGGCTATGGACTTCTTTATGATATTTTTACTGTAGCAAATTAACTCAAGGGAAATATTAATAATTAATTATAACTAATTATAAATATTTGGATCAGTTAATAACATTAACCTTGATGTAGACGAATTAATATTTAATCAATTAACTTGTTTGTCCAGCGAACACTTAAAGGCCAAAGTATACTTCAATTTTTAATGTCCTTTGTACATGTGCATTTTTTTATTTTATTTTTTCCAAGTAAACAAGGTGGCAACCGTGACCTGGGGGCATCGATTCTCAAGGTAGTCAAATAAAAACTGCATAAACAGAATAACAGACCAGACTGTGACAATGGAGACCTACATAGACGAGATTGTGCGAAGTGGTTAGAAAGTACCCTCATTTTGTCAAACTCTAGCATGAAAGAATACAAAGATATGAGTTGTAACTCGTGGCGAGAGATTGCTGGTAACACTTTACTAGGTTCATTAGTTAACATTAGTTAATGTATTAACTAACATGAACTAACCATGAGCAATACATTTGTTACTGTATCTGTAAATCTTCGTTAATGTTATAAAAATAAAGCTATTCATTGTTTGTTCACGTTACTTCACAGTGCATTAACTAATGTGAACAATATTTTAATAAAGTATTAGTAAATGTTGAAATTAACAATAACAAAGATTAATACATGTTGTATAAGTGCAGTTCATTATAAGTTCATTATAACTAATGTAGTTAACTAATGTTAACTAATGAACCTTATTGTAAAGTGTTACCTTAAAATCAAAGGTTGTACTGGTTAATGCACTATGAACATGAACAAACAATGAACAGCTGTATTTTTATTAACTAACGTTAAAAAAGATGAACTAATACAGTAACAAATGTATTGATCATTGTTAGTTCATGTTAGTTAATACACTAACTAATGCTAACTAATTAACTTTATTGTAAAGTGTTACCGAAAAATAACTCTTTCTTACTGGCATTAGAGACTCCAGTATATATGAACACGAACCACACACAACTTTACGTGTGACACGAACATGACTTTATTAACTAGACTTAACACTTAGACTAATCTAACTTACACAAACACATGCACACAGTTTAGCAATGGAAAGAAAGCTGAAGCAAAATACAGGAAAGCAAGAAGTTAAAGCATTGTTTGAAATTCAGCAGATCTACAGCCTTGAGCAAACCATCAGTGTCTTAGTTCTGATGCACCCTTCTTTAAAAGGGGTAGGGATAATGTATCAACTAATGAGTTTGATACTTGCATGTCTCGTCCATTTGAATAAAACTGACCTGATGCAATTTGTTAAGGCTCTAGTTGATCTCTGCTGAAGTTGTCTTGATGAGAGAGAACCATTTTGAGTCAGGATTATTGATGAGTGGGAAGACAAGGGCAGCAGCATGGCACAAACTTAGGGGTCCTTAGAAGACTTCTTACTTCTATCTTCAATTTCTCAGAATCAGCAAAGGGGAAGAAGGGAATGGGGGCCTGATCTTGTGTTCAATGATCTTTTAAAGCATGAAGATGGGAGGCGAGGGAGCCAATAAGGAGTTGTTCCTTTGGAGGGAAAGATATAGCAAAATGTAATGTAACTGAACATAAAGGAAATTAAGTGTGTGTTCACACTTGGCGGGTTTGGTTAGATTAAAATGAATTCTGGTGTGATTGCTCTGTTAGTGCATTTCATTTGAATAAGTGTGAACGCTGAACTCTGGTGCGCAACAAACAAGTGAAATTGAGACCCCCGAAAAGACAGCTGAACTTTGGCACAGTTTGAATGAAATATGAATGCAACATGGACCAAAGACATGTAAACGAACCAAAAACAGGGCATGATGTCACAAGATGCGACCCTAAAAATGACAGAATGCTCAAGAATACCTGTTTTTTCTCGTCATGGTCGCGGTGTTGCCTATCACAGTTCGGTACAGGCATCAGAACTGCGTCTTCTCACAGCAGATATACTTTTTTTTGTGTGATGGAGAGATTCCTGCTGCTGTTTTGACTCCTTTACACATTTTATAAGCTCTTCATGAGTTGTCAGCTTCCATCATATTCCATCATATGTACGCACAAACAGTGAGTGCATTTAGCCCAGCATACAGCATTGTTTTGGATGTTCGACAAGCTCCGTAGCAAAATATACTCCATGAAAGCCTTTTTTTTTTATCTTTTTTTACGTTCGGAGTTAAAAATGACAGTGTGAATGCTAAGCAAACCAGGACTAAATGTATCATTTTCTTTTTGATACATATTTCGATACTCACTTGTTTTATTTGCTCCGGATTAATATTGTTGGTGTTACAGGGCTTGAATTTCAGCGTGGGATTGCGAGTATTGTGCATATTTTTACTCATTCCCATTGATTTGGCGCTCACACCCAAAGTGTGCGCACATAAAGCCACCTCTCGGTACTAAATTGAGTTATTTTTCTCTGCTTATTGTGCTTAAACAGTCAAATACACACAACATAATGTGAAAATGCTGGTCTTGGGGAGTATTCACATAAACACAGCTATGTTTTAAGTGAACGTAAACAGTTGAGAAAGAAAACGCATGTGTAACAGAATAATGGATCTGTGTGTCAGGTCTTAAAGTGACAGCAGCCTAATATACCTACTGCCAAATTATAAGATAATATTAATAATATCTATATGGCAGATTTTCCCAATGGTTTCAATGTCAAAGGTGTGGCCAGTGAAAATACTGAGTGGCTAGTAACTTTGGAAAACCACTAGCCACAGTGGCTGGTGAGAAAAAGAGTTAATGTCAAGCCCTGCACAAAACAATGTAAAAGAACATATGATTACTTAGGAAAATTGGGTACATGATTGTACAAGTGATTATATATAGAGGTTAGGATGGACCGTATAGAAAAATGACAGAATGCTCAAGAATACCTGTTTTTTTTCGCCATGGTCGCGATGTTGCCTATCACAGTTCGGTACAGGCATCAGAACTGCGTGTCCTCACAGCAGATATTCTTTTTTGTGTGTGATGGAGAGATTCCTGCTGCTGTTTTGACTCCTTTACACATTTTATAAGCTCTTCATGAGTTGTCAGCTTCCATCATATTCCATCATATGTATGCACAAACAGTGAGTGCATTGAATTTAGTTAGAAACTCTATGTTCTTTTGAGTTGTAAACCAGTCTTATCTGTGTTACCACGGTAACCAGAGACCTGGTGTTAGCTGCATTTAGGGTGTTAGTTGCTCTTCTGGGGCAGTGCCTTAGAACTCCATCTCATGCTCGTTGGGTGAGGGGTATTGTGGACTATTTCTTAAATTTAACAAATAGTGGTGTGTCTAATCTGTCTCAGGTCGCTACTTTATATTCTTCAAAATGTCCTTTTCTGCTCCAGAGAAGAAAGTAAGTCATACAGTTTTGGAATGACTAGAGGTTAATTGACAGTATTTTCGTTTTGGGTGAACTATCCCTTTAAGGTTCAAGAGACAATATGAATGTTGTGTTCCACTAAGGCATTTTGTATAAAACAAATGTACTTTTTGATCATGAAAAAATAACATTTCCTACATGAGCATGTGGTGTTTTTCTGTGTATTCTAGACAGTCCCTGCTGTCATTTGATTTTCACTTTCATTTGAGTTCCCTTTCGAGAACGGTTCACTAGTATTTAGTCTACTAGATGCTATGGGGAAAACTCCTTTTCTCGAGAATATTGAAGCCTTTATTTTAAAACGCAGTGCAGCTGCACAGCCAGCACAGTGCAGAGCTGTATAGCGTGCTGATTGGCTGGGCTGCGGGAACTGCACGAACCTATGGCGAAGCAGCGAGGACGCGCAAACCTATCAGTGCGCTTCCCGCCTTGCGCGTGCCGAAACCCGCCAAAATGGGCGTAGCTGCTGACTATATAAGCGGCCCATTTCGCAGATCAGAATCAGATTTAATCTCCTTCAGCGACGCTCACCTCTTCGCTGATTTTCTCCTGCGCGAAGCCTTCTCACTGTCGACGAGCCCAGCAGCGGAACGCAGCAATCTGAAGCAGCAGTTCAGTGGACGGCGCAGACTGTCCCCTGAGACAGCGGGGAATGCGCATTCTGAACTACCTCGATGATTGGCTCGTTCTGGCCCAATCGGAGGCCGAGTTACAAACCCACAGATCCTGGCTCCTCAGCCATCTAGAATGCCTTGGGCTCAGGATCAACTTCTCCAAGAATGTACTGTCCCCTAGCCAGCATATAACCTTCCTGGGATTGGGAACAGTTATCGACTCTGTTCAGATGAGAGCCTGGCTCATGCCAGACCGCGCTCTCAAAATTCAACAGATAGTTGAATCTGTTGCTTCGTTCAAGTCGGGCTCTTACCTGCCCCTCAGAACATTTCTAAGTGCACTGGGCCTTATGGCCTCTGCATCCTAGACCTACTGCAACATCCCCTTAAGCTCTGGCTGAAGCCCCGTGGCCTGGCTCATGCGTGGCGGTTCGGCCACCTACGCATCAGGGTAAACCACACCTGTATCAAAGCCCTGGCCCCTTGGAAAGACACCAGCTGGTACCAGTCTGGTGTAAGCATGGGTCTAGTCTCGAGGAGGAAGGTGATTTCGACGGACACCTCCCACCTAGGTTGGGGGGCTCTGTACGAGGGCAGGCCAACCTCCGGCCTCTGGTCGAGCTCGGAGAAGCGCCTACATATCAACTGCCTCGTAATGAGAGCAGTCTTTCTAGCCCTAAAAACCTTCTTCCCGAACCTGGCGGGACACCACGTCTTGGTCAGGACGGACAACATGGCAGTGGTGTGATATATAAATCGCCAGGGTGGTCTCAGGTTGAACAACCTGTACACCATGGCCAAACAGCTCCTTTTATGGGCGCACGCCAACCTGCGTTCGCTAAGAGCAGCGCATGTGCAGATATGCTATCTCGAAATGTCCCTCCCAGGGAATGGTCTCTCCACGCTCAGACAGTTCATTTAATTTGGAGTGTCTTCGGGAGGGCAGAGGTACACCTCTTCGCCTCAGAAGACAACTCTCACTGCCCAACATTCTTTTCAAAGAACAGTGATGCGTTGCCCACGAATGGCCCAGCCGTCCTCTTTACACATTTCCTCCGGTCTCGATGCTCCCTCAGGTCATTGAACGGATCAGGGAGAACAAGTGTGCAGTCCTCCTAATAGCCCCTCTCTGGTGGACCCAAGCATGGTTCCCTGAGTTGATGCAGCTGCTAGAGACAGCTCCCTGGCCTATACCACTGAGGGAGAACCTCCTCACGCAGGCGAACAGGACAGTCTAGCAGACGCAATACTCGTTCCCGTTACTCTCAGGGAACCGAGGTTACGTCAGTAACCGAGTACGTTTTTCCTCATAAAATGAAGGATCCGTGAAAAGGGATTTACCCTCAGGCGTTGTAGTGCAGCACTTTAAAGTAATTGCCTGAGAAAGGAAACATTTTGTGAGTTTTTTTTTTTTTTTTTGCTCTGGATCCTCATCTTCTACATGGAGTTAAATTGAACGTATGATATCTTCCTCAGAGGGTCGTCTGTCTGGTTCCACAAGATGTGGAAACTCATAAACTTGCTTTAATCTCACATTGAGATGGTGAGTGTATCCTAAAATGGTGGACGTGTCTGCATTTGCAACCACAAGGCAAATCTTCACAGTGACTAGAAAAAGATTAAAAAATGAAACAGATAGACTGCAAACTTTCAGAAAAAGTGACTTACCCGCACCTGTTCCACAGTGCATTTATAAATGATTAATTGCTCATTAATATTTACTGTATGTGTAAAGGGGATATGCAGCCTTTGTCTGTATGGATTTAGATTAATGCATTTTCTTTTATATTTAGATCATCTTTGTATTTCCATTGTCAAAGTTGACAGTGATGTCAGCATGCTGTTTGAATGATGCAATTGTATGAAATCAGTCCTAGATTTTGAACAGTTTCTCATTTGTAGCATCCAGATCACCCAACACACCGATACGGAGCATATTGATTATATTAAGATTTCAATCTGAATATTGATCCAAAGACAGGTTGGAACCCAGCATATTGTAGCTTTTCACCTGATAAGATGTTGCATTAAAAAAATGGAGCCAAAAATTAAAACATTTTAAAAAGCCAGTTGAAAAAAAAAATGATTAAATAAAAAAGATAAGATGGCTTATGACCCAAAATGGCCCATAGTTGGGTTAATGGCCTAATCAAATGTCCTATGTGTTAATTTATTCAAAAAATAAATTAATCATGTGGATCTGTGCTGCCAGATCCACATGACTACAGATAATTTATGATATGAAAAACAAAAAGCAGGACCCTTGCAGTCCCTTATGACTTTGTGTCAAAGTCAACAAGTCTTTTACCTTTTTAAAAACATAATGATATTTACTGTATAAATTCACCACATAATGTGCATAGCTAGGATACCAAAAAGTTTATGAGTTATAAGTAGAAGAAAATGCTTTCTAATATTTTTTTTTTATTGTTGACGTCAAAGGGATGTACAGTAGTTCCAATCAAACTGCAGTATTTATCTGTCATTCGACGCTAGCCAAGTTAGGTTACAGCTGCCAACATGGACAGCTTTTGTGACATGCTCTCATCCTATGCACACTAATAGACAAGAATGAAGGAAATACGGCCCATTCTACATAAAATACAGAATCTGGCAGGAAGTGCATGCTAATCATACCAATATTAATCTACAAGTGCCTGTCATCGCCAAGATAAAGCTATAACAATTATGAATTGGGTAACATTTTAGAATACTGTTCCATCATTAATAAATAACTACACAATAACAAATTAGTAATGTGATATTAACATTCTAGTAACTACTATTATCTAACAAGTAACTCTGATTAACAAATTAGTAAGTAATAGTGCTCAGTTGAATGAGGTAGTTCACTATTAGCTAATCAACTACTATTTTTCATACCTCCCAGATAACTACTAAGAACATCTATACAGGTTCATTATTAATGTGAATACGGTAATGCAAAATGTATTAATTCTAAAGTGAAGATCATAGTAACCCAATAGAATGACTCAAGTGTTACTACAGTACTTCCTTCTAAAGGAATTACTAATTATTTGGAACAGTATTCTAAAGTGAGAAGCATAATAACTCTAGTAATGACTGAAATCGTTGTTAGCTTTTGGGTTTTTTGTAAGGTTTTGGATAATTCATGTATTAACACTTGACTCATTACTATTCAAAATCTCAAAAGCTTACAATGACTTCAGCCATTGCTAGAGAGTTATGATGATTTTCACTTTAGAATGTAATTAGTAATTCCTTTGGAAGGATTTGGTAATACTTAAGTCATATAGTGGGTTACCTCAGAGTTAATTATGCATTGTTAAAATTAATTATAAACCTGTATATGCTAGTTCTTAGTAGTCCTGAAACAAAATAGCTAACAGTGAACTACTTCATTCAACTGAGGTATTACTACTAAATTACTACTTACTAATTTGTTAATCAGAGTTTCTTGTTAGTGATTAGTAGTTACTAGAATGTTAATATTGCATACTCATTTGTTCCTGTGTAGTTATTCATTAATGACGGAACAGTATTGTAAAGTGTTATCATGAATTGTAAGCTTGTCAATGTGTCAGTCCTGCACCTGTAAAATTTGGACTGAATTAATCTGAAGTTTGATGGTGGATCAAAGCTGTGACATAATGAGATAGTGGACAACAGGATTCCTAAGAGGGCATACCACAGACAAATAAGCAAGATTCAATGACAGCACATACCTTAGGAGAAACAAATAGAGCTGATCCAAACTGACCATGAGGAGCTCTGAGCTGCATACATGTAAACAATCCAGGCCCCTCTGGCCTTGGTCTGGTGAATGCAATTTATCCCTGTCTCTCTTTATAATGTCATTTGCAACAAGGTACTTCTTTAGATACTAGCTTGGGGGGGCAAAAACCAAAGCTCCTTATCAGTAAATCGAGAATTGTTTTGGATCCAGCCCCTTTTACTGTGTTGCTCCAGGTTAAAATTTAATCTCGAATAAGCACTGCAGAAGTTTTTTGGCAGATATGGAGAATGCGAAAGTAACACATGGAAGCAACTGAGCGTTGTTGTGCACTCTTCATATATGTATCCCCCCAGAGACCACAGCCCAGATTCATTAGACCACTGAGATGTTCCAGTGCTCAGCACATCCTTAGGTTTTCATGTTACATAAGTCAGTGTGCAGAACCGTGTTTTTCACTTTGATCTTTTTAGCTGTCAAGGGAGAAAAAGCAAATACAAGATAAGCAAGTAGCAAGACATAATAGGATAAGCTCAGAAATCATTGCTTGACACCAATAGAAAAATCCAAAATTGTTACTGCAACGCTAAACAGTCGATTAGCGCCACAGGAACGATTCGAGCTGACATAGTGCCAGATCACTTTACTGATCGTTGTACACATTCAGTTCAACTCTATTCTAGATTCAACTATTTAAGACTAAAATATAATTGGTCCTAAATCCCACAGACCATCTATATAGATCATTCAACAACAGTCCAATTTGTATTACAATCTTTTCATTAGAGCACCTCTGTGTTTTTTTTTTTTTTTGGGGGGGGGGGGTTGTTATACACATTTCATAAGAAGAGGCGAGAGCGGGGCTTCAATTTGTGTAAATGCTCTTGGAGTTTAAATAATTTTTTACAAATCTTTTTACACATGCCTGGTACAAATATGTGGTCTTGACTTTTGTTTCATAAATAGAACAAATACTTTTTGTGTAATTTGCCTGGACAGAATTAAAGTAACATTTTTACAACATTTTAACATGAGGGAAACACTGCAACATGACCATATTTTAAAGGGATAGTTCACCCAAAAAACATTATTTACTCAACCTCATGTCGTTTCAAACCCGTAAGACTTTCATTCATCTTCAGAACACAAATGAAGATCTTTCTGATGAAATCTGAGAAATTTCTGTCCCTCCATTGACAACTACCAGTTTGACGCTTCAAACGTTCACAAAGAGATCGTAAAACTAATCCATAAAAATTGAGCGGTTTATTCCAAAATTTTCTGAGGAGACATGATCGCTTTATATATTGAACAGATTGAATTTAGGCTTTTATTCACATTTAACATTCATCAACTCCCACATCAGTAGTAGTAAACAGAAGCTCAAGCATGTTCACTTGACGTTCGAGAACCAATGAGGTTCATTCTCATGTTACGCACGTTTGCTGATCAGTGTTTATGAATAAAAGCCTAAATTCAATCTGTCCATCATGTAAAGCAATTGTGTCTCTTCAGAAAATTTGGACTATACCGCTCAATTCATATGGATTAGTTTTATGATCTCTTAATGAACTTTTTTAAGTGTCAAAGTGCCAGCACTTCTGTCAATTGTCCCTCCAGCCAAAAATAACTGGCTTCCGGCAACGGTCGACGCGCGTTCACGGGAGATGGATGCTGGCGTATGACGAAGGACGTAGTGTAGGAAGCGTCATCATGACGTAGAACGAAGTATAGCTAAATCAAACACTACGTCATACGCCGGCATCCATCTCCCGTGAACGCGCGTCGACCGTTGCAAGAAGCCAGTTATTTTCATTTATAAAGTTTTAAATATGTATATTTTTACGACAAAACCGCACAGATTACCCTCAGAAGGCCTTTGTTTATCCCCCTGGAGCCGGATGGATTACTTTTGTGAAGGATGCATGCACATTTTTGGGACTTGAAGGAGGTGGACCCCATAACTTGACATTATAACCACTGAAAGATCTAAGACATTTTCTAAAATAACTGAAAATGTGTTTTCTTTGTGCAATGTTCATATGATAACAATTAAAGCAATGAAGTTCCACCATACTAGAACACTCAAAGGCTAAACTGTATTTTCTGCTTTAACCATCTGCATCATTTTCTTAATTGTCATTTGTTGTCAGAAAAAAGTAAAAAAATTCTGTAAAGGAATTCAAGAATGTAGAACTAGTATTATTCTTCATTGATGTCAAACATATGACCTCCGATGAATTATGTGAAGTTTGTTGTTAACCTATTGACTTTACCTATTTTTTCTCCCAAAAAAGCCAAAAGTCATTTCCATATTTATAGTCTTGTGCTATGAATAAATCACAGACAGCTAATGGCCTTTGTGCGTTGTAGTAAAACATGTTTTAATGAGCTTCATTAAGTTTCCTATTTGTGGTTGCGGGAAATGCCAGGAGTAATTATTTTTCATTTGTATCACAATGTGCTTTTTCGCTCTCAATACTTTTTCAGATTTGTTTTGCCATTTGTCATGCCAGAGGGCAACACACTTACCACCTTACAAGTCTTGATCAAGAAGTAAAAATTTCAGAGATGTACAGTATGAGACAATTGTAAACTGCCCTCTCATATCCCTTCATCTATAATCACTTCAAATCTCGGCTAACAGTGACATCTGTAGACATGAAACTTAAAAAGAAAAAAAAACTAGGCACTATATGGAAGTGGAGCTGCACACGGTACAGTACATCGCTCAACCATGAAGCAAATTATGTATTCATTTGCTGCGCCTCACGGGTCATTATTTTTAAAGTCTACATAACAGTATGTGCAAAATCATTGGAACAGAAATGATCGAATTACGTCTGTATCTGCGTTAAGGAGACTGACGGATTATACTGGGTGAACATGTAGAGAAAAGAGGCAGTGGGAGGCAGGCAGATGGTGAGGACACACCTTTTGTACTGGCAGTAATATGGGAAGTGGTGCTGCGTATTGTTGGAAAAGAGAACGTCTTAGTGGATTTTGTGGAGCAGACAGGCCCAGGCTTCACAAGAAGCACAACTTCCCCCCTCCTCACTTCCACATTGAAAAGCTCAAATGGGGAGCTAGGAGTCTTGAAGACAGGGAGAGAGAATAGAGTAAAAAAAAAAAAGACAGACAGACAGAGATGAGAGGTAGTACAAAAAAAGGTAAGCTGGATGATAGTGTGGGGAAAAAATTCACATTTTACACTAATTGCAGACCGTAATGATTACTTGCAACCAAAATTACACACCGGAGCTTTCCAGAAAAGTGAAGGGCTGATACAATGGAAAACTTTTCTAAACTTATTTAAAAAAAAAAAAAAAAAAAAGCACTGTCTGGCTTTAGGAGCACAGAATATAATTTTCAGTTATTCATTTAATATATAAGAAGTTAATATTGAGTTGCTTACAGTGCTGTTTAAAAGTAAGATGTTTCAGTGTTTTTGAAAGAAGTCTCTAATGCTCCCCAAGACTGCATTTATTTGATCAAACATACAGTAAAAACAGTAATATTGTGAAATATTATTACAATTTAAAAGAATTTTAGTGTCACATGATTCTTATGATTCTCTCATTGATTTGGTACTCAGGTGCACATTTCTTTATATTATCAATGTTCAAAAACAGATTTGTTGCTTAGCGCATGGCGAAGATGAAGGAGGAAGGAGCCAAGGTGGAGCCATTACAGGTTTCCTTGGGGTTGACCGATGGAGGCAGAGCTAGCGACCCCAGCGAAGCCTTGAGGATGACAGCCCAGGGTGACATCGTAGACCCGGAAGTCCAAGGCAATGCCGCTGGCTTGAGGGACCGAGGTAAGGATGGGGGCCTGACAGAGTGGGGTGAGGCCCACGGTGGTGAAGTGGCCCAAGGCGGAGCCGAGGTGCTGTGAGGCACCGATGAAGCATGAGACTGGATGGAGCCAGCAGTGGGTACAGAGACAATGGGGTGGGAAGACAGCAGGGAGGTACAAGGTCATCCAGCTGGTTAGGAGTGTATTCAGGGCAGGAACATAGGTAGGAGCAGGCTCTGTGTAGAAACAAATGCACAAATGGCTCATTTATAGACTGTCTCACCAATGCTGCCTCTTTGATGGACCTGGCGATCGGCTCCGGGCTTGGGATGGATGCGGTGACCGACTTTAGCTCCAGAACGGACTGCGGCTGGCGCTGGCTCCGGGTCCGTGGTGGGCATGGGTTTCATCCTAAGGTCCGCGGTGGAGGATCTCTGTTTGAGGGTTGGTTATTCTGCCACAACGCTGTGGTGGCAACCCAACATGAATGACAAAGGTTTTCAATCTAAATAGTCTTTAATCCACAAACAGAAATACACAGGAGAATCTCAGAAGAACATACATGCAAACCACACTTAATAATGACGATAACCGATCGTAAACTGAATCAGCAGAGTGGACTGTTTTATTATTAAAAAAACTATTTTAGTGTTTCTCAATCATGGTCATTATGTTTCAAATAATGACAATGACACTTTTGTCTGTAACTGACAAAGTTGAAGAAACCTCAAAAAAGGTCAATCCCACACAATGTCCCAGTGTCCACATGGCTCAGTGCTTCCACCCTCAGTGTCTGTGTCCTTCCAGGTCAGCTGTTCTGCTCCATTAGGTGGACATATAAGGGTGGTCATTCCAGACACATAATTACTTCAAGCCACAAATGGAACGTTCCAGGTGCAAGTGCAATGACATGGTTTCATTTACCAATCTAATGTGCTGCTTCAGTCAACTAGATGTTTGAAAATCATGATGGATGTGGTTTATGGAATAAAAGTTTGTTGCAATAAAAAATAAATAAAAAATCAGCCCACCCAATCGTGACCTTGGCCCACTCTGAGCAACCACCCACCAACAGAACTTGTTTGTCATGAATATTAAAATTGTAATCACCATCAGTTGGTTATATATTAAAGTTAAACAAACAATGTAACTCTGGAAAGAAATATGGAGACTTTTTGTACATTTTAGTAATATTGGATCAAATGAACAGAGGAGAAGAGCTCTTAACATTCTTCCATAATGCACAAAAGGAAACTACCCAAACAGAGCAATTTCATGATCACTGAGGTGTTTTTTGTTTTTGTTTGTTTCTAAAGTATGAACAGAGCAGAATAATCTTACTGAAACTCTTCTGTTCTCTCTGGAAAACCATCTGAAGAAAGCAAAACATCAAAGCTAGCAATTACACTGAAATGAAAATTATTTGCAATGATCATCATCATAATAGGCACAAATATCAGTCCACGTAAATAATGGTTTGCATTTACTATCTCTTATTCATGACTGTGTTTTGAAACTCACTGTACAGCTCTCTAACAGCTCAATAGTTTTACTGAAGTAAATATATATTGACCCTTCTGTGACTGCTGATGCCATACTTGTTTGCTATAGTGAATGCAGGCTACAAAATACACAAAACTCTGACGGTCACCAAACGGTCAGCTTCCTACTGTATGTTATTGTAATAATTTTCTCCAGAGTAAATGGTACTTGAAAGCTGCAGTGCAAAACAAATTACTGCCATACACAGTGCAGAGTGTAATGGTGTGCAAGTGAATCTCGGGAGTCCATCAGTGATTTGTGCTGGAAAACATACAGTATTGTTGCCACTGTTAATATTTTCTCCAGTATTCCTTCTTTTTCCACATACCCCCTCAGATTTTGAGACAAATGCAACTTGTCCTAAACACTGTGGCAGGAATCACATTTATTCACATGTAAATTTGGTCAGTCCAATCAAATCCACAGATTTGTGTTGAAAGTGTTTTAGCATTTTAGCATGTTTTATCTCATGGCACCAAGTGTCTCAGAACAGCCACTAATGTCCCATCGAAAAATTGAGAAAATTCTTAGAAATGTGCAAAATTTGTGACTTGCAGTTTGATATTTCTCTCTCTCCTGTTTTCCCACAGTGCTACATATTCGCATTTTCACACATACACCACCACAGTTGCAAAGTGGGGAAGATCAAGAACAGATCAATGTTATGGACCTGTCTCAAATGGCACTCTTTATGTTGACTTGTAGCTCATTTGCAGCTGTGATGTACCCTTTTGCAAAGCCTGCAGGGGTATGATGGCATT
Source organism: Scardinius erythrophthalmus (assembly GCF_964197995.2). Classification (NCBI taxonomy): domain Eukaryota; kingdom Metazoa; phylum Chordata; class Actinopteri; order Cypriniformes; family Leuciscidae; genus Scardinius; species Scardinius erythrophthalmus. Next base: position 18,001,231 of record NC_138238.1, on the reverse strand, counting down.
TTTTTGACAGTTGATTTGATGGCTGCACATCCATGATGCAAATCTCCAATTCCACCATTTCCCAAAGGTGCTCTATTGGATTGAGATCTAGTGACTATTGAGGCCATTTGAGTTTCACAAGTTCACACTTATATACTGTATAATTAGACAGGGTAAAGGTTATGCGAATTTGTCGTGCTGTCCTGGGAGAGGGCTCGGGCATTGGAATTTGGCCCGAACCCGAGTGTTTAATTTTTAATGTTTAATTTTACAATCTACAGTATAGCTTCGGTTACATACTAGTATATGAAACGTATAAGTTAAAAGACATTAAAGGTGACATATTATGCCCCTTTTCACAAGATGTAATTTAAATCTATGGTGTCCCCAGAATGTGTCTGTGAAATTCAGCTCAAAATACCCCCTAGATCATTTATTATAGCGTGTCAAATTTGCCCCTTTTTGGGTGTGAGCAAAAACGTGCAGTTTTTGTGTGTGTCCCTTTAAATGAAAATGAGCTGCTGCTCCCCGCACCTTTCAGAAGACGGCCGATCCTTAACACGAGCTTCGGAAACTCCGGCAATAACAGAACACGCGAATCTCAATCATCCAAAATCTCAGAAATAACCAGTAGAGGATTGCAGCCTTATGGAGACACTCAAGAAGAGGTTGCAACTTTTAGACTGCACCTGGATGTTCCTGAATGGTTAGTGGATACATTTATGTACAGTAGCTAGTTGTTGTAGAGATACATTGATTCATCTCATCGACTTGCATGTACCGCCATGTTTAACTTTTACATAAATTGACACAGTTTCCTGAGGTCTTTATAAGACAGCTGTTAAATTTTTTGGTCAAACAGTGTTCTGTGCTTATCTGTGCAGCCAACGACAGAACAGTTTGCATGCTTTGCTTGAAACTTTTGCCATTGCGTTAGAATTGGTTACACTTGTCGCTTGCGAAAACCCAATGGCGTGGGTGGAAATGTGCAGATTAAGGGGCGGTAATATTATAATAAGATCCCCTTCCTGCTTCAGAAGGGGAGCGGAATCTGATCGGCTTATTTTTGACATGCTTACAGAGAAAGGCTTACCAAAACAAAGTTACTGGGTTGTCACTTTTCACATTTTCTGGGGTGATAGATGCACCAGGGACCCGATTGTAGCACTTAAACACGGAAAAAGTCAGATTTTCATGATATGTCTCCTTTAATGGTCATTATAACGTAGTTCAAACAACTTATATAATAAAGTGATTTTGTCTGATTTGTAACCCATAAAAGGTGCTTTGAACCAATCGGATTGCTTGGGTCCTAAGGTGGTACTCATCTCTTCACCACAAAGGTATCAAAAGGTTAAGCCTTGCTGGACAGAGAAGGATAAAACATGGATGCTCGACTGGCAAGGGCTCTCGCAGCGTCCGATGGGAAATCAAGACACACGGCATCGGACGGGTAAGCTAGCCGGACGAAGAAGGAGAAAACATAGACACTCGACCGTGATTCTCTCGCAGCATCGGACGGGAGATCAAGAACCACGGCATCAGACGGGTAAGCCTCACCGGACGGATAAAGAGAAAACATGGACGCTCGACTGGGAGGGCTCACACAGCGTCCGATGGGAGATCAAGACTCACAGAATCGGACAGGAAAGTCTCGCCAGACAGAGGAGGAGAAAACATTGACGCTAGACCGGGAGGGTTCTCGCAGCGTCCGACGGAGAAAGAAAAAAACTAGCTGATGAGGGTTTGGTAGGCTTTTTTGATGTGGAACTAGTTGGTCCTAATGTAGCTTTGCAAAGCGTCTGAAGACCATCTTCTGAGAGCTTGGATCTGCTGGGAGAGGATGCTAAGGTTGCTGCCCCGATGCGGAAAGAGTGACTGGAGAATTGTTTTTTTTTTTAGCTTTGTCTGTCATGCTTGTTTAATCAAATAGGAATTTTTTTTCACTATCGAGTACTGATAAGTCTAAGATGATGGGATAACCTTTTGGGTCGAATTTTGAAGTGACTGTGAGTTCCAAGCATCTAAGAAAACCAAAAAGGCTTAAATAAACAGATTTGAGCCGCCCTACCGGGGAGGCCCGCACTGCCTCAGATGGGAGCAACTCACAGCGTCGGGTGGATGGGCCCTACCGGCCAATGAACTGGGAAAATGAGACACGAATCGCCTGACCGGGAAGGCCCATGTGGCCTCTGACGGGAGCAGCTCACAGCGTCAGGCAAGTGGGCCCTACTGGACGATGGCGGGGTGAACGACATTTGAAGCGCCCGGGTGAGACAGCTTTTGCAGCATCCAACTGGAGTTCGATACTCACGGCGTCGGACGGGTAAGCCTCACCGAACGGAGAAAGACAGAGTCTTTATGATGTTATTAATATTTCCTGAATGTTTTTGGAATGTTTGCATAAAACTTTGTGAGAATTTTAATAAAATGGCCTTACAGTGTTATTTGTCAAAGTCTAAGTACATTTTTTTGTATAGTGCTGAGGGAGCGCACAATCGTGATGCAGCCGACAGGCTGACAGGCCAAGGTGGATACATGGGCCTGGAATTCCTGAGGTGAAACCGGGGACTCAACCTCATGCCGAGCTGATGGTAATGGATATGACAATGTTGATATGTTTGGTCATGGAGGAATATATCTGATACACTGCTGCTGCTGTTAGTTATTGCTGCTACTGCCAATACATTCATGACACGCTTGTTGTGAACAAGTAAGACATGCTGCTTCTGCACAGTACAGTATACATTAATTACCCATAGCAGATCTAAACAGGTGGAGCTGGGGAAGGTGGAGTGTTTCTGAAAGCGATGCAACTGCTACAGCAAATGCTGACTAAAGTATTTAAGTAGGTTTATTAAAGTATTAAAGTATTTAAAAGGTTGAGCAGCGAGCTCATTGGCTACTGATACAGCAGGAACCATTCAGTTGTTCCCTATAGATAATTATGTGATTGTAGGCAGAATAAGTTAATGACTTGATCAAGTTAATGATCAAGTTAATGATCAGTCTGTGCCATCTAGATTCATGACAGAACTTTATATTTGTGCTTGGAGTCAATTGTTTGTAACAATTAAAGCAAATGTTCTGTGAAAGAAATCTGACTTGGTTGGACTAACTAAATTTATAAAAGTGAATTGGTTATTTCTGGCTCAGCATTTTATAAAAAAATTAATTACCCCTCGTTTAAGGGTGCTTTCACACCTGCCTCATTTAGTTCGTTTGAATCGGCACTAGAGTTCGTGTTCCCCATTGGTGCGGTTCGTTTGGGCAGGTGTGAATTTGGCAATCGCACTCGGGTGCGCACCAAAAGCGGACCAAACAGGTATATGACCAAAGATACAATCAGCCCACGCAGTCGTCACTCCATAAACAGCGGCGTATTGTCTGCCGGATTTTCCACCTCTTTGTTTACTTCCGGGAGTTCTGTTGGAATTTTCCCGCATGTTAATTCTGACCAAACGAAGTGCAGTTATGGAAATGCATTCAAGACATATCTGGCCAACGAGTGATGTGGATGTTGTCACTTGACTGCATTTTGGTTCGTTTTATCAACTCATAAACTGATTCGGACCAGAGGATCAGTGTGGTGTGAAAAGGAACCAAAACGCCTGAAAAATGCTACAAAGTATAATTTTTCGCCCTTGGTCCGGACCAAATTAACCGAACTACAGATGTTTTTTGGGGGGGGATTGCATTCAAAATATAGTCATCTGTCTAGATAATAGTCTATGAGAAAGTGTGGATGAGTGGAGGACCCAAAGGCTCAGTTCATCATTTGAGTCAGGGCATACCAATGTTTTTTCCACACTTAGCAGGTCATCAGCTGGGCCATATGTGTAGTCAGGGTGAAATAGATATTGTTATTCTCATGGGTGAATCTGAGCATACATGTGATCTAACCTCTGAAAGAACGCAGATGTGACGATCTTTAACACCTGTGTAAATTGGACCGTCCATATGGTGCAGATGCTGTGGCATATGACCCTATTTATGCTGCACCGTATGGCCATTTAAACAAATATGCTCTAAATAACTAAAAATCATGGTCTAGTTATGATGACCTCATAAACTTAATTCACTACAGTTGGACAAGAATGTCTAATTTAAACCGTCAGTTGATCAGCTAATCAATCAATAATCACAAACCAGAACAATGCAAATAAAATTAGAATAACTATCAGAAGAAGAAGCTTTATCTTGATGAGGGTTTGATCTTGGAGATTTTAAAGCAAAGAAAAGATGAAGGAGCTCTTGGTACAGCCGCGTGTGACTGGAATGTGGATGACTTTGATGAAGTTGTTTATTTCTTTGCTTAGAGGCATTTTTCTCCAAATTGTTATTCTGCTGAAATATGGATTTTTTTTTCTTCTTTTTGTTTCTGCTGTATGTGTGGCTTGATGATAATCACACAGAAACTCATCTGATTTTACATTCCTCACAAACGCCCTCATACAAAAGAAAAATCACAGCATGAGATGTTTCCATGGTGACATACGGCAGCATGAAACGTTCAGACTGCATATGATGCACATACATGCTAGACAGAGACAATATCCTATTTATGTTGGTAAATCTGCTAACATGACATGGCATAAAAATGATGCATTATCAAAACAAGCAGGTTTTTTTCATGTAAATCTGTAAAAACACCTCGTGCCTGACATGAGATGCATTAATGCACTCTACAGAAACAATTACGTATTCAAGAGGAAGAACTGAAGGGCTATCGTGTAATTGTAATTGACCATGCAGGCATGGCAATGAGACAAGTGATGTGCTCTACAAAAGCCATAAAATGCCCATCTTCCCTGGGCCACACTCCACAAGAATGTGTCACTATAGTGAGCATAAAATTGAGATATCAGCCTCTGGAACATACTGTATCATGCAACCGCAGTGTTCAAGGACAAAACTATCATGTACTTACAAGGAGTCTGTCATCAACTCTCTGTCGCCAAAGTGCAGGAACAGATCAGGTGGATCAGAAGCTTTGCAGGGTTTTTAAAAAAGTAGGTAACTTGCACTGGTATATCTTAAAATATTTCAGTGCCATTGTTTTGTCTCAAGATGCACACTAGTAATGTTTTTTTCTAAGGAATGTTTATAAAAGATACCAAAATGTCCTAATTGAACTAAGGCCAAATCCTGGCTTAATCTAAGCCCTGTCTGTGAAACCAGGTCTATAAACTATAATCACTGGCTTCTGGCAACTGCAGTACGCGCGTTGGTGAGAGAGTCAAGTTCCGGCAGAAGGGTGACCTCTGAGCCGACATGATATATAGGTGTAGCGTAAGCTTAGGTGAGAATACTTCTCTCAAAAAACACGTAACTTTCCCATGAATGCACATACGCCCGTTGCCGGAAGCCAGTGATTATAGTTAAAGTTTTAAATATGGATATTTTTCTTACAAAACACCCATCACTTCACTTCAGAAAGCCTTTATTAACCCACAGGAGGAGGAGCTAGGAAGAGCCAGGATATTATTTAATATAACTCCAATTTCGGCTGAAAGAAGAAAGTCATATACACCTAGGATGCTTAGGGTGAGTAATTATGGTATGATTAATTTTTGGGTGAACTATTCCATTAACTATTTCCATCTTTATTTGTTAGTTCAACTGTCACAGAATGGAAAGCACAGGATTGTGGGATATCAAAGGTAGCGAATGATACATCTATGCTGCCTTCAAAAATCATTCAGATGAAGGTATCTCAGGAGACAGGAAGTGAAAGTAACATTGCATTTGGACGTGCCTTGATGCCTTCCTACTTTGCAATGCATCCAGCAAAGGCAGCATTTATCAGTTTTCGGAGGCAGCCAATGCTTCCCCGCCAGTTACAGGAATTTTCCGGCTTTCCGTGTTTTCACTGTTATACGGTAGGGAGCACTGTGACATCTTCTGAAAGAGTACTTAATCTCCTGATCAAAACACGTGAAGATGATGCAGAAACAAGCAATATCATATATGTAATCATATGCATATGTAAAATAACGCAATCATCAACATTAAACAGCATATAAATCAAAACTGCCTAAGGTAACTGAATGAAATGTCGACCCAGGACGAACTATGACTGTGCAAGCATTAGGGGTATAGTGGTCTCGATTTACTCCATCTATGCTTTGATAATCGTTCTGAAACTGATCTGGATGTAGTTTTTGACAAAATGTTGCTTTTTTATGAAACTTACCCACATTCAAGTGCATCAAGCTAGAATAAAACTTTAGCTAGACTAAAACAGGTTTTTATTTTTGTTTTTTAAAAGCACAGAAAGTCCATTATTTCTTTTGATATACTGCATGATCAGATATTCATAAAACAAAATATTCTGGGGGCCATGTCTTTTTTGTGAAAATGATCACAAAAATTGGCGGTGAAAACAAACACTGATGGTGGCGGCAACTTTTTTTAAAAAATGCTGGCGGGGAAAGCTTTTATAAATGTGCCTTATAAAAAAACATTACTGGTGTGTATCTTGAAGAAAAACAAGTGAAACAGAGTCGAGATTGTTCCACGATCCCAGTCGAGAAATAAGGGTCTTATCTAGCAAAACGATCTGCCATTTTCTAAAAATAAAATAAAAAAATCTATATATACTTTTTAACCACAAATGCCCATCTTGTACCATCTCTGAGATGCCACGTATTACGTCATCACGTTGGAAAGGTCACGAAAATAATAATAATAATAATAATAATAATAATAAATTAAAACAAAGGTTTTTTCAACTTTGAGGTTGAATTATTTTTGCTATAGCAACACTGCTTACTGTCTTACATTAAACTGGGTGAGGAGAAAGGATTATAAAATTGAAAACCTGACACCTTTAAGAACATTTTCAACCGCCTGAAACAAAACAGTATACTATTACTGCCTGTACAGCAGTTATACATTAATAATGTCCCTTTTATGCTGTTTCTTGTTGATGACAATACATTGCCAAGGAACGTAGCATGTGAGAGATTTTGTTACTGCCCCAGCTGTTCTGAACTGATTAGCACAAAGTCACACAGCTATAAAAAACAGGGATCTGCTACAAAAGTGGCAAAACTAACAATCTAAAATAGTGCAAACATTGACAAAATGTTTGTTTGTCATTGTCTTTTGAGGCTGTTTTCCATCCATCCACCCATCGCAGGTGTTGCTGTTTTATTATTGTTTTTATTTTTAAATGATATTTTTTTTTAATAATCATTTTTATTAACAACACCACCTTGCATCATATTTGCTGAATGAAATCCAATATTTGTTTCCTACTAATTTTAGAGTGCTGATTCCAAAAATAGTGCCTGTTTAGCTCTAGCACATCACACTTTCTCACAAAATATGATCTGCATTTTGTAGCATTTCTGCTTTCAACAATTATTAGTAAAAGGAAGAAGTCTTGCATTGCAATTTAACGCTCGGGTTACTAATGTAACCTCGGTTCCCTGAGACAACGGGAAGAAGCATTGCGTGAAACACGTTTTGGGGGAAACAGTTTTCTCAGAATACTGAAGCCTGATTTGTTCATATTTGTGCAGCTACACAAACCAATGCATTTCAGCCCACCAAAACGACATCAACAACAACCGACATTGTTGTTGATGTCGGATGTTTCCAACATCAACAACAACGTTTAATTTAGGTTTCATTTAAATACATGTAATACTAGAAAAAAAAAAAAAATCTTATTTAGTTTATAAAATACACACTGATGTCTTTATGGAAGCGGCATTTAAAACTGCTAATTTGACATCGTGTTTTATTCACGTCAGAAATACATTGTGTAGGTAACTAAATAGTTTACTTTTAGTTTTAAATTTTATTCTTCTCCCAGTTCACGGGCCACTTACTTTCATGTCTTTCGGGAGGAGTGGATGGATTTGCGCGTTGGAACTCTGATTCTCTGCGCTGAAGAGTAAACCATTAAATGGCGGCGCCGATCACCGTTATCATCTAACTTAATCATAATCATAAAAGTGTTTAAAATACAAAATACAATAATAACTAACACATATTTGAGAATTGGATTATCAGATTTCACAATAAGAAGACAATTGTTCAAGCTAAAAACAAGAGGTGTATTTTCACAGCGAAATTGACTCTGAAGACATTCAGAGACAAATTGAAGACAGATGTGGGGGCGGTGGAGGCAGAAGATTGAGACAGATTTTGTGTAAAAAGTTTATCAAATGTATTTATAAACTTGTGTTCTTAGACATGGAGTATATAAAACATATTTTTCCACTCCTTTTCAGCTTAAGTTAAATGAAACATTTAGAATACTTATTATTGTTCTTAAAACTGAATGATTGACATTTAAGTGCTTTTGTTAGTTTGGTAACTGCATTAAAGCTGATACATATATACCTGTATAAATATGTGTGATGGTAAGCTTTTATTGATATTTTTGAACTTTGCATCATCAAATTAGGTTAAAAAAAGGCCATTGGTGTAAAGGCCATTGCAAAAGACTGACAAGGTCTCCTGTGGGTGGATCGTAAGCATCAAGGCCTGCAAACCCTGACAACGATGAACCTCCCTTGAGAGCAACAAAGAGCATGAGAGGTATTAAGCATACAATCATGACTCAGTGAAAAAACAACCTTAATGCTTGTACACTTCTTGCGTGTCCTTACATACCTCAGATCTACTTTATTCACTCCTTTGTCATCAGGGGTTTGATTTCACCATTAAAGTGGTGTGAGAGAGATGACAGTTCAAAGTGTTCCTGTAAGGTTTCTCTGGCACCGCCGATCAGTATTCACTGCCAATAAAAACATGCTCCTGCTAAGAGGAGGCAGTGATGGTGTGATGCTGTGAAGACTGAAAAGAAAGTAACTTTTGTTTCATGCACGCTGAGATAGAAAGAAAAAGAAGCGCAGAGATGTGTGAGGAATCGCCCGCACCGCGTGAGGAGGGGAAATACCACGGTAAATAAGTGTGAAATGTAACACGTTTGTGTGAAAATCCATGACTGCAGTTGAGGGAACAGAACTTTGTTGGGGGAAACTTTGAATTTTTCTGAACTTTCATAATGAAGACCTTCCTACAGCACAAACCTCCAGACCCCTGCGTTGCAAGGCTTGTTTAGTAAGGAAACATCCAGGAATATCAATCTAAGGGCAGAAGGTAGAAAACGTAGACCTCTGTCGACTTGCACATCATCGTTCATCTGTCCTTTGCCATCAGACCAGACGCAAAGTGTTTGAACTGCTAGATTAAGTAAGTTTACCTCCATTTCTCAAATCTGTTCATACTGACAACCTTTTGGGAGTGTTGGTGGTTGACTAGCAAATGTAGCATGTTGTAGGGCGTGATATGTTTGAGGAAGGCTGTGAAATGCAATCTTGCTCAAAAATTGGCTTTGTAAGTGACATTTTATTAGGTATTTAATTTAAAATGACAGAAAACTCTTGCCCTCATGCAGCGTTGTGATTGACTCTCTCTTTTCTTCCTAGGGGTTTCAGCTTCAACCATCAGTCACTATTTGAAATGATTAAGAAAGTCCAGTTAGACCATAGCCTAGTTGCAAGGCACAGTGACTTTTCATGGCCGGAGCACTTTGATTCTGAAGAGGAAAAGGAAGAAATAACACTATGTAACTGCCAAGTGCCAAAACACTACTAGAACCATAGGGAGTAAAAGAAAGCATCTGGACAAAGGGGAAATTAGTCATACTTTTGATTCCTGCGACTATTTCTCAGGCTAGGTTTATTTTTAAACATCAATTTCTGTAGAAACACTACAAAAACAGCTATTGAACATTTCCATTGAAAATACCATTGCAAAAAGACACTGTTAATCTTACACAATTTGAACTAAAGGATTGTTCACACCATGAACGATAACTATAAAAATAACTATAACGATAAAAATATTAGCATATACATAACGATAACGCTCTGTTATAAGCATGTGCTGCAGTTTTGTCGTCTGCTGCTTTAAAGGGGTAGTTCGGGATTTTTGACATCGGACCTCATTTTTAAGTCAGCCTGGTTGTTATTCATCAGTGGAGACATTTTTTTTAAAAAATTATCCAGTCCTTATTTGGATAGTTAGCCGATGCTCGGCTAGCGCGAGTCAATGGTAGATGTTAGCCAGCCATTAAAAACCGTTTTACCCACTCCACAGTGCACCAAACGCAAATCAATTATAACACTAGACTATCGATGCAAATGTACGTTGAGAGAATAATGTTAGAAATCAAACTTACCTTTCATCTCAATGATCCCAAAGGAACTAGTTTCTCAGCAGCTGCGGAATTTTACTTTGCTCCGGTTAGTAATGCGGCAAAAAGTAAACACAGAACAGAAGCGCACTACAGTGTGTGTAGTACATGTGTGTACCGGCTCACTCGGTTGCCTAGGTAATCAATATCACTCCGCTGCTGCTGTAGACAAGGCTTATGATTACAGGGAACAAATTATAACTAATGCAATGTGATGAAAGGTAAGTTTGATTTCTAACATTATTCTCTCAACGGACATTTGCATCGATAGTCTAGTGTTATAATTGATTTGCGTTTGGTGCACTGTGGAGTGGGTAAAGCGGTTTTTAATGGCTGGCTAACATCTACCATTGACTCGCGCTAGCCTAGCATCGGCTAACTATCCAAATATAAGGACTGGATAATAAAAAATAAAAAAATGTCTCCACTGATGAATAACAACCAGGCTGACTTAAAAATGAGGTCCGATGTCAAAAATCCCGAACCACCCCTTTAAATGTTCAAGCTCTTGCGGTCGAGTAAGATTCTGATTGTGATTCCAATTAAATGGTTTCTGTGTTGTTATTGTTATAGTTGTGGTGTGGACTTGCCTATTCTCATATATTTGAAATGATTATGAAAACTTTATAGTTAGATAGTTCTTGTTCTTGGTGTCCTAGTAATCACATCGTTCTCTACAGGGCACATCTGATTGGTTCCTGTTGCATCAGCAGCCAATGAGCTCGCTGCTCAACTTACAAATACTTGGTCAGTGTTTGCTGTAGCAGTTGCATCGCTTTCAGAAACCCTCCATCTTCCCCAGCTCCACATGTACTGTATAGATCTTCTACGGGTAGTTCATGTATGCTCCTGTATATTCAGAGTTCGTAAAGAGATCGTAAAACTAATCTATATTGATTGAATGGTTTACTCCAACTTTTCTAAAAAGACATGATCACTTTATAGGATGAACAGATTGAATTTAGGCTTTTATTATTAGTTTTACGATCCGATTATGAACTTTTCGAAGCGTCAAAGTGGTAGTTGCATAGACTGGCAATGAAAGGACATCAATCTCTCAGATTTCATCAAAAATATCTTCAATTGCGTTCTGAAGATGAAGGAAGGTCTTACGGGTTTGGAACAACATGAGGGTGAGTAATTAATGACATAATTCTTATTTTTGGGTGAACTAAACCTTTAATAGTGGGTTAAGCTCACAAATTAAACAGCTTATTGTAGGCTTTCAGCAAAATGTAATACAAATATAAAACACCAAACTACTCAGAAAACAGCGAAAATGTAGCCTAGAAATCTAGACGCACCTAGCGGCAGCAAAATGTATTTTGCAGCCAGGGCAGTCTAGCAACTCTCCATTGACTTTCGAGCTGCAAAAACCTAAATTGGGTCAGGCCAATCACATCGTGTATAGAGTAGGCGGGGCGGGCTTAACATAATGACGACAGAGTTGCGACGGTTACCTGCCACTTGAAAACAAAGAATGACGGCTGCTGCTGGCGAACAGTCTTTCGAATCGGCTTTGGCCGCGAATCTGGAGGACTTGGAGTTAGGTTTTTCTTTGAGAAAAGAGCAAAGAACAGTCATTCTTAAAAAAGTCATTCTTAAAAAAGGAAGATGTGTTCGTAGTTTTGCCGGCCAGATATGGCAAAAGTTGAATCTATCAACTAGCTCCGCTGTTGGGAAAACGCTCTGGTTGGTTGAAGCGCTGTCCTATTGCGTGCAGAGTGAATTTTAAAGACAGACGTTTATCCCGCCCCTCGGATTGAGCCGTGTCTATGGTGAGTTGCCAGACCCAACATCTTGATGTAGGTCTGGCTTGCCAGGCTAGCGAAAATGGATAATCTTTCATTGTTTTGGCCAGAAGAATAGATTGTATAAAATTACAAAATAAATAAAAAAGTGACAACTTTTTAATGAAAAATACCCTTGAGAACAGTTTAACCTTCAGTTAAAATCTACAGTACTATCATTATAGTTGACTCTTGATGAATGTACAGTGTGTCTGTGGTTTTATCGTGTAGAAACAGCAAAAATATTATTTAAATACAAGTTATTGAGATACAACTGTTCTCCAACTAGTCTTGGTCTCCCCTATTTGAGGTCAGATCTGATCTCATATAAAATATACTTAATATTCAGCAATTTTATTGACTCGAATGCACTGATGCTTTTGAATGAGAGCTGAACTAAGCTGGATGATGACATCACTGTTTTCTCCAGAGCTGCTTTATAGATGAATTGAACTCATTCCATAATCGATGAACTTAACACAGTTATTGAACCAAACTGAATAATGACTATTGTTTACTATTGACTTTTTAGAGTAGAACTAAAATCTGTTTGCATCCTTGAATCATTTTTTTCATGTTTACTTTGGACAGGCAGATCTATAGAGCTCACCTAACAAGTCACTTCCTGTCTAGATCTATAGAACGTGCTTAAGTATCCGCTTCCTGGCGTTCCCAAATTAGTCACAGTATGTTTGATTTCCCTCTCCAAGTACCTGCTCTTTGTTTTTGAGTGTTTTCGTGTCTCGCAAAGACTTGTACACCCTAGATTAGCATAATCACAATAATTGAATCATAATTACATTTGCAATAAACACAAAGACTCCATGCAAAACAGCATATAAATAGCATATTTCTAATGGGGCCAATCTTCTTGTGATGCTGCCTCCAGTTTCCGTTCTGAATCTTGATAGGCTTGTTGGATAGGGACTTGATTGGGATGTTGGGTGACTGATGTTGTTTGTGTTCCTCAGATAAAATGACACATACTGTGCCATGTTTTCTTATACGCAAGGCCCTTCTCTCTTACCTCGCTCCCAGATGGGCCAGATATGATGTTTCCTCCCAGCTTTTCCATCAAAGCAAACAGAGCCAACAGCAACAGATGATCCCCAAGCAAAGCTGAATTACCAATCTAAATCTGGCTTGTCTTCCAGCCCCGGCTGTTTATACAAGCGACACATGTTGTATTTAAAACCTGTCGGCTGCTTCTGCTCATTAAGCATTCGATTTGGGATTGGGTGTGAGTTTTGCGGTTGGTTAGCGCCTGACAGCATGTTTCCTCCTGTTTTATTGACTGTTACGATTAAGTGTCCACAGTAAGTGGATCCAGTGTTCATTTGTCCAGTTTTATTTTTTATTTGTCGGTAACACTTTAGTTTAGGGTCCAATTCTCACTATTAACTAGCTGCTTATTCTGCTAAATCTTTTCAATTTAGTCAATATTTTATCACATCAATTTCATTAATTTTAGTCAGTTTTACTCTGACTAAAATGTCATCTAATATTACATATTGTCACGAGAGGCAACAACGATGTTATTATTATTGAAAATACTGCATAAATCCCGACTGTCAATTTCCCCAGGTTCCCATTATATATACAGGTGGAGTCCCGCCGATACATGTCCAATTTAATTGGCCAACATAATATGGCTGGTTCCACACATATAGACAGTATTGTGAAAAGCACTATACAAATAAATGTGAATTGAATTGAACTGAATTGAATTATCTGTAACATTTTATAATAAGATACAGAAACAAAGCTTATATAAATCATTTGCAAACTATTAGTTTACAAACTGTAGTTAATACATTAGTAGACCATATACAAATACTGTAGTGAGTTGGAAACCTAACGTGTGTGTGTGTGTGTGTTTAATGTATTTGTAAACATTTTAAGGAACATGAAATATAAATGCAATTAGTGTCAAATAAAGGCTGGTATAAAGCACTTAATGACATTTTCCAATTTTCCGTGATCTAGAGTTAGAGCTATTTATGGTTAAAGCATTTTCTAACTCTTTACATATGAGCTAATTAAACAATAATAATTTGTTAATTACAGTGACAATGAATGAAGAACTCACAATTTGTATATAATCTATTAACGTTTATAAACTAGTTTGCAAATTATTTGTAATACTTTATTACTGTATACTTATAAAGCGTTACCGAATGATCGATGTTGAAAACAGTTATGTGCTGCTTAATATTTTGGGGGAAACAATGATACTTTTTCTTGAGATTCTTTGATGAAATAGAACATTTAAAAAACAGCATTTATTTGAAATAGAAATCAAACAGCAATATAAGAACAGACAAGGAAAAAAAAAGGTAAAGAAAGAAAAGAAAGTTCTTATAATTTGAAATACATATCCTTTGGGGGTGTTGAGTGTTTTAAGGTATTCAGTAATTTAACATATTTTACCCTTTCTCTCATCCCCCCTCTCTCCTCTCCTCCTAATCCTCCAAACAATAACAATGATAATCAAGTAATATGATTTTATGATTAATATGGCTATCTGCAAATCGCCGGGGGAAGGACATTTTAGCTGACAAAAAGAAAGTGCAAAATTAATCAAACATTCAAACATCTGACAGTATACGTTAACTGCTGGTTGTGAAAACCTGATCTCATGAAATAATGTTACAATGATTACATTATTACTGTAATAAAACATTGTAAAATCTTTATGCTTCACAGTTATTGACTATACATCTTTTGAAAAGATCACTTATTAATGTTCACACTGCATAGAAAAATTATATAACGATTAAGAAAACCTGCAATGAAATATTTGTATTCTAGTTTGAAAGTTTGAGACCACAGAGGACTTTGAATGAAGCAAAAAATAAAATAATCTTCAAACATCCATTTCTTTAAAGATATTTCTGGAGTTTAAAATACTTTTTTTATACATTCACAGCCAGAGTTTTGAAATGCAAATCAATTATATAAAAAAGATAAGAGGGAAAAGAGAAGAATAAATGACTGTTGTCTTAGAATTCCCACTAAAATACTCAGGACTGTTTATACAACAACCTCGATTTAACTAAGGTCACTGTGCTCTGCAGAGAAATTCATGGAAATCATATTCAGCTGAACAATAAATGTTAGGAATGGATCACATGAATAAAACAGCTCATTTAAACAAAATACTCAGAGTGCTAAAGGTAAGTACTTTAATTTTTAACTCACAGGACGAGTGTATCCTAATAATGCAGATTTGAAAGAAGAGTGAAATAAAATACCTGTGTTTTTCTGTTTAAATGTTGCTAAGCCATGACCAGGAGCACAAGTAACATTATCTAGATGGTCATTCAAGTGGAAGTGCACAGATTGTCTGGCCTGTATTCACTCAGCTGTGAATAACACTCTCTGTGCTTTCTCTGTAGACTGCGTCGAGCAGTGATCTACTTCTGACTGCCAGCACAGGAGACTGCATGGGGCTTGGGTCACTGTTGCCAATTAAGATATGTTCCTGGAATAACATTCCTGTCTGAAAATGTAGTCCTAACCCTATCCATACCCATAATAACACTGATGTAGAAGCACCTAAACCTGCTTCTAAGCCTAAACTTTAAAGGGGTCATATAATGGTACATGCACTTTTACAAGTTGATTGTACTGAAATGTGTGTTGGCAGTGCCTGTACACAACCATCATAAAATGATAAAAATCCATCCAGTGTTTTTTTTTTCATCTCCTTATATATGTTTTCCCACATTTCGATTTTGTGACGTCACAAAATCGACTCCCCTCCCACGATTGTTGATTGACAGCAGCGTTTCAACACAGACCCGCCCTCGCTTGTGAGCGAGCTGTCAATCATAGTCCGCGCGTCATTGTTGATACGCTGGAGCACTGTCTGTGAGCAGAATGGCGTCTAAGCGATTGTGGTGTTCTTTTCTTGGGTGCAATAAGGAACACAGCAGTCATTTTGATGTTCCTAAATCCGAGCCGCTGAAGACGCAGTGGCTAAGTTTGTTTTCGAAGGGAATATTCCCCATGATCAACGTCAATGCTTTCATGTTTGCGCGAATCATTTCACACCAGACTGCTTTACAAACGAGGCTCAGTATAAAGCTGGTTTTGCTAAGAAGCTGCTCCTGAAAAAAGGATCGGTACCAACTATTCGTGTTCCTGCTGCACCTCCCGAAGAACTGAAGTGAGTGTAACGTTTTATTAACCTTTATATTAATATTTATATTAATCTTTGCAAATCGCTTGCTGCACGCTTCACGATGAATGCGGCTATTTTTACACTCAGGGTACATTACGGCATGTTTTCTATGTACGACGTTCTCAATATAATTCATAATCCCACGTTTATAATGAACAACGCGTTATGGTTATTGTGTTATTATTAAAAACGGTGTACGCACAGAACAGAGGGGCAGAGTGAGCAAAGCTCATTATCATTTAAAGACACATGCACTTAAATGGCGTGCTGAAAACAGAGCTGTTTTTGACCAGGTAAAATGAGTTTTTTCTTACAATACTAATGAGAATTTTTAATTAAAGTATATTACAAACTTTTAATTTAGACCCTAAAGAATCATATTAGCTTGTACAAAAATGGCATTATATGACCCCTTTAACATAACTTTAAACTTTCTCTCAAATCCGATTGGTTGATTGGAATGTTGTTGCAGAATCAACAAAAGCTGTTTTCCCACTGTCAGGCCAACAGGTTCTAAGAACGGTTTATTTTTACTAGAGCTTGGATCAGCAAAGCACGATTACAAACTGTTCATGGCCCAGCACAGTTGGCCACTCGGGATTGGTCAAGTAGCCTACAGAGCCCGGGAAGTCACCGGTGTGAGAAAAAAAAAAACAATCCGTGGCGACGGTTTTGCAATCCGTCCGCTCAGTTTATAAACCGTACTCACGAATTCTCAAACTGTTCCCTCGGTTTAACAAATCGTGCCCACGGATTAATAAACCGTACCCATGAGTTTCTAATCCGCGCTCTCAGATTTGTAAACCGTGCCTTCAGTTTTTGCAATCTGTACCCACAAATTCATAAACCGTGCCCACGCTTTCGCAATCCGTTCCCACGGGTTTGTAAACTGTACTCAAGGATTTGTGGCTCGCCCTCATTTTAGAAGAACACCAGGAGGTATGTTGTTACGAATCTTATTGTATATTGTTTTATTGTGTATTAAGTGGAATACATCAAATTGTCTTAACTGCGTCTGCATGCTTAAAGTGATTCTCAATTGTAGCGGGTATGGGGTGGAATATACGATTTAATATGAATGACGTGCATCAAAATCTTTTGTTTATTTGTGATAATCTTAGCACTTTATTATTATTGTCTAACCTGTATTATGACTGATATTTGACGAATTTCTTTGTTCCTTTTTTGTAAGTTTTGAACAAAAGCGTCTTCTAAATATGTAGCCTAAAATGTAATAATAATAAGATAGTTTATAACTATAAATGAGTTCACTTAAGACAGTAATATGTCTATCATAAATTAATTTATGAATGCTTTATTTTTAAGCAAAGATTATGCACAAAATTTAGGCCTATTTTATCCAAAACTGTAAAAGGTTAGGTTATAGCCTATAAAAATAAAGCATTGATAAATGATTTTATTACAAACATATTACTGTATTACTAAGTGAACTCATTTATAGATAAAAACTCAAATAATAATAATAATAATAATAATAAAAGTATCTCTGTAGCCAAGCGCACTATTTTAGCAAAGTAAACACAAGTTAAAGGCACGCTATGTAAGATTTTTGGATCAAAATATCCAAAAACCACTACAACAATGTTATATATTTTGTTGATTTGTGTACTTACATTATCCTAAATGTTTCTAAGAATGTTTAAATCCAGAGAAATAAGCAGTTTCAATGACTCCCCTATCAATGACATCATCTGCGTTACCCTCGATTTCCGGTTTATTTTGTGTTAACCATGGAAACACCAAAGATGCTATGCTATATAATGTGTTTTATTATACATTTATTAGACAACTGTTTGGATACATTCATCGACAAAAAACTGATCATTGTTATACAGCTCAACACAGTAAATCTTTTTGTTTAAATATCGTTTTCTTGATTTACCGCGAGTACCTAATATCGATCTAGATCACTGCAGTGTGCAACAAGTGTCTCATATAGTAGCCGCCGAGCGAACGCACAGAGTATCATTATAACAACTTTCAACACACTCAAATATATCTAATATATATGATAAAACAGCGCCGTGTTACCCCACATAGAGCTGGTAAGTCCCGCCCCTTCCGCAAAACCCCGCTGGACCTCAAAGTTGAAAAACCGTCAATGCAAGTGAATGGGAGAAAATAATTATTTTCTGGTCCCGTTTGAATTGTGCCATGAATGTGAACATATGTTGTCTGTGAATTTTTTATATAACTTTCGTGTAAAGAATGATACAATTTAGCGGGTAGAAGTTTGATACGGTTAGACTTTGTGTGAGAGCACTTTGTGGACTACAACTCTCGACGCGTTCGAAACGTCAACACCACTATCACACGGACTAGCTCACGGATCCCGCTAAACATGGCTGTGTCTTTGGTGCACTTCACCGCCTTCTTTCAGGGAGAGGACAAAATTGTTGAAGTTGGTGAAAACCACGGGTAAGTCAACTTTATGGGGTGACGTCACATAGGCGACATGTAGTCTTTCTCGTTATGTCTTTTTCACAACTGCTAGCCGAAGAATCATACCATATACTGTCAAACTCGTAACATGAAAAGTTATATAAAAAATTCACAGACAACATATGTTCACATTCATGGCACAATTCAAACGGGACCAGAAAATAATTATTTTCTCCCATTCACTTGCATTGACGGTTTTTCAACTTTGAGGTCCAGCGGGGTTTTACGGAAGGGGCGGGACTTACCAGCTCTATACACATGACCGGAAGAAGCAGAAGTGGTCTATAGCATAATAAAAGCTCCAGTGCTCTCGAGCTGTGTCGCACTTGTCTTTCATTAACAACAGCTCCAGCAGCCTCGTTCCGGTCCAACGGCTTTCGTAACGTTAATAAATCTTTAACACATTACTGGCCATCCATGAATATGATTTCTGCCCGTGTCCCTTCGTATTCTCCACCGGCGTCATCAAGCTATGCCTTTGTTTTGAATAAGCGACCTCTAGCGGCGAAAAATTATTTTATTATGTGCCTTTAATAAAATTTTCATTACATCCCACTGCATCTTTAAACTCTCACATTACCAAGGCAACGACTCACGCATTTGTTTTACATCCCAAAGAGAGGCTGTTATCAGCCCCACGGTGGAAAATGATCCACAGTGGTCGGATCGGCATGGAATGGAAAAGTGGCTAAAGATGTTGATCCAGGAGCGTGTTGCAAGGCTAGTTGGCTAGTTGTATCGCAGTAACTAAAAGGTTATGAGTCAAAGGTCCAATTACACAATTGGATTATGGTATGTTTACATGACACCGTTTTCAACTACAAATTGAAAACTTTTTATGCGTTTTGGCCATTCATGTACACAACAACTGAGTTTTGAAAACAGGATTTAAAGTGCAAGTTTTTGAAAACGATACCGTTATCGTCTCTGTGTAAACTTCAAAAAAGCGAATTTGTGAAAACTGTGAAATCATGCGCATGCGTATTATGTGTTCAGGCTATAGGCGCATAGTGTTTCTTTACAAAGTGACATCGGCAACTACTGGCCTGGCCTGAATTATACAGTGTTTGTAGTCATTTTAGCGGATCAGTGTGAACAGGGATCATTTTAACAGCATTGTCGTCTGTACGTGAAGACGCAAATGTTTCCGTTTTTTGTACATCGTTGTCATGTACCCGTCAAAGCCCGATTTTGCTGAAAGGCCTATAACTGTTTCACCCCATAGAGTGACAACATGCCCTATTTTAGGCAGCAGGTTCTCAACCAGAGAGCATTAGGGAGCTTCAGGAACCTTCCCAGGGGGCTCCAATAAGTAAAATCATTTAACATCATCTTATTTAAAATTATTAGCTTCATTCCCTTTCACAATAATCAATGGCAAAGCCATTTTTCATCACCACCGTCAAACGGTTTTTATAATTGGTGACAAGTTTATTGCACATTTCCTCTGGGATTTACGACCACTCCTCTTTTGCAATATTCCCTATACCATTCAAAGTGCCCTTCGAACTGAACATGTTCGCTCCCGTCGGACTGAATCTCACTTAAGATGGCAGAATACCCAGTGAAGTCCACTTCGCAAGTCCAATTACGCTCGAATGTAACGCACCTTCGGTCTTCTTTCTTGCACCTATTTGTATATTGAATTGTAATTAGTCATTTCTTTCCTGCATGATGACAGCAAAGCGACTACGATGCAGCATTTCATTAACATAACCAAAGCCTAAAACCTCACTTAAAACCTATAACACTATTATTTTGCTGCCTTGCAAGAACTATTTTGAGTAAAACCAATTCCGAAAAAAACAAAAATAAATACAAAAGTGACACTTTGACTTTGTATCCCTCAAAGCTTAGGTGACAGAAAGTGCTGTATCAACAAACCTATATGACCCATTTTTACATAATCCATTTATTTCTCAGTGTCCTGGAGATGTTGTGGAAAAATTAAATTATAGTTTTGAGTCAAGTTACCATGGCAACAAATGTAACAAGCTCAAATTCAACCACTGTTGACCACATTTTATATTTAACACTTTGAGCCTTTAAAACACTTATTTATTAGCCCAAACTGGAGCAAACGCAGCCTTGTCATTGTGCTAATCATGAGTTACCTTACAAATTTGAAACAAAACAAAACAAAACAAAACCTTGTGTGTTGGTACTTGTTTTTATTCATATATTCATTAAGCTGCAAAAACAGCTGCTTCCTGTCACATCTGGGACAGAAACATTATATTCTGTTTAAGAAAAACCATCATATACAGTTGCTTACTAGTACAAAAGGTTGCAAACAGGCACATATGCAAAGCACACACATGATCTGCTACTGTGGCAATTCTACATAACATTCAATTTGATAGTGGACTATTTACTAATTTAAACACATCATAGTTCATGTCTATGATCCTCATATACATAACATGTTAAGAATTATAAATACTATTTATTATTAATGATTTCCAATCATCTTTGTGCTCGTAGTTAAAATAGGGCCAAATGATCTGCTCATTCATTCAGTGGAGGTTCCCCTGCTACGAAATTCTCTTCTGTTCAGTTCACACAATGCGATACGCCCCCAACCGCGCCGATTTCTCTGTAACAGTACTCCCGAGGTCATACAGGATAATGGCAGCCTGGGAAATTTCAAATGAAAGGTTTTCTGGGACAGACAACAAGGGCTAGACATACCCGTATAACACTTCATCGTGTTCTGACCCTCACCAGATATTCCATCTAAAAAGTGATTGCTTTGTATATGTATTATAAGTGCAGTCATAATACAATTACATTAACTTTGTGCCTCATACATAGCAGAGCATGGTAACAAAACCTATATAAAAATAAAAATGAGTCCCATGTGTCGCAGTCAAATCATATTAAGATGTGCAAATAATTTCCAGACGATCACACAATTCTCATCGCAGTCTCATAAAAGTTTCACGTCACTGCAGTTAGTCAAAATGGCATCCTGACTTTTCCCAAAAACAACATCTGTTATAAATCACTAGGCACAATAGTAACTGAACGTTCTGCCGCATTTTCCTGCTGATTTTGTTCATCGTCCCAGCTAGTTGCCGGCAGTGGCGGTATGTACATCCATAATAGAAGAAAAGGTCCCGGGCTCAGTACATCCATACTGATGAGTTCTATGGATTGCGCAGGTTAAAGGTCACCGCTTTGGGGTTCAGGGTTCCGGGAATCCCGGCCCGAGTTGCGGCCTAGTCTGGGGAAGCGGCTGGAGGCTTTGGATCGGGCAGTTTTGGCTCCACACTCATTGGCCGTCGGGCTGTCCCTGTTAGAGAACAAACGCAAACATGGGTAAACCCCCAGGGCACTTTGCTCTTTCTTCTCCTGCCTGACTCAGGGTGTTCATTTGTGTTGTAATACCTTTGGAAAACCGATAGCTCCCACCAGGCAGTGGGACTGTGCATTTACAGTGACTAAACGCTCATGCTTGTCAGAGTCCCCGCTGTAGGTAAATAAACAATGAAACAAGCTCTTCGCAATTACGTTGTTTCCTTATATCCTCACGGGCCGCGCACTGACATCACCGGTAACTCAAGGCTAACAAACTGAAATTGAAAGATGCCTGCGAGTTGAGCGCTGAGCAGAAAGCCCCAGAGGCTGAGTGTGTGTGTTAAAGACAGTGTGTGATCCGAGGGAGGGCTATATAGACATCAGCTGCAGTTGAGGGTTAGACACTATACATACCCAGCTGAGGCTCACCGTACAGAGACAACTCCAGCCTGGAAACCATGACAACTATGTCACTCATGAGCTGGAGGAGCCTGGGAGCCAGTGGCGATCCTGGCTCACATGGTGCCCGCTCCCAAAATACATATAAATATAAATCAACAATGTATATAAAGGAATGGTACTGTACATACTGTACTGTATATCTCTGCTTGCTAAAAATAAGACAAATATTACAAATAAAGTAGAGATATTAATTAAAAATAATTAAAGATAGAATAATGCAATTAAATACAAGATAAAATCAAATAAGTTACAAGTTTTTTAATAAACCAATTAAAATTGAAACTGTTTATTAGTGGATAACTAATTGGAACTTTATCATGAAACTTGACTAAATTGCAGGAATAACGTATTTTTGTAGGCCAAAACCCAGAAACCAGTTTCATTCCTCCTGAAGTCAATGTTTTTTTGGGTTATATGCCTGAAATAAGGTATGTGGTTAAAAGAAGCTCAAGATAGTTTCATGTTTAATTCTACAACATAAAATTCATCAGTATTACCTCCTTGTAATTATTTTAAAGCTTTTACTTGTACTGAAAAAGGGTGTTACAAACAAGTACAGGTAAACTCATCACCTTACTAGTCCACTTTTAAAGCCTTGCATAGAGTTTATAATTGCACATTGTAAGAATCAAACTTTGGATGAACACAAAGTATATTTTTATAGAAATCCAAAAGACTATGGGAAAATCCTATTTTGGATTTTGTTGAGGGAACCAGTGTGATGCTAACTTTCAGGTTGACCTACAAAAATACAATCACTGCAGCACTCTATAGGTAAGGAGACTATTTTATTTCTATATAAACCTATTTCTTATTTTGATGGTGCAGACAGCGAGCAGGCAAAGTAAAAGCGGGTGGAAAAGCAGGAAGGTTCTTGGAAAAAAACCACATTGGGTCACAATTGGAGGTGGCAGGTGGAATGAAGGGTGACTGCAATGTTGTGAGACTGTCATAGATGAGTGACAGAGAAGTGGTGCGCATGTCTGAGAGTTGTGCTCCTGTATCACCTATGTCAGGATCCAGCCCTGCAATAACATTCATGTTTTTTTGTGTTTGTGGCCAAAACTCAAGGCAAAGGCATCATAAACCTGGCTCTTGTGGGATGGAAAGGCTGTGACTGCATCCAGTCAAATTCGTACAGTGACAGAGTGTGTTTACGTGTGTGTAAAGTGAATGGCAGATATTTGAGGAGTATAGAACCACAGCGAAGAGCAAATAAACGCTTTTGTCGAACTGAATGCACCAAGATTTGAAGGAAAACGTGTGTGGATTTGCAATACATTTCCAACCAATTCAACCAAGTCACAACAACAGAAACCATAGTCTGCTTAAACACAATCAACAATATGTTTTCATGTCTGCCAACCTGGAGATTAAACATTAAGTGTTGAATAAAAAATGAATAAATTTATTAATACAATAAAATAACCCAATTTTATAAATCCATAGAAAATCCATACTTTTTCCCCCTGTAAACCAGTTATTTGCTCTGTGCTGTGGTTGGATAATTCGGTAACACTGTACAATAAGGTTTCACTTGTTAAAATTAGTCACAAGCCTAAAACACAAGGCATCATGGTGAGAATTCGATTGGATACAGTGACAGTCATATCCTTTCTATCCCACAAGGCATCAGTTATGACCAGCTTATGCAAAAAATCTATGGTTCACATACTTTTCCTGCTATTGGATCATCTTAAAGTGGGGAAAAACAGTGAATGTACTTTTCTGTTCTCAAAGAGGACCAAAAACAACAGTTTAAAAAAAAGCACCTTTGTGAGGGCATGATGGGACAGCCACTTATGAAGCAGTCGGTCTGAAAGCAGGCTAATCTAGCTGTACTGATTACGTATAACTAAAAGTGTTCGAGAGGTTTCAAAGGAAATGAAATTTAAACAGTAAGCCAGAAGTGTGGTTACGCAACACACATCATACCATGATCTGCTTCTCCTCTGCTGTATTGCTGCTGTCAGATCGGCATAGGGCTGAGAGAGAAAAGAAGAGAGCTGGACGAGGGGAAAGAATGAGGAGGGGAAAGAAAAAAAATACAGGAAAAGTGAAGTGCCGAGCAGCTTTCAAACAAACTTGAGCAGCAGGGAAGAAGCTAGAAGCAGGTAAGTGGGGTGCTGCAATGCCCCCCACCAGTAAATCTATCCATCTCTCCATCCACAGCTCAACACACTCACAAATGCAGATATTCAATGGGTCCTTGCGGCAGAAGCCTGATCTGCAGTCTAAACAGAAACCTGAAAGAGCCTCCTAATGTTACATAACCAGTGAGAACAGAGATTCAGCTCTTTCTTATCCATCTATCCCTTGCATCCCTGCTGGAGAGGCTTCTTGTTGTGGATTTAGGCACATAATATCTATGATGCAATTTCTGAAACAGCTCGACCACATCGAGCATTAATGGATGTGGACAATAATGCTCAGCCTCAACAATCAATCAACCTGCTCCCTTAGATTTTTGAGCCCAGTGGATTTTGAATAATACTAAAAACAATAATATGTATAAAAAATATATATAAAATGATGATGTTTATATATGCATTTATATATAAATGCCACTAACAAAAATGATAAACATGTGCACACAAAGGTTTTGAGGTCAGTAAGATTTGTTTTCTGAAAGCAGCAAGGATGCATTAAATTGATCAAAAGTATCAGTAAAGACACATAATATATATTAAAAACAGTTTTAAATTAATGCTGTTCTTTTAAACTTTCTATTCATCTAAGAATCCTGAAAGAAAAAAATGCGCCACTAGCCTGGGTTTCCCCATGCTGCCTTGTGCGCAGCGCGATTTTATTCACGCTGCTAGGCAGCCTGGATTCCATGGACCAGATTTTCACCTCAGCGAGTGGACCAATCACAGAACGGGGAGGGAGCAGCAAGACGATGACGACGTCTATGCGACACACCGAAGCAGTTTGTTTATATCTATGGATCCAACATGGCAGCAGACCCAAGTAACCTTTCGATGCAGACTTAGATAGTGTTCTAAGTAGTTTAGAACACAAGTTTATTTCGTCTTCACGAAACATGCGATATATCGCCCAGCCCTACGCTCTACATACGTCATCTGGTATAATTGAAATGATTGGCTATGAGCTGCGTACAGGCGCATTTGATAGACATTCGTAGCGCCCAATAAACGGCTCTGGGCATTCGTAAACCACGCCTCAAATACGAGAAAATGAACATGTTGTTCCCAGACCACGTCTCAATGAGAAGAGGTCTGACGTTAGCCAGGCTAATGTGTCACAGTATCCTCAAAAATATGAAGCAGCACAACTGTTTTCAGCATTGAAAATTAGAAATGTTTCTTGAGCACCAAATTAGCTTATTATAATTTCTGAAGGATCATGTGACACTGAAGACTGGTGTAATGATGCTGAAAATTCAGCTTTGCAATCAAATAAATAAATTCGATTTTAAAATTTATTAAAATAGAAAAGTTATTTTAATCACAATATTAGTGTATTATTGATCCAATAAATGCAGTTTTGGTGAGCATAAGAGACTTCCAAAAACATTGGGGAAAATCTATTTTGTCTCACACTTACTTTAAGAGGTATCAAGTTGCTAAAAAGTGCTTTTGTCTTTGTTTATGTCTAATCTTGCCTAGAGCACCAAGTGAGTCAAGACTGTCACTAGAGCTCCATCAAAACCAAAATGACAACCCTGGCTGAGACCACCTTTGCTGGAGGCTTTTTGAAGCAGCCCTGCTCAGTAAAGATGTATAGACGTCAAGTGTCTTCCATTTCAAAGCTGAATTCTCTCAAAGTCTGAAAACGCTTTTTGTTCTACAGAAACCTTCTCACAAGAACGTCTTTTAAAAGACCTTCGCCATCGTATACTCAAAACTGACAGTGACAGTCAGGAGATGCCAGGAACGGGCACACAAGAGCTGTTTTAACATGAAAGGATTCCCTGGTTGGCAGCGCGCGCTCACTATAACCTCTGTGCGACAGCTTTCCACTCTGTCTGTTTGCCAGGAGGCGGCTTTATTGGCATGGATATGTAATCGTCAATGTGCTTAAATTGCTGTGAGCATCTATTCCAGGTCTGAGAGCTGCTTCCAGAGCACGAGAACAGAATTGTTAATCACATAAATCACACTGGCAAATTTATCAAGAATAAACACAGTTGCTAGACAGCACATGTTCAGAAACATAAGCAATCAATGTGTGAACAGTGCACTGCATATACTGTACACAAAAGTAATCCAATCCACACGGACTCAAGGAGCCCCTAAATGAGGACTATTGTGACTAAATGTGATGTTAATCATACATCACATCCAGCGCTCGCTCTCTCTACCTAAAAAAGCAGCTGGACTCATCTGTCCTTAGTACTCAAATTATCTCCAGTCATGCCAAGCAAAGAGCCATTATCTTCTCACAATGTGCCAAGGGTCTCTTTTAATTAAATCAGATTTGATGTGAGGGTAAAATAGGTTTTTATTTTTTTATTTCCTGTTTATAATCACGTCACGCTGCCAGAGCCAGCGCTAACAATAAACCATTGAGATGCAGCGTGTGAAAGGAAGTCTGACCTGATAAATCAACGAGCCAATCGGAACAGACAATCGGCTGGTAAAATGCAGGATAGCAGCGGAGTGTAAGCGAATCAAACTTCCTGTTAAAGAACAGCTGTGAGATGATGGTTTTTGATGTATTTGTTCTGTGTAGAGTGGGCAGTGTGGGATTTCAGAAAAAAAAGAAAAGAAAACACCATGATATATTCACTAGCCATTGTAATCTAGCTTAAACAGGTGCTGAAAAAGTCTCATTGGTATTTAAATGAAGTCACTCGCATTCTATTCAGCACAAACACACCTGTGCATGGAAATACAGTTTTAGGAAGTTTGTAAAAGTCAGTGCTATTTGCTTGCCATAATTAACATTGTGCGGTTATCGCCCACGGAAAGCAGGCGGTAAATGGGGTTTATTAAAAAGTGATTTTTGTGTACTTTTTCTACTCATAATGACAGCAGTAATTCATCAAATGATGATCAAATATTGGAGGAGAGCATTATAATGGGGCATATATCCAGACACTGTGTAGCCAAGTGTATTTTCTGCATTTTAAAAAGCCAATCACAATGGAGCGATACCGGCAGTCATACTATAGCAATGGTTCTCAAGAAAATTCCAAAGGGGCCTCAAAATTACCTAAAGTTATTTAAAATAGGGCAACAAACATTAAAATAAGCTGAAACAACTCAAATGAAAGATATTTCTTATTTTAACTGCATTTATGAAGTTTAAAAGTGTGATGTCTTGTCATGTAAATTAATGAAATCTTAAAACTCCATGGGCATTTCTTTTTATAATGAATATCCATTTTTTCTAGTCATGCCAAGCTCTAAAATATTTTACTGGGGAGAAACCTCATCCTTTTACAGTAAATCATGAACAAAGTAATGTAAATTCACTAGTTAAAAAGAGTGGGAACCTTCAACATTCAGCAACATTCAGATCTTCGAACTTCTGAAATCCTTACATTTAATTCACAGAAACAAGGAGTTTCAGTGTCTGTGTCTGGCTTTTGAATATTGCTGTGGACAATGGGAGGCCTTGGATTCAGAAAGATTAAGAACCACTTTTCTAAAGTATACCAAATTGCATCTTCTGCATCTTTCAAAATCTAATATTCAGAAGCAATCCACAAGATTGCAAACTCGGCATGCATATAGCATTCAATAAAAACTTTATGGCCTTATTTGCTTAATTCCTTTAGTGAATCGGGTGCAGCACAACAGACGGCGCGCATGAATATGGCACTATCAGTGTCATTTCTTTATTCAGCATGCATTCGTGGAATTTGAAAGTTTGATTGCCGTGGCTTACTTGAGTGACAGCTCAAAATGGCATGCATCTTTCATCGAGGTAGGAAAATACAGTGTCATATAGAGTTCATGGAGCTGAATTACATACAGTTGATGGTTACTACATGTGGATTATTGCGTTAGTGTGTGTGTGTGTGTGTGTGTGTGTGTACTCACTGGCAGAAAGGCAGTAAATGCAGTAAGGTCTCCTTTGTGGGCTGGGCAGTGAATTCAGGCAGTGTCTGTATGAGTTTATTCATCACCATACGCAGATATGACTGCAGCTGTTTCCTCCTCTCCTCTACAAACTTGGCATCCTGCAAATTCAAACACATACACACATTATGTAAAGTACTTGATTATAATTTTAACTGTAGTGTGTTATTTGACCATTAAAAATGTGTAATTAAATGTGAGATTTAAAAAATTGCAAAATGAACGTAAAGAGAAAAAAGGATTAGTGCGTCCCAATTCGCATACTATCCGTCCTAAATAGTATTCGAAAATAGAATTAGTACATCCCACATCATAGTATGTTGAAATGAGTGTTCCAAAGATACCCGGATGGTCTACTATTTCCGGTCAGAATTCGAAGTGCAATATAACGGCTAATATTGCCCACAACCCATCACGCGTTGGACGAGGATTCTGTTTCTGTTTCACTACAAACACGAGTGAAAAGTGTTAAAAAAAAACTACAGACATGGAGGACGCGCGAGACCAGCGGTTATGTAGAGAGGTTTAGATAAAGGGGTTTGAGTGATTAATTATCAGTATCTAACCTGACGAAAAAAAAATTTATTCAATGTTGTCTACATTATATTGCATCTGCAGCAGCATTGTGAACTTTTGTAAAGATACGTTTAGCCATTAACTTTTAAATGCATTATTATATTCAAATTACAAACACATGAGGAGAGTCTACGCATTAAAGACCCACGACTGGCAGATGAACGTGCAACTACATTTCTCTCCGAAACGGTAGGAAATTAAATTAGATTGAATGGAGGATTTTAACTGTGACAAGATGATTGACAGGGCAGTTTACGGTGACAGGATGCGACAGAGCTGTCTGTTAAAGATGACGAAATAGTATGTCCCAAAGCTTGCCTACTCTTTTGCTACACACTCAAAACTATAGAACTGGGCCAGTATAGAAATAAACCTTAGAACTGAATATCAAATAAATTAAATGCTTAAAGCCTATTCAATTAAAAAAATTATAGCTTTCAATTATACTGTAATGTTGAATGGCTATAATTAATGGCTAAAAGAAAAACATTTATAGCGCTTAGTAGAAAGATGCAATTAAATATTTAATATTAATTGTTAATATTATTAATATTGTTAATATTATTGTTGTTTCTACATTATTTGGAGATTCAATGTGAAAGTGTTACAATATAAAAATTAGGGCTGCCAACGTTAACACGTTAATGCATGCGATAAATTAATTTTTGTCATCCTTTGGCTAGCTTTACATTATATGATGCCGCTCTTATTCATACAAATGCTTTTAAACCATTTAAGTGCAACAAGACAAAAGAGAACACGCTGCCTGTGAATGACCTGTCTATGTGACACACACACAATGCACAGAAAGACGCCAGGCCAGTATCATGCACACAGACAGCGCACCAGAATATAGTTCTCTTTGGCGATTAAACGAACAATAACACACACAATTATGCCAAATGTCCATTTTTTCGAGTATCCTCATAACATAAGAACAGTCTTAAATGAGTTAAAGTCTTAAATGAATGTAAAGAGTTGTGAGAGAATGAGACGCGTGTGAGATCAGCGTCTATCAGCAGCGGCAGGTCTTAAAGTGACAGTAGACACTAATTATGTCTGTCAGTAAAGTTAATCAAAGAACAAAGGTAACAGAGAAAATTACTCACTGCTCTTGAGTAAACAACTTTTGCAGCTTTGATAAGGATTTGTCTTTATTTAATCTATAATTTATGTCTTGCGGACTGTTTGATAACTTTTTAGACAGGTAGGAAGGGCACAGGTAAATATGGCATTTATTAAGGTTTACATGAGGATTGTTTAAAGTTCACTTACATTTTAAGTTATTTTTTAAGCCTAATAACTGTTTAAAAAGAATTATAGCTTTCAATTGCACTGTAATGTTGAATGGCTATAATTAATGTTTAAAATTGGGGGGGGGGGAATCATTTTCATGGAGACATGACATAGAGCTGTATTAGAATCAGTGATACATAAAAAGATGCCATTAAACAAGTATTTAAAATATACTGTCTTTATATTGTCTCTTCATTAATTTGGAGATTAACTGTGAAATGATTACATTATAAAATATATAAACTAAATATAAACCTATAAAAGCGTAAGTGTTTTTAATTGCGATTAATCGCAGAAAAAAATTGTGATTAATCAAGTTATTTTTTTTATCGATTGACAGCACTAATAAAAAAATATTAAAAACTTTAATGTTAGGTGCGATTAATAACAGAAAATATTTAGTTAAAAAAAAATTATCAGTTGACAGCACTAATAAAAACATGAACATTATGTTAAATTTCTCCTATCGTGTTCCATATGAAAGTGAGAACATGATTATGATTCATCCAAACATGACAATATCCCTTTAAAAGCCTGTTTTATCAGGACCTGCATTGAATTTACAGCATCAAAACATCAGCATCGCGACTGTACCCAGCATATCAACTTGATGGATAACCAGATCAAAGTCTGCGCTGTGGCGGGGGTGACATCAAAAGCAAATGAGATAGAACAAGGGACAGCGGGAGAGAGATTGAAATGTTATTAATGTCCCCTTGATGGCTGATTAATTGGCGCTGATGCTCCAGTTCTTGCATGTGTGTGACATCAGTCATGTCTCACGTGCTGAGGGGAAGTTGACTACTCTGAATGCTCTGGCATCACCCACTCCATTAGAGGGCAACGGCTCAATCACCCAACAATAATAAAGAGCGTTAGAAAGTGTGTGTTTGTGTGCCATCTAAACCACTGTCACCCCGCATTTTAGCATTAGTGTGTCATCAGGGCATGAAGTTCTAATAGTGATCCATCTCCAACAGGCATGAAGAGGCATAAAAGTTGATTATGATATGGGATATGTGGAGGAGATCACTGCTGTCAGATTAGTTTACCCATGAGGGCTGTGCCTGCCAGGGCTAATTTAATGCTCCGGCCCACGTCATCTCAGAACTCTCTTTAAAGGTGAGAACCATGACACCAAGTACAAATCTTTGCTCTTTGTGCACTTTACAACAATAACATCAAGTGATATTCACTATAAAGTACATTAGAAGGTCTTCAAACTTCTATCTATAGATCTATAGATCTATCTATCCATCCATCATACAGGTATACATATACAAAATATAAATGTATAAAAATTGCGAGACTTATTTCTTTTTGTTTGTTAAAAAAAAAAAAAAAAAAAAAAAAAGTCTTATTCCAAGTATACATTTACAAATTCTGTGTAAAAATCAAGCGGCAACCTCCGTCTCTCTCTTGAAACCAACACGGAAGTGAATTAAAAGGCAATTCATCAACTGGCCGCTTGAGGCTGGCTGCAAAAGTGAGTCAAATCTGCATCTCCCCATGTTAAAATGCCCAACTTTACAGCAGAAAAAAACATGTTTACAGCCTGGAGCAAAAAGTGGCTTTGGTCTATACAGCTAATTTTGCCCTTCATGACAACTGTGAGGGGGGTGAATTTTTATAACTCATCCGTTTAAATTATATTAAGCCTTAAATTTCTGCATAATTAAGGGTGTCCACTTTTGAGTGACAGGTGGATTCCCGCTGCTGCTGTCATTAGTCATCATTAGCCGTTTATCTGCTGTCTGTTAGCCGTCACGTTACCTCAGTTCATTGTCTGACTCTAAAAATAAATAAATTCGGGAGTGACGCGCTGCCAAGATGGCAACGGTCGGCTACGCCCACTTTAGGCTTCAAAAACGGTCTTCAGAAACCTACGGGTGACGTCACGGACACTATGTCCATATTTTTTTTACAGTCTATGGTAAAAATGTATAAAAAC
The DNA here is from genome assembly GCF_964197995.2 of Scardinius erythrophthalmus. NCBI lineage: Eukaryota > Metazoa > Chordata > Actinopteri > Cypriniformes > Leuciscidae > Scardinius > Scardinius erythrophthalmus. Next base: position 17,968,959 of record NC_138238.1, on the reverse strand, counting down.
TGCAACGACTTAAGGTTGGTATGATTTGGTAAGCCTCTTATGATAAAGGGCTCCGTTTGAACAAACATAATCAATCTAATATGTCATATATCTAATCATATATCTAATTTGCCAAATAAACATTTTCAAGATCCTTTGATTAATATAAAGTTAAGAGTAATATATAAAAGAAGAGCATTTATTTGAAATAGAAAACTTTCGTAACATTATAAATGTCTTTACTGTCACCTTTGAAGAAGTTCATGCATGCTTGCAGAATAAAACTACGAATTTCTGTCAAATAAAAATCTTACTGACCCCAAACTTTTGAACGAACAGTGATGAATAAACTAATTAATGCACACAAGTACACCTAACAGGATAAACTGGCTCAAGAGTGTTAGTCTCCTTGAATAGATATGTGAGAGAGAGAGAGACAGAGAGAGAGAGAGAGAGAGAGAGAGAGAGAGAAAAAAACCCTTCTAAATCATTCCTAGTTTGAGAATGTATTATGCTACTAATTGGATTCTATCAAGATAACAAGATACTAAAAAACCCTTTTCACCAAGGGACCCTTAAGGACCAAACACCTTGATAAACAAGCCAAACACACGCACACATGCTCTTATGGCAAGTGCATCTAATAACTGATGTTTTAAGCTGTTTATGAGTGCAGCTTCACTTGGACCTTCAGACGATCTGTTAAAACAAACACCCGCTTGCAATTCACGCAAACAACTTGTGGCAAAACCAACAAAGTGCTTCACAATCTCTTAAAAAAATGAAAATGTGCAAATTCTTGGCAAATTATTTTCTCAGGCTTCTGTCTTTGGGCCAGTTTTGTTTCTTTCCATAAACGATAGGCTCCTCTCCAAATTCCTCAAAGCACAGTTCTGCTGATCGTCTGTGTCTGACAGCGACAGGCAGTGAGACAGAGAAAATCACAGCCAGACATTACCATTATAGCCAATAAAGACTTGCTGGGGTGCTTCTCCATCTTCAGAGATGGAGATGTCTGGACCAGCTGGACTAGCTGTTGCCACACAGTGAGTTGTGTTCGCTTTTGTACAAATCACATGTGATTTGTCCATGTATGGACGTGTGCAGATTTGAATGAAGGAGACACGTTGTCAAAATGACAAAGTGTGAGGGTGATTCAAGTTGGTACAGCAAAACCCATCATACTCTCCCTGAGAATTAAACGGTTATGACTGAAAGAGGTGATTTATCACGCTGACCCTCGTACTGAAAGCTGCTGTAAAAGTGGTTGTACGGGGAAAGAGCCTCATTCATCCTGCAAACAACTGATGGTACATATTTACTCTAGCTTAAATCCTTTCGATTCTGTAGTAAAGCAGTAGTCTGCAACCGCAACTGTTTAAAAAATTTGATTTTCATCAAGATAATCAAACAATTAAAGCATATCTGTAGTAGTTAACCAGGTATGATGTGAGAGGTTATTTACATTTATGGATTTCCCAGACCGTTTAATCCAAATGATTTCTAGTGCATTCAGGATACATTTTGTAAATGAAGTAATTTTTTTCTATGATATCATATTTTAGTTCATGTTTATTTCATTTCATGTTTTTTTATGGTTTTAGTTAACTATAATAACCCTAATAAGAAGCAAGCAAGTCATGAGAGATCATGTATTTGCTGTGTTCTCTCTGCACATTTCTTGTGCTTTTTGTCACAAGAAAAAAAAACATTGCAAGCATCAGGCATGTTGCATATGGATACAAAATGCAGGAGTCATAATTTATTCACTTTGAATAGTGAAAGCAGAAATGGCAAACACTGCATTAATGAGAACAGGGCAGATCCTCCTGGGGCTGTCATCTTTAATGCAAAGATAATGTGGAGTTCAATTAAAGCTGTGCCCAAGAAGCCTGAAGAGACAACAGACTGTCTTCTATATTCTGCGCCTCCCTCAACCTTTTGTTTAAGCCAAATGGTGGGAAATCAATAATATATGATGCAGGTAGCCGCTACCATAATGACCATGGACTATAAAGAACCTTCCAATCTCTTGCACTCAGGAAAATATGGATACAAATGTCTCAAACCAGGTGTTGGGAAAGGCCAATGATGAGAACAAATGGGTCAGTAAATGTACGAGGACCTGCAGAGTCAGTAAATAATTCAGCACACAGCAGAAGGTGGGTCAGAAGAGAAAGTCTCAACCTCCAGTCAAGTCTTGTGCTAGAAACAAAATATTCAAATGATTTGTGTTCACACACACAAAACAAATTCAGTCCAACAAATGTTCATTATTTACTGACCCTCATGTTGTTCCAAATCCATATGCTGTCATTTTGTTTTGCAATATACATTTGTAAAACAATATTAATAAAACAGTTATATTAAAATAAATTAATGGGGACCTATTAGACCTTTTTACAAAGTCTTGATTTTGTTTTTGGAGCCTAGAATAGGCTTTCATGCTTCAATGTTCAAAAACGCATTAATTTTCTCTACCCAGTCTGTCAGTAACACTCTGTTTAGTTCCGGTCTCTATGAAGCCCCTTCTTCCGAAAAGCGCAATGTGCCCTGATTGGTCAGATGGATCAGTATGTTGTAATTGGTCATCAGCTTAGAGCGTGTTACGGAAATGTCACGTCCTGTACCATAATCACGCTGAAGAAGAAGAAGAAAAAAAAAAAAAAAAACCGGCGTCTCTTGGACATGGCGACAACACACTACTAACACAACTCAACCTTTTATTTTGCGTATGCCTTGGGCGGGAATAATTTCAATGAGGAATATTGTTAAGGGAGTTCCCTTTGGAGTGGTCTATGTTTTCTTGTAGTTGTTGTTGTAACTGCGCAGACCTTTTTCTTGCTCCACCAGCATGACACACTGAAGAAAGTAAAAAAAAAAAAAAAAAAAAAAAAAAAAAAAACGTAATAGGTCCTCTTCAAAATTATTTTATATTTATTTTATATAATATATAATGCAATACCTTACAAATTTTCTAAATATTATACACTTACTATAGTGGATGTTCGACTACTGTATCTCGATTACATAATTTTTGGCCATCCAAATCATTTGAAAAACTGCTTTAACAGGGAAGAATGTATATTTGGACATAGGCTGTGTAACATCTAAGCATTCCCTCAAAGTACCACTGAATCTCTGCTCTCATTCTGGCCTGTGGCAATATTGTACAGTATCATCTCTAAGTACATCTGTGCATCCCAGCTGCAGTGAAGATCACCCTGTATGCACCAAAGCGTGAAAAAAACATGAACATTTGCTCATTTTAATGGTAAATGTGGGTCATAGAGACGGTCAGAGGTCTGTGATAGTTCCCCCTGGAGACAAGAGATGTGATGAACAATATAAGCAAATTATGAGTGCACAGATCATCTAGATAAAGGTCATTCATTCATAATGTGAAGTTAGCAAGGTCCTCTAAGAAAAGAGTACAGCTAAAGTTCCCAGCTATGCCCTTATATAACACATTATTCTAATCAGTGATTATTCATTATAAATGTTAATTCAGTCATTTACATACACATTTTCAGATTAAAGTCCATATTCTCATTAAACCTTTATTCTGAAAATAGGTTTGCATGTTCAATAGAGAGTACAGCCATTTCATATTACTGCATCGAAATCTTCTACATGGAAATCAGTGTATTTTGAATAAACTAAGACGTGTGCTCTTTTCACACTATTATTCTCTTCTATGTCTCTTTCTAGCCATTTATTACTCTACATTTTGGGTAATTTAATCAAACCCCTCATTTGCATTCATATCCACAAAAATAGCAGACAAAAGGATGAGGCATACATTGAAAAACTTAGGCCTGCAACCTTATTAAATATAACACTGTTAAGATGCCTCTTATGCCAAGGCTGTGCTTATTTGATTAAAAATAAAGTAAAATAGTGATATCGTCATATTTTCAGCAGCCAATAATCCAGTCTTCAATGTCACATGATCCTTCAGAAATCATTCTGATATCCTGATTTCGTGCTCAAGAAATAGTCATCAAAAAGGTGGAAAACGTTGTGCTGCTTAATAATTTTGTCCAAACCGTAATTCTTTGATGAATAGAACTTTCAAAAGAACAGCATTTATTTGAAATAGACATTTTTGTAACATTATAAATGGTAATAGATCTAGCTAGAGAAGTTAAAGATTATAGGTTTGAATCCTCTAAGCAGTGATCAACGAACTAACATTATTGTTCCCAAGAGCAAAGCCGTTATATACTTAATACTGTCCCTGTGACAAGTGTACTGTAATAACTGTAACTTTAGATTAAAAAAATCAACTTAACTACCACTGCTGTAGAAATCACATCCGCCCCTTCTTGGCAAGAGGTTTTTTAAATGGCAATGACTCACAAAGGCAGAATAAATAAATGATTCAATTAAAAATGAGTTTCTAGCACTGTGTTCTTAATACACAGAACAGAGCTGGGTCAAACGTGTGACAAGGAAGTATATTATTATTATACAAAACATCAACATATGCCTTTACTACGAAACACCCAGGCAAAAGTGCACATCAATACACTTATCTGTCTACATATGTGGGCACAGTGAGCAGACATTACACACTGGCATTGTCCTATTTTGCTGTGAGGCTATCAGCTGAGAGCAGGGACCGTGAGCTCAGTGCCAAGGGAGGATGTGCAAATTATCTCTGTACTGACACCCTCTAAACAGCCAATCCCCAGACCGCAATAGGCCTCAGATAGACTCACCAAATCCCTCCATCAGCCTCTCTACCTATGAGTGGATTAAATATACCTACTGCACAAGTGTGCGCACACACACACAAAATGACACAGTCACACACACAAACACTCAAATGTGTGGAAGAGAGCAATTTGGTACCAAACACAAACGCACGGAGAGATACAAATAAAACTCTGTAGTGAGAGGCACAGACAGAAGATTGTATTACAAAAAAATAATTTAATCTGATATGGTAAAATTATTATTATTATTTTCTATAATACTTTAATAGAAATATATTTTAATAAAAGAGCAAAAAATATTTCCATTTTAGAAAGATAAAATAAATATTTGATTAAGAAAAATCAACAACAACAATTATTATTATTTTTATTAGTTACATTTTAGAAAGAAAGGAATATTTGGAGAATTGATTTGGAAAATTATAACAATATTACTAATTTTACAATATCACATTTAATTAATATATGAATGATTACAAAACTATTCACAATATTTATTAATTGTTACATTAATTAATACATTTCCAAATCATATTCTTTTCTTCAAAAATCCTCAAAAATTACAGTAAAAACTACTACAGCCAGCTAAAACAAATGTACCTTGATGACATATTCACATCAGTTCACATCACAAAAAAAAACTATGTTAAAACACGTTAGAAAACCAAATGTTTAAGATAGGCAACCATAGGCAGAGTGTGTGTAAGGCTGGGCAAGACTGCTACTCCAGGATAAATTTTCTCTGAAATAACGATAAATTGGCAAAACAGATTTGGTGTTTGCACTTGAGAGTGCCAAAGGTTTTTTTTTTTACAATGTGTTTTTGCAGTGTTGAGCAACATAGCCAATCACAGACATATCTGTTGAGTTCTTGAACCCAATGGCCAATCAGATGTGTTTAAGTTTGAATCCATTCACTGCTCACAACGGCTGAGTTTTTGTCCAGTGCTGAGTTCTGCACTCTCGCAAATCCTCTCGTTATAAGTTAACTTATAACAAATAAAGTTTAGACTGTCTAAGCTAAATAAGAGATCCATTGTGCAGTCAGCTTCATTGATTATAGAAGAACTTTGTGAGATCGCAATGAATTGAGACAGGGGCTGATTAACAGCGTTTATGCTGGGACAGGTTGTCGCTAGGTGACACGTAACTTGGAACTACTTCATGACATTCTATTTAAATGTGTTTTTAAAGAGGAAGCGCATCTCCTTAGCCTGACTCTGGAGTTGGTTCACCCTCCGCCTATGTTGGCAACTGAGCCAAATCTCTATTATCCTCGCCTTGAACCACTGGTCTATACTTGAGCTCTGAGAGTTTGATCTAAACTATCTAAACACTCTACCTGTCTCACTGGGAACACGACCCTTCATCCTAAGAGTTTAACACGATAACACTGGCTACTTTCCATGATCTCTCAATTATGTCTTAAAAAAAAAAACTCCCTTAAGATTTACTCCCCTTTAAAGTTCTGAAGCGTGAAGAAAAAAAAAAAGAAACCGCAGCCTCAAAATGAAGTCTGTAAATGTGATCCTGATACAAACCTCAGCTATAAAAATAATCTAAACACAGCTGAGGAGCTTATGAGGTGACAGTTTGACTGGAGTGCTGACAGTCGCCTCTCTTTGATGCCATCATTCTTCCTGTGGTTGGCTGGGCTCAGCGTGCCTCTGCTTGGTAGTCAGGGCACATTTGACGGGTAGGCTGGGGAGCGTTTAGCGTGTTTGCCCGGCGAGCCTCTGACAAATCAGCTGTTTAGGAGCTGTCAGTTTGGCTGAGCAGCAAGGGGCCTGACATGGACCAAGCAGATGGAGTCATGGACACAACAACACACCAAATCCGCAATCCCTCCCAAAACACAGAGAGCTTCATGACAATCACAGAAGGAATGAAATAAAGTTACAGTCTCAGAGACAGGAGGATATTATACACAAACTAACAATGTATGGAAGATAAAAGGAATCTTTTGGATTTATATATTTGTGCTATTACTTCTCTAAGCATTCATACTGTACTTTAAATCCTGGTGGATGATGAAAAGGCCCAAAAAAAGTGTAAAAATCGAAATTCATAACATAGCACTGGTTGGAATTTTTGTGAAATCACCAAAGCATCAAATCTACTTGACAAAGTAACAAAGTAGTAAGTTCTTAACGATAAATATCAGAGGAGACGCAAGAGCCTGCTTAGTGTTGCACTGGTTTCAGTGAGACACATGAAAGGTCTGGATGGGTAATTACACAAGTTGCTGTCTCAAGATGAATGATGAGACTAGCAATGAGAAACTCACAGTTGCAGATAAGACAAGTCCTTATTTCAAAGGGGTTTAAGGGTTTCCCCAAGTGAGGCATTTTTTGCATTTTCTCATCATTACTCTTGTTAGTGTAACTAGAGTCAAGAGATTCAGGCCTGAGGAGAACACAACTATGTTGCACAGTTCAAGAATGATTACAGGATGGTCCATCAAGAGACATTAAGCAACATGGTTTAATGAGACAGACATAATGCGGTAATATGATGAAGTTACTCTAAAAAGAAATTAATTACTAGCTAACTAGCTTACTAGTGTAGTTCGATTACTGTACTAATTACTCTCTCTAAAAAGTATTGGATTACTTATTACTAATTACTTTCTAAATCCCATATCAACTTCAACAAGTTGAACAATACAAGGATAGACACAGAAATGCACTTTTAATTCTTTCAAATAAACAATATACAAATGCATAAATTACTCTTGAACTGACCAAAGCATGTAAAGGGAGAAGGTTACATTAAAACCTATATTTTAACATTAGACGTTGAATGTTTATGTTAAATCCACTATTGTTTTATATAGAATTGTTCTATAGTATACAGTATTTTAATGCGATTACATCATAAGTAACTGTAATTAAATTAAAGAAAAATCCTTTTTTGCAAGGGAAAAGTAATTAAACTACAGTAATTAGATTGCTTAGTAATTAATTACACCCAATACTGTATAGTACTCTTAATATTAAATTATACTACCATTCAAAATGTTGGGGTCAGTAAATTGTTTTTAATGTTTTGACATAAGTCTCTTATGCTCACCAGGACTGCATTTATTTGATCAAAAATAGAGTAAAAACAGCAATATTGTGAAATTTTATTACAATTTAAAATAACTGTAATATATATTTTAATATATTTTAAAATGTAACTTACTCCTGTGATGGCAAAGCTGAATTTTCAGCAGTCATTACTCCAGTTTTCACTTTTCAATGTCACATGATCCTTCAGAAATTATTCTAATATGCTGATTTAGTATTTAAAAAATGTAATGTAATGTAATGTGATGTTAAATGTTATCAATTTTGAAAACAGTTGTAGTGCTTAACATTTTTGTGGAAACCATAACTTTAAAAAAAAAAATTGAGAAAGATCAAAAGAACAGCATTTATTTGAATTTGTTTGTAGCAATGTAACATTTTTTACTCCCACTTTAGAAATTTGATGTATACTTGCTGAATAAAAATATTAATTTCTTTAAAAAAAACATACACACACACATATATAAACCATTGTTGTTGATGTTTGTGGATATTTTATTTCATTTCATAAACTAAAAGCCTATAAAATAAGCCGCCTTTGAAATTGTCTGAATATCCATCCACCTATAGCATCATATGAAGAAGCCACTTAATAAATCTGAGGCACCCTGCTAACCTTTGATTTACCCACAAAAGTGGATCCAGAAAGAATGATTCTACAGTCCCTGTTTGAGTACACTCAAAGTCTCGCTCTAAACTCAGCACTGTGGAAGATCAGATATCATACGCGCATACGTGTGCAATGGCGCGTATAGTGAAGAAAGAGAAAGGAGCCCCTTTTTAACGAACCGCCACCGAGCTCCTGCAAAACAATAACGGAATTAACAATTACATGACAGCTAATCTCAACGGGCCAATGATTACCAACAAAAGCCCTGTCGCCATCAAAACCCTCCACAGTTGCCGCCATTTCAACTTTAAAAGCCTGCTCTCATTGCACCCTTTTCTCCCTGCTTTCTTGTTCTAACTGAACCCTGAGGGTTTCCACACTCCAGTTGAATTTGCATGTCAAAGTTTCAGCGAAAACTTCAGCGGAAGGCAGTTAGCAGATCTCGGCTTGGAAAAAAAAGAGAACAGAGAGGCTTCTTCTGCCCTGTGAATGTATGCAGCTTCAGCACACCAGCAAAACAAAACTCGAATCTGGTCCACGCACTTCCCTGAGAGGTCAGGAACTTCTTATCACCGAGCAGAGCGAGTTACTCGGGGACTGACGCAGACATGTTTCCTAATTGACAATTGCTCAGCTGTTTTCAACTCCTTGGTGATATGTTAAGAGCAAGATGGCAAAATGTGGCGCAGGGTTAAAATAACTCGTTTTTGAAGTCCAGACCAACAACCGACTGCTGGTATTGCTAAACTAATGTGCTCAGAGCAGGAACAAAGCATGCTGTCTTCACGCCAGCCCTGGGGTTGATTGACTCTTGATTGGCCGTCCTTGAGGTGGGACGCAGGCTGGCAGTGGCTGTCTGGGTCCCGGTAAATCAGGTCTGTCTTTCACGCTCTAAAAAGTCTTCCTTTGAAGGGCCACGCGGGGGCCAGTGGCTCTGCCTGGCACGCTCTCAAAAATCACAGGCAGCGAAAGGAAGCTGTGCCACAAGCCAATTACCTGCCCCTGGATGAACACAGGGGGAAAAAAGTAGGAAAATGAAAAGACAGGTGGGGAATCCGAGTGCTGTCAGAGTGGCCCATCCTCATTAAAGCATAGAGTGTTGCCCCGCTGATGATGCTGATTGGACACTGGAGCAGAGGGCAGGACCACATGACACAGCAATCTCGTCCTTATACACGCCGCACAGCAGCATTGTAGATGAAAGGCTAGGGAAAAAAATGTCAACACTCCCCAAAGCAGCAAGATTACTCGTGATAGAACTGAAGTTGTGGTGCTAAAAATGGCCGCCAAAAGTCTATATATCAGTGCAGCGTGATGTAGTTGTGTGGTTCTGTCAGTCAGAGAACAGGGAACGCTCAGACCAGGTAGTGCTAAAGAAGTAGCCGAAAATTGTAGATTGCAGTATTGCAGTCTTCAAAATATCACTTAGCTCTCTTTTTATTAAAAGACTCCTCAAAACTGAGGCCCCGGCCACTAGCAGTGATGTCATACGCTCTGGTTAATATAGCAGGTGGTGACAGTGGCGCTGATAGAAAGTGTTATTTTTTTTATTTATTTTTTTGGCTCTAGCTCTCTTTTCTATAGCATTCCCTTTATTTTGTCTTTTTGTGCTGTGCTGAGATGTTTTCTTCTCATATTTCTGGATTACTGTCATTTAAAAAGTTTAAATGTAGCGGCCTACAAACTTTGCTGTTCCCAATGTTTTCTGCCGGCTGTGCACAGAATCAACAATCTACTTTCAAGTGTGTGATATATTGTTTCCTACAACTGTGATTCTTTTGAAAATACATTCATGTCAGATTAAAAAGTCTTTGCAGTACGGGATTGCGCAAAATTATGCATTTAAGAAATGGATTCATAAGTGTGATTTTGGATGGAATTGGAAATGGGAGATTTTTAAACTTTCACACAAGGCTTTATCATTAACTCTTTCCCCACCAGCGTTTATTTATTTATTTTTTAAGCTGCCAGCCACCGCCAGCATTTTTCATGGCCCCCATAATATTTTGTTGTATGAATATTAGAACATGCAATATATCAAAAGAAAGAACAGGGTTGTTCTTGTTCTTGTTCGAATGCTATCTGGCATTTCCCTCTTCGGATATGTTCCTCTTCGGGGGCGCCGAGTTGCAGGGCCGAAAGACCGAATTTCTTCGCCTCTTTCACCTGGTCCTCCATAAGGGCGATCAACGGCGAGACCACAACCACCAGTGGGTTTTCGCTAAGCCTCATATGCTTATCTACCAGCGGAGCTAACTGGCAGATTAGACTCTTGCCGTATCCGGTCGGCAAAACATCAAAAACGTCCTTCTTGCAAAAGAAACGATTCGAGTGCCGTCTTCTGTTCCTCTTTTAGAGAAAAAGCCAAGTCTAACTCGTTCATTGTAGCGGCCAAAGCCATTTCAAACAACTGGTGCTCATCCATAGCCATCTTGCAATGTTTACTAATGACTTTGACGTCGCAGCGCTGTCGTCATCTGTTTAGCTCGCCTCTGGCCCGCCTATATCGGATAACCCGATGTGATTGGTGCAGCTCGGCTACAAGGGCATAGTTAATGAGCATCATTACTCGACGCCAGAGTAAACTCGCTGAGCAAATTCAAATTGTGCTCTCGCGAGAACTCTGGATTTCTAGGGTATAAAAAAGCTACATTTTGAACAAAAAAGCTGCGAAAATCGCGTGTTTTTTTTTTTTCAAAGACTACAACTATATAATGAAATAGAGAAATATAAAATAAATGTATAGTAGATAAAGAAATAATAAAGAAAAATAAGTAAATATATGATGAATAACTAATTATTTAAATATGCAATAAATTAATGAACAAACGATAAAACACATTTATAAAATAAATGTTTTAGGTTGAGTCAAGAAATAGAAGGATGAGGGGGAAAAAAGAGAACCTGTCATTATAGAGAAAAAATGCGGTACATACCTTGTTGCCGATGGCTTTTTTAGGTGGGAAATTGAACGTGTCGACTTGTGGGAATTGCGGCCGCAGGTAACTGTGCAGCGTCCTGAACTCAGTATAGCGCCGGTACACATTCCACTCATTGTCCAGGATTCGAATGTATACCTGACAAGATCAAATGCATAAAATGTCACTGGTTAGAGTGATAAGTACCTGATGTGATATTTTGCTCTTGTTAGCCTCATTATTATTTGCATCTGTGATAAGCCAGATCTCCCATGGTGCCGTAGTCAGACAGACACAAGTGACTGTGCAAAATGTGCATTGCACGGACAACAACACAAGGAAGAGGAGAGGGATGCTATTTTCACACCTCGCTTTCTCCTTCAGAGCAGGACAGAGGAGCCTGGCTCGATTTACCCAAGCAAGACCTCTGATCACAGAGAAGCGGCACACTTAAGTCTCTTGAACAGACAGCAGCGAGTCCACCGGGGATGCAGAGCAGAGACTGGCTTTAGTAACAGTAACAGGATCTCATGAGAGGTTAGACTCTGACAGCACGTTAGCACCTGCAAGGCCACACTGACAGTGTCAAACTCAGGCTGTTCCGAGACTACTGGTGTCACAGCGTCAGTGCAATCACCAGCTGAAACAAATCATGCATGCAAACTAGATGTCAAAACAACTCAAATGGCCTTATTATTTTTTTTCTGCCTAAGTAACTTTCAAACTGTCCTGTTCATGCAACAGCGTACAGCCTGGAACAATAGTAACAGTGACAAAACTACACTACCGTTCAAAAGTTCAAAAGATTTTTAAAATGTCTCTTTTGCTCATCAAGGCTGTATTTATTTGATCAAATCTATAATATTAAAATATTTAAAATAACTGTTTACTATCTGAATATATTTTAAAATGTCATTTATTCCTGTGATTTTCAGCAGCCGTGACTCCAGTCTTCAGTGTCAGAAATAATTGAAATATTAAAATTTTGCGCTCAAGAAACATTTCTTATTATTTTCAAAGCTGAAAACAGCTGTGCTCCTTAATGTTTTTGAGGAAACAGTGAAACATTGTTTTCAGGATTTTTTGATGAATGGAATTTATATGAAACAGGAGTCATGTCTTTACTGTCACTTTTGATCCATTTAATGTATCATTGTTACATAACTGATATGATGTTATATGACGTAATCTTTTCCATATGAACTACAAATGAGAGTTAATTCCTCACGTTGCAGAATTTGGGTCATGCTAAGACCACACATAGCCAAATAGGTTAATGAAAAACAATCCATGAGATCCCTGATCCAGTACAATAACTAAAGGGTCCCTGCTCTGGCCCATAGAACAGACATGTGAAAAGCGAAATGACTGTAAAAATCACATTAGCAGGTCTTGGGTGCTGAAGATGAGAGTGAGCAGAATAACAAATAAGGCTTAGTCACAAGCAGCAGGCCATTACAGTTTCCCTCATAGTCATTATCTTTAATAGCTTGTGCTTTGTTTGAGTTCAGTCTGGTTTGGCGCGTTCATGAATATAGGATGCTGATGCTTTATAAAGTTTAATTTAATTCTCTTTACAAATTAGCTCGATAGCAACTGCTTTAAGTAAATCTTATTTATGATTAAACCTTGAAATTCTCTAAACATTAATCAGGAGGATATTTCAAAGAAAATGCCACAATTATATTAAGACACAGAATGATGAAAACATTGAACCACACATACACGCGCACACACAAGAGAGGTTTTACGGCCTTAACTAAAGGAAATCAAAATGACAAACTGACGGTGTATTAAAGCTATCATAATCCCATAGAGGCGGTTTCATTAGCATACATATTATTTATGGCAACAAATCATCCTCTAAAGAGCAATCACATCCCCCTCAATAATCACAAATTAATTCGACAAAAAAGTGTTTGAGGAAATCCAGCTCTCACTGAAAATTCTTTCTTGACAAAAATAAAACCAACCTCAATTAAAATTAAAGCTCATGGCAAGATGTCAAGACATTCTGGAATTAGCCCAATCAAGCAAAACAACATCCTCAAAAATAAAGTAAAGTAGCAGGTGTTAAGAAATTTTTAATTGAATTTCACCTGCAGTTCACTTAATATTCATTCAATAATTACAACCTAGATTTAGATGTTAAGAAAAAGCGAGAGGCAAAACTCTCTGACGTGATACTCAAGTGTTCTGGGCCATTTCCAGGCTTTTGTTATAGTTGCTAAGATGTTCTGAGCTGTTAAAAGTCACCATGAAATCAAATTTCTTTTATGAAATATTGCAGTGTTAATTTTAAATTATTTATTTGTGCACATTATTATGATTTTTTAATTAATGTGCCCTTATAATCTTTAATCAAAATAACTTCCCCTCCCTCTTGCAATGACTCTTCTCTTCTCAAACTGTCACTCACATGAGATCACAGCAACAATAGCAATTAAATCCTGATCCAATCAATTCCTGATGGACAAAATCAAGCCCCGTCCTACATCTGTTCTTGTTCGAGAAGCTGTTTCACTTGGATATACGTCACAATAGAAAAAAAAAGACGCATCTTCCATTTCATGCCGACATTAAGCACACTGCTCAGTGTTATCCCAGTTGCTAGGGTGTTGCTATCTTGTTGTCTTTCCTGCATAGTAACTCCCACTCAAAAAGTAATATCAAGTAAATAGGGGAAAATTAAAAACAACTACATTAATCAGCTATAATTAATCTAGTACTGTAATACCAGTGTGGATGATTTATAAAAATTTGCGTCAGGTCTATTCATTTGAGCATTACTGTAATATGGAGGAAATGTCTATAAGACTTATGTACCTTTGCAGATTTTTATTACCTCCACTATGGGCAGTATAATGGAAAAGTCATTTATCTTTGTTGAGAAACAATGAAAGGAGAAAGAAAAGAACAGCCAGTGTATGATTCATACTAAAAGCAAATGTCAGCCTGGGGGAGGATGCTAATATTTAGCCCAGCTATAAAAGCATTTACAATATCTCATAATATCCATATTGAGAGAGGAAGTGTTCCTTACGGAGATTTACCAGTGACACACACACACACACACACACACACACACATAAAAAACGCATTTTTGTTTCAGCTCAGATACACCACACCATATTTATAGGTGTTGTAGCAGCGGGCAAGCAAGCAATCTTGTCTGAAGACGAAATGCCGCAAATTAATGTTGGTCTGGAAGCATGTCTAATTGGAGGTTCCCAGCTGTGGTAAATGCTGTGGTTTGACCTCTTCTATTTCCGGTGGAATCATATATGGTCAAACCATATAGAAAGAGCCAAACCCTCTTTCTACCTATAGAGACTCCAAACACTCTCAACTGAGCCATTCAGCTTAACTACAGTTGTCAGTGCACAAATCAGCGGCTGCCGGAGTGCCGAGGTCACTTCCTGCTGAGGGCTCCCCGGAGAGATTTGTCTTTTAGTCAATCCTAGAATTATGTGCATTATTCTAATTTGCCCAATAAGGGATGTTTTGTGCAGAAATGGAAATGCACAAACCACCCGCAGGGTTCATTTCACCCATTTTCCATCAACTAGCTTCAAACTTTCCATCCATGATGCTCCTCTAACTGGCCTCTACGCATATCTAACTGATAGTTAAGCAATATCACAGGAGCGAATGTGCTGTTGTATTTAATACTAGTGTGGCTGTGAATCAGCCAAAGGCATCAGTTATCTTTAGAGTGGGGCAACAAGTAATGTTGGAGGTTTTCTACAAAAGTAACAGATATTCATTACAACAGCAAGGTTGTGAGTGTGATATAGTAGGATCTGTGATGCTACTGACTTATAAGGCCCTACTATAAAGTGTTTAGCTCCTGTGTATTTAACCGATCTTCTATCGCCCTGCAATCCATCATGCTCTTTAAAAGCAGGGTAGGTGATTTGTTCCGAAAAACATTTTCTATGCTAGTTCTTCTAGTCTCTTTACATCCTGATAGCAATCACTAAGTTAAGTGGTCTAAATGTATTTATATGCATATATTTAGTCTGTGGAAGGCTTAGGACCATAAAATGTTTGTCCATTTCATCATTGAACTCGGTCCAAATGCAATGATACGACGTCCTATCTGCCACTATCAACGGCGAAATGAATCTGCAGCAGTCAGTTTGGTACAGTTCAGTGTTCTTTAAGTTGTTTGTTCATTATTATTGTAATGTTATGTGCTTTGAGACATGAGGTAGTTTAATGCCGTATCTTGCTCCCTGCTGTATGCATTCATGCGTTTTGATGGAGACGCGGTTTTGGAGACGCTCTGAAGGGAGGGTAGGATCTTATGCTTTTAAAGCTGGCTCGCAATTGCCTACCCTATCTTTAAGGTCACAAAACCCTGGACTTTTGGTAGTACCTAGGATATCTAAGTCCACTAAAGGAGGGACAGCATTTGCACATTTGGCTCCTTAACTCTGGAATAGCCTTCCTGATAATGTTCGAGGCTCAGACTCACTCTCCCATTACTTTGAGACGGTCACCTCTGATAACAGATTTCTCTAAATTGTAACAAGCACTAAACAAATCAATTTGAATTGATCTTGCTTTTCTACAACAGTTCAGTAGAAAAGTGGACTTTCTATTAATATGTTCTATTAATATATTAAACATGTTAAATGTATTTACTATAGTAATAGCAGTAAATCATGCATAATTACAAGAAACTAACACTTAACTAAACCTTACTATAAAGTTTAGTTTAGTTTAGTTTAGTGTTAAAGTTTAGTTTGATAATAACTCATTACTTATTTGTGCAATTACACTGCTACATGGACATAAAAAAAATGCCCCAAAAAAGTTCATATCATACATTTTAGACTAAATACATGCAGTTTAGTTACTTTTTACTGTCAACAAAAAGTAAAAAAAATTCAATACATAATCATTATCCACACAATAAATCGGTATGTGGTTTATTAATTTCACTCTTTGTGCAGATTATCATAATTTTTAAAGTATATATATATTTTTTTGAATTTTCTTTTAAAGTTAGTGTATCTGACATACTTCAAACAGATACACTTCAATTTCAAATGATGATACTGTATCTGTACAAAGAGTGAAATAAATAAGCCACATTAATATTTATTGTGTGAATAATGCTCATTTATATTAATAATTTATATTAACTGATAAGTGATAATTTATATACATTTTTCAATTGTCATTCCAATTATGATTTTTTAAGCATAATTTTCACCAAACAAAATGTTCTAATTTTTAATTACTAATCAAGCTATAATTTTATAACTCAAGCCAAAAATACCTGCCAGATATTTAATATTTAATTGTATTTAGGGTACACAAAATGAGTTTTAAAAAGTAATTTCTATCACTTTTTCAATAACTCCACTGTTAGTCCACTGCTATTAGACAAATTAAATTAAATACTGAGAATGAAAGAAAAAGTGCATTTTGAGACCATTTTGATGTTCTAAAAGCCCAACAGGGCCAAACGTGCCAAAATTAGTGGACCGGAATCAACATTATGAACAAAATTCTGATGCTGTGTCCAAAACCAGGTTACACTAAGTAGAACATCTTAAATAACTCCATTCACAAGTAAAATCTATTTATACAGTTTTGAGGACTGATTCTGGGAAGCACACTCATGATGGTACACGGCCCTACAATTTGACACCCACCCCCAAGTTCACTCTACACTCCAGTTCTACCGGGACAAAACATTTGCCAAATTAGGCAGAAAATAGAATCCATTTGGAAGATTGCTGTGCCAGAGTCATGGTGTAAAAGGAATGACAGAGCCAGAGAGAGAAATGAAGAGAGGAAGGAAAGGAGGAGAGGGAGCAATAAGGATGAGTGAGAAGAGAGTTTTTCACTAGGAACATTCAGCCGCAACATCTGTCACCTGTGTGCAAAGTGCAAGCAGGTGTGTGTGCGCATGTCATGTTCAAAGCGTAACCATTATCCTTCCAGATGACATTCAAGAACCTTAAAATATGAGTTAAACCCTGTTAAACTCGTGGTAAATCATGGTTACATGTAGGTATGTTCATTTAGGGTTTTTTTCCCTGACCGATATCGTTATGTTAAAATAGAAACAAATTAAATTAAATCAGAATAGATAAAATAGCAAAATTTGTTTTCCAGGGGTTTAGTATTGATTGCGCAAATAGCAGCATAAACAACAGAACATGAGGATTCACACAGTCACATCACACACCTGCAGCGCTTCTGTGAACAGAGAAAAACAGAAGAAAAATTAGGTTACACTTTATTTTAAGGTGTCATTGTTACAGTGTAATTATATATTTAAGTACCGAGTAATATTAAGCAACTACATGTACTTACTATAGGGTTAGCGTAGGATTTGGTTGAGGGTTAGTTGCATGTAATTGAATTATATTATTATACATGTTTCTTTCCCTTTCAAAATGCATTTTTTGTGTGTAGCATATTTTTTAACCATGCAGCAAACGTTTTAAAATATCTTAAATTTACTTAAAATCTTCAAAAAATTACCAAAAGTGACAGTAAAGACATATATATAGACATGGGGCCCTATCTTAACGATCTGAGACGCAAGTGTCAAAGCGCAAAGCGCAAGTAACTTTGTGGGCGGGTCTTGGCGCTGTTGCTATTTTCCCGGCGGGATAAATGACTCTTGCACCAGGCGCAAATCTAAAATGGGTTGGTCTGAAGTAGCTTCATTATTCATAGGTGTGGTTTGGGCGTAACGTGAAATAAACCAATCAGAGCGTCAGCTCACATTCCCTTTAAGAGCAGGCGCGCTTGTTCTAAAGCGGATTCCTATTATAACGGCGGATTTGCCAGGCGCGCGCCAGGAGCGGTTCACAGCCGAGGAGAGCAACGCTAATGCTAATTAGTGCTCTAATTTGGAAACCCACCCAAATTAACTTCGGTTAAAAAGGCGTATGATAATTTGGGTAAATGTGTAAGCTTTTATAATAAATTGTCTATCTATCTATCTATCTATCTATCTATCTATCTATCTATCTATCTATCTATCTATCTATCTATCTATCTATCTATCTATCTATCTATCTATCTATCTATCTATCTATCTATCTATCTATCTATCTATCTATCTATCGTAATAATGTATGATTTGCAAAAATGAAAACTGCTGCGTCTGTGTGTAGATGAGAGAATCAAAGTGTATGCGCGTTGTGCACACGCTACATTGATTATGGCCAAGCATGCGCCCTTAAAATAGCATATGAATAACATGCGCAACGCGCCACTGACTTTAAACTATTTTTTTCCTGGTTAGTGGCGCAATTGTTTTCTAAACCTGCAAAATAGCATGAAGGAACGTTTGCGCCGGAACACGCCTAATTTTTTGCGCTGAACCGCACAGGGAGCGCAAGTTCATTCCCCAGTTTAGCGACGTGCTTCTGTGGAGGGAAAAGCGCGCTTTGCGCGGGTGCAAAATAGGAATGATACATGCGTCGGTGTACGAAGTCAGTTGCGCTGGGTGCAAGATAGGGCCATCTCATTTCAAATAAAGTTTGCTTTTGAACATTCTATTCATTGAATTATCCTGAAAAAAATGATTTTGTTTCCTCAAAAATATTAAGCAGAAATTAATCACATTTTAAATTACATTGAAATGAAAAACATTTATTTTAAATTGTAGTAATATTTCACAATATTACTGTTTTTACTGTATTTTTGATTAAGTTTTGATCAAGTAAATGCAGTTTGGTGAATATAAGACACTTTGGAATCTTACAGACACCAAACCTTTAAACAGTAGTGAATATTTAATAATCATGCAGTGAATAATAATTCAAGAAAAAGTTATATAAAATAATTGAGAAAATGTATTTATATAATATAATATAATATAATTTTTATTATATAGATAACACCATGAATGATCTGCATGTCACCTTATCAGTCACCTTGAAAAATAACCAAAACCACCACCACTACCGGTTGAGGGCTGCTTGAAATAACAAAATAAAATAAGAGTCAAAAGGCAATATTAATCTAGACATGGAGCTGGTGTGCCATTCTCAGCCTGACCTTTCTGTCCAACAAACATCGATCTCATTTGGTATAAGATTTGAGGCGAGAAGCCCTCTAAAATTCGGGCCACTGTTGGTCAAGTCAAACAATGCCGAGAGCCAGCGTAGGCGTGAGGGAGCGATGCAGGCAGGACTGAGGAGACAGCGGCAGATGGGCACATAAATACCGTTAGTCTGGGTTAGTGCGATCACGCGGCAGCATGTGAGGAGGGCAATTAGTGCTCAAGCTCCGCTAAGATGTTTATTACAGATCTGATTGCAACTGATTGCAGCTCAATTTACAAGATGCAAATAACACAATAGGAAAAATAGGGAATAATGGAAATAAGGCAGTGGGTCACAATCAATGGGTCACAGGCCTGTTCTGATTGGACAGTGAAAACATAACCAACGAGGAATGCAAACAATAAACTGCAAATAACCATATAATCATGCATGGTTAGTCCAGCAAAGTACCCATCCTAATCAACTACCCAAGGAGGTGAAAAATCATCCAAGAAACCTATGTTGTTGTTGTTGTCGTCAGAGGTCATACCGAATCAAACTCTAAGCTACCCAAATTTAGTCAATCAATGGCTGCCGAAAGCACAAAACTACGTAATTCAATCATAAAAACCACCAAAATCAGAAACCACAATCTTTCAATTGTCCCATTAGTCAATCCAGTTCCTGGTAATATTAATAAATGTCAATGCTTGATTGATTGTTTACTTTTGTATAACAACAACTTGTCAGTCCCCATGTAAAATCTTGGTCATGAAACAAAAACTAGCTGAGAGCCTCTTAAAGGGTTACTTCAGGATTTAGCATTAAGCTTTGTATTAGTAGAAAACCTGTAGTATTTTCGAATTACCATGCTTTCCCCCCTCATATCCCCCTGAGAGGAGAGATTTATGTATTTTTTGTCTGGAAAAAATCCTCCGATGACGCAAAAATCGTCATTTTGCGTCATCGGAGGATTTTCTGGCCAGAGGCTAAAGACTACAGCCAGTAGATGGCGTTGTTCCGCATGTTTTCAACCCGCCCATAGAGGGTGGGATCTCACTCACAGAATGTACACAGTGTCAGCCGTCTTTCTTTGGAAGCTAAGCTAGCAGGCTCTTGTTCTGTGGAGAAAGCTGAATAATAGGAGAAAGCTGAGTAAGTAGGGGTTACCATCTTCCTTTTCCCGGACTTGTCCGGCGGGCGAGACTGTTAAAAATGTCCGGGATTCGGCTTTTGCGTTCTGCTGTCGCCATTCATTGTTTACATGCACACCTCTCGTTTCAATCTAACTGAATTAATTCCGATCGGTGAATCTGACTGTAGTGTTTACATGAACACTAAACAAGTGATCGGTTGATGTGCGTTTTAAACATTGCTAAGAAAATTCCCGCTCCTCCGTGAGAGATGCGAGA